>NC_140611.1:8461752-9929252 GCF_057381915.1 Diplotaxodon limnothrissa | reverse complement strand
ACTGTAACGGAATACAGTTACTCATATTTTGTATTTTAAATACGTAACGGCGGTACATGTATTCCGTTACTCCCCAACACTGATTATAGTGTAATACTTATATAAACAATAATGCTAATAATAAAAACAACAACAGGTGTAATGTCTATCACCTGTAAAAACAAACAACTGCACTAAAGAGAAGTCAGATCTTTAAACTTAGATTAACAAACTTAGATTACAAAGGAAATTAGCAGTTCTATGTTGTTTAGTAGCAGTTCTATCAAAAACCGCTACTGTGCAACAAACTGTGCATAATGACTTCATGGAGATCCCTTGACTGCAGGATGTGGCAGACAGCAGTCTTGGTGTGTAGCTGTAATTTAATAAGTTGAAAAAAAGGGGGTGCATAACTCAGCTTTGCTGTAAAGGCTGAATATACTCAGTGTACTGAGAAACGAAACAGAAAACAAGGAGCATGAGTCCAGATCAGTCCATAGACTAGAAAACAGTTCAACACCAAACTCGGGGTCGACCCGAAGGTAGACAACATGGGGCCAAAAACAGTTCAGGGGGCCGGCCGCGCGGACAGCAGCAGCGGCAGCGACGCAGGCAAAGCAAATTACGACCAAATTATGACCTGTTTGGTCGCCGTGGCTGCGACCAAACAGGTCCGGAGGCCGGCCACGCGGAAGGCAGTGGCGGCGAGAGAGCAGGTCTGGAGGCCACCCTCGACACCCAACTAGAGGCCTGGAAGGTGGCGGGCAAAGGCGAGGTGGTACAAGCCAAGCTGGATCTGATGATGGTGTAGCAATCGCAGAACCAGACGTGGATGAAGCCGACGTGACGCCGACGTGGATGACGCCGACGTGGATGACGCCGACGAGGCGGGACCAGGCGAGGATGAAGCCACACAGGCTCGACCGGACGGCAGCGTGGCGGCTGCGGAACCTGACGGCAGCGTGGCGGCTGCGGAACCTGACGCTGCAAGCGACGGTGTGCAGGTTGCAGGCGGGGATGCTGCAGGTGACGATGTGGAAGTAGCTGATGATGATGCTGCAGGTGACGGTGTGGAAGTAGCTGATGATGATGATGCTGCAGGCGACGGTGTGGAAGTCGCAGGGGATGATACAGCAGGCGGTGGCTGAACGGACTTCCCCGGACCGTCAGCAGACATGAGGATGTGCTGGCTGGGTTCTCCCAAACCCCCAGCTGATGAGGCGTGGTGCTGGACGGGCTTCTCGGGCCCTCCAGCTGACGAGGCATGAGGCTGGACGGGCCCCTCGGGCCCTCCAGCTGGAGCAGATGCAGGGCCAGAGGCAATTGGGACCCCTGGCTGAGGGTGAAGATGAGTGGCTGACTGAATGGGTGAAAGCACTGGAGCCTGAACTCATGACAAAGTTAATGATTCCTCTACCAACTGAGCTTCTGACTGGGCTATGGACTGTAACAAAGTTTGCAGTAAGTGTGGTTGTGTTAATGACTGAGCTATGGGTAGCGGGGCTGAAGACTGAGCAGAGGGCGACTGAAATTGAGCTGAAGGTGGCAGCTGGGCAGCCGACTGAGCTGAAGGTGGCAGCTGGGCAGCCGACTGAGCTGAAGGTGGCAGCTGGGCAGCCGACTGAGCTGAAGGTGGCAGCTGGGCAGCCGACTGAGCTGAAGGTGGCTGCTGGGCAGCTGACCTAGCCGGCTGTTCAGACAAAATCCCAGACTCCTGCTGGGACTGTGAATGTTGGCGGCGCATCTGCCGCTTCCCTGTTGAAATGGGATCAGGGCTGGCAAAAGGTGACGTGGAGAAACTCTGCTGCGGCTGCTCCTGCTGTGGTGTGGAAATGACAACCGCTCCAGTCCGTACCACAGGAGAGAATGGAAGGGTGATGATGGCGAGGGTTGCATTTCTTCTTTAAGGGTGGATCGAATGATTTGGCGATAAACCTTGACAAAAAATGCTGCTGACGCCGAGAACACCAAGTAGCGAGGGCCTCCAGGAGGACAGTTGAATTTTCCTTCCCTGGACTGCCCATGCTAAACAGTTCAAAACTGAGCTTCGCTCTCAGATTTATTATTTGTTTTAGTCCTTTGATATTTAGGAAACTGACAGTGGAAGCAGTGGATGACAAAAAATTATCAAAAAAAGACTTCCTCCAGCTGCCTCTTGTAGGGGTTCACAGCGTGGATTACCATCCAACAGTAATCCCATAGGTGCACGAGATACTCCCCCTCAGAGGCGAAACGTGAGTCCACTGGATCCATACTGGTCGCGTTGTTCTGTCAGGGCTCTGTGTGCAGGCAGGCGGAGATGAGGATCCAACTGCAGGCCTCGAAGACAGAATGCAACTCAAAACCACAGCTTTATTGCTGCCGTGAACACGGAATGCAGAGAAAAAACCACACAGGCATAATCTGAGGGTATGACACGACACTGAGCACAGGAAAACACAGGGCTAATATACACAGGGTGGTAATCAGGGAATGGGCAACAGGAGGGAGACACAGCTGGGAGAAATTGGACTAACGAGACAAGGGAGCAGTAGAACTGAACACACACACAGAATCAAAATACAATACAAAATACAAAATTAAACCAAGACACGAGAAACCCAAAATACTGGGTCAAAACTGACCCAGAACCGTGACAGAAATGTCTAGACTGTAGAGAAGTCAGGCCTTTGAACTTGAATCGGAAAGGAAATGACCGCACTTCCAACATCAGTTTTGACACATAAGATGCAATGACAAAACAACCTCCTGAGGTGTTGAGAGATTTCTTTCATTTTCAGTCCATATACAATTGGTGTCACAATGTTTGAAATGGACTCACGGGCAGATCAGGTATCCTTGGCAAAAGAGAAAGTGCGTTTATTTACAGTGAGACAACAGGTGAGAATATATATACAGTGTGGCAGGGGAAAGGGTCCGGGGATCCAGGGTCCAGGGGGAGACAGGGATTAATCCAATACACGCTCTCAGTGGGTTCCAAACACACACACGCTCGCTCGGGTCCAGGGCAGATCTATATACACACAGAGAAAGAAGTCCAGGTCAGGGATAGTCTCAAACTCTCAGGTTCAGGTTCAGAATAGACTCAATACTTGAAATGTGCAATTCACTTGTATTTTTATTTTTTATTCCTATTTATTCTATTTATCCCCTTTGTATATTTTATTTATATTTGTCTCTGTATTTATATATGTGTGTGTGTGTGTGTGTGTGTGTGTGTGTGTGTGTGTGTTGTGTGTGTATGTATATATATATATATATATATATATATATATATATATATAACAATTCTGTAACTGTAACTTCGGTCGTTGCTGTGCTTTTTTTTGGAAGTCGAATTTCCCAGAGGAACTCACCCGAGGGATTAATAAAGTTCTATCTTAACTTATCTTATCTTATCTTAGAATGCTGCAAGTCGACTCTTAACAGGCATCAACAGAAGATCTCATATCACTCCACTTTTGGCCTCCTTTCACTGGTTGCCTGTAATTTTAGGTTTTATTTTGAAATTTTAGTTTTAACCTTTCGGCCCTACATGGTCCTAAAGGTTAGAGCTTTTTTAAACTTTGTGGCTTGTTTGCAATGACTATTGAATGCTCTGAGACACGGCCTTATTATATTCTGTACAGATTCTTTATTTAACACAACGAGGATGATGCTCTTGAGTTCTGTGCTTGAGTACAGTTATTAATCACAGAGGCATACTGTGCATGGGTGCAACTGAACTTTGCCTGAGCTCTAATACAGATCACTTACAGTAAATCAACAAACCATTGTCATCAGTAAGGAAAATCGCTATCGGCTGTCCTAAAAGTCGCTAGAAGTCGCTAAATGACGTCATCGCCTAATTTGGATAATTGATCATGCTAATGTAATTGTAACCTACGCTGTTGAAGAGAGAAATAACATCGTGGAAGAGACATAAAGTCAGTAAAAAATGTCTTAAATGCATTTATAATTTATTTCTTTTAGCAATTATTGTTTTTTAATGTCACAATTCCAACCCTGCTCCTTTAACCGTGCTTGGACCGGAAAAAGTGATAGGTTTGAATGTCTCCTGCCCTGATAGCAGCTGGGGGAGGATTATCCTCCGCCTGTGAGCGCTTTGCCATGGGCGAGGTGCCCACCAGAAAAAGTTGCCAGATTTGTCGCTAGTCGCTTTTTAGGAAAAAAGTCGCTAACAGGGTCTGAAAACTCGCCAAATATAGCGACAAAGTCGCTAAGTTCAGTTCAGTTCAGTTCAGTTCATTTTTATTTCAAACATTTCAAACATGTGCCTTCACAATCATTACAAAATATCATTCCATTATTTGGCAACACTGATTGTCATGTATTTCTAAGAGTTCACTGTATGTTTTCTCTCGCTTGCTCTCTCTCTCTCTGGCTCCTCGCTTTCTCTATTGCTCTAAAGCACCTTGTGTTTTGGGCTTTCTAGAAGATGTGGTCAATGGCTGTAGCGGATGGCTTGCTGCACACCTGTTCTCAATCTTCTCATCTAACTCAGTAATTAAGCACCAGCTTGTTATGAGAACCCTGCTTCCGAGATATCCTCTGTTCTGTTTATCTTAGCTGTATAGGATGCCTTTTAGAGTGACCTCTTTTGTTGGTCCTTCTTTTGGGCCATTCACTTCAACTCCTTTTCCACAGTATTTCTGCTGCTACATCAAAAAACATTTTCTGTACAAACTGAAAGACAAATACAAAACCAAATTAACATCTATTAGGCGACCTTAGAGGTCTCTATCTCCATTCCAGTTTTTTGTTTCTATGCTAATGCCCTTATCGTTACATAATTAATGCTTCTTTGGAAAACACTAAATGTGTTCTTGTGTTGATTCTTTCTGAAATGACAACTCTTTGCTAAGATGCTAATATTCTTTATTATTGACACAAAACAGACATGAAAACTAATAACTTGAATTTATAGCCTTGCAGCAACACAGTTTTAAGTTAAGAATAAATAACAACAGCAAACAAACAAATGAAAAATGCATTTAAGAAAACAGAAAAACAATGATCCCTTGAGGTGTTTTTATATTACAAGGTAAAGAGAGTCCATGTGGATGATTTGCAAGTTACTGCTTGTTTTTTGTGGACACCAAATATAACATTGGAAACAAATCCCTTAGAGTGCCTAAATAAAAGAGCAACTCATGTAGCCATATGAGTATCGTATACAAATATGGAAATAGCAGTATATTTATAGAGAATATTTAAATAAATCTGAGTAACAAATACACTAATAACAATATCAAGCGAAAAAAATACAACAATCTTAAATATATAGTATACATATGCTATACAAAAATAGATCTCAGACAGAGAAAAGAAAACTTCTATACTGTGAAACATAATACACACATGAACGCAACAATTGAACCAAACGACATAAAAAACACACACATTTAAATTACATACTTTCAACATGAGCTTTGCCAGATGTTGAGCTTTCCTTCACCGAACAATTTTTTGAGGTGTTTAGAGATTTCTTTCATTTTGAGTCCATAAACAATTGGATTAAAGAGAGGATGATATGAGCCATATAACCACTTGCAAGATCAATATAAAACGTGCAACATTAGGCAAATTCATTTCTAGATGAGCTATAATATAAGCTGCATTCAGCTTTTATGCTCCTTATATCTGGAACAAACTCCCAGAAAGCCTCAGATCAGCTGAAACACTCAGTTTATTTAAATCCAGGTTGAAGACTCACCTGTTCTCAGCTGCATTTGAATAAAGCACCAAATCCACACTTTTAAGCTTAAATTTCAAAACTAACATTTAACTACTGATTTTATCTATTTCTGATTTTATCTGTTTTGATTTTATATACTGTTTTGTTTGTTTGTTAATTAGTTAGTTAGTTTGTTTGATTGTTTTAATCAATTTTAAATCATGCTTTTTACTTGTTTTTGTTTCTAATGTCTCTGTAAAGCACTTTGAATCACCTTGTTGTTCAATTGTGCTATACAAATAAACTTGCCTTGCCTATAATTATATAATATGAACACAAACATGAAAAGCTGACTAAAACGAGCAAGTGAGGTAAACAGGTCTGTGCAGCTTTTGTCCTGACCTCCCTGCAGCTGTCACGGCACTGTTTTAATTGATATTCAGATAAACAAACAGGCAGGAGTACAAATTTGAAAAGACTATGAACCATCAAACCAACATAGTTAGTTAATCATTAGCTCTCTGCATTGTTAAATTAGTCTCTAAAGGGTTACAAATGTGTATCCACAAGCATAAACAAAGATTTACAAATGTGTAGTGATTTATATTCAATTTTGAGTACTTACAAATTAATGCTTAAATGCAAATGCAAATACTTTCAAGGGCCCGAGAGGCCTTTTTCTTTAAAGCAAAGATTTTATTAAAAGATCTGATTAAACTCACAAGTCTTAGTGGGCAGGAGTGTCACACAGGAATGGAGTTCACTGAGCGGTGACTATTGGTTCAGGAGCGAAGGAAACTGGAGGTGGAAGGATTAGCGCTAACACAAGAAGTAAACAAAGCATAAGCAAAACATAGAAGCCAATTTACCACCTTGAGGTAGCAGATAATTCAACAGAGAGTACAAATCTGAGCTGACAGTGATTGGCTAGTGATTGCTGCTTATGACCTGCAGGTAAGGTGAGGTACAAGCAGGTAACCAGAACTCTGCCCAGAAGGGGTTGGGGGGTTGGAGTCAGGGTCCACAATACAACTGGCACTCAGTTTGGACCAGATTAGAGATTAGATTAGATGAAACTTTATTAATCCCTCGGTTGGGTTCCTCCGGGAAATTCAGTACCATTCAGACCATGACAAATACATGGTCCAAATGCAAATACAAAGTAATTTTAACAAACATGAAACAATTTTACAAATGTGTGTATAAAAACCTGCATAAACAGTAGTAGCATCACTTGTGGAATGTTCTGAATTCCATTATGGCCATTCTGGTAGAGCAGTTATGATTTTTATTATTCTTGCTCAAGTGTCTTGGCCATTAATTGCTATGCTATTATGTGTTATGTTTTTATGTTCAAACTTCAAAAGAAAAAGATGATTAAAATTTACATTCTTATTCCCTGGTTCTGTTCCGAACACCATATCATGATTCAGAAAAATAGCTCAGAAACCTGGTTTTATGAAGGACTGCATGGCTGAGTACAATATTTCATTTCATTATGTTCCTGTACTACAGATGTTCAAAATTCATGCATAATAATTACACCCTCCAGTGTGCACTCTAATTAATTAAACAGACAAATCTTTATTTAGATTTTCATGATATATTCCATGAAGAAATAACTTTCAAGAATTTATATTGTTGAAACTCCAAAACTTAATTGAAACTCCAGTAACCCAACCCCCCCACCAACAGTTGTTTTAAAAAAAAAAAAAAAAAAATCTCTCCACTGTAGCTGTACAGTAGTTTCCTGGAGAGAAACTACTGTAGTTATAATCATTGTTATCAGCAGAGTACTACCAAATGTTGATAGAATACAGAATGGAGAAATTGAAAAGTCCCTTTTTTACTGTCACACATGAGAAATTATTTTTATTTAACTACACCTGACATGACAAAACAACCTTTTTAGGTGTTTAGAGATTTCTTTCATTTTCAGACCATATATAAACGGATTAAAGAGAGGGTTATACAAAACCACTTGTAAAGTCATTATTAACTGTGCAGTTTTTGGAAAATCAAATTCTAATTGACCTATAATGACATCATATGCACAAAAAGTAGTAAAAATGCTTAAAACAAACAGGTGAGGTAAGCAAGTCTCTGCTGCTTTTTTCTGGATATCTCTACTGCTTCTGTAGGTTATTAGAAAAATCTTTGCATAGGTGAAAAGTATGAACAACACAGGAAAAATAGTAACATTTAGCAACACAATTAAACCGTAAATTAATGCTGCTCTGATGTTAATGAGTTTTTTGGGTTCATTGAGAACATGGTTGTTGTTCAATAATAAAATTATTCCTCAAAAATACAACTTGCCTAATAATTCTGCACTCCCTGTATGCATCAAGCAAAGATTTTATTATATGCAACATTCTCTGACTGGAAGAAATTAGTTTAACATTTAAACCTATTTTCTGCACATTCCAGCACATAAAATAAAATATTTTTTGTGTTTACACTCACTCTTTCAAATAGATGCAAGTAAAACACAACAGGAAATAAATAAAATCAAAGACTAGCGGTCCTGTTGCTCTATTCTCACGGAGTAGGGTAGGCGGAGGTTTACCCTGGTGCAGGTGTGCCCCGGCGGTCAGTTGAAGAATCCGCAAGTGATTCTTCAACTGAATTACTGTGAATTTCCCATTACGTCGTAGCACACTCGGGGCTTGCTTGGAAGTTTAGGAGTTTTTTTCGCTGTAAAAAGAAGTTTTCTTCCCACGCACAATGGACACTAATGTTTTTGTCACTTTTTATGGAATCAAACTCAAAGTAAGGTCAGTACTTCCACGCTTTAAACGCTCCACGCTCATACTCTCTCCCGCACTCGATATATGATCCATTGTTGATCTGCACACAGCTGTTGTCACGAATGTCGCACTCGCTTATGTCACTGTCATGAGACATTCTCGCACAAAAAATCACAGTTTTAGTAACACAGCGTTACTAAAACCGTTTTTGCAATAGTAATATCTTACTTTACTTGTTACTTGAAAAAAGTAACCAGATTACAGTAATGCGTTACTGCCCATCTCTGATGGTGACAGACATTAAAAATGTTCAGTGCCAATAAGATTTGATGGTACGAAAGACTACACAGGGTGTAGAAAAAATTTAAGGCAAGGCAAGGCAAGGCAAGTTTATTTGTATAGCACAATTCAACAACAAGGTGATTCAAAGTGCTTTACAGAGACATTAAGTGAATAACCTATAAAATCATGACAACAGAGATAGTGTCTGTTTATAGTATATTATAATCATATATAATATCATATTTTAGATATCATCTGTGTATCTAGAAATTACTGAAAAAGAACAAAATCAGAAACTAAATATGATCACAGCTGCTAGGAATAGCTATTGTTGTGAAAAGGGTAAAGCTATTGCATTATTTTAATGCATATCATATGTTCAGCAAGCAGGATAAGTAGGTTAATCAGTTTAAGTATTATGTACTATTGGTATACTAACTATAACCCTCTCTTTGTACAGTATACAGTAGACACACAAGTATATAAAAGAATACAGACATATATAAATGCAATGCAAATTAATAAAGGTACATCAGTACTCTACAGTATAATATTATAGTGTAATATTTATATAAACAATAATGATAATAATAAAAACAACAACAGGTGTAATGTATATCACCTGTAAAAACAAAAAACTGCACTGAAGAGAAGTCAGATCTTTAAACTTAGATTACAAAGGAAATTATTGCACTTCCAGCATCAGCTCTGACAGATAATTTAAATTTGCTCTGACAAAACAACCTCCTGAGGTGTTGAGAGATTTCTTTCATTTTCAGTCCATATACAATTGGATTAAAGAGAGGATGATACAAAACCACTTGTAAAGTCATTATGAAACGTGCAGTTTGGGATAAATTAACTTCCACTCGAGTTATAATTATATCATATGAACACAAACATGAGAAGCTGATCAAAACGAGCAGGTGAGGTAAACAGGTCTGTGCAGCTTTTTTCCTGACCTCTCTGCAGCTTCGATAGCATATTATAAATATTTTTGTGTAAGTAAAAAGTATGAAAAGCAAAGGAAGAAATACAGTGTTAAGTAGTATAAAAACACCATATATTAAATATGATATTTTCGGGGTTGCACAGTAAAGCTTGGAAATTGCATTGTTACAAAAAATTCCATTTAAAGTGAAACTGCAGATTTGTGAAGTGTTTATAATTACAGCTGATGGCACAAGCTGACAAGCAGGCAGAAGCCAAGTTAAAACCAGCAAAACTGTGACTGTTGTTTTTCTCATAATAGTATGATATTGCAAAGGTTTAGATATGGACACATACCTGTCATAAGCCATGGATGCCAAGAGAAAGAACTCTGAACCAGTTAAAGAGTAATAAATAAATCCTTGAAAACTGCACTGTGAATGAGTTGTAATCTGCTTCTCAGATAAAAAGTCCATCAAAAGTTTGGGGTAGATATTTGTACTGAACATAACAGAGTTGAACAACAAAGCTGCAATGAAAATATACATAGGCTCATGGAGGCTTTTCTTAATCCTGATGAGGCAAACTATGGTTGAATTACTGCAGAGTATTAGAATATAAGCAGTAAACATGATAGCAAAATACAGAAATTTGTATTTTTCCAATTCAATGTGCCCACCAAAAGTTATATATGTCACATTAAATTCATTATCAATTGCCATGAAGTTAAATGGTTTGTAAGCAGACTGAAATCTAAATGTAAGCAACACACACAATACAGTGAAAGAAATTTTGTACCACTTGTTTACCCTTTTGCATAACCATCAAGTGTTATATTTGTTAAATTCAGTTCATCATTGACTAATAAAACCAAATGTCTAACATTAGTACATCAGTCAGACTATATTACAGGCAGAAAGAACAAGATGAGATCAGAATTTCATAGAAACACAAGACACCAGGTGTGTCTTCAATGATCCACCGTCATCTTGACATGTGAAAACATGACAGTGAAATGTAGTGGAAGTTAGTGGAAGGACCTTATGAATCATTTTTCTCTCTCTCTGTGGATCTCATTACGTCAAGAGAGTGACTGCAATGTGACCAGTTCCTCCAAGCCCTAGAGGCCCTGACCTGTAGGCCTTATTAATGTTTGTGCAAATGTTGTCTTGAAAATTTTCTTCCTCCAATTCAATTTTTGATATGTTGCTATATATGTTACATTTAAATCAATATTTTGGTTATGACTGAAATAGTACCGTCAGCTGCACAACCAACAAACTCTGCATAATGACTTCATGGAGATCCTTTGTGACTGCAGGATGTGGCAGACAACAGTCTTGGTGTCTAGCTGTAATTTAATAAGTTGAAAAAGGGGGTGCATAACTCAGCTTTGCTGGAAAGGCTGAAGTTAACAATCAGTCAAATAGTTGATACACTCAGTGTACTCAGTTTTTCTGTTAGTCTACCAATGCTCTAAATCTGGTTCATTTCTTTTTTATTTAGATAATTGTAGCTTTCACTCTATAACAGTGGTATTTAGTGGCTTAATGAAAACTTGATGAACAAGATCTGCTGTTACCAGTAGTTTCATTTGTCAGTGATTTTGAGAGCTGAAAATGAAAGTCAGTTTTTGATTTACTTTTGTTTTTAGATTGTTTCCATGTGCAGCTAAAAATCTGATGGTTGGAGTAACAGGATGGAAGGTGGATGTGAAGTTTTATAGTCCCACTTGGGATAAAAAAAAATACTACTTACTGATACTAGTTGTCCTCATAATTCCTATCACAGCAATAATGGTCTACTCGGTTTCTCTGCAGAGAAATGTGAAAACTTGCTTTTCCATATTCTTTCTCCTTTACTTCCACCTACTCAATCCAACTACTGCCCATGGCTTCCAATTTTTTACGCTTTGCCTCCCCAAAGCATGACATGGACACACAAGTTGCATTAAGTTGCACTAAGCTGCAGTAACAGCAGGGGGAGATTTTTTATTTCAAGCCAACATGAAAATAATCAAAGGAACATGTTTAAACAGACATCACTAACACATTTACATGCAAATACATATGAGCCATCTTGCTTAAATGCTTCTGCCATAGAAGGACCCTGGAATGTATTTTACACCTTCATTTTTGAGTAGTGACTTTATGGATTTAATTATGTATATATTATCTCACCATGGTGGTATTGCAACTTCTGCATGCGTGCTCATTGCACGCTTTGTTTATCCAAAGCAGGAAATGGACATGGTGGGCTGGAGTGTTGGTTACACGCTAATGTTGTGGAAAGAGTTATTTATTAAACCAGGAGAACATCGATTCTCTATTCATCTATTCTCAGATCTCATAAATAAAACTGAGATAATTCACAAAATTAACGATATAGGCTATTTCACTTCAAGAAAAATTACCAGCAACATAGAACTGCTGTAAGTTTTGTTATCACAGTTGGCTGGCTCGCTTTTAATCTTTCGTACCTCATTACAATCTAACACTTTATTTTTTCAAGAGTGCACTGTTGAAAAGCAGATAAAAGTCTGATTTGATCAACTCTGGAGATTATTTTCAGTGGCTTTAGTAATGAATAAGTTAACTGTCTGTTATATAAGTTGATTATTTAAGGCAGTGACTTTCAGTTGTGCTGCACAAAGGCGGCTGTCATTGAGGATGCTATTAAATTTAAGATTGATCATAGTCTGAGATTACCAAAAAGCACCTCTGAATGACACAGGAAATCATTTCTGCCTGTAGCAATCTCCCTGTACAACTCATCCTAAAATACTGTATACGCCAATAGCTACACGCTTTTTGCACATGCTCTTTTTTCTTATTCAGATATTTATTAGTAAGTGACTTATATGTATATATATATATTGTATATATTGTGCTATTTCTTACTTCTTGTATTGTCTTTTTTTGTTACTGTTTGTACTGGAGCACTGTAACCAACATAATTTCCCCTACGCATCAATAAAGTATTCTGATTCTGATTCTGATAGTCGGCATAGTCACATCAGAAGTATATTGTTCTGAGTTCAGTGAAATTGCTGTGAAGCTCAGTTTTTCAAATATGCAGGGCACTGTATTCTTAATGGGCTGCTTGGTGGTGTACTGTTTGTTTAGCACTTTTGCCTCACAGTAAGATATTTCTTTGTTTTGTGTAGAGTGCACGCATGTTCTTTCTGTGCCTGTACAGTATGTGTCTTCTTGGGGTACTCTTTCATATCACAGGCCTAAAGTCATGCATGGTGATTCTAAGGTAGTCATGCAGGTGAGGTAAAAAAAAAAGTAGTTTAAATGTAAACTTCTGCATGGTTACCTAGAAAAGCGCTATATAAAATTGAATAGCTTCCATTTACCATAGTTGAGTATGGAAAGCAGTAATCACACTGGACTTTTGGGGTAAAAAATGTCCTGTTCAAACATGGTACAGAAGAGATTGTATATGTTACAAACAAGCCTCCATGTTGACTTATGAGGCCTGTATGACAGCCAAACAGATAATATTGTATCTGTACAGCAGTGGGGGTGTCACGGTCCGGGGCAGCGGCCGTGTGGAGAGTGGAAGGAGGACCCAAAACGCAGCACTTATTCAGATGTGAGGGTGATTTATTGTTAATAACAAACACAAAGTGGAGATGGCAAACAGAACTAAGGACGAAACTAAACTGGGATAAACTACACAGAGGAGTGGCAAACCTGAACATGAAGGGAGAACAGCAGGGAGAACACGCAGAGGATTACACCAGGTCGGAACACAGACGACGCGACGAGGAGCAGAGGAAATCACACGCTATAAATACACAAAGAGACACTGGGAAATCACACACAGATGGGGGAAACAGCTGGACCTGATTAACCTGACGAGACAGGGGAACACTAACACCAGGGACCAACAGAGGGAGCACAAACCCAGAACCCAGTGTCTAAAATCCCAAACACAAACCATCCCAAAACAGCCATGAATAATAATGAAAGTAATAACAATAAGTACATAAACATAAAGTCACTGAGTCATGGTCGCAGGACCATGACAGTACCCCCCCCCTCAAGGGCTGGCCCCCGACAGCCACAGAAACACACCACCAGATCCGGGCGGGCGGCAGGGGGCCCAGGACGGAGGGACCGGACCACGACCACGGACGGAGGCCCCAGAGTCCCAAAACAAAGATGAACACAAAACCCACAGGGGAGCAGAGTCCAAAGCACAGTTCAGGAGGCCGTCCACGAAGAAGGCAGCGGCGGCGCGTAAAGAGTTCAGGAGGCCGGCCGTGCGGAAGGCAGCGGCGGCCACACAGGCGATGGCGGTCCGGGGGCCGGCCGTGCGGAAGGCAACGGCGGCCACTCAGGCGATGGCGGTCCGGGGGCCGGCCGTGCGGAAGGCAACGGCGGCCAGTCAGGCGACGGCGCTCGGCCAGTAGCCTAGCCAGCGGTCCAGAAAACGGCCGTTTAGCTCCAGACCCAAACGAGGCTGGGCCAGGCGAGGCTGAGGGCACAGAAGCCGGGACCGCAGCAGGCGGAGATGATGATGCAGACACAAAGGCTGGACCAGACGAGGATGCAGACACGAAGGCTGGACCAGGCGAGGATGCAGACACGGAGGCTGGACCAGGCGAGGATGCAGACACGGAGGCTGGACCAGGCGAGGATGCAGACACGGAGGCTGGACCAGGCGAGGATGCAGACACGGAGGCTGGACCAGACGATGGAGACACGGAGGCTGGACCAGACGATGGAGATGCTGATGATGGACCAGACGATGCTGATGATGCTGATGATGGACCAGACGAAGATGAAGCTGAAGCTGGACCAGACGAAGATGAAGCCGGACCAGACGAAGATGAAGCCGGACCAGATGAAGATGAAACCGGGCCAGGCGAAGATGAAACCGGGCCAGGCGAAGATGAAACCGGGCCAGGCGATGAAGAAGCTGCAGCTGAAGCTGGGCCAGGCGAAGCTGACGCTGTAGTTGAAGCTGGGCCAGGTGAGGATGAAGCTGGACCAGAACCAGGCGAGGATGAAGCCGGGCCAGGCGATGATGAAGCTGTAGCTGAAGCTGGGCCAGGTGAGGATGAAGCTGGACCAGAATCAGGCGAGGCTGAAGCCAAGGATGAAGCCGGACCAGGCGTGGATGAAACCGGGCCAGGCGTGGATGAAACCGGGCCAGGCGAGGATGAAGCTGTAGCCGAAGCTGGGCCAGGCGAAGCTGACGCTGAAGCTGGGCCAGGTGAGGATGAAGCTGGACCAGAACCAGGCGAGGCTGAAGCTTCAGGCTGAGGCGTGGCAGTAGCAGGTGGTAGCGCTGCAGGTGATGGTACTGCAGGAGGCGGCGCTGCAGCCACAGGTGGAGAAGCAGCCGCAGGTGGAGAAGCAGCCGCAGGTGGCCGGACGGGATCCTCGGGCCCCCCAGCCGACGTGGCAGCAGGTGTGGCATGAGGCTGGACGAGCTCCTCGGGCCCCCCAGCCGAAGAAGCAGGAGGCCGGCCGGGATCCTCGGGCCCCCCAGCCGACGTGGCAGCAGCAGAACCAGTGGGCACCGGGGCCCCCGGCACACATGAAACAAAGCCAGTAGGCACGTGGGCCTCTGGCACACATGAAACAAAACCAGCAGGCACGTGGGCCTCTGGCACACATGAAACAAAACCAGTAGGCACGTGGGCCTCTGGCACACATGAAACAAAACCAGTAGGCACGTGGGCCTCTGGCACATGTGAAACAAAACCAGTAGGCACGTGGGCCTCTGGCACACATACGGAGGGCTGCAGCTGCGCAGAGCACTGACCCTGCTCAGGCAGTGACAGCCCGGTGCAGTTCACAGCTGGCATCTTGGCCACCAGGGGTCCAGAGTAAGCTGAGGGCAGCAACCCCGCCTCTGGGGAAGCCCCGGAGTGAGTAACAGTCACTAATGTTGCCAGCTGTTGAGGAACAGGTCCGTAATGTAACAGTTTGTCTCCCTGCTCAGAAACAGCGGTGGAAAAACAGTGTGAAAACTGTGATTCAGCTATTACCGGAACCGTGGGTTGTAGCGATGCTAGCGGTGATGGTGGCGGCTGAGTGGCTAACTGGAGCGGCGGCAGAACAGGCAATTGCGCCCCCAGGGAGGCTAACGGCTGAGCTACTGACTGGGGAGCTTGTGGCCGAGCACTGAACTGAGCCGGAGAATGGCGATAAAGTCCTGGCTCAGAAGGGGTGGCAGAGACACAGTCTGTTAGTCTTGCAGAGGGTCTGTACACGCCCACTTGGGAAGGATCAGTCACCACGAAGGTGGGTAAGCGATCCATACAGTCTCCCATCCCGCTCTGAATCGCCCCAGAAAACAAAGTCCCGGAAACTGGGGAAGCCAGAACATGTCGCTTGCTCACCGCCTCGGGCTGCTCGAAAGTAAAAGCAGACGGGGGGTGAAGTCCGAGGTCCAAAAGGAGGAACTCCCGCTCCCACGAACAAAGCGAGCCCAGAAGCCATGGGAGACCGGTCACCAGACGCTGTAGCCGCCTCTCTATAGCGCGCTGGGACGTGCCACCCGGGCTTTCCAGCCACAGGTCGATCAGCTCCTGTGTGGCATCGATTAGATTTTCCCGTAGCTCCCTGGACGTGTTAAGCGCTGCTGGGTCCATGTTGTGGTCGCGTCGTACTGTCACGGTCCGGGGCAGCGGCCGTGTGGAGAGTGGAAGGAGGACCCAAAACGCAGCACTTATTCAGATGTGAGGGTGATTTATTGTTAATAACAAACACAAAGTGGAGATGGCAAACAGAACTAAGGACGAAACTAAACTGGGATAAACTACACAGAGGAGTGGCAAACCTGAACATGAAGGGAGAACAGCAGGGAGAACACGCAGAGGATTACACCGGGTAGGAACACAGACGACGCGACGAGGAGCAGAGGAAATCACACGCTATAAATACACAAAGAGACACTGGGAAATCACACACAGATGGGGGAAACAGCTGGACCTGATTAACCTGACGAGACAGGGGAACACTAACACCAGGGACCAACAGAGGGAGCACAAACCCAGAACCCAGTGTCTAAAATCCCAAACACAAACCATCCCAAAACAGCCATGAATAATAATGAAAGTAATAACAATAAGTACATAAACATAAAGTCACTGAGTCATGGTCGCAGGACCATGACAGGGGGGTGTGATAGCTTTGACAAGGTCCCAGAAAAAAAAGATCTGTTGATGGGTGTGGTGACCTATTTCTGACTGAATGTTTCTTCCATTGAAAACGCTTTGTTCTTGATCCTATCTACAATGAAGGGAGGATATCAGTGTGTACTGTTAGGGAAAATATTCTAAAACACTTCTTCAGTAAAGACTCAGAGAAGAGAAAGGCACAGAATTCTTGCTAGCAAGGGCAGTCTCAGAGACTCGCCCTGAGCTTTGCCCTGGTCTTTATTTATACTTCAGTGGTGCGTGTGTGTGTGTGTGTGTGTGTGTGTGTGTGTGTGTGTGTGTGTGTGTGTGTGTGTGTGTGTGTGTGTGTGTGTGTGTGTGTGAGATCAAAGGGTCAGAGTGTGACCCCATAAACAACTTCCCTTAACCTGCTGGTCTGGAAAATCCAACAGTTCATCTATATGTAAAGAAGCACTTAAACTAAAACAGACATAGCTACGTTAATCCTACCGTAAAACAATAAGACAAGGTACGAACTCTCTCATGCTCCCAGGGTGTGTGTGATCTCTAACAGGCTGCAGGCTTGGGGTGCATTCCAGGAATGCACCCCAAGCCTGCAGCCTGTTAGAGATCACACACAATTAATTATATGCCTCTAAGTATACATGGTTGAATATTTCCTAATACAAATAACTACATGCAGTATTGTACCATATGCAAACTTATATCACTAAAAGATTATACTGACTACTAAATACAATTTCCTCTTGACATTCCCTCCTGTTGTCAGTAAAACTTAAAGTGAGATACCGGTTTGTAACATCTTGTTGTACATTTTCTGTCACATTGTCATTAATCACACAAAGACTTCATGTTCCAACAGGTCGGGGTCATTATCATCATCATCACTTGTCATGGCTATTTATGCAGCAACAGTAGAAAATATTACGCGGTTAATCATGAGTTTTATACATGGCAATATACAGTTACAAAGACACAAAATAAAAGTAAAAATATCCCAACTCCGATGAGTAGTCTTTTTAGCACCTGTAACCAGGAGCCAGTGTATAGCCAAAAAAACCAGTCACTTGTATCACTTACATAGTCCTGATTTTGGGCCTGCTGGATCTGTCTCAAAACGTTCAGGGCCTCAGTCATATTTGATGAATGTGCGTCTTCTTTATGTAAATGCAGCATGTGTTGTTGAAGAGGACACAAAGTCCCCTTTCTCTGCTAGTATCATAGAGTAATTCTTCCCTGAGAGTTAGTCCAGGAACATATATAGTGTGGGGTATGTTGCTGTGCTGGGTAGATGGGAACAGACATAATAGTCTGTATTTGCCGATTCTGCTTTTGTTCTGTCGTGGATATAACGGTACCAGGCATTGTTCATCCACGGAGGGATGTGGTCTTGCGTCATATCCCTTAGGTGAGAGTTGTCGTGTGTCCATCTTCTCTGCCTTCCTCCTGGTTCAGCTGTTTCCGGCACCAGCTGGGGTCCTGTAAAAGTGAGCGTCGTAGTCAAGGTAACCAAGAGGGTCCACCTTCCCATGGTTGCACACAGGTCCGTCACACCTCGCACTTGGTTGCCCTAGAGTTGATCAGAGGCTGGAGGTTGAAGTGCGAGCTTACCCTACGGGGGCTCAATCAGCACCCCCCCCTCACAACTGAAACAACCAAGTGTGAGATTTCTCTATTGTGCTGTCTTGAGGGTGCCGGGGTTTCCTGGGACCTCGACCTCTTTGCAGTGGCTCTGATAAATCCAGGAGGGTCTCTCCGCTATTTTGCAGGCAGTTGAAATGGTCAGAAGCACTTGAATTGGCCTCTATCAACCCCCCATCGCCTCACTTCAGGCCTTTATCCTGCGGTAGGAAATACTTATGACTCTTCTACTGTCCATCCTCTGCAGAAAAACCCCTCTGTGGAAAAGGTGCAGGGTCCAGTTATCTTACTGGCGTTATGATCCCAGCAGTCTTCAATGTGCCAGCGTATGCACAGTATAGTGACACAGCATTAGGTGACGTTCATAGGAAACTGCTGTCATCACCACCATAGCTTCTGGTTCCTGTGCTTTCACAGAATCATGATGCCATCCTTAGACTCCCTCTGCGCTGTCGATGGAGCTTGGCACGCTCCCCTCATCCTTCAGGTGCCGTCTGTTGTCCACAATCTCCTCTGTTGGCCTCTGGAAAACCCCATGGCACAGCTCTCATTCCAACGCAGTTTCATGGTCCTTGCTGTGGCTCCAAAGTCTGATCTCATGATGGGCCCCAACCAGCTTGACCTTTGACCTCAACCACTGCCTGGGCTGTCAGCTATGCCTGGAATGGTTCTCGCTTCTCACTGGGCCTCTGAAGATTTCTCAGGAGATTACTGCTGCACCTTTATTGCCTTGCTAGGAAGAAAAACTTCTATTTGGAGAGCATGTCAACAATCATCAAACCACATTCTTTAGTTCAGTGAACTTCACTTATAGGCCATCAAAGCCTCATCTGAACATGGATGCACCACTTGCATAGGTTTAATACCTGTAAATAAACTGTTAATCACACAAATCGTTGCAAAAATCATATAAAACAAAATTTAATGTTAATTCATTGTTTCATATTAATCCTGGATCCCTACTTTTGACACATGGACACTCCCATGAGTCAACTCATCAAAATCAAATTCCTGTCTTGAAGAAAAAGGTCAGCTAGATCATATCCCAAGCAACATCAGGGTATCTCCTCCCCTGGAGCAGCACCACCCTGGACCTATAATCTTGCAACAAAAATGTTAGTGTGTTTTGCATATTAAATTTGCTTTAAAACTGGCTCCGCCTGCATACACACCATCATGGTCTGGAAAGCAAAATCTGGAAGTGAAGTCAAACTTCACACCTATAAACAATTATATCATAAAAGTAATAAGCATTCAGCACTAGCAAGACAAGTGTCATGTGCAGGTTTTCTCAAATCAGTAAACTACAATTATTACCATAATTTGCCTCAAACATGGATCATCCCATGTGCTCAGTTAACATTAATGTAATCAGTGACTTCTCTTAAGCAAAGTCACTCAACTCATCAATCACTATGAGCTCAATAGCCCATCTTCAACTATTCCATAAACACTGCATCCCTTATTTGTTTTTCTCATGTCACTTGTCCACTTCTGCTGAATCTTCCACATGCACTTTTAGAAAAACAAACATTAGCAACACACATGGATTATCCTGGTGGGCAGGCGTCGGCCATCCACATTCCAGAGGTGCCATAAAAACACCATAAAGTTAGCCATCCCTAGCTGTGGAAAAAATGTCATTCACATATAAACCCAGGAATCCTATAGCAGAAAAACATTAACTAATCCTCTTATAAATCACATGATCAAACACATGATTAACCATCTGCTGTAAAAAGAAATGTTAGTGCTGCGCAGGTGTATACACTCTTTCTCACAGTAATCGCTGTGAGCAACACAAGGTAGTGAATGACACACACATGGTAAATTCACAGACAGAGAAAATGGCATTTAAAAGGTTAAATCGTCATGCAGCCTCGAATGTTGCTGTCATCTTTCTGCTCCTGTAACAAAAAACACATAAATTCATCCACCCTTTTGTCCTGTCTAGGTGGAGGTTAACCTTGAGTCGTGGTCAAGTCCTGTCAGCTTTTACCAGTCAGTCAGTTTGTTTTTTATTTCCATTCATTCATTCATTCTTTCTTTGCTGATAGTGGAACCTGTCGTCGCATTTAGTTTCCACTTTCAGCAAAATGACGTCATTTCAAAAGAAAAAGAAAAACTTTAGATCGGATTACCTCGCTGAATCCTTTTTAGGCAGGGATGCTCATTTTAATAATTGTCCCAAATAAGTGGCTTTCTCCTGAGCCCATTTTAATGTGGAGAAACTCACTTGCAACAATTTTCTTGACGACGTGTGGCGCTTTTAATTCCCGACGTGCAGATCTGCTTAAAGAAAAAACAGAATCAGTGGCTGTTCAAAAAATGAAAAATGAAAAAATAACAGAGGTTATCAAACAAAACTTTTAGTTCACTGTGAAAGTATCAAAATAAAAAGGCCTTGTTAAGTCATGACACAAGATCCTCATCTCAGGAGGGTAAATACCATTAGCATGGTTCATCATACCATCATACTAAGTGGCAGGCTCAACTTCACAACAAAACAATCATCAGCTAGATTCACTCCAAACCAACCATCAGCTGCACAACACACAACATAAGCCTAATGTCTTATTAGCTATGAGTTTAAACACCAGGTCTGTGCTCTTCACTCATTTAGGCCACAGATCTATTCAGTTTTCCTTTTTCCCTTCATCATAAAACATGTGACATGTGTCATGCACTTCACAAAAAAAGTTTGTTCTGACGTATTCAGAGTTGTGTATCTAGGTACAGGATTCACTCGCACATCAAAACAGGAAACTCAGTGTTTTAGAGTCTCCACTCAACACACAACAAACTCCAACACACCTCATTCACTCGTGCTAGAATTCAGTCACCTTTCATTAATCTAAAACCGATCAACTAATTTGCATATCAGCTATTAACCCACTAAGATGACAGGACAACAGAAAAGCATGTTCAAAATAGTATCACAAAAGACAATTTCCCTCATACAGTAAATTACTTGTGCTGCATCAATCAAGCAGGAAGCTTCTCCCAATTTACTATATTAACAACTAAATTTATTATCTGATCACTGGTCGGTCAAACCAGGATCTTTTTTCCCACAAAAGTTAAACTGTTGTCCTGCAACCTAGAGAGTCAATTTTTTGCATTGGATAAATTCAGTATTTGATAACAAGTGTCTGCTAAATTGACACTATTTTAACACTGATGAAAGCTAACAAGCTAATCTTCATTGCATGTGTGTTTGTGTTATTAGGCAGGTTTAATGCATGTCTGTGGAGCTGCATCTCCAGCAGGGCATGTTCTTAAAGCTGCCTTTCCTACACACTTCTCTGCTATTATTTGATCATTTCTTAACTAATGTGCTATGAGTCCACTGGTCTTTGCATCACACTAAGAGACTTGGACAAGATGATAAACAGACTCACACGCTTAAGATGTTGTCTAATCTTCATAAGCTCTCTTGTGTTTGTGTTAGTAGGGTTAATACATTTTCTGTTTTTATGTATCCTTTCATGTACCTTCCCCCCCCCCTTTTTCTTTCTGAAACAAAACTCCGTTCACTCCAAATTTTTGTTTCAGAAACATCTAAATGAAAAACTCTGTCATAGTCAGGCACAGCTAAACCCCAAAATGCTTGCAGGTTACCATCGGCAACCACACTGTGTGTTGTTAATCCCTTCTACAAATGCCCTCTTTTAATGTGTAACACTTTGTGTATGATTTTTTATCTCTGGTGCATATTATCTGTATGTGTCGTGTCACTTTCCATTTTTCTAACAGTACACTTGCATACCTCAGTGCTTGTCTTCCTCCCCCTTTTGTGGTGGTCTGGACACTGTGTCAATCCTCCACTTCCAGGCAGTCGCTTGTCTCCCCGAATTCCTTAACCTAATTTGATTCCCCACACTAAAACAGCAGCCTCAGCCCTCTTCTGCTCCTTTCCTTCTCTCCCACTTTTCAGTCCAATGGCAGTCAGTTTTTTTCAGCTTTGTCCCGTGTCTCTCTTATTGCCATCTCACTCCAAACATGGCAAATGTCAAACTCAGACAGTCTTCTCAAAAGTCCTTCACACACAATGAGGTTGCAGCTGGCTGGAAACGCATCTCCATCCATCCAATCTAGATGGTGGTTCTTCTCTTTCTGATGCCGTTTGCCCACAGCGCTGCTGGACCTCTCTGCTCAGAACTCTGGTATTGTCTCTTGGACTCCTGTCCACAGTTGATGTTCATGCTCGTGCTTCTGAAACTGCACTCGGTGTCTTCAGGGAGAGATTAGTTTCCTTGGAGCTTGCTTGTTCAGGATGAGGATGGGAAGCTGCAAAACAATTCAGCCAAAAAATTCTGGCTGGGTGTTTCTAATTTTTTCTAATGATTTCAACCTATAATTTTCTTCCGACTGCTGCCCGTGGAGAATTGATCCAGGTCCGTTCCCCACCTGTAAACGACAGACTGAGAGACTTTCATTATTATCATCACTGCTTAATCAACACACATCTCTCTCTCTCTCTCTGTTTTTGTGAACCGTCCTTTCTTAAAAGCAGAAAATAAGATTGTAGTTGCTCTTGGTTGATCAACACAAAACCTTTTTCCTATAATTATTTTTCATCTACAATGTAAATTTGGTCTCTTTTTCACTCTTTTTTTGTTTGTATTTTTTTTTTAAAATAGCTGGTGACCTGCAGAATCACCGCTCTCACAATCAAAAACAATTATTTTTACACAGCGCACAAAAACACTGTGACGTCAGACACATTCACACTCACTTTTTCATCTGCGTAAATAAATCACATGGCTGATGATATGTACCATGGTGATCCATAAATATGATCACCAGTTTATTTAACTATTTTTCAACCCAACAAAACAAATAAACAAAACATAATGCTGATGTTATGAACACTCTACACACAAGTCAAGATGCAGGAAAACTGCTCACGGAAACGCTGCACACTCCAGTTATCACAGTTATCATAGTTCTGTTTGTGTGAATTATCTGCTTTCATTATTAATACCAGTTTATAGGTTGTTATCCTTTTTATTATTAGTTTGAATGCATTAAAATGAAGTTGTAATTTAGCTTTTTGTTTATTTCACTTTATTCCTCTTGCATTTATATCTATTCGGTTCCAACCCTTTTTTAAACTACTTCAAACTACTGTGATCTCTAATCTTCACTGGGTGAGGGATTATTATGTTCTTCCTAGTCTGAACTGCTCTCTTCAGCTGAGCTGCTATCCTATTCTGAGTTACTGTCTTCTTTGTTTCTTACAGTCACGTACAAAATGTCCCTCTTTTCCACACCTCCAGCATGTAGTGTTAAAGTCACTGTTTGGTGTGTGTAGCTCTGCCTCTACCTCTTGCTCTTCCACTATGCATTCCTCTCTCTTTCTTTTGGATTAGTCCTGCTCCGGCTTGCTGTTTTTCTAGACATTTCTCATCAGGTGTTAATTTTACTTGTTTATCACCCATTTTCAAAGATTTTGCTGGGCCGTCGCTGGCACGCTTGACTTCAGAGTGGTTTACTGATACGGCCTTCGACTTCACCCTAACGGTGACGCGGTATCAGTTTTATGAGATGAAACTCATCCGTTCTCCTTTGTCACCAGCACATGAGCCTCAGCAAAGAAAACAAAAATGGAAGTAGTTCAGCAGCGTATTGTGCTATAAAATCAACTTACTTCCAGACACATACACACAGACACTTGCGCGCCAATTTGTCCCGAGATAATTTCAGCTATCTCTAAAACTCAAGTCTAATTCAGCTCTTTCCGTCGAACCCAACATATTTTAATTCCTCTGTCTCAACGTGTTTTCATTTGAATTTGTCACGAAGTAATTTCGGCTACCTCTAAAACCTAAGTCTAATTCAGCTCCTTTCGGCGAACCCAACCTAATTTATCACGTTTCTTTAAACCTTTGCGGCCGTCTTATATACCAAAATAGTGTTTCTCACTCTCCGACGTCTCACTGGTGATTCGGATCATCGGACTGAATCCCACCACCGTGGACCAGATTATAACACCGGCCCAGACCCGAATTTAACGTCCTGGGGCTCTCTCCTCGTCCAAGAGGGCTGTGCACAGGCTTCGGTGCTGGCTCCCCACGGCGTCAGGAATCAGTGCTGGATCTTGGAACAGAGTAACAGATAACAATTCTGATATTTTCTGATCCAGCTACGAAGGACCAAATAAATGTTAGGGAAAATATTCTAAAACACTTCTTCAGTAAAGACTCAGAGAAGAGAAAGACACAGAATTCTTGCTAGCAAGGGCAGTCTCAGAGACTCGCCCTGAGCTTTGCCCTGGTCTTTATTTATACTTCAGGCGTGCGTGCGTGCGTGCGTGTGTGCGTGAGATCAAAGGGTCAGAGTGTGACCCCATAAACAACTTCCCTTAACCTGCTGGTCTGGAAAATCCAACAGTTCATCTATATACTTACAAAGCCCTGAATGGACAGGCTCCCGGGTATTTGTCTGACCTCTTGCAGACTTATACCCCCCTTAGATCTCTTAGATCAAGTGATCTTTTGCTTTTAGCTGTACCAAGGTCGAGGCTGGTTCATAGAGGTGATCGAGCATTTGCAGTCGTAGCGCCTAAGCTGTGGAATAATTTACCCCTACACATCAGACAGGCTCCTACTGTCAATCTTTTTAAATCTTATCTTAAAACGCATTTTTATTTACTGGCTTTTAATACAGCATGAGAGTTATTTGTTATTTGTTAATTCATATTTGGTGTTTGCTTTTAATACTCTAAGTTGTTTTATTATGTATGTTGTATTCTTGTACAGCACTTTGGTCAACGCTCCTGTTGTAATTAAATGTGCTATATAAATAATTAAACTATTAAACTATTATTAAACTATATGTAAAGAAGCACTTAAACTGAAACAGACATAGCTACGTTAATCCTACAATAAGACAAGGTACGAACTCTCTCATGCTCCCAGGGTGTGGGGGTGCATTCCTGGAATGCACCCCAAGCCTGCAGCCTGTTAGTGTCACGGGTCTGGGTCCGTTGGACCCAGTATGTGGAGTTTCATGTTTTTGTTATTCCATGTTTGAGGTTATTATGTTTTAGTTTGCATCGGGGATTGTTTTCTTGTTCTCTTGTTGTGTTTATGATGATGATTATGATGTTTATTATTTGAGTTTCATGTTTAAGGATTTGTTCTCGGTTGTATCTCACGTTTAGTTTAGTTCAGGTTCCATGTGTCATTCTGTCTGTCTCTCAGTGTCAGGTCTGCGTCTTGGTGTGGTGTTCTCATTTCCTGTTTTATTGTGAAGGTCTGGGTCTCATGTGAGTGTGTTCAGTTTTACCTCTGTCTCGTCTTGTTGATCATTCCCAGCTGTGTCCACCACCTGTGTGTAATTCCCCTGTGTTTCTCTGGGTGTATTTAAGTCATGTCCTCCGTTATTGTAGTTGCTGGTCCGTCTGTGTATTCCACCCTGCCTCATCTGCGTTTCTACCATGTCTCACCCGTGTGTTCTCCCTGCTGTCCGCCGTTAGTCTCTTCTGGTCGTTCTCGTTAAGGTTTGTGCTCTGTAGTTTAGTTGATCCCAGTATAGTTTAGTTCTAGCTCCATTTGCCGTTTGTATTTACTTTCATATTCAATAAACCACCTTTACACCTTCACGACTGCCTGCATTTGGATCCTCCTTCATTTCCTCCACACGGCTCACCTCACTCGCCGTGACAGTACGGACCAGCCAGATATGGATCCAGCGGCATTCACCCCACCCACGGAGCTTCGGGACCTCATCACGAACTCCGCTTCAAAAATAATCAACCTGTGGCTAGAGCATGAGGGAGAAGCATTCCTCCACGTTCTGGAAGCCAGACTGCAACAGCTGCTCACGGATTATCCCTGGCTATTGGACCCACTCGTGCAAGACTTCATCCTTCACGAACTTCACCTACACCCACCAGCCGCTACCGCTTCCCAACCCAGCCGGACGCCGGAGGTTTTGCCCGGCCCGCCGGAGGTTTTGCCCGGGAGGAAGCGACGATCGCGCCGTCGGCGCGTCGCCCCACAGCCGGAGATTAGGACTTCGGAACTGCCAGCTGTGGTGAGTGGAAAAGATGCTCCGTCTGTTTCACCAGTTCATATGACTGTTTATACCGGGGCTGTGTTCGTTGAGTCAGCTGCTCAGCCGGTAGCTCGGTTAGCTGCCCAGCAGTCGCTAACTCAGTCAGCCGCTCAATCATCACCTCCATTACAGTCACAGTCAGACCCAGTAAACACCATGTTACAGTCCATAGCCCAGTCAATAGCTCAGTTGGCAAGAGATTCATCAGCCTTATTATCAGTTCAGCCAGCCACTCCACCACCTGTTACTACTTCGCTACCTGTAGCTCAGTTGCCACCAGTTCAGCAGCCTGTCCACTCATTTACCCAGCCTTTATCCTCACAGCCTCATTACAAGCAGGGAACACACTCCACACAAACTTTTGCTGGTTCATTTAAGCTGGCCATCTCAGAGACAGTTGCTCCCTCTAGGGCCTCCCCAGAGGCTGGGTGTCAGTCACCAGCCAACTCTGGACCCCTAGAGGTCAAGACGCCAGCACCAGCAGCCTCACCGGAGAACTCACCAGAACAGTCTCGGCTCTCAGCACCCCCTGAGAGTTCAAGTGAGTTCACCCGTCCGCCTCAGTCCTCTGCTGAGTGTATTGGGGAACACTTTCAGCCCTCTGAGGACTGTATCCCACTGTTGCTGCCTGAGTCTAGCCACTGTGCTGCTCAGTCCCAGCCAGTGTCCACACTGGCAGAGGTCTCCGTACCTGCTGCTTCAGAGACTGGTTCCACTGGAGGGCCTGAGGAGCCCGTCCAGTCTCACGTCATGTTAGCTGGGGGTTCAGGTGAACCCAGCCAGCGTCCTGCCTCGTCGGCTGGAGGGCCTGAGGAGCCCGGCCAGCCTCAAGTGTCGTCTGCTGGGGGTTTAGGAGAACCCAGCCAGCCTCAAGTGTCGTCTGCTGGGGGTTTAGGAGAACCCAGCCAGCCTCAAGTGTCGTCTGCTGGGGGTTTAGGAGAACCCAGCCAGCCTCAAGTGTCGGCTGCTGGAGGGCCCGTGGAGCTCGTCCAGCCTCAAGCCACATCTGCTGGAGGGCCCGAGGAGCCCGTCCAGCCTCATGCCACGTCTGCTGGAGGGCCCGAGGAGCCCGTCCAGCCTCATGCCACGTCTGCTGGAGGGTCCGAGGAGCCCACCCAGCACCACGCCTCGTTAGCTGAGGGTCCTGGAGGACACAGCCAGCACATCCTCACATCTGCTGGTGGTCCTGGAGGACCCAGCCAGCACATCCTCACATCTGCTGATGGTCCAGGAGGACCTAGCCAGCACGTCCTCACATCTGCTGAGGGTCCTGGAGGACCCAGCCAGCACATCTCCACTTCACCTGCTGCAGCATCACCGCCGTTGGGTTCCGCAGCCGTCCCGCTGCCGTCGTCCGCGCCTGGTCCAGCCTCTGTGTCTTCATCCGCACCTGGTCCAGCCTCCGTGTCTTCATCCATGTCTGGTCCGGCTTCAGCTCCGCCCTCGTCTGGTCCTGCCTCGTCTGGTCCTGCCTCGTCTGGTCCGGCCTCGTCTGGTCCTGTGGTTGCCACGCCGCCGTCAGTGCCAGCTCGACCCGTTCCGCCTCGCCTCTGCCGGCCGTTTTCCGGGCCTCTAAGATGGCATCATGGCCTTCGGGGACGGCCTCCGGAAAGAGTTCGTAGCCGCCGCTGGCATCGCGGCCGTCCTCCGGACCTGCTCAGTGGCCGCCACTACCTTCCAAGAGGTCGGCCTCCAGAACTGTTTGCCCGTTGCCGCCGTTGCTGTGTGCACGGTCGGCCTCCTGAACTGTTTGCCCGTCGCCGCCGTTGCCGTGTGCACGGTCGGTCCCCAGAACTGTTTGCCCGTCGCCGCCGTTGCTGTGTGCGTGGTCGGCCCCCTGACTGTGTTATGGACTAGTGAACAGTCATGTTTTGGTTCTGGACTCTCGTGCTCCTGGTTTTTTGTGTTTCGGGCCCTCCTTCCTGGGCCCCCTCCGCCCGCCCTGGCTTGGTGCTTGTGCTTTTTGTTTGGGGCTGTCGGGAGCCAGCCCTTTGAGGGGGGGGGGTACTGTCACGGGTCTGGGTCCGTTGGACCCAGTATGTGGAGTTTCATGTTTTTGTTATTCCATGTTTGAGGTTATTATGTTTTAGTTTGCATCAGGGATTGTTTTCTTGTTCTCTTGTTGTGTTTATGATGATGATTATGTTTATTATTTGAGTTTCATGTTTAAGGATTTGTTCTCGGTTGTATCCCACGTTTAGTTTAGTTCAGGTTCCATGTGTC
Source organism: Diplotaxodon limnothrissa (assembly GCF_057381915.1). Classification (NCBI taxonomy): domain Eukaryota; kingdom Metazoa; phylum Chordata; class Actinopteri; order Cichliformes; family Cichlidae; genus Diplotaxodon; species Diplotaxodon limnothrissa. The sequence continues at coordinate 9,900,562 of NC_140611.1, read as the reverse complement.
AATCTATCTGTCTCTCAGTGTCAGGTCTGCGTCTTGGTGTGGTGTTCTCATTTCCTGTTTTATTGTGAAGGTCTGGGTCTCATGTGAGTGTGTTCAGTTTTACCTCTGTCTCGTCTTGTTGATCATTCCCAGCTGTGTCCACCGCCTGTGTGTAATTCCCCTGTGTTTCTCTGGGTGTATTTAAGTCATGTCCTCCGTTATTGTAGTTGCTGGTCCGTCTGTGTATTCCACCCTGTCTCATCTGCGTTTCTACCATGTCTCACCCGTGTGTTCTCCCTGCTGTCCGCCGTTAGTCTCTTCTGGTCGTTCTCGTTAAGGTTTGTGCTCTGTAGTTTAGTTGGGTCCTCTACCAGAGGCCTGGGAGCTATTTCTGCAGAGCACAATATACATAAATACCAGAAATTTATATGAATTTTACATAAATACAGAAACATATCTGCAAAGTACCTCAGTTCCACACAGACACATGTCATTATTTATTAGACTATTTAACTCAAAAATTTGCTAATGATAATCTTTTATATGTACAGTATCTGCTCTACAAAGAAATCTCTACTCTGGAGAGAAGTCAGGCCTTTGAACTTGAATCACAAAGGAAATGGCCGCACTTCCAACATTCGTTTTGACACATAAGACGCAATGACAAAACAACCTCCTGAGGTGTTGAAAGATTTCTTTCATTTTCAGTCCATATACAATTGGATTAAAGAGAGGATGACACAAAACCACTTGTAAAGTAATTATGAAACGTGCAGTTTGGGATAAATTAATTTCCACTCAAGTTATAATTCTATCATATGAACACAAACATGAGAAGCTGATCAAAACGAGCAGGTGAGGTAAACAGGTCTGTGCAGCTTTTTTCCTGACCTCTCTGCAGCTTCGATAGCATATTATAAATATTTTTGTGTAAGTAAAAAGTATGAAAAGCAAAGGAAGGAATAGAGTGTTAAGTAGAATTAATACACCATACATTAAATATGGTGTTTCCACAGTTACGCAGTAAAGCTTGGAAATTGCATTGTTACAAAAAATTCCATTTAAAGTGAAACTGCAGATTTGTGAAGTGTTTATAATTACAGCTGATGGCACAAGCTGACAAGCAGGCAGAAGCTAAAACCAATAAAATTTTGACAGCTGCTTTTATAATACTATATAATATAGTATTATATTGCAAAGGTTTAGATATGGACACATACCTGTCATAAGCCATGGATGCCAAGAGAAAGAACTCTGAACCAGTTAAAGAGTAATAAATAAATCCTTGAAAGCTACAAAGTAAATGAGTTGTAATCTGCCTCTCAGATAAAAAGTCCATCAAAAGTTTGAGGTAGATATTTGTACTGAACATAACAGAGTTGAACAACAAAGCTGCAATGAAAATATACATAGGCTCATGGAGGCTTTTCTTAATCCAGATGAGGCAAACTATGGTTGAATTACTGCAGAGTATTAGAATATAAGCAGTAAACATGATAGCAAAATACAGAAATTTGTATTTTTCCAATTCAATGTGCCCACCAAAAGTTATATATGTCACATTAAATTTAATGCATTTGCTCCATCGAAGTAAAAGGTAAATTAATGACACTAATTAAAGATGTCTAAATGTGAGCTTTGCACCAAACTTTACTTTGTACCAAAATTTGGCCAGGGACATTTATGACACTTGGTTACCCTCTGCAAATTCTTCTGAACTTCTACATAACCATTAAGCTTCACATTTTAAGTCATCATTCAACAATAGAAATAAAAATCCAGCACCATTGACTACAACAGCCAGAATGTACAACAGGGAGAAAAACAGATGCAAGATACCAGACTGATATTGTCTCAGCAGTGAAATGACCTTATGTATCTTTCTTTTTCCCCTGTGGATCTCATTATAGCAACTGAGACATGTGACCACTACAATCCAGCTCTAGAGTTCATGACTTGTATGCCTTGTTAGTGTCACAGTTCTGGGTCAGTATTGACCCAGCATTCTGAGTTCTGGTCTATTTTTGTATGAACGTTTTGTTTCTCTGGTGTTTTGTTGATGATGATGATTATTATTGTTTGAGTTCTATGTGTTATATTCGGTATGCCTGCTTATGAGTCTGCGTCTGTGTCTCTGTCTGTCGTGTGCTTCCTGTTTTATTTTGTAGGTCTGTGTCCTATGTCAGTGCCTTCAGCTTTGTGCTCTCCCTGTCTCATCAGTGTAATCAGCGTCAGCCGTGTCTCCCAGCTGTTTCCTCTTCGCTCCGTTCACCTCTTGTGTCTGTGTCTTCCCCTACTCGGTGTCGCGTCATTAATGTCTTCTGCCCTCACTCCCTGTGTGTTCTGTTTGCCTTCATGCCAGTCTAGTCGTTTTCCAGTATAGTTCGTTTTCTGTTCGGTAACCCCTGCAATAAAGCTGTTTATTCAGAATTCACTTTCACTTCCGTGAGTCCTGCATTTTGGGTCCTTCCTCTCTGCCTGCCTGCACACAGCCGAAACATGACAGAACGACGCGACCACAACCTGGACCCAGCGGGCTCGTCCCGGGAGTGTGATATCTCCCGCATTCAATGTCTGGTTAAGCGGATTTCCCACACAATGGACGCTAAGGTGATGGCGATCAGGATTAACGCTATCAAGGCGATCCTGGAGGGGAATCCTCATCTGCATCAGCTCAGAGGATATACATGGGCTTGATGGACCAGCTGCATGAAGCTCATGAGGTGTTACAAGCTCGGGAGCTTGCAGCCTTTGCCCGCGCCTAGTATTCTTCGCCGAAGCCGAACACTGGATACACCGCCTTTATGTCAAAGCAGAAAAATGTGAATTTCGCTCATCATCTATTACCTTCCTAGGTTACATTCTCACCCCTCTGTGAGAATGTAACCTAGGAAGTGGAGACTGAAAAGGTAAAGATTAAGATAGTGGTGGAATGGCCAACTCCCTCCTCCCACCACCTTCTCGGGTTCATCTGAAACTGCAGCCAGTTAACAACACCCCTTAAAAAAGTAATCTCCACAAAAACTCCCTTCCTCTGATCTTCAGAACCTGAAGCCACATTTTCCAACCTTAAATAAGTTTTTACTTCAGCGACAATCCTTGTCTATCCAAATACCAAGTTGCAGTTCATTTTGGGGGTGGTTGTATGTTATCCTGGGCTGGGGGCAGTCCTCTTGCAATGCTCTGGTCTTCAAGGTAAGCTGCAACCCTGCGCCACCTTCTCTCACCATGTAACCCTGATGAAGCAGTCAGTGACTTTTTTGCATTCAGCCCGAAGGTAAACAAATTGTGGCATACCTTTTATCCTTCCAAGTAGCCGAAAGTAGGGTTTCTGTGTTGATCAGCTAGGCGTTTATTCTGTTCCTAAGTATGCAGGAGAGCTGCTCGTGTTGACCTCTATACTTGACGACACCTACGTGAGAGGAGGTGAGAATGTTATGATCGTACTCTATCCAAGGTAGTTGCTCACTCCAGATGACCTGATTGGAGGCTGAGAGTGGCCTTTAGTTCTGGGTTGGCGTGCTCAGTTTGTCCAAACTATGGATGAAAACTGCATGTGGTGAGTGGTTGAGCCATCTCTAGATCTGTGAGGAGTTTGGATAAGGCTAGAAAGTGGGCAGCTTTTGAGAAACAATCTATGATTGTTGGTATGACTGTGTTACCTGCCGATGGAGGAAGTCCTGTAATGAAGTCGAGGGCGCCAGGGATTGATAAATGTTGGAGCAGACCAGAAGGTGACTTATTCACCAGTTTGTTTTTGGTGCAGGTGGAGCAGGTGGTCACATACTCCCCAGTGTCCTTAGGCAGAGGGGGCCACCAGAAGAAATGTTGGAGGAAGGTTTTGGTGTGATGGACCCCGGGGTGACAGATAAGCTTGGCAGTGTGCGCCCAATTCACCACCTGGGAATGGATGGAAGTGGGAACAAAGAGGTGTTGGGCGGCCTGGTCCCGGGATCTGCTTCCATTCACTGTCCTTCACGGACCACCAAGATCTAGAAACTGGAGAGGAGGAATAGCCGAATGATGCTGGCAGCCCCGTTATATATTTTTCCATGGCCTCCCTTTCGGGTTGCGACAAATTGCATGATCTGCTGGATAGAAGCAGCCCCCCGTAGAGGAGGTCGTAAGGTCTGAGCGGAGGTAGCGACAGCACTCTACCTTTTCTAAATACCTCTGCCATGTCATGGTAGACTGCAGGTACTATGTAACAGATCAGGCTTTTTGGGGAGTGAGACTTATTTCCGGCAGTGAGACTTGGCTGTGGGACTTGGCAGACTTAAGGCATCTCAAGTGACATTCCCCTCCCGGACGATCTGATATCCTCGTGTTGGTGTTGTTCATCATCATAAATAATGTTGTTCCAGGTTCAACATTGCAAGTGACCAATCACCTTCTCCTGACGTCATCCGCGACCTCGAAAAAAATAAACGCCTTCAAAAAATTTACTTCACTTGCGAGAAGAGAAACCACCTCTGCAAGGACAGTATGTATAATGCTTACCGTTTATTAAAGAAAAGTATCCTGAAATGCAAAGATTTCAAGTTCCTGGATTGGTGGACAGAAGCGGTTTCTCTTCTGTGTGCGTGGCCTGGATTGATTACAAGAAGGCCTATGACTCAATGCCCCACAGCTGGATACTGGAATGCCTAGAATTGTACAAGATCAACGGGACCCTAAGAGCCTTCATCAGGAACTCAATGGGGATGTGGCGTACAACACTAGAGCCCAACTCCAAGCCCATAGCACAAGTTACCATCAAGTGCGGGATCTACCAAGGAGATGCTCTGTCCCCACTGCTGTTCTGCGTAGGCCTGAACCCCCTCAGTGAGATCATTAACAAGACTGGCTACTGTAAGATTATTCTGTTATTATATGTTACCTTATATATGTAATCAAAGTAATTGAATTAGAATACTGCTGTAGATCATATTATACCATTTAATATAGAGTGTGTGATCTGTATGTAGTTTAGTTCTCATTATACTTTTGAGTTAAAAGAACATATTCACTTATTAGTTTATTAGATAAGTGTGCATCACTCTGTATCCTTGATCTTCTGTGAATGTCTCATACTGTGTTCTTGACATGTTTTATTGCTGAATCATAAACAGAAGGAGACTTTGTGTCTAGAGCAGAGGAGCAATGAGCCAAGGTCATAACTTAGGCGCCGTAAGGGAGAAAGAATGTGAATGTTTGGGCTTTTACGACTAGGTGGGGGCCACTAGCGGCTATAAGAAGCTGAGTAACACGTCACCATTTCGAGACTGCTGTGACCCTCTTCATGCATGTCTCCCCATCATGATGGTTCTAAATGCTCTTTGTGTTGAATTGTATGGAAATAAATGATTGTTGATTGAGCATTTATACACCGAGTATTGTCCTTCCTTCAGCCCAAAGATCAAAAGAATTGGGAGATTTCAACACTACGGATACCGACTACGGAACGGAGCAGTTGTCAGCCACCTCCTGTACATGGATGACATCAAGCTGTATGCCAAGAGTGAACGAGACATCGATTCACTGATCCACACTACCAGGCTATACAGCAATGACATTGGAATGTCGTTCGGACTGGAGAAGTGTAGTCGGATGGTAACAAAGAGAGGGAAGGTAGTCAGAACTGAGGGGATTGAACTACCAGAAGGCAACATTGCAGACATAGAGGACAGTTACAAGTACCTGGGGATCCCGCAGGCGAATGGGAACCATGAAGAGGCCGCTAGAAAAGCTGCAACCACCAAGTACCTGCAGAGGGTCAGGCAAGTCCTGAGGAGTCAGCTGAATGTAAGAACAAGATCCGGGCCATCAACACGTACGCCCTGCCCGTGATCAGGTACCCTGCTGGGGTAATAGGCTGGCCAAAGGAGGAGATAGAAGCCACTGACATAAAGACAAGAAAGCTCCTTACCATGCATGGAGGGTTTCACCCCAAGTCCAGTACCCTGAGGGTGTATGCTAAGCGGAAGGAAGGGGGCCGGGGACTGGTGAGTGTCAGCACCACAGTCCAGGATGAGACAACGAACATCCAAGAATACATTGGGAAGATGGCCCCAACTGACCGAGTGCTCAGTTAATACCTCAGGCAGCAGAAACCCAAGAAAGAGGAGGGAGACGAGGAACCATCATGGAAGGACAGGCCCCTGCACGGTATGTACCACCGGCAGATAGAGGAGGTGGCTGATATCCAGAAAACCTACCAGTGGCTGGACAAAGCTGGACTGAAAGACAGCACAGAGGCACTAATCATGGCAGCACAAGAACAAGTTCTGAGTACAAGATCCATAGAGGCTGGGGTCTATCACACCAGGCAAGACCCCAGGTGCAGGCTGTGTAAAGATGCCCCAGAGACAATCCAGCACATAACAGCAGGGTGCAAGATGCTAGCAGGCAAGGCATACATGGAACGCCATAACCAAGTGGCCGGCATAGTGTACAGGAACATCTGTGCCGAGTATAACCTGGAAGTCCCGAGGTCAAAATGGGAGATGCCCCCAAGGGTGGTGGAGAATGACCGAGCTAAGATCCTGTGGGACTTCCAGATACAGACAGACAAAATGGTGGTGGCTAACCAACCGGACATAGTGGTGGTAGATAAACAGAAGAAGACGGCCGTAGTGACAGCAATATCAGGAAGAAGGAACACGAGAAGCTGGAGAAATACCAAGGGCTCAGAGAAGAGCTCGAGAGGATGTGGAGGGTGAAGGTAACGGTGGTCCCAGTGGTAATTGGAGCACTAGGTGCGGTGACTCCCAAGCTAGGCGAGTGGCTCCAGCAGATCCCGGGAATAACATCGGAGATCTCTGTCCAGAAGAGCGCAGTCCTGGGAACAGCTAAGATACTGCGCAGGACCCTCAAGCTCCCAGGCCTCTGGTAGAGGACCCGAGCTTAAAGGATAAACCGCCCGCAGGGGTGTGCTGGGTGTTTTTTTTTTTTCTATTACATATTGTCATGATCCAAGCAGCCAGGAACACACAGACACAAATGTAATCTTCAAAAATGGGTTTATTATACCCCCAAAAAGGACAAGATGATTACAAAAATTCAAAATAACAAAAAATAAAGTTTTTAAGAACCAAGTGGGCCCATAAAAGAGGTTAACTTAACAGACCGCTACTCAAAAATCACTTAACAAAAACATAACTCAACAAACTGACCTGCCCAAATGAGAAACAGCTCCAGTTATATAGCAAATGAATAAACCATTATATACACCAAAGGTGAAAACTAAAGAGATAACAGATAACCATCATTCAAGAAGAACCCCATTCCCCCTGCATGATCACAATAGATGGTCCAGTCCACTTTATTGGCTTCTGCATTTAACCCTTTAGAGCCGATCGGAGCGGGCACGCTCTGTTTTGCGTAACTATTTTTAAATCCCGGTAGTACTGCAACCACGTAAGCTAGCGCAAAAATTTTTTTTGCATATGAAACCGGAGGAGTTGTACTTACATCTAATGCCATCAGCTTGTCCTAGGTCACGGTTTCCTTCCACATAAAGCTTTGCAAAAACTGCATAAAAAGTGTCACGGCTGCACAGCAGTCGTGTGGTGAATTGAGAAAAGGATCCAAGATGCAGGCACTGACTGGGGTGCGAGTGAAAATTTATTTGCAGAGGTGATAAAGTGACAAAACAGGAAGAGCAGAGCGGGGAGTAAACAAACCTAAACTGGGAAAACTAAAGAACAAAACTTAAACCAGACACTCACGGGAGGAGGAGCGAAATGCACAAAGAGAGATGGCAGAGAGACGCAGAATGAATACCAGGTAACAGAATAATGCAGACTGACATGGAGTTAAACAGACGACGCGACAGAGAGCACAGGAAAACACAGGGCTTAAATACACGGGGAGTAATCAGGGAATGGGCCACAGGAGGGAGACACAGCTGGGAGCAATAAGGCTAACGAGACAGGGGAGAGGTAAAACTGAACACACTGACATGAGACATGAACTTTCAGAATAAAACAGGAAACTAACAGACACAGAGAACCAGACCGGACACTGAACTTGACAGGCAGACTCATGAGCAGACACAATAACACCATGGACAGACAGAGGGAACACAGAGAAGTGGAAGCAGGCAGGCAAAGAACAGAAACCTAACAAATGGCAAAATCACAACAGAATACACACTCTGAATGAACAAAAGCATAAGGAACACAAAACACTGAGTCCTCAGACTCAGGACCATGACAGTACCCCCCCCTCAAGGGCTGGCACCAGACAGCCCAACAGAAACACAAAAACGGACCAAAGCCAAAAAAAACCCCCACGAACCAAAAAACAGAAAACGACCCGACCAGGGCGGGCGGTGGGGGTCCAGGACGGAGGGACATAGTCCGAAAAGGCCCAGACGGACAAGGTCAGGGGGCCGACCCGGAGGCCAAAACAGTTCAGTTCCGGGGGCCGACCGCGTGAAAGGCAGCAGCAGTGGGGCAGGTCCGGAGGCCGGCCACGCAGTAGGCAGTGGTGTGGAAACAGTTCTGGGGGCCGACCGTGCAGACGGCAACAGCGGTGTGGAAACAAGTCCGGAGGCCGGCCACGTGGAAGGTAGTGGCGGCGTTCAGGAGGGCGTTCAGGAGGGCGTCCACAGTGGCGGAGATGCCCAACAAGCGGCCTGGCAGATGACCGACGATGTGGAGGTGGTAGTAGGGGACCTGAAGGCTGCGTGGCCCCTGCAGCCCCAGGCGAAGCGGAGGCTGGACCAGACGAGGCGGAGGCGGAGGCTGGACCAGACGAAGCTGATGAGGATGATGAGGATGCGGAGGCTGGACCAGGCAAGGCTGAAGCAGAAGCGGAGGCCGGACCAGGCGATGCTGATGAGGAGGCTGGAGCCGGACCAGGCGATGCTGATGAGGAGGCTGGAGCCGGACCAGGCGATGCTGATGAGGAGGCTGGAGCCGGACCAGACGAGGATGATGAGGAGGCTGAAGCCGGACCAGACGAGGATGAAGCGGAGGCTGAAGCAGTGGCTGGACCAGACGAAGCAGCTGATGAGGATGAAGCAGTGGCTGGACCAGACGAGGATGAAGCAGTGGCTGGACCAGACGAGGATGAAGCAGTGGCTGGACCAGACGAAGCAGCTGATGAGGATGAAGCAGTGGCTGGACCAGACGAAGCAGCTGATGAGGATGAAGCAGTGGCTGGACCAGACGAAGCAGCTGATGAGGATGAAGCAGTGGCTGGACCAGACGAAGCAGCTGATGAGGATGAAGCAGTGGCTGGACCAGACGAAGCAGCTGATGAGGATGAAGCAGTGGCTGGACCAGACGAAGCAGCTGATGAGGAAGCAGATGCTGGACCAGGCGATGCTGAAGCAGATGCTGGACCAGGCGATGCTGAAGCAGATGCTGGACCAGGCGATGCTGAAGCAGATGCTGGACCAGATGCTGGACCAGGCGATGCTGAAGCAGATGCTGGACCAGGCGATGCTGATGAGGAAGCGGAAGCTGGACCAGGCGAGGGTGATGAGACTGCAGCTGGTGATGAGACTGCAGCTGGTGATGAGACTGCAGCTGAGTGCTGGACGGGCTCCTCAGGCCCCCCAGCTGACGAGGCAGAAGGCTGGACGGGCTCCTCGGGCCCCCCAGCTGACGAGGCAGAAGGCTGGACGGGCTCCTCGGGCCCCCCAGCAAAAACAGTCTCAGAACCAGTGGGCACTAAAGCCCCTGGCACACACAGGACAGAACCAGCAGGTGCGGAGACCTCTGGCAGAGACAGAAAAGAACCAGCAGGCGCACGGGCCTCTGGCAAACACATGGCAGACTGCAGCTGCACAGAGCATTGGGTCTGCTCAGGCAGCGACGGCCGGGTGTGGTCCTCAGCTGGCTTCTTAACCGCCAGGGGTCCTGAGTCTGCTGGGGGCTGAGACCCAGCCTCTGGGGAGGCCCTGGGGCGAGTAACAGTCTCTAAATTAGCCAGTTTCTGAGAAACTAGAGTGGTTTTAATGCATTTGTCTCTCCGCTCAAAATGGGTGCTAGGAACGAGATTCAAAATGGGTGGCACAGACACAGCCTCCAGTATGGAGGGAACGGGTGATCGGGCTAATGGCATAGATGCAGGCTGGGCTAATGAACTGGCTAAAGGCTGATGTACTGGTTGAAGTGAGACTGGAGTTGGTGGTGGAGTGGATGAAACACAGTCAGCTACTTGTGAGAGGTTAGTTACCACGAAGGTAGGTAAACACCGTGTACTGTCTTTACCCTCCCCATGAACAGCCCCAGAAAACACAGTCCCAGAAGCACCAGCGTCCTTAAAACTCACCACAGCTGGTTGCACAGGAGTCCCTGAATCCGGCTGTGGGGTGAAGCGCCGGTGGCGCGAATGTTTCCTTCCCACCGCTGACGGCTCCGACAGGCAGGGAAAATCCTCTGGGGGGTCGGGCCGTGAAACCTCCGGTGGGTGAATCTGAGACGGATGCTTTGTGGCGGTCATAGTCCATTGTTGCTGGGCAGAATCCGCTACTTCCCGAGCTTGCACCGCTTCCCGGGCTTTATGCAGCTCAGCGATTAAGTCTGTAAATCCCCGGACCTGGTGGAGATAAGGATTTCCGGCCAGGATAGCCTCAACGGCATTTATCCCCACAACCTTCGCTCGTGCATTGGAGGTGTGGGTTACCCAGTCCACCAGGCGTAGGGCACGTGTGAGGTCGCTCTCCCCGGCCAAGACCGCTGGATCCATCTTGTGGTCGCGTCGTACTGTCACGGCTGCACAGCAGTCGTGTGGTGAATTGAGAAAAGGATCCAAGATGCAGGCACTGACTGGGGTGCGAGTGAAAATTTATTTGCAGAGGTGATAAAGTGACAAAACAGGAAGAGCAGAGCGGGGAGTAAACAAACCTAAACTGGGAAAACTAAAGAACAAAACTTAAACCAGACACTCACGGGAGGAGGAGCGAAATGCACAAAGAGAGATGGCAGAGAGACGCAGAATGAATACCAGGTAACAGAATAATGCAGACTGACATGGAGTTAAACAGACGACGCGACAGAGAGCACAGGAAAACACAGGGCTTAAATACACGGGGAGTAATCAGGGAATGGGCCACAGGAGGGAGACACAGCTGGGAGCAATAAGGCTAACGAGACAGGGGAGAGGTAAAACTGAACACACTGACATGAGACATGAACTTTCAGAATAAAACAGGAAACTAACAGACACAGAGAACCAGACCGGACACTGAACTTGACAGGCAGACTCATGAGCAGACACAATAACACCATGGACAGACAGAGGGAACACAGAGAAGTGGAAGCAGGCAGGCAAAGAACAGAAACCTAACAAATGGCAAAATCACAACAGAATACACACTCTGAATGAACAAAAGCATAAGGAACACAAAACACTGAGTCCTCAGACTCAGGACCATGACAAAAAGCGCTTGCAGGAACAAAAACATAATATTCCAGAAACACGCTTTGCCGATCCGATCAGCTGTTCATAACACTTCCTACGTTGGAATAAATGTCAGCGCGAACTTTTGCATTTCCACCATTACCTGCCCGAAACCGGAAGTGACGTCATTTTCGCGGAAATGTACTCTTTTTTACCATCAGGGCCTCAGGGCCTATACTGGTCTTTTTAAAAGTTATCTTTGACTTTATGACTTTCTGTGTCGTTTCTGGGATGCTTAGGACTCATATTGCACTGCTGGAAATAGTTTATTTTGATGCATATGCTGCTTTTTTGCCAATTTGCAGTATAATATTTATTTTCGTTTTTCCTGCAGTATATAAAAATTGGTGTATTTCAAAAATAAAACTATGAAGACACTCAAAATAAATTTCCTGTGGTGGGAAACTATTTTGAGCAACTTTTTTGTATTTACAGTTTTGAGGGATAAACCTCTTAAATTTCTCTAACTACAAATATATGTTAAAAAAGCAAAAACGATTTTCAATTTTTTTGTAGTTTATTGCACTTTTTTGCAATTTATGTAATTACTATACACTTAATGAATACATATTATTAAAATCTGGGCTATAATGGTTGTATTGATGTATAGCAACTTGAAATGCTCCCAAAAATGGCTCCACAGCATGTAAAAATATAATATAAGCTCTGGCGGACTTGGTTCTATGGTAGGTCTTAAAGGGTTAAACCAGCTCCACCCTCAGCCTCCTCTTTCAGCCAAACCAGGAAGGACTGGAGCGGAGGTCAGGTAACTCAGAAAGAGCAGAAATATAATCAATATAACATACCTATATAAAATAACAAACAATGCAAAGCAAAGTCTATGCCACCATTTGGGCTATAGCTTAGTGCTGTCATGCATTACAGGTAAACTCAAAATATCAAATTAGTTAACTTATGATCACAGAAACTTTAGAGCATAACGTAAACATAAGACAAAAGACCAAATGAATATTACCTAAGTATCTCAGTTGTGTGGTTGCATGCATCCATCACACACTCCCCCCCTTTAGCAGTGAGCTGGAACAGCGAGAGAGATAGTCCGCTGTGCAGTTGTTCTTGCCTGCGATATGCTGAATGGTAAAACGGAATGGCTGCATCGCAAGGTACCATCTGGTGATTCGTCCATTCGTATCCTTCATTTTCTCCAACCACTGGAGCGCCTTGTGGTCAGTTTCCAGTGTAAATTCCCGGCCTAGGAGGTAATACTTGAGGGAATCAAGTGCCCACTTGATTGCTAAAGCCTCTTTTTCCACCGTTGAGTATCTCATCTCTCTTGGGAACATTTTACGGCTAATGAAAGCCACTGGGTGTCACTCATTGGGCGGTCCCTGTAGAAGAACAGCCCCCAGACCCCTGTCAGAAGCATCAGTTTGAAGAATAAAAGGTTTCTCAAAATCTGGGGTATACAAGACTGGAGTCTTACTGAGGGATGCATCCATCACACATATATTACATGCTGTTGAAATCTCCCAATTCTTTGAATCTTTGGGCTGAAGGAAGGACAATACTCGGTGTATTTATGCTCAATCAACAATCATTTATTTCCATACAATTCAACACTTAAGAGCATAAGGACCATCATGATGGGGAGACCTGCCTGCAGAGGGTCACAGCAAGTCTCAAAATGGTGACGGGTTACACAGCCTTTTATAGCTCCTAGCGGCCCCCATCTAGTCGTAAAAGCCAAAACATCACATTCTTTCTCTGTTACAGCGCCTAAGTTATGACCTCGGCAGTTGTTTCTCTGCTTTCTGTAAGGTGGGGGTGTGGAATGTGGTCTGTCTATCTCCCCTGTCTTAGACACAGAGTCTCCTGCTTACAACCTTCTCTTCATGATTCAACAATTAAGCATGTAATACATTCACAGCAGATCAAGGATACAGAGTGATGCACACTTATCTAATAAACTAATAAGTGAATATGTTCTTTTAACTCAAAAGTATAATGAGAACTAAACTACATACAGATCACACACTCTATATTAAAGGGTATAATATGATCTACAGCAGTATCATACTTCAACTACTTCGATTACATATATAAGGTAACATATGATAACAGAATAATATCACAATGCATAGGTTATTACAGCTTAGTATGAGTAAGGAAATATGATGTCCATATACAGGAAAAAGGGTTATATAAAACATCTTGTTTGAACAGTACATGGTATACACTTAAAAACACACAATAAGAGAACTTTATCTGAATGTAATATAGATATAAGAAACTACTTATATACTGTTTAAGATTTAGATGATTTTTAATTATGGTAATAATAAAATAGTAATATTACTATTACAATACAATACAATAACTAATCTATAAAATTTGCATTAGTCAGTAACCAAAGTCAAATAAGATTATAATACACATTTTTAGTATGGCTACGATAACTTGAAAATTAGCTAATTATAATTTTTAACATGTAAATTATCTGCTGTACAAGGAAATGTCTAGACTGTAGAGAAGTCAGGCCTTTGAACTTGAATCACAAAGGAAATGACCGCACTTCCAACATCCGTTTTGACACATAAGACGCGATGACAAAACAACCTTCTGAGGTGTTGAGAGATTTCTTTCATTTTCAGTCCATATACAATTGGATTAAAGAGAGGATGATACAAAACCACTTGTAAAGTCATTATGAAACGTGTATTTTGAGATAAATCAATTTCCAGTCGAGCTATAATTATATCATACGAACATAAACATGTGAAGCTGATCAAAACGAGCAGGTGAGGTAAACAGGTCTGTGCAGCTTTTTTCCTGACCTCTCTGCAGCTTCGATAGCATATTATAAATATTTTTGTGTATGTAAACATTATGAAAAGCAAAGGAAGAAATACAGTGTTAAACAGAATAAACACACCATACATTAAGTAGTATGTTTTGGGGGTTGCACAATAAAGCTTGGAAATTGCATTATTACAAAAAATTCCATTCAAAGTGAAATTGCAGATTTGTGAGTTGTTGCTGAATACAGCAGATGGCACAAGCTGACAAGCAGGCAGAAGCCAAGCTAAAACTAACAAAACTGTGACAGTTGTTTTTCTCATAATAGTATGATATTGCAAAGGTTTAGATATGGACACATACCTGTCATATGCCATGGATGCCAAGAGAAAGAACTCTGAACCAGTTAAAGAGTAATAAATAATTCCCTGAAACCTGCATAGTGAGTGAGTTGTAATCTGCCTCTCAGATAAAAAGTCCATTAATAGTTTGGGGTAGATATTTGTACTGAACACAACAGAGTTGAGCAACAAAGCTGCAATGAAAACATACATAGGCTCATGGAGGCTTTTCTTAATCCAGATGAGGCAAACTATGGTTGAATTACTGCAGAGTATTAGAATATAAGCAGTAAACATAATAGCAAAATACAGAAATTTGTATTTTTCCAATTCAACGTGCCCACCAAAAGTTATATATGTCACATTAAATTCATCATGCATTTGCTCCATGAAACTAAATGTCAAATAAAGCAAACTAAATAAAAAAGTCAAAATATCACCTCCCCACCCAAAAACAGAGCCAGTGAAAACCTTTTACGACTTCAACAATTGAGATTGTTATATTTTACATTTGACTAACTTCAATCATTCAGTGATAGAATTAAAAATGCAACCGTCAGACTGTACAACAGGGAGAACAAATGAGATGAAATCAGCATTTCATACAAATGTAAGATACCAGACTATGAGAACCACTGTTGTTTCAGGACTGAGAAAGTGAATTATTACAGTAAGTGGAACGACCTTATGATTTCTTTTTTTTCTCTGTGGATCTCATTACATCAACTGAGCTACTAGCTCATGTGACCATTTCCATGCAACCCTAGAGGCCATAACCTGAAGGCCTTGTTAGTACAAATGTTCTCTTAACATTTTACTTTCTTAGTTGGCCTAGCATTTGGATCTATTAGAGCTTCAACTCTTGTACGTTTTCCACAAGTGTTTATGGGAATTATTTGCCCTTCATGCAGAAGCCTATTGTTGAGGTCAGACACTAATGTTGGACAAGAAGGCCTTGCAGAAATGGCAAATTTGGATAGCATAAAATTGTCCAAATGTCTTAGTATTCTGAAAAAGTAAGAGTTCCTTTCAATTAAACTATGTGTTTGCTGAAACCCTGCAAAGTATTACAGAATTCTTTTCTTCATAACGGAGTCGCAATACTTTTAGTAATATTATTTTAATAAATACGTCTTTCTATATCTAACAGGTTAGATTGCACACAATATGTGGATTTATATGGTGGACATATTTGGAATAAATCAGCAATTCTCTGGATAAATTCCATGACCTCCTGAATTTATGAACATTATGCTATGTTTCTGTTCTGTGTGCTTTGTAAATTCACATTTTTTTCTTGCAATTGTATTACTATTCTTTCATATACTGTACATAGTAAGATATAATACAAAGCGATATTTATAATTATGTTTATATTCATACTTTTTTCTTTGTCTTTATGTTATTTTTAATAGTTGTGCTTTATTAGGCTGTTTTTATAATATTTTATTTTGGCCTCACACTACCTGCTCTATTTCATATTTCTGGCCCTTTTGTTTTTCTATTTCGGAAGCACTTGTGGTTACACTTCCCTTCAGTGTTTTATTTATCTTTCAGTTATTAACAATACAATTCTTGACCCCTGACTTTTGTTTTTGTTCTTCATGTAATTAAGAGCAGGCACAGTGTTATGGTCCGGGGTCGCTGATCCAGCGTTTTGAATTTATTGTTATTACTTTCTGGTTTCTTCTGATTTTGTATTAGTTCCTAGGGTTTGGTTCTTGTGTTTTATTATTCCTACCTGTGTCTCCCCGCCCTTTGCTCTGTGTTAGGATGCCTGGGTCGTTGACCCAGGGTTTTGAGTTTATTATATTATTTATCATTTCTAGTCTTTGGCTTCTTTGTTAGAGTTCTGTCTTATTTTTTATGTCTCTGTGTTCTCTAGTTGCTCTGTCTCCCCTGTCAGCTGTATCCCCTTGTCAGGTTTGCGTCTCTGTGTTATGTTTCCTGTTTTACTTTGAAAGTCCGTGTCTCATGTAAATGTGTCTGGTTTTGCTTTCTTTGTCTCGTTAGGCCTGATTTTCCCCAGCTGTGTTTCCCTCCTGTTACCCTTTCCCTGATTGCTCCCTCTGTGTATTTAAGCCCTGTGTTTCTCTGTAGTGATGGGCAGATGAAGCCCCATGAAGCACTGAAGCTTTTCATCCAATTGGTTCACCCCAACGCGAAGCTTCATGAAGCTTCATTTGCTCTAGCAGGACACCTACTGGACGTAAAAATAATAGCTGGCATGAATTTGAAGAGTGTGGCATTTTGCACACAGCCTGTAAATGTCAACAACAAAAGGAGTGTGTAAAACATGTATATTGTAGTGATGGCAGTATACTGTGTATATTTATAGTGGCAGTATGGGAAATGATTATTTGGAAATGCTTGAAATGGAAATGATCATTTACTGTGAGGTGAGGTGTGGTTGGGGTGTGGACAGTGGTTGTGCTTTTGTAACGTTGAGGTATGGACAGCTACACACTGAGGCTTTGAGCCTCAGTCCTGCCTGTTCACATTTTATTCTGTAAAAACTAAATTTTCACTGCTTTTATGACCTTTTTAGTGGGGAGAACATAGCTAGGATTTAATGATTTAACAAATCTTTTGAATCCTTTGTCCTCCACATTGCTAAATGGCTGGGAGTCCTCAATCACCATGCTGACCAGGTCTTCATCTATTTGAGATTGTTCTCCTGAGGAAAGACAATAAAGATAAAGCACAAATATAAATATCACATACGTAACTTATAACAGCTGTATAATATTGTTATATCATATAGTAACATTACTGCATCCTATATTATCATTGCATTTGATGGCTCACCTGGTCTTGCTCCACAATCGGTGTTCCCCTTATTCTCATGCAAAGCTCTGTAGTGCCTAAGCATGGATGAGGTGTTGCTGTTGTTATATCCCAGCTCCCTGGCACATAGAAAACACTTCACCTTGTACAAAAGTCAAGACAGCTCAACATAAATTGTATTGCACCATCAGTATCATGAAAATACATCTTCTGTAGAAATTTACATACCTTGTTGGGAGGAATAAGATCAAAATGTTCCCACACAGGGGAGGACATCCTCCTCTTCTTAGCTGGCTCCATTCTCTCCTGACTTTCCTCACTCTCATAAACCTCCAAACGGTCTCCAAACTCTCACTAACCGCAACTCTCCATCAAACACCCACATTTTTGAATGAAGTCTGAGGGGTTTATATCGCTGTCATATCTCGCGGCAAAGTTCGAACCACTTCATGAACCAGTCACGTGGTACAGCCGGGCAGCGAGGCTTCGGACGTCATCATTTTCAGCTCCTCCCATAAATGAAGCAAGCCTCGATACGCGCTTCGCGGAAACGCCCCCTCCATTACTCGACACACGCTCCGAAGCCTCGATACAGAACGTCCCATCACTATTTCTCTGTGTCCGTGTCGCGATCTACTCTTATCTACCCTCACGCATGCTGTGGTTTTTGTTTTTCTGCCTGCGTTAATGTTTGTGCTTTGAAAGTTTGTTACTTTGAGTTCAGCGTTAAAGCTGTTTTTTGAGTTCACGTCTGTCTCCCGAGTCTGCACTTTGGGTCCTTTTCCTGCCTGCACACAGCCGTTTCATAACAGAAGATCACGACCAGAACATGGACCCAGCAGATTCCGTGTGGTATCGGCGACCCGCAGTTTCTGCCTTCCTAAAGGAGAACGTGAGTCACAGGGCTAAGCATGCCCGGGAGCTCCAGTCACCCTCCTATGGGTCACGTTTGGCTTGGGGAGGCCCCTGCAGCCTCCAAACTGCCATGGCTACGGCCGAGCCGGCGCCTATGCCTTGGACGATCAGATTGAGCATGTGCTCATTCTCTCCGGTCGCTACACCTCCACCTCCACCCCCGAATTACCAGTCCAACAAGAGGCTGAAGCCGTGGAGGAAGAAGGATTATGCAACGGCAGACACTGGACTTACTCCGCTGCAGTCTTTTGCTCTCTTTATGGGACTGCAGCGTTCTGAGCTTCATAAACTCTCTGATTCCTCATTGCAGTCCGGTCCGTTGGAGGATTTGCAGCCCAGTTTGTCACCCCCCACTTCCCGGAGGAGGCGGCGCTCACACCGTCACCACTCTTTCTCTGCGGAGCAACTCCCAGTTGTGAGTTATAATGACTGCTTTTGTTCCTCTGAGCTGGAAAAAGACAATCATATGCTAAAACTGAGACTGTTAAGACTGTTAGACGTGGTGGTGGTAGGAAGCTAAAAAACATTTTAGAGGAGTTTGTGTTTCCTGAGCCTGCTCCTTCGCCCCGTTGTGTTCCTGCTCCCAGGGCAGATCGGGCCCAGCATTCCCCTGCACCTGTTTCAGTGCTTCAGGTGAGGGAGGCTGAGGTCCAGCCAGGTTCAGCCTTCTGTCTCCGCTGGAGGGCCCAAGGAGCCTGTCCAGCCACCTGTTCCTGCTGGAGAATCCGAGGGGCCCGTCCGGCCTTTGTCTGTTGTTCCTGCTGGGGGTTCTGGAGAACCGCTCCAGCCGTCTCCTGGCCCGAGGGGCCCGTTCAGCCTTCTGTCTCCGCTGGAGGGTCTGAGAGGCCTGTCCAGTCTTCATTGCCTGCAGCGCCACCATCTGCGGCTCCCACGCCGTTGCCTGCAGCGCCACCATCTGCGGCTCCCATGCCGTTGCCTGCAGCACCACCATCTGCGGCTCCCACGCCGTCGCTTGCAGCACCACCACCGCTCCTCCATCTGTGGCTCCCACGCCATTGCCTTGCCCGGAGGTGTCCGCACCGTCTTGTCCTGCCTCACCTGTTCCTGTCCGGCCTGCTCGTCCTCGTCCTGTCCGGCCACTTTCCAGGTCGTTGGCTGGACATCATTGCTGTCGTGGCCGGCCTCATGACCTGCTCCTTCGCCGCCGCTGCCTCCCGCGCGGCCGACCTCCTGACCTGCTCCGTCACCGCCACTGGCTCCGCGGTCAGCCTCCAGAACTGTTCTTTGGACTTTTGCGTTATCGACCTCCAGGCCGGCCCCCTGAACTTTTTTGCGAGTGTTTTCCTGGACGCCTGCGCCTTTTGTGGGCCTTTTTTTTTGTTTGGTTATTTTCTGGGCTCCAGTGTTTTCTGTTTTTTGGAAAACAGTTGGAAAACATCGCGGAACGGATCACTGCAGTTGTGAGGTCTCAGAATCAAAAGAACGATAACACCATGGAACAGAAGTTTGATACCATCATGGGGAGGCTCGCGACTCTCCAACGGGAGATCAGGAGGCCAGTGTCGGAGTGTTAAAGAGCAGCCTGAAAAATTCTCCTGGGCTGCTCGCATGGAAATTAACAAAACCAACATAAACATTGCGGATCCCCATCACGGCGCCAGCTGCAGGCCCAAGGCTGGAGCCGAACAATCACTCCCTGATAATGACTGTGTTACGGCTATTCTTCCCATCCCATGCAAGGACACCTGGATTGGCTGGAGGACTGTTTACTTAGCCTGATAGGCCGAAGGACACTGTCTCAGCTAAACTATGGACACGCACACACACACACACTTACACTGATAAGCACTCACTCATCCCCCCTCCCTTTCCAACGCCTTCGATGCTTGTGCCCGACCGGGGAAGATAGCAGTCAACTGGACCAGCACAGATGCTGCAGGACCGGATGCGCTGTCTACACTGGCTCTCTCTTACCCTTTACCCGCCCCTGTTGCTTGTCTTGTGTTTCTATGGTGTATTGATAGTCATGTGCTTTTGTGCTGAGGTGTTTTTTCTGTTATCAAACTGTTCTCCCACTAGGAGCTCAGTCTGAGTGGAGTTTTTTTTTCTCCTCCTCTTACCTCATGTAGTGTATTTTCGTTGTTTTTTCCTATCAGCCTACCTTTCTGACATGTCTGTGTAACCCACATAAAATGGGGGTACCACTTTAAGGACTGATATGAGGAGAGATGGACAGCCTGCCCAACCAATCGAAATGCACAGGTCCCAGTATGTTTTGACCAATGGGAGAGCAGTCTGCCGCTGTATGTCCCACCTACGTGCTCTGTGTTTGCTGCTATGTGTGGAGGTAGTCGCGTGCTGGCAGGAGAAAAGAGAGACTGAAGCTTTTGAGCTGGAAAAAAAGTATTAGATATAAGTTGCAACCAACTGTGTTGCACATAAGTTCACTGGTTATCAGCTACCTTTCATGTTAAAAGTAGCCACAGTGAGTAAGCAGGCAAATGCTGCATTTTTCTGGTGACTTTAAAAAGTACCGCGTGGAGCTAAACTGTTAGCCTTTGTTAGCTCTGGTTGCTATCAACTGCCTGGGAGTTCATCTCAATCTGCTTCCAGAAGTAAGGTAACACTTGAAGCGCAACTTATGTTTATTTTCCCTTCATGTCGTATTACGGTTATTAAAGAGAAAACATGTCCTGTTACGTTATTTAGAGCCCTGCATTTTCCGACCGAGAGACACTATGCCATTGTCTTCGGCCGTGATGCGCTGAGATCGGTGAGCACATGTTGTATGTCTCAGTTAGTTCATGTCTGTTTCACATTTTATCGTTGAGAAACTGAATTAATCTCAATTGTTTGATTAATAATTGCCGCATATGCGACATATATGCATATGCACTGACTTTACTTGGTTTAATGCATAGTTTGTGTAAGAGAGATGTTTTATTTTTGCAAAATTGAGTATTTTTATTGCAAATTTATGTTGAATGTGATTTAAACAAAATCCTAAGTTGTGAATTATAGCTAGAACAGCATAATTAATATTTGAATTGCTCTTCTGATCCTGTCTGTTGACAGGTCAGGTTTTTTTTGTATGCTGAATTGTTCCTGAGGTGGATTCCTCCGGTGAAATAGATGGCGAGCCTTCCCACCTGGACTTAGAGAGACTGAGATTCGCTTCTTTTCCACTTGATGATCTGCTGCACCTTGCGGTGTGGTAGGACTGTATCACTCACACTTTCACGCACAGCTGGTTATACATAAGACCACTGACTGACATTCTCTCATCCCTATTTTCTTTCACACCCTGGGAATTTTTTGGACTTTACCCCTTGGACATTTTTTATTTGGGACTTTAAATAATGAGCTGTTGTGTAGAGCATTCTCCACATGTGAAAAGAGTGTGAGATTTTCATTTGAATGTACATTGGATTTGTGTAATCTGTTTCTATAAGAGTTAAGGAGTCAGGTTACTAGGGTGCACCCGAGCATTGAAACCCGAACATTGAAAACCAAAAATAACACTTGGCCAAGTCATTGCTTAGTAGTTTGTGTTTTACTTTTCTTTTAATTTTTGTAAGTTTCCTTTCTACCATTGTAAAGTGTCTTTAACCTGTGCTTGTCAACCTTATGGTTTATGTCACTAAAGTTGGCTGGTTCTTTTGAGTTACATTCTTGTCTCTGTGTCTCATTTGAACACACCCCTGTGCTCCTATAGTCGAGCCTATTGGCCCATTGATATATTCTTTTCAACAATTCCCCTTACTGTGTTACAGTGAGAGCTTTGGCGAGCCAGCCAGGAGCATGGTTGTGTGTGTTTAAGTGCTAGACAATTTGTGTGTGGTGTTTAAAAGTGCTTAATCTGAGCTATAACTTCTAGAGAGAAAATGGATGTTGTGCTAAGTGAATCCGTCAGAATTCCCAATTCTGTAGTTGTTAGTGGGATCACAGGATCAGAGACTGATGAGGAAGTGTCCACTTTCCTCCAAAAATATGGTTCCATCAACCGTTACTTTCGTCTAGACGATCCTGAGTCAGATTACCATAAGCACATGATCATCGAGTTTACACATGAGACTGCCATGCACACATTGGAGCCACTGTTACCTCTGCGGCTTCCAAGTACAACCCAAGCAGGCATCGTGTATGAGTTAAAGGCCTTAGGAAGTGTTTACTCCCTTGATGCCAGAAACAAAGCCACTAAAATGTACATGGAACAGCTCCGTGAAATTGCCAAACTGAGTGGAAATTCATTAGAGGAGATGTTAAAGGAAGAACTTAAAAATCTGGTTTCATCGGCAGGAAGTGCTATTTCCCAGTCATCTCAAACTGGTCCAGAATCCTCAACTGTACAGAGCCCACTTCCACAGAAAGACTTAACCAGCAAGGGAGACGTTTCATTTTCTGAGGACCCTCAATCAGGTGTACCTCTAGACTCCACAGTTTTGACATCACCAAATAACGCAAGTAAATCTCTTACCTCTCCCAATTTCGGTGAAAACCTGACTGATTTCAGCCCCTCACAGACTCTTCCAGCTTCTTCTGGGGCCGCTTCTAGCCCCATAATTGATGTTAATCCAACTGCTGTTCAGCGAGTAGTTGTTGAGCATGTAGTGCGCAGCAATGAGAGCTCACCCCAGTTCGCATCATCTGGTAGACTCAGGGCTTATTCGGGCAAGAGCCCACGTCCTAGCCATGAGGCAGATTATGATACGTGGCGAGCTAGTGTTGAAATCCTTATTAGAGATCCTTCTGTGTCTGATCTGCACTGCACACATCGTATACTTGACAGTCTGCTTCCTCCTGCTTCCGAGATGATTAAACATCTGAGTCCACAGTCTAGACCCTCTGCTTATCTTGAGTTGCTTGACTCTGCCTACGGAACAGTCGAAGATGGTGATGAGCTGCATGCTAGGTTCATGAGCACATTTCAAAATGATGGAGAGAGAGCTTCTGTTTTCCTGCAGAGGCTGCACACTGCATTAAGTAGAGCCATGAGACGTGGTGGTGTGTCCGCTCATGATTTTAACCAACAGCTCTTAAAGCAGTTCATTCGAGGTTGTTGGGAGAATGCACTAATAATCGATCTTCAGCTAGAACAAAAAAAAGAAAACCCACCTTCCTTTGCAGAGCTGCTGCTTCTTCTTAGGACAGAAGAAGATAAACAGGCTGCAAAACTGAGCCGCATGAGGCAGCATTTTAGTCATGCTAAGTCTGCCCAAAACTCTAGAAAGCAGCACGCCACGTCACACGTGCAACTCGCACACACCACCAATAATCTGGTGGACAAATCTGATCTTGAGACGCTAAAGCAACAAGTTGCTGACCTCAGCATTCAGCTTAACAGTCTTGTATCTGAGAATCATAAGACGAAACAACCTAAGCAGCAAAAAGCGAGGTCCGTCACACCTGACACCCACGGTGTGAAACCAAAAATGGCCAGTCAGCATACTTCCACATTTAAAGCTAACAGTAGACCACGTCCATGGTACTGTTTCCAGTGTGGGGAGGATGGCCATGTCGTCTCAGTTTGTGATAAAGCGCCAAACCCTTCCCTTGTAGCAGCTAAGAAAAGACAGCTGAAAGAAAAACAGGCTGCTTGGGAAGCCTCTAATGCTTCTCGAAGTGAGGCACATTTAAACTGAAGCCTACTCCCATAGAGGGACATATGGGAGTGGAGTCTTGCAATGTCAGTCCCAAAATCCTGAAACCTGCCATTAAAAACGTTAAAGTGGAAGGATCAAAATTTCCACATGGCCTTGTAGGAACTAAGACCACAGCTCAAGTAACTATTGCAGGAAGAGACACAAACTGTCTTTTGGACACGGGTTCACAAGTCACAACTGTACCCCAGTCTTTTTATGAAGAACATCTTGCAGATCTGACCATTCATCCCTTAAATGAGTTGCTTGAAGTGGAGGGTGCCAATGGCCAGTCTGTCCCTTACTTAGGATATGTTGAGCTTACCATCACCTTTCCTAAAGAGTTTGTAGGCTCTGATATTGATGTTCACACTCTGGCCTTGGTTATCCCCCATCTCCGCTCTACAGCCCATGAGCAGGTACTCATAGGCACAAACACCCTTGATGCCCTCTATGCTAATTACCAGAAGCTTTCACCCTTTCAGCCTTTGTTTAATGGGTATCAAGCAGTTCTCCAAATACTTGAGATGCGACAAAGAAACTTTAACTCTGGTAGCCTTGGTTGTGCAAAACTGACAGGTAAGATGCCTGCAGTCGTTCCTGCAGGACAGACTGTTGTCCTGGAGGCCTCTGTCAATGTAAATCCCGTGAACATGCAAAGAGATGTTGTCCTTGAACATCCTTCAGCCTCTTCACTACCAAATGGCTTGCTAGTTTCAGCAATTGCAGTCACTTTACCACGCAAACGTCAGTGTCTTCTCCCTGTCGTAGTGAGAAATGAAACCAACCATGACATTGTCATACCCCCCAAAACACCTTTGGCAGATGTTAATGCTATCTTGCAAGTGCTACACAAAGAGCAAACTGTCAGAGAACCAGACTGCTCTAAATTTCAAGCTAAGTCTTCCTCAGAACTGAGCTTTGATTTTGGAGATTCGCCCTTACCCACTGAATGGAAGGAGCGAGTTACAAACATGTTAAACGACATGCCAAATGTCTTCTCTCAGAACGAATTGGACTTTGGACACACTGACAAAGTCAAACACCATATCAAACTCAGTGATGCGACACCCTTTAAACAGAGAGCACGTCCCATACACCCCAATGATGTGGATGCTGTGAGACAACATCTACAGGAACTCCTTGATTCTGGTGTTATACGAGAATCTGAGTCCCCGTTTGCTTCCCCCATTGTTGTCGTTCGTAAAAAGAATGGCTCTGTTCGTCTGTGTGTAGACTACAGAAAGCTGAACCTGCAGACCATCAAAGACGCTTATGCCCTTCCAAAATTGGAAGATGCATTCAGTGCTCTTGCAGGTTCTAAGTGGTTTTCGGTCCTAGACCTCAAGTCTGGATACTACCAGGTCGAGATGGAGGAAGCGGACAAGAATAAGACCGCATTTGTTTGCCCACTTGGATTTTGGGAATTTAATAGGATGCCCCAGGGGATCACAAATGCGCCTTCGACGTTCCAGAGATTGATGGAGAAGTGTGTAGGAGATATGAATCTCAAAGAGGTTCTGGTGTTCATTGATGACCTGATTGTCTTCTCATCATCCCTGGAGGAACATGAACAGCGTTTGAAACATGTCCTGCAACGACTGATGTCATATGGCTTGAAACTGGCACCAGAAAAGTGCAAATTCTTTCAGACCTCGGTAAAATACCTTGGTCACATTGTTTCCGCAAGAGGAGTAGAGACTGACCCTGACAAAGTTGAGGCCTTAAAGACCTGGCCCATCCCCACAAATCTTAAGGAACTTCAGTCCTTTTTAGGATTTGCTGGATATTATCGAAGGTTTATTCAGGGGTACTCTGTCATTGTCAGACCACTTAACGAACTAACCTCGGGCTACCCACCAATTAGGAAGCGGAACAACAAGCCAAGGACACACGCAAATTCAGAGTATCGCAACCCAAAGGAACCCTTTGGTCAGCGTTGGACACCTCAATGTCAGGAGGCCTTTGACCAAATAATAGCAAAGCTAACCTCCGCTCCAATCTTGGGATTTGCAGACCCCCAGCTTCCATATGTTTTACATACGGACGCCAGTACCATTGGCCTTGGTGCTGCCTTATATCAGGTACAAGATGGACAGTCCAGGGTCATAGCTTTTGCAAGTCGTGGTCTTTCAAAGAGTGAGAGGAAGTACCCAGCCCATAAGCTGGAGTTTTTGGCCCTTAAGTGGGCAGTCACGGAAAAATTCTCTGACTACCTATATGGTACAGACTTTGTAGTAGTGACTGACAGCAACCCTCTTACATACATCTTGACCTCTGCAAAGCTTGATGCAACAGGGTATAGGTGGCTGTCCAGTCTTTCCACCTATTCATTTAGTCTTCAGTACAGAGCGGGAAAACAAAATATGGATGCTGATGCGCTCTCGCGTCGTCCTCACAGTCCACCAGAGGATGATTATGCATCTAAGAAGGAGAGTGAGAGAATCCGGCAGTTCACACTGTACCATCTGAGCAACCCTGAGAGTCCAGAGACTGTTCCCTTGGATGTAATTCAGGCTATTTGTGAGCGCCATATGGTCACCTCAGCCGTAGCTAATGTTGGATCCACCACTTCTGGGTTGACCTTAGTTGAATCCCTCACTCACCAGTCCACAGCTATTCCCGACTGCTTCCAACAGGAGCAAGTGGATGGGCTTCCCATTGTCCACTCAATTTCTGAGAAGGAGTTGAGGCAAAAGCAGACATTGGACCCTGCTATCAATGCAGTGATTGTACTCTTGGAGACTGGCGAAACTCCACCTCCCAGCCTTAGGTTAGAGCTACCAGAACTTCCCCTGTTACTCAGAGAGTTAAATCGGCTTGAAATACAGAACGGGGTGCTCTACCGTAAGCGGCAAGATGGTCCCAACACCTCATATCAGCTTGTGCTCCCTGAGGAGCTAAGAGCCACAGCACTTACAAGCCTTCATCATGATATGGGCCATCTTGGAGTCGAACGAACAGTAGACTTGGCAAGGGCCAGATTTTATTGGCCGAAAATGCACATGACCATAGAAAAAATGGTCAAATCTTGTGAGCGATGTATTCGTCGAAAAACACCTCCAGAGAAAGCTGCTCCATTGATAAACATTAAGACCTGCAGACCTCTCGAACTAGTGTGCATGGACTTTTTATCAATAGAGCCAGATCGCTCAAACACGAAAGATGTATTGGTCATAACTGACCATTTCACAAAGTATGCTGTGGCAGTGCCAACTCCAAATCAACGAGCACAGACTGTAGCAAAGTGTCTCTGGGACAACTTCATTGTCCATTATGGTTTTCCCGAAAAGCTTCTTAGTGATCAGGGTCCTGACTTTGAATCAAAGACCATCAAGGAACTCTGTGAACTTACTGGCATGAAGAAAGTGCGTACAACCCCCTACCACCCTAGAGGGAATCCGGTTGAGAGATTCAACCGCACTCTTCTCCAGATGCTTGGGACACTGGATCGGTCAGATAAACTCCACTGGAGAGACTTCGTCAAGTCTCTGGTACATGCTTATAATTGTACGAAGAGTGACGTGACTGGATTTTCCCCCTATGAATTGATGTTTGGGAGGCAACCAAGACTGCCCATTGACTTAATCTTTAGGTTGCCCACTAATGCTACTAAGCAGACTCATTCCCAGTACGTCGGTAACCTAAAATCTCGCTTGGAAGAAAGCTACCGGATTGCCACAAATAATGCACAAAAGAATGCAGGTCGCAACAAAGCCAGATTTGACCGACGAGTGGTTGAATCAACATTGCAGAGTGGAGACAGAGTTCTTGTACGAAATGTGAAGCTGCGTGGAAAACATAAGCTGGCAGATAAGTGGGAAACGGATGTTTATATTGTCCTTAAGCGAGCTGGAGAAATGCCGGTCTACACAGTTAAACCTGAGGGTAAAGATGGACCTGTGCGAACTCTACATCGTGACTTGCTTCTCCCATGTGGATTTCTGTCAGCAGCTGCAGAACCCGAGACAGTCAAAACCCATCCAAACAGGAGACCCAGAACAAGGCAGTGTTCCGTTGTCGAGGGTGAAGATGAAATTCCCTCTGATATGGATGATGTATCTGATTGGACATTTCGCCCTCTCATTACATCAAAGTCCGATGTATATGTCCCAGTACATGAAACTCACAAGTTGAGTAAACCTCCTTGTGTGGTCAGACAATCAGCAGAACCAGAGGTGCCTACAGTTTCACTTCCACCTGATCCTCCTGCCACTAAATCCCTTGTAGAGGAAGGTGAAGGAATGATTCAGGATGTACCTGACCGTGACAACTCACCTGAACGTGACAACTCACCTGAAGCAAACATATTGCATGGGCTTGACTCAGCCAAAGGACTTCCTCAAAGTTCAGAATTGCAGCAGTCTGAGGAAGCTCCTCAAGATGATGGGACGAGCTCTGATGCAGCATGTGAAGAAGGATTAAGTGATGTGAACAGACCTGTTACTGAACAGCCTGAACCTGTGATGATCCAGAATAATGGACTTCAAGATACTGAGCCATCTCTTCGTCGTTCTAACAGATTGCAAGCAAAGCCCAAGAGACTGCATTATGTGACACTTGGGAATCCTCTGATAACGGTGGTGAATTCTCTTTTTCAAGGCCTAAGTGAGGCATTGACTAGATCTTTAAATGGATTTGAAGATCCAACTAGTAATTATGTTGGAAAGGTCAAAGCAGTGTAACTCAGTGCCACCCTGCAGATGCCCAGGGACGGGCATACCATCAAGAGGGGAGGGTGTAACCCACATAAAATGGGGGTACCACTTTAAGGACTGATATGAGGAGAGATGGACAGCCTGCCCAACCAATCGAAACGCACAGGTCCCAGTATGTTTTGACCAATGGGAGAGCAGTCTGCCGCTGTATGTCCCACCTACGTGCTCTGTGTTTGCTGCTATGTGTGGAGGTAGTCGCGTGCTGGCAGGAGAAAAGAGAGACTGAAGCTTTTGAGCTGGAAAAAAAGTATTAGATATAAGTTGCAACCAACTGTGTTGCACATAAGTTCACTGGTTATCAGCTACCTTTCATGTTAAAAGTAGCCACAGTGAGTAAGCAGGCAAATGCTGCATTTTTCTGGTGACTTTAAAAAGTACCGCGTGGAGCTAAACTGTTAGCCTTTGTTAGCTCTGGTTGCTATCAACTGCCTGGGAGTTCATCTCAATCTGCTTCCAGAAGTAAGGTAACACTTGAAGCGCAACTTATGTTTATTTTTCCTTCATGTCGTATTACGGTTATTAAAGAGAAAACATGTCCTGTTACGTTATTTAGAGCCCTGCATTTTCCGACCGAGAGACACTATGCCATTGTCTTCGGCCGTGATGCGCTGAGATCGGTGAGCACATGTTGTATGTCTCAGTTAGTTCATGTCTGTTTCACATTTTATCGTTGAGAAACTGAATTAATCTCAATTGTTTGATTAATAATTGCCGCATATGCGACATATATGCATATGCACTGACTTTACTTGGTTTAATGCATAGTTTGTGTAAGAGAGATGTTTTATTTTTGCAAAATTGAGTATTTTTATTGCAAATTTATGTTGAATGTGATTTAAACAAAATCCTAAGTTGTGAATTATAGCTAGAACAGCATAATTAATATTTGAATTGCTCTTCTGATCCTGTCTGTTGACAGGTCAGGTTTTTTATGTATGCTGAATTGTTCCTGAGGTGGATTCCTCCGGTGAAATAGATGGCGAGCCTTCCCACCTGGACTTAGAGAGACTGAGATTCGCTTCTTTTCCACTTGATGATCTGCTGCACCTTGCGGTGTGGTAGGACTGTATCACTCACACTTTCACGCACAGCTGGTTATACATAAGACCACTGACTGACATTCTCTCATCCCTATTTTCTTTCACACCCTGGGAATTTTTTGGACTTTACCCCTTGGACATTTTTTATTTGGGACTTTAAATAATGAGCTGTTGTGTAGAGCATTCTCCACATGTGAAAAGAGTGTGAGATTTTCATTTGAATGTACATTGGATTTGTGTAATCTGTTTCTATAAGAGTTAAGGAGTCAGGTTACTAGGGTGCACCCGAGCATTGAAACCCGAACATTGAAAACCAAAAATAACACTTGGCCAAGTCATTGCTTAGTAGTTTGTGTTTTACTTTTCTTTTAATTTTTGTAAGTTTCCTTTCTACCATTGTAAAGTGTCTTTAACCTGTGCTTGTCAACCTTATGGTTTATGTCACTAAAGTTGGCTGGTTCTTTTGAGTTACATTCTTGTCTCTGTGTCTCATTTGAACACACCCCTGTGCTCCTATAGTCGAGCCTATTGGCCCATTGATATATTCTTTTCAACAATTCCCCTTACTGTGTTACATCTGCCCAATGTGATGTTTGTGTAAAGTTGGTCAGAAGGTTCCTTTGTAAGTGCGCATGCGCCATTAGCGTGCTGCCTGCTGTAACCCTAATTTCCCTCGGGATGAATAAAGTATTCTGATTCTGATTCTGATTTTGATCTCTAGGTTGTGTTTGGTCTGCACTTTGAGTTCACGTCTGTCTCCCGAGTCTGCACTTTGGGTCCTTTTCCTGCCTGCAAACAGCCGTTTCATAATACTTTGTTTGTGTCCCTGAGTTTGTGTTGTAAAATAGTCTGTGAGTTTCCTGTTTTACTTTGAAGGTTTGTGTCTCGTTGTGTCTAACTAGGTTCAGCTGTGTTCCCCTCTGGTGTGTCATTCCCTCGTTACCTTGCGTGTATTTGTCGTGTGTGTCTTCCTGTGTTCCTTGATGGTTTGTGTGATATCATAAGACTAAGGAACCACGGAGACCATGTTTAGCTCACGGTTACTTCTTTATTAATAAGAGAACCGGGACATGCGCCCCACAGACTGAAAGCTCTCCAACAACTGTTGCCCCCTGGTGGACAAATCCCTGCCACAACATAACATTCCTCCCCCCTTAAACTGGAACTACTCTGTAGTTTTAATCACTACAGAAAATACCCATAAACAAAAACTTCACCTTTATAAAAATGCAACAACCCCGTCCCCAGCCTTTATTGAAATTTCACTCCGTAATAATGAACCTTTAGTCCAACAGTCTTAGGTCAACCTATAACAGTTCACCGTAATCACGGCACAAAGTCTCTCAGGTGCTCCGGCGGTCTCTTGGTTCTTTGCGATCGCCGTAACCCAGTGGCAGGTGATTCAAGTGAATCACTACTCTCCATATGTGGCTTCACCACTGGTGTAACTTGCACCTCCATGTGTCTCTCATCCTCGTCTCCTGTCTCAGCGCTGATGTTTGGGGCTGCTTTTGGGGGCTCGCCTGGGTGGCCTTCAGGCATTCCTGCTGCCAGGCACAGCTCCAGGCGGGCAAACAGCTGATTGACGTGACGCCTCACCACTGTCCCATTGCCCAGCATCACCAAGAAGGAAACAGGCCCCGTCATCTCCTGTATAAGTCCTGGTATCCATTTGGGTCCTCTGCCATAGTTTTTGGTATATACTGTGTCTCCAATAACAAACATGCGCACCTTGGCATGTCTATCATGATACAGTCTTTGGCTATCTTGTTTTGCTGTCACTTTCTGTTTCAAGTCAGGGTGTATGAGATCAAGAGTACACCTCAACTTCCGGCCCATCATCAACTCAGCGGGAGACTTCCCTGTTGTGGACTGTGATGTGATTCTGTAACTAAACAGAGCCCTGTTTAACTTGGTTGTCAGTGTGTCTCCAGTACTCTTTTTCATGAGTTCTTTGAACGTTTGCACTGCTCTTTCTGCTAACCCATTGGATGCTGGGTGATATGGAGCGGAGGTGACGTGAGTGATTCCGTTCTTTGCCATGAACTCTTTAGTTTGTGCACTTACAAAACACTGGGCATTATCTGAGACCACCATCTCAGGAAGGCCGTGCGTGCTGAAACAGTTTCTCAGGCAGTCTATGGTTGCAGCTGCTGTAGCGGATGGAACTGGATACACATTTAACCATTTGGAGTGGGTGTCCACTATTACTAAGAACATTTTACCCAAAAATGGGCCTGCATAATCG
Source organism: Diplotaxodon limnothrissa (assembly GCF_057381915.1). Lineage (NCBI taxonomy): Eukaryota > Metazoa > Chordata > Actinopteri > Cichliformes > Cichlidae > Diplotaxodon > Diplotaxodon limnothrissa. The sequence continues at coordinate 9,868,780 of NC_140611.1, read as the reverse complement.
ATATGTATCCTTCTCCAGGGCTTTTCTGGCCACTCCCAGGGGTGTAGTGGTGCCTCTTCCGGCCTGTGTCTATGTTCTTGACATGTACTGCAGGACCTCACCTTGTCTTCAATGTCATTCTCCATATGCGGCCACCACATGTAGCTTCTGGCCAGGCCCTTCATGCGGCTCATTCCTGGGTGTGACTGATGTAGCTGTTCCAAAAGGGGGCGTCGACCTCGTTCTGGTATCACCACCCTCGCCCCCCACAGCACACACCCATCCTGCACACTCAGCTCCTGTTGTCTCTGTTTGTAGGGCTGAAAATTAGGATGCTGCGTAGTGGGCCATCCTCTCAAAGCATACTCACGCACTCTGGAGAGTATGGGATCTTTGGTTGTCCATCTTTGCAGCTGCTCAGATGTCATCACGCCCTCCTGGTCCTGATCTACCATCAACACTTGGTCCTCAGCTGCCACCTCTTTAGGGAGGTTCTCTGGAAGAGGGAGACGACTGAGACCATCAGCATTACTGTTATTTTTGCCTTCTCTGTATTTAATGACATACTCATAGGCTCTTAATAACACCGCCCATTGCATGATCCTCTGTGACGCCATCTGAGGGACAGCCTTCAGCTCATGGATCAAACTTATCAATGGCTTATGATCTGTGATAATCATGAACTTCCTGCCGTACACGTACTTATGAAAATACTGTACACCAAATATTACAGCCAATCCTTCTTTATCCAGCTGTGAGTAGTTCTTTTCTGCTGCATTCAGGGTACGCGATGCAAACCCAATGGGTTTTTCCTGACCATCTGGCATGCAGTGAGCTAGTACTGCTCCCACTCCATAGGGGGACGCATCGCAAGAAAGAATTAAATCCTTTTGCTCATCATAGTGTACCAATACACTGCTTGACTGCAACAGTTCCTTTGATTTGCAGAAAACCTTCTCCTGTGCTGGTCCCCAACACCATGGTCCCCCCTTTCTCAGAAGCTTGTGCAGTGGGGCCAACAGTGTGGACAAATTTGGCAAGAACTTATTATAGAAGTTCAACAACCCCAAATAAGCTTTGAGCTCTGTCACTGATTTTGGGGGTGGCGCCTCCTGCACTGCTTTCACTTTTGCTGGCACTGGATGTAAACCGGTCTTATCCACCCGATGTCCTAAAAATGTCACTTCCTTCTCCATGAATTGACATTTGCTCCTTTTTAAGCGCAGGCCCGCCTCCTCCAAGCGCTGCAGCACTCCATCCAGTGTTTGAAGATGTTCTTTGTCATTCTTTCCCATCAGGATGTTGCCATCCAGATACACTGCGACATTGGTCAGACCTTGCAACACACTCTCCATGGTGCGCTGAAAAATGGCAGGACTTGAACTCACACCAAATGGCAACCTGGTGTATGTAAACAAACCCCTGTGTGTGTTCACTGTGACATACTTTCTAGATTCCTTATCAAGTACAACCTGTTGATATGCGTAACTTGGTGTATTTTTCTCCTCCCGCCAGCCCCGCTATGGGGTATTGTTCTACAGGCGACACCTTGTTAACAGTCAGTTTGTAGTCACCACAAATTCTGGCGCTGGAGTCTGGGTAAAATGGGTGCGGCCCTCTCTGAGAATTTCACTGGTGGGATGATCTTCTCCTCCAACAGTCTCTCCAGTTCCTGCTCCACTTTCTTTTTCATAGCAAACGGAACTGATCGGGGCTTATAGAAGCACGGTTTGGCATCACTGGCTACATGTATCTTTGCTGCAAACCCCTTCAGCGTTCCCAACTCATCCTTAAACACTGTTTCATGTCTGGCCAGTATCCGCTGTAAGGCATCATCTCTGCCTTCTATCTTATGTACAGGTTGCCAGTCTAATTGGAAGGCCTTAATCCATCCCCGACCCATCAAACTAGTTCCAGCCCCTTCAACCACCACCACATCCAGTTTTTTTTTTACATTCTCTGAATTCCACCTGCACTTGGGCTGCTCCCCACACGGGTACCTTGTGGCCTCCATACGTTCTCAGTTTGATTCCACACTTGCTTACTTTGGGCGCATTACTGCCTTCAAAAAGTTTTTTAAATGACTCCTTCGACATGATAGTGTAACCACAGCCTGTGTCTACTTCAAATGTCACATTCTGTCCATTTACTTTTAGCTTCTGTCTGATGGGTTCTTCCCTTGGGATGCTAATCTCCTCATGCACATTATACATAGTCACACTTGCCTTTATGTGGTGCATTTCAGCTCCTTCTTCCTCACTCTCCACATTCTCCTCTTCCAAGAAATGGGCTTGTTTACCTTGTCTGCCACGCCCTCCTTTTTGTTGCATTTTCATTCGGCAGACCCTTTTTATGTGTCCCACCTTTCCACAGTTGTGGAATTTTTCTGAAACAAACCTGCAGTCCTTGGCCACATGATTTAGCCCTCCACATCTAGCACTTCCTGACAACCTGTTATGACGTCGAGCCGCCGTCCTCCATCTTGTTCACCGCTCCTAATCCTTTAGTGAATCGCGACTGTTCCGTCATGCTTTTCAAATCCACAATGTCTCTGTTAGCAGCCTCCATTGCTTGAGCAAACTTCAGCGCCTTTTCAAATGTTAGCGAATCCTCTGCTAACAATCTGCGCTGTATTCTGTCATCGCTTATTCCACATACTAAACGATCCCGCAGCATCACCGTCAGGGAGTCTCCAAAGTTACAGTCCTGTGCGAGCTTCCTCAGCTCCGCTACATAATCGCCCACACTTTCCTCCGGCCTTCTATTTCATGTGTTAAACTTCCACCGCTGCACAATTTCACTCGGCTTAGGGTGAAAATGATTGTTCAACAATCCCACCAACTCAGCATAAGAACGATCCCCTGGCTTGACCGGACTGAGTAGGTTCCTAATCAGGGCATAGGTCTGTGCGCCCACGCAACTCAACAGTACCGCTCGCTTCTTCTCCTCCTCCTTAATATCATTCGCCACAACGAAGTAATCCAAAATCTCACAATATTCCTCCCAGGATTGCAGCTCGCTGTCGAACGGTACCACTTGCCAACCTCAGTTCATAAGTCACTTATCACGGTGTAACTTCACAGCAAAACCTGGCTTTTACCCTCTCCAACAACTGTTGCCCCCTGGTGGAGAAATTCCTGCCACAACATAACAGTTTGTCTGTGTAACTCTGTGTCTCTCTGCTCTACACTCTCCGTGACGTTTTCCCGTGTTTGTACGATTTCAGGTTTGTTCTCTAGTTTTACAAAATTTAGGTTCTCACTTAGTTTTGTCCTTACTTCTGTTCATTTTCACTCACTGTAAATAAACTCACTCGCTTCACTGCCATTGTCTGCAACTTTGATCCTCCTTCACAACACCACATGACTGCTGCCCCAGCTGTGACACACAGGCTTAATCTGTGCATTCTGAGTTAAAAGATTAACTAAATATTATCTATAAAATGACACATTAGCAATTAGTTGGAACAAGATAACACATTTATTATGCCAGCCTATTTTCATATTAAAGCTATGTCAGGAAGATTGATCTGTAATTTTAAATAACGTGTGAATAACATTAAATTAGATTTTTGTACAGTTATAACCACATTACTTCAAACATAATTATTTGAATCTCCAGCACTACAAATAAAACGGTGAAACACAGTACTATATTATATGTGTATTATAAATATGTAGAAAATAGAAATGAATACCTCAATACTGCAAATATGAACACAATAACAAATTATTATTTTATGGTAAAAGTAACACAATAATATATTACACTATAACTGTAAGAATAATTTAACACAAGATTTTGAGTAAGATTTTTAGTATTAATGCAATCATTAATGACAACACAAGGCTTAAATCTGTGTTAGTTGTATACACATAATTTCACAATTTCAGATTTTTGAATTACATGAATCAAAACAGTGGTTTTGACACACTAGTTGAGTTTGCTTTGACACAACAACCTTTGGAGGTGTTTAGAAATTTCTTTCATCTTTAGTCCATAAATAATTGGATTGAAGAGAGGATTATATGTTATTATTTGGAGTGTCATTAAAAAACGCGCAGTTTTAGAAAAATCTGATTCCAGTCTAGCTATAATCATGTCATAAGTTATCAAATAGGAATAGTTGATTAAAACAAACAGGTGTGGTAAACAGGTCTGTGCAGCTTTTTTCTTGACTTCTCCAGAGCTCCAATAAACAGTTAAAATTATCTTGGTGTATGTAAAAATTATGAATAGCATTGGAAAAAGTCCGGTATTCAATAAAACAAATGCACCATATACAGAGAGAGCTCTTGACATCACACAGTAAAGCTGGATGAGTGAATTATTACAAAAAATGCCTTTCAAAGTAAAGTTACAGAGTTTGTTATTAATATTTAGTATGATCACAACTGCAACTTGACAAGCAGGCAAAAGCCAAGCTAATACAAGCAGAAAAACGACAGTTATTTTTCTCATTATTGTTGGATATTGCAGAGGTGTACATATAGACACATATCTGTCATAGGCCATGGCTGACAACAATAAGAACTCTGAGCAGCTTAAAGAGTAAAATATAAAAACTTGAAAGAGACAGACTTGATAAGATATGATCTGTTTTTCAGATAAGAAATCAGCCAAAAGCTTTGGATAAATATTAGTGCTGAAAAAAAGGGAATTTAATAACAAAGCTGCAATGAAAATATACATGGGCTCATGCAAGCTTTTATGAATAACAATGAGGTATATGATAGAGGTATTACAGCAAATTATTAGAATATATGCTGTGAACAGTATCATAAAATAGAGATATCTGTATTTCTGCACTTCCACATGTCCACCAAGAATTAGATATGTCATATTTAATCCAGGGTTCATTAAAAAAGTTATTTAAAAAATGTAACTAGGTAAGTATATAGTTTTATATAGTCAAACTGTATGAAAATAAATCTCCCTCAGAAGTTGCAAATAGCGAAAGTTAACAAGAACAGATCTTAATCATTCCTCTTTCCCTTCCTCTGAAATGCACTCGGTATGTATTCATCAGAATTCAGAAAGTGAAGTGTTAAACATTTTTACCATGGTTTTATGAGACTGCATAATCCTCAATGGAGCTTGTTAATAATTCATGACACTCCTAAAAACTCTGGAGGCTTCAAATCACAGGAAGGTTATTAGTATCGCAATGGGCCCAAAACGATATACAGCGGGGATGCAAAAGTTTGTGCAACCTTGTTAATAGTCATTATTTTCCTGTATAAATTGTTGGTTGTTACAATAAAATGTCAGTTAAATATATCATATAAGAGACACACAGTGTTATTTGAGAAGTGAAATGAAGTTTATTGGATTTACAGAAAGTGTGCAATAATTATTTGAACAAAATCAGGCAAGTGCATAAATTTGGGCACAACAAAAAAATAAATGAAATCAATATTTAGTAGATCCTCCTTTTACAGAAATTACAGCCTCTAAATGCTTCCTGTAGGTTCCAATGGATTGTGGTTGAAGGTATTTTGGATCATTCCTCTTTACAAAACATCTCTAGTTCATTCAGGTTTGATGGCCTCCGAGCATGGACAGCTCTCTTTAACTCACACCACAGATTTTCAATAATATTCAGGTCTGGGGACTGAGATGGCCATTCCAGAACGTTGTACTTGTTCCTCTGCATGAATGCCTTAGTGGATTTTGAGCAGTGTTTCGGGTCGTTGTCTTGTTGAAAGATCCAGCCCCGGCGCAGCTTCAGCTTTGTCACTGATTCCTGGACATTGGTCTCCAGAATCTGCTGAGTGGAATCTATATATCCCTCAATTTTGACAAGATTCCCAGTCCCTTCACTTGCCCCACAGCCCCACAGCATGATGGAACCACCACTATATTTTACTGTAGGTAGCAGGTGTTTTTCTTGGAATGCTGTGTTCTTTTTCCTCCATGCATAACGCCTCTTGTAATGCCCAAATAACTCAATTTTAGTTTCATCAGTCCACAGCATCCTATTCCAGAATGAAGCTGGCTTGTCCAAATGTTCTTTAGCAAACCTCAAGCGGCTCTGTTTGTGCTGTGGGCAGAGAAAACTGAGCCTGTGGTCTTCCATTTTTTCAATATGTTCCTAACTGTGGATACAGACAGCTTAAATCTCTGAGACAGCTTCCTTTATCCTTACCCTAAACCATGATGGTGAACAATCTTTGTCTTCAGGTCATTTGAGAGTTGTTTTGAGACCCCCATGTTGCTACTCTTCAGAGAAAATTAAAAGAGGAGGGAAACTTACAATTAACCCCCTTAAATACTCACCAGTGTATAGGGTCAGGTGTCACTGAGCTCACCAAGCCAATTTGAGTTCCAATAATTAGTTCTAAAGGTTTTGAAATCAATAAAATGACAACAGTGGCCAAATTTATGCACCTGCCTGATTTTGTTTAAACAATTATTGCACACTTTCTGTAAATCCAATAAACTTCATTTCACTTCTCATATATCACTGTGTGTTTCTCCTATATGATACAGTGGGGCAAAAAAGTATTTAGTCAGCCACCGATTGTGCAAGTTCCCCCACCTAAAATGATGACAGAGGTCAGTAATTTGCACCAGAGGTACACTTCAACTGTGAGAGACAGAATGTGAAAAAAAAAATCCATGAATCCACATGGTAGGATTTGTAAAGAATTTATTCGTAAATTAGGGTGGAAAATAAGTATTTGGTCAATAACAAAAATACAACTCAATACTTTGTAACATAACCTTTGTTGGCAATAACAGAGGTCAAACGTTTACTATAGGTCTTTACCATGTTTGCACACACAGTAGCTGGTATTTTGGCCCATTCCTCCATGCAGATCTTCTCGAGAGCAGTGATGTTTTGGGGCTGTCGCCGAGCAACACGGACTTTCAACTCCCGCCACAGATTTTCTATGGGGTTGAGGTCTAGAGACTGGCTAGGCCAATCCAGGACTTTCAAATGCTTCTTACGGAGCCACTCCTTTGTTGCCCGGGCGGTGTGTTTTGGATCATTGTCATGTTGGAAGACCCAGCCTCGTTTCATCTTCAAAGTTCTCACTGATGGAAGGAGGTTTTGGCTCAAAATCTCACGATACATGGCCCCATTCATTCTGTCCTTAACACGGATCAGTCGTCCTGTCCCCTTGGCAGAAAAACAGCCCCATAGCATGATGTTTCCACCCCCATGCTTCACAGTAGGTATGGTGTTCTTGGGATGCAACTCAGTATTCTTCGTCCTCCAAACACGACGAGTTGAGTTTATACCAAAAAGTTCTACTTTGGTTTCATCTGACCACATGACATTCTCCCAATCCTCTGCTGTATCATTCATGTGCTCTCTGGCAAACTTCAGACGGGCCTGGACATGCACTGGCTTCAGCAGCGGAACACGTCTGGCACTGCGGGATTTGATTCCCTGCCGTTGTAGTGTGTTACTGATGGTGACCTTTGTTACTTTGGTCCCAGCTCTCTGCAGGTCATTCACCAGGTCCCCCCGTGTGGTTCTGGGATCTTTGCTCACCGTTCTCATGATCATTTTGACCCCACGGGATGAGATCTTGCGTGGAGCCCTAGATCGAGGGAGATTATCAGTGGTCTTGTATGTCTTCCATTTTCTGATGATTGCTCCCACAGTTGATTTTTTCACACCAAGCTGCTTGCCTATTGTAGATTCACTCTTCCCAGTCTGGTGCAGGTCTACAATACTTTTCCTGGTGTCCTTCGAAAGCTCTTTGGTCTTGGCCATGGCGGAGTTTGGAGTCTGACTGTTTGAGGCTGTGGACAGGTGTCTTTTATACAGATGATGAGTTCAAACAGGTGCCATTCATACAGGTAACGAGTGGGGGACAGAAAAGCTTCTTACAGAAGACGTTACAGGTCTGTGAGAGCCAGAGATTTTCCATGTTTGAGGTGACCAAATACTTATTTTCCACCCTGATTTACGAATAAATTCTTTACAAATCCTACCATGTGGATTCATGGATTTTTTTTTCACATTCTGTCTCTCACAGTTGAAGTGTACCTCTGGTGCAAATTACTGACCTCTGTCATCATTTTAGGTGGGGGAACTTGCACAATCGGTGGCTGACTAAATACTTTTTTGCCCCACTGTATATTTAACTGACATTTTTTATTGTAACAACCGATGATTTATACAGGAAAATAATGACTATTAACAAGGTTGCCCAAACTTAGTGGATGTAGATGTTTTCCCATAACTGTCAAAACATCTACAGAGGAGATGTTTTGATCTTGGGAAGGGGGGTGTTACGGCCCGTGGCCATAAGAAATCTGTGTCAGCTGCTGTGTTGTGTTCCTTTACTGTGTCACACAACTTGATTCTAACATCCCCCCCTACTGCAAATCATCAAACAAAATGTCAGCACATTGATTCTCCCTAGTTCCCAAGAATGGCGTCATGTTGGCTGCCCAAGTATCAGATCCACCAACAGCCTGATTAATCAACCTGACCAATAATGCTGTGGTACAAGGCACACAACAACAACCGCAAGTTACCAGAATAGCTGTAAAAGTAGATAAAAGAAACGATAATAGACACAATAAAACCCTTCCATTGCCCAAAGACAGAGATCATCCACTCCCCCAACAGATTATTGACTCCTGAGAGCTCATATAAGTTCTTCAGGCCTTCCATCGCTCTACACAGATCCATCAGGGGCTGTATTATTAGGAATAAAAGTACAGCACATATCATCCAACTTCGCACCCACCCCCACCCCCTTTTCTGCCAACAACATGTCTAATGCCATTCGATTCTGCACAGCCATAAGAGAAATGTGTCCTAATTGCTCCGCAAATCCTCCTACAGTGTCACGGATTAAATTTGTCAATCTAAGCATATTGTAGTGGACATAATGAATACGGTCCACATTCTTATTTGGAGTAATTGGGATAAGCCCTGCAATCAAATGCAAATTCTCAAATCCAATTGGGTCAGCCAGCTTCTAGTCGTCTGGCACTCCTCTAGGCACGCCAATACAGTTTATATACGTTGGTGACCCCACAGAAAGGTCAAACAAGCTTGTCGAACGCTTCCTCAAAACATGACGTCTCGACATAGGTTGGGCAGTGCCGGGTTTACCCAGTCACACCCCCATTTCACCCACTAGAATTAATGGAGCCCCCAACTGCATTAGTGCACACAGGCCGGAGGTTCCCCTTGGAATTCTCACAAACAAGCGATATCCTCCACAGTAATAATAGAAACCAGATCATGCACATGGACCAATATATGTGTCCTGATCCCGTGAGGCGGTCCCCCTGACTGGATAAACCTCCACACACCAATCAACTGGAATTTCAACGGCATCGAGCTTATAGCTGGAAGGTTCAGAAACAGTAAAGTTAAAACAGGTATAATTTGCTTTTCTCGGTGTGAATGGCCCTATTACAGTTTTATTATCAATTGGGGGAAACAGACTGGCTAATGTGGTGCAGATGCCCTTCGAAACCGCCTCCATAATTAATCTGAGCATACACTTAAATCCCCAACGGTCCTCCAGATAATGGGGTGCCGGTTCAGTAAACAAATGTGGTCTGGCCACCGCACAGGCCACACAATCAGACACATCTAACCACAAATTACTATCCCTATAGCCAGTAGCCATAGAGATCAGCTGTCTAAGTTTCATTTTGGTGTAATCCCTGTAAAATTCTCTACTAATTTTCTTACTTGGGTTGAGGACAAATTTTGTGGTGAACTTCTAAAATTCACCTTGACCACCCCATATGGACAATCCCCGATAACATCTACTCCTAACTAAAGTAAACCAGCCTATTGGCGATCCCCGTGGGTGGCGGAGCCATCCAGTTCCCCAACGACAAAGTCACTAAATTCTGAGGGGTCCTAAAATCTCGCTGTATATAAAACCTGTCCCCCCAGCTCCCTTGATTTTGGTGTACCCACAACCTGCGACCGGGCACATCTCCCGCTCAACCGTGTCCACCCCTGTTGACAGAAATGATTGAATGAGATTTAATAAGACCCAAATATCATGTGTCCTGTAACTTCGGCCACCATAATGTATGGCTGCACAGAGATTGAACATGGACGAAGTCATAGACCCTGCCACGTAGTCCAACTCGGCCACCGTAATAATTTAAACAGGTGTCGGTTTTATCTGATGTGCTGCGATTGGTTCGTCTCACCATGGACTGGCGTAATCTGAAGTCTGTCTCCGGGCAACTCACATGCAAGAAAAATCACAGTTACAGTAACGACAATAATGACCCCTAAAACTCCCACTACTCTCCAATTTCCCCGCAACCCAATTTTGATCACTTCTCCAATCCCTTACATTGTACTTAGACTAGAACCTCTGTCTAAGGAGATTCATTATCTTAGAAATGACCTTTATCTTCTGGGTCGGGTGATTCTCTGCTCGTCTTCTTTCTTCAACTTCAGGAGTTGACCACCCTTCAGTTCGTTGAATAGATCAGGGGATTATTTTGCCCCGGGCGAGGATATATGTTTTTGGGGGTCTCAGCCGAGTCCCCCTTTTTTATCCAGAGCCTTTCGGACCTCCTAGGCTCTTTTGCCACCTTTCCCTCTCAACTGGACGGCATGTGAGGTCCTGGTCACCCATTCAAATGGACCTGTCCACCGCGGCTTATTCCACTTCCAATTATACACCTTCCCCCACACCCACTTCACCTCCGGCACCATCTGCTCCTGTCCTTGATCTGCATGGTAAATGGACTGATTCTTATATAGCGCTTAATAGCACTTATATAGTACTCAAAGCGCTGTATACAACATGCCTCATTCACCCATTTACACCCACACATTACAAGCACACAACTACCAACCTTCCAATCAGTAGCTGATCTGCTCTACCGCCTGAGCCACAGCCACCCCAACAACATCTGCAGTCACCTGTGATGTAAAACTTGAGACAAGAGCCTTGAGTGCTTTAAATTGCCTAACATGTTCTAACCCAGGTACCTCCTCCCTCAAAGTTGGGACCCCTGCGTGTGGCCCAGGAAATTGAACAACTCAGTGTTTTCTTTGAGCTTTGTACTTATCCACCTCTACCTGTCTACAGACCTCCTGGATTCTTCCTTGTGTGATTCCCGAGTGATGAGTGTTGGAGAGAGAGCCTGCTGTCGTGTGTGTGGATTGTTTGGAGAGCGGGTGCCTTCTCCCTGGAATTCCCTGGAGTCCTTCACCCTGTTGTATATAGCACTTTCCCTGCAACTTTTTGTATATACACCTGGTGGACTTGCAAATAGAACTCTCTTTTGTGATCCTGGAGTCTTGCTATTGTGTCCTCCACGCCAAAACTGTAACAGTAACGATGCAACCATACAATGGACTCAGCGGACTCAGCCCCCACTCAGCAGTGCGTCCTCACTGGAACACCATGAACAAATGCTGCAGCTCATTATTATTATCATTATTATTCCACAGTTGGCCACACTAAGTTGGCCCTCGCTCTGCACATACCTCTGGTAAGCCCAGCAGAGTCTCCTCCATCTGTCTCTCCACAGTTACCGGCGCCCGAGCTTCCAGCTCCTTCTCTACCCACTCCTGCCTAACCCCCGGAGCGATCCTTACCGGCACCAGAGCCCTTCTCGGGTGAGTTACACAACTTGCGGGATTTCTGACCTAGGTGACAATTCCAATTTAGACAGTTGCGGAGGACATATGAAACTTATGGGGCTAAAATTGCTTTCGTGTTTACATGGACAGGCATTAAACTGGGCTCAAGCTGTTCTTAGAACCGATGCCGAAATTTAAAAGTGTGTTTGAAAGAGGTGAGCCCATACAGCTGCTCACCGTTTATTGAATCTCAATACTCCGTCGAGTTTTGGACTCGGATGGGCGCACCTGGCATTGATAAGTACTTTATTGAACAATGTTTGTGATTAACTGGTGATAAGAGATTTACCTGAAACCCTGTCTTACATGATTACATTATGTGTGAAGGTGGACGAGCATGCCGCAGAAGCCTCTTGGGTGCGTGGAAGTGACGTCGGGTAGAGGCGCAACTGTTGGCGAAAGTTATCTGGAGTCGAGCAGTGTGGAGGAGGGTTAGCACTAAAAAACACTAATATTCAGTCTCGCTGAAATTCAGTCGCCATCTAGTAGGATGCTCGTCCTCCTGCAATGCAGCCGTCACCCAGCCGCCCCACGAATCATCATCCCACTCTTTATCATTTGTTTTCATTTTCCACTCCACCGGTGAGGTAGACCCCTTATGATTTTTTCCCTGACTCCCTTGCTCCAGATCTCCCTCTAATTTCTTTGCCGGTTTCTTAGGGGCCGGGATTGATTGATTGATTGATCGATCATACTTTATTCATCCCGAGGGAAATTGGGTTAAGCCTGCCAGCCATGCCAGCACCATCTTACCCTTCCGACCATACATACATTACACAAACATCACATGGGGAAGACAGGCCAGAGAGGTATAACAATGGAAAATACACAACATGAGGAAAGATGAGGAGAAAAAAGAATTCCCCCCAGACTGAGCTCCAACAGGGAGAACAGAAGAACAGAAAAAAAACACGTCAGCGCATACAAAAAGCACATGACTATCAATACACCATAGAAACACAAGACGAGCAACAGGGGCGGGTAAAGGGTAGCCGGTGTAGACAGCACATCCGGTCCTGCAGCATGTCTGCGCTGGTCCAGTCGACCGCCATCTTCCCCGAGAGGGGTCAAGCATCGAATGGTAAATGGCAAATGGCAAATGGCCTGTATTTGTATAGCGCTTTACTAGTCCCTAAGGACCCCAAAAGCCAGGCTCGAACTGGCAACCTTCCGATTACAAGACGAACTGCCAACTCTTGAGCCACGATCTCCCTGAAGGCATTTGGAAAGGGAGGGGCGATCAGTGTGTGCATATCAGTGTATGTGTTCTGTTTTCAATATGTTCATATGCTAATGACACAAATAAGTGTAAAGTGTTTTTCTATTGTTATACATCGGAAAATTGTGAATCTTTTATTTTGACATCTGGATAGACAAGAAGGCTTTTATTTTGACATGTGCATAGACAGGAAGCAGAAAATGCAGAGAACAGTGGGAAAAGCATGGCTACACCTTTGTTATAATTCATGTGCAATCCAAAGCAATCCTTCAAAGGAGTCCTTCAGAAAGTAATAGTTGTAAGTTTTGTCAGTTCTTTGTATATTAAGCAATTAATAATAGGGTGTTTTGAGACATTATTTTGTACCTTCTTTGAAGTGCAGTTATAGGGTGTAGCTTCTGAGCTAATGATACAAGTGTACGCTCACCCACTACCTGCTTGTTTTTCTTTGTAGTAATATCAGTTTGCATATCTACAGTATACTTATTTCATGGTCTCCTGCGTAAGTGCCTGAATATATTTACCTGCTGATTATATGTCAATCGATTAAGAGTTTTGTATTATGTGTTTTTCTAGTTTCACTCCAGTTCTATGATGTCAGTGCAAGATGATTGCCATGTTTGGAGTCATTAAAGGAGCAAGTACGCTCACCTTCCTGGCTCTTGAAAAGGAGTTTGGCTGGCTGTTTATCTATGTTCACACTCAGGGAGTTTAACACATAGAGAGAACAGTACAGTATGTGTGTGTGTGTGTCCAGATTTCAGCTGAGACAGTGTCATTCGCCCTGCCAGGCTAAGTAAACCGTCTTCCAGTCAACCCAGGTGGCCTTGCATAGAATGGGAAGGAGCAGTCTAAACACAGTCGTTATCAGGGTGCTTTTTTTTGTTCAGCTCCAGCCTTGAGATCACAGCTGATGCCAAAGTGGTAGCCGCATGAAGTGATGGTGGTTTTTACTTTTAATGCGAACAACTCTTGTGAATGTCAAAGCTGTTCTAACAGTCCGACACATGTCTCTCAATCTCCTGTTGGAGAGACGTGAGCTTCTCCATGATGTTATCAAACTTACGCTCCGTGATCAAATCAAATCAAATGACTTTTTTATTGACACATCACATGTGCAGATACACTGGTACAGTACATGCGAGTGAAATTCTTGTGTGCGAGCTTCACAAGCAACAGAGGTGTGCAAAAAAAAAAAAATACAATAACATAAAACAAGCAAAATATATGACTAAATCTGTACAATATGTACAATATAAGAGTATATGCATTACTGGATGTGTATACTAAATGTGTTTTTCTACGTGTGTGTGTGTATATACATATTTTACAAATTAAATAGAGTAAACAATAAAATAAAATATATAAAATATACAGAGGTTGGTAGTTGAACATGTGCAAAACAAGTGGTATTTATATACAGTATGGAGTGCATAATGTTGAAGTTCCAGTAGTAAGGGTGAGGTGTCTATGAAGTGTTCAGCAGTCTGATGGCCTGGTGGAAAAAGCTGTCTCTCAGTCTGCTGGTTCGGGACCGGATGCTGCAGAACCTCCTTCCTGATGGAAGTAGTCTGAACAGTTTCTGGCTGGGGTGACTGGAGTCCTTGATGATCCTTCCCGCTTTCCTCAGGCACCGTTTCCTGTAGATGTCTTGGAGGGAGGGAAGCTCACCTCCAATTATCCGTTCAGGGCACCGCACTACTCTCTGGAGAGCTTTGCGGTTGTAAGCGGTGCTGTTGCCATACCAGGTGGTGATGATTCCAGTGAGGATGCTCTCAATGGCACAGCGATAGAAGGTCCTGAGGATGCGGGGGCTTATGCTAAGTCTTTTCAGTCTCCTGAGAAAGAAGAGGCGCTGCTGCGCCTTCTTCACTGTTTTATTTATGTGTACTGACCACGTAAGATCCTCAGCCAGATGTACACCAAGGAAGCAGAAGCTGCTCACTCTCTCCACAGCAGCGCCGTAGATGGTGATGGGGGTGTGTACTTCTATGCACCTCCAGAAGTCCACTATCAACTCCTTTGTCTTTGCGACGTTGAGGGTGAGATGGTTGTCTTGACACCAGTGGGTCAGGGCGCTGACCTCCTCCCTGTAAGCCACCTGTCGTCCGCAAACTTCACAATGATGTTGGAGTTGTTAGTGGCCGTGCAGTCATAGGTGTAGAGTGAGTACAGGAGAGGGCTCACTACACACCCCTGTGTAGCACCAGTGTTCAGTGTGATGGGGGATGAGGTGATGCTGCCCAGTCTGACGACTTACGTGTCAGACATACGTGTCTCTCTTCTCCAGGTGTGACAGGGCAGTATGTAGTGTCAGGGCTATGGCATCATCAGTGGACCTGTTGTGGCGGTATGCGAATTGTAGAGGGTCCAGTGAGTCGGGTAGTGAAGAGCAAACGAAGTCCCTGACCAGCTTCTCGAAGCATTTGCTCACGATGGGGGTCAGGGCTACAGGTCGCCAGTCGTTCAATGAGGAGATGGTGGAGGATTTGGGTACAGGGACGATGGTGGCCATTTTGAAGCAGGCTGGGACTACAGACAGAGAGAGGGAAAGGTTGAAGATGTGTGTAAACATTCCAGCCAGCTGAGCTGCGCATGACTTGAGGACGCAGTCGGGAATCCCATCCGGACCAGTAGCTTTGCGTGCGTTCACCTTCCTGAAGCACTTCCGCACATCCTCCTCAGACACAGTGTGCACGCTGACGTCATCTGCGGTGCGCACACTGTCCGGTCTCATGGTGTTCGCTGGGTCAAATCTAGCAAAGAATACTTTAGATCCTCACACAGAGAGGCCATGGTGTGCGATGTGCTGGTTTTCCCACTAAAGTCTGCGATTGTGTTTAGTCCCTGCCACATACTCTGAGGGTTGTCAAACTGTTGCTCCACCCTGTCCCTGTACTTACGTTTGGCTGCTTTGATCGTCTTCCGGAGTTGGTAATGTGCATGTTTGTAGTCCGATGTGTTCGGCAAAAGCGGTGCTCCGTGCCGCCAGTGCCGTCCGAACATCTCTGTTATTCCAGGGTTTTTGATTTGGGAAGGATTTAACTGTTCTGGATGGGACGACATTTTCCATGCATTTCCTGATGAATCCGCAGACTGAGTCTGTGTACTCATTAATGTCATTAGCAGCCACGTGAAACATTTCCCAGTCCGCGTGATCAAAACAGTCCCGCAGCATAGACTCCGATTGGTCCGACCAACTTTGCACCGCCCTCAGGGTTGGAGCTTCCTGTTTCAATTCAATTCAATTCAATTCAATTTTATTTATATAGCGCCAAATCACAACAAAAGTTGCCTCAAGGCGCTTCATAGATACAGAGAAAAACCCAACAATCATATGACCCCTTATGAGCAAGCACTTTGGCGACAGTGGGAAGGAAAAACTCCCTTTTAACAGGAAGGAACCTCCGGCAGAACCAGGCCTGAAAACTGAAGGCTCTCCCTCCCATTCTACTTTTAAATACTCTAGGAACAACAAGTAGGCCTGCAGAGCGAGAGCGAAGTGCTCTAATAGGGTGATATGGTACTACAAGGTCATTAAGATAAGATGGGGCCTGATTATTTAAGACCTTGCATGTGAGCAGGATTTTGAATTCAATTCTGGATTTAACAGGAAGCCAATGAAGGGAAGCCAAAACAGGAGAAATATGCTCTCTCTTTCTAGTCCCTGTCAGTACTCTTGCTGCAGCATTTTGGATTAGCTGAAGGCTTTTCAGTGAGTTTTTTGGACATCCTGATAATAACGAATTACAGTAGTCCAGCCTGGAAGTAATAAATGCATGAACTAGTTTTTCAGCGTCACTCTGAGACAGGATATTTCTAATTTTAGAGATGTTGCGCAAATGGAAGAACGCAGTCTTACATATTTGTTTAATATGTGCGTTGAGGGACATGTCCTGGTCAAAAATGACTCCAAGGTGTCACGGCCGCCGAGGCGAGCCGTGTGGAGTTGGAAGAAGGACCCAAGATGCAGGCAGTGGATGAAACGCTGGTGAGGTTTATTAACAAAGGTGTAGTGGCAAACAAGCAGTGGGGCATGACAAATAACTGAAGACACCTAAACTGGGAGAACTAAAAATAACAGACCTGGGAGCATATGACAAAGGGGATGAGAAGCAGAGAGACGAGGCGAGGAACAAGACACTGTGGAACACAGGGTAACGCAGACTGACACGAAGTAACACAGACGAACCGGCAACAGGCAGGAGAACACACAGGGCTTAAATACACACACCAGTAATCAGGGGATGAGAGACAGGAGGGCAACACAGCTGGGAGAAATCAGAGCTGACGGACAGGGGAAATGTAAACTGAACACACTCACATCAGACAGAGACCTTCACAATAAAACAGGAAACTCAGACACGGGGAACCAAACAAGATACAGATCTAAACAGACAGCTTCACAAACAGATGGGGTGACACCACAGACAGAGACACAGACTCAAAGGCAGACCAAATATAACACATAGAACTCAAACCATAATAATAATCATCATCATAATAAACCAGAAAATGATAACTAAAAGCGCTGGGTCACCGACCCAGGACCATGACATTACCCCCCCCCCCCCCCTTAAGGGCTGGCTCCAGACAGCCCAGCAGAAACACAAAAACGGACCAAAACCAAAACAGAAAACTACCCGACCAGGGTGGGCGGAGGGGGCCCAGGACGGAGGGACAGAGTCCAAAAAGGCGCAGATGGCCAAGTTCAGGGGGCCGACAGCGCAGGAGGCCAAAACAGTTCAGTTCCGGAGGCCGACCATGCGAACGGCAACGGCGGCGAGGAAGCAGGTCCGGGGGCCGACCTTGCGGACGGCAACGGCGGCGCGAATGCAGGTCCGGGGGCCGACCGTGTGGACGGCAACGGCGGCGTGTAGCAGGTCGTCCACGCGGAAGATGGGGGTGGCAACAGAAGTCCGGAGGGCGGCCACGGTGGTGATGATGCCCAACAAGCGGCCTGACAAATGCTCGATGATGTTGAGGCGGTAATTTGGGACGTGAAGGTGGCGTGATCCCTGTGGCACCAGGCGAGGCGGAAGCTGGACCAGACGAGGCAGAAGCTGAGGCAGAGGCTGGACCAGACGAGGCAGAAGCTGAGGCGGAGGCTGGACCAGACGAGGCCGAAGCTGAGGCGGAGGCTGGACCAGACGAGGCAGAAGCTAAAGCGGAGGCTGGACCAGACGAGGCAGAAGCTGCTGCGGAGGCTGGACCAGGCGAAGATGAAGCTGCGGAGGCTGGACCAGGCGAAGATGAAGCTGCGGAGGATGGACCAGACGAGGCAGAAGCTGCTGCGGAGGCTGGACCAGACGAGGATGAAGCTGCCGAAGAGGATGCTGAAGCTGGACCAGGCGACGCTGATGAGGATGCCGAAGAGGATGCTGAAGCTGGACACGGCGACGCTGATGAGGATGCCGAAGAGGATGCTGAAGCTGGACACGGCGACAGCGTGGGTGATGCTGAAGCTGGACACAGCGACGGCGTGGGTGGAGCTGAAGCTGGACCAGGCGACAGCGTGGGTGGAGCTGACGCTGGACCAGGCGACGGTGTGGGTGGTGCTGAAGCTGATGACCAGGCGACGGCGTGGGTGAAGCTGAAGCTGATGAGGAGGCTGCTGCGGGCAAGGATGATGAGGCTGCAGCTGGCGACTGGACGGGCTCCTCGGGCCCTCCAGCTGACGAGGCAGGAGGCTGGACGGGCTCCTCGGGCCCTCCAGCTGACGAGGCAAGAGGCTAGACGGGCTCCTCGGGCCCTCCAGCAAAAACAGTCTCAGAACCAGTGGGCACTGAAGCCCCTGGCACACACAGGACAGAACCAGCAGGTGCGGGGACCTCTGGCAGGGACAGGACAGAACCAGCGGGTGTGGGGACCTCTGGCAGGGACAGGACAGAACCAGCGGCAGGGACAGGACAGAACCAGCAGGTGCGGGGACCTCTGGCAGGGACAGAACAGAACCAGCAGGCACACGGGCCTCTGGCAGGGACAGAACAGAACCAGCAGGCACAGTGGCCCCTGGCAAACACATAGCAGACTTCAGCTGCCCAGAGCATTGACTCTGCTCAGGCAGTGACAGCCGGGTACAGTCCTCAGCTGGGTTCCTAGCCTCCAGGGGTCCAGAGTGGGCTGAGGGCTGAAACTCAGCCTCTGGGGAGGCCCTGGAGCGCGTCACAGTCTCTGAACTGGCCAGCTTTTTAGGAATGATTACATTATCATTAGGTTTGTCTCTCTGCTTAGAACCAACGGATGAAACACAGTTCCTTTCAGATTGATTTGACTGAGCTTGTTGTACCGGAGTAGCAAGTGACACAGGATGCAGGGCTAGTGGCTGCTGAACAGGAGGCTGAACTGAGGGTGACTGAAACAATGGTTGGGATGACGACGGTGGTGGAATAGGAGACTGAGCTGGAGGCCGGGCGGCTACCTGAGCTTGAGGCCGGGCGGCTAACTGAGCTTCAGGTTGCAGTTCAAAAGAATAAACAATCCTGGTATTATCAGAGCTGGTGTTAATTGTCTCTGGGATATATGCCACAGTTTTAGCAGACCCTGGGTTAGCTGACATGGGTTTAACAGGTTCAGAAGAAACAGAAGAACAACAGCCCTTTGCTTTCACTGAATTCTTAAAAATGCCAACCTGGGAGAGATTGGTTACCACGAAGGTAGGTAAGCTTTGCGAATTAGCTCCCACTGACACACCACGAACAACCCCAGAAGAAAAAGTCTCAAAGTTCAAATCGGAGCTGTTATCCGTTTTACTCACCACAGATATCCTGGGCGAGGGGCGTCGACGGCGTGAGTGCCGTTTCCCATTTGAAGGCTGGACCAACGGGCCGGGCAGGACACTCTCCGTCGGGTCAGGGAGTGAAGCATGAGTTGCAGGGTGGGTGGTAGCAAGGGGGAGAAGATGAAGCTCGTTCAGAACAAAATTCTGTGTGAGCGGGTGAAGTGAGCTGAGCAACCAGGGGAGACCAGAAACTAAGCGCTGTAGCCGAACAGCTATGCCTTGGCGGAATTCTCTCCCCTCATGCTCCAGCCATAAGTTAATTAATTTGTCTACCGAGTAAATAATGTCCTCCCGGAGCTCCTCGGGCAGGTTGACTGCTGCTGGGTCCATAGTGGCCGGTTCGTACTGTCACGGCCGCCGAGGCGAGCCGTGTGGAGTTGGAAGAAGGACCCAAGATGCAGGCAGTGGATGAAACGCTGGTGAGGTTTATTAACAAAGGTGTAGTGGCAAACAAGCAGTGGGGCATGACAAATAACTGAAGACACCTAAACTGGGAGAACTAAAAATAATAGACCTGGGAGCATACGACAAAGGGGATGAGAAGCAGAGAGACGCAGGCGAGGAACAGGACACTGTGGAACACAGGGTAACGCAGACTGACACGAAGTAACACAGACGAACCGGCAACAGGCAGGAGAACACACAGGGCTTAAATACACACACCAGTAATCAGGGGATGAGAGACAGGAGGGCAACACAGCTGGGAGAAATCAGAGCTGACGGGACAGGGGAAATGTAAACTGAACACACTCACATCAGACAGAGACCTTCATAATAAAACAGGAAACTCAGACACGGGGAACCAAACAAGACACAGATCTAAACAGACAGCTTCACAAACAGATGGGGTGACACCACAGACAGACAGAGACACAGACTCAAAGGCAGACCGAATATAACACATAGAACTCAAACCATAATAATAATCATCATCATAATAAACCAGAAAATGATAACTAAAAGCACTGGGTCACCGACCCAGGACCATGACACAAGGTTCCTCACAGCGTTACTGGAGGCCAAGGTAATGCCATCCAGAGTAAGAATCTGGTTAGATACAATATTTCTAAGCTTTTCAGGGCCGAGTACAATAACCTCAGTTTTATCTGAATTAAGAAGCAGAAAGTTAGCAGCCATCCAGGTCTTTATGTCTTTAAGACATTCCTGCAGTTTAACTCATTGGTGTGTGTTATCTGGCTTCATGGACAGATAGAGCTGGATGTCATCTGCATAGCAGTGAAAATGTATGCTATGTCTTCTAAAGATACTGCCTAAGAGAAGCATGTATAATGTAAACAGAATTGGTCCTAGCACTGAACCCTGTGGAACTCCATAATTAACCTCAGTGTGTGAAGAGGACTCTCCATTTACATGAACAAACTGGAGTCTATTAGATAGATATGATACAAACCACTGCAGTGCAGTATCTGTAATACCTACAGCATGTTCTAATCGCTCTAATAGGATATTATGGTCGACAGTTTCGAATGCTGCACTAAGGTCTAGCAGGACAAGCACAGAGATGAGTCCACTGTCAGAGGCCATAAGAAGATCATTTGTAACCTTCACTAAAGCTGTTTCTGTGCTGTGATGAGCTCTGAAACCTGACTGAAACTCTTCAAATAAACCATTCCTCTGCAGATGATCTGTTAGCTGTTTGACAACTACTCTTTCAAGGATTTTTGATATGAAAGGAAGGTTGGGGATTGGCCTATAATTAGCTAAGACTGCTGGGTCTAGAGATGGCTTTTTGAGTAAAGGTTTAACTACAGCCAGCTTGAAGGCCTGTGGTACATAGCCGATTATTAGAGATAGGTTGATCATATTTAAGATCAAAGAATTAATTAATGGCAGGACTTCTTTGAGCAGTTTTGTAGGAATGGGGTCTAAAAGATAATATTACATCTGTGGGATGATTATTGGTAATTTTTTCTCTAATGATAAAAATGTTATTTGTGAAGAAGTTCATGAAGTCATTACTAGTTAGCGTTAAAGGGATGGTTGGCTCAACAGAGCTCTGGCTTTTTGTCAGCCTGGCTACAGTGCTGAAGAGAAACCTGGGGTTGTTCTTATTTTCTTCAATCAGTGACGAATAGTAAGATGTTCTGGCTTTGCGGAGGGCTTTCTTATAAAGCAGCAAACTATTTCTCCAGGCTAAATGATGATCCTCTAAATTTGTGACACGCCATTTCCTCTCCAGATTACGAGTCATCTGCTTGTGTTTGAGAATTATACCACGGAGTCAGGTACTTCTGATTAGAGACCTTAGTTTTCACTGGAGCTACAGTATCCAGAGTCGTACGTAGTGAGGAGGTGAAATTATTAACAAGATAATCGTCCTCTGTTGGGGTAGCGTTCAGATAGCTGCTCTGCTCTGTGTTGGTAGAGGGCATTGAAGATGTTTCAGCTTCTGCCTGTAGGCGGGCAGGAGTAGGATGGAGCGGTGATCCGATTGGCCGAATGGAGCGCTGGGGAGGGCTTTGTACGCATCCCGGAAAGAGGTGTAGCAGTGGTCAAGTAGCCGGTCTTCACGAGTGTTGAAATGGATGTGTTGGTGGAGTTTTGGTAAAACTTTCTTCAGGTTTCCCTTATTAATGTCCCCGGTCGTGATAAATGCCACCTCTGGGTGTGCGGTTTCCTCGTGCTGTACAGTTCCCTGAGTACTTGGTCAGTTTTGGCTTGTGGGGGAATGTAAACAGCCGTAATAATCACGACTGTAAATTCCCTCGGTGGCCAGAATGACCGGCACTTAATCATCAGGTACTCCAGGTCCGGTGAGCAGAAGGATTTGACCGGGTGCACGTTCGCATAATCACACCAGCTGTTGTTGATCATGAAACACACACCACCGCCTCTGCTTTTCCCAGTAAGATCCTGTGACCTGTCCGCGCGGTGCACAGAGAACCCCGGTAGTTGTATTGCGGAGTCCGGTACCTTATCCGATAGCCAGGTTTCTGTGAGGCAGATCACGCAGCAGTCCCACATCTCTTGCTGGAATGAGATCCGTGCCCAAAGCTCGCACAGCTTGTTCTCCAGACACTGCACATTAGCCAGTAATAAACTGGGTAATGGTGGTCTGTTAGTGCGCCGTCTCAGTCGAACTAGAACGCCAGATCTTCTCCCTCTGCGTCGGCATTTGCGGCCTCCAGGGTCAGAGAACAGGCGTCTCAGGTGTGTAGAATGGGGGGTCTGCAAAAGGAGGGTCCGTGTTGCAAAACTTGAACTCCGAAAAGTGATGAGAAAGTCCGTCTTTTATTTCCAGTAAGGTTTGTCAGTCGTACACAAGGAGACATGTGCTACTTGTGTAAAAATAAAGGAAAAGTAAAATTAAACACAAAAAACAGCTGTTGCTTGGGGGAGCTCGCGACGAGGCTGCCATACTCTGCGCCATCTTACGTTTAATTTTATGTGATGTTGTCTTTCTTGTGCTCAAAGAGCAGATTCTGAGAACTCACGACTGCAGTGAGCTTCTCCAAGATGTAATCTATTTTCGCTCAGAGGTCTCATTCTGAGTATTCACGGCAGCTGTAAGCTTCTCCAAGATCTTATCCATGCTGCGCTCAACCATCAGAATCAGAATCAGAATACTTTATTGTTCCCTAGGGGATTTAGAGTCCAGCTCTATCCCCACAACATTACTGGCCTTATGAATCAGTTTATCGAGTCTGTTAGCATCTGCGACCCTCAGCCTGCTCCCCCAGCATGCAACAGCATAGAGGATCGCACTGGCCATAACAGACTCATAGAAAATCCTGAGCATTTTCTGGCAGATGTTGAAGGACCTCAGTCTTCTCAAAAAATAGAGACGACTCTGGCCCTTCCTGTTAAGTGCTGTAGTGTTCTTAGCCCAGTCCAGTTTATTGTCAATGTGTACTCCAAGGTATTTATAGTCCTCCACAATGTCAACACTAACACCCTGGATTGAAACAGAGGTCAAGTGTTTCCTGGTCTTCCTGAAGTCCACTATCAATTCCTTGGCCTTTGCCACGTTGAGCTGCAGATGATTCTGCTCACACCATGTGACAAAAGAGTCAACCACAGCCCGGTACTCTGTCTCATCATCCCTGCTGATACATCCAACCACCGCAGAGTCATCAGAAAACCTCTGAAGATGGCAGGTCTCTGTGAAGTGGCTGAAGTCTGTGATGTAGAGGGTGAAGAGGAAGGGGGAGAGGACAGTCCCCTGTGGTGCCCCTGTGTTGCCGATTACCTTGTCAGACACACACTGTGGGAGACGTACATATTGTGGTCTTCCTGTCAGGTAATCAACAATCCAGGACACCAGAGAAGCATCCACCTGCATCGCTATTAACTTATCACCTAGGAGGGTCGGTCTGATGGTGTTGAAAGCACTGGAAAAGTCAAAAAACATGACCCTCACAGTGCTTGCCGGCTGGTCCAGATAGGGGTAGACACGATTGAGCAGGTAGATGATGGTGTCCTCTGTTCCGAGACGAGGCTGATAAACAAATTGAAGGGGATCCAGATGTGGTCTGACAATGGGTCGCAGCTGGTCCAGGATGAGCCTTTCCAGGGTCTTCATGATGTGGGAAGTCAGTGCCACGGGCCTGTAATCCTGGGGGCCACTGGGACGTGGCATCTTTGGAATAGGGACGAGGCATGATGTCTTTCACATCACTGGTACCCTCTGCAGACACAGACTCAGCATAAACAGTTTATGAAAGATTTCACACAGCTGGGGGGGCACAGGCCTTGAGGACGCCTGGTCCAGCAGACTTGCCTGAGTGAAGTCTCCTCATTTGCATCTCAACCTGGTATTGAGTGAAGGTGATGGGTGGGGGAGGGATGTCAGTAATCTCACAGGAGGCAACAGCGCCATGTGAAGAGAGAGGCTGGCACAGTGGTGTGGCTCTGGATTCCAGGCTGACTACAGGTGAGGTTGTGGGGGTGTGGTGTCGAATCTATTGAAAAACAGATTCAACTCGTTAGCTCTATCCTCACCTCCCACAGCTCCCCTGAATCCAGTGATGGTCTTCGTGCCCCTTCACACCTCTCTCATGCTGTTCTGCTGGAGTTTCCACTCCAGCTTCCTCCTGTAATTATCCTTAGCCTCTCTGATCTTGTCCTTTAGTAACACCTGGACCTTCCACACCTCCTCTTTATTGCCCCCTCTGAAAGCCCTCTTCTTGTTGTTGAGGAGGGCTTTGATGTCCTTAGTCACCCACGGCTTGTTATTTGGGTAACAATGAACAGTCTGAGCTGGAACAATGGAGTTGGTGCAGAAAGTTATGTAGTCTGTGATACACTCAGTAAGCCCATTGATGTCCTCGGCGTGAGGCTCACGGAGTGTTTCCCAGTCAGTCACCTCGAAACAGCCCTGTATGAGCCCATTTTGAGAACTCACCACTCGTCCCATCGATTCAATCCCAGCTGGCAGCCTTGTGGGTTTTTGAAGAGTCAATTCCGCTTTCTATAATCTTCAAATAAGCCAGGGCCAAGCCGGCTCCCATCAGCAAGAACCCTGTTATCATGGTTCCAAATAGGTAGATATCTTCAATACTTAGGCTCACCCGAGCTCAGACTTCTCGTTGAGATAAGGGTGTCAATTGCATTCAGGGACCAGTTAATCAAATCCATAACTCCTCTTTAGGGTTTAGAGAACAGACTGTGAGAGAGCGTTCCAAGGAAGTTATACAAAATACACAAGACTAGACAAGGACACAAGAGGCTAAGCAGGGAAGATTAGGGAGGGAGGAGAGGAGATGAGAAAACTGTGACCGCCTTCGCCAAGGGCCAAAGATAACTATCACCGAAGGAGTATCCCCTTTTCCTTTTCCTCTTCTTCCTCCTGGGCTGGACTTCGCCCTCTGTCCTCCTTCAGGGTCGGAGTTGGTATGGGTAATTCTTGAAACTGGACCAACTCTTCTCCTTCTCAACTTTCCTCTTCCAGCGAGGCCCCCT
Source organism: Diplotaxodon limnothrissa (assembly GCF_057381915.1). Lineage (NCBI taxonomy): Eukaryota > Metazoa > Chordata > Actinopteri > Cichliformes > Cichlidae > Diplotaxodon > Diplotaxodon limnothrissa. The sequence goes on along the minus strand of NC_140611.1, from coordinate 9,843,274 downwards.
TAAGGCTCCCTTCTGTGTCCATTCTCGATATGGCCTTTTTGGAGCCCGAATTAAAAGTCATCGGTGAGGTTTTATTCAGGGGTCTAGCTTGCTTAGCTAGCTCATAATAATAATAATGGATTGCATTTATATAACGCTTTTCAGGACCCCTCAAAGCGCTTTACCATTCCACTATTCATTCACTCTCACATTCATACACTGGTGAAGGCAAGCTACAGTTATAGCCACAGCTGCCCTGGGGCAGACTGACAAAGGCGAGGCTGCCATATTGCGCCATCGGCCCCTCTGGCCAAAACCAGTAGGCGGTAGGTGAAGTGTCTTGTCCAAGGACACAATGACCGAGACTGTCCGAGCCGGGGCTCGAACCGGCAACCTTCCAATTACAAGACGAATTCCCAACTCTTGAATCACAATCGATGGTCCCAGAATTGAGCCTCACCACTGTGCCGTCTTCCGCCATGATACCGTCAATTACCACTAGAGTAGGGTAATTTCCGAAATACAGCGGCATAGCATAGACAGCAGGGGATGCAGTGGGCCGGAGCGGTAGAGAATGGAGACCCTGCTTACCTTTTTCCTCCACCGGCTCCCTCAACCAGTGCTCCACCCCCTGGCAGCTAATCCCCATCTCATTAGCTTGGCTCTTCTCTCCTCCTCCTCAAGTTGTTTCTTAATTCCCCTTTTCTTCAATGTTTTACCTCCTTCCATCTTCTTTCTCAAATTCTTTTCCTTTTCTTTAGAAGCTCGTGCTGCTTCCAGCAACACTTTGGCCAGTGGCGGCACATATCATCCTTCACCCCCTGCTCATCACATATTTCTCTAATTTCTTTCCGTTTTTCCAATATTTTCCCATCCTTACCTGTATTGTTTCCAGTGATAGTATTCTTCAAAGCTTTTCCCAGTTCTTCTTTCTGTTTCCCAATGGTATTTCATTTGCTTCCCTTTTCCATTTTAGCCCTAGGCTTTTCTCTAATAATTACATTAAAATCTGCCATTTTTCACTTTTCAATTGTAATACTTACCACCGTCCACCAGATGTCACCCTTGTTCTTTTTCTATCCTCCTCGGCACTCCTCCTCAGTTATGCCCTCGCGCTCAAGTCCACCCTTGTGAGCTTGGCTACCTGCTCCTCCTCCTTCTGTCAGTCTGCTTCACTCCGCCCTAGGAGACACTTCCTTGTCCCTCGCACTCAATACACTATACAGAGCGCGTGTCTCATTCTGCAACCCCAACATGGTTTTAGATGCAAATTTCAACTTTAAGTCTAATTTACTAACCCAAAATTGACCCCCACAGTCTAGAAACACTACAGCGGGCTCGCCAACCCAGCTCGGAATCTAACCGGCAAAGGAACTCGGCCCCGCTGCCATGCAGACTGTCAACTGTAGCGAATTTTAACTTTCTTTTTTATACACAAACCCGGTCAAAAACTCTGGAGCAGGGTTACCAGTCTCGACTAAAGAACTTGGGCCCACTCTCATGCAGACTGTCAACCGTGGCGAATTTAACTACTCGATTTCAATCGAGACGTGACCTTTCACACTTTTCACATTCACACATACAATCTACAGGCGCTGCAATGGCCTCGCCCACCTCCGCACTGAATCTAGCCAGTGGAAGAACTCGGGCCCGCTCTCGTGCAGGCTGTCAACTATGACGAGGATCCCACACCTCGATTTAGTTATTCGGGGGCCCTCACTTTCCCAGGTTCCCGTTCCACGGTTGCTCTACTCGAGGCCGAGTGGAGGATAATTATTCTTACACTTTCAGTCGCTATCCACAACAACCAATTCATTTCATCGGTTTTACTTATTACATTACTTATTTGCTGTGCGAAACCCAGCTGAAGGAGGAGCTCTGCTTGAGGCCGTGGCGCACTCCTGACTACGGGTGAATTTTCTGAGGAACTCGGCTGGCTCTCGGCGGTCCCCGGAGCTGCCGAAAGCCCCCACCTGCTGCTTCACCTGCACCCAAGCCGTGGCCGCTTCAGGTGGGAATTCTCCGTGTCTCTTCAGATGCAGCCTCCGCGTCACCCTTCTGCATTCCGGAGGCTCTGCTGTTTTCTCCACCCGCTTCCCCTTCCCGAAGGAAGCGGCGCACACGCCGCCATAAATTGGACAATGTTAAGCAACTCCCGGTGGTGAGTTACAATGATTATTTCTCTCCCTCTTCTATGGACATTAAAAACAATAGACTCACTCCTGATCCTGTTGATGTGTCCCTGCTGGACGACGACATAGACTGGGAAAACTATTTTTATTCAGCTCCCTCTGAGTTGGGATTTATCGAGGACTATCACCACACTTTAAAACCTCCAAAGACGGCTAAGTCAAAGACTGTAAATCGTGGTGGCAGAAGGGCTACACCGATTTTTGATAAAAAAGTTTTTACTGACCCTGTGTGTGTTAATCCTGAGTCTGCCCATTCAACAACTGTCTTATCTGAGCCTGCCTCTTCGTCTACCTGTGTTTCTCCTCCCAGGGCAGCTCGGGCCCGGCTTTTCTCTGCACCCGTTTCAGTCCCTCGGGTGGGGAAACCTGAGGTCCAGCTGGTCCCTACTCCGGCTCCCAGGCCGGCTGAGGCTCTGTCAGTCCCTGTACCCGTACCAGCTCCTCGGGTGGGGGCAGCAGCTGCTCAGCCATTGCCGGTGCCTGTTCCGGCCCCAAGGGTGAGGGCAGCCGTGACTCAACTTCCTCCTTCACCCGTACCTACTCCTCGGGTGGGGGTGGCTGGTGTCCGGTCTGCCATATCACCAATGCCGGTCTCTGAGTTGAGGCCAGCCAGACACAGCCTACCTCTGCACCCGTACCTACTCCTCAGGTGGGAGCAGCCTGTGTCTGGCAGATGCCTGCACCCGTTTCGGTGTCCACTGTAAACTCAAGCGAGTCTGTCCAGCCATATTCTTCATGTTCAGAAGCCTCAGAAGACTTAGTTCATCCACTGTCACTACTGCCATCACTACAACAGCCACTACAACATGTATTACAGTCTTTTGTTCAGTCATTAGCCCAGTTCTTAGCTCAGGCATCAGCTCCATTACCTGCTCAGTCATCCATTCAGTTACCACCTCAGTTTCTTGCTCCATTGCCTATTCAGTTATCAGCTCAGTCATTAACTCTGTCACCAGCTCAGTTAGTAGCTCAGCAACCAGCTCAGTCACTGCAATCCTCTGCTGGAAGCTCTTGTGAGCTCACTCAGCCAGTTGAGGACAGCGTCGTGCTGACAAAGCCTGGACAGACTGTTTGCACTGCACAGCCCCAACCGTTGCATCCCAAGCCGGCTGCGTGCTCTGTGCAGCTACAGTTGGCGTCCGCTGAGCTAGAGGTCTCCACACCTGCTGGCTCTGCATCTGTTCCCGCTGGGGGTTTAGGAGAACCGCTCCAGCCGTCCCCCGTCTCCGCTGGCGGCTCCAGTCAGCCCGGCCAGCACCTCCTCGTCTCCGCTGGCGGCTCTCGTCAGCCCGGCCAGAACCTCCTCGTCTCCGCTGACGACTCCGGTCAGCCCGGCCAGCACCTCCTCGTCTCCGCTGGCGACTCCGGTCAGCCCGGCCAGCACCTCCTCGTCTCCGCTGGCGGCTCCAAGACGCCCATGCCTGGTCCAGCCTCTGCGTCAGCTTCAGCTTCGCCCACGCTTGGTCCAGCCTCTGCATCAGCTTCAGCTTTGCCCACACCTGGTCCAGCCTCTGCGTCAGCTTCAGCTTCGCCCTCGCCTGGTCCAGCTTCAGCTTCGCCTTGGCCTGGTTCAGCTTCGCCTGGTCCAGCCTCTGCTTCAGCTTCAACATCGCCTGGTCCTGTGGCTGCCACGCCACCGTCTGGTCCTGTGCCCTCCAAGCCTCGACCAGTATGCCCGACGCTTGAGAGCCGCTGCCGTCTTCAACGCGGCCGGCCTCTGGCCCCGGTCTGTAGCCGCCGCCATCTTCCACGCGGCCTCGTGAATTTTTTGTTTTGGACTCTTGGTGCTCCTTGTGTTTTGTTTGGTTTCGTTCCCTCCATCCTGGTCTCCCGCCTCCCGCCCTGGGTGGGTTGTTTTCGTTTTTTCTTGGTTTTTGTGGTTCTCGGGTTTGGGCTGTCAGGAGCCAGCCCTTGAGGGGGGGGGGGTGATGTCATGATCCTGTATTCTTGTATTTTGTTCTTCATTTAGGCCACGGTTCCTGATTGCTCTGTTAGGGTGAAACCATGACAAAGAAAGCTTGTCGTAGCTTGAGCTCCCACACACTGCACTAATATTGGCCCCCGAGACTGGCTCCAGAATTACATAATGAGGCCTATTGACTACATCTCTGGTTATTTCTGAAATAACCTTAGTCTTGAAGGCAACTGATTCAGATACACTAGAAACCTTTCTAGTCAGATTGCCTGAGATAACACAGCTTGTAGGTCTTTGACATGGTTTTACATCCTGCAGATAATTGTTAAAGGCAGAGGTGACAACACAAGCCCTGCCATCATGCAACTCAGGGTCTAAGTATCCATACCCAGAATACACAGTTGCTGCATTACCAATTGGGGTTAGTTCATAATTACTGCTCTCAGCCCCAACTGATTTAATGAGTCAGAAGGCTCAATCTCCCTGCTGGCCCTCTGATAAACTCATAGACTCCAGAGCATTAGTTTGTCGAGCAGCAGATATGGAAGCAACGCTAGGAACAGACTTTAATTCGGCGTCTTTGACATTGTCCATGTTGTCTTTTGATGCTGCTTTTAAGGGGCTAAGTTCAATTCCCTCTGACTCCCCACCAGACTCTGAAGGAGTTTCAGTCCTGACTTGTGCCAGTCTGGCCACATGTAAAACAGTCAAATCATTGTTCATGGGAGCCTTCACAAAAAGTTTATAACTTGACACCAAATCCCACATAGGGCACCCAATCATAACATGCTTGGTGACTGCACTTGCAGATGGCTGCTGGGCGTCAGCTGTCCTCATCTGAAGTGATAGTACGGATGCAGGACAAAGCTGAGCCTCAGACAGGCTGTCTACCTCACAGGGAGTTGCTTCAGAAGAAGAACACAAGAAACATTTTTAACAAGATTTCCCACAGAAATATTATTCATATGCTCGCATCCTGATTCTATGACCTGAAAAGAATTGTCCATGACTGGCTTATAAATGTTAAGAGTACAATCATACTGTATAATGGGTGAGAGCCTCTGACAGAGTCCAGTCTTTCATAGCTCAAATGTATATTTTCATCGTCTTTAACAAACAGACACAGCAAAATCTCCAGTGTTAAATTAACAATAGAGAGTGTCTATATGGGTCCACACCTCTGAGTGTTAAATACAACACTGTTGAGTGTTAAATTAACACTTTTGACAGTGTTATATGTTTAAAAGTAACCTAGTCAGTTTTGAAGATTAACAATGGCTAACGCTGACCAGTGCTGATTTTCTAACACTGGAATATTTCTAACATTTTGAGTTATTTTCCAGTGTTAGAAAATCAGCACTGCTCAGTATATATATATATATATATATATATATATATATATATATATATATATATATATATATATATATATATATATATATGCCCGTGATCAGGTACCCTGCTGGGGTAATAGGCTGGCCAAAGGAGGAGATAGAAGCCACTGACATCAAGACAAGAAAGCTCCTTACCATGCATGGAGGGTTTCACCCCAAGTCAAGCACCCTGAGGCTGTACGCTAAGCGGAAGGAAAGGGGCCGGGGACTGGTGAGTGTCAGCACCACAGTCCAGGATGAGACAACGAACATCCAAGAATACATTGGGAGGATGGCCCCAACTGGCCGAGTGCTCAGTGAATACCTCAGGCAGCAGAAACCCAAGAAAGAGGAGGGAGACGAGGAACCATCATGGAAGGACAGGCCCCTGCACGGTATGTACCACCAGCAGATAGAGGGGGTGGCTGATATCCAGAAATCCTACCAGTGGCTGGACAAAGCTGGACTGAAAGACAGCACAGAGGCACTAATCATGGCAGCACAAGAACAAGCTCTGAGCACAAGATCCATAGAGGCTGGGGTCTATCACACCAGGCAAGACCCCAGGTGCAGGCTGTGTAAAGATGCCCCAGAGACAATCCAGCACATAACCGCAGGGTGCAAGATGCTAGCAGGCAAGGCATACATGGAACGCCATAACCAAGTGGCCGGCATAGTGTACAGGAACATCTGTGCCGAGTATAACCTGGAAGTCCCGAGGTCAAAATGGGAGATGCCCCCAAGGGTGGTGGAGAATGACCGAGCTAAGATCCTGTGGGACTTCCAGATACAGACGGACAAAATGGTGGTGGCTAACCAACCGGACATAGTGGTGGTAGATAAACAGAAGAAGACGGCCGTAGTGATCGATGTAGCGGTTCCCAATGACAGCAATATCAGGAAGAAGGAACACGAGAAGCTGGAGAAATACCAAGGGCTCAGAGAAGAGCTCGAGAGGATGTGGAGGGTGAAGGTAACGGTGGTCCCAGTGGTAATCGGAGCACTAGGTGCGGTGACTCCCAAGCTAGGCGAGTGGCTCCAGCAGATCCCGGGAATAACATCGGAGATCTCTGTCCAGAAGAGCGCAGTCCTGGGAACAGCTAAGATACTGCGCAGGACCCTCAAGCTCCCAGGCCTCTGGTAGAGGACCCGAGCTTGTAGGATAAACCGCCCACAGGGGCGTGCTGGGTGTATATATATATATATATATATATATATATATATATATATATATATATATATATATATATATACACACGTACATATATATACACACACACATATATCACTGACTTTCATCTTGTTGTGTTTGTGGACCTATGGCTGACTTCAATTATTAAACATTCGCACATAAATAAGTGACGTCATATTCAGTACTTTTGACAGTTCACTCTTCAGCCGCTCCATCTTATTAGGGAAATTCCATATACATAAATGTAAATTTCAAAACTCAACCCCATCATTTAATTTGTTTTTGATTGAAATTGAATATTACTCAAACTCTCTTAAATTAACTTCCAAAAAAAAAAGGTTTATCATTGATTGAAATTCATTCAGAAATGTTTCACGAATGAGCTGTCACAACTTTCAAGTACAAAGTTGTTATGAAGTCTGTCACATTCCCCCCCTTTTTTTTCTTTTTTTCTTTTTTTGTCCTTTATTTATTCATCCTTCTTATTTCATTGTACTGTATATTGTTACTCTTATTTGCCTTGTATGTCTACTGTACAAACTGAGCTGGAATGACTGACTGTTCACTTTATAATTTCAATAAAGTTTGGAAAAAAAACCAAAAACCTCTTTGACCTCTCCCTTCTGCCGTATTTTGCGGCAAAATTATCCACACCCACCGCCGCGCTATGAATTGTGGGATATATGGGACCACGAAGCGTGCACTGGACCACGCTTGATATTTGGGGAAATCGACAGCGCATTTGGAGTATGCATTTGAAGTACACTTCAAATTGGGACAGCCGTCGTCATGTGGCGGTGACGTAACCGCACTTAAACTGCGTACTTCAAGCGTGCAGACCCTTAATTGGGACACAACCACTGTGTCTGTATTGCTTCGTTCTGGAGAGGCTGTGGCAGCTGCATGGAGCGACGCCGCCGCAGACGCCGCTTCTTCCTAGGAGCAGCCATGACCACGGCGGTATTAACGGCGGGGACCGACTCTTCCTCCTCCGCCCACCTCCTCGCCGGGCTAGCGGCCAGAGAAGAGAAGTCCTCACGAGGGGGTGAAGGTGAGCGGCTGGTCCGAGGCGGGAAGGAACAAGGGCTTCGATCGGAGCTCTTCCTCCCGATAAGCCCGTAAAACCAGTTGCCGCTCTTCCACACCGAAGTCTATGGCTTCCGTCATCTCTGTGCGCCGCGCTGTGCGGCTAGCCTGTGGCAAAGACGCAGAAGCTGGTGAAACGTGAGCCGATGGCGGGTCGGTGGTGAGACTCAGCATTCCGACTCCGACCGCCTCCGGTTCACGAGGCAGAAATGACGACTCCCGCTCATTGGGCGGGGTCACGGGTGCTGAGGCTGCATTCAATACCCTCTGGGCCAGCGCACGGGCCCGAAGCTCCTCCTTAACCCTTTAGAGCCGATCGGAGCGGGCACGCTCTATTTTGCGTAACTATTTTTAAATCCCGGTAGCACTGCAACCACGTAAGCTAGCGCAAAATATTCTTTTGCATATGAAACCGGAGGAGTTGTACTTACATCTTATGCCATCAGCTTGTCCTCGGTCACGGTTTCCTTCCACATAAAGCTTTGCAAAAACTGCATAAAAAGCGCTTGCAGGAACAAAAACATAATATTCCAGAAACACGCTTTGCCGATCCAATCAGCTGTTCATAACACTTCCTACGTTGGAATAGATGTCAGCGCGAACTTTTGCATTTCCGCCATTACCTGCCCGAAACCGGAAGTGACGTCATTTTCGCGGAAATGTAGTCTTTTTTACCATCAGGGCCTCAGGGCCTATACTGGTCTTTTTAAAAGTTATCTTTGACTTTATGACTTTCTGTGTCGTTTCTGGGATGCTTAGGACTCATATTGCACTGCTGGAAATAGTTTATTTTGATGCATATGCTGCTTTTTTGCAAATTTGCAGTATAATATTTATTTTCGTTTTTCCTGCAGTGTATAAAAATTGGTGTATTTCAAAAATAAAACTATGAAAACACTCAAAATAAATTTCCTGTGGTGGGAAACTATTTTGTGCAACTTTTTTGTATTTACAGTTTTGAGGGATAAGCCTCTTAAATTTCCGTAACTACAAATATATGTTAAAAAAGCAAAAACGATTTTCAATTTTTTTTGTAGTTTATTGCACTTTTTTGCAATTTATGTAATTACTATGCACTTAATGAATACATATTATTAAAATCTGGGCTATAATGGTTGTATTGATGTATAGCAACTTGAAATGCTCCCAAAAATGGCTCCACAGCATGTAAAAATATAATATAAGCTCTGGCGGACTTGGTTCTATGGTAGGTCTTAAAGGGTTAAGGGGGCCCAGAGAGTCAAACATCTCAATAAGCTGAGGAAACTGGTGGAGGTGCGGCTCTCTCCGGAGTATGGCGTCTATGGTCGCCAATCCAGTGGACACTACTTTAGGGTCCGCGCACCCGCAGATGCGTGTCATGATCCGGCTGATTCGCTGCAGCTCCTCCCCAATCCCATCCGTACTGTCCGCTGGGTCCATACCGGTTTGCGTCGTACTGTCACGGCCAGCGGGGGCAGACCGTGTGGAGGGTGTGTGTGGTGGACCCAGGCGCAAACACAGTCGAGGAGACGGGAGTGAACTTAAACTGAAAGTGAGCCTTTATTTGGGCTGATGCAGAGGGGAGTGGACAAAACATAACAGGGACACAGGGACAGAGACTGCAACTAACCAAAAACCTAAACTGGAAAAACACTAACCTGACTGAAAGGAATAACTATGATCACTGTGAACAGAATGCTGTGCAGATGCATGGAAACTGTGAACCAAATGGCGTGACAAAACAGACATGAACATGACCTGCACGGAACCTCATCGTGCGGCTGCATGAAAAACAACATAAACTAAATGGGAAACGTGAACTGCACAGAATCTTGAAAAACACTTAACTTGACCAGAGGGGAGGTACACAGACGACGCGATGACGAGCAAAGGAAGACTGAGGACTTAAATACACACATGAGGTGATCAGGGAAAGTGGAGACACATGAGAACACAGCTGACTAGAATGAAACATAATGACAATACAGGGGAGAGTAACACTAACTACAATGAACAAAGAACACCAGACTCTTCCAAAATAAAACAGGAAGCACGGAGACATAGACATGGAGATAAAACATGACATGAACTTAACATAACTGTATAGACATGAAACATGACACGTAGACGCAGGAACCAGGGAGACTGAGTACAGGTGGAGATGACAAAAACAACTAAGAAATAAGGACTAAACAGCAACCTAGAAATTAACTAGATCGAAAATGAATACAAAAATACATAAAACTCAAACACTGGGTCACACGACCCAGTACCGTGATAGTGTATACCTTATTAGGAGAGATGAGATCAAAATGTTTCCAAACAGGGGAAAATCTTCTTTTCCTTGCTGGTTCCATTGAAGAAGAAATGCTCAAGTAACTATGTAACATGCACATAATCCAATTCCACAACACAATGTGATGGGGGAATCAGCTGTGTTTTGCTGCCCATTTTATTTCGAATCTGGTGCGAACCGGCCTACCAGTTCCTGAATCAGTCACATGGTATGGACTGCCTTGAACGTCACATACGTAATCAAAGCAAGCCTCGCTACGCGCTTCACAAAAACTCCCCCGAGATTACCCGACACACGCTTCAAAGCTTTGACACACAGGACATATCACTACTCCCTGTTTGAGTCCTGCTCTTGGGCCCACCTGGCCTGCCTGTCACACAGCCTATCATGACAGAACAGCGCGACCACTGCATGGACCCCGCAGCACTCGCCCTGTCTGATGAGCTTCGGAAGGACATCATTTAATGAATAAGTTATGTGATCTGTGGCTGGATCATCCAGAGGAGGAGTTCCAGCGTGCTGTAGTCAACCGGCTACAACGAATGGTTTCCGGTCTTCCCTGGCTTCTGGACTTTCTTCACCCTTCATTTTTTTCTAAATGAGCTTCACCTTCACCCCCCAGCTGCTACCGCTTGCCTAGCCAGCTCGGCAAAGGATGTGCTCCCCAGCCCACCAGACTTGGAGTTGCCCAGCCCAGCGGAGCCATCACCGAGGCGGAAGCGACGGCCGCACCACCGGCGCGTCACCCCACAGCCGGACTTCAGGATATCAAAGCATTGGACCTTGGGACTGTTTACTCTGGGACTATGTTTTTTATGTCAGCTGCCCAGCCTGAAGCTCAATTAGCTGCCCAGCCAGAAGCTCAGTTAACTGCCCTCAGTTCAGTCAGCAGCCCAGCTGCTCTCAGTTCAGTCAGCAGCCCAACTGCCCTCAATTTTAGTCAGCAGCCCAGCTGACCTCAGTTCAGTCTTCTACTTCACCACCTGATTTACAACCATCACTACTGCCTTCAGCTCTGGTTGCAGGTCAAACATTAGCTCCAGCAGCTTTTCAGCCATTACCTTCACCTGCTCCACCGGTACTGCAAGCTATGTCTATACAACCTGTAAAGAACTGTTTTTCAACCACTAATTATAAGCAGAGAGACGCACATATTAAGACTTTTGTTGTTCCTCAAGACCTGGCCTACTTAGCGGCGGTTACCCTTTCCAGGGCCTCCCCAGAGAATGAGTTTCAGTCCACAGCGAACTCTGGACCCCTGAAAACGAAGAAGCCAGCGCAACTGTTTTTCCTGGGAGCTCAACCAGGCTGTCTCAGCGATTTGTCCCTGCTGAGAGCTCAGGGGAGTTAACTCTGCCACCTCTGTTCTATGCTGGAAGCTCTAGTGAGCTCATTTGACCAGCTAAGGACTGCATCCTGCTGTTACTGCCTGAGCAGAGCCACTGTCCTGCAGAGCTCCAACCAGCTTCTTCTTTGGCAGAGGATTCTGCGCCTGCTGGTTCCATCTCGTCTCTGCCAGAGGTTTCTGTGCCTGCTGGTTCCGTCTTGTCACTGCCAGAGGTCTCCGTGTCTGCTGGTCCTGAGCCTGCCTCCGTTGGAGTGTCCGAGGGGCCCGTTCAGCAGCCTGCCTCCACTGGAGGGTCCGAGGGGCCCGTTCAGCACCCTTCCTCCACTGAAGGTTCCGAGGGGCACGTTCAGCCACATATCTCCGCTGGAGGGTCTGAGGGGCTTTTTCAGCCATCTTCAGTCTACGCTGGAGGGTCCGAGGGATCCATCCAGCCTGCAGGGCCACCACCTGCTCAATCATTTGCGGCTGCCGTGCCTCGTCTGGCCCTGTGGTTGCCATGCCACTGCCTTGTCAGGCTCAGAGTTGGAGGCCACCTTCCAGGCCTCTGACTGGACTTCTTCACCAGCACAGATGGCCTTCGGACCTGTTTTGTCACAGGTGCTTCCTTCTCCGCAGATGGCCTCAAGATCTATTTCGTCGCTGCATTCCCCATTCCCTGCTGTCGGCCTCTGGACCTGTTCGTCGCCGCTGCTACCTTCCCTGCAGTCGGTTTGGTTAGCTATTCACACAGCTACACTGTGAGGTCAACAAATGGACTGTAATGCCACCTACCTACACACACGCACACATACACACATACAATATACTCCCTAGATATACACACTGCCTAATTTAACCATCCCATTCTGCGAAAGGACTGCTGCTATCTACAAGAACAAATGTGACTTGAGTTTGTGTTAGAACTTAGATTTTATGTTATTTATCCATAACTGTTGTTGCAATTCATTACTGCGTTTTTTACTGCTCTTTTTTTAAACGTATTCTTTTTAAACTGTATTTAATGTTTTAACTGTATTGTATTGTTTATTGCACCGTAGAGGCTGGTGAGAAACAGTTTTTCATTTCAGGCTGGGTAACACCATACAAAATGACAATAAACTTCTTGACTCTTTGAGTCTGAGTCTAATGATTAGCTAACTACGTTGGTGTGGCGGTACGCAGCATGTGGTGCCGTGCAGGGAAGGCATGGCATCTGCAATCATGCCCCGCCAACTTAACTTGACTGTTTTTTAATTATTTTTTAAATGCTGATAAAATTTACATTACACAGAAGGAAAACCGAGATATTGTCAATCAAAACATCATGTCTCCAGTGTTTTTGAAGTTGTTTGTTCACATGGAGGGTTTAATGAGATCCATTGAGGTTAAGGCAGTGTCCAGCTCAAATAAATTAGTCTCAAAGTGGCTGTATTTTGAGGAAACCCTCACAGTGTGACTTCTATATCCATCCTGCTTTAGTGACCATTTATTTTTATGGACCAAATGAATGATAAATTTAATGTGACATATATAACTTTTGGTGGGCATGTTGAATTGAACAAATACAGATTTCTGTATTTTGCCATCATGTTTACAGCATATATTCTAATACTTTGCAGCAATTCAACTATATTGTGTCTCATATGGATCAAGAAAAACCTGCATGAGCCTATGTATATTTTTATTGCAGGGTTGTTACTGAACTCAGTTATGTTTAGCACTAATATCTACCCAGAACTTTTGATTGACTTTTTATCAGACAAGCAGATCACAACTCATTCACTATGCAGCTTTCAAGCATTTATTTATTATTCTCTAACAGGATCAGAGTTCTTTCTATTAGCAGCTATGGCATATGACAGGTATGTGTCTATATGCAAACCCCTGCAATATACAACCATCATGAAAAAAACAACTATCATAGTTTTACTAGGGTTAGCTTGGCTTCTGCCTGCTTGTCAGCTTGTGCCATCAGTTGTAATGAGTCAGAGTTATAAAATTTGCAGTTTTACTTTGAATGGAATCTTTTGTAATAATGCAATTTCCAAGCTTTACTGTGACACCTCAAGAACAACATATATCATATATGGTGTGTTTATTTTACTTAACACCGTATTTCTTCCTTTGCTTTTTATACTTTTTACTTACACAAAAATATTTATAATATGCTATCGGAGCTGCAGGGAGGTCAGGAAAAAAGCTGCACAGACTTGTTTACCTCACCTGCTTGTATTAGTCAGCTTTTCAGGTTTGTGTTCATATGATATAATTGTAGCTCGACTAGAAATGAATTTGCCAAAAGTTGCACGTTTTATATTGACCTTACAAGTAGTTTTATATCATCCTCTTTTTAATCCAATTGTTTATGGACTGAAAATGAAAGAAATCTCTAAACACCTCACGAAATTGTTCTGTGAAGGAAAACTCAACATCTGGCAAAGCTCATGTTGAAAGGGTGTAATGTAGATGTGATGTTTAATTTAACTGTTGTGTTCATGTGTGTATTATGTTTCACAATATAGAAGTTGTCTTTTCTCTGTCTGAGATATATATTATAGAAATCTATTATTTTTGCATAGTATATGTATAATATATATTTAAGATAGAGATTGTATTTGTTTGGGAGGGGGAATTATTGTTTTTAGTGTATTTGTTATTCAGATTTCTTTAAATATACTATACTGCTATTTACATACAATACACACTCTCACTAAGGGATATGTTTCCAATATCATTTTTGTTGAACACAAAAAACAAACAATAACTTGAATAATGACGCACATAATCCACATGGACTTTATGCCGTGCTATTGTGATAACATATAAACAATTATAAGATATTATCTGGGCTTTTCTCCTTACTATGAAATATAAACCACCTTAAGGGATCACTGTTGTTCTGTTTTCTTAAATGCATTTTCAATTCATTTGTTTGCTGTTGTTTTGTTTGTTTGCTCATGTTATTTATTCTTAACTTAATACTGTGTTGCTGTTAAGTTGTAAATTCAAGTTGTTAGTTTTCCTGTCTGTGTCAATAATAAAGAATAATAGCATCTTAGCAAAGAGTTGGCATTTCAGAAAGAATGAAAAGAAGAACACATTCAGTGTATCCCAATGAAGCTTTCATTATGTAAAGTTAAGGGCATTATCACAAAAACAAAACATTGGAATGGAGATGGAGACCTCTAAGGTCACCTAATAGATGTTAATTTGGTTTTGTATTTGTGTTTCAGTTTGTACAGAAAAGGTTTTTTGATATAGCAGCAGAAATACTGTGGAAAAGGAGTTGAAGTGAATAGCCCAAAAGGAGGGCCACCAAAAGAGCTCCCCTGGTATACAGTGTTCTTGTAGGACTGTAACATTCTATGTTTGTTTTTCCAAGTTTATGAAAGAAAAACACAAAGGAGCAGAGAGCAGAAAGTTCCCAAGCACGGCCTTCAGGTGGTATGGAGGGAAAGGTAACCCTGTTGGCCAATCAGACAAGCAAAGCTATTTAGTTTGTTTGGCCAGTATACAATACAGAATGTGCAGACCAGTATGTTCACGAAATGGCATTAATCCCACTCATGAGTAGCAACTTGTAGGCAGCAGTTACCACTCATTAGAACAGTTGTTCTTCTGGTTTGACTTTGGGATAAAGAAAAAAATCGGATCAGTGGACTGGATGGATGAAAAGAAACAGAGCCAGGCATGACTTATGTAGCATATTGCAGAATGTCCTACTTAACTCATGCCCATCAGATGCCATTGAGCAGCACAATGTCAGGGTTCCTGGGTCATTCATCCAGTGTTTTCAGTTTGTTCAGGTTCAGTTTATTTTCTTTTTCTTATTCTCATTTCCTGTTGTTCTGTTCCTGTTACTTCTATGTATCATTAGTTAGATTATGTTCAGCTGTTCACTAACCGGTCTCTAATCATTAATCATTCAGTCTGTATTTTTAAGTCCTCAGTTTCATCCTGGTCATGGTCATGACATTGATGTTGCTGTTGATGTTAGGTTGTTGCCGTATGCTTTGCTCATTTAATCAGTCACTCAGTCAGTCAGTCAGTCAGCCAGCCCGCCAGCCAGCCAGCCCACAATTTTGTGCTTCTGTTCTGTTCATTCACGCCATCTGCAATAAACACTTTTCACTGCGAGTCCTGTGTTTGGGTCATCCCTTCCTCTCCTCCACGCACGAAGCCCTGACACAACTGAAATTTGCTTTGTTAATGATGTAATCTATAAAACAAGCCGTTGACTACATCTACTAGACATGCCCAAAACATAAGGTGCTTTAGAGTGTATAAGAATTTCTTTTACTTATGTATTATTCAGATTATTTTATTGTATAATGCCTTAGTGCCACTGGATTTAGCATGTCTAACACTCATGCAGTTGACAGACAGACAGATGGTGGAGGTCTGGTAAGGAAGTTGGGGGGGAAGCAGACAACTCCACAGAAAGAGTCTTTTGTCTCTTTGATGACTCTGGGAAGTAGCAAGGGAGTGTGAATCTTAATGTGTGAAACAGCTGTGTACTGCCTTTTGTTACTCGAGAAGGTATTAAACTGAGAGCCATGCTAGGCTCAGGGAGAGACTCTGCTGACCGTTTGCCCCGCGATCATGCATGCTCTCCACCAAGCTTGGTATTCTGTTCTTTGTTTTGTGATTAAAGAATGCTATCTACCACTCATCGCTTGTCTGCAGGCTTTATTTAATGGAAAACTTCCACAACAAGAGCAATAGAGAAAGCGAGAAGCCAGAGAGAGAGAGGAAGTGAGAAAAAAAATACAGTGAACTCTTAAAAATACATGACATTCCAACAATGGCTGATTTAAGTGATCTGTATTAGAACTCAGGCAAAGCTAAGTTGCACCCATGCACAGTATGCATCTGTGATTAATACCTGCACTCAGGCACAGAACTCAAGAGCAGTCATTATCGTTGTGTTAAATAAGGAATCTGTACAGAATTGTCACGGCCCGTGGCTCAGCATCCAGGGAGCCGTGGGAGGCTGCGGTGGCCACACCCTTGGGCTGGGCCGCCTCCAAATCACCTGCATCTCATCTGAGGCAATCACCGGAGGACTACTTCAGCCAGCTCTGACGGCTTCTCCCCGCCAGTCTCTAAGTCTCCTCCCAGTGTGACCAGCATTCGGCGTGGAAGCCTGTCATCCTGCCATCCTGCCTGTCATCCTGCCGGACTGACTCCCTCCCTAGGATTCCCTTCACGGGCACCTCTCCCCTCCAAGCTCCACGGTCCTGCTCTACCTGTAAGCCTCGGCAACTTATGAACTCTAGCCGTTCATTTCTTGATAGACTGCGTGCTGTTAACTGTGTCTCCCCTTTCTGTTGCAGTTTCCCCACGGTCCCGATTACGGTGCTGCTGGGCTCCACGCTCCTCGTTTTCCCCCCGTGGCATGAGCCTTAGTTTTTCGTTAGTGTTGTTAAAAGATTCTTCAGTTAAATAAAGACTTGTACATAGTTCTGAGCTGCGGTGTGCTGAGTCTGCTTTGGGGTCCTGTTACCTGAACACTCCGTGTTCTGTGACAGTACAGACTGGCCAGTTATGGA
This sequence comes from Diplotaxodon limnothrissa, assembly GCF_057381915.1. Lineage (NCBI taxonomy): Eukaryota > Metazoa > Chordata > Actinopteri > Cichliformes > Cichlidae > Diplotaxodon > Diplotaxodon limnothrissa. The sequence continues at coordinate 9,826,380 of NC_140611.1, read as the reverse complement.
CCCCGCAGACCCAATGCGTTCCGCTATAAGTAGGCAGGGCGCTATGTTGGGCCGGCATGACCAGCTCCTACAATCGCTCCAAGATCAGTATCAAGAGCTCAGCGAGGCTCAGGACGGGCTGCGTCCCCAACCCCCCGATTCGGCGTACCGCGGTCTCTCATCCCCACCACCAGAACCCTTCCATGGCGAATTGGACCTGTGTGGGGGGGTTCCTTTTTCAGTGCACTCTGTTTTTCAGCCACACGCCGCAGTCCTTCCCCGATGACGCTGCCAAGATTTCCCACTTCGTGGGGCTGCTAAGGGGGAGAGCGTTGGCATGGGCTGAATCGTATTTATCTTTTCACCCGATTGATCGCTGTCGCTATGACTATTTTCTCGACGAGTTTAAGGTGACGTTTTCACCCCCGGTTTCTGAGGATAGTGCCGCGCAAAAACTACTAGCCCTCCGGCAGGGTAGGCGCAGCGTTGCGGAGTATGTGGTCGAATTCCGCACTGCAGCAGCTGCTGTGGACTGGCCCGACTCGGCTCTCCGGAGCATTTTTCTGCGCTCTCTAAATGATCAGATGAGGGACCAGCTTGCTTTTCATGAGGAAACGAGGTCTTTCGAGGAGCTGCTCACCCTCTCTCGCAGAATCTATAATTGTCTGCGGGAGAGGGAAGCGGAACGCCGGTCCAGACCTTTCCGATCGGCGTCGCGTCCCGAGGCTCGCGCGGTGCCGCTGTTGTCCCCGCTTCAGCCCGCAGCTGTGGCTCCCCGCTCTCCCTCTCCTCCGCCGCCTGAGCCGATGCAGATCGGCCGCTCTTGGCTCTCACCGGGGGAAAGGGAGCGCCATTTTCCGGCTGGGGACTGCCTGTACTGTGGGGGACCGGGGCATCGCATCGCAGACTGTCCAGTGCACCCAAACGGGTCAGCCCACCGGTAAGTCCGGGGATACGGGTGGGCAGTACTTTAAGTTCCACAACACCCCGATTGTTGCTAAATGTTACTATAGTGACCCACAAGACGACCTTTTCCTGCTGTGCGCTAATAGACTCCGGGGCGGAGCAGAATTTAATGGACATTCGACTAGCGGAAAAATTGGACTTGCCACTCTCACCACTAAAACCAACCATTCCAGCCTCCGCTCTAAACAACCAAGTCATTGCATATATCACTCATCAAACGGCACCGGTGAAATTAGTCACCTCTGGCAATCACAATGAGCAGACTACGTTTTTTACCTTCCCGTCCCCTGACATGCCCCTCATCCTGGGCTACCCTTGGTTGCAAACGCATAATCCCCAAATTGACTGGGCTGGAAAGAGAATCTCCAATTGGAGTGTGTTTTCTCTGGCGAATTGCATGAGGTCAGCTGTTTCCTCTACATGCGCTAGATCCGCCCAACCAGTTGTGCCGCCACCTGATCTCTCCTCAGTCCCAGCCGTATATCATGATGTGCAGGAAGCGTTTCGTAAGGATAAAGCTCGCTCATTGCCACCTCATCGTCCTTACGACTGTGCTATTGATTTGTTACCTGGGGCCCTGCTGCCTTCCAGTAGGTTATACAACCTGTCCCGCCTGGAGAGAGAGTCTATGGAGCAGTACATCCAGGAATCCCTCACTGCTGGTATTATCCGACCCTCCTCCTCCCCGGTCGCTGCAGGTTTTTTCTTTGTGGGGAAGAAGGACGGGTCGCTGCGGCTGTGTATTGACTATCGGGGCCTGAATGAAATTACTGTGAAGAACAAATATCCCTTGCCTTTGATTAATTCTGTTTTTGAAACTCTCCAGGAAGCTGCCGTATTCACCAAGTTAGATCTACGAAACGCATACCATCTGGTTCGTATACGTGAAGGGGACGAATGGAAGACCGCCTTTAACACCCCGCTGGGACATTTCGAATATTTGGTAATGCCGTTCGGCCTAACAAACGCACCCGCGGTCTTCCAAACCCTTGTGAATGCTGTGCTTCGAGATTTTCTGAATCTTTTTGTTTTCGTGTACCTGGATGACATTCTTATTTTTTCCAGAACCCCCGAGGAACACCAGGTTCACGTGAGGAGTGTGTTACAGTGCTTGCTGGAGAATAGATTATTTGTCAAGGCGGAGAAATGTGAATTCCACGTTTCATCTGTTTCTTTCCTGGGTTATGTCATGGTCTCCGTGCCTGCCCGGTCGGCCCCACGAGGCTACATTTGCTGTTTCTGTTCTCTCCCTCTCTGCCTGGGCGGAGCTCACTGTGGGCTACCGCCCTTGGCCCACACACACACCTGACAACAATCACCTGTCATCACCGGGAGCACTATTTGAGGCTGGAACACAGATCCTCTCGTCGCTGGATGATTGTACTACTGACATCTTCCCCCCCCCCGGACCTGCGACCTCCCTGCCGTGTGTGAGTGTGAGCAAAGAAGACGTGAGCGAGTGTGAGAGAGCTACCCTGTGATTCCCCGGAGTTTTGGATCCCTTCACTGTACATATATTGCACTGGCACTGTAAATAAACTACACCTTGGAGACACCTAACCGCTCTGCGTTTGAGTCCCTGTAACCAGATCGTGACAGGTTATGTATTGGCAGGAGGGCAGGTGAAGACGGACCCAGCGAAAGTCAAAGCAGTTCTGGAATGGCCCGTTCCGGAGTCCCGCAAGAAGCTTCAGCGCTTCCTCGGCTTCGCCAATTTTTACAGGCGTTTCATCCGGAACTACGGTCAGGTAGCCGCGCCTCTCACTCACCTCACCTCCCCTAAGGTACCGTTCACCTGGCACCCAGAGGCTCACACTGCGTTCACCAAACTGAAACAACTGTTCACATCAGCCCCGATCTTGATTCATCCCGACACCAGTAAGCAATTCATTGTGGAGGTGGATGCATCTGACGCGGGAGTGGGGGCTGTACTGTCTCAGCGGTCGGACTCTCCAGGGAAGCTGCAGTCGTGCGCTTTCTTCTCAGGCCATCTCACCCCTTCTGAAAAGAACTACGATGTGGGAGACAAGGAGTTATTGGCCATCAAACTAGCCTTGGAAGATTGGCGCCACTGGCTGGAGGGAGCCGAGCAACCATTTCTCATTTTAACAGACCATAAGAACTTAATCTATTTCAGAACAGCCAAAAGGTTAAACTCCCGTCAGGCTCGCTGGTCTCTATTCTTCACCCGGTTTAACTTTACACTCTCCTACCGCCCAGGCTCCCGCAACGTCAAACCCGACGCTCTCTCCCGTCAATACTCCCTGGATGCGGACTCATCGCCGTCAGCAACGGTCCTGCCCGCCGCCTGTGTGGTGGGGCCCTCACCTGGGACATAGAAGAAACCATCCGTCAGGCTCTCCGGGGAGATCCCGACCCAGGTACCGGGCCTCCTGGGCGGCGTTTTGTTCCTGCTGCCGCCCGTGGAGCCGTCATTCACTGGGCTCACACCGCGCGATTTTCTTGCCACCCTGGTGTGAATAGAACTGTTAACCTGCTAAAACGTCGGTTCTGGTGGAAATCTTTGATAAGAGACGTAAAAGACTATGTGTCAGCCTGCTCCACCTGTGCTCGTAATAAACAGTCCACCAAACACCCAGTGGGCCTGCTCCGCGCTCTCCCAACGCCACACCGTCCCTGGTCCCACATTTCTTTGGATTTCATAACCGGCTTCCCCAGCTCCTCAGGGAAGAGTGTAATTCTTACAATCTCTGACAGGTTTTCTAAAGCCGCACACTTTGTCCCTCTGTCAAAATTACCCACTGCTGCTGAAACTGCTCAAGCCCTGGTGGATAATGTTTTTAGGCTCCACGGCATTCCCTCCAATATCGTTTCTGATCGGGGGCCGCAGTTCACCTCGCGCATCTGGACAAACTTTTGTTCACTCTTAGGAGCCAAGGTTAGCTTGAGCTCCAGCTTCCACCCACAGTCAAATGGCCAGGCTGAGCGGCTTAATCAAGAGCTGGAAGTTGCGCTGTGTCGCCTCACGTAATCCCTCCACTTGGGCCTCCTATCTCTCCTGGGCGGAATATGCCTACAACTCCCTTACCTCCTCCGCTACGGGACTGTCACCGTTTGAAGCCTCCCTCGGATACCAGCCACCGCTTTTTCCCGAGAATGAGCTCGACCTTGCTGTCCCCTCTGCACCACTTCATCTCCGGCGCTGCCGACGGATTTGGCGCAGGGTCCGCCACGCTCTCCTGCGGTCCAAGGCGCGACAGGCGCGCTATGCGAACCGCCGCCGGGCCCCCGCCCCTGCATATCAACCTGGCAAGAAGGTGTGGCTGGCTGCTAAAAACATCCCGCTGCGGGTGGCGTCCCGCAAGTTAGCTCTGCGCTTCATCGGCCCGTATGAAATCGAGGCTGTTATCAATCCAGCTGCTGTTCGTCTGAAGCTTCCTGACTCCTGGCGCATACATCCCACGTTCCACGTCTCCCAGGTCAAACCGGTTCGACGTAGTCCTCTGTGCCCTCCGTCCGAGCCCCCTCCTCCCGCCCGGCTCGTTGATGGTCATCCCGCTTATGCGGTCAGTCGGATCGTGGCAGCGCGTCGGCGCGGGTGGCACTACCTGGTGGACTGGGAGGGGTATGGCCCCGAGGACTGTCTGTGGGTCCCGCGGTCGTTTATTCTTGACTCCTCTCTCGTCGCTGACTTCCACGCTTCCCTCTGCAGGCAGCTGTCCGGGCGGCCGCCTGGAGGCGACCCTTGAGGGGGGGGTGCTGTAATGGCCCGTGGCTCAGCATCCAGGGAGCCGTGGGAGGCTGCGGTGGCCACACCCTTGGGCTGGGCCGCCTCCAAATCACCTGTGTCTCATCTGAGGCAATCACCGGAGGACTAGTTCAGCCAGCTCTGACGGCTTCTCCCCGCCAGTCTCTAAGTCTCCTCCCAGTGTGACCAGCATTCGGCGTGGAAGCCTGTCATCCTGCCATCCTGCCTGTCATCCTGCCGGACTGACTCCCTCCCTAGGATTCCATTCACGGGCACCTCTCCCCTCCAAGCTCCACGGTCCTGCTCTACCTGTAAGCCTCGGCAACTTATGAACTCTAGCCGTTCATTTCTTGTTAGACTGCGTGCTGTTAACTGTGTCTCCCCTTTCTGTTGCAGTTTCCCCATGGTCCCGATTACGGTGCTGCTGGGCTCCACGCTCCTCGTTTTCCCCTCCGTGGCATGAGCCTTAGTTTTTCGTTAGTGTTGTTAAAAGATTCTTCAGTTAAATCTGCTCAGTGTCAGCAGATTCTGGAGACCAATGTCCAGGAATCAGTGACAAAGCTGAAGATGCGCCGGGGCTGGATCTTTCAACAAGACAACGACCCGAAACACTGCTCAAAATCCACTAAGGCATTGATGCAGAGGAACAAGTACAACGTTCTGGAATGGCCATCTCAGTCCCCAGACCTGAATATTATTGAAAATCTGTGGTGTGAGTTAAAGAAACCTGAATGAACTAGAGATGTTTTGTAAAGAGGAATGGCCCAAAATACTTTCAACCACAATTCAGACTCTCATAGGAACCTACAGGAAGCGTTTAGAGGCTGTTATTTCTGCAAAAGGAGGATCTACTAAATATTGATTTCATTTCTTTTTTTGTGACTTCAACTTCATTTCAGTTCTTTCATGGGAATCCCCGGCAGCCTACGTCTATTGCAGCATAACTAAGGGAGGATACAGGGTTACTTGGTTCAACCGTGACTATAAGCTTTAGCAAAAAAGGAAAGTTTTAAGATTAATCTTAAAAGTAGAGATAGTGTCTGTCTCCCAAAACCAAACTGGAAGCTGGTTCCACAGAAGAAGGGCCTGAAAACTGAAGGCTCTTGATGGGTCTGTCTAGCACAGATCCACTGCTGGAACGAGACAATTCAACTGCTACAGCAAAAAGTATTGAACACCAAGCAGAGCTCCTTGTGTTACTCGTGCACGAGGGAGACCCGACTGGAGCCAGATGTCGTTACGCCGACTTGACCTCTGTTGGACTCTCAGCCAGGTTCCCTGTAGCGCTCCTTTTTTTGTGGTTACATGAATATGCATAAGTTCATTAATATAGGATATCGTACATAGCAGCTCTACAGTGCGACCAATTTGGTCGCAGATGCGACCAAATTTTTCAGTGGTGTGACTAAAAGAAATATTTGGTCACACCAGTGCGACCAACTGTTCACAGGGTTTTAATAGTTTTGCAATTTTCATTAGTTTTTATTTTTATTTAGTTTTGACTTCAGATTTTCAATTTTATATCAGTTTTAATTAGTATTTACCAATTGTTTGCTAGTTTAGTTTTTATTTTTTTTGAAAATCCTTAGTTTCAGTTTAGTTTTGATTAGTTGCAGTTATAGTTTTAGTTGTGTTTGCAATGATTAAGTGTAACAAAATCCCAGTTTCATCATATCAGTCATTCTCTTCTGCTTATCCTTGGGTATGTTGCTATTCCAGCTACCTGTCATGGCTAGACGGTCCTCACCGATCGCCTTGCCAATTTTTGGTGGTGTTTGTGTGTACTTTGTGGTGTTCTCCTCTCCATCCTGTGCATGTGTGTTTTTCTGCTGGAACATGTACTTCCGGAAGCCGTGGCACGGAACGGCAGCTGACCCGGGGGGAGTGTCCTGAGCTGGAATCGTCGCACCTGTGCGTAATCACTTCGCCGGCTACTACTAATCTGAAGCAGAGCTATTTAACGGTGCGGTCAAGTCACAACCAACGCTGGAACGTTGAACTAAACCGGGTAGCGTAGTCGCGACTAGCATACCCAGTTTGTGAAGGAGAGAGAACGTTTTCGTTACTGTGCGTGTGTTTTTCTCATCTGCCTCCAGGATTCAGGGATCGGAGGAGGAGCGGGCACAAGGAGTTGTTTTGGATTGTCACTGCACTGTCACCACGGGGAGAAGCCACCGTATCACTGCACTGCCCTTTTTGAATTTCAGACTCGAACTGTTGACTCACCTTTTCACTGTGAATAAATTCACTGTCACTCTGCAAGGAGTCTCGCACCTGAGTCCTTTAACCCAATTCACCATGACACTACCATACCCTGCACCCTGGACAGGTCGCCTGTCTGTCGCAGGGCTAACACGCAGAGACAGACAACTCACATTCCCACCTATGGGTTCTTTAAACAAACAAACAAACAAACAAACAAACAAACAAACAAATAAATAAATAAATAAAGGCAGATGAAAAACCACTGATACCAGGCAACTATAAAATGTATATCTTGGCCCCAATGAGACTATTAACTCTCGCAGCACCGGGTGTTCGTAATTTTGGTTCAAGTGAATTGATAAACTTTTTGAAGGCAATTGACTTACACAGTTATGTAGATATCCCCGTCCTATTGTCTCAGGATGCATCACGCTGCCTTGCCTGGGGTTAGCTTCTGTTTTCTGGGGATGAGGGTTGAGTGTGCTCCCTTACCTTCTCAAGGTAAGCTAGATTAGCCTTGTTGTGTGAGCTTTTCAAGTGCACTTTAAGGTTTGTGGGATTTTTTTCCCTTTAGAAATGTTCCTCATAATTTGTCTCTTTCCACTACAAGACACTTGCTTTATCCAAAGCACAGTCATATTCAAAGTAATCCCAAATTGGACTTTGGCGCTTTCTCCTGACTTTTCCTGACATGAATCTGCGCGTGGACGGAGCAGCAACACAGACGACTCGACTGACGTACTTGCCACCTGCTGGCATAATGAGACACAGCAAAAAAAAATCTGTAAACTAAACTTCATTTTCACCCTTGACTATTGTATGACACGCACACATCAATGAAAACTAAACACATTTTTGCTATAAATTCAGTTAATTTTAGTTAGTTTTGTGAACACTCATTACAGTTCTAGTTAGTTTTGCTTTTTTTGTTTTTATTTTTATTTCCGTTAACGAAAATGTTTTTTCACTTCTAGTTTTGTCACTTCTAGTTATTTCGTTAGTTTTTGTTAATGATAATAACCTCGACTGTAACAAAAATAAATAAATCTCTGCAACTGCGTGTGGTCAACAACAGACACACATTATGCCCCTATCGTAGACTAAACCAATCACAGATAGTAAGGGGCGGGACCTCTCTGATTGGCCGTGGTCCAGTTGAAAGTGCAGGTGGAAGAGGGAGGTGAGTAGTTTGAATAAAACGATATCGACTCTTTAAATCCTGAATTGACTTTTAACTGTGTTTTGCCAGAAACGCCAGATTCTCAGGATAAAGCTCACAAAACTATTTCAACAACCACCAAACAGCAAATGTGAGCAGGTATACAGATTCCACACAAAGACGTAAAAACAGAGCGGACCCGACACATCAGAATCAGCTTTGTCTTTCTCGGCTTTCTCACCCGATGAAAGACGGACACGCTGTCGGAGCTCAGCGATTCTGATGTGTCGGGTCCGCGCTGTGTTTACGTCTTTTTGCGCTGATTCTGAGCTGCAAGTTTTGTCTCTCTTCAACCAAAATTCAGCAGCAAAAGAAGCAGCAAACTACGCTTCACATTTGATCAATGTCGTCATGAATTCCCTCTGAGTTTTGCTGTTTTGCTTCCACCACGATAAAAATCACACTTCATGCACAGCTCTCTCTCTCTTTCTGTACTTCAAGAACAGTTTCCCGTCAGTTTCGTTTTCTTTTTTTCACTTAAATGACCTCGGACAAGAAAGCCTAATTTCTGCTGTTCAATACTGAAGAAATTTAAACTTTTTAAAATTATGCAAATTGCAGAATATTTTTAAGGTTATCTGCTATAAAAAGCCAGGCCAGAAAAATCTCCTTCATGTTTTTCTGTGTTTTATTCTCAGTTACTTTGACACAAAGGCCTCTGCTGTGATGTTCACATTTCTGATGAAGTCTCACGTGTATCAGTACTGATAAATGATCAGAATTATAATATTTCTGTCTGAGGCTAAATTGAATCGAATCAGGACTTTGATAACCAGAAATGAATGGATTATGTAAATCAGTGATGATACCCAGCCCTAGTGAGTAGCCTAGGCCTGAGAGAAGTGGATGTAGCTCTGGGTAATAAGAAAAGATGAAAAGAACTATTGATAACTTTTTTGTTAAGTTAAGGCCTGATCCATCTGAAATTTATAGGTAGTGCTCTGACATGGTGCCATCAATCTTTGAAAAAGCACAGTGTATCCAGAAAACACATTATATGCTGCAATAAATTGTCACGGTCTGGCTGGCAGACCGTGGGGGATGTTGGAGAAAGGACCCAAACGCTGGACTTAGTGGAATGAGCAGTGGGTTTATTTACAGTGATGTAAATGTACACCACACAATAAATCTCCAAAGTGCTCCCTCGACTCCCGTGACGTGTCTTCTCCTAAGTGCTGGTATTTCGTGCTCTCTGCCCCTGTGCCTTTGCACACCCTGTGTGTCTTGCAGTCCTGTGTTCCGCTGTCCTCCTGAGGAAAAACAACAGACACAGCCGTTATGGCACCAACTCCAGCAGGCATACACTGAATAGCACATTAAACACTGACATGGAGTCTAACTCAACGATCCTGCGCCGGTGGAAGCTCCATCGCTCTGTTAAGTAGCTCCCCCGACGAGCCTGATCAGAAGCAGGTGTATGAGAACCTAGGCGTGACCGGCAGCCGGCAGGGCCACGCCCATCAGGCATGCAGGTGGCTGTCCTTCATCCTTCAGCCACACCCGCAGACACCCACACGTACACACACCAGCATGGAACACAAGAGCACAGTGCAGCAAACATACATCCTATACTATAATAACAATAATAATAATAATAATAACAGCAATAGCAATACTACAGGTCCACACTGCTCACGGACCCCAAGTCCCCAGAACCGAGTCCATAACATAAATGCACTGCCCAAGTGTCCCCTCTCTCTACTGCCTTTCAGCAGAATGCAACAGCAAAAAGGTTGTCAGAGGAGGCCAAGATGATGATTAAGTTTAACATTTTCTACAATATTGACAAAGCACTTTAAGCACAAGATTGTTAGTTAATAATTTAGAAATTAATATTGTCTGTAGTGCACATGTAAAACTGCGGTGTTAAGCGATGCGGTTGAAAGATTTGAGTGCGCCTAACTTTTGTGCCGGTGCGCTTTTTAAAGTTAGGTGCACCGGTGCGCCCATGGCAAAAAGTTAGTCTAGAGCCCTGCATAGGTATAAATGTGAACAAAGAGTACCTTGTCTGTGTGTTGTGTAGGTGTGTGTGTGTGTGGTCAAGATGTGAACCTGTGAAGACTCCCCAAAGCTGGTACCAGAAGTCTAACGGTCCATCTAAACAGAGGGCTCTTACACTCAACCAGACAACCAGATACAGAGTAGGTGTCCTATACCATAAATAAGCAAGAGAAGATATAACCTCTCTCATGACCTTAAGGTGTGTGTGCATGCCAGAACACTCTGGAAGGCACACAGTGTCTTTAGAGACGGCTAAGGATCAAACCTCTATCAATATGCAATTGATTATAAAACTCTAAGCATATATGAGTAAATATTTCTAAGCATAAATGACAATCCAATAATATAAACCTGACAGCTCTCCCTCCCATTCTACTTTTAATTACTCCAGGAACAACAAGTAAGCCTGCAGTGCTCTAATAGGGTGATATGGTACTACAAGGTCATTAAAATAAGATGGAGCCTGATTATTTAAGACCTTGTATGTGAGGAGCAGGATTTTGAATTCAATTCTGGATTTAACAGGAAGCTAGTGAAGGCTTTTCAGGGAGTTTTTAGGACTTCCTGATAATAATGAATTGCAGTAGTCCAGCATAGAAGTAATAAATGCATGAACTAGTTTTTCAGCGTCACTCTGAGACAGGATATTTCTAACTTTAGAGATGTTGCGCAAATGGAAGAAAGCAGTCTTACATATTTGTTTAATATGTGTATTAAAGGACATATCCTGGTCAAAAATGACTCCAAGGTTCCTCACAGTGTTACTGGAGGCCAAGGTAATGCCATCCAGAGTAAGAATCTGGTTAGATACCATAATTCTAAGATTTTCAGGGCCAAGTACAATAACCTCAGTTTTATCTGAATTAAGAAGCAGAAAGTTAGCGGCCATCCAGGTCTTTATGTCTGTGAGGAGAAAATTATTAGGAGGCAAAGAAACACAGACTCAAAGATTTTACATGTACATGGGCGACGCCCCGACACGATCTCTGCACCAACGTGTGCACTGTGTGTGTGTCACAGAGGAATCGCGCGGGGCTCTCAGTACATCCTTTATTTATGGTAAATGGTAAATGGCCTGTATTTATATAGCGCTTTACTAGTCCCTAAGGACCCCAAAGCGCTTTACATATCCAGTCATCCACCCATTCACACACTGGTGATGGCAAGCTACATTGTAGCCACAGCCACCCTGGGGCGCACTGACAGAGGCGAGGCTGCCGAACACTGGCGCCACCGGACCCTCTGACCATTTATACTCAAACAAGCTTTCACAGCAATAGGTGTGGCATGTATGGAACTGATAACAACTCCTTAAAAGGAGGGACCGTTAGCTTATCTGTTGAAACAGAAAAAAAGGCGTTTAACGGTCATAGCACATATTTTCTACCTGCAGTTGTACGACTCATAAGCTCTTTTTCCTTTAAATGAAGCTACAAAATAAACATAACACAAAATCTTTCAACAATGTCTTTAAGACATTCCTGCAGTTTAGCTAATTGGTGTTTGTTATCTGGCTTCATGGACAGATAGAGTTGGGTGTCATCTGCATAGCAGTGAAAATATGCTTAATTACTGTATTCTGTCTAATTGCTGCTGAGTTTACAGCTCCTATATCCCACCTGACACCTGGACTGCCGTCTGTGGTCTTCAGCATGATAACAATGTGTTATTTATGTATTTTGACTGGTTTACAATGGCAGGACAGTAAGCATTATCAGTGCACATACAATAAAAAACTGTGGTTTTCACTCTAACATCGATGAGAATTTTCCATTGGCTCTTTTGAGCCAAAACAAGTTGGAAAATCCCCTGAAATTAACAGCAGTCAAGAATGAATTGCTTCTTCTCTTCTGTGTTATTAGGATGTGCAAAGACTAGCCATAAAATGGGTCTTTTAGGTTGCCCCGATGAGACAATGTAATTGTTTTACTTTTATACTGGTAAAATGAGAAGGATTATTTACAGACATGCAGGAAATTAAAGGCATGCCGTGGACTCTTTACTCCCAGATGGAGAGACATTGTTGCACTTTGCTGCCATGTTAGGGTCAAAGGTCAAAGGTAAAATAGTTGTAAAATCATTACAAAGTTGCTATGAGAGATTATGTTTGCCCTGCGACAAAGTATTTGAAGAGGGGTCATTGAATAGTTGATTATGAAAATGGTGTGATCATATACCATGGCTTTCAGTCACCAGATTTGAACCAAGACTACCTGGGGGAAATCTGACTGACATACAGTGGGGCAAAAAAGTATTTAGTCAGCCACCGATTGTGCAAGTTCCCCCACTTAAAATGATGACAGAGGTCAGTAATTTGCACCAGAGGTACACTTCAACTGTGAGAGACAGAATGTGAAAAAAAAAATCCATGAATTCACATGGTAGGATTTGTAAAGAATTTATTCGTAAATCAGGGTGGAAAATAAGTATTTGTTCACCTTAAACAAGGAAAATCTCTGGCTCTCACAGACCTGTAACGTCTTCTGTAAGAAGCTTTTCTGTCCCCCACTCGTTACCTGTATGAATGGCACCTGTTTGAACTCATCATCTGTATAAAAGACACCTGTCCACAGCCTCAAACAGTCAGACTCCAAACTCCGCCATGGCCAAGACCAAAGAGCTTTCGAAGGACACCAGGAAAAGTATTGTAGACCTGCACCAGACTGGGAAGAGTGAATCTACAATAGGCAAGCAGCTTGGTGTGAAAAAATCAACTGTGGGAGCAATCATCAGAAAATGGAAGACATACAAGACCACTGATAATCTCCCTCGATCTAGGGCTCCACGCAAGATCTCATCCCGTGGGGTCACAATGATCATGAGAACGGTGAGCAAAGATCCCAGAACCACACGGGGGGACCTGGTGAATGACCTGCAGAGAGCTGGGACCAAAGTAACAAAGGTCACCATCAGTAACACACTACAACAGCAGGGAATCGAATCCCGCTGTCATGGTCCTGGGCCATGTTGGCACAGTGTTCTTAGTTTCCTTGTATGTTTGTATTTTGTTCCTTGCTTAGGCCATGTTTTCTGAGTTGCCCTGTTGTGTTGTTCCCTAAGTGTTTTCCCTTCATGGCTTTTACCCCCTGTGTGCCCCTCTGTGTATCTGTGAGCCCTCGTCTCTCCTTATGTTTTATTCCATGCTTCCCCTGCCCATTATGTCTAAGTTCTCCCCGTGCTCTCTCTTCCCCCTGTGTGCCCTCTATGTATTTATGAGCCCTCGTCTCCCTTTGTGGTTGTTTCATGTTTCCCCAGCCCGTTATGTCTGTGTTTTCCCCGTGCTCTCTCTCCTCCTGTCTGAACCTCTGTGCACTTCCTGTTTACCTTGTGACTCTCACGCCCGTACATGTCATGTTCAGTTCACCCCGCCCTGTCTCGTTATGATTATCAGTGTCACCTGTGTTCCCCGTGTGTTCCCACTTTCCTCGTTAACCCTCTGTGTATTTCTGTCTGCGTCTCCCTCTGTTCAGCGTGACGTCGTCCCTCATGCTGCGTGGATTTCCCTGTGTCTCTCTCTCTCTCCGAGTGTTAGTTTACTTTTCCCAGTTTAGTTTTGTATTTCCTATGTTCTGCCTCTTCGGCAATAAAGCTGCCTTTTGAGTTCATCCCCGTGTGTGTGAGTTCTGCATTTTGGGTCCTCCTCCTGCCTGCCACACAGCCGAGCCTTGACAGTACGACGTCACCAGACATGGACCCAGCAGGCTCCTCCCGGGAAAGCGATTTGGCCCGCATCTTCGGCCTGTGGGAACGAGTTTCCCACGCCTCGGACATTAAAGCCATGTCCATTGGGATAAACGCCATCGAGGCTATTCTCAAAGGGAATCCCCATCTCCACGAGCTCTCAGGATTTTCGGGCCTACTGTCCAATCTGCAGAAAGCCAAGGAGACAGTACAAATCCGCGAGCTCGTCATACCGCAACAGCGACCGCCACAATCGGGAAACGTTTCCACGCTGCTGCCACTGGACTCCTCTCCATCCACCCTCCACTCTGACTGTCACTCACCCGCTGCTTTTCTCGCAGCAATGTGGTCGGAGGATGAGGAGCCGGCCGCGATCTCTCCGTCGTTGCCGGTTTCCTCCATCACCGCACCTCCGGCTTCCCGAAGAAAACGGCATTCACGCCGCCGACGCGCCACCCCACAGCCGGACATTCGGCCTTCTAATTCACCTGCTGTGGTGAGTGAGAACTCTGTGTCTTTTCCAGACATTATGACTGTTCATTCAGGGGCTGTGTTTTGTGTGGCGGAAGTCAATGCGAGCTGCTTATCGCCTGCGCAGCCCTTCACAGCTCCGTTAGCTCCCTCGCAGCCCTTCACAGCTCCGTTAGCTCCCTCGCAGCTCTTCACAGCTCCGTTAGCTCCCTCGCAGCCCTTCACAGCTCCGTTAGCTCCCTCGCAGCCCTTCACAGCTCCGTTAGCTCCCTCGCAGCCACCCTCAGTTCAGTTAGCTCCCTCGCAGCCACCCTCAGTTCAGTTAGCTCCCTCGCAGCCACCCTCAGTTCAGTTAGCTCCCTCGCAGCCACCCTCAGTTCAGTTAGCTCCCTCGCAGCCACCCTCAGTTCAGTTAGCCCCCTCGCAGCCACCCTCAGTTCAGTTAGCTCCCTCGCAGCCACCCTCAGTTCAGTTAGCTCCCTCGCAGCCACCCTCAGTTCAGTCTCCTGTGTCCCCGCTAGCTCAGCCATTAACTCCACCACAAGCTCCATTTTCACCTCTACCATCGCTTCAGTCATCAGTTCGGTCTGCCACTCAGTCGCCCTTAGCTCCATCATCCACACTACCACCTGTTTCTCTTCCACCACAACCGTCACTACACCCAGCCACTCAGGCTGCTACTCAGTCAGTCATTCAACCCATAGCCCTGCCGTTACTATACCCTGTAGCTGAGCCACTAGCCGCCCGACCCACAGCCACTTCAGTCACTCCTCCACCCGTTACACCTCCACTACAACCATCACCGCAGTCCCCAGTGCAGTCTCCAGTGTCCCCAGTGCAGTCTCCAGTGTCCCCAGTGCAGTCTCCAGTGTCCCCAGTGCAGCATCCCTTAGCACAGTCATCCACTCAATCACCAGCTCCACTTTCCCCTCAACTATCACTACCACCTCTAGCTCAGTCTCCTGTGCACTCACCTCTGGTTCATTCTCCTGTGAAGTCATCTACTCCGCTGCCTACTCCACCCTCACCACCATCAGTAGCTCAGCTCCCACTCTCATCCGCATCTCCAGTAGCTCAGCTCGCACCTGAACCATTGGCCCAGTCCCCGATAGCAATACGGTCTTCTGTTCGGCTTAACATTCAGCCAGGGGTCCCAAACCTCTCTGGCTCTACATCAGCTCCTGCTGGAAGCTCGGATGAGCTCATCCAGGACTCCGCGGCTCCCACGCCGCCATCTACCTCGTCCGCTGGGGGTTCCAGTGAGCCCGGCCAGCACCTCCTCGTCTCCGCTGGAGGGTCCGAGGGGCCCGTCCAGCCTCCTGTCTCCGCTGGAGGGTCCGAGGGGCCCGTCCAGCCTCCTGTCTCCGCTGGAGGGCCCGAGGGGCCCGTTCAGCCACCTGTCTCCGCTGGAGGGTCCGAGGGGCCCGTTCAGCCTCCTGTCTCCGCTGGAGGGCCCGAGGAGCCCGTTCAGCCTCCTGTCTCCGCTGGAGGGTCCAAGGGGCCCGTTCAGCCTCCTGTCTCCGCTGGAGGGTCCGAGGGGCCCGTTCAGCCTCCTGTCTCCGCTGGAGGGTCCGAGGGGCCCGTTCAGCCTCCTGTCTCCGCTGGGGGGTCCGAGGGGCCCGTTCAGCCTCCTGTCTCCGCTGGGGGGTCCGAGGGGCCCGTTCAGCCGCCATCTGCGACCGCTTCGTCATCGCCTGGTCCGGCTGCATCCGCCTGTGCTTCTGCTACGCCTGGGCCAGCCTCTGCCTGTGCTTCTGCTACGCCTGGGCCAGCCTCTGCCTGTGCTTCTGCTACGCCTGGGCCAGCCTCTGCCTGTGCTTCTGCTACGCCTGGTCCAGTCTCAGCCTCTGCTTCTGGTCCAGCTTTGGCTTCTGCTTCTGCTCCGCCTGGCCCGGCCTCAGCCTCTGCAGCTCCGCCTGGTCCGGCCTCCGAGTCTTCGTCCTCGCCTGGTCCGGCCTCCGAGTCTTCGTCCTCGTCTGGTCCGGCCTCCGAGTCTTCGTCCTCGTCTGGTCCTGTGCCCACCAGGCCATGGCCAGCGCGCCTGGGACTGGAGGGCCGCCGCCGCCTTCCGCGCGGTCGGCCCCCTGAACTGCTCCGTCGTCTCCTTCGCCGCCGCCTTCCGCGCGGTCGGCCTCCTGAACTGCTCCGTCGTCTCCTTCGCCGCCGCCTTCCGCGCGGTCGGCCTCCTGAACTGCTCCGTCGTCTCCTTCGCCGCCGCCGTTGCCTTGCGCACGGCCGGCCTCCTGAACTGTTTCCACGTCGCCGCCGTTGCCTTGCGCACGGCCGGCCTCCTGAACTGTTTCCACGTCTCCGCCGTTGCCTTGCGCATGGTCGGCCCCCTGAACTGCTCTGTGTTTGGGTTATTTTCTTGGGCTCCGGTGTTTGCTGTGCTCTTCTTTTGTTTTCTGTTCCGAGCCCTCCGTCCTGGGCCCCCGCCGCCCGCCCTGGGTTGTTTTCTGTTTGGTTTTGTTTTTCTGTGTTTGGGCTGTCTGGAGCCAGCCCTTGAGGGGGGGGTACTGTCATGGTCCTGGGCCATGTTGGCACAGTGTTCTTAGTTTCCTTGTATGTTTGTATTTTGTTCCTTGCTTAGGCCATGTTTTCTGAGTTGCCCTGTTGTGTTGTTCCCTAAGTGTTTTCCCTTCATGGCTTTTACCCCCTGTGTGCCCCTCTGTGTATCTGTGAGCCCTCGTCTCTCCTTATGTTTTATTCCATGCTTCCCCTGCCCATTATGTCTAAGTTCTCCCCGTGCTCTCTCTTCCCCCTGTGTGCCCTCTATGTATTTATGAGCCCTCGTCTCCCTTTGTGGTTGTTTCATGTTTCCCCAGCCCGTTATGTCTGTGTTTTCCCCGTGCTCTCTCTCCTCCTGTCTGAACCTCTGTGCACTTCCTGTTTACCTTGTGACTCTCACGCCCGTACATGTCATGTTCAGTTCACCCCGCCCTGTCTCGTTATGATTATCAGTGTCACCTGTGTTCCCCGTGTGTTCCCACTTTCCTCGTTAACCCTCTGTGTATTTCTGTCTGCGTCTCCCTCTGTTCAGCGTGACGTCGTCCCTCATGCTGCGTGGATTTCCCTGTCTCTCTCTCTCTCTCCGAGTGTTAGTTTACTTTTCCCAGTTTAGTTTTGTATTTCCTATGTTCTGCCTCTTCGGCAATAAAGCTGCCTTTTGAGTTCATCCCCGTGTGTGTGAGTTCTGCATTTTGGGTCCTCCTCCTGCCTGCCACACAGCCGAGCCTTGACACCCGCAGTGCCAGACATGTTCTGCTGCTGAAGCCAGTGCATGTCCAGGCCCGTCTGAAGTTTGCCAGAGAGCACATGGATGATACAGCAGAGGATTGGGAGAATGTCATGTGGTCAGATGAAACCAAAGTAGAACTTTGTGGTATAAACTCAACTCGTCGTGTTTGGAGGAAGAAGAATACTGAGTTGCATCCCAAGAACACCATACCTACTGTGAAGCATGGGGGTGGAAACATCATGCTATGGGGCTGTTTTTCTGCCAAGGGGACAGGACGACTGATCCGTGTTAAGGACAGAATGAATGGGGCCATGTATCGTGAGATTTTGAGCCAAAACCTCCTTCCATCAGTGAGAACTTTGAAGATGAAACGAGGCTGGGTCTTCCAACATGACAATGATCCAAAACACACCGCCCGGGCAACAAAGGAGTGGCTCCGTAAGAAGCATTTGAAAGTCCTGGAGTGGCCTAGCCAGTCTCCAGACCTCAACCCCATAGAAAATCTGTGGCGGGAGTTGAAAGTCCGTGTTGCTCGGCAAAAGCCCCAAAACATCACTGCTCTCGAGAAGATCTGCATGGAGCAATGGGCCAAAATACCAGCTACTGTGTGTGCAAACCTGGTAAAGACCTATAGGAAACGTTTGACCTCTGTTATTGCCAACAAAGGTTATGTTACAAAGTATTGAGTTGTATTTTTGTTATTGACCAAATACTTATTTTCCACCCTGATTTACGAATAAATTCTTTACAAATCCTACCATGTGAATTCATGGATTTTTTTTTCACATTCTGTCTCTCACAGTTGAAGTGTACCTCTGGTGCAAATTACTGACCTCTGTCATCATTTTAAGTGGGGGAACTTGCACAATTGGTGGCTGACTAAATACTTTTTTGCCCCACTGTAACAGACAGATAATAGCTCTGTTAGTCATGATCCCGGGTCATGTTGACCCAGCGTTCTTAATTTTCGTGTGTTTTTGTATTTTGTTCTTTTATGCCATGGTTCCTTGGTTGTTCTGTTAAACTGTTGCGTATTAGATTTCCCCTCATGACTTTACCCCCTGTGTGCCCCCTCTATGTATCTGTGAGTCCTCGTTTCCCCTCTTTGTGTTTTATTCCATGTTTTCCCCAGCCCGTTACGTCTGTGCCCTCCCCATGCTCTCTCTCTCTCCTCCTGTCTGCACCTCTGTGTACTTCCTGTTTTACTTTGACAGTCTCTCGTCAGTATGCATCATGTTGTGTTTGCTCCTGCCCTTTCTCGTTATGATTATCTGTGTCAGCTGTCTTTCCCGTGTGCTCCCACTTCCAGTGGCGGTCCTAGCCTGTTTGGCGCCCTCGGCGAACACTCCCTCTGCACCCACACACACACATACAAACATATCAAGGATTGTACATTAACATAAAACTGTTTTCGGAACCATACTGAATTTCACCAGAGAAACACACACATACATATGAAGAGAGAGAGAGTATGCATAATATGCAAACGGCTACCAATCAGCCATCATAATTCGTCATACAATGAGAACAGGACAAATCAACAATTGACAATGACTAATTAATATCAAAATCTGTAAAATAATGTATTGTTTGGAGTTTAGTCTTTTACTGTTACTATTTTTACCATTTCTTCTTGGAGCAACCGTAACCCACATAATTTCCTTAGGGATTAATAAAGTATTCTGATTCTGACTCTGATTGTTTCAGGATGACCTGCCATTATCCAATGACACATCTGCTTACCTGTATCTTTCACTCGTTTCTCCTCCTCTTCTTTTCTCTTTTTTCTAAACTGAGCAGCTGATGGCTTTGAACTTTTCTTGTCCATCTTCCACTGGTTTCAATTTTGCACTCCAGTATGAACACCCATCCCCCAACCCGAGGATCACCACAACATAACCTAATAAACCTACACCTTAGTTCAAAGATTCACTTTGCCTTGGGTTTATTTCTGGGATTTCACACAGCCCAGGATTCAAATCATGAATACATAATGGGCTTGGATTTACATTATGAATGAAATGTGCTCTATTTGGAAGCAGCCGGCCCATCCCCTTTAGACGGGTTATGTGTGTGAGACTTTAAATCATCAAACTGTAAATTATACATTTTAAATTGTTATTGATCCCTTTACCCCTAGTCCTAAAGTGTATATTTATTTTCTTACTCTTCTTATATATATTGTTTGTTTACTTGCACTGCTGTAACTGGAGCCTCGTCATCTCGTCTCTCTATATACTGGACTGTATGTAGTGGAGATGACAATAAAGTTTACTTTGACTTCAGCAGCGAGCAGGCTCACCGAGGGCTCTCGCGCTCACTTTTCGCGTATAGAATTTCGAAAAAACATCGGTGCAGTCTGTATCATATGCTGCTCCAGCCAGCCAGAAAATCCCCCTCTCCTCCCTGTGCCGCAAGCAGCGGCCACGCATCGCAAACACAGGGCGCCCTTACTCCCAGCAAATGCGCGATAGAAAACCGATCGGTGCCTATGCCATTCCCAATATGCGCTGGCATGATGTTGGGGCAGCATGAGTATGAGCAATTGCTTTTTTTGTTGTTGTTTTTTGCCGATGCCCGTGATGTCCCCCCCTCCCCCACTACGATGCCTCCCCGGGCTTCTTCCGTATCAAAAAGTGTGTGGACAAGAGATATTTTATTTTGTATTCTTATGGTGACAGTTTATAGTCAGAACTATCATTGATCAATCATTCATCATTGTTGAATCAGTTGATAGAATAATCTTTGAATTACATCTATGTTAATCTGAGCAAATATTAATGTATACAGATTATCATCACTTTAATCAGTCTATTGTTGTTCTGTATTATTCTTTCTATCTGCGTAAGCTGTTGTCCATCAGTGTATTCACACCCCTCGATCTGGTGGGTCCAGCTGGGCCTGTTCCAGTCACTTGCACATATTCAGGCGAATAACAACAGGCACATAGTTATGTAAAACACGCACGTTCACACACACACTTATTAAGGACACGGAGGGCGTCTCAGGACATGCTCCCTGTTTGACATACACACACTCACATATAAGGAGAACTTCTTGAGTTCTGAGAACTGACTGATACTTATCATGTGACTTGACGTCATCATTGCAATAAAAGCCTTGTGACATGGTTGTTCGGGGGAGATCCGCTCTGAAAGGTTTATGATGCTCATCTTCCCCACATATATATGTGTATAATAAAAACCACTATTTTGACATCTACTGAGGACCATGCAGTCGTTTGTCTCCTCCTCAAAAACTCGAACCTTGACAAGTGCTACTGCCCACTTCCCTCATTAACCCTCTTTGTATTTATGTCCACGTTTCCCTCAGTTCAGTGTCGTGTCATCAATGTCTCTTCCCTGAACCTGTGTGCCTTTCTCTGTATTCCTTCAGTCCCCAGTTTAGTTCTGTTTCTTTGTGAAGCCTGCAATAAAGCAGAGATTTTGAATTCAGCTTTTGTCTCAATGAGTTTTGCATTTGGGTCCTCATCTGCCTACACACAGCTAGTTCATGACAGTTAGTGTTTCAGAATCAATTCCAGTAAACATTGAAGCTGTTGCAGAGGCATGTGTTGTACAAATACTCATGAACTTGTCTTTGCCACCTGCTTGTACACATTGCTTCTTTGGTTTGGGTCTGTCATGTGTTTTTACATAGTTGTGTGTTCCAAATCTGCCGGAAGAGAATACTTTTTGTGTGTAACTTAATAAAAAAAATAAAAACTAATTTGTAGGTCTAGGGCATATTAAAGCCCAAATTAGGCATTCATTTATTAAGTGATTCCGCAACTTACTGTTACTGTAATACAAAACACTTCATCAAAAGGAATGAAACAGTAAAACACAAAGACAGCACTGCAATCAACCAGTAAAACACAAAGACAGCACTGCAATCAATCAGTTAACTTGATTCTGACTGGAATGCAAGATTTTTTAAAAGATCAATTGTGTACAAAAAGGTAAAAGTATAATGTCTTGATCACTGTATTGTAAAATACTACATGAAATAAAAAAAACACACAAACATCTGCAATCAGTGATATTTTAAAAGAGTACAAAAAGCTAAAAGTTGAATGTCTTGATCAGTTTAAAAGTCAATTTGCCTGCAAATCCATATGGGGTGCCATACCAGGTCCTGCTCTGTAATGGAAAAGCCTTTTTGAACCTCCCCAAGCTGGTCGACCATGGAGGTAAAGTGCTTGTAGCTGCTAAAAACTATGTTTTCCAGACCCGTTGATGGGGACGTCATTTTTACAGAGCAGAAAGTGTTTTAAAAATATTTTTTATGTCCTTGGGTTGGTGAGCTCATATTTCAACAGGGGGTAGTCTTGAGGAGGGAGTACTGCTGGCTGGTGTGGTGCTGGAGGTAGGTGTGCAGATGAGATGGAGGTGGTCTTTGTCAAAATTGATGGATGTTTAGTTGCATGCAGACTGAGGATCCTTTCTTCCTGACAGATGAAGTCCCGCGCAGTCTTGATGTTAATTTTAGGGAGAGGAATGTCTGCTTTACAGAGAACCATATCTTCCACCAGAATCCGGTGCTGTATTCGCTCGTAAGCCTTTAAAATAGAAAATTTCTCTGGACTGTTGCGACACCCCTGAGGGGAGGGCAACCACAAAAGTTAAACCAGAGTGCTGCTCTGAGCGCTGGTGTCATGTTGTGTGGGTGCATAGCGCTTGGACATCTTTATTCTCTGTATAAGAGCAGCATCAAGAAGGTCATTGTTAGATTTGTATTGTTGATTGTCATTTATGCTTAGAAATATTTACTTATATATGCTTAGAGTTTTATAATTAGTTGTAGATTGGTAGAGGTTTTGATCCTTGATAGTCTGCAAACTTTGTGTGTATTAGACAGCACTTTGGGAGCATGAGAGGTCATACCGTGTCTTATTATTTTATGGTAGGATTAACGTAGTTGCGTCTGTTCTAGTTTAAGTGCTCTTTGTTTAGATGAACTGCAGGACTTCCTCACCGTGTTATCTAGGATGAACCATCTAGGGTGAGGGGGAGGCTACCCTCTTCCTGACCAAGGATGTTTGACCCTTTGATCAGCAGTCCACACACACACACACACACACACACAGGCAAGGTACTCTTTGTGTATGTAGACGTCATATGTTAATGAACTTATGCATATTCATGTAACCTCAATAAAAGGACAGTGATACGGGAGAACGGACGAGAGCTACTGGGGTCAAGCGAAGGAACGGTGCCTGTCCGGTTCTCTCCCGTGCACGAGTACCATGAAGAAGTTTGCCTACTTGTGTCTTGCTTGCAGTGTAATTATATTGTCTTAACGTTCCAGCGAATAGGTTTATGCTACAAACCTATCAGTCATCCCTTTTAATGCGGCAGTAGAGGGTGTTGCCCCAGTGGGTTTTGTACAGCTGGTTAAACTTTTGTGGCTGCTCATCATGCTCCTCCATGGTATTCCAGGTTTGGAGGACCTTGTTCCTCTGCTCAGTGGTAAGTGATAGCTTGTCCTCTATCAGGCCAATCTCCACAAACACAGAGCAGAACATTTCCAGCTTTTCAAATCCAGGAAGAGGGTTTGAACTGCAGGCATCTTCCAGGAAAATGAATCCGATACAAATTTGGTTGGTAAAGATTAGAGATGGACTGATCCG
This sequence comes from Diplotaxodon limnothrissa, assembly GCF_057381915.1. NCBI lineage: Eukaryota > Metazoa > Chordata > Actinopteri > Cichliformes > Cichlidae > Diplotaxodon > Diplotaxodon limnothrissa. The sequence goes on along the minus strand of NC_140611.1, from coordinate 9,803,279 downwards.
ATATTACGTATCGGTATCGGTCCGATACTGACGTAAATTATTGGATCGGATATCGGAGAGAAATAAAAAATGTAATCCGATCCATTAAATATCAAAAAAGCACCTCACAAAACTTGCGACACGGCGTAACTCGGCTCATAACCGTAGCACGTCGGAGCAGTGTTCTCACGTGATAGAGCGGCTGTGTGTATTTGTAGCCTCGCTACCAAACCAGCATTTCATCTCCAAGGAAGTTATCCCAGAGAGAAGTAAAGCAAGTGTGTAAGTTCATCTCTGCATGTTTGTAAAGCATTCCCACGTTAAGCTTAACAACCGATATATGGAGCGACTGCCTCTTCTTTCCCCCGTCTCCTGCTGCTCCTTCAATCATGAAACTGATCAATGATCAGCTGATCGGCTTTTCTGTCGTGAGGCCGTCTCTCTTCTTTGTTTTTGGCCCACTTTGCACCAGAAAGAGGAAACCAGCAGCTGAACAACAGCAGCACGTTTAACCTTGGTAAGCTGTTGTTAGAATTTATTTAACCCTTTAAAGCCGGTCGGAGCGGACACGCTCCGTTTTGCTACTATTTTAGAATCCCGGTAGCACTGCAACCAGGTAAGCTAGCGCAATATTTTTTTTTGCATATGAAACCGGAGGAGTTGTACTTATATCTTATGCCATCAGCTTGTCCTAGGTCACAGTTTCCTTCCACATATAGCTTTGCAAAAACTGCATAAAAAGCACTTGCAGCAACAAAAACATAATATTCCAGAAACACGCTTTCAGCTGTTCATAACACTTCCTACGTTCATCGGCGTGAACTATCGCATGTCCGCCATGACCTGCCCAAAACCGGAAGTGACGTCATTTTGAGGAAATGTAGTTTTTTACCATCAGGGCCTCATGAGCCCATACTTGTGTTTTTTAAAGTTATCTTTGACTTTATGACTTTCTGAATAGTTTCTGGGATGCTTAGGACTCATATTGCACTGATGGAAATAGTTTATTTTGATGCATATGCTGCTTTTTTGCAAATTTGCATTATAATATTATTTTCGTTTTTCCTGCAGTATATGAAAATTGGTGTATTTCAAAAATAAAACTATGAAGACACTTAAAATAAATTTCCTGTGGTGGGAAACTATTTTTTGCAACTTTTTTGTATTTACAGTTTTGAGGGATAAGCCTCCCTTGCAATTTATGTAATTACTATGCACTTAATGCATACATATTACTAAAATTTGGGCTATAATTGTTGTATTGATGTATATCAACTTGAAATGCTCCCAAAAATGGCACTACAGCATGTAAAAATATAATATAAGCTCTGGCGGACTTGGTTCTATGGTAGGTCTTAATGGGTTAATATTACTTTCTACACCAGGATTCTTTTCTACGTAGCTGACGGCTGGTAACTGTGCAGGGGGGGATCTAGCAAAGTTTAGCCAGGGGGCCAATAGGGCATTAACACGGAAAAGAGGGCACAAAGACATACTTTTCTTTCTTATTCTCATTTAAAATGTCTAGCTTTTAATAAGTAATTATCTGAATCTTACACACCAAGTTTTTATCTTATGTAAAATATATAGAAGTCCATTACTGTATATAGTAACTGTTAAGTCTAATATACCCTAGTAAGCTATACTATAGCTTTTTTTTTAATAAGTAAATTGAACATTAAGTGTTAGTTTTTCAAGCAGTTTTACGTTAGACAAGGCCACTGTTAGCTGTTTCCATTCCTTAAAAAGGCTGAACTACCTGCTGGATTTGAGAGTTAATCATGTTATTAACTCTGGGCCTTACACAGAGTTTCTGTCTGATTTCTCAGACTTTATATCTAATTTAGTTTTGAGCTCAGATAAAATAATTATTGTGGGTGATTTTAACATCCATGTAGATGCTAAAAATGACAGCCTCAACATGGCATTTAATCTGTTATTAGACTCAATTGGTTTCTCTCAAAATGTAAAAGAACCCACCCACCACTTTAATCACACTCTAGATCTTGTTTTAACATATGGCATAGAAACTGAACATTTAACAGTGTTTCCTGAAAACCCTCTCCTGTCTGATCATTTCCTGATAACATTTCCATTTACAATAATTGATTACACAGCGGTGAAGAGTAGACTTTATCAAAGTAGATGTCTTTCTGAAAGTGCTGTAACTAAGTTTAAGAATATAATCCACCCACTGTTATCATTTTCAATGCACTGTACCAACACAGAGCAGAGCAGCTATCTGAACGCTACCCCAACAGAGGTCGATTATCTTGTTAATAATTTCACCTCCTCACTACGTACGACTCTGGATACTGTAGCTCCTGTGAAAACTAAGGTCTCTAATCAGAAGTACCTGACTACGTGGTATAATTCTGATAGAAGTAACTTTTAAGTTTAAACTGCAGATGTCTATTATTAAAAGATACCTCCGTTATAAAGCTTTCAAATGTATTAAAATGTTCATATATTTTTGTATCACATGCCATTACATCCTGTCACGTACACACACACACACACACACACACACACACACACACACACACACACACACACACACACACACATGCTGATAAGTAAGCTTGAAAAACAGGAAATGCTATGCAACTGTCTCTTGGTATAAATAAATCTGACTGCAATTCCTCGGTTGTGAGTATCACCCGATCACTCACCCGTGCACGTAGCTCTATGAAACTCCTTATGACTGTCTTGTATTCCTACATCGTATTTAAAAATGTCACACACCACTGACATTTAATTGGTCCTCCGAGCCGGAGAGTTGACTGATATTATTATATCATCTAACTGTCCACAGACGGAGTCATCGGATCCTGACGTCGTGATCGCCTGCACTGCAAACGCTCGCTTCCAGGAAGACGAGGAAAGCCCAGAGTCGTAAATTCGTCTACTGGCCAGTGTCTTACACAGGCTTCACGGCGGCAGGACTCGATTACACCGGGAAAGAACACAGCGCTACTTTGAAGGTGAATATAACACAGTCATGAACATCATGCGTTTAGAATAAATCGACTTTAGAACGACACTCATGACCGTAGAATCCTGTGTGGATAATGTAGAATCCTGTGTGGATAATAAGAGAATCCTGTGTGGATAATAAGAGAATCCTGTGTGGATACTAAGAGAGGTCCTGTGTGGACCGAAGGTTAGAAAGTAACCTATAAGACGGGATTGCATGTCCTGTGTGGACCCCCGCTAAAAACTTGACTACGAAAAAGAGTGTCGATTAAAAGCAGGTTTCCATTTAAACGCGCAATGTATGTGTGTGTAAAGAGTAAGTACATATTTGAATAGAGACTCCAGGTCTCTGTACTACTCTTCTGTTTTCCTGTGAGCACCAATTGGTGAGAAAGAGGGAAGGTTGCGCTTCAACGCATAAAATTGAGGCCGCCCTGGGTTTAGCTCAGGGTAGAAGGCTGCCTTAACCTCTGGGGGGTCCTAGAAAAATGCATACACTATTGGGCTTAGAGCCACAAATCGACCACGCCATGAAAAGTGCCATAAAATATCTATATATTAATATTTTTTTCCACTTTAAATTAGCCAATCTTTTAGACCTACTTCTCCTTGAAATATTCATATCAAGTTTTAATTACATTTCGCGGATTTTAACCCTTTATATCCCAGTTTCGTCACATGGCCGCACTGTTTTTTTAGCCCCAAAAAACAAAGAAATCAAATATTTCCCAAAAGATACAATTCCAAGGCCCGGACTCCCGAGTACCACCAACATTCGGAAGATGGCCCATTATTTGATTGTAATGACCGTGGAATGGGAAATAGCGTTTATAATGGGTTTCAATGGGGCACAAATCGACCACTAGGACCAATAGTGTAAGTTTGTCTGTAGCTCAGCCACTGAAGATAATTTAAGGGAGTCAGACTGGAATTTTGAAATATATGTAACCAGACTTTTTTTTGGGAAAGTTGGCTATATTCCGTTCAACACAGTGCAAATGGCGTGCATACGAACAATGAAAAATGGCACAAATCGACCCAAGACCACCCAGAGGTTAATAACCTCCTCTGACTCTAGTACCAAGAAGTCTCACAGTGTGTGTGTGGCAGTATTAATAAAATAAAAGCATGGGAAACAAACCCACAAAACCTGAACTAACGGTAGAGGAGAGTAAAAGGCGCGAGGAAAAAAGAAAAGAAAAGCAGAACAAACAGGCTAAGAAGCCACCCGCTGAACCCAAATGGTTTGCAGTCCCTCTGCAGTAACTGTTTTAAGAGGAACCTTACAAACAGAACTAAACAATGAAATATAGTTGGCATGACGATCATGCCCAGATTGTATAAAATAAATAAAAGGAAATCATTCACATGAAAACCTTTTCTATAAAAAGAGAGATGCATAAGGTAGATTAAGGCTGTGTCATTGTTCAGCCAAGGAAAGTGTGTGAAAAGGTAAATGTCTCCAGCCTGGATGACGGGTGGGACTGCAGCCCACCCAGAGCCCTTGATGGATACAAAATAAAATATAGAAACAAAAATAATAATAAATTACTTGGTTCGACATGCAACAGAGAGAATGAATGTGACTGAAGGTTGGATCTGAGATGAGGCAAACAGAAGACCAGTCTAAAAAGTAGGCACAAACCTGTTCAGAGAAAAAGCAAATTTGTACAGATTGGATGAATTCTAAATTATCTGTTTGCTGAGTAAGATGATCCTAAACTATTAAATTGGCTCAGTAGTAGTATAGTGATTTACACTGATAAAATGTTGTAATATACTGTTGTCATTATATAGAAAGAAAAAGATGATAATATTAATAAAAATATAATATTAATGACAAGTATCCTAGTCAGTATGATGTGAGATGGATAATTGTTATGAAGTAGTCTGCATCAAGCTTAAGGTTTGCTCAAACTCAGTATAATGGCATATGAGATGAAGAAAATAAAGGCAATATCTAAACCAGGTGCATTAGGTGCATAGAGGTACTTAACCTGCTTGAAAATCTGTCATTTATCCTAGATAAATATTACTGAGATGTAGAGCACATTTATAATGACAACTAATAAGCCAAACCCTGTAGATAATAGCTAAAGCTACAAGATTGAGAAGCTGATTTAAATATGTGGACACTACTAAGCTAATGAGCGAGTTAAACATTTTTATTTATTTGTTTCAGAGCAGAAGCTGCATAGAGGACAGCACAGGGAGCAGTCTATCAATGAATAGAAAACACACATACACAAATTGTTACATGTGAGATTATTTTTGGAAAGAATCAGAAGTGAGATGGTTTTGAATTAAGAAATCAGTGAAAAGATACATGAATTAAACCTGATAATAACATACAGAGGCAATGAAGGAAGCAGCTTACACTCACTGAACATTAACATGCATAGGAAAAGAAATGAAGACCTGCTTACACTTATACACATAACATGAGTTGGTATTTCTGACCAGAGAGAGGGAAACGGGTAGTTTAAGTACTCAGGATAATAATGAAAATGTCTTAGTTGTGTTTCTTCAGGAGCAAAACAGACCTGGATCAATTCTCCACGTGCAGCGGTCGGAAGAAACCCATAGGTTAGCAAATTTGGGAAAGAAAACTGACTGCTTAAGCAGAGAATTGTGCAGGAGTCTGAAACACTGCAAAAGCAACATATGCAAATTCACGTACATGATTTACAAATGCCCAGTTTTAGAGCTGTAAACTGTGAGCAATTCAAAGTTTAAATATATATAGAGAGAGATAAAAATAAGGAAACTTTAACTTCAAAGTTGAAATATGTAAGATGTGTGAAATGTGTGAATTCTTTGAAAAACTAGAAGGTATCTAGGAATGCCTCAAGTGAAAACGTAATGAACAAAAAAAAAAAAAAAACAAAGAAGAAGAAGCAAAGAGCAATGGAAACACGGACGTGTATAACATAGAACAATTACTTCTAGGCTCTGAACACAAACCCTCTGTTGTCAGATCTAGCAGATCCAGTTGTAGTAAAAATTACCACAACTTACAGGCCAGTTAAACCACAATATCCCTTAAGCACAGAAGCAAAAACAGGGATCAGGCCAGTAATTGCAGATATGGAAAAGGCAGGCATTTTAGTAGAAACAACTGAAACAACCTGTTACACTCCGATTTTCCCAGTGAAAAAAGCAAACACGGGGAAATATTGACTAGTACATGACCTTTGCAAAACCTGATCTATGGCAAACACTTAGCTCTGAAAGATGAAATAGAATGGACACCAGAGGCAGATAAAGCATTTATTGACTTGAAACTTGCCCTGCAAACAAGCACAGTTTTAGCTTTGCCTGACTGTGACAAGCACTCTCCTTCCTGCGGAAGTAGATGGTGCCGAACACAGCTGTATGCAGAAGCTAACTGAAAAAATGAAACCCCGACCAGACATTTTTAGTACACTGCAGCCTACTGTTTTAGAAGCGAAACCTTTAGCTTCCTCTTTTTCAGCACAGAGTGCAGAACTAGCGGTTATCATACGTGCATGCTGCGCAAAGGTCAAGATATATATATTCACACTGACAGTCAATATGCGTTGCACACCACAAAAGGTAATTCAGAGGTTACTAAAGGCAATAACTTCGCAGGCCAAGCCGCAAAGAAGGCCGCACAGCAATCAATATGAACTTTAATGTCTGAAACTTCACAGCTAATACCACTTGATGTACTTAGAGATGAATAGGAAGCCGCTCCTATAGCGGAGCGAAAGAAATGGCTAAAGTGTGGAGCACGGCTACAAAATTGCTACACAAGACAGCAGCATTAGTGACAAATAGCTTAAAGCATTTGTCAAGGGGTGGAATGATGAGTATCCTCCCCAAACACTTCTATACTCAAAATTTTGAAGCTTCAGCACAAGAGCCTATCAGAACATGCATGATTTGCCAGAAACATAATGCCCAAGGGAATCTAAGGCCCAAAAGAGGTCATTTCCCCACTCCACCTCACCCATTTCATACCATACATATGGATTTCATCCAACTAAACAAACACCAGCAACTAGAGTACGCACTAGTAATAATAGATGTATTTTCAAAATGGCCTGAGATCTATTCAGTGAAAAAGGCTGATGCAATAACAGTAGCAAAATGTCTGTGCAATCACTATATTCCAACATACGGAATACCAAGTCTAATAAGATCTGATAATGGCACACACTTTGTGAATGAAGTCATATCAAAGGTATCTGAAGCGTTAGGTTTCAGCATAAAACACCACTGTTCATACCACCCACAGAGCGCAGGATTGGTGGAAAGGACAAATGGCACTATAAAACAAAGATTGAGAAAATGTATGGAGGAAACCGGCCGCCCATGGCCTGAATACATAGGGTTGGTTAAAATGTGGATGAGACTAACACAGGGCTCAAACAAACTAACACCCTTTGAAATAGTGCATGGGCGACCCTTTCCCCTTCCTATTACTAGTGAACCAATAGATAAATCAATAAGAGAAACAACATTAGCAGAATGGATGGCAAAGCTGCTAGAGAATAAAGAAATAATAACGAACAATCAACTGCCGAGTGATTCTCTTCCAGTCTCTTCCAGGTTGAAACCAGGCGACTGGATCCTGATCAAAGTACTCCAAAGAAAAAACTGGAGCACTCCCAGGTGGGAAGGCCCCTACCAGGTCCTGATCACCACGCCCACGGCATGCAAAATTGCTGAACGACCTTCGTGGATTCATCAAAGTCACACCAAAAGGGTAGAGCCTATCTAAAGCATAGACCCTAGTCTCCTCCAGACCTCTTTGTGTTCGCCCGGTGGGGGGTAGGGTGATCAGGTGGCAACACTCGTGAACCCACCTCTCTGGCCGGGGTCTACTCACTGGGGGTCTTGAGAGAGAGACACAAGGTCAAGAAGAAGAGACGCTCACCCAAGGGAAAATCATCCAATCAAGATGACCAACATGCTATTACCAACTCTTCTGAGCCTGCTGGTTGTCTCCCAGACACACGGGTTCAACCCTTGTAATGACACAGACGGACAGGCAAAGAAAACAGACGACCTCTACCTGTGTTACAACAAGACAAGCTTCACCTCTACCGTATGGATACCTTTTAACTCATTCTACGTAGGAGGATACAAAGCCGAAGCCTGGAAAGGCTACGACTGGTACCTATCCAGTTCAGACGGAAACAACCCAGGATGGGACACCGTTTTCACTTATACTGGAAACGATTGGATACCATACAAAGAAGATAAACTACAAGGGTCTGCAAAAAATCTTTCAAAACAACTGGACTTGACTCAAGCAAATGATCATTTGATACTGAACTTCAACACAGAAAGCAACCCACTGCTGGAGAAACACCAAGTTCACAGAAAACAACCCACCTGGTTCCAACAACTAAAAAATCCAGCACGCTCAGTGGAACGCTGGCAGGAGACTCAAGTTGCTATCATCTAACCCTGTTCATATACAAGAGTGGAAAAGACCCACATCATTTCCTGTCAATATGTAACAACATAACGAAGGAAGTAAACACCTCAACGAGCCCCTCTTCTACAGACACAACTCCTGTTTTGACCAAAGGCCCACTATCAACAACCATGACAGCAGTGATGATAGTAGGGCCAAAACTGAAATCAGACGACTGGTTCCGAATAACCACAGGTATCACAGGACACACAAACAACTGGCTGTTGCTGGCAGAACAAGCAGCTCAAGATGCTAGTGATGACTGCATGGTCTGCCTAGGACCAAGACCAATACTGAGAGTGGTACCTGCACCTATAGGAGAAGATTGCCTGACAGCTGTCATGAACTGTACCAACATTGGAAACTCAAACTGCACAAAATGGGACAGAATTTTCCCCATCACCAAACAAGAAAAGAGAAAACCCATCTTCTCACGAGACGTGACACCAACAAACCACACCTGCATAAATATGACAGGTCCAGGAGAGAGGCTGGGAAGCCTTAATGCATCAAGCTGTCTAACCAGTACAGAAGTGGACCCCTCATTCAAACCAGAGAGCAGAGCCGATGTCTGGTGGTGGTGTGGGGACCCACAACTGTACAACCGCCTGCCCGGAAACTGGACTGGTGTCACTGTTGCTGCCCGTCCAAGTCATCAAACTCTCAGCCACTGACATCACCATAACAGCAGGACAACTGAAACTGGAGGGCCGAAAGAAGAGATCGGCACCAGTACAACCTGGACCAGATCCAACTTACGTCGACGCCATAGGAATTCCCCGAGGAGTACCAGATGAATACAAACTGGTGGACCAAGTGGCTGCCGGTTTTGAATCTTCAATATGTTGGTGGTGCACAATCAACAAGAACGTGGACCGCATAAACTACGTCCATTACAATGTGCAACGCCTAGGAAACCTGACACAATCGGGCCTCCATGCAGTAGCTGAGCAACTGAGAGCTACATCACTGATGTCTTTCCAGAACAGAATCGCGCTGGACATGCTACTGAGCGAGAAGAATGGGGTGTGTTCGATGTTCGGAGAGCAATGTTGTACCTTCATCCCTAACAACACAGCAGCTGATGGAAGTCTGACCAGAGCCCTAGAAGGCCTGAAGACTCTGAACGAGAAAATGAAGGAGCATTCTGGAGTTGACACTTCCACGTGGGACAACTGGATGGACATGTTTGGGAAATATCGGAGTTTGGTGTCATCAATCCTGGTATCCATAGCAGTATTCGCAGCCATACTCACCTTGTGCGGATGCTGTTGCATACCTTGTATCAGAGCACTGATAAACAGACTTATCGCAACAGCCATAACTCCCCATGTCACATCCCCACCAGAGACTATGATGCTCCTTGAAAACAATGAAAGTGACACAGACTCTGAGGAAGAAGAGGACGACATATAAATAAGGAAAAAGAATTTATAATGTTGAACATTTAACTTTGCTAAATGACACTCTAGTTGAAAATGTACCCGCAAGTGACTAGAAGTTGATAAGATGCAAAATATTTGAACAACAACAGGGAATGATAGAAGTAACTTTTAAGTTTAAACTGCAGATGTCTATTATTAAAAGATACCTCCGTTATAAAGCTTTCAAATGTATTAAAATGTTCATATATTTTTGTATCACATGCCATTACATCCTGTCACGTACACACACACACACACACACACACACACACACACACACACACACACACACACACACACACACACACACACATGCTGATAAGTAAGCTTGAAAAACAGGAAATGCTATGCAACTGTCTCTTGGTATAAATAAATCTGACTGCAATGCCTCGGTTGTGAGTATCACCCGATCACTCACCCGTGCACGTAGCTCTATGAAACTCCTTATGACTGTCTTGTATTCCTTCATCGTATTTAAAAATGTCACACACCACTGACAAATTCTCAAACACGTACCCTAAAGCAGATGACTCGTAATCTGGAGAGGAAATGGCGTGTCACAAATCTAGAGGATCATCATTTAGCCTGGAGAAATAGTTTGCTGCTTTATAAGAAAGCCCTCTGCAAAGCCAGAACATCTTACTATTCATCACTGATTGAAGAAAATAAGAACAACCCCAGGTTTCTCTTCAGCACTGTAGCCAGGCTGACAAAAAGTCAGAGCTCTTTTGAGCCAACCATCCCTTTAACGTCAACTAGTAATGACTTCATGAACTTCTTCACAAATAACATTTTTATCATTAGAGAAAAAATTACCAATAATCATCCCACAGATGTAATATTATCTACAGCTACTCTTAGTACCATTGATGTTAAGTTAGACTCTTTTTCTCCAATTGATCTTTCTGAGTTAACTTCAATAATTACTTCCTCCAAACCATCAACGTGTCTTTTAGACCCCATTCCTACAAAACTGCTCAAAGAAGTCCTGCCATTAATTAATTCTTCGATCTTAAATATGATCAACTTATCTCTAATAATCGGCTATGTACCACAGGCCTTCAAGCTGGCTGTAGTTAAACCTTTACTCAAAAAGCCATCTCTAGACCCAGCAGTCTTAGCTAATTATAGGCCAATCTCCAACCTTCCTTTTATATCAAAAATCCTTGAAAGAGTAGTTGTCAAACAGCTAACAGATCATCTGCAGAGGAATGGTTTATTTGAAGAGTTTCAGTCAGGTTTCAGAGCTCATCACAGCACAGAAACAGCTTTAGTGAAGGTTACAAATGATCTTCTTATGGCCTCTGACAGTGGACTCATCTCTGTGCTTGTCCTGCTAGACCTTAGTGCAGCATTCGATACTGTCGACCATAATATCCTATTAGAGCGATTAGAACATGCTGTAGGTATTACAGATACTGCACTGCAGTGGTTTGTATCATATCTATCTAATAGACTCCAATTTGTTCATGTAAATGGAGAGTCCTCTTCACACACTGAGGTTAATTATGGAGTTCCACAGGGTTCAGTGCTAGGACCAATTCTGTTTACATTATACATGCTTCCCTTAGGCAGTATCATTAGAAGACATAGCATACATTTTCACTGCTATGCAGATGACACCCAGCTCTATCTGTCCATGAAGCCAGATAACACACACCAATTAGTTAAACTGCAGGAATGTCTTAAAGACATAAAGACCTGGATGGCCGCTAACTTTCTGCTTCTTAATTCAGATAAAACTGAGGTTATTGTACTCGGCCCTGAAAAGCCTAGAAATATGGTATCACAATACAATACAATAATCTAACCCTACTCAACAAAACAGAAATTTTCTCTGGTAAAAGCAAATTGTTTGTCCACATTTATTCATCCCCACCTTCATCCAGTCACACACATCCACTCACATGCATTCACACCATATTTTTTGCTAATAGTGGAGCCTCCTGCGCAAGTGATCAGATTCTCCACCCTCAGCAAAATGAGCTCATATATTTGTTTTATTTTCCATAGGAAAACAGTTCTTTATGCTTTTGGACTGGATTGACTCGCTACAATCCTTTTAGACAGGGACTTACGACCTGATCAGGTCCCCACAGGTAGCTTTCTCCTCAGCCAGTTGTAATCTGGAAAGCCCACCTTATATTTGCTCTCCCGAGAATTTGTCAGCGCTGGTATTCACTGTTGCAGGCCTGCTTAGAACAAAAATGAGAAAAAGAGAGCTGATTATTAGCTCATGAAAACACAAAACAAAATCACCTGACAGGTTTTCTCTAAGTGCACTGTTACAAAAATAATGGGCCCCCTCTTAGACATGTCCATGTTTCCTAAAACTCCCTCTATTAAAACAAAAAACAAAAACAACCCGAACCTAACTGACAGAATCAACCCATCACCACAACAACCTCAAAAACCTTAAACACACAGAAGTTTTGCCACCACATAATTTCACCTCCCCAATACACCGAAAGTCTTGTTAAAACCACACAATTTGCACACAACAATCACCCCCTTTATGCACTTTAACATACTTAGATTCAACATAAGACATAACCCCCTTACAACAACGTATCATCACTAAACTATAAATTCCCTATTTAAATCTGCACTCCTGAACATTCTGCCATGCTTCCTCTCCTGAAAGCCTCAGTCACACACACACACACAGGAAGCTCCTTCGTCACCACTCACTCCAGCTAATTTGCATACTGAGTCATATCTCAAGAAGTTGCCGTAACAAGAGAAACATATGTTTAAACATTACCAACTTATTAAATTATTTTATTTCTTTCTACAGTGATCACTAGTGTTGATCACTCAGTACCAGAGCACTCCTAAGTCACTTTTTTTTAAAACTACTTTAATCACTTTTCTTTTTCCATAACTCACTCCCTTCATAACTCATAGCTTCTTTGAGTTATTCCTCAACTTCTAACTCAAATGTATTTTATTAAACATTCACACCATTCTATCACTCATACAAATAGCAAGCTGTTCTTCATTGCGTATGTTTGTGTTCTTAGCCAGGTTTAATCAGTGTCTATGCATTAATCTTTATGAGCTTGTCCTTGTAAGGTTAATGCATTTTCTGCTTGTGTATGTAAATTTGCATATGTTGCTTTTTGCAGTGTTTCAGACTCCTGCACCATTCTCCACCTAAGCCGTCAGTTTTCTCTTTCCCAAATTTGCTAACCCAAATTTTAAGTTCCCACCTTAAATAACAGCATTCCTGGTCCTCAAACATAGGTCGGAGTTTGCCTGTGAGGTTCAGGGACACATGGCACTGTGAACAATTCAATCAAAAACTTGCCTTAACATGTCCAGTCATGTTAACCTATAGGTTTCTTCCGACCGCTGCATGTGGAGAATTGATCCAGGTCTGTTTCGCCCCTGAAGAAACACACTTGAGAGATTTTCATTATTATCATGAGTACTTAAACTACCTGTTTCCCTCTCTCTGGTCAGAAATACCAACTTATGTTGTGTGTATAAGTGTAAGCAGGTCTTCATTGCTTTTCCTATGTATGTATGTTAATGTTCAGTGAGTGTAAGCTGCTTTCTTCATTGCCTCTGTATGTTATAATCAGGTTTAACTCATGCATCTTTTCACTGATTTCTTAATTCAAAACTATCTCACTTCTGATTCTTTCCAGAAATAATTTCACATGTAACACTTTGTGTATGTGTGTTTTCTATTCATTGATGTAATTGTCAGTTATTTTCTCTCTTCATTTTACCTTCTTTTTCTTTACCTCTTTAGTTTTCTGGTGGACATCTCTAAACACCATCATGAGTTCAGGCTTCAATTTCAACTACAGATGGCACGATACCACTTTTTTATGTCCGATACCGATATCATAAATTTGGATATCTGCCGATACCGATATGAATCCGATATAGTGTTTTTTAATCAACAAAACTGTTTTTTTAAAATATCTTGCTGCATTTTGTATAAGTTCATACTCAAGTTTAAAACAACAACTACACTAAAGCTATTCTGTTATACCTGTATGCAAAAAAAAAATATTTCATAGTTCAGCAATACTGATCGATCTAATAAACTTAAACCTACACCATCCTTCCTATTCTGGTATTTTAAAGAGTACTTAGCGTAAATATTAAGCAACCTAACTAATAGGGTTCCAACTCCCAGCAACAAAAATAAATAAATAAAAAATAGGGAACCACCCCTCACGCTCCACCTCATGATGCTTAATCGACGTAATCAACCTTAATTTGATGCAGTGTGAAAAAAAAATGCACAGAAATCAATTATTTTTCAAGAAATATTAAATAGATTCAACATCTTTCTTCAACAAAATTGCAGACTGCACAGATGGTACCTTCCCAAAGGAAAAAGTACTATAGCTTACTAGGGTATATATATTAGACTTAATAGTCACTATATACAGTAATTGACTTCTATTCATTTTAAATCAAATTAAAACTTTGGGTGTCAGATAATTATTTATTAAAAGCTCGACATTTTAAATGAGAATAAGAAAGAAAAGTATGTCTTTGTGCCCCCTTCTCCCTGTTAATGCCCTATCGGCCCCCCTGGCTAAACTTTGCTAGATCCACCCCTGCACAGTTACCAGCCGTCAGCTACGTAGAAAAAGATCCTCGAGTAGAAAGTAATATTAAATAAATTCTAACAACAGCTTATCAAGCTTAAACGTGCTGCTGTTGTTTATCCACTGGTTTCCTCTTTCTGGTGCAAAGTGGGCCAAAAACAAACAAGAGAGACGGACTCGTGACAGAAAAGCCGATCAGCTGATCATTAAGCAGTTTCATGATTGAAGTAGCAGCAAGAAGAGGCAGTCGCTTGTTAAGCTTAACGCAGGAATGCTCTACAAACATTCAGAGATGGACTTACACACTTGCTTTACTTCTCTCGGTGATAACTTTGTCGGAGATGAAATGCCGGGTTGCTAGCAAAGCTTCAAATGCTATCCAGACCACTGACAGGTCCCGCATGCCACAGCCGCTCTATCACGTGATGCATACTGCTCCGACGTGCTAACGTTCTGAGGTGAGTTACGGCGTGTTGCAAGTTTTGTGAGGTGCTTTCGTGATATTTAATGGATCGGATTACATTTTTTATTTTTCTCCGATATCTGATCCAGTAATTTAGGTCAGTATCGGACCGATACCGATACGTAATATTGGATCGGTCCATCTCTAATTTCAACCCAATTATACCCTCTATTCTCACAGTCGAACTCATCCGGCTTCACCTCTCACTGGTCCCTGTCCTCTTCTCTCAGTGTCCTTTTGTTGTCTTGACTTCTCCAGCAAACACAGTCCGTTTCTTCTCTGTTTCTCTTCAGTATTTTCCTTTTGGATTAAGTCCCAGCCTGGCAAAATATCACATTCAGTGCCTTTAAACAGTTATGTCACACTGTTCTTACCAGCCTGCAGTCCACCGTGCATGTTTCATCACGTGGTTTCTTCTTCTCTGTTCATCCTTTCAGTTGTCTCTTTCAAGATTACTCCAAGCATGGCAAATCTGACAATCAGTGTCCAGTGCTTTACCACCATTCATTATCCCACTGTCCAACTGCCCAGCCTGTAATTCACAGTACATGTTTCCACCTCGTGGTTCCTTACATGCTGCTGCTGATATCACCAGTCGACAGTGTCAATGGTTCAGTAGCACTGACTTTTGCCTGCTATTACTGTAATTCTTCTCAAGTCCACGTTCTGTCGGTCTTCATCAGGAGATTAACTGTCCTTTGAGCTTCTTCTCAGGATCGGGACAAGTGCGAGTGTAACCGGTGTGATTCTGCGTTGTGTCTGATAAAAAAGGTAAAAGGAAGAAAGACCTCCAAGTAAATAATTTGCCCACTCCAGCTCCTCTCCCACAGGGGAATTGTAGAAAAAGGGGCTGGCATTTATTTTTACATTAAACATAAAATATGCATTTACACGTAACATATTTGACATAAGATAAAACAAAAACAACAACATGAAATCCGACATACCTGATAAAAAAGGTAAAAGAAAGAAAGACCTCCAAGTAAATAATTTGCCCACTCCAGCTCCTAGACCAAATACAAACAGTGGGGAAGAGGGTTAGCTCAACCCACCACAGCTCCCAAGCTAGCAAGGAGTATATATTCATGCTAGCATTTATGGCGCCTAAAACACATTTATGATACACACATACTACACACTTATCACATCTTACAAAAACAGGCTTAATAATGACAATAACTGAACTAACATCGCAATCATAAACATCAGGGTGGCTAAATATGAATTTATGTGGGCGATCGTGGCTCAAGAGTTGGGCGTTTGCCTTGTAATCGGAAGGTTGCCGGTTCGAACCCCGGCTTGGACAGTCTCGGTCGTTGTGTCCTTGGGCAAGACATTTCACCCGTTGCCTACTGGTGGTGGTCAGAGGGCCCGGTGGCGCCAGTGTCCGGCAGCCTCGCCTCTGTCAGTGCGCCCCAGGGTGGCTGTGGCTACAATGTAGCTTACCATCACCAGTGTGTGAATGTGTGCGTGAATGGGTGGATGACTGGATATGTAAAGCGCTTTGGGGTCCTTAGGGACTAGAAAAGCGCTATATAAATACAGGCCATTTACCATATATTTATTTACCATTTATGTGTGTTTTTAAGGTGTTGGAAAGAAATGACACCCACCTCTCCCACAGGGGAATTGTAGAAAAAGGGGAGAGGCAAAAGGGGTACACTGTATTTATAGTATTGCACCAAAGAAGAAGAAGAAAAGAATGAGGAGGGGCTCTAACTGATAATGAACACAACTACAGGCTTGGAGGTCCTAAAAGTCAGGTATAAAAGGAGCAGTTTGGGGGTTTAGAACACATTTTGTGTAATTATAACAATGTGATTTATGACCCTGTTACATTCACCCCCCAAGAATTACACAAAATCTTAAAGAGTATAACAAAAAAAAAAGTATAAACCCACAATAACAGATACAGTGGCCTCAAACAAATTCACATCACATATACAATGAATTTGATCCAAGGAGGATAAGAGACCTGAGACCCGCTCGGTGCCTAGCAAGATCCCAGGACACACTATAGACAAAATGAGGTGCCATTTACACCACACAAAACAGGCCGTAATATCTATGGGCATCACTATCAGACTGCACAGACTGACAAAATACAATGAACTCTGTGCTTGTATTATTCTTTTCCAAAAACAATAGCAATGAAAAACATACAGAAATAAACAAATTCACACATCAATAACCGCTGCTTGAACAGGTTCAACACCAAGGAGTGTTTCAAGTTGAGCCATTGATTCAATTAAGCGACGAACTGGTTTAATGATTCTACCAAAATGTGTGGTAAGTCCTTGATCTACGTCCACATTTTTGGGTTCAAGAGAATGAAAAGTGTGGGATGGGAAAGTAGCAGGGGAGCCTGGGGAGGCTCCATCACCAGCCAGCCCACCAAGATCAGGAACACCCATTATGGGAGGGGTCTCATGAACGCCATCATAGACCGGGTCAGTGGCGGATTGCTGATGGATCCATGATAGTGTGCGGTCATCACACTCGCCAATGCTGGAGACGGAATCCACAGTACGGGTGGCAGGAGGTACAGCTCCTGTGCCCCCAAAAGATGTCACAGACCCATCCAGGTCAGACTCAGCGGGGCCACTGACAACGCTCACAGCAGGATGTGCAGCATCGTCATTCAGTGTTGTGTCCAAGGGCAAAAAGTTAACTTGAAGGAGCAGGTTGCGATGCACCACACGCTCATGACCTTCTTTGTCTCTGATACGGCAGATGTGAAGAGCAGGATCCAAGTCAACTACCGTGTACACAACAGGTTCCCATTTGTCAGAGAGCTTCCTTTTTCCTCTGACTCCCTTGTTTGCCAACAACACCTGGTCCCCTAGTGAAAGAGGCAGATCCTTCACCTTTCTGTTGTACTGGTCAGACTGGTGTCTCTGCTCCATTGTGCTGTGTTCCTGGGCTCGGAGCATGGCAGAGCGCAGGTCATCCATCAGTGACTTGACATAGGTATCATAGTCACAAATGGTGTCATCATGAAGGACATCCCGAAACATGAGGTCAACTGGCAACCTTGGCACCCTCCCAAACATCAGGTAGAATGGCGCAAAGCCGGTGGTCTCGTGTGCCGTACAGTTATACACAGACGTCATGGACTGTATCATCTGCGGCCATTTCTGCTTACATCTGGGGGGGAGGGACCGTAACATGTTTCCAAGGGTGCGATTAAATCTCTCCGTGGTACCATTACCCATGGGGTGGTATGGTGAAGTGTGGGATTTGGCAACGCCACCCAAAACCAGAAGCTCTGCAAGCAGCTCACTCTCAAAACTAGCTCCCTGGTCAGAGTGAATGCGCTGAGGGAAACCATACACACAGAAGAATCCATCCCAGAGCTTTTTAGCAACTCTCTTAGCTGTCTGATCCGGGCATTGGAATGCATGTGCTAATTTTGTGAAGTGGTCAGTAATCACAAGGACATCCACAGACTTGTTGTTGCTGTCCTCAGCTGACCAGAAGTCAATGCACACAAGTTCCAGTGGAGCACAGGTCTTAATTCTTTCCAACGGGGCCCTAGCTGCTGGCTCTGGGGTCTTGCTGAGAACACACCTGCGGCAATTTCTCACATGATCGCACACATCCTTCTCCATATCATACCAGAAGAAACGCTGACGAGCCAAGGAGAGTGTGCGAGGTTGACCTTGATGACCAGCATTGTCGTGTATGCCAGACAGCACCACTTGTTTTAGGGAGTCAGGTAGCACAAACTGGAATCTCTTGTGTTTGGTCAGTGGGTCCCTCACAACTCTGTAGAGGACACCATCGAGGAATGCGAGCTTTTCCCATTGTTTCAGGAGCTGCAACGTATGTTGGTTCTCATGACAGCGCTTACATCTGGAGGGTCTGCGCTTATGCTCAACATAGCGGGCTACTCTGGAGATCACAGGATCCCCTGTTTGATGAGACAGGAGATCAGCACGGGACAGCGCATGAGTAACATCACAGTCAGGTGGACTAATGGAGGTTAGGTGACCAGCGAGGGAGGTTGCACGCTGGCGAGAAGCAGACTCCCACTCACAGAGGGAAGACATGAGAGAAGACACGTCATCAGTTGACAGAGACACATCAAGCACAGCAGAGGGTGGAGCACTGCGTATCGATTGAGGTTGACAGGTCAAACGGAAGGCATCTTGGACACTGGCATCTTTCACATCACTGACTTGCTCTAGCAGCTCAAAGTAGGGCTCCGACAAGAGGCGCTGGGCCAAAGGCCTCACAAACGGTTCCCTGCTCAGGGTGTCTGCCACGATGTTCAGCTTTCCAGGAACATACTTGATCTCAAAGCAGTATGGTGCAAGCTTAGAGACCCAACGCTGTTCACAGGCATCCAGCTTTGGCTTAGTCAGAATGTATGTGAGAGGATTGTTATCAGTCCAGACAGTGAACCGATGACCTTTGAGCCAGTGGCTGAACTTATCGCACACAGCCCACTTCAGAGCCAAAAATTCAAGCCGGTGTGCTGGGTATTTGGCCTGACTGCGGCTGAGAGACTTACTAGCAAAGGCTATAGGTCTTGCTCTCTCCTCACCAGCTGGCACCTGGGATAAGACAGCACCCAGCCCATCCATGGAAGCGTTAGTTGAAAGGATGAATGGCCTCTCAAAATCAGGATGTGCCAGCACTGCACAGCTGAGGAGTGCACCTTTGAGTCCCTCAAATGCCTTCTCGCAAGCAGGAGTCCAGTCTTGAGGGGTGAGCTTGCGAAAGGTTCCAGGTTTCCGACTCCCATGGCAGCCTTTAGTCCTCTTCTGACCGGCAGTTAGAGCAAAGAGTGGCTTCGCAATACGAGAGCACCCTGGAATGAAATGCTGGTAAAACATCACCATGCCAAGGAAGGATCTCACTTTCCTCTGAGAAGGGGTGCAACCGTCACCATCCATTAGGTCAGTCTTCTGAAAACTGGCGATAACCCCCACTTTATCCTGATCAACCAAGACACCACCAGCATCCACGACATGACCCAAAAACCTCACAGAGCGTCTGAGAAAGTGACATTTTTTCTGCGCCAGCTTCAGATTGCTGGTCCTCAGGCAAGAGAAAACAATCTCAAGACGTTTTAGGGCCTCCTCTTCTGAAGGCGCAAACACCAGCAGGTCATCAAGATAACACAGGAGGCTGGAAAAGTTCAAGTCACCAAAGATGCTGAGCATCATCCGCATGAAAGATGCTGGGCTGTTGCATAGACCCTGGGGAAGTCTGTTGTACTCATACAGGCCAAGAGATGTAGTGAAAGCCGTGTACCGTCTGTCAGACTCATGGAGGGGAACGTTGTAGAACCCGGATGTGAGGGCCATGGTGCTGAAGAAAGCATTCCCACCAAGGGCAGCAAGACAGTCAGCCTGATGGGGCAGTGGGTGAGCATCCTTAATGGTTTTGGCATTGAGCCAGCGGAAGTCAGTGCATATCCTCAAGTCACCTGACTTCTTCCAAACCATTACCAGTGGCGAGGCGTATTCACTGGTGGACTTACTGATGATGCCTTTCATCTCCATGTCTGACAGCACCTCTCGCATCTTATGCTAGTGAGCCGGGGGTACTCTGCGATAGGGAAGCCTGAAAGGGCGGTCGTCAGTGAGGTGGATACGATGGACAAAGTCTTTCACCTCACCACAGTCCAGTTTCTCTCTAGAGAACACATCTTGGTAAGTCAACACAAGCTCCACCAATTTCCTCTTCCACCCATCTGACACTTCACAGCCCTCAATATCAATGTCAGCCAACCCAGCATCTTTGAGTAGCTGTGCAGAGTCAGGCACAGAGTCTGATGAGGGGGGAAAACTGGTATGCTGGTCAGTCAGAGTCTCGCAGAGACCTTGAGTGATGGGCAGGTCCTCCAGAGCAATACAAGGAAAGACATCCGCAATCTTAGCATTGCGACGCAGTGTCACAGGGCTCTCTGTTGGGTTAAGGACTTTCATAGGGACCCAACGATCTCCCCACATGGGTGTTATAATGCGCCCCACCATTATGTTCTTTGGAGTGGAACGGGCTGACGTGGGTTCCACAACGACAGTACTTCCTGGAGACACAAGGGCAGAAGGTGGCAGCTTTCCCCAAACTACATATTCTTTTTGTGGCAGGAGAGTGACACTCTTCCGCAACCTGACTGTACCTACTTTATCTGGCAACACAGCTTTAGCGGCTAAACAATTTTGACAAATTTAAGTTAACGGTCCAACCGATAAAGTCCAACTTTTTTCAGAGCTCACGGGTGCGTCACTGCAACTCCCCCTGGCTTCTGCTCCGCGGCTGCTGAGTGAGCCCTCATCTGGGACTCTCCTCAGCTCTTTCTGGGACAGTGGCGCGGCTGCCCCTCTGTTAGTCTTCCTTGGTCTCTTGTGTTCTGGGGGCCTCTGGATGTCTGGAGTTTTGATCTCCTCCATACCTGCTTCATGCCCTGGAGGACGGGGCTGTGCCCCCCCCCCCCCCCCCCCCACACCCTCTAGCAGATCATTACATGAAGGAACCTTTTTAAAAAAAAAAACAAAAACAAAAAACAAGCGCGTCCATGCTCACAGGTGTACACACGGGTGATCACACCCACAAACTACACCCTTTTTGGCTCCTACCTCAAAGCACACTGTGTTCTGTTGATCTTATGTGCTGAACAATAATGTTTAATATTTAGTATTTACTGTCATAATCCCATTTATCATTATGATGTTGTTTATTCTATTACTCTTGTTCTCTTCTGCTTCTTTTCTTTTTTCTTTCTCAGCAGGTGATCCAGGTGATTGATATATGCATTTTTTTTCTTTTTTTTTTCTTTCTCTGCCCGTTCTGTTGGTTTTTGTCTTTTGCCCTTCTCCCCCGTCCCTCTTCTCAGCTGTTTCTCTTTCCCTCTTTCTTTCTCCCCTTCTTTCCCCCAGTCAAGTCTGTCCCGTATTCAGTAAGTGAAAATAAAATAAACAATAAAAGGTGAATCAAATGGACCATTACGGCAAGGCTGGGATGGTCAATTTGGTAAAGTAAATCCGTTGGGCATCTTTCTTTGCCTTTAGACAACAATTCTGATGGCAAAAGAGCCAAACGGGACAGGCAAAAAAAAAAAAAAAGTCCAACTTTTTTGTGATCAATTAACCAGTATCTGTCCAACAGTTTCTGGCCTCATCTCTAAAATCCCTAACTCAACTTAAGAGTGTCCAACTCCCAAGGTCCAACCTTTGCTGCCCAAAAAAGCGCAGATTACTGTTACAAACGGTAAAGTGGTCCAACCACTAGCTTATTCCAGGATGCCCTGTACCCCACAGTTAAGCCACACTGAACTAACCCTCTTCGCCGAGAGGTCAATGTCGCGGGTCCACGACAAGGAGGGAGCGTAAACTCCGGACTATGCGCTTCTAACCAGTCCAACTGGCGTTCTTGAGTAATTTATAATACTTTGGAACAACAGTAAAACACCCAACAAAGTGTAAGACTGAAGCAGGTCCAACCTTATAACCAAAAAATAACTAAATTCCCTAACATACTAAAATCATTGAGCAGTCCAACTGCTTTCCACGGTCCAACCGTATTAAATCCTTTTAGCGGTCCAACCGCATTCAATCATTTTCAGCAGTCCAACTGCTTTTTACGGTCCAACCGTATTCAATCATTTTCAGCAGTCCAACTGCTTTAAATCCTCAGTACTGTCATGAGATTCTCATCAAAATCAAAGCAGACATTTACCGGCAACTTTTACTGAATAGACATTTAATTTTATCATCCAATTCAGCACACTTCGGATAAAATCAACAGGCCTGTGCCTACCTCTTTTATAAAGGCGCCTGTCCCCTCAGTTTGGTTTCCGGGTCACGCCTGCCTGTCTGACCACAACGGACCACCAAATTTCACCGTCTACACCTCCAATTCTCTCCCTCCTCAACCACCGGACGAAGCCCCCAAATGTTAAGGTTCACTTATTGAGGAAGGAGAGTACAAACAACCATTGGTCCAGAAGAGCTTGGTCAAACAATTGATTTTAATGAATACACGTGTGGGAAGACCAGTCTGTACGCAGACAGGGATTGATCTTCGACTTAATCAAAGCATACACAGATTTTTATAGCATCAGGGTTTGAATTAATGACGCCCCTTCATACGTCACAGACAGAATATATACATACGTCAAATCAAAACCACAATGACTTTTAACACAGTTTAAAAGAACTGTCACTGCCGGATGCTCGCTTGTCATCTTGACACCTCAGCAGCAGTTCTGCGACAAACTGCTCTTTTTGCAACCCCAAGCAAAACATGATTAAACTTCCACCTATAAATGATTCTCTTTAACTAAGTGTGTGTGTGTGTCTATGTCGTCCTCAAATGCTCTCTCAATTCACCCGTTGCACTTCTGACCTTTTACCAGAACCGAGGCTCATCCTCACTTGTAATCCTCAAAATAACCTCCACTTAGACTACTTTCGGTTTCAGTTCTGCAAAGCCTGCAACTTCCTGTCAGCCTGCAACTTAGTCTTTCTGAAAGACACACACACTGTTTAAACATCTGAATGCAATATCAATACTGTAAATTATATTATTAATGCAATGGTAATGATGATGATTATTTAACAATAGCAGTAAAATAATTTCCCTGATCCACAGAACTTTGCTTATCAACTAATTCATTTCAAAACCCTCCACAATACATTTATTACACCCTGTAAGAGTTTTCAGATGAAACTACAGGCTACATATTACTGTCACATATGCAACAATTCATCACCAGCCACATTTCTACACATACTTCGGAACAGTCCAGGTATATCTGACTTTTGGGTCTATGTAAACTTTGTGTTATCTGATGTACTAAAGTTTTTTAAGTACATCAGATTTAAGTTTTCTAATCCTGGTCTTTGCCTCCTTAATGATACCTCTGACATCTTATTCAAACAAATCCAATGCAAAATGCTGTTTGCTGGATTCACATCCGTAAAAAAGACAATTACAAAGCACTGGTTCAGTCCTGACATTTGTATGAAATCATTCTGGATACAATGTCTTCGCTGTATCGTTAATTTCAAACATACCATTGCAAGATTTAATAAGGCTCGACCTACATCTGTCAAAGCCTGGAAAATCTTCCCATCCAACATTATGTGTTGGCAGAGGCAATAACTTATTGTAACTTTGTGTACGTATTATTATTTGTTCTTCCTCTGTTTTTTTTCTTCTATTCTTCTTTGCTTTGTTGCCAAAGTTGCATTGTTATTGCAGTTTATAATGATGCTGAATATGTCTGTACCCTCACTCCCGCTCCCGAACCCTGTTGTAAATCAGTAAAATTTTGATCAGACATAAAAAAAAACCATTTTAATTGTTGCTAAAAAGAATTTAAACGCTAGTAATCCTCACCCCAACAGTTTTTTTTATAAGTCTCTCTACATCATCTTTACACTGAGGCATTAGGAAACTACTGTAATTAAAATCACTGTTAGCAGAAGAGTACTACCAAATTTTGATAGAATACAAGATGGAAAAATAGAAAAGTCACTTTTTACTGTCTCACAATGACATGAGAAATTATTATAACTTAGCTACACCTGACATGACAAAACAACCTTTTTAGGTGTTTAGAGATTTCTTTCATTTTCAGACCATATATAAACGGATTTAAGAGAGGGTTATAAAAAATCACTTGCAAAGTCATTATTAATTGTGCAGTTTTTGGAAAATCTAGTTCTAATCGACCTATAATGACATCATATGCACACAAAGTAGTAAAAATGCTTAAAACAAACAGGTGAGGTAAGCAGGTCTCTGCTGCCTTTTTCTGGATAGCTCTACTGCTTCTGTAGGTTATTAGAAAAATCTTTGCATAGGTGAAAAGTATGAAAAACACAGGAAAAATAACAACACTTAGCATCACAACTAAACCATAAATTAATGTTGCTCGTGGGCTCTCACAGTAAAGTTTCCACAATGAATTATTGCAAAGGATTCCTTTCAAAGTGAAATTACATAGTTTATTATTAAGAACTAATGTATGCAACACTGCAATTTGAAGACCAGGCACAAACCAAGATAAGAATAGCAAAGTATTGATGGTTGTTTGTCTCATGATGACTGGATACTTTAAAGGCTTACATATAGACACATATCTGTCAAATGCCATTGCTGATAACAGTAAGAAATCAGAACCAGCTATTGAGTAACACATGAAGTGCTGAAATCGACATGCTGAAATAGAAATAATCTGTTTTTCAGATAACACATCAACAAAGAGTTTTGGGTAGGTCACAGTGCTCAGGAGAACAGAGTTCACTGACAAAGCTGCAATAAAAATGTACATGGGTTCATGGAGATTGTGATGAATGCAGATTAGGAAGACAATCACTGAATTACTTATAATTATTAAAACATAAAGTGCAACCATAATTAAAAAATATAGACAGTCTTACTTTGGTTCAGCCGAAAACAAAGCGTGGAGCGGGTGGCAGGCAGGAGTAGAGTAGTGGATGAACTGTGAACCGATCCACCTCTGACCCATGACGAGACTTAACCTTCCTGCCTTCTTGGGACCTTTTTGTGCCACTGCTATGTGTTAAATGGCTGCCATTTCCACTGTGTTCAGTGGAATATAACCAAACTTGCCACAGGATAGTTTTTACCTGTCAATGTTAATATTCCAGTGTGAATTCCTTAAATCAGCCTAAAATGGCTGAGCAGCAGAAATCCCCACACCCATCACCCTGGGGACCATTTTCTGCCCATTGACTTCCATTATAAACGCTATTTTTCAACCCCAAATTATCATCATATGATTTTATTTTTTCTTCTTTTCTTGGATGTCAATGAAGACTCAGGGCCTTGAAGTTTTAATTTTTAAATTGCAAAAAAAAATGCAAAAAAAATAATGGCAGGTCAAAATGTATGTTGGTGCCAATCTTTGGTCCATCTAAAGGCCTACTTATAATGACAATCACATATTACTTCAACTGGTTTTTTGTGGAAATATTTAGTTTCGTTTTTTGGTTTTTGGGGCTTATAACACAGGGCGCTCATGTAATAACACTGGGATTTGAAGGGTTAAAACAACGAAAATATAATTAAAACTTTACATGAATATTTCAGGGAGAAGTAGTTTTACAAGGTTGGCTAATTTAAAGTGGAATAAAATATGGATATATGGTCTTTTTATGGCGTGGCTGAGAATGGTCCCTAGGGTGATGGGTGTGAGTTTTTTAAAGGATGGCAGGAGGGTTAAGAAAATCAGAAATCAGGGACGGATCAAGAATAAACAAATGAGGAACCCACATGCGTTCCTCCGAGCACAGTCAGCTCCACGTGCTTCTCAGGAAACATGGGAGGTTGATAATCTTAAGCCACTTCGAAGGGCGACAGGTTAGTGGCGGCGGATGTCAGGAGGCCGGATTGTGTGAGGCGAAGCAGCGGAGCACTGTCTCCAGTTCTTGGTTCAGCCATTCAGTCTGACTGTTCGTCTGGGGGTGATAACCTGAACTAAGATACGGTTTGGCTCCCAGGGCAGAGCAAAACGTGTTCCAGGCCTGGGCTGCTAACTGTGGACCCCTATCTGGAACGGTTTCCGCTAAAATGCCATGTAATTTAAAAACGTGGTTAATGAGCAGTTACGCATTTTCAGAGGCAGACCATGAAAGGGCGCAGATGACATCGCTCCTCGAGTGCCAGCTTCACTGCGAGCAGTTCCCGGTCGCCCATGTCATAATTTCTCTTAGCAGGTGACAACCGACGCGACAAAAAGGCGCATGAGTGAATTTTCACTGAGGGTCCACTCCTTGTTCCACACATTTTGTCAATGACGCGATCGCATGCCACATACAGTATGTAGATGACACCTGGATCAAAATCAAAACACAAGAAGTGGAATCCTTCACTGCGCACATGAACGCCGTGGACAAAAACATCAAGTTCACCAGGGAAGACACAAAGGATGACTGTTTGCCCTTCCTGGACTGCACTGTGCACATTGAAGAGAATGGCAACCTCAACATTGAAGTTTACCGGAAGCCCACACACACGGACCAGTACCTCCTCTTTGACTCCCATCACCCTCTGGAACACAAACTTGGAGTAATTAGGACCCTACACCACCGGGCAGAAAATGTTCCCTCTAAGCCTGAAGGGAAAAAGAAGGAACACACACATGTAAAGGAAGCACTTAAAACATGCGGTTATCCTAATTAGGTGTTTATAAAGTTAGCAAAGATGTACAGAAAAGAAGACCAGACACTAGTGAGGGAGGCTAAGAAAGACAGACGCAACAACATTGTCATCCTCTATGTAGCCGGTGTATCAGAGAAACTCAGGAGAGTTTTCGCCAAGCACGACATCCCAGTGCATTTCAGACCAAGCAACACACTCAGACAGAAACTGGTTCATCCCAAAGACAAAACTCCAAAACACAAACTTAACAATGTGGTGTATGCTGTACAGTGCAGCGAGGAATGCTCAGACCTCTACATTGGAGAGACCAAACAGCCACTTCACAAGCGCATGGCACAACATAGAAGAGCCACCTCCATGGGACAAGACTCAGCAGTTCATCTGCATCTGGAGGACAAAAGTCACTCTTTCGAGGATGCCAACATTTTGAACAGAGAGGACAGATGGTTTGAAAGAGGAGTGAAAGAAGCCATTTATGTCCATTGTGAGTGACCATCTTTGGCGGTGGTTTACGACATCAACTGTCTGCCATCTATAATCCAGTTTTGAGAACCCTTCCCATACGCCTTAATGCCCACTCACATCCTGGGCCATCTGACCTCAGGAAATCACATGATAGGGTGGGGCCAGGTTTCACAATGAGCTCACCCGAAACCCTGGCTGATTGGGACTCACACCCGCTTTCACACCTTGGCTCATGTGATTAGGTAGAGGATCATCAGGGGGTCCCACTAGGTTTAAATCTGGGACTCTCCACCATTTGACCCTTAGAACTGAGGAAGCTTCTCGGATGAGAGGTGAAACGTCTCCAAGCAACTCAAACAAGTCCAGACGCTTTTATTGTCAATCTCCTTAGACAACCCCTCTTAAATTAATCACCTGGGCATAGGAGGTTGGACCAGGGCATAGGACGCCAAGAAACCCACGAGGGACCCACGATGCTTCTGTTTGTGTGCAATTGTGTTGATCATGTTTCTGTAATTGGCTATTTGTTTATTCATGGGTGTGCTGGGAGGCAGGGATTCCGACCCGCATGTATTCGCATATATTATAGAGGCCACTAGTGCTGACCAAGCTGCCAGCTTTCTCTCTTCCCGTCTTTCAATGGCTGCTTCAATTTCAGCTTGACCCTCTAAACCGCAGGTAAGTAATCTGTCATGGTCCTGGGTCGGTGACCGAGCGCTTTAAGTTTATTATTATCATTTTTCTAGTTTATTCTGATTTTGTATTTGTTCTTAGGGTTTGAGTTGTGTGTTTCTATCATCCCTACCTGTGTCTCTCCTCTGTGTTCTGTTTGTGTCCCCAGTTGGTTGTGTAAAACAGTCTGTGTGTTTCCTGTTTTACTTTGTAGGTTTGTGTCATTATGTCCATTAGTTCCAGCTGTGTCCCCGCCAGTCTGCCATTTCCTAATTACCTGGTGTGTGTATTTATTAGAGATGGCACGATACCACTTTTTTATGTCCGATACCGATACCGTTATCATAAATTTGGATATCGGCCAATACCAATATGAATCCGATATTGTGTGTTTTTTAATCAATAAAACTGTTTTTTAAATATCTTGCTACTTTTTGCATAAGTTCATACTCAAGTTAAAAAAAACAAAACAAAAAAACACTAAAGCTATTCTGTTATACCTGTATGCAAAAAATGCACTGCACCCAAAATATTTCATAGTTCAGCAATACTGATCAATCTAATAAACTTAAACCTACTCCATCCTCCCTACTCTGGTATGTTAAAGAGTAAGCAACCTAACTAATAGGGCTCTAAAACTCCTAGCGAAAAAAAACAAACGAAAAAATAAGGAACCACCCCCCACCCTCCACCTCATGATGCTTATTCGACGTAATCAACTTTAATTTGATGCAGTGTGAAAAAAATGCACAGAAATAAATTATTTTTCAAGAATAATTAAATAGATTCAACATATTTCTTCAACAGAACTGCAGACTGCACAGATGGTACCTTCCCAAAGGAAAAAGTACTATAGCTTACCAGGGTATATTAGACTTAATAGTTACTATATGCAGTAATGGACTTCTATTCATTTTACATCAGATTAAAACTTTGGGTGTAAGATTCAGATAATTATTTATTAAAAGCTAGACATTTTAAATGAGAATAAGAAAGAAAAGTATGTCTTTGTGCCCCCTTCTCCCTGTTAATGCCCTATTGGCCCCCCTGGCTAAACTTTGCTAGATCCGCCCCTGCACAGTTACCAGCCGTCAGCTACGTAGAAAATAATCCTGGTCTAGAAAGTAAGATTGAATAAATTCTAACAACAGATTATCAAGCTTAAGCGTGCTGCTGTTATTCAGCCGCTGGTTTCCTCTTTCTGGTGCAAAGTGGGAGATAAACAAACAAGAGAGACGGACTCGCGACAGAAAAGCCGATCAGCTGATCACTGATCAGTTTCATGATTGAAGTAGCAGCAGGAGAGGGAGGGGGAGAGAAGAGGCAGTCGCTCCATATATCGGTTGTTAAGCTTTTTTATTTATTTATTTTTTTTTCGTGTCCCGTTTGGATCTTTAGCCATCAGAATTGTTGTCTTAAGGCCAAGAAAGATGCCAAGCGGATTTATTTTACCAAGTGGATCATCATGGCCTTGCCATATTGGTCCATTTGATTGACCTTTATTATAATTATGAATTTATTTTATTTTCGGTTGCTACAAACGAGACAGACATGACTGGGGGATAGGACAGGGAGAAAGAATGAAAGAAAGAGAGGGAGAGAAAGAAAACCAAAGGGGAGAAGAGACGGTGAGAAAGGGGGGAAGAAAGAAAGAAAAACAAACAAAACACCTGGATCACCTGTATGGAGAAAAAAAAACAGAAGAGAAAGTAAACAAAAAAAAAGAGCAACATAATAAAAAACAGCACCATCACAATAAACTAGCTAGCAGTAGATAACAGTAGATACTAAATATTAAACGATATTGTGCAGCACGCAAGATAGACAGCGCACAATGTGCTTTGAGGCAGCAGCCAAGAAAGGTGTAGTCCGCGTCTGTGTACACCCGTGTGTACACCTGCGTGCATACCTGTGTGGATCAGCATGCTTGTATTCCAAAGGTTTCTCCATGTAACGATCTGCTAGGGAGTGTGGGGAGCCATAGCCCCGTCCACCAGGGTATGGAGCAGGTATGGAGGAGATCCAGGCCCCAGATATCCAGAGGCCCCAGAGTACAAGGACCCAAGGAGGACCACCAAAAGGGGGGGAACCATGCCACCCTCCTGGGAAGAGTTGAGGAGAGCCCCAAAAGAAAGGTCACCCAGCAGCTACGGAGCAGAGGCCAGAGGGGGTTGCAGTGGCGTGCCCGCGGGCTCTGCCAGCAGCCAGCTGTGCCAGAGTGGACCGAGCTTCAGGCCCAGAGGCCAGAGGCCTGAGGGCATCCCACCCCGCGGAAGGGGCCCAGCCAGGCCACAGGCGCCAGGCCCTGCCAATCGGCCACCAGGAGTGAGCCGGTACATACATGAGCGCCCAGCCCCAGACGACAAGGACCACCAAAACACCAACGTCTGAGGGCATCAGCCACCGGCAGGGAGTGTGGTGAGGGGAAATAGGCCTCCGTACTTTGGAGGGCCTGAGATGTACCCAGAGAGGTTGAGTCTAAGACCCAACCTGACATATCCTCCTGAGACCCAGGGAAAAAAAACTATTTTGATTTTTTTTTTCAGATAAATCAAGTGTTGGGATGGCAAAAAACACATAAAAAAACCAATTTTTTAAAAACTAATTTCATTTAAATTTTACAACATGTGCACTTCAGTGCACAAGGGGAGTTCATTGATCACGAATGTGAAACTAACAAAATTCAAGAGCTATTTCAGAAAATTAAATGCTCCACTGAAATTTTTGTAAGCAGGATATTAAAACTTATTTATATAACAATATCATAAAAATGTAGATCATGGGTCAACTTAGAAGTCACTGACACTTCACTAGCTGTAAGCCACAGCTTTTTCCATCAGGCCATCAGACTGCTGAACACTTCATAGACACCTCAGCTTCACTACTGGAACTTTAACATTATGCACTCCATACTGTACAGTAATGCCACTGTTTTGCACATGTCTCAACTCTGTATATTTTATTTTATATATTTTATTTATTGTTTACTCTATTTAATTTGTAAAATATGTGTACACACACACACACACACACACACACACACACACACACACACGTAGAAAAATATTTAGTATACACATCCAGAAATGCATATACTATTATATATTGTACATATATTTATTAGTTTCAGATGTAGCCATTCTTGTATTTTGCTTGTTTACATTATTGTATTTTGCACAACTCTGTTGCTTGTGAAGCTCGCACACAAGAATTTCACTCACATGTACTGTACCAATGTACCTGCACATGTGATGTGACAATAAAAGTGATTTGATTTGATTTGATTTGAAGCCATTGGTTCAGGAACAAGTGATTGCACTGGGCTTTCTATTTCACAAAAGTCAATTCATTTATCTGAGGAAGTAATGTGATTTTTTTATTTGGAGACACAAAGGAACATTTGGCACTTCCCACATC
The DNA here is from genome assembly GCF_057381915.1 of Diplotaxodon limnothrissa. Lineage (NCBI taxonomy): Eukaryota > Metazoa > Chordata > Actinopteri > Cichliformes > Cichlidae > Diplotaxodon > Diplotaxodon limnothrissa. The sequence continues at coordinate 9,771,716 of NC_140611.1, read as the reverse complement.
TCACATATGTTTTACTGTTGCACCCAACCATTCTACAACTAAAATGCCTTGGACTGTTAACCATTTCAGGCAAGTGGAGTGAATCATATTTTGTTACACTCTCATCTGGTTGGGGCCTCCTTTTCTTGATTTTTGGAGAGAACTCTTCATCACTGGTATTATTCAGGTCTTGTTCACATGTTTGTCCCTGGTTTCTCAGCCAAGAGGAGCTTGAACTCCAGATACTGTGAGTTCTTTTCACACATTGAGATCATTGACAACTGTCAGCAAAGACGTGATCTTGTAGAAACAATCAGGTGTCATGGATTCAGCTATAATTGCGACTCTTGTTTTTTTACTTTACTGGAAAACATTTCTGCATTTTACCCATATTTTATTTTTAACTCAAAATCAAAAATTCCAGATTCTCCTACATGTTGATTTTGGACCAGATAGGACGACAGATTTCAGGTAGCCTTGTGTCTTTCTCTATTACATCTGCCACTGCATCTCGATAATCTTTGTGTGGCTCCTCCTGGGTTCTCACCCTCTCCTATCTGGCTCACATGACTCTCATCTTCTGAAAAATCTATGTCTGAATCTCCCTCAATGATTCTGTTAAGAATTCTCTCTGCCACTGTCAAAGAGTTGTCTACTAGGAAAAAGTGAAATAAATATAAGTACAAAGTCCCGACGTGCACTAGAGTACACATTAATAAATTAGTCATTTCCTCTGTAAAACTAAATAAGCTTAATTTTTAAACCCCTCAAATTATTTACTAGATGTTTATTTTGAAAATTAATCAAAATCTGATTTTAAAAAAACATTTTAAATGTAAATATCATGCTTACCATTCTTTCTTCCATAAAATGTGCTTGTGGGCATGCCAGCCATTTTGAAAAGGTGGGAAAAAGACAATTGGCAAGGCCACACCCCCAAACATGTGATATCAGAATCAGAATCAGAATCAGAATACTTTATTGATCCCTGGGGGAAATTATTTTTTGTTACAGTGCTCCATTATAAACCAACATTAAGACAAGACAGACAATACACTAACTAAGAATAGTACAATATATACATATATATATACATACATACATACATAAGTCACTCATAAATAAATAGCTGAACAAGAAACATGTGTAGTTATAGCAGCAAACACTGTGTTAAGTGTTAGTTTAACCCTGATGCACCCGCCAGGGGGAGAGCGGCGGGGTCGGGGGATGCGGGTCCCCCGCGGAGGGAGGGAGGAGGTTTGGGGTCGCGAGATCCCCCGAGGGGATGGGATGGGAGGGCGGGGTCGGGGGATGAGGGTCACCCGTGGAGGGAGGGAGGAGGTTGGGGTCGCGAGATCCCCCGAGGGGATGGGATGGAGAGAGAGAGAGAGAGAGAGGGAGAGAGAGAGAGGGAGGGAGGGAGGGAGAGAGGGAGGGAGAGACGTGAGTTTGACAGAGAATACACGTGCAAGCGTGGACGATAAAGTTGTGTAAAAGGTGGTCGAGAAACACCCCGGCGAAAGCACAGCGCGTCGCGCGGCGAGATGATAAGAGCGTGGATGGCGGGTACTAAGCGTGTCGGGGTTACAGGTTACAGAGGCGGTGTCCGGGCGCGTGCTGTAGAACAACAACAACAACAACAACGGCAACAAGGTGCCAACGAGAAAGAAGAAGACGAAGAAGACAATGTCACGCACTAGACCGTGGGAGCCAAAGAGCAATAAGGTCAGTACAGGCGGATCGCAATCGCCGGCGGTGTCATAGTCGTCCTCCTCCTCCTCCCGCTCACCATCGCCGTCGCGATCGCCATCATCATCACCATCACCGTCGCCAGCGCGTTTGGCGTACGCGGCGGGGTCGGCTAAGGTCGCTCCGTTGTTGCGACCGGCCACGTTTCGCTATCGAGGGCTAGGGGTCGAGGAAGACAAAGAGCGGCAGCAGCAGCAGCGGCGGCGGCAGCAGCGGTGGCGGCAGCAGCGGTGGCGGCAGCAGCGATGGCGGCAGCAGCAGCAGCTACAGGAGAACTTGGAGGAGGATGAGAGCGAGGAAGAGGAGCAAGAGGCCGAGGGGGACAACGACGACCCGACGGAACGAACGCTCGCAGACGAGGAGCTCTCTCTCTCTCTCTCTCTTTCTCTCAAGCTCTCTCTCTCGCCATCAGGACGGTGTCCGTTCAGACAGTACATGCGCAGCAAACCGGCCAGGTACGGGATCAAGATATGGGTGGCGTGCGACGCCCGTTATAGCTACGCGTGGAAGATGCAAGTCTACACCGGCAAGCCGGACAAGCGCGGCCCTCCCGAAAAGCACCTGGCCACTCGAGTGGTCATGGACCTCACCGAGGGATTGACGCCGGGACGCAACGTCACGTGCTACAACTTTTTCACCTCGCGCGAGCTCGCTGACAGGCTCTATCGCGAGAGAGGCCACACCGTGCCGGGCACTCTGCGATCGAACAGACCCGAGATCCCCAGAGAGCTGCGCTGCGTCAAGGGCAGGGCCGTGGGCTCCGTCCAATCCGTAGTACTCGGCGGCTCTGCGGAACGAGGGGGAGGAGGAGGACGAGGGCCCGACACGATCATCCTCACCTACGTGGCCAAGAAGAACAAGAACGTGCTGCTCCTCACCACCGCTCCTCGCTACCACCACCACCATCGCTCCGGCCCCGAGCCCCGGCCTAGCCGCCGCATCAGCAACGGCATCAGCAGCAGCAGCAGCAACAGAAGCAGCGGCAGCAACAGAAGCAGCGCAAAACCGCCCTTGGTGCTGCATTACAACTGAACCAAGGGAGGCGTCGACAACCTGGACAAGTTCGTGAGCACGTACAGCTGCAGGAGAAAGACCTGCAGGTGGCCCGTGGCCCTTTTCCACAACATGGTCGACGTCGCGGCCTACAACGCGTTCGTGCTGTGGAGGGAAATTCACCCCAACTGGATGGCGGGCAAGCTCAACAAGCGAAGGCTCTTCCTCGAGCGACTGGGCAAAGCGCTCGCGCGCCCTATGCTCGAAGCCAGGGCGTTAGCACGAGGAGGAGGAGGCAGAGTCGCGGCCCGAGGCGCTACCACCGAGGCCGACGGTGCCGACGCCGACGATCGTACTACTCGTGCCGCCTCTAACGCTACGCCACGCGACTCCTCTCCGGTCAAGACGCGAAGGTGCCGCGTGTGTCCCAGGAGCAAAGACGTCAAGACCAAGATCCTGTGCCACGAGGGCCGAGCGCACGTGTGTACACACTGCGCCATCACGTACTGTCCCAACTGCACCGCTTCTTCCCGCACCGCCGCTCCCCAAACGCCACCGACGCCGTAATAACACAAGTGCCCCACGGGGGTCCTAGCGACCCCCCCACCCTATCATCGTCGTCGTCATCATCATCAACATCATCATAACACATATATGCCCGAAGGAGGGGGGGGGGGTCCTAGCGACCCCCACCCTAATCACCATAACACACATATGCCCCGAGGGGGTCCTAGCGACCCCCACCCTATCATCATCGTCGTCATCATCATCATCATCATCAGCATCAGCATCATCATCACATATGCCCCATGGGGGTCCTAGCGACCCCCACCCTAATCATCATAAAACACACATATGCCCACCCCCCCAGGGGGGTTACCAAGACCCCCCCATCACCACCACCACCATCATCATCATCATCGTCATCATCATCATCATCATCATCATCATCAACAATACCATCCTAATAACAACACACACGCCCCTCTGGGGGTCACCACGACCCACGCCCCGAGAACAGGCGGGCGCACAAGGGTTAAGTTATTTTGTTATTTACATAATAATGTAAATAACCTAATAATTATCCTTATTGCTGTTTAAGAGAGGAGCGGTGCTTCAAAGGATAGTTGCAGATTTCTGTCAGAATCTGCAGATTATACAGTACAAATAAAATGTTCACGTTTCTCCAACGTTGTCTTCCCAACAGTTTCACTGACATCTACGCTGGATGGCCAGGAAGCGTTCGCGATGTCTTCTTGGGATTTAATGCGACATGACTGTTCAAACTGTCACGGGGCCGAGTGGCCTGTACTGAACAGGACTCAGGTGCAGAAACCCAGAGCAGAGACAGGAGATGATGTAACAATTTATTAGGCTTAAGTGCAAAAAAAGAAAATGTAGCAAAGACAAAAAAAAAAACAATAAGACGTGGAGTTTGACGAGGCGTGGCCTGGGGAACGTGGCTAGGGCGAGGGAATGAGGCCTGAGATGCGGAGTGGAGCTGAGCAGGGAACAGTTACACTGAAGAGAGAAGATAGAGGAGTTAGGGAGGTAGTGGAGGCAGCTCTGAAGTGGCCAGTTGTAAGAGTAGCAATTCTTACTTGCAGTAGGGGACATGGAGTGTTGAGAGGGGGGTGATAAGAATCCAGGGGAGGTTGAGTGGCATGGAAAGGCTGACCTGAGATCCGGGGCTTCAGATGGAGTGTGATGGCAGGAGGGCAGGCAGGTGAGTCACAGAGAGATTTTCAAAATTATTGCTTGGTATCCTGAGTCCGGAGGTGGAGCGTGAGCCAAGGTGAATACAGCAACTGCAGCACAAGAGAGTCTTGTTAACAAGATAGATCACAGCAAGACCATGAAGTATAAGGGCCTGTTACCAACATGTGTTGATGATGAACTGGCAGTGAATGAACATCCCTCTGGCTTGATTGCCTGCAATAGGCTCCAGGTGTGCAGGAGCTGGAGTTGGCCCTGCCCAGGGGCGGATCCCAGGTAAGTTCAGGAGCCTTATGGAAATTCCAGCCACCCACCGCAGACCATGACACAAACAGCAGTCGCTTTCTAAAACATCGGATATGTATCGGATTCAGTACCACATACAAAAGTGACACAGATCAGATTTGAAAATATCGGATTTGCGCCGTTCACACTGTCATAGCATGATCGGATATGGGTCGCATGGGGATTTGATGCGCTTTCGCCTGCAGTGTGAACGTAGCCTTAGTAACAAAAGCTCAACACTGCGCATAGCATTCTGGAGCACTTCTTTTGTCTTTTGTATGTGTTTTGAGTTTTTATGTGCTTCTGAGTTTTTACGTGTTTTGGAGTTTGTACGTGCTTCGGAGTTTGTATGTGCTTCGGCGTTTTTACGTGTTTTGGAGTTTGTACGTGCTTCAGGGTTTGTACGTGCGTGTTTTGAAGTTTGTACGTGCTTTGTCTGTAGGGGCCACCGTAAATATACTTTTATTTATTCATTCCACATAAAATGTAATAAATAAATCATATAATACAAAAAACAGCTATTCACATTTCAACTTTTAACTATTTAAATTTTCAGCTTTTTCCTTTAAAAAATTTAAAAAAAAAAATGAAAACAAAAATAACAAGTAAGTAAGTAAGTAAAACTTTATTTATATAGCCCCTTTCAAGATAAAAATCACAAAGTGCTTCACAGAAGCTAAAACCTAAAAATAAAAATCAACTAAAAGCAAGTTTAAAAAGATGGGTTTTTAGCTGTTTTTTAAAAGCGACCACTGAGTCCACAGATCTCAGGCTCAAAGGGAGAGAGTTCCACAATCTGGGGGCCACAGTTCCAAAACCTTTGTCGCCTTTTGTTTTCAGCCTCGTGTGCTGGACAGCAAGCAAGCCCTGGTCACATGACCTCAGGGACCTGCTGGGAATGTATGGATGCAAAAGTTCACTTATATATGTTGGTGCTTGTCCATGCAGGGCCCTGAAAGTCAAGGTCAAAACCTTAAACTGGATCCTGAATTTAACGGGGAGCCAGTGCAGCTGAATCAGCAGGGGTGTAACTTGGTCAGAAGCTTTGCAGCAGCATTCTGAACAACTTGCAGACGATCCAAAGAGGCTTTACATAAACAAGTAAACAAAGAATTACAGTAGTCCAGACGAGATGAAACAAATGCATGAATGACAATTTCTAATTCGGAGCGCGATACAATGGGACTCAGCTTAGCAATGTTTCTCAAATGATAAAAACAGGAGCGAACCAAAGATTTTACATGGGCATCCAAAGTCAGAGCTGAGTCAATACTAACACCAAGGCTCCTGATAGACGGTTTTGCAAATGTAGCAAGTGGACCCAAGTTTTCCATAACACTAGGTACAAAAGTTTTAGGAGCACAAACAAGAACTTCAGTCTTCTCCTCATTTAGTTGAAGAAAGTTTCCAGCCATCCAACCTCTAATGGAGTCTATGCACTTATGCAAAATCTGTAGCTTGGAAACATCATGGGGCTTAAAGGAGATATATAACTGAATATCATCTGCATAGCAGTGATACGAAATGTCCTTAAAAGTGCTCAATAAGTGTTGAAGAGGAAGTAAATACAGCAAGAACAATAAAGGCCCCAAAACTGAACCTTGTGGCACACCATAGGCAAGAAAAGTAGAAGAGGAACTGTACTTAGAGGTAGCCACAGAAAAGGATCGTTCATGCAAATAGGATTCAAACCAGTCCAAAGCAGCCCCTGATATACCCACCCAGTCTCTCAGCCTATCTAGCAGAATATGATGGTCCACAGTATCAAAGGCGGAGGTCAGGTCCAACATCAACAGAACGGAGCATTCTCCTGCATCACATCTCATTAAAATGTCGTTGGAGACTCTAAGAAGTGTAGTTTCAGTAGAGTGAGCTCTACGAAAGCCAGATTGGAATTTATCCAGAATGCTGTATTCATCTAGAACAGCTATAAGCTGCTTAGCCACAACCTTTTCTAAAATCTTAGAAATGAACGGTAATTTTGAAATCGGTCTGTAGCTACTGAGAAGAGAAGCATCAAGCTTAGGTTTTTTTAACAGTGGGTGAATAACAGCATTCTTACAATAAACAGGGACCTGACCAGAAACCAGTGAGGTATTAGTAATTGTGAGCACACAGGGACCAATAGACTGAAAGACATTTTTAAACAAGAGAGACACAGGAGAGATACTGTTCCTCATGTTACTGACTTTTTCAACGAAGAAAGAAAGAAATTTTTCACAATCTTCATTTGATGAAATTGGGACAGCAGGTGGAGCAGGAGCAACAATATCACTAATGGTGTCGAATAGTACCTTAGGGTTACCTCTGCTCTTAGACACTAAGTCTGAGAAATAGGCCGCCCTCGCATCTCGAACTGAAGTGTTAAAAGAGACTAAAAGGTCCTTTAGATAACGCTTTAACCCTTGTGCGCCCGCCTGTTCTCGGGGCGTGGGTCGTGGTGACCCCCCGAGGTGTGTGTGTGTGTTGTTATTAGGATGATGATGATGATGATGATGATGATGATGAGTGTGTGTGTGAGTGTGTGTGTGTGTGTGAGTGTGTGTGTGTGTGTGTGTGTGAGTGTGTGTGTGTGTGTGTGTGTGTGGTGGAATGTGGGGAGCAGCTCTTTTTCCTGGTAAGAGGTCAGAACTGCTTGTTCAGCTTCTTACTATCACTGTGGAAAGATTCAGATAAAAATATCAGAACAAGTTTTATAAAGAACAATCAGTTTTAAGTAATAAAGAGGTCATCATGCAGTATTCTATCACATGTAAACTTATATCATTAAAAGCTTATACTGACTACTAAGTACAATTTTCCATTGACACGTTCTGAGCTGAAGAAGCTTCTGATAGGTTAGTAGAGTCCATGTGAGTAAATTGGTGGCACACCTGTGGATGCATATAAGGCAAAACACTGAGCCTGTTTCTTTGACATGGGAAAATCAAGAGATATTAACCAAAACACCAGGAAAAGAATTGTGGAGCTCCATAAGTGTGGCTCAATTTTGAATACAATTTGGTGCCATGTACAATTAATAAATTGTAATGGAGACCAGGGGTTCCATTACCTGGTTGGTATTGTTAATAATAAATTGTTGGATTGGGAATTTAAAATGCGGTAATAAAGAAAACACATTAGTTCTTATGGAGTCTTTTATTAGGTTATTTGACATACGATTAAATTGACAGCTTGTAACAGAAAAGAGACAGTGGGACTGGCCGTCCTACCTGTGTCGGAGAAGAGCCAAAGTTAGAGCTGCTTGCAGTTAATCATTTATCAATAACCTAAACATATGTGAAATGAGAACTTGTAAAGGTACTCACCTGTCCTGGTTGCTTCTTGCAGGATGTGGAGCAAAAGAGTGAAAGCGGCTCAATCACCTGTTTAAGAGCTCTTGGAGCAGACCAGTGTTAGGGAGTGTGGTTAAAGAGGGTTTTAATTTAGATAGAAATGAGTGAAGCTTATGTTATTGGTTTGTTTATAGTATGTGTTGGAAATATGTATATGTTTGTGATGTGCTTTAATGTTATGGTATGTTTGTTTGGGTGGAGGGTTATGTTTCATGTTGATTAGTTAACCCCCATACTTGGGCTATTCCGGATACTCACCTGAAAAGGTAGAGTATAAAACGAAGCCATTTTGTTTAGTTGTGGTTAGTGTTTTGTGCTGTTATCATGCTCCTTCTTTAATAAAGTGCCAATCCATGGATGTCTTTTACTCCAGTCTCGCGTCATATTATTGGACAGAACCTATGACCGCCGGCCAAAACTGACATAAATATAGATAGTTTCTCTCTTTACTCTTAAAGTTAACAAATATGTTTTTTTATATTTATCAACCTAAAAAAATAAATAAACATTTAGTCTGATTTGATGTTACAATTAAAAAGTGTTTGTGTATCTGGTTTCAACTGTATATTTGATGATGTTGTTGTTTGGCTAGATTGTCAGCACTAAGAGGGAGAGAGAGGAACAGAGAGGGAGAGAGAGGAGAATGAGGACAGAACAGAGAGGGAACAAGAGCAGGTGACACACACGTTAGTCAAATGGTCGTTTACCAAAAGTATCACCGTATCATAGGTATTCATGTATCTCGTACCTAGTGTTTCTTTTTAGGTTTGTTATTTTCCAAATTCTATATTTATTAAGTTATGCAGGCTTGTTTGCACAACAAGGCTAAATAATTATATAAACTTTTCTCAATCTAAATAGTGTACTTTGGTAGAATTAAAAAATAAGTGTAGTGCAGGTCTATGATGATTTTTAGTGCTACTGTCATCTAGTTCTGATTCTGGTTCTGTTTTGGTTAAGTCCTGAGTAGTCCTGATTTTGAACTGTTGTAGTTCTGTTTTAACTCCGGATCAGTTCTGGGTCTGGTTGAATTGGGGTTTAGTCCTTGTGTCTTGATACAGCCCCGACTTTGTTCTGCCTTGCTGCTTAATTAAAAAACTAGTTTAAGTTGTCCTGCATACTTGATATATATTTTTCCCTACATGAAGTCATTCTTTTTTGAACAAAACTCAAAACAGAGCCTATTACTCTTTCAGTCATTTCTACCCCAATCCCACATGCATACTACCCTTTAGGGCTAAGCCCCGGGTGTAACAAATGTCTGCCTCCGCCTCTGCTAATGCTCTTAACTTATAAGGAATCTTAAATCCAAGTAAACCTGCAGCAAACTGTTTGTGCTCTACAGATGCTGAAACTATTGATTGCTAAATAGCAGGTAAAAACACTGAAAGTACCATGAAGAAATAACTTTTGTTATTTGTAAATTGTGTCATCAAACATAAAAAAGTTCTTATTTTGTGGTAGAATATTTTCTCCACTAAAACATCTTGAAACGCCACACATTGCTTATTTAGTTTGAGTTACAGTAAGAATATTGCTGTATACAGTTAACTGATACAGAAAATTCTCTTGGAGATTTAACATAATACCTGTCAGTTTAATTTATACTACTGGAGTTAGTAGATTTTTCACTCTTGAGTTCCTGTAATTCAAAATATAAAGCATAACACATTTATGTTACAATAAACATGTAACAGAAAAATCATGATCAAAAAACAGGTTAAAAAAAAGGTTTAAATTCTGCAGATTAAATTTATAACAATGATGCAAAAAATGGAGAATAAATCAAGTTCAGGACTTTAATATTTAATAAAACTATTTTTAAAATAGCTTAAGAATCTTAACAATTTAGAATCAATGCATCAAATTTTTGGGGATGGAGAAAACAACCTGTTGGGTCTGTGTTTCCACAAGTCCCACTAATTCTAGAGACCCGCTAATGACCCCAAATCTGACCTCCTCTTGCTGCCTTTTATTAAGAGGCAGTTCACATAAAACACATCACAGCAAAGCCACGCCCACATGGTTCTAAGACAAGGCATTGTATGTATATGTATGAACTTCCTTTCGGTAGAGAAACCGTCCTTACCCTCCTATTCGGTGGAGAAACCGACTTAACCCTCCTTAAATAAATCAAAAAGAATAAAACAAAAACACTGGCGGAGAAACCAGGCAGCTTGCGTCTACACGCACAGCTTGCGCACTCACGTACCTGCTTTAACGCACGGGCACGTAGCCGCTCTCTAAGGCCTTCTGATCCCGTCAATCGCCATCCACCCCGAGGGGAGTTCAGGCGCAAACTTTCCGGCCTGGTAACAAAGCAAAGTACCAGGGCTTTGGTCAATCGTCCCAGACGCTGGCTGCTAGCAGACTGCGGTGGCGTACTCTCCCTCTCCTCGGTGGATGCTGTCGAGATGAAATATTATTTTACTTTCATAATCTATGTTACATCCATAATCCTTATTATTACTGTTGTATCATTTATGATTTATCATTATTATCATTTCATTGACACATTTATTGAAACTGATGATGTTATATTAAAGTCTGTATTTCAGGTGTTAGCATAAGCACATAATAATCTTTTATTGCAGGTGCAAATGTAATCATGTTATACGCATATTGCATAATTAAAGGGTTGAAGCTCGGTTAAGTTAATTAATGGTTTGAAGCTACGGGCAGCGCGATGTCTGGCCGATCAATGGAGCAAAGTTCAGCTATTGAAAGGTTGCCTACATGTTTACAGTATAAATTTACTACATGTTGCCTGTGTGCATTCAGCAGGCTGCTATGGATGTTTGCCTGGTAACAGATGATGTAGAGGGGGGCCATGCACTTAGATTAACGACACAGACACATAGCCTGTCTGGGTAAACTGATGGCAAGGGTTGTCTAAGTCTAGAAAAGTGTAATAACAGGATGCATCTGGGAGGCGGTGGAGGAACTGAAAGAGGAACTGTTCTGTTTTAGTGACGTGAGTTACTGGTCATCATAAGAATAAATATTACACCCACCTATTGTAAGGGGGGAGATGGAGCTTGATGTTTTGCAGAGCCTATCTTCGCCACATACAGTGGGGCAAAAAAGTATTTAGTCAGCCACCGATTGTGCAAGTTCCCCCACCTAAAATGATGACAGAGGTCAGTAATTTGCACCAGAGGTACACTTCAACTGTGAGAGACAGAATGTGAAAAAAAAAATCCATGAATCCACATGGTAGGATTTGTAAAGAATTTATTCGTAAATCAGGGTGGAAAATAAGTATTTGGTCAATAAAAAAAAATACAACTCAATACTTTGTAACATAACCTTTGTTGGCAATAACAGAGGTCAAACGTTTACTATAGGTCTTTACCAGGTTTGCACACACAGTAGCTGGTATTTTGGCCCATTCCTCCATGCAGATCTTCTCGAGAGCAGTGATGTTTTGGGGCTGTCGCCGAGCAACACGGACTTTCAACTCCCGCCACAGATTTTCTATGGGGTTGAGGTCTGGAGACTGGCTAGGCCACTCCAGGACTTTCAAATGCTTCTTACGGAGCCACTCCTTTGTTGCCCGGGCGGTGTGTTTTGGATCATTGTCATGTTGGAAGACCCAGCCTCGTTTCATCTTCAAAGTTCTCACTGATGGAAGGAGGTTGTTAGAGTTTGTATTGTTGATTGTTATTTATGCTTAGAAATATTTAACCATAGATGCTTAGAGGTGTATAATCAATTGTGTAGTGATAAGTTGTGTGATCTTTAACAGGCTACAGAGGCTTGGTGTGCATTCCACACTAGAATGCACACCTACATCCTGGGAGCACGGGAAGAGGTCGCATCTTGTTTTAATTGTTTTATGGTAGGATTAACGTAGCTACATCTGTTCTAGTCTAAGTGCTTTTCTGTTTAGATGAACTGCTGGACTTCCTCACCGGGGGGGGGGTCTAGTCTACCCTCTTCCTGACCAAGGATGTTTGACCCTTTGATCAGCAACACACACACACACACACACACACACACACACACACACACACACACACACAGGCAAGGTACTCTTTGTTTGTATGTAGACGTCGTATGTTAATGAACCTATGCATATTCATGTAACCTCAATAAAAGGACAGTGTTACGGGAGGACGGACGAGAGCGACTGGGGTCAAGCGAAGGGACGGCGCTCTGTCCGGTCTCTCCCGTGCACGAGTAACATGAAGAACTTTGCCTATTTGTGTCTTGCTTAGCAGTGTAATTATATTGTCTTCAACGTTCCAGCGGATGGGTTCAAGCTACAAACCTATCATTAATTGGTCCTTCGATGCCGGAGCCCTGGAATCGCATTCACCGAGGGGAGGAGAGGCACGCTGAAAGACTGACGTCAGCCAGGAAGTTCCTGTGGATTCGCGGTCTGTCTTTTCTCCTCGATGAATGACGGTCGGCGGGATTCGGGCTGATATTACACTCTAAGCAATGCCAAGTAAGTTTAAAGAGGCCGACTCTATAACCGTGTCGTTGTGCAGTCTCCACCACTGTGTGAGGCGTTGAGAAGAGCCCGACTCTATAACCGTGTGGTTGTGCAGTCTCCGCCACTGTGTGAGGCGTTGAGAAGTTCGCTACTTTGTGGAGCGATACCCGGGTTCCTTGCTACTTTGTGGAGCAAGAGGTTCCTCGCTACTTTGTGTGGCGAGAGGTGAGTTCTCCGCCACTTTGTGGGGCGTTGAGAGGTTCCGCGGGGTCCAGACTGTGCTGGACGATAGGCCTATTTTGTGTTGTTTTTGTTGTCGTCGTTGTTGTTGTTGTGTGGGTGTGTGCGGAGCAGAACACGTGGTCTGTGACACTGACTGTTGTTGTTATCATGGGTTTCTAAGCAACCAAGAGTGAGTCGGAGGGAGACAGACGTTTGTGCTGGACTTTGCTCCTGGCAGCACAAAGTATTTATGTAAAAAAGAGAGGGAGCGACGGCTCCACAGCTGCGCGGGTTCACGCGAGCGCGGTCACGCGGGTTTCACGCGGACCTGAGCCGTGCGGTTAATCGCAGGCTTATAAATGGAAAAGATTAAGATGTTAAGAAGTTTTCAGAAAACACACCAGCCTTGAAGAGCGTGTGGAGAAGGCCAGCCCACATCAGCAGCTATGCTCTGGTGGGTGGCTGTCCCCCCACCCCTTGCTGACACAAAACGTTAACTCTTCAGCCTGTGTGCCAGACCATAGACGTAATTGAGGTGGATAGTTGTTAAAAGTCATCTACATTACGCTTGTGGTTGCTTAAATTCAGTACGATGACATGTGAGGTGAAGTGATATAGATAAATATTTAAACTAATGAAGTGCATAGAGGCACTTGACCTGTGTGGAAGACTGTCGTCTTATTATGAACCATTGTTGAGATATACAGCACACCTGTGAAAACAACTATGCTGAACCCTGTATGAAACATCTAAAAGTACATGATGGAGAAGCTGTGTTGAATATGAAAGTGTAAGACTTTGCCGCTGTGGGCAGAGCAACTACTGTGTGATGTTGCGTTGCGGGTTTTTTTTTTTTTCTTCTGAGCTGATGAGCAGGCTACACATTATCAGATCGAGAGCTGTCTGAGAACTACTCTAAGAGAGGGAAACAGCGCTATGATAACTGTGATAACTGGAGTGTGCAGCGTTTCCATGAGCAGTTTTCCTGAATCTTGACTCTTGTGTGTGGAGTGTTCATAGCATCAGCATCATGTGTTTGTTTATTTGTTTTGTTGGGTTGAAAATAATTAAATAAACGTGTGATCATGCCTATGGATCACCATGGCACATATCTCCAGCCATATGATTTATTTATGCAGATGACAAAGTGAGTGTGAATGTGTCTGACATCACAGTGTTTTTGTGCACTGTGCAAAAGTAATTGCCTTTGATTGTGAGTGACAGCGGTGATTTTGCAGGTCGCCAGCTATTGTAAAAAAAAAAAAAAAAAAAGAGTGAATAAGAGGGAGAATTTATATTGTAGGAAAAAAATAATCATAGGAAAAAGGTTTTGTGTTGATCAACCAAAAAAACAACTATAATTTCATTTTCTGCTTTTAAGAAAGGATTGTTCACAAAAACAGAGAGAGAGAGAGAGAGAGAGAGAGAGAGAGAGAGAGAGAGATGTGTGTTGGTTAAGCAGTGATGATAATAATGAACATGTCTTAGTTTGTCACTTTCAGGTGAAAAGCAGACCTGAATCAATTTTCCACATGCAGCGGTCGGAAGAAAGTTATACTTTAACATCATTGGAAACATGCAGGCCAAGTTTCTGGCTGACTTATTTACAGCGCCATGTGTCTCTCAACCTCACAAGCAAGCTCTCACTCCTCCCTGAAGACAAGGAATGCAGCTCCAAAGAGCAATAACATGGCAGATAAAGACAGCAGCAAGTCCTGAGCAAAGAGTCCCAGCAAAGCAGCAGCAATGTGGACAAACAGTATCAGAGAAGAAGAGCAAACCCATCATCCTGACTGATCGGATGAATGGCACTGTGTTTACAACAAGCTGAAACTTCACTGTGCATGTGAAGAAAACGTTTGAGGAGAACTGAACAGTTGGAGTTTGACATTTGCCACCTGTGGAGTAAAATGGCAAGAAGAGACAGTGGAACACAGGACAAAGCTGAAGGAGAACTGCCGGCTGTGGACTGTTAAAGTGGGAGAGGACAAAAGAGTGAGAGGACAACAGAGTGAGAAGACTAGGTGAGAACACATAGGAATTATTTAATGTGGGAAATCAAAATTTGGGTTAGCAAACCTGGGGAAAAGAAAACTGACTGCTTAAGTTGGAAAATTGAGACGGAGTCTGAAACATTGCGAAAATAGAAACATATACAAAATCACACACACACAAGCAGAACATGCATTAACCCTACTAACAATTCCAAACACAAAATGACTCATGAAGACTCATAGCACATTAGTTAAGAAATGATTAAATAATAGCAGAGAAGTGTGTAGGAAAGGCAGCTTTAAGAACATGCTCTGCTGGAGATGCAGCTCCACAGACATGCATTAGACCTGCCTAATAACACAAACACATGTAATGAAAATTAGCTTGTTATCTTTCATCAGTGTTAAAATAGTGTCAATTTAGCAGACACTTGTTATCAAATGCTGAATTTATCCAATGCAAAAAAAAAAAAAAAAAAAAATGACTCTCTAAGTTGCAGGACAACAGTTTAACTTTTGTGGGAAAAAAGATTCTGGTTTGACCGACCAGTGATCAGACAATAAATTTAGTTGTTAATATAGTAAATTGGGAGAAGCTTCCTGCTTGATTAATGCAGCACAAGTGATTTACTGTATGAGGGAAATTGTCTTTTGTGATACTATTTTGAACATGCTTTTCTGTCGTCCTGTCAACTTAGTGGGTTAATAGCTGATATGCAAATTAGTTGATCGGTTTTAGATTAATGAAAGGTGACTGAATTCTAGTACGAGTGAATGAGATGTGTTGGAGTTGTTGTGTGTTGAGTGGAGACTCTAAAACACTGAGTTTCCTGCTTTGATGTGCGAGTGAATCCTGTATTTAGATACACAACTCTGAATACGTCAGAACAGACTGTTTTGTGAAGTGCATGACAGCATGTCACATGTTTTATGATGAAGGGAAAAGGAAAATTGAATAAAATAGATCTGTGACCTAAATGAGTGAAGAGCACAGACCTGGTGATTAAACTCATAGCTAATAAGGCATTAAGGTTATGTTGTTTTGTGCAGCTGATGGTTGATTTGGAGTGAATCTAGCTGATGATTTTTCTTTTGTTGTGAAGTTGAGCCTGCCGATTAGTATGATGGTATGATGAACCATGCTAATGGTATGATTTACCCTCCTGAGATGAGGAGCTTGTGTCATGACTTAACAAGGCCTTTTTATTTTGATACTTTCACAGTGCACTGAAAGTTTTGTTCGATAATCTCTGTTCTTTAAGCAGATCTGCACGTCGGGAATTAAAAGCACTACACGTCGTCGAGAAAATTGTGCCAAGTGAGTTCTCCACATTTAAATGGACTCTGGAGAAAGCCACTTATTTGGGACAATTATTAAATGACAGTCCCAGTCCAAAAGGATTCAGCGATGTAATCCAAACTAAAGTTCTTCTTTTTCTTTTTGAAATGACGTCATTTTGCTGAGAGTGGAAACTAAATGCGACGATAGGTTCCACTATCAGCAAAGAAAGAAAGAATGAATGCATGAATGAGTGAGTGAAAGGAAAACAAACTGACTGACTGGTAAAAGCTGACAAAAGCTGACAAGACTTTACTGATGTAACACGACTGTGTGAAGTTGACCCCCGCCTGGCAGGGGTGCAGATGAGTCTGTGTGTGCTTCCCTTTACAGAAGCAGAAAGATGACAGCAACACTCGAGGTTGCGTGATGATTTAACATTTTAAATGCCATTTTCTGTGTCTGTGAATTTACTATGTGTGTGTCATTCACTAGCTTGTGTGCTCACAGAGATAACTGTGACAAAGTATGCATACGCCTGCGCAAGCGCTAACATTTGCATTTTCGTTTTTACAGCATTACGGTTCTTCATGTGTTTGATCATGTGATTTATAGGAATACTGGCTAATGTTTCTCTACTACAAGATTTCTGGGTTTATGTGTGAAGAAAACTGCAGTTACAGGCTATATGTTGATGGAGAAATTAATATAGTTTGAGACATACTGTGATGAGACCAGTGTTACTTTTTCCACAGCGAGTGTTAACTTTATGGTGTTTTATGGCACCTCTGGAATGTGGATGGCCGACGCCTGCCCACCAGGATGGTCAATGTGTATTGCTAATGTTTGTTTTTCTGAGACTGCATTTAGAAGATTCAGCTGAAGCGGACAAGTGACATGAGTAAAACAAATAAGAGATTACGGTAATTATGGAATAGTTTATTATGGGCTCATTTGCTGGCCACTTTTGAACCCATAATAATAATAATATATGAGTGGAGTGACTTTGCTTAAGAGAAGTCACTGATTACATTAATGTTAACAGAGTACATGGGATAATCCATGTCTGAGGTGAATTAGGGTAATAGTTGTAGTTACTGATTTGAGAAAACCTGCACATGACACTTGTCTTGCTGATGTTGAATGCTTATTACTCTTATGATACAATTGTTTACAGGTATGAAGTTTGATTTCACTTCCAGATTTTGCTTTCCAGGCCGTGATGGTGTGTATGCTGGCTCCTGGGAGAGCCAGGTGTTAAGCAAACTTAATATGCAACACACGCTAACATCTTTTATTGCAGGGTTACGGAGCTACTCCGGAGGAGGTGCCCTGATGTTGCCTGGGACATGATCTAGCTAATCTTTTTCTTTAAGACAGGGATCCAGGTTTGGTGAGTTGACGCATGGGAATGTCCATGCGTCAAGAGGTGGAGTGCAAGGATTAACATTAAACAATGTTTACTATTATTGTTGCAGTGATTTGTGTGATTAGCCGTTTATTTACAAGTATTAAACCTATGCAAGTGGTGCATCCATGTTCAGATGAGGCTTTGATGGCCTATAAGTGAAGTTCACTGAACTAAAGAATGTGGTTTGATGATTGTTGACATGCTCTCCAAATAGAAGTTTTTTTTCTTAGCAAGGAAATACAGGTGCAGCAGTAATCTCCTGAGAAATCTTCAGAGGCCCAGTGAGAAGCGTGAACCATTCCAGGCATAGCTGACAGCCAGGCAGTGGTTGAGGTCAAAGGTCAAGCTGGTTGGGGCCCATCATGAGATCAGACCTTGGAGCCACAGCAAGGACCATGAAACTGCCTGCAAAATAGAGGAGAGGATCGTCCACAAGATGGGAGCTGAGGCCAGGAGAGAGGCTTCAGGAGGATCAGAGATCATCTTCAGCACAGCAGACATCACACAGAGAGCTGTGCTACTGAGCTTCCAGGAGATTTTAAATAAAATGAAAGATTCAATATTGACGCTGAGGAAGACAACTAAGGTGTACGACGTGCTCTGCCTTAAACCTTCAGCAGCGTTGGAACATGAAAACTCGTGGGATGAGGGGAGCGTGCCAAGCTCCATCGACAGCGCAGAAGGAGTTCGAGGATGACATCATGATTCTGTGAAAGCACAGGAACCAGAAGCTATGGTGGTGATGACAGCAGTTTCCTATGAACATCACCTAATGCTGTGCCACTATACTGTGCATACGATGACACTCTGAAGGCTGCTGGGATCATAACAGCAGTAAGACAACTGAACCCTGCACCCTTTCCACAGAGGTGTTTCTCTGCAGAGCGTGGACAATGAAGGAGTCATAAATATCCCCCTCGCAGGATGAAGGCCTGAAGTGAGGTGATGGGAGGCCATAAAACTAGAGTGCTGAGAGGTCTGCAGCTTTGGAAATAGCTGAGACCCATGTTGACAAACAACAAAACTAACTGGTATGTTTGAATGTTTATTCTACATACATTTGGACTCTGGTCCTATGGACAACGAAACAACTAGAAGAGACATTCATGACGCCCTGCAGAACTCAAACCACTCTGCAGAGAGACATGTGATTTGCACACCCGGAGGAAGCATCACCAAGCTGAGATGTTTTTGAAAATGTTACTTTCTTAGTTTCACTATTAAATTAACAATTTCTTTGGTTGCTCGTAAGATGCAGTTTGCCATGAGATGAGCTCAATGAATGGGGTAACTGCTAATACATTTATTAAACTGTGTAACTTTTACAGTAATTTAGGGTGATTTGACATATGCTGAGTAAATAAATGTTTGCGTTGAAACTGTCAGACATGAGGTATTCATAACTGGGAACTTTCTAGCATAAAGGTCAAAAACGGGGGAATGTTAGAGTTTGTATTGTTGATTGTTATTTATGCTTAGAAATATTTAACCATAGATGCTTAGAGGTGTATAATCAATTGTGTAGTGATAAGTTGTGTGATCTTTAACAGGCTACAGAGGCTTGGTGTGCATTCCACACTAGAATGCACACCTACATCCTGGGAGCACGGGAAGAGGTCGCATCTTGTTTTAATTGTTTTATGGTAGGATTAACGTAGCTACGTCTGTTCTAGTCTAAGTGCTTTTCTGTTTAGATGAACTGCTGGACTTCCTCACCGGGGGGGGGTCTAGTCTACCCTCTTCCTGACCAAGGATGTTTGACACTTTGATCAGCAACACACACACACACACACACACACACACACACACACACACACACACAGGCAAGGTACTCTTTGTTTGTATGTAGACGTCGTATGTTAATGAACCTATGCATATTCATGTAACCTCAATAAAAGGACAGTGTTACGGGAGGACGGACGAGAGCGACTGGGGTCAAGCGAAGGGACGGCGCTCTGTCCGGTCTCTCCCGTGCACGAGTAACATGAAGAACTTTGCCTATTTGTGTCTTGCTTAGCAGTGTAATTATATTGTCTTCAACGTTCCAGCGGATGGGTTCAAGCTACAAACCTATCAGAGGTTTTGGCTCAAAATCTCACGATACATGGCCCCATTCATTCTGTCCTTAACACGGATCAGTCGTCCTGTCCCCTTGGCAGAAAAACAGCCCCATAGCATGATGTTTCCACCCCCATGCTTCACAGTAGGTATGGTGTTCTTGGGATGCAACTCAGTATTCTTCTTCCTCCAAACACGACGAGTTGAGTTTATACCAAAAAGTTCTACTTTGGTTTCATCTGACCACATGACATTCTCCCAATCCTCTGCTGTATCATCCATGTGCTCTCTGGCAAACTTCAGACGGGCCTGGACATGCACTGGCTTCAGCAGCGGAACACGTCTGGCACTGCGGGATTTGATTCCCTGCCGTTGTAGTGTGTTACTGATGGTGACCTTTGTTACTTTGGTCCCAGCTCTCTGCAGGTCATTCACCAGGTCCCCCCGTGTGGTTCTGGGATCTTTGCTCACCGTTCTCATGATCATTTTGACCCCACGGGATGAGATCTTGCCATGGCGGAGTTTGGAGTCTGACTGTTTGAGGCTGTGGACAGGTGTCTTTTATACAGATGATGAGTTCAAACAGGTGCCATTCATACAGGTAACGAGTGGGGGACAGAAAAGCTTCTTACAGAAGACGTTACAGGTCTGTGAGAGCCAGAGATTTTCCTTGTTTGAGGTGACCAAATACTTATTTTCCACCCTGATTTACGAATAAATTCTTTACAAATCCTACCATGTGAATTCATGGATTTTTTTTTCACATTCTGTCTCTCACAGTTGAAGTGTACCTCTGGTGCAAATTACTGACCTCTGTCATCATTTTAAGTGGGGGAACTTGCACAATCGGTGGCTGACTAAATACTTTTTTGCCCCACTGTATGTATGTATATATATATATATATATATATATATATATATATATAAAAAACACCCAGCACGCCCCTGCGGGCGGTTTATCCTTCAAGCTCGGGTCCTCTACCAGAGGCCTGGGAGCTTGAGGGTCCTGCGCAGTATCTTAGCTGTTCCCAGGACTGCGCTCTTCTGGACAGAGATCTCCGATGTTGTTCCCGGGATCTGCTGGAGCCACTCGCCTAGCTTGGGAGTCACCGCACCTAGTGCTCCGATTACCACGGGGACCACCGTTACCTTCACCCTCCACATCCTCTCGAGCTCTTCTCTGAGCCCTTGGTATTTCTCCAGCTTCTCGTGTTTCTCGTGTTCCTTCTTCCTGATATTGCTGTCATTCGGAACCGCTACATCGATCACTACGGCCGTCTTCTTCTGTTTGTCTACCACCACTATGTCCGGTTGGTTAGCCACCACCATTTTGTCCGTCTGTATCTGGAAGTCCCACAGGATCTTAGCTCGGTCATTCTCCACCACCCTTGGGGGCATCTCCCATTTTGACCTCGGGACTTCCAGGTTATACTCGGCACAGATGTTGCTGTACACTATGCCGGCCACTTGGTTATGGCGTTCCATGTATGCCTTGCCTGCTAGCATCTTGCACCCTGCTGTTATGTGCTGGATTGTCTCTGGGGCATCTTTACACAGCCTGCACCTGGGGTCTTGCCTGGTGTGATAGACCCCAGCCTCTATGGATCTTGTGCTCAGAGCTTGTTCTTGTGCTGCCATGATTAGTGCCTCTGTGCTGTCTTTCAGTCCAGCTTTGTCCAGCCACTGGTAGGATTTCTGGATATCAGCCACCTCCTCTATCTGCCGGTGGTACATACCGTGCAGGGGCCTGTCCTTCCATGATGGTTCCTCGTCTCCCTCCTCTTTCTTGGGTTTCTGCTGCCTGAGGTATTCACTGAGCACTCGGTCAGTTGGGGCCATCTTCCCAATGTATTCTGAGATGTTCGTTGTCTCATCCTGGACTGTGGTGCTGACACTCACCAGTCCCCGGCCCCCTTCCTTCCGCCAAAAAGTTCTACTTTGGTTTCATCTGACCACATGACATTCTCCCAATCCTCTGCTGTATCATCCATGTGCTCTCTGGCAAACTTCAGACGGGCCTGGACATGCACTGGCTTCAGCAGCGGAACACGTCTGGCACTGCGGGATTTGATTCCCTGCCGTTGTAGTGTGTTACTGATGGTGACCTTTGTTACTTTGGTCCCAGCTCTCTGCAGGTCATTCACCAGGTCCCCCCGTGTGGTTCTGGGATCTTTGCTCACCGTTCTCATGATCATTTTGACCCCACGGGATGAGATCTTGCGTGGAGCCCCAGATCGAGGGAGATTATCAGTGGTCTTGTATGTCTTCCATTTTCTGATGATTGCTCCCACAGTTGATTTTTTCACACCAAGCTGCTTGCCTATTGTAGATTCACTCTTCCCAGTCTGGTGCAGGTCTACAATACTTTTCCTGGTGTCCTTCGACAGCTCTTTGGTCTTGGCCATGGCGGAGTTTGGAGTCTGACTGTTTGAGGCTGTGGACAGGTGTCTTTTATACAGATGATGAGTTCAAACAGGTGCCATTCATACAGGTAACGAGTGGGGGACAGAAAAGCTTCTTACAGAAGACGTTACAGGTCTGTGAGGGCCAGAGATTTTCCTTGTTTGAGGTGACCAAATACTTATTTTCCACCCTGATTTACGAATAAATTCTTTACAAATCCTACCATGTGAATTCATGGATTTTTTTTTCACATTCTGTCTCTCACAGTTGAAGTGTACCTCTGGTGCAAATTACTGACCTCTGTCATCATTTTAAGTGGGGGAACTTGCACAATCGGTGGCTGACTAAATACTTTTTTGCCCCACTGTATATGTGTTTTAATAAAATAATTTGTGTTGACCCACTATGGACTTTCAGTCGTATGTCTCTTCCTCAAAATTCGAACCGCGACAGTTCAATATGTTAGGCTCCGGCTCGGAGGACCAAATAAATGTTGGGTCTGTGTTTCCACAAGCCCCGCTAATTCTAGAGACTTATTCATCATGAAGAAAACAAGACAGTCGATCGAGCCATTATTTGCGCAAGGGAGGCCCCGTCTGTGTCCACCACGGAAATGACCCCAAATCTGACCTCCTCTTGCTGCCTTTTATTGAGAGACAGTTCACACAAAACACATCACAGCAAAGCCACGCCCACTTGGTTCTAAGACAAGGCATTGTATGTATATGTGTGAACTTCTGTAAGAATGTGTATGTGCGTGTTATGTGAGAATGTGTATGTGTGTGTGTGTAAGAATGTGTGTGTGTTACCTCCTGCTGACCAAATGGTCATAAAAGCAGGAGCAACATCACAAGAAACAGATCTTCCAGATAGAATGTATCTGCAATAAAACATTACAGCCCCCATCCAGAACCTCAAGAATTTGGGGAGAAGGACAGTGGAATTCCTTTCATCAGAGTTGGCAAGCATAAAATGACAACATTTAACAATTCACTCTAACACAACCTTTTCAGGTGTTTAAAAAATTCTTCATTTTAAGCCCATATACAAATGGATTAAACAAAGGATGATACAAAGCTAGTTGTAATGTCATTATTAAGCGTGCAGTTTTTGGAAAATCTGATTCCACTCGGGCTATAACGACATCATAGCAACTTAAACAGGAAAAGCTAATTAAAACTGTAAGGTGGGGTAAAGAGGTCTCTGCAGCTTTCTTCCTAATTTCTTTACAACTTCGATAAGACATGAAGAACATTTTTGTGTATGTGTAAAGTATGAATACTTCAGTAGATTAAAAAGTAGGCATGCTGTTTAATGGGCTGATGGTCACCAACATGTATGTCATGCTTGAGAACTGTGGATTTGTCACCAAAAAGCAAGCACGACTAGCTTATCTAAATAGGATAAATGAGTCTCGGGGTCTTACAATATATATATATATATATATATATATATATATATATATATATATATTTGTATATGTATATATATATATATATATATATATATATTTGTATATGTATATATATGTATAGGAAATACTACGAGATCTAAATAACTAACAATTCCAAATACAGTAACTAACCTTGATTTTACACACTGAAGAGTGTAAATTGTATTGTTACAAAATATTGATTTTAAATGAAAGGAACACAGTTTACTTTTAGCCATTCCTATTGCTTGGACGGCAATATTAGAAGCAGGTACAAGCCAAGCTATGACCAAGAAAATACTCACAGTGCTTTTTCTCATGATGGTTGGATATTGTAGAGGTTTACATATAGCCACATATCTGTCATAGGCCATGGCTGCCAAGAGAAAAAACTCAGAACAACCTAGAGAATAAATTATGAAAAACTGAAAGAGACATGCTGAATATGATATGATTTGTTTTTCAGATAAAAAGTCAATCAGGAGTTTTGGGTAAACAGTTGTGCTGTAAATAACAACATTCAGTAGCAATGCTGCAATAAAAGTGTACATAGGTTTGTGGAGATTTTTGTGGATCAAAATGAGGTATATAATAATAGAGTTACTGCAAGTTATTAGAATATATAATGTGAACATAATAAAAAAATAAACATATCTGTATTTGTTAATTTCCACATGTCCATCAAAAGTTATATAGGTAACATTTAATTCTTCATCCATTGATGTTTTTTTTAAAACTACAAAATGTTTCATTAAACAAATTGCACAAGGTGGATAAATGGAAAATACTGAAAAATGCACCATCACGCAAACAGTGAGCAGTTACAGTGTGTGGAAGGTTTTTATCAGACAAATTAAGCCTCCAAGGAGCTGAACATTGGAGGTTCATCTCACCCTTTTCACTCTCTTTTGCTTAGCACTGCAGGACTTCAACACAAAATCTTTTTAGCTGAGATCTTAAATCTTACACAGTGGAGTAGAATAAACTAGTTCAACTTGAGAAATGTGGAATTTAGGATGGAGGCAAAGAGTGGCAGTTAACATTAAAAGGTGTAAAAAAAAAAAAAAAAGGTACAAGATATTGAAAATAAGCAGACCTCAGTGCAACAAAGTGTATTTCCAACACTGAAAGGCACAGAGGCCAACTTTAACATTGCAAGGTGTAAAAACAAGTACAAGACTTTCTACTTTTACTTGAGTACATTTGTGAAGAACTGTACTTTTACTCCGCTATATTTGCAAAATTTGACTCATTACTTTTAAAAAAAAATAATTAGTTTAACACATTAGATAGCATGCCGCCAGTGGAGTTTCCCGTAACTTTTTTACCAATCAGATGAGGCCATGCAGTCACATGACCAGTTTGAAACTGTGGCGGGCAGAGCGGCCCAAGCGTTTCAAAGTAGCGGACACACGGAAAGATGACTCATTGTCACGGTTTGCTTGAGGACTCACATGCAGGACTCAGAGGCACAGTCAGTATTTATTACAGTTCCACCAGGTGTATATACAAACAGTGCAGGGGATAGTGCTATATACAAAGCGGTGACAGGGAAAGGGCTCCGGGGAAATCCAGGTAGGGAAAAGACACTTGCTCCTCTTCTGGCTCTCTCTCCAAACACTCACACAAAAGGGAATCCACTCGGGGAATGCAGGGTCGGGTCCAGGGGATGCGAGTCACACACAACGATCCAGCGATGAGTAGAAGCCACACCCTGGCTTAAATGCTGGCTGCGCTGATGAGGCCCAGGTGTTTCCTCTTCAGAGGGGCGTGGGCCAAGGACGTGAACCCACCATGAGTTCCGCCCTGGCGAGAGAGAGAACACTACTAGTCAGCGGCCTGCTGATCCTCTGGCCGTGACACCCATGAAATAACTCCAAATAACTTTTTGTGAAAGAAATAGACAGAAAATATTGTGAAAATTGGTTTATTTTATATCTCCTAGTTTTAACTGAAGAGATAAAAACATGTATGAAATATCACAAACTGCAGTATTGTATAAATGCTTACATCCTGCTGATGCAATGGAGACATCTTCTAGTGACAGTGTACATCCGTGTGTGTGTGAGGAGGTTCCTAAACTCACTGACACAGAAATGGATGTCCACAACTCCCTCTGTGCAGGTGGGGTCAGGACCCTCCTCATGTTGGGTGAAGAGGGGTGGTGCTGGGGCCGGTCAGATATAAAGTGCTGAGAGTGGATCTTTGGTCCTCTGTGCAGCTCTGTCCACTCTCAGCTGTTCCAGGATTGCTAAAGACACTGCCCTGCAAAGCAATAACACAAGAAAGTTGTCATTTTAACACAAAACAGATTTTCATTGTTGGTTGTTGCAACAATTTAAATGTCGTTAAACACAATTTAAATCCAACATACACACATGAAAACTAAATAAACTTAAACCTACAGTGCTGCTGACATCAAACCATGATTTATACCAACTACTGGAAGAATTTAGTCTTCCAAGACTAAATGTATGATAACTTACATAGTTGGAAAACAGCACCACTCTCCGGTTTGTCCTTTGGTCATCCATCTTTCTCATCAGGTCATGGTAAGGCTGTCGTCTGGGTGGGGTGTTGAGTGTCTGAAGTGCTGAATGCTGGGAGATGAAAAGTGTAAAGCAGCTTTATTGAATTTAAAGACAAAAAATAAAAATATGAATTCACAGATCACTGATTTGTTAAATTTACTTTTCTTCTCATGTGTTTTTATCTTACCTCTGATCCCTTAGCCACAGGCTATACCTTATGTAAAAAGAGACTACTGTCAGTTCACTACATCATTTTTAAACCTATTCTACTTATTTGTGTTGACATTAAGTATGGGCTGTCATGGCTAACCAATGGACACACCTGCAGCCGGAGTTCTGGCAAGCAAAAGGTGACAGTTTATTTACAAAACGGGAATCCACACACGTGCTCTCCTCTTCAGCACAATAACCGCCGCTACTCATGCTGCCACACTCAGGGATCACAGGGAAGGGTACATCACCAGCTCCGGGGAAATGTGTACACAGAGAGCACGATTAGATCCAACAGGCAAAATACACAGAGAGAGTTTGCTCAAGCTGTGATTCAATGTTCCAGCGAAGACTGCTTCGTGCCGAACACTCATACGGAGCTCCAGCAGATCAGCAACAGATGGAGGCAATCACCGCAGGTGCATGGGTCAAGAGGGAGAGCCCACAATGAGCTGCGCCCAGGCAAGCAGGAGAGATTGATTTTCAAAAACACATTTATTCACTTAATAGTGAATCATACAAAAATTCTGCTCAAACCAACACATTGCTAAATAAAAGTTCAGAGTTATTTAAAGTAAAGAGACTACCTTTATAGTCCCAAAGATTTTGAAAAACATCCAGGCCATCCATTTTGAAATAATATTTATACTCTAACATCACTCTTGCTCTTAACATACTCTTGAAGAGCTCTACACAATCAATATTTCGTCCATTATAAATTTTATATTTTCTACTCAAGTAAATTACCAACTTTGCTTGACCCAAGAAAAAAATGATACATCGTCCCTTTTTCTTCTTCCTTTTGTCATATGAAAAGCCAAAAATAAAACACTCTTTTGAAAAAAAAAATTCTACAAAGTATTTCCAAATACCATTAAGTACTGAAAATGAATCCATTAACCCGAAACACTGTACAAAACAATGAAAAATAGTTTCTCTCATTGAACAAAAAGGACATTTATCTGAAACCCCATGATGGACACAAGAGGCAACTGGTGAAGGCAACTGTAGCTTGCCTTCACCAGTGTATGAATGTGAGAGTGAATGAACGGTGGTATTGTAAAGCGCTTTGAGGGGTCCTGAAAAGCGCTATATAAATGCAATCCATTATTATTATCATCATTATAAGAGCATTAACTGCAATGATACCATGTAAAATTCGCCACTGTAAATCACCTGTTTTTTTTTGTTTTTTTTGCCTGTCCCATTTGGTTCTTTAGCCATCAGAATTGTTGTCTGAAGACCAACAAGGATACCCAATGGATTTACTTTGCCAAATGGATCATCGTGGCATTGCCGTATTGGTCCGTTTGATCGACCTTTGTTTTTATTGTTTATTATATTTTATTTTCAGATGTTACAGACGGGACAGACATGAGTGAGGGATAGGAAAGGGAGAAAGAAAGAGGAAGGAAAAGAAAAACAGAAGGGGAGAGGGACAGTGAGAAAGGGGGGAAGAAAAAAAAATCTCCTGGATCACCTGTTGAGAGAAGAAGAATAGAAAACAAGCAAAAAAAACCCCAAAGCAACATACTAAACACAACACCATCGCATTAATCTAGCTAAGTGTAAACAGCAGTAAATACTGAATATTCAATGTTGTTGTGCAGCACGCAGGACAGACAGCGCACAATGTGCTTTGAAGTAGCAGCCAAGAAAGGTGTAATTTAAGTCTACGAACAGTGAACACCCGTGTGCATACCTGTGTGGATCAGCGCGCTTGTATTCAAATGGTTTCCACATGTAATGGTCTGCAAGAGGATGTAGCGAGCCATAGCCCCGTCCCCCAGGGCATGAAGCAGGCATGGAGGAGATCCAGGCCCCAGACATCCAGAGGCTCCCACAGCACGAGAGCCCAAAGAGGACCACCGGAGGGGCATCCGTGCCACCCTCATGGGAAGGGCTGAGGATCCCCAGACGAGGCGTCACCCAGTAGCCACTGAGCAGAAGCTAGAGGGGGCTGCACCGGCGTGCCCGCCGGCTCTGCCGGCAGCCAGCTGTGCCAGAGTGAACCGAGCCGCAGGCCCAGAGGCCGGAGGCCCGAGGGCCCCCTGCACCCCGGAGGAGGCCTGACCGAGCAACAGGCGCCAGGCCCCGCCAGGTAGCCACCGGGAGTGAGCTGGTACATACCTGAGTGCCCAGCCCCGGACACCAAGAACCACCAATGTACCGACCCCTAAGGGCATCAGTCACCGGCAGGGAGTGTGGTGAGGGGAGATAGGCCTTGGAGGGCCTGGGAGTTCCCAGAGAGGTGGAGTCTAAGACCCGACCTGACATATAGACACAGACAAACAGGCACACACAGACACAAACATGCATTCCCACCCTCATGCACACATATAGAAACACTCAGCACTCACCCAATGTAAGGATTGACATAAATGGACATGTACACACAATCACACTCCCCAAACATACTCTATACCCCGGGTCCAGGTACCCTCGCCCCCAGAGGAGGAAACAGAACCCAGACCCAAGAGATGTTACCCTTCCCCCCGGGGTGTAGGCAAGCAGACCGTCCCAGGCTCCGCAGCAGCAGGGAGGCCAATCGGACAGCTAACATCTCCTCCCTGCCCCCCCGCCCCCATGGCTAGCAGAGAACGGGAGTGTGTGAAGACCCCATACCTCCCTCCTCCCGCTCATGTGTAGTGTTGCTGCGTGTTGTTCTAAATCACCTGTGTTCTTAGTTAATGGTGGCTTGTACAGCATCCCCCATACAGGTGTCACATCAAAACCAACCTTAAAATGTTCTCTCCAAGGCGTATGATTTTTACCTTTTAACTTTATTCCAGGAGCTTTACCATTTTCCATACTCAAAGCTTCCTGCAGTTCTTGCAGAGTTGAGGCAGGCTCCAAGACGATACTGTCTTGCTCTGAGACCTCTGGCAAGTTACTGAGAAACTCTTCACTAGCCACGGAATCTTCTCTAAACTCGCTGACATACAGCTTTGAAAAATAATCAACAGCCTTTTTGTCATGTTTCGGCTGTGTACAGGCAGGAGAAGGACCCAAACGCAAAACTCACGACAACAAAATTAAACTCAAAAAGCTGCTTTATTGCAAAATGGCATGGGAAAACTAAACTGGGACATGGCTAACTAACACACAGGGAAACAGCCATGAGGGAGACTACAACACTGAAAAAGTGAAACACAGGGCTCAAATACACAGAGGGATAACGAGGGAACAAGACACAGAAGGAGAGCACAGCTGGGAGTAATCAGGCTGGACGAGACAAGGGAAGCAAAACTAGAAACATTGACATGAGACACGGACCTTCAAAGTAAAACAGGAAACACACTGACTGAACTCTAGACATGTAAACTTAACAGCAACTGGGGAGACAGAACATAGGAACCTTAAACATGGTACAAAAACGTCACAGTAGACACAACATGGAACACAGGGAAGCCATATTACAAAGCCAAAGAACTAAACCTATGATAACCCTAACTGAGACCTAGGGAAACAAGAAAAAGAACAACAAAGGACTCAAAACATAAACCATAATATAAAAACACAAGATCTCTTCAAAATAAAATAGGAAACATAATGAGATGCAGACATGACAACCTGAACTTGACAACGTAAGACACAGACATGAAACACATGAAGAGCAGGGGAGACTTAACATGGGTTGGAAACACAAGGGGGAACTAATAAGCAAATGAACATAGGAGACCTAATGAGCTTAAACATACTATAAACATCAAAATGAACTAAAGCTCAAAACACTGGGTCATAAGACCCAGGATCGTGACACTTTTTCTGTAATTCAGTGGGTTCAGTCAGCTCTTTCCCATCCTCAAATTGAATACAGTGAATACGGCGATTCTGTCCATTGTTTTTTTCCAAACTAAAGAAGAATTCTGAGGGAGCATCCATTTCAGCAAAATTTTGAAAACATGAATGGACCAGGGCGGCCTGTGCTCTAAACCCTAGCACATCACCCAAAACAGCGTTTTTACTTTTGAGTGCCTGAAAATGGTCTCGATCTCCTGTGGACTCACTCAAATTTTGAAGATCCACTACATCAGTCTCTAATGTTTTATATAGATTTTAGCATCTCACTTATGTGTATTGAACACAGAACTGCTGAATTTCTATTTTAACAATATCCCACCATTGCTGCAAGGAAGCAAGCTGACACTTCATAGTTCTCCATTGATAAATGAGGACCTTTCCACAAATGTTTTTCCATGTGATGATGTCCTCTTGCTTTTTAATCTAATGACTGCACTGACTTCTTTTTCATTAAATGCTTTTCTTTGTAATCTGATGTATGTCATGCATGTATTATTTTAAGACAGGTGGGGATTATGTGTCCTCACTCTGTCTTCACCATTAATGGCCTATTTACTTGGGTGTGACTTAACCAATGAACCAGTACAAACCTGTTATATGTCAGCTGGTTTATCCATGAAGATGTGATTGGTTAATTGGAAATTTTTTCTGTTTACTGTTTTTAATTTAAGCACACTTCTACTATGTAGCACAGATTAACTAATTTGTCTGGACCTGTGGCTGCAGAATGTGTGAGGTGGTGAGAAGACCCAAACACAGGAGAAAAGGAACTACTTAGCAAAAAGCGAGCTGTTTATTTAGGCTGAACATTAAAGTACAAAGAAAATCCCCCAACCAACCAAACAAACAAATAAACTAAACTGGGAAAATACTAGGGACATGGACCCCGAGAGACACAAAAACTGATGAGAAGAGAATCGGACAAGGGTCAAGAGGCTACTGAGAAAATTTATACACAAGGGGAAGAATAGACGAGTGGAGACAGCTGGGAAACACAGCAGAAACAAATAAGATATAATGAGAGACAAGGAGTATCGAAAACATATGAACGTCACACTAGGACAGGGATTAGGGAACACTGCAACATGACAGACTAGAGAGACAAGGACGAAACACAAAAAGAGAGGAACATGGGAACAGGTAAGAGAGACAAAACACAGAGATATGAGTAAGACCTAGAGCGAGAGAAATAGAGAGAGACCGCTAGAGAGGGAGAGCGATAGACAGAGAGAGAGAGAGAGAAAGAGAGAGAGAGAGAGAAAGAGAGAGAGAATGAGGGTCACACAGAGAGGCAAAGTGAGCAAGACAGAGCGAGAGAGCGAAAGAGTGACACAAGGAGGTACACTAAAATGGAGACAAGACACTGAGGACAAGACAGAATGAGAAAAGCTAAAGTAAACTAAATACCCTAAAATAAACCTGAATCAACGGGGATAAACTGCATAATCAGAAGAATATAAGAACAAGAAAGATTAAAGATTAAATTACCAATAATCATCCCACAGATGTAATATTATCTACAGCTACTCTTAGTACCATTGATGTTAGGTTAGACTCTTTTTCTCCAATTGATCTTTCTGAGTTAAGTCATAATTACTTCCTCCAAACTATCAACGTGTCTTTTAGACCCCATTCCTACAAAACTGCTCAAAGAAGTCCTGCCATTAATTAATTATTTGATCTTAAATATGATCAACCTATCTCTAATAATCGGCTATGTACCACAGGCCTTCAAGGTGGCTGTAGTTAAACCTTTACTCAAAAAGCTATCTCTAGACCCAGCAGTCTTAGCTAATTATAGGCCAATCTCCAACCTTCCTTTCATATCAAAAATCCTTGAAAGAGTAGTTGTCAAACAGCTAACAGATCATCTGCAGAGGAATGGTTTATTTGAAGAGTTTCAGTCAGGTTTCAGAGCTCATCACAGCACAGAAACAGCTTTAGTGAAGGTTACAAATGATCTTCTTGTGGCCTCTGACAGTGGACTCATCTCTGTGCTTGTCCTGCTAGACCTTAGTGCAGCATTCGATACTGTTGACCATAATATCCTATTAGAGCGATTAGAACATGCTGTAGGTATTACAGGTACTACACTGCAGTGGTTTGTATCATATCTATCTAATAGACTCCAATTTGTACATGTAAATGGAGAGTCCTCTTCACACACTGAGGTTAATCATGGAGTTCCACAGGGTTCAGTGCTAGGACCAATTCTGTTTACACTATACATGCTTCCCCTAGGCAGCATCATTAGAAGACATGGCATAAATTTTCACTGCTATGCAGATGACACCCAGCTCTATCTGTCCATGTAGCCAGATAACACACACCAATTAGTTAAACTGCAGGAATGTCTTAAAGACATAAAGACCTGGATGGCCGCTAACTTTCTGCTTCTTAATTCAGATAAAACTGAGGTTATTGTACTCGGCCCTGAAAATCTTAGAAATATGGTATCTAACCAGATTCTTACTCTGGATGGCATTACCTTGGCCTAACGCTGTGAGGAACCTTGGAGTCATTTTTGACCAGGACATGTCCTTCAACGCACATATTAAACAAATATGTAAGACTGCTTTCTTCCATTTGCGCAACATCTCTAAAGTTAGAAATATCCTGTCTCAGAGTGACGCTGAAAAACTAGTTCATGCATTTATTACTTCCAGGCTGGACTACTGCAATTGATTATTATCAGGATGTCCAAAAAACTCCCTGAAAAGCCTTCAGCTAATCCAAAATGCTGCAGAAAGAGTCCTGACAGGGACTAGAAAGAGAGAGCATATTCCTCCTGTTTTGGCTTCCCTTCATTGACTTCCTGTTAAATCCAGAATTGAATTCAAAATCCTGCTCCTCACATACAAGGTCTTAAATAATCAGGCCCCATCTTATCTTAATGACCTTGTAGTACCATATCACCCTATTAGAGAACTTCGCTCTCGCTCTGCAGACCTACTTGTTGTTCCTAGAGTATTTAAAAGTAGAATGGGAGGGAGAGCCTTCAGTTTTCAGGCCCCTCTTCTGTGGAACCAGCTTCCAGTTTGAATTCGGGAGACAGACACTATCTCTACTTTTAAGATTAGGCTTAAAACTTTCCTTTTTGCTAAAGCATATAGTTAGGGCTGGACCAGGTGACCCTGAATCCTCCCTTAGTTATGCTGCAATAGATGTAGGCTGCCGGGGATTCCCATGATGCATTGAGTTTTTCCTTTCCAGTCACCTTTCTCACTCACTATGAGTTAATAGACCTCTCTGCATTGAATCATATCTGTTATTAACCTCTGTCTCTCTTCCACAGCATGTCTTTATGCTGTTTTCCTTCTCCCACCCCAGCCGGTCGCAGCAGATGGCCGACCCTCCCTGAGCCTGGTTCTGCCGGAGGTTTCTTCCTGTTAAAAGGGCGTTTTTCCTTCCCACTGTGGCCAAAACGCTTGCTCATAGGGGGTCATATGACTGTTGGGTTTTTCTCTGTATTTATGAAGCGCCTTGAGGCGACTTTTCTTGTGATTTGGCGCTATATAAATAAAATTGAATTGAATTGAAGCAGCTAAACTAAGAAACTGTTGAGGGAGAGAGAAGACAATATGCTCCAATTTTAAGTTTTCAAAATTTATCATCGAAATATTTAGAATTTTTAATTGCTTTACATGGCGCCATGGATCTCCTTTCTCTGGCTCAGAGACAAAGGCACTGTGCCAGGGCGGTATACACTTTTATGAATCAAAGAAACTGAATGTTAACATGATTGGTCAAATGAGTTGAGAGTGGCCTTAGGTCTCATACCAGCACATGTTTCTTCTTCTGCAGCTCTCTGGGCATCTCGTTATATGGAGATGCCCTTTTGCAGGCAACACCCTCGTTACCATGACAACCACCTCTTACGCTCTGGTCAGGCCTGTAGAGTTAAAGAAGGGGTGTAGAGTGCATGCCATAACAACAGATTTATGATCAATGCCACATTCCTGTGAGGGTTTGTGAGGAAGTGCTGTATCTGATAGCATCAGAGTAACACTCTACTTCCAAAACCTACCTACAATACACTCTATACAGTATGGAAAAAAACAGAAATTTGCAATGCCAATCATGAGGTATTAGCCCTAAAGCAAACAAACATTTGATATGTTTCTCATGTTCTATTGTGAGTAAAATATGGGTTTATGAGAATGGCAAATTATTAAATTCTGTTTTGTTTTGTTTTTTTGTTTTTTACATTTTACACAGTGTCCCCAGTTTTTGTAACTGGGATTGTACTTTTCAAGATTGTTTTTCTACATACATCTGTTTGGTTTATAACCCACAGAGAACAATAATATGTGACAAGAGATGAAGATGCAGGGCCTTAAGCAACAGTTATAAAGTGTTACTACCTATTCCATCTATGTTGCACTTGTAGCATATTGCAAATAAGAATCAGTAATAAAGTAAAAATGAAAAAATATAAAAAAGTTGAAAAACATTTATCTGAAAATGGATCAGAACTGATACATTTATTAAAGATAATTCCATGTTGATTGATGAAAATATATAATTAACACCTCCATTTTTGAGAGCATTCTTTATTTACAGCATTTTTTTCTCACCTGCCTGAAACTTTTGCACAGTACTGTATGTATGTATGTATGTGTATATATATATATATATATATATATATATATAAAACCAGCTGGATAGCGTAGCGGTTAGACTACACGCCTTTGGAACAGAGGATCGCAAGTTGGATTCCTGCCTGGGGCGTCTGTATCCAGTAAGGGTCCTAAGGCTAGACCCCCTATGCTAAGCAAGCCTACCGCAGACATGAGCGAGACAGATAAATATGAAGGCATGCCGGCTCGGACGTCGCCCGGATCAACAAGGTCCGCGTCAGGTGTTGAGGAACCAGGGCACCCTGACGAAAAGTGGGCTACTGGAACTGGAACAAGAAGGCATCGGTGGGCAAGAGACGAAAACAGGGCGTTGTTGGAATGCTACTACGCAAGTAACCCCGGCGGAAGGGGCTACATGAATAGGATAAGGGACCTATGGATTCTTCGATACCCAACATCCACAATGACGGCGAAACAACTAGTAGCTCAGTGTTCCAACATTCGAAAGAAGGGACTGCTCTCACAGCTAGAGATTGAC
The DNA here is from genome assembly GCF_057381915.1 of Diplotaxodon limnothrissa. NCBI lineage: Eukaryota > Metazoa > Chordata > Actinopteri > Cichliformes > Cichlidae > Diplotaxodon > Diplotaxodon limnothrissa. Next base: position 9,736,756 of record NC_140611.1, on the reverse strand, counting down.
GAGGTACAACACAAATGCTACGGCAAGGAGGAGTCAGGACCCCAGGTCAGGGGGGCGATATCATCACCCCCACCCGAGATTGGGTACATAGCCCCAAGTGCGATAGGAGAAGGATCGTTGAGTGCGAGAGGAACTGACCTGAAAAATAGGATCATGGCCAAGCTTGAAACCTGGATCCCCCGTAGCCGGTTACCAAGATTACGTGAAGTACCCTCAGAAGGTCTGCTAGATGATGTTAATGCAGCACTACGGGCAATACCTACAACCACGATTACCGACACTAACAAGCTGATCTACAATACGGCAGCAGTGATCAGTGAGATGCTTGGCTACAAGTTGAACAGCGACAAGGGGCAGTACCCTCCATGGAGAAGGAGGCTAGAGGGCAAGATCAAAGTAGCACGGAGGGAGGTTAGCCAACTAACGGAGTTGCAGAAAGGTGCGACAAATAAGGTGCCTAAGAAATACAGCAAGCTGTCCATACCTGAGGCCTTGGAAACTGCCAAGCAAAGACTCACAGCCTTGGCCAGCCGCTTGAGGAGGTACACCAGAGAGATAGAAGGCAGGAGAATAAACCAGCTGTTCTCCACAGAACCAGCAAAGGTGTACTCTCAGTGGCAAGGGAACAATAAGAGAACAGCACCACCAAGGCTGGAGACGGAGCAATACTGGAAGAGCATATGGGAGAAGGATGCAACCCATAACGGCAATGCTCAGTGGCTAGAGGATCTGAGGGCAGACCACAGCGACCTCCCTGAACAGGGTCCAGTAACCATCACAGTGGCAGATATCCAAGAAAGGGTCTCCAGTATGAAGAGTTGGACAGCACCAGGGCCCGACATGGTTCACGCCTACTGGCTGAAGAAGCTGACTGCACTCCACGAGCGTCTGGCAGCACAAATGAACCAGCTGCTAGTTAACGAGAGACACCCAGAATGGCTAACTGAAGGCTGGACGGTCCTGATCCCCAAGGACCCCAAGAAGGGACCGGTCCCCTCCAACTACCGACCAATAACCTGCCTCAGTACTACATGGAAGCTCCTGTCAGGCATCATATCGGCTAAGATGAACAGGCACATGGGTCAATACATGAGCAGGACACAGAAAGGAATTGGCAAGAATACCAGAGGCGCAAAACACCAGCTACTGGTAGACAGAACAATCAGCCGAGACTGCAAGACCAGACTGACCACCCTGTGCACTGCCTGGATTGATTACAAGAAGGCCTATGACTCAATGCCCCACAGCTGGATACTGGAATGCCTAGAATTGTACAAGATCAACGGGACCCTAAGAGCCTTCATCAGGAACTCAATGGGGATGTGGCGTACAACACTAGAGGCCAACTCCAAGCCCATAGCACAAGTCACCATCAAGTGCGGGATCTACCAAGGAGATGCTCTGTCCCCACTGCTGTTCTGCATAGGCCTGAACCCCCTCAGTGAGATCATTAACAAGACTGGCTACGGATACCGACTACGGAACGGAGCAGTTGTCAGCCACCTCCTGTACATGGATGACATCAAGCTGTATGCCAAGAGTGAACGAGACATCGATTCACTGATCCACACTACCAGGCTATACAGCAATGACATTGGAATGTCGTTCGGACTGGAGAAGTGTAGCCGGATGGTAACAAAGAGAGGGAAGGTAGTCAGAACTGAGGGGATTGAACTACCAGAAGGCAACATTGCAGACATAGAGGACAGTTACAAGTACTTGGGGATCCCGCAGGCGAATGGGAACCATGAAGAGGCCGCTAGAAAAGCTGCAACCACCAAGTACCTGCAGAGGGTCAGGCAAGTCCTGAGGAGTCAGCTGAATGGTAAGAACAAGATCCGGGCCATCAACACGTACGCCCTACCCGTGATCAGGTACCCTGCTGGGGTAATAGGCTGGCCAAAGGAGGAGATAGAAGCCACTGACATAAAGACAAGAAAGCTCCTTACCATGCATGGAGGGTTTCACCCCAAGTCCAGCACCCTGAGGCTGTACGCTAAGCGGAAGGAAGGGGGCCGGGGACTGGTGAGTGTCAGCACCACAGTCCAGGATGAGACAACGAACATCTCAGAATACATTGGGAAGATGGCCCCAACTGACCGAGTGCTCAGTGAATACCTCAGGCAGCAGAAACCCAAGAAAGAGGAGGGAGACGAGGAACCATCATGGAAGGACAGGCCCCTGCACGGTATGTACCACCGGCAGATAGAGGAGGTGGCTGATATCCAGAAATCCTACCAGTGGCTGGACAAAGCTGGACTGAAAGACAGCACAGAGGCACTAATCATGGCAGCACAAGAACAAGCTCTGAGCACAAGATCCATAGAGGCTGGGGTCTATCACACCAGGCAAGACCCCAGGTGCAGGCTGTGTAAAGATGCCCCAGAGACAATCCAGCACATAACAGCAGGGTGCAAGATGCTAGCAGGCAAGGCATACATGGAACGCCATAACCAAGTGGCCGGCATAGTGTACAGCAACATCTGTGCCGAGTATAACCTGGAAGTCCCGAGGTCAAAATGGGAGATGCCCCCAAGGGTGGTGGAGAATGACCGAGCTAAGATCCTGTGGGACTTCCAGATACAGACGGACAAAATGGTGGTGGCTAACCAACCGGACATAGTGGTGGTAGACAAACAGAAGAAGACGGCCGTAGTGATCGATGTAGCGGTTCCGAATGACAGCAATATCAGGAAGAAGGAACACGAGAAACACGAGAAGCTGGAGAAATACCAAGGGCTCAGAGAAGAGCTCGAGAGGATGTGGAGGGTGAAGGTAACGGTGGTCCCCGTGGTAATCGGAGCACTAGGTGCGGTGACTCCCAAGCTAGGCGAGTGGCTCCAGCAGATCCCGGGAACAACATCGGAGATCTCTGTCCAGAAGAGCGCAGTCCTGGGAACAGCTAAGATACTGCGCAGGACCCTCAAGCTCCCAGGCCTCTGGTAGAGGACCCGAGCTTGAAGGATAAACCGCCCGCAGGGGCGTGCTGGGTGTTTTTTATATATATATATATATATATATATATATATATATATATATATATATATATATACATACATACAGTGGGGCAAAAAAGTATTTAGTCAGCCACCGATTGTGCAAGTTCCCCCACTTAAAATGATGACAGAGGTCAGTAATTTGCACCAGAGGTACACTTCAACTGTGAGAGACAGAATGTGAAAAAAAAATCCATGAATTCACATGGTAGGATTTGTAAAGAATTTATTCGTAAATCAGGGTGGAAAATAAGTATTTGGTCACCTCAAACAAGGAAAATCTCTGGCTCTCACAGACCTGTAACGTCTTCTGTAAGAAGCTTTTCTGTCCCCCACTCGTTACCTGTATGAATGGCACCTGTTTGAACTCATCATCTGTATAAAAGACACCTGTCCACAGCCTCAAACAGTCAGACTCCAAACTCCGCCATGGCAAGATCTCATCCCGTGGGGTCAAAATGATCATGAGAACGGTGAGCAAAGATCCCAGAACCACACGGGGGGACCTGGTGAATGACCTGCAGAGAGCTGGGACCAAAGTAACAAAGGTCACCATCAGTAACACACTACAACGGCAGGGAATCAAATCCCGCAGTGCCAGACGTGTTCCGCTGCTGAAGCCAGTGCATGTCCAGGCCCGTCTGAAGTTTGCCAGAGAGCACATGGATGATACAGCAGAGGATTGGGAGAATGTCATGTGGTCAGATGAAACCAAAGTAGAACTTTTTGGTATAAACTCAACTCGTCGTGTTTGGAGGAAGAAGAATACTGAGTTGCATCCCAAGAACACCATACCTACTGTGAAGCATGGGGGTGGAAACATCATGCTATGGGGCTGTTTTTCTGCCAAGGGGACAGGACGACTGATCCGTGTTAAGGACAGAATGAATGGGGCCATGTATCGTGAGATTTTGAGCCAAAACCTCCTTCCATCAGTGAGAACTTTGAAGATGAAACGAGGCTGGGTCTTCGAACATGACAATGATCCAAAACACACCGCCCGGGCAACAAAGGAGTGGTTCCGTAAGAAGCATTTGAAAGTCCTGGAGTGGCCTAGCCAGTCTCCAGACCTCAACCCCATAGAAAATCTGTGGCGGGAGTTGAAAGTCCGTGTTGCTCGGCGACAGCCCCAAAACATCACTGCTCTCGAGAAGATCTGCATGGAGGAATGGGCCAAAATACCAGCTACTGTGTGTGCAAACCTGGTAAAGACCTATAGTAAATGTTTGACCTCTGTTATTGCCAACAAAGGTTATGTTACAAAGTATTGAGTTGTGTTTTTGTTATTGACCAAATACTTATTTTCCACCCTGATTTACGAATAAATTCTTTACAAATCCTACCATGTGGATTCATGGATTTTTTTTTTCACATTCTGTCTCTCACAGTTGAAGTGTACCTCTGGTGCAACTTACTGACCTCTGTCATCATTTTAGGTGGGGGAACTTGCACAATCGGTGGCTGACTAAATACTTTTTTGCCCCACTGTGTATATATATATATATATATGTATATATATATATATATATATATTTATATATATATATATATATAGAGAGAGAGAGAGAGAGAGAGAGGTAGCAATTGATTAACTAAATTAACTAAATTATTTTTTGCGCTTACAACCCACAATAGTAAAAGATAACCTGTGACAAAAAAGGAGGAAAAATGTGAAACGCAGGCATAGGAACTGCTTAGACTTCAAACATTACCAGCAACAGTTTAACAAATTGTTTATCTTTGTTTTATGACCATTATGTTTTTCGTCTTGTTGTCAGTAGAAGGACAGAGATCAACGTTTATATAAATGTTGATCTCTGTCCTTCTATCTTGCATGTCAAATCAGAGATAAGAAACTCTTTTATCTAACTCACATTACAATGAAATCCCATACATTTGATAATGGTGCAGTAATACCAGTGTTGTTAAACCTGACACAACAACATCTTGATGTGTTTAAAAATTTCATTCACTTTGAGTCCATATATGATTGGATTTAAAAGAGGATGGAATAAAATTGACTGAAACGTCAATGTCAAGCGTACAGTGTTTGATAGATCAGATTCCAGTCTAACTATAATTATATCAAAGAAAATAAAACAGGAAAAGTTGATTAACACCAGCAAGTGGGGTAAACATGTCTTTAGAGCTTTTCTCCTTGTTTCTCTGCAACAACTGTAAGATATTCTTAGAATTCTGATATATGAAAAAAGTATGAAAAGCATTGGTAGAAAGGCAACATTTATCAGCATGACCACACCATATACAGATATTACAACCGAGGGCACACACTGAAGCCTGTAAAATGAATTGTTACAAAAAATTCCTGTTAGAGTAAAACTACAGAGTTTTACATTCGAATACAGCACAAATGACACTGCAATCTCAAAAGCAGGTATAAGCCAAACTAAAATCACACATACATAAATAGTTATTCTATTCATAATAACTGGATATTGCAGGGGTTTGCATATAGACACATACCTGTCATATGCCATTGCTGCCAACAGTAAAAACTCTGACCCAGCTGAGGTGTAATATGAGAATCCTTGGAAGAGACAGAGTGGATACGATATAGTCTGTTTTTCAGACAAAACATCAGATAAGAGCTTTGGATAGATAATCATGCTGTAAAGAACAGAGTTGATTAACAAAGCTGCAATAAAAATATACATTGGCTCATGAAGGTTTTTGCAAGTCCAAATAAGGTACACTATAGTGGAATTAAAGCAGAGTATCAGAATATATAATGTGAATATAATCACAAAATAAAGATATCTGTATTTGTGCAATTCTGCAAACCCACCAAGAGTTAACAATGTTACATTTAATTCAACATCCATTAAATAAACAATGCTTTAAAGTACTGTAGTAATATATTTCCTGCACTGAACTAAGAAGGTAAGTAATTGTCTCTGTTTTGTGGCTTTGTTTTATCAGAAAACCTTCCATCCTCTATGGGACTCATTAAGTTCTCTACTAACATGTAAACAACTTCAGGGAATCAGACGAATTGATGTTTATAGCCCTATGCACTTCATTGTGTTTGCCCATCAATTTTTTTTAAACCCCTGGAACTAGTATAGGCTTAGTATAAAAGCAAAAAAGCCACGGAAACCACGGAAACCACTACTGCCTTCACACTACATTTTCTCAAGTCTCAAGGTTATCACGTTCATTCATCCTCATGTTGTTAACACTTGATATAGCTATATCTATCACTACAGTCATCTCCCTCTGCTTGTCCACCACTATTGCGTCTGGTTGGATAGATATCACCAGTTTGTCTGTCTATATCAGGAAGCCCCAGACTTAGCTTGGTCATTTTCAGCTACCTTGGGTGATGACCTCTGGACTTCAAGGACATATGCTGCACAAATGTTAATTGATATACTTCTGGCCACCTGGTTATGGTGTTCTACTGTATGTGTGTTCTGCTTGCTAGCATCTTGCACTGTACTCTTATGTGCTAGAGTGTTTCAGAGGCATCTTTGCACAGTCTGCACCAGGGGTTTTACCCGTTGTGGTAGAACTAAGTGTTTATGGATCTTATGCTTAGAGCTTGTTCCTGTGCTGCCATGATTCATACCTCAGTGTTTTGTCTTTCAGCCCAGCCACTGATAGGAGTTCTGGACGTCAGCCATGTCTTCTATCTGCCGGTGGTACATACTGTGCAGGGATCTGTCCTCCCATGATTGTTCGTCTCCTTGCTCCTCTTCTCTCTCAGGTTTCTGCAGGTGTTGATTGCCCAGGTATTGTTCTTCTCATTCAGCTCCTTACAACTTGCCTTAATCTTTGCAAATATTTGGTTGTTGCAGATTTCCTCATGGCCTCTTTAACCCTCTCAGGCTCAAATTAAGTTTTAGTTACAGGAAAAATCTGATATTTGGAGAAAATTATCATATGGGGTAGTACAATAGAATCCTGACTTTTTTTTAAGTGAGACCTTCACATGCAAGGAGTTCTGGGATGTTGCGGATTTACAACATTGGCCCGGTGTGGTAAATTGACACTGAAGACTGAATATGATATGAACATTAACTTTATTTGTATACAACTTTTCAAAACAATGTAACAAAGTGCTTTTCAGTAACAGAACAACAACAAAAACAATATGGGATCCAAATCCAAAATCTCAAATCCTCATTGAGTAGGCCATGTTGGCATGTCACTTTGTGGTGTGGTACTCCAAGAAACAGTTTTTGTCTTTCGTAAAGCATAGAAGTACTTTGCACTTCAGGCAGGCCATTTGCATGTAGCCATTCTTGCACAGTCTGCAACGTCCACGTTTCTCAGCATGAATGGGAAAATGATTGCATCGGTCGAGTCTGACGTCAACCGTTGGTGCAACGATCCGCTGAAGTGGAGGTGGAGGTGGGGCAGCTTGATGAGATGTTGGATCATCTTCCAATGACGGTCGTCCTCTTTTCCTGCTGTTCAAGTCACAAACATGTCTGCTAAGTCTATTCCTCCCATGTTGTGGTTGTACACCTTGACAATGTGGGGTATTCCTTGTTCTCTTTCGACCACCTTCTGCATCTCTCAACAGCTTCAGGGCCAATGAAGGATGATGCCAGTAAAACTGCCTTGTTATCATACCACTTCACAATGGACATCCCACTTGTCTTTTCATATTCCACTTCATACGCACCACGCCCATCCTTTGAGAGTTCCTTGTCACTTTTGGGGTACATCCACAGAGACGGTTACGATTGATGGTAGCAACTGTTAGAATTACCATTTTCTTCAGTTCCACAATGAGTTCAGGGGACGTGAACCAGTTGTCGAAGAAGCACTTGTAGTTTAGACCTTTTGGAACTTCTGACACGAGACGAAGCACAACTTCTCCGGCAACACCAAGTCCACGCTCATTGGTCACAGTGCCTTTTCCAGTGTATACTTCAACGTCATAGACTAGTCCAGTGACACCTGCACGAGTGAAGACCTTGATTCCCCATTTTTGCGGCTTGTTCTTGATATAGTGTTTCATTCCAATCTTTCCTTTGAAGGGGATCATCTGCTCATCAATGGAGTGGTTCTCTTCTGGTTCAACCTTGAAATAGTTGGCACGGACTTTCTCGAGTACTGGTCGTACCCAGTGTTGGGGAGTAACGGAATACATGTACCGCCGTTACACATTTAAAATACAAAATATGAGTAACTGTATTCCGTTACAGTTACCGTTTAAAAGTGGTATTTAGAATACGGTTACTGTGTTGAAATAAATGGATTACACAGCGGTATTTTCCTGCTTCATATTGTCACGGGTCAGGACTGTTTGGGTTTTGTTTGACAGCTATGTTCTGTTTTTCCAGGCGGCAGCGTTACGGTTGCCGTGGTTACAGGGTGACGCGCGCTCTCTCTGCGACTGTGTGTTTCCTGGGTGAGAGAGCGCTTTTTTGTTGTTGTTGTTGTGATAAGCTAAAAGGTAGAGTGTTACAGGCATAGCCCTAAAGAATGTAGCCTCATGGGCAGTGTAGTCCGTGCTGCAGGGAGAATGGACTGCCATACCCGTTATGTGTCTGTGAGCGCGAGGAGGGAGAAAAAGGAGAGTGGAAAAGTACGAGTTGTCTTTGAGCAGAAACGGGAGCTGGAAGCATGTAAATATAATAATAACCACTGCAGCCAAGAAGAGTGCCTGACGAGCCCAGTTGTAAGTAAGCTATTAAGACTCGACTGTACACTGTGTTCGTGTTTTCCTCCAAAACAATAAGTTCCGTTGGAGCAGCCTTTCAACGCCTCTCTCTGTCTCTCGCCAGCAAACTTGACCCAGACAACAAAGTAAATCTATTTTTCGGCTACGAGCCCGACACGGAACCCGAAGTATTAGCCAGAAGTCCCTTTACTATGGTTCGGAGCCGCGGACCTTCAGTAATAGTAATAAATCACATTCATGTAGTTGTAAAAAGCATGATAATATATTAACCCTTTACAGCCGATCAGAGCGGGCACGCTCTGTTTTGCGTAACTATTTTTAAATCCCAGTAGCACTGCAACCACGTAAGCTAGCGCAAAAAATTTTTTTGCATATGAAACCGGAGGAGTTGTACTTACATCTTATGCCATCAGCTTGTCCTAGGTCACACGGTTTCCTTCCACATAAAGCTTTGCAAAAACTGCATAAAAAGCGCTTGCAGGAACAAAAACATAATATTCCAGAAACACGCCGATCAGCTGTTCATAACACTTCCTACATTGGAATAGACGTCAGCGCGAACTTTTGCATTTCCGCCATTACCTGCCCGAAACCGGAAGTGACGTCATTTTCGCGGAAATGTAGTCTTTTTTACTAATAATAATAATAATAATAATAATGGATACTTTATTGATCCCCATGGGGAAATTACTTGTTTTTCTCTGCATTTGACCCATTCACTCAGTGAAGCAGTGGGCAGCCCACTAAGCAGGCGCCCGGGGAGCAGTGTGTAGGGACGGTACCTTGCTCAGGGGTACCTCAGGGTAGCCGTTAAGTGGATTCGAACCGCCGACCTTCCGATCATGGGGCGACCACTTTACCTACTGAGTAGGGCAGGGACTATCAGGGCCTTAGGGCCTATACTCGTCTTTTTAAAAGTTATCTTTGACTTTATGACTTTCTGTGTCGTTTCTGGGATGCTTAGAACTCATATTGCACTGCTGGAAATAGTTTATTTTGATGCATATGCTGCTTTTTTTGCAAATTTGCAGTATAATATTTATTTTCGTTTTTCCTGCAGTGTATAAAAATTGGTGTATTTTAAAAATAAAACTATGAAGACACTCAAAATAAATTTCCTGTGGTGGGAAACTATTTTGTGCAACTTTTTTGTATTTACAGTTTTGAGGGATAAGCCTCTTAAATTTCTCTAACTACAAATATATGTTAAAAAAGCAAAAACGATTTTCAATTTTTTTGTAGTTTATTGCACTTTTTGCAATTTATGTAATTACTATGCACTTAATGAATACATATTATTAAAATCTGGGCTATAATGGTTGTATTGATGTATAGCAACTTGAAATGCTCCCAAAAATGGCTCCACAGCAGGTAAAAATATAATATAAGCTCTGGTGGACTTGGTTCTATGGTAGGTCTTAAAGGGTTAAGTAATCCAAAGTATTCAGAATACGTTACTCTCATTGAGTAACGTAACGGAATACATTACAAAATACATTTTGGGGCATGTATTCTGTAGTGGAATACATTTTTTTTCCTCAGATATTTTTATTAAATTTTCTGCATCCATTTTTACAAAAGACAAATTGAACAATATGCATTTTCTTTTTGAAGAACATAAAACAATATGAAACATACACTCCCACCTCATAATTATAGGAGTACCAGTAGGTGTACAAAAAGAAAAAAGAAAGGATCCAATCTAATAATACGAATAGTAAACCCTGGAGTACAAGATAGCAGTTCCTGAGTGTACAAGAGAGATGTGGAGAGTTTCAGAACCCACACCCCCACACAGACACAGAAAAAACAAACAAACCAAAAAACAAAAAACAAAAAAAAACATAATGAGTGGTCAGCTTAATTGTAGAGATAAGTCAAATCTGTAAGAGAAAAGAAATATGTATAAAGTAGGTAAATAAATGCCATCATAAAGCGCAGGCACAATAGAGTCCGTATAGTTAAACGTAAGATAAAATAAAATAGAATAAAGTCTGAGCTGGCTAATTGGGAGCGTTGTGGGACCGCAAAGTCTGAACATGGTCAAAAAAGGGTTGCCAGATCTTAAGAAATTTGGCCATAGACCCACGCAGGGTGAATTTAATCTTTTCGAATTTGCTAAAATGCAAAGCATCTCTGATCCAGATTTCCCAGGATGGGGGAGAAGGGGACTTCCAACATAACAATATTCTGCGTCTTGCCAATAAGGTGAGAAATGCTACCAGATCCGCTTGGGGTGTCGGCAAGACAACTGTATCAGGAAGAACCCCAAACAAAGCAGTTAAGGGCACAGGTTGGAGGGTTAGCTGGATGATCTTTGATAAAGTCAGAAAAATATTAATCAAGTATTGTTTGAGGGATGGGCATGACCAAAACATATGTATTAGAGAGGCAGGTGTTTGATGACAACGGTCGCAATCAGGGCTAAGGTTGAGGTATATTTGAGCTAGTCTGGCTTTAGTCCAGTGTATGCGGTGCAAAATCTTACATTGAATCAACCCGTGTTTGGCACATAATGAGGAGCCATGGACCCGGTAAAGAATTTTATCCCAAAAGTCATTCTGAATCACACATCCCAAATCCTGCTCCCATGCCATTTTAATAGCCAAGGTTGAGGAGTTGCCAAAGGAACATATTCTCCCATACAGACAAGAGATCAGGCCCTGTGATGAAGGGGGAGGTGATAGAAGGTTATCAAAGTCATGACAAGGAAGTCTAAATGGGAACTGGCAAGATTTCTCCTTAACAAAACTCCGGATTTGTAAGTAGCGAAAAAAGTGACTTTTTGGAAGGCCAAATTTCAATGAGAGCTGTTCAAAGGAGGCAAATGTATTCTGAATATACAGATCAGAAAAAGACCTGATACCCAAGGAGGCCCACAAATAAAAAGCACCATCAACTAACGAAGGCTGAAAAGAGGGATTTTTCAAAATGAGTGACTCAAGGGAAAAAAAGGTAAACTTAAAATAACGACAAACTTGATACCATATTTTCAAGGTAACTTTGACAATAGAGTTATTATAAAAACCTGCACTCGAAGGCTGCTTTTGGGCATAAATCAGGGCCGGTAAAGAAGATAAGGCACAAGAAGAAATCTCCAAGCTCAGCCACGCCGGGGCATTATTCATGTCCCCCTCACCCCTGAAGCCAGTACCTGAGAATACGAATATTACATGCCCAATAATAGAACATAAGGTTTGGTAAAGGCATTCCCCCCATCTTTTTCGGTCTTTGAAGATATGTCTTGCGTATTCTAGGGGTTTTTTTTGTTCCAAATGAACCCAGAGAGAATCTTGTCTAATTTAACAAAAAAGGAAATTGGGATAAATACAGGGACACACTGAAAAATAAAATAAAATCTTGGGAGGATGTTCATTTTAATTGTATTTATGCACCCTGCTACAGACAGATGGAGTAGAGACCATCTGTCCAAATCCTGCCTAACTTTCTCCACAAGTGGAGAAAATTAAGGTTGTGTTTTTACAAGAAACACACCGAAATTAAGCTTGAAAAGAGTATGAAATTAACTTGTAATTTTAACCCCTAAATATGTAAAGTTGTCCGATACAACTCGAAAAGGCAGTGCTGTACACTGATATTTCTGTGCAGCAGCATTCAGAGGGAACAGTTCACTCTTGGCGAGATTCAGCTTATAGCCAGAAATAAGGCTAAACTGTTCAAGTATTGAGAGCACCAAAGGAAATGAGGATGCTGGTTTTGAGATATAAAGAAGCAAATCATCTGCGTATAAGGAGACTCTTTGTTCCATAACATTTCTCGTAACCCCGGTGATACCTGGGTTTGATCTCAGCGATATGGCCAGGGGCTCAATTGCAATTGCAAAGAGCAACGGCGACATGGGACAGCCCTGCCTAGTCCCCCTAAACAGAGGAAAAAAGTCAGAACATGTGCCATTTGTTTTGACGGCGCCAAGTGGGGAAGTATAAAGAAGTTTCCAGAGGTGTGGACTCGAGTCACATGACTTGGACTCGAGTCAGACTCGAGTCATTAATTTTATGACTTTAGACTTGACTTGAAAAAATGTTCTAAGACTTGTGACTTGACTTGGACTTTTACACCAATGACCTGGGACTTGAATTGGACTTGAACCGGTTCACTTGAAAAGACTTGATATTTCACCCCAAATATAAAATTTAACATGCATATTATATAGAGATTGAAAATGTGACGTCATTCACGGGTAGAACCGCAAAGGATTCTGGGAACTCGTGGCAAGAGGTACTAGCGCACGCAGGCTTTCAATTGAAATCAGTTATACAGCGATAAAAAGAAACACAAAAATGGCAAGAAGCTGTTGTATTATTAACTGCAATAGCCGGTCGCATGACAGCCACGGGAAGCCGACGGGTAAAGAGATCGGTTGTTATCGGATTACGTCGTTGAAGAGAAATTGTTCGAGCCATGTTTCCGAAGTAACAAAGAGGCGACGGGTGGCCTGGATTGCAGCCATTCAAAGATCAAATATAACGTCCCAGAACACTCCAGCTCACAGGTTAGTCTGCTCCAAGCATTTCCACAAAGGTCAGTCTGCTGTAGTAGTTAATACGTCATTTTCATAATATAATTGGTGATATAGGTTACAAGCAAGTCTGGCGCTGAACAGAAATTGTCGCGCTATGCTCCTTTGTTTATTGTGCATAAATAGTAAATTGTCCTGACACAATATTGTGTTTCGCTTCTGTTATTATGGTACATTGACAAAAACATATACTTTTATTCACAGGGTAAAACAGTTGTTTTGTATCACTAATTGCCCACACTCTAAAAAGTGTATTTCAGCAGTAGTTGAAGTTACGTAAAGTTCAGAGTTAGTTTCATTAAGATTTCTGCTTTAGTGGAGCCAATCTACATTTGTGGAGTATATCAACTTGTTATTACGTGTTGTTCCCTCAGTACACATGTAACCTGCTATTCTCATTAGAGTCAACCTGCATCAATTAGGTTTCTCGTGACGCAGTGCGTCTGATGTCATGACGTCTCCGCCTTCTCCAGAATTTTCTACCTGCGGTTGAGAACAACAATTTGAGAGGCACTTGGCTGCAGGCAGGACCTCGTGAACAATTTGGTCAATAAGGTAACGAAGATATTACTTTTTCCATAGTCCTTGAAGGTAAGTCAAATGTAGAACACATATTTTAATGTATTAGATATAAAAATATTCCAACTGTATTGTTAAGTTTGTTAAGTGTTTAGTAAACTGACCTGACCAAACCGCTATCATTCAGCCCTGCTAACATTAGCGAAATGTCAGACCTGTTGGTAGTTTGTGCTTGGACATGTAGGTTAAGTTAGTAGTTTGCCGGCGGTACTCTCTTGTTTTAATATCGTAACGCTAGCTTAAAGTTGTGTATTCATGCAGTGTGTCGGTGTTGGCTTACTGTTAGTTATTCATTAGCATTAGCACATTATAGCGGCAAGCTGGGCCGCGGTTCTCTTCAGACTACGTTACTTCGTGCGCGCGCATTTATACACGAGTGGTTGTTCGCAGTATGCCTGTCGGCGCGAATAGTTCAAGCGGTCACGGCCACGGGTGATGTAGGAGGTAAAGTTTAGCTGTGGTGGCTCCAGGAAGCATGCATTTACTGCCGCTTGCATTGCTTTCAATGTACATGACGTTAAGAAGGCGAGGAGAAAGGGTGCGTGCAGCGCTCGTACACGCACGGATCAGCTGTGTGAGAGGGAGATGGTGTGCGGCAGAAAATCAAAATTAGAAATCATAGAAGAAAGTATCCGGTTGTTCAGTGATGACGCGACGAATCCTACTTGCGGGTCTAAAGTAGTCTGCGTTTAATATGGCTTTTGTGTTGTTAACATGTTTAATTTTATGTATTTTCTTCTATTTGATCTCAAAAAGCTCCTAAACAGTCAGTGATCACTGTTGACCTCCCTCGGCTTTTATTACCGCTAATCATTTATTTAAGCTCAGTGTTTAAAACCTTAGGATGTAACTACAGCCCAGCCCATGCAGCAGTATATGAATGACTAACCTCGTATTGTGGATGGATTATCTCAGTTGTTCTCCTGGCTGAAGTTTGGTCCTTTTACAGCATCCTGCCATGCGATTACATTTGTTCCTGACCACCGAGAACACTCACATTAACTTTTATCGAGTGGGAAAAAAGTTAGCTTGTTTATATTATGCTAACATAGCTGTGTTGCTATCGGTCACGTAGTACATCATTATATACCAGCTAGCCCAACTTCAGTAACCCTACAAACGTCACTGCTGTTTAGTTTTCTGTCTTCATTTATGCTGGAAGTGATAGCAGAGCTGTACGTTTTAATTTGTTTCCAAAACCCCGCAGTCAGGACATGCTATATTGTATTTAGATAGAAGCTAGCGAGCTAACTCCCTGCTAACTTCTAACTCCGTTAAATGTCATAAATTCCGTTTTCATGGATGCCTGGATGTTAAACTCAAATGTTACACCTGGTAGAGCAGAACGCTGATCATTTTATTAAAGATGAAAGACTTTAGACAGTTTTTCAACTCTCAGTAATGCCATAGTGATCGTTTGATATATGGACCTGCAGCAGAGTTTAGACCCAGACACGGCTAGTGACGTCAGACTGAACAACCGGATTACGCTATTGAACACAGAAAATACAGCCATCAGATTTCTTGTAGACCTAGCACACTTCTGGTCTGTGTCTGAATACATATATAAGTACATAGATGCAGATGAACACTGTAAACATGATGAAAGATCGACAGACTAACTCGAACATATCTTTAATCTTTAGGACTTTGGGTAGCGCTTCCTTTCCTTCCTGTCAACCTCTCCAGAGGGGTGTCTGCTGATGGCAGAAAGATTACATCACCTCTGGTTGGAACCCTGGACAGTGCCACAACCTTTGGCTTGGTGTAAAATGTGATGCCCCATCGCCACCTTCTGACCTAACTTCTTCTCAGCTCTGTGACTACTTCAAGAGGGGCATTCCTGTGTGGAGGTGTGCCAGGCAGCTCGTTTTACCTGTGAACTTGCGTACTTTCACTTCATCAACAACAAAGGTATGCAAGTTCAAAATAGTAATGTCTCATTTAAATTTAATTCAGTTTTACACTGAACAGGAATCGGCTTTATATATAAAACAATTGCAAAAAAAAAAATGTACCTATGGGCATTTGGGTTTTGTTTTTAAACTTTTGTTTTGAACTTATCCCTTTAAAATCTAATTAGAAAGGGCTGGCTACATTTGATGAATACATTTTGTGTTTAAATGATTCGCTTTGTGTTGGGCAATGTGGCAAAAAGCTGAGATGAGATCTAGTCTCATATCACCATATTGATATATTGTAATATTGCCCAACTCTCCCTCTGTGTTTTCTCAAATTATTTATATACACCCAGTAAAGCGTGTCTCTTTGTTTCTCCAGTGCTATGCTTCATGTGGAGATGCAAGGACTGTGGGACAACATTAACAAAAAGATCTGAATTGCTCAAACACTACAAACTGATTCATAGGCATTACGGACGAGGCCACTCATATCCATGTACTTATTTAAATTGTGCATGTAGGTTCAAGACTTGGAACGCCCTACTGAGCCATCTATCAAGAAATCACCCTGCCCAACAAGCAGTCTCCAAAGCTGCATCCAAATTCACTTGCCATATTTGTGGCCATAATCAACTCTCCACAGAAAGAGAATATTTTCAACATATCTATCAGCATCTTAAAAATAAGGAAACTGTAACATGTGTGTTCCAAAACTGTGAATATAAAACCAATGTCTATGAGAACTTCAAAAGTCATAAATACAGAAAACACTCTGGTACAGTGAACACATTTAAGCCTGGAATAAGTTCTGTTGATGAATCATGTGCCAGTGTTGCCAGTGATATTTCAGATGTGGAAATTATAGAGAGTGATGTAAATTTAAATTCTGCTTTTGACAATGGGTATTCTGAAAACTTAGAGAAGGATATTGAGCTTCAGTGCTCCTTAAGTTGGAACACATCTTTCTTGTGTCTAATGCAGCTGTAGATGAGCTTTTGCAGGAGTTAAACTATTTGATTGGTTCTGTCTCTGTGGCGATTACCCAAAAGACTATTAGCCAAGTATTACAAGACAACGGATGCCAATTTGACCAGTCAGTTGTTGAAAAGCTAGCCAGTGTACTCTGTGAGACAAACCCTGTAAAAAAAGCAATTGGAGATAAAGGTCCACTTTCCAGTCCTTGGAGACGAAAAGCATACTATAAGAGCCACTTTAAAGTAGTGGAACCAGTGGAATATATACTTGACAGAAAAAATAACAAGTCATTCCAATATATTTCAATTTTAAAGTCTTTGCAGCATATTCTTGACTGCCAGACAATCTTGGATCAGGCTGTTAATTTGAATACTGTAGATAATCAGCCTCAAAAAACTTCTGTGCACTACAAAACTATCTTCGATGGTGACTTCTTCCATGAAAATGGACTGTTGTCCAAGCAGGAAAGCATTTCATTGATATTCTACATTGATGAATTCGAAATATGTAATCCCCTTGGTACATCACGGAGGAAGCATAAAATTTGTGGATTGTACTGGGTTTTGGGTAATTTGCCACCAGGCTGTAATTCTGCTTTAACCTCAATCTATTTGGCTGCTTTAATCAAAAGTAATGATCTGAAGTGCTATGGGTATGAGAAAGTGTTAAAACCTGTAATTAATGATCTTGTAATTTTGGAACAGAGTGGGATATTTCTGTCAAAGTTGGGCAGAACAGTAAAAGGCACTGTTCAGTGTGTTGTTGCCGACAACCTTGGTGCACACAGTATTGCTGGATTCTTTGAAAATTTCTCAGGGACATACGTATGTAGATTTTGCACTGCAGAAACATCAGAGTTCCAGACTATTGAAGTCAGAAGTGAAGTCTTTACTTTAAGAACAAAAGACATTCATGCAGATCATTTACGAATTATTGAGGAAAACAAATGGCCCAGTTATTATGGTGTGAAATCAAAGTGTATTTTGTCAAAGCACCTCTCACATTTTGATGTTACCACTGGGTTTCCACCTGATGTTGTACATGATCTTTTTGAGGGAATTGTTCCTTTTGAACTTGCGCTTTGCCTCAATTTGTTAATCAAAAAAAAAGTATTTCACATTATGTACATTGAATGAAGCAATATCATCTTTCAACTTTAAGTGGGCTGACAAAACAAATCGACCTCATCCTGTGGCTCTCAGTTTTGCATCCAAAAAAAGTGTAGGAGGGAATGCACACGAGAACTGGAGTCTTATCAGATTTTTGCCTTTGTTCGTTGGGCAGAGTGTACCCTGTGAGGAGCCTGCTTGGCACATCTTAACAGACTTGAAGGACATTGTTGATCTTGTTGTCAGTCCTGTTCATACTGAGGACTCCATTGCATATCTTGGTTTTAAGATCTCCGAGCACAGAATCAAGTTTCAAGAGGTTTTCCCAGATGTTAATCTTAAACCAAAGCACCACTACTTGGAACATTATCCATACTTGATTCGTAAGTTTGGGCCACTGGTTGCACTATGGACTGTGCGATTCGAAGCAAAGCATAGTTTTTTTTAAAAGAGTTGCAAGGAACATCAGATGCTTCAAAAATGTACTTCTTTCCCTTTCACAGAGACATCAGTATCAGATTGCATATCATTTGCATGCAATTAGCTTTGCCAAACCCCCACTGGAAGTAACAGATGTTTCCACTGTTCACATTGATGTTCTTAACAAGGACATCTCAAATGCACTGAGACAGAAGTCTCCAGATATGGACAATGTGTGCTTGGCTAAAAGTGTAGCATATAATGGAATAATCTACAAGTGTGGGATGATCTTGATCCACGGCTCACTGGGAGGACTGCCAGAGTTTGGTGAAATCATCCAAATGGTGATACTGCAGGACAAACTAATCTTCATTCTGAAAAAGCTTAGCAGATGGTATATGGAACACTACAGAGCTTATGATCTCAAAACATCACCAAGCAAAGAAGTGGAACTTGTTGAGCCACAAGAACTGCATGATACCTACCCACTGGCAGACTATAAAATTAGAGGGATGCGTCTTGTCACCTTGAAAAGATATGTCCATGTTTAAAGGGTGAGGCCTCAAAATATGATAAAGTATTTTCTTAAGTGGGAAAACAAAACCCAGACCCATACAATACTAATGTGTTCTCAGAACATATTTATTTTATACTGCAAGCCAAAGTGGTGTGATGATGTCATTGGCAATTCATCAGTTATGTCATTTTTTTAATGCAGGTCGCTGGATTCCAGTCAGTGAATGCTAATCCTATGCTCTCCCCCCTTCTGCTTCTCTTCTCTTTTTCTTCTTTCCTCTCCTTGTTGTCTCCTATATTCTCCTCACCTCCTCTCCTTCTCTCTTCTCTTCAATGTCTTCCATATTCTCGCCATCTCTCTTCTCCTCCCCTCTCCTCTTCGGTTTGCCTTCTCTCCTCGCTGCCTCAGCTGATCTCCACCTCTCCTCTTCATTTTCTCCTCCCCTTTCCTCCTCTCTTTGCCTTCTCTCTTTTCCTCTAGTTTGACATTAAATTCTCCTAATTGGAAATGTCAGTGGTTTACATGTTGATCCTCACTAACTGTGCTTGTGCTTTGTTCTCAGACCACCATGGCTGGTTCAACACCTGCAAGACTGAAGGTGATTTTAGGAGAGAACAACATTGAAAAGCTGACTCTTCCAAATGGCATCCCAGAGTCACTTGAAGACCTTCTCAGCACGATAAAGACTACCTTTGGGTTAAAAGGTAACTTCAGACTGCAATACATGGACCAAGACTTTGGCAACGACTTCTTCAATCTGAATTCTACCACCGAACTTCGGAATTTGGGGACAATCAAAGTGATCCACCAGCAAACAAATCCACCTTTGATCAGTGCCGATCAGTCCACTTCATCTCTGTCTCTTTCATTTGAGTCTGATGACGGTATTTCGGTGGCATCAAATGACACAATTATCCTCTCATCCCCTGAATCTATGTCATCTCGAACACAACAGTGGCCAGAAGACTTTGCAATTCCCCAATTTTCATATGACACAGAGCTACAGCTAGAGAGGGGGAATACTGAGTACCGTGTGAGCCAAAAAATGTTGACTTTAAGCGCCCGAATGCTGTCTGATATCCTGAAAAGAGTTGCAGAAGAAATTTACCGTTACAAGGCCTATCCAGAGGATGCACATTTCTGCGCAGCTGCAGAGGCCCTTATCAAAAAGCACCCATGTTTGAAAGAACCTGGATCATTCAATGGCTGCTACGGTTGGAAACAACGACTGAAGTACAAAATGGCAAACTACAGGACCCAGCTCAAATTACAGGGGTGTCCAGAGCTGTGTGTAAACTCACTGAAATCTAAAGCTACTACAGATGCTTTCCCTGCTAAAAAAGTGAAGAAGCCAAAACGTTCTGAAGCTAACTTTTATCCATCCTTTCCTACTGGTGAGACTCTGGACAGCATGGAAAAAGTGAGACTAGAACTTCTGACAGAGATCGGGATAAGGGACAATGAAAGGGTCATCGCAGACAAAATGGCTAACACGTTTGCCTACAGACGACATGAGGTGGTAAACCAAGAACCAAGCATTCAGGAACTGAAGGACAGATGGCCTGCACTCTTCACACAGAAAGAGGTAAGAATGGAACTGAAGTGATCGAAGTCTGTATGCTTCAGGATTTATTGCAGTTAACTTTCATGAATCGGTCATAACTTGATGTGGTTGAGATTTTATAACACTGAACTTAATGAAAGAATTTACATTTTGAATTCCCATATATGTTGTACTTTTTGGGATATAGACATTTTGGCATACAATCAGTTTCAGCATTTTGTTCCATAATACAATATCTACTGTCATTTGTGTTTTGTTTTTAGATAAATACAGAGTTCCAGAGGCTCATGGCTGTTCCTCTTGAGTGGAAGTTCATGGCCCAGTTAGACATGCACTCAAGTCAGCTGATCAAAGTCATACGTGCCAAAGGAGGAGCAACACGCCAAAAGATTGCGAACATCATGGACACATTGGACCAGGTAAATCTGTACCATCAAACAAGATACTTCGTAACTAAGAGGGCTGTCAAAATATATCTGAATCCTTCATAAAGACAATATGGGCAGGCCAATGCTAATCATGGCTTTCATATGCATGAATGTTTTTAGCGACTCAAAAAATACACCACTGAACTCATCCCCTTTTCTTTTTGTAATGAATCTCTGGGCTTGTGAATTACTGTTTTTAAATAAAGTACATGTAAGTTAAGCAATAAGAGTAAGGATGTCTGTCTTATGAAATTTAGAGTTTAAAATTAATCAACATTTGTTGTTCTAGACAGTGGACATTAATCATCGGAGGGAATGTGTGCTGAAAGCCCTCACCATCTTCCTGGGAGAAGATGCAGATGGCCTGATCAAGGAATACCTTGTAAGTTTCAACAGTTTGTCAGAACATCTTGTCAAAGGGACACAAAAAAAGTTAACTGTTAGAACAAACATAACACGTGAACCATAGTTGGATTGCTGACATGTATTTATTATCATGACCATATTGGACATTATGTAATTCCCAGCAACAACACATTACATATTGGATTGACTTTGTTTTAAGTAAGACGGGCTTACTTGATTATTTAAGTTCAAAGGAATAGTTTGACATGTTGGGAAATCTTATCTTTCTTGCTTACAATTTGATTAGAGTCAGATTGATACACCTCTCTCTGCTGTTTCTGGTGTGTGATGACACCCAGCCAAGAAATAGCCCAGCACATAACACATATTGGTACATCACCCAAACACTTAATCACAGTAAGAAGTGAGGCTAATGATGATTTGTGTTTGTGTCTTGTACCCCTCTGTAGGACTGTGGAGCAGATGATGTTCAGAGGGACCTGGAGGAGGTCACCATGGCAGTGTATGTGATTCGGAAGGAGGGGGAGGGACTGCAGGAGCCACCTGAAGACATTGGCATTGTCATTGAGGGTGTGGAAGTGTTGCATGAACTAACTTCGGTTGCCTCAGCTTGTGCCCTGCTTCTAGGTTTGATCTATGCACTCAACCTAGCTTATCCAAAACCCTTTCGCTTCACTTTTGAAGTGCTCCAAAAAATCTTCATGCAGCTTGATCAGCACAAGATGTCCCCCAAAGTCCAAAATCTGTATATCAAACTTCAAAGCTCCCAGTAATGGCACAGAACAATGACCAACAAATGGCCTTGTGCCATAATGCGAAGGAACAACTGTGTTTGGACATATAGCATGTAAAATATGTAGTCTCTTTTGGATGTTGGGCCTTTTTTATGCTCCAAGAGACCTCAAACCCTAATTTAATGTGCTTTTATACATACTTTGTATGGTATTTTTATTTATTTTTTTAAAAAAATTTTCAGACATATTTGCCTTTGTTTCAAGGGAAAGGTTGCATTTCAGGTTTGATGTGCTCAGTTATACAACAAACTGTTGTGACATTCTAAAACTCTAAAGGAGTGTTTATATTTTTTCATCCCCATTGGTCAGCTACACTGTTCAGATATTTATTCATTGACAGTTTCTGAATACTCTTGGGGCACTTTTTCATAGTTGACACTATATGTGTTGAGATTGATATTTGTGTAATACTGTGTTGCACTTTACACTTTGATGACAACTTTGTGGTCCTACTAAGCGTTACTTGCATTTTGTGCATATGTGTTTTAAAAAGGACAAATGTGTAATGTGTTTGACCAAAAGCTGTGTTGGTTGCCATAAAGGTAATACTTTATTACATTTATACAATAAAGCATTTAAAAAAAAACAAAAGAAACATTGGATTTTGAATTTTTTGAAAAATATTTTCAGCCAACTTAAAATTTTGATTTAAGCTTTATTAAACAAACTAAAATTTCATTTTAGAGTCACTACAAAAAGTAATTTACACTAAACCACATTATTAGGTTAGCAAAGAGCAATATTTTACTTTTGGGTTATGCAAATTATTGGGTTGGAAAAACTGAAAACTTTAAGTTGAAATGTCTTAATTTTAAGTTGGATTAATGCAAAATGTTTATTTGACAACAATTAATTTATTAAGTACATGTAACTTAAATCAGTTGTGTTAATCTAATGTATTAACTTCATTTCAAGGAACTTAATTAAATTTGGTGTTACCAATTGAAATAATTCAATTAAGTTGGTTCAACTATTTTCTTTTTTCAGTGCAGTACGATTACAGCATACAATATTATTGTCACTGCTACATTTCTGTGATGGGTACCAGAAATTATTTCCACTGCTAATTAATTACCCTTGAGCTCAAAGGTCCTATTAATAAACGGTTAACGAATGTGTATTTATGAAGACAATTTGTGAGACTGGTAAACTTATGATAGGTACGATGGTCTTTCGTTCTACACGGTGCATTTCAAGGTCCTGCACCCATCCGTCGGTAAACTGTACCTGGGCTTGTTGCAGTGGCCTGAAGTTACTAAACTTCACGAGTGTGTGCACTCACTCCAAGAACCGTATAATTATAAATATGCATATAAATATGCTACGATGAGATAGCTGACTTCATCTAACTAGCAAATGTTGTCCAGGCTACGTTGGTGATGCAGTTTTTTTTTTAATGTGTATGATATTTTTGTCATGCGATTTTAAAGCCGGTCCTACAAGCGCATCCAAGAATAACATGCAGCTTATCTCAGAACTGTCGGTGAAAATTATTCTTGGAGCTAGGTTTAATTGAGCTGCATTTTAAAGAGGTGCAATTTCACAATTTGTGTATATTTTCTAAGTTCACTATTTTGTCATGTGTTGAGAAAAACACAGATTTAAAAATTACATGGTCTAATATTTACATTTAGCATATAACTGCAACATGCTTTTTTTTCGTTGTTTTTTTTAATGACTCGAAAGGACTTGAAATTCAAAATTTCAGACTTGTGACTTTACTTGGACCTTTACACCAGTGACTTGAGACTCGACTCTGACTTGCCTGACATTACTTGAGACTTGACTTGAGACTTGAGGATAAAGACTTGAGACTTACTTGAGACTTGCAAAACAATGACTTGGTCCCACCTCTGGAAGTTTCAACCAGGAGATGATTATTTTACCAAAGCCAAATTTCTCCAAAACATAAAAAAGGTATCCCCACTCGACCCTGTCAAAAGCCTTCTCAGCATCTAAACTGATCACAAACTCAGGGCTGTTGGAGTCTGAGGGATTGTAAAGAACATTAAACAAACGTCTAAGGTTAGAGAAGGCATATCTCCCTTTAATAAATCCTGTTTGATCCGGGTTAATTACAGATGGCAAGACTGCTTCCACATGCATCGCTAAAAGTTTAGCATGGATTTTATAGTCCACATTTAACAAAGAAATGGGACGGTATGAGCCACATTGTAATGGATCCTTATCCTTTTTTAAGATCAAGGATATAGATGCCTGCAGTAGAGAGGGTGGGAGGGATCCAATTTCCAGTGAATGCTTATACATATTTATCATGAGCGGGGCCAGTTTAGGCATAAATTTACGATAGAACGCAGGAAACCCATCCTGTCCGGGAGACTTAGAACACTGCAATTTGCTGATAGCTTGCAGGATCTCTTCTACAGTTATTGGTCCCTCCAGCCGAAGACTGTGTGTTTGATCAATTGATGGGAGCTTAAGATGATTGAAAAAGGAGTCCAAAGCCTCAGTGCTAAATGCACACTCAGACGCATAAAGAGATGAATAAAAGTCCAGAAATTGGTCATTAATTATTTTAGGATCCGTAGAAACACTGCTTGATGTCTGAATCCGAGGAATGGAATACAAAGCTGATGGGAAAGCAGTTTACTGGCCTTATCCCCATACTCATACTGGGAGTACTGACACTTCAGCAGCATCTCTTCAGCCCGAGCAGAGGACAGATGATCAAACTCAGACTGCAAAGACAGCCTGTCATAATAGACCTCTGGTGCCGGGCAGACAGCATACAACTCATCTAATTGTGATATGCGTGTTATGAGCTTGGGCAACTTTGCTTTCCTTTGATTTGCCTCAAAACCAGCATAAGATATAATATGTCCCCTGATAAAAGCCTTAAACGTTTCCCACAAAATGGAGGGTGATATTCCTGGTGTAATGTTTGTCTCTATAAATAAGTCTATCTTGGAAGTCACAAATGTGATAAACTTATCGTGTGACAGCAAGCGTGTGTTCAAACGCCATGGAGCTGGTGGAGAACTTTGGCCCACTGCCAAATCTAGAGTCAACGGAGCATGATCTGAAATGACAATGGCACTATGAGAGCAAGAGCGAATCTGTGAAGTAAGTCGACTGTCCAATAGAAAGTAATCAATACGAGTGTACGTATGATGAACAGGGGAGAAAAAGGTGTACTCTTTACGCGTGGGGTTGAGAAAATGCCAGGCATTAATAACAGAAAATTCTTCAAGGAACATATTAATAATTTTGGAAGAGTTGGATTGCCTACCAGGCCTATTTGAGGATCAATCCAGCGGCCCGAGCCAACAATTAAAATCGCCACTAAGAACTAAATAGTGGGAAGACAAGTCAGGAATTTTAGTGAAAAAAGTGCAAAAAAAATTTTGATCGTCCCAATTGGGAGCATAGATGTTGGCAAAAATGAATTTAGTGTTCAAAATACGACAAATATGATTTGTGTATTAAAATAGCAGCTCCACGAGCTTTGGATTTAAATGTAGAGTAGAGCTGGGCGATATAAGATTTTTTCATATCACGATATGTTTTTTTCATTTCAGGCGATAACGATATCTATCACGATATAAGCCAAATAACTATATTTGTAAGATTTAAATGTGCCGTTGCTCACAAGTAAAATGTGAAATAATCAGCAGCTTGTTTTTATTTAAATATTTATTTCCCATAATAAGTTCATCCATTAAGCATTTACAAATGGATGGAATGGATGAATGATGCGAATGGATGGATGAAGTTCAACAGGGTAGATGTACTTAAGGAACATGAGACTTTTTCAGATAAATAAAGGCAAATATTGCAAACTACACAAAAGGCAGCCGCTAAAGCGTTTAAGTTTCAAAATAGAACAAACGAAACAGACTACTAAATTGTCAATTCCACTTAGAAACAAAATATTAATTCTAAAAATAAATCTTAGTTTGTTTTACAGAAGAACAGACAAAACTAACTTTTGTCAATATCAAATAAACTGAGAACTAAAAGGAAATTCTCAATCTCTCCTTGTTGTATAGCTTAGCTTTTCAAACAGTTTTAACAGTTACTTTAGTCTGACAAAAGCCGAATGACGAATTAGCGCTTCCAGTCAGAGACTGAGGCTACGTCCACACGTACACGGGTATTTTTGAAATCGGAGATTTTCCGTTTTCGTTTTAAAAAATAATCCCGTCCACACATAAAGGCAGAAATGAAGGAAAACGCTGCTATGAACATGCCAAAGCAGCAGGTGGAGCTAGATTCCTAACCGTGCAGAAATGTTGGCCAATCAGAAGTCTAGAAGCCTCGGTGGGAAAAAGTAAACAAAGCTGGGGCATAGAAGCAGAACCGAGTCGTATGTGTGGAGGGACAGTAACTGTGTGTATATGTAAGCATTTAAACACTGCAGAGAGGAGAATTAACAGTAACAGTATTGTAGAAATTCATTTCACCGAAACAATAACGTGGCGCACAGTGTGACGCATGCACCAGTTTATTGTATTTCCAGACTTGCTTTCGGCACAATTTACAGTGCACGCTACTCTGTTTTTTGTCAGACTTGAAATAGCCGAAATACCTTCACACTACGGAACTTCTCTGGCTCTTCCGTTCGACAATCTCTCCGGCATTGGAACCATCATCTGATTTCTCTTCGGTAACCTTCGGTCACGCTCGGTTGATTTTTCTAGTCGGCACACTCATTTCCTCCATTACCCGGGCGGTACGGTGGCTGGCTGCTTCCCAAACAAATACACATGTGCGCCTTGGCACTTGTGCTGTACGTAACAAGTCACGCGACGTGACGCTGCGGCTGTGATTGGTTCGGCTCTGCGCTACTTAATTTGGATTGGCTGACCTTTTTTTTTTTTTTTTTTTTTAAGAGGACAAGAGCGGCGAGGTCTATCGCGATAGTTTAATTTCTCTATCGAGTAAAAGTTATATCGCGATACATATCGTTATCATTCTATCGCCCAGCTCTAATGTAGAGTGATAGAGTTGGCCCACCCACCCCTTACGAAGTCTAAAATGATCTGAAATTTTTAGGTGTGTTTCTTGTAAAAACACAACCTGGGCGCCCAAGAATTGCGAATGATGGAGGACCTTACTCCTTTTAATAGGTTGGTTCAGACCTTTATAATTCCAGCTACAGAACTTAAACGAGTGACCTGCTTGTTGATTATTAATATTTAATTGCGATACCATATTAGAACATAGATTGAAAAAAACAAAAGCTGACCAATGAAAAACACAGGAAAAACAAAGTCAGCGTACAGAACAGTACAACATAAAAAACAAAGAACACCCAAACTTCCCCCTAAATGCTGAAGCATCTTCCCAAACAAGATGCACACACCCCCCACCAAACACACCCCTGAGCACTTCCTCCCAACTATTCGAAGTCCCAGTTGAGTTCAAGCTCCATGCAATACAAGACAGAGACAAATCAACGATTGAATTAAAACATATTAGAACAAGACACATCCTATAAATCAAGCTCACCTCAAATAAGCATAAGTATGTTACTTAAAAAAACTACAATAAGATACAATAAAAAATAAAAAACAGTGAAGAAAGAGAAAAACAAATAGAATAAAATATTTCACAGAAATTAACCAAGATGGACATATCAGCCCAATGGGCTAAGACACTTATGTGCCCTGAGAGGCAGGACCCCCAGGATCTTATTGGCAAAGTCCGTGGCAGATGCAGGATCAGTAAACTTACGTACAACTCCATCTGGAAATGTCACCCTCAGTTCCGCAGGATAGAACAGGCCGAACTTGATCCCAGGACAAGAGTGCAGAAGGCGCTTGACACCAGTAAACTGTGAACCTTTTTTAGCCACTGCAGGTGTGAAGTCTGGAAAGATGGAGATCCTTCTGCCCTGGTAAAGTAGAGGAGAGTTTGCCCCTGCAAGACGTAGCAGCTGTTCCTTGACATGGAAGTAGTGGACTCTAATGAGCAGTGGGCGAGGAGGCACTCCCTCTCCGGGCTTTGGTCCAAGGGATCTGTGAACCCGATCCAACAGAGGTGCTTCATTCAGTTTCAGAAGATCTTGCAGGAGATGGGAAATAAACTCCCTAGGGTTAGAAGTCTCCAAACCTTCGGGGATGCCAATAAGGTGAATATTATTGCGCCTTGACCTTCCTTCTAGATCCTCACATTTATCTTGCAGTTGTCTGACCTCCTCCGTTAGGACACTTACAGCAGATTGAAGAGAAGTCAGGTCGTCACTGCAGGTTGTAGCTGAAAGCTCCAAATCTTTAATGGTGGTCCCTTGAGCATTAACGGTGGCCTGTAGGGTGGTTATTGCAGCTTTAAACTCAGCCTTCACAGATGATATTTCTGACCACAGTGTATGGGTAACTGTATCAATCTTGCAGTCAAGCTTGTTGCAGATGTCCCGTTTCAGAACCTCCAATGCTCTGGTAAATGTGACTTCGCCGAGCGGTGCGCCTGCACCCTGCTCGTAGATGCGCTCCGTGATAGCCGCGTCACGTTGAGAGTCATGACCCAGCTCCAGGCTCTGTGAACCACCCGCACCGGCCTGGCCCCGTTTTCGACGTTGCTCCCTCTTATCTGCCATCATGCAAGAAAAGAAGAAAGGGCAAATGGTGGGACTTTTAGTGAAAGAACTTGATTGTCCGGACGCAACCGCTAAGGTCACCACAGCCAACCAGGAAGGAAACTCCGAGGCCTCAGATGCGGCCTTTCTCAGAAGTTGTCAAAAGCAGGTTTCCCGACCTCAAAGAGTGAAAAAGTGTTTCCCAACCATAGCTGGTGCACCATCAGTTGTCACAGCAAAAATCTTTGTAATGTTAATGCCTCGCTCATCAAAACACTCCTTAAAAACTTTGGCAATATCCTCACCTCGCGTTGTTTCAGGCATTGGGGTTAAATAGAAGAGTTCCTCTTGTACTGCCACATCACAGTATCTTACCATAACAGCCAAAAGTGGACCGTCATTGATATCAACGCTTTCGTCCAAAGCTATACTAAACACCTGGGCTTCTTTCAAACCAGCTGTTTGTTGGGCTCTGACATTGTCACCCATTTCCTGGATGCGTCGTTCCACAGTTCTGGCTGATGCAGGTATGTCTTGTATCCTTGCTTTAATTGCATCTTTCTTTGGAAGCCCATTAAATAACACTTCTGAGCTTGAGAGAAAAGCCTCCTTAACAAATTTTCTGTCTGTAAACGGCTTTCCATGTTTAGCAATACAGTGTGCAATACGATAACTTGCTTCAGTTCCATGATGTTTTGCAGCTGCAAAAAAAAAAAAAAAAAGAGTACTTGCTTGCTTCTCATATCTTGACACAGACGTGTAATTGATTCAACTTTCTCTGCCTCATCCTTGAAGGTTTTTTGATGTTTCGTCTCAAAATGTCGTTTAACACTGGAAGTCCGGCAAACAACACTCTCAAGGCAAAGGGCACATACAGCACGATCTTTCTGTTGCACAAAACCCCAGTCTTCTGTCCAAATTGGCATAAAAGACCGGGGATCATCTTTTTTTGCTCGCTTCGAGGCTATAATTCACAGGACTGGCTAGCTAGCTACATCCCTCTTGTCTGTGTAATTTTTAGCCAGTTACAAGTAAAACAAGGAGGTGAGGCTTATTAGCTAAGATACTGTCATTAAGGCGCGCTGTCATTAGCTGTATTGTCATTAGCTCTGTGTGAGATAATTTGTGATGTGTATTGGTGGCCCAGCCGTAGATATTAATTTTAAATACACCTTTTCAGATTATTTCACTACATGCCGCGCCATCACTTAACCCTTCGCGTGTCAGCTGTGGCACACGTGCCCAGGGTTGCCTGGTGTAGCTGAAGGAAGTCATCTAGCAATTGGTCATGTGGTCAGCTGTAGACTAGTGCATGTTTTTTTATTTGGCTCTCAGCTCTTATCTTCTGAGCTCTCCTGCCCCTATCTTCCCTGCTTAGCTTCTTATGTCCTTGTCTTGTCTTGTGTTTTTTCTTACTTTTCCCTGGAACACTCTCTCACAGTCTGTTCTCTAAAACCTAAAAGAGGAATTATGGATTTGATCAACTGGTCTCTGAATGCAATTGACACCCCTTCTCAACGAGAATCTGGGCTCAGGTGAGCCTGACTGCTGAAGATATCTACCTATTCGGAACCATAATAACAGGGTTCTTGCTGATCGGAGCTGGCTTGGCCCTGGCTTATCGAAGAATTAAGGAAGTGGAACCAGCTGTTCAAACCCCCAAAAGGCTGCCCACTGGGATTGAAATGATGGGACGAGGCATGAGTTTCTCAAAATGGGCTCATTGAGTGCAGCACGGAGAAGATCTTGGAGAACGCACGGCTGCCGTGAATACTCAGAACAAGACATCTGAGTGCCAGCTGTGGCACGCGTGCCCAGGGTTGCTGGCCCCTGGTGTAGCTGAAGGAAGTCATCTAGCAATTGGTCATGTGGTCAGCTGTAGACTAGTACATGTAAACAAGCCACAATGTGAGTGTGTGTTACTGATCCACTACAAATACTACAACCACATTTCATGCTGAGAGACAGCAAATGGGTGGATAAATGAAAGGCTTTGAAATGCGCTTTACAATTCCACTATTCATTCATTCACACACTGGTGGAGGCAAGCTACAGTTGTAGCCACAGCTGCCCTGGGGCAGACTGACAGAAGCAAGGCTGCCATATCGCGCCATCGGCCCCTCTGGCCAACAGGTGAAGTCTTGCCCAAGGACACAACAACCAAGACAGACAGAGCTGGGGATTGAACCGGCAACCTTCCAGTTACAAAATGAGCTTCCCAACCCCCTGAACCATGGTCGCCCATAACTCACCCAAGTGACAAGAAGTCACTTGGATGAGTGTCAAAACGTTTCTCCCACTGAAAACGCTACCTCGAGATTAATGGAATCAACTTTTGGAGATGTACTTACCTGAATGTTTGAGAATGCAACAAGATGCTTTCCATTTGACGTGTATTCAGCTGTAATCTCAGCCAAACCAATTTACTCACGAACAAATAAAACACTGAAACAAGCCAAAGAATAACATTTTTAAGTTATGTAAGTGACATATATCATGTATAACCTGACCAGTGAAAGACCGCGGGGGGTTTGAAAACGATGTGCCAGGAGTTCGCTATTCTCGCCCCGACTAACTATCGAGCTGGTGGGTAACAGACGTCTCAGAAAACTTCAGAGCACTTTTCAAGCATGTGATGTCATGATAAACCGAGCAGATATTTGAAGTTTACACACCTACATTCTCACCTGAAAATATCTTAAAAGTTTATTTTGTGACCCACAAAGATTAATAAGAGTAATATTAAAGTAGCTGCTGACATTGTTGGAAACTGGAATTGGCTGGGCCACGCTATGAATTCTGAGATATGGTGGTCCACGAAGGATACACCTGACCCATCCTTCAGATCCCGGGAAAAGGAAACGCATTTATTGGCTGCATTTGGAGAAGTCTACAATTTTGGACAGCCTTTGGTGCGTCGCTGTGATGTAATCGGCCTTCAAATGTGGCGTCGGGAGAATGCAGCCTATGAATTTAGACACCCCATTGTAAGGTTTGCAGAAGCCTACAACAATAAAGAGAAACGCGAACAATCAAATGATACCCTTTGAGCAAGCGTTTGGCGATGCTCCCTGAAAGAAATCTCCGTCCCGGGTTTCTCCGTGGATCGGGTTTCCTCCGAGGCGTGGGCACCTATAAGCAGAGTTTTGTCTTTACCCTATAAGATTCAAAATCATTCAAAGTAACACTCAGGTATGCCGTTCAGCAGGTTAGTTACAGCGCCGGGAGTAGCTTGGGAGAACAAGGAAACACAGACTGCTTCAGGTTGCTTTCCCAAAATCAACTCCAAGGTTTATTCATCAGACAACAGTTTATATAGAGGAAAAAGGTTCGTGTGTCAACAGATTCTCAGTTCAAACCGGTACAGACCAAATAAGGAAGCGTCTTCCTGCCCTCTGAGCAAAGAAGTATCCTTTGTATAGTTTATCAGTTCAGCTACAATTTATGATTATCCCAGCAAAATACACTCCTAGACATAGAATACAGAGTTCTTTCATTAGTGAATTCTGAAACAAACCACCTGGCCTTTAACAAGCTCTTTTCTAGGAGATAAAGAAGGGAGGATGGGAATAAGGAAGTGATCTCTGTGGTATTTTCGACCTTGGTACCAGCCTGTGATTCTTACACATTAATTCTTGGGTCACAGAGAAAGAGAAAAACAACTAGTAAATGGGCCTTATTGAGTAACAGTTTTCCTGTATAATATCACTATAAAACAATATCCTGTAAATGCTACCATGGTATCAAAATATCACAACACTCCCTTTTATCAGGAAGAAACCTCTGGCAGAACTAGGTTCTGCTGTGACTGGTTGTGGGTGAATTTTGGATTGAAAATCAAGCAAAAAGTTGAAATTGTTGAGTATATGTTTTACTTCATAAACTGTATTTAAAACACCATTCAAATAAAAAATCTATTTATTCTCTAGTGGGGTTTTTTTTGTATTTACCTTTCTATAAAAATCCCCACTCGCCCCTGCAGAACCCTCTTCAAGCTCGAGTCCTCTACCAGAGGCCTGGGAGCTTGAAAGTCCTGTGCAGTATCTTAGCTGTCCCTAGGACTGTGCTCTTCTGGACAGAGATCTCGGATGTTGTTCCTGGGATCTGCTGGAGCCACACGCCCTACTTAGGGGTCACTGCACCTAGTGCTCCAAATACCATTGGGACCACTGTTACCTTCACCCTCCACATCTTCTCCAGCTTATCTCTGAGCCCTTGGTGCTTCTTGTGTTCCTTCTTCCTGATGTTGCTGTCATTTGGTATCGCTACGTCTATCACAATGGCCATCTTCTTCTACTTGTCTACCACTACTATGTCCAGCTGGTTAGCCACCATCATTTTGTCCATCTGTTTCTGGAAGTCCCACAGGATCTTAGTTTGCTCATTCACTACCACCCTAGGGGGCGTTTCCCATTTTGAACTTGGCACTTCCAGGTCGTAATCGGCACAGATGTACACAGCAAAATCTCCAGTGTTAAATTAACACTAGAGAGTGTCTATATGGGTCCACACCTCTGAGTGTTAAATACAACACTGTTGAGTGTTAAATTAACACTTTTGACAGTGTTATATGTTTAAAAGTAACCTAGTCAGTTTTGAAGATTAACCCTTTAAGACCTACCATAGGACAAGTCCGCCAGACCTTATGTTTACATTTTTACATACTGTAGGCCCATTTTTTGAGTATTTTAACTTACTATATATACATCAATACAACCCTTAAAGCCCACATTTTAATAATACGTGTGTAACAAATCCATACTAACTATAGAAATTGCTAAAAAAGTGCAATAAACCACAAAAAAATTGCAAAACGTTTTTTGTTTTTCACATATTTTTGTTGATACAAATATATCAAAGCTATATAGCTCAAAATTGTAAATGAAAAAAAGTTGCACAAAGTCCTTTCAAACTACACAAAATTTATTTGGAGTTTTTTCATCAATTCATTTTTGAGATATAATCATTTTTATAAACAGTAGTAAAAAACGAAAATCAATAAAATGCATATTGGGCACAATTTAACAACATGACAATAAAAATACAACATCAAAATGAACTATTTATAATAGTACAATACAATAATAGTACTTATAAGTGTCACAGGAATTTATATACAGAAAGGCACAGTCAAATATTGCTGTTCAGTAGTCCCGGTGGAGCATAACCAAAACATAAATTAATTAATATTTTGCACAATTTGGCAACATGACAATAATTTAAAAAAAAGTTTACAATAGTGCAGTAAAAGTTCTAAGTGTCACATTACTTTTAGAGAGAGAAAAAAGTCAAATATCATTCTTCAGCAGCAGTAGTGGAGGTGTGATAGGCCCTGTGACAGTTCCTGTCCACAATGACGCACAGAGCCACTTTGCATGCCTCACACTTGAAGGGTGTGCACTTCCCACACAGCCTGCACTTCCGGCGCCCCTTTGTGGCTTTGTTTTGACCAGATGCCCCTTCAACAATGGCAACTGGGATGTGTTGGTAGCTCTTCGCTCCTGATTGTGAGGACACCCCACAGAGTTCAGCGATCAACTGCTCCTGGAAATCCTGGTGCGTCATTGGCCGCTGCTCCAGTCTGCCACAGAGCTCCTTGCTGACCAAGTAGCTGTTTGTGACAGCAATGTCTATAAAGTGGTGCAGCACTGTCACATACCACTTCCTGCTCTTTCTCCATGAAGAATAGGAGCCAATCAGCTGGTCTGACAGATCAACTCCTCCCATAAAGCGGTTGTAGTCCTTTACAGCTGATGGCACTGGCACCTCAATTGCTCTGTGTTGTCCTTCAGCCTTGCACATCCTTTTCACGGTGTCTCCTGAGAAGGCACTGTGCAGAGTTGAGCACACACTCACCTCCCTTGTGTCCATCCACTTAATAAAAATGAGAGGGCCCTCTCTGATCCACCTGATTGTCCCTCGTGGAGATTTTTTTGTCAGGGCGTTAAGTTTGGTTTTTGGGACTCCAACTCTACTGTCCCGAAATGTCCCACATGCTCCAAACCCCAGATCATGAAGGTGGTGAAAAAGTGCTGGGCTTGTATAAAAGTTATCACAATAAATGTGATATCCTGTTCCCAGGTAGTTTTTGTTTATAAGTGCCATCACAGCATCAAATGACAGCCCCTTCCCAGTTACCAGAGTTGACCTCCCTGTATAAATGTTAAAATCCACTGTGTAGCCTGTGTTGTCAGATAGCACAAAAAGTTTTATCCCCCACTTTGTTGGCTTGCTTTTTATGTATTGCTTCAGGGCAACTCTGGCTTTAGTGGAAACCATGCGCTCATCCACAGAGAGGTTTTGCTGTGGGTGGTATACAGCTTTGCAGGATACACGTAAACTGTCATACAGGGGACGTAGTCTGTGCAGGCAGTCATAATCTGTAGTTCCTTTTTTTCTGTCATTGAGAGTGTCTTCCGCAGGGTCACTCATATGAATATTCCAAGTGATGGTGAGGAACCGGTCTCTGGTCATGACCTCAGAGGAATATTGCACATGAAAAATCGAATTCACGCGCCAAAAATCTCTCATTTTAGGCAGCTTTAGAACCCCCATGTAGAGTGTTATGCCAATGTAATGGTACAGTTCAGCCTCTGTGAGATCAGTCCATGTGAATTTTTTGCCTGCAGCAATATTTTTAGCTGCATTTTTGTTTGTGTTGACACACAGTGTTCTTATAGCAGCATGGTCAAAGTATATCTTGAATAGTTCAGATTGTCATGGTCCTGGGTCGGTGACCCAGCGCTTTTAGTTTGTTATCATTTTCTAGATGATGATTGTTTAAGTTCTGTGTTATTTTCGATCTGCCTCTAAGTCTGCGTCTGTACCTGTCTGTCTATGGTGTCTCCCCATCTGTTTGTGAATCTGTCTGTTTAGTTCAATGTCTTGTCTGGTTCCATGTATCTGAGTTTCCTGTTTTATTGTGAAGGTCCGTGTCGTATGTGAGTGTGATCAGTTTACGTTTCCCCTGTCCCGTCAGCCCAGATTCCTCCCAGCTGTGTTGCCCTCCTGTCTCTCATCCCCTGATTACTGGTGTGTGTATTTAAGCCCTGTGTGTTCTCCTGCCTGTTGCCGGTTCGTCTGTATTACTCAGTGTCAGTCTATGTATCCACCGTGTCTTCTCCCTGCTGTTCATCGTCATCCTCCTCTGCTCGTTTTCATTCAGGTTTGTACTCTGTAGTTTAGTTGTTTCCCAGTTTAGTTTAGTTCGAGCCCCGTTTGCTGTTTGTCCACATTCTTTTGTGTTCAATAAATCACCTTCACTCCTCTACGACTGCCTGCGCTTGGATCCTCATTTATTCCACACGGCTCGCCTCGGCAGCCGTGACACAGATGGCGATGGACGGTCCACACATTCTGAAAATGGCAGCTGCACACCTGGCTTTCTTTTTGGACAGAAATTCGGTAGAGAATGAGGCAAGCTGTCAGGGTCCTTTTCACTCATCCAGGCAGCTGCATCACCGGAAAGTGACCTGGAGCGCTTGCCTCTTTTTGCCGGAGGACAAGTCATCCGACTCCTTCCCCTCCCTCTGCTTCCCTCCAGAGTAGGGGCTGCTTCAGTTGAGCAGGAGACTTCAGTTCCCTCCTCTTCAACATTATCAACACTATACACAAAAGAAATTATACCATCTGTTCAATTTGTATAGCACGAGAGTTATATAATGGTGCGTAATTTGGGCAAAATTGTGTCGCAGTGCGAAATTCCTCTTTTGCACTGCAAACGTAATTTTTCCTACGTTTCTCTTCCATAAAAAACATTATTTTATTTCAAACAATATACATACTTGTCTTGGCAAGGGTCAATCCCTTCAACGAAGTCGGCCTCATCCTCTTCTGTTCAAACAAGCCTTTTGTTGATCTACATATTTTATTTTATTTTTTTTACATTATTTACATTTGATCTTTTACATTGTATATAATGTCTATTGATTTTATTGTTTATTTTAATATTTTAATATTTGTGTACAGCGCTTTGTGATTGCCTGTCTGCGAAAAGCGCTTAATAAATAAAGTTTACTTACTTACTTACTGTCGGCAGAATCAGGATCCGACAAATGGCCAGAAGCTCCGTATTCAGGAGGGGCGGTAATCAGATCCAAAGCTTCGCGCAATGTGAAGTATTTGGTGTGTCTGGATTGTTGCTGCATAATAATGTAATGGGTGGATGTGTTTGAGTGTGTAAAAAGTGTGTGTTCTGTGTTTTGTACGAGTGTATGTTTCTAGAAAAAGCGACAATATACACGAGCGAGAGAAAAAACTAAATTTCCCAGGGAAAATGACGTCACTTCCTGTTGTTGTTGTACAGGTCCACGTGATAGGTCACGGTGACAACGTGACGAGACATAATCAAAGTAGGAAGTGATGTGAACAGCTGATCAGATCGATAAAGAGTCTGGTTGAGGATTATGTTTTTTTTTATTTGTTCGCTTTTTACATGATTTCTGCAAACATATTAGAGGAAGGAAACATCTCTCTGGGAAAATCTGCATGTGTGATATGTAAGTACAACTTCTCCAGTTTCATATGCAAAAAAAATTATTGCGCTAGCTTACGTGGTTGCAGTTCTACTGGGATTTAAAAATAGTTAGGCAAATCGGAGCGGGGCCGCTCTGCTCGGTTCTAAAGGGTTAACAATGGCTAACACTGAGCAGTGCTGATTTTCTAACACTGGAATATTTCTAACATTTTGAGTTATTTTCCAGTGTTAGAAAATCAGCACTGCTCAGTGTTAGCCATTGTTAATCTTCAAAACTGACTAGGTTACTTTTAAATATATAACACTGTCAAAAGTGTTAATTTAACACTCAACAGTGTTGTATTTAACACTCAGAGGTGTGGACCCATATAGACACTCTCTAGTGTTAATTTAACACTGGAGATTTTGCTGTGTAGCTGTATACTATGCTGGCCACTTGGTTATTGCGCTCCATGTATGCCCTGCCTGCCAGCCTCTTACACCCTGCTGTTATGTGCTGGATTGTTTCAGGGCATCTTTACACAGCCTGCACATGGGGTCTTGCCTGGTGTGATAGACCCAAGCCTCTATCAATCTTGTGCACAGAGCTTGTTCCTGTGATGCCATGATTCATGCCTCTTTGCTGTCTCTCATTCTAGCTTTGTCCAGCAACTGGTAGGATTTTTGGATGTCACCCACTTCCTCTATCTGCCGGTGGTACATACTGTAGAGGGGCCTATCCTTCCATGATGGTTCTTCTTCCTCCTCTTTCTTGGGTTTCTGCCACCTGAAGTATTCCCTGAGAAGGTGATTTGTCATGGCCATCTTTCTGATGTATTTGTGGATGTTTGTTGTCTCATCCTGGACTGTAGTACTGAAACTCACTAGTCTCTGCCTCCTTCCTTCCGCTTAGCATACAGCCTCAGGGTGCTGGACTTGGGGTGAAACCCTCCATGCATGGTAAGGAGCTTCCTCGTCTTGATGTTAGTGGCTTCTATCGTCTCCTTTGGCCAGCTTCTTATCTCAGCAGGGTATCTGATCACGGTGTAGGTGTTGATAGATCTTGTTCTTAACTGTCAGATGACTCCTCAGAACTTGCCTGACCCTCTGTAGATACTTGTTGGCTGCAGCTTTCCTAGCGGGCTCTTCATGGTTCGCATTTGCCTGTGGGATTTGGCAGTTACTTTTAGCTCTCCTCAATGTTTGCAATGTTGCCTTCTAATAGTGCGATTCCCTTGCTTCTGGCTACCTTCCCTCCCTTTGTTAGAATAGAATAGAATAGAATTCAACTTTATTGTCATTGCACATGCACAGGTACAGGGCAACGAAATGCAGTTTGCATCCATCCAGAAGTGCTTTAGTGATATAGATATATTACAATATATATTAGCAATAATATAGATATGTGAGTATATTACAGAAATGGGTCTATTATGGTATGTTATAATGTACACGGTATGAAGTATGTTGTGAATATTCTATAACTATAAGTATGTACAGGCTGTAGTGAGTACAAGCTATGTACAGGCTATGAACAGGATATAAATATGAAAAACTATACAGAATATGAAATAAATAACTTTACAGAATCTGAGATATACAGAAATGGGAACTATGCAAGTTGTAAAAAGTTGTAGGATTAAAGATTATCGAATGTACAGAATGATTATTTACACAGAGCTATACAGTAGTGCAGTTAAGATAAGTGAGTGTCATGGTCGGCTGTGTGGCAGGCAGGCAGGAGTGGTGGACCCAAAATGCAGGATTCTCAGGACACGAGGTTTAGACAGAAAATGCAGCTTTATTGCTGGAGCAGAACATCAAGATAAAATAAAACTCACAAAAGCAAACAAGACTCTAAACAGAGATGCAGGAGGACTGGAAATCCTAAACACGCAGCAAGTGAGGGTGAACAGACGTTAACGATGCGACACAGAGTAGGGGAAGACACTAAATACAAGAGGTGAACGGAGCAAAGAGGAAACAGCTGGGAGACACGGCTGACGTTGATTACACTGACGAGACAGGGAGAGCACAAAGCTGAACGCACTGACAAAGGACACAGACCTACAAAATAAGACAGGAAGCACACGCCAGACAGAGACAGACTCGTAAACAGGCATAATGACGTCATGGACAAACAGAGGGACATACGGGCAGAGAAGACCAAGCACAGGCAACCTAAATCAAACATAAGGGCAAGATAACAAAACCTAAACCAGACATAATCATCATCGTCATCAACATCATCATCAGATAACTAAAGAATCAGAATATAATTGTAATCAAAACAGTATCACCAGAGAATAACCAATCCATAATGCAAAAATAAACCAAAACATAAGAAACTCAAAATGCTGGGTCGACCCGACCCAGGACCGTGACAGTGAGGGTGTAGATAGTTTCTACAGAGGCTATATAAAGTGCTAGTGGTTGTGAGTGGTGTTTCAGTCCATGTTATTATTGTGTGTTTGAGGGTACAGTTGTCCATTGTGGGTGTGTGTATGTTCAGTCCATGAGTTTAACGTGGGTCAGATGTCAGGAAGCAGAGTTCAGGAGTCTGACAGCTGTGGAGAAGAAGCTGTTCCGGTACCTGGTGGTCTTAGTCCGGAGGCTCCTGTGGCGCCTCCCAGAGGGCAGGAGGGTGAAGAGTCCATGTGATGGGTGACTGGGGTCTTTGATGATTTTCCCAGCCCTTTTCAGACACCGCTTCCTGTAGATGTCTTTTATGGCAGGAAGTGGTGCTCCGGCGATGCGCTGGGCAGTTTTCACGACCCTCTGCAACGCCTTCCGGTCCGAGGCAGAGCAGTTCCCATACCAGACTGTTATACAGTTGGTCAGGATGCTCTCGATGGTGCAACGATAGAAGTTCACCAGGATTTTTTTTTTTTTTTTTTTTTTTAACTTAAAAAAAAAAAAAAAAAAAGTTCACCAGGATGTCTGAGGACAGGTGGTTCTTCCTCAGAGTCCTCAAGAAGAAGAGGCGCTGGTGAGCCTTCTTGACCAGCTTGGAGCAGTTGGTCGTCCAGGTGAGATCCTCGGAGATGTGGACTCCCAGGAACTTGAAGCTGCTCACACGCTCCACAGCCGTCCCCTTAATGTGGATGGTGAATGTGGGTCAGCATTCCTCCTGTAGTCCACGATGAGCTCCTTGGTCTTCTCGGTGTTAAGCAGCAGGTTGTTTCTGTCGCACCACTCAGCCAGACGATCCACCTCCTCCCTGTAGGCGGCCTCATCGTTGTCACTGATGAGGCCAATCACCGTGGTGTCATCTGCAAACTTAATGATGGTGTTGGAACCATCAGCAGGTCTGCAGTCGTGGGTGAAGAGGGAGTAGAGGAAAGGGCTCATCACACAGCCTTGTGGTACACCAGTGTTCATCGTGATTGTAGATGAGCATCGGTTATCCAGCCGGACATGTTGGGGGCGGTTGGTCAGGAAGTCCAGTAACCATTTGCAGATGAGGGAACTGATGCCCAGGTCTGTCAGTTTCCTGATGAGTTGTGAGGGGTGGATTGTATTGAATGCTGAACTGAAGTCTATAAACAGCATTCTGGCGTAGGTGTTGTTGTTGTCCAGGTGTGAGAGGAGAGAGTGCAGTGCGATGGAGACTGCATCCTCTGTGCTCCTGTTCTGGCGGTATGCGAATTGGTGGGGGTCCAGGGTGGGGGGGAGACAGGATTTGAAGTGTGCTAGGACCAGCTGCTCTAAGCACTTAGTGATGATGGGGGTGAGTGCTACTGGGCGGTAATCATTGAGGCAAGATGGGTTGGAGTTTTTGGGTATCGGGACGATGGAGGTGGATTTGAAGCAGGGCGGTACCACAGCGTGGGCCAAGGACAGATTGAATATGTCTGTGAGCACTCCTGCAAGCTCCCCAGAACACGCTCTGAGAACACGCCCGGGGATGCCATCAGGGCCTGCAGCCTTGTGGACATTGATCCTGCTCAGCACCGCTCCTACATCAGTGGGGGAGAGAGTCAGAGGTTGGTGGTCTGGCGTCATGTCTGCTTTGGTTGTGGTTGTGGGGTTCCCTCGCTCAAAACGAGCATAAAAGTTGTTGAGCTCGTTGAGGAAGGAGACATCAGAGGATGCGGGGGAGGGTTTGGTGGTCCTGTAGTCTGTGATGGTCTGGAGTCCTTGCCACATGCGTCGGGGGTTGGAGTTGGAGAAGTGTTCTTCTACCTTCTTTTTGTAATGGTGTTTGGCTTTTTTGATGCCCTTCTTTAGATTAGCCCTGGCTGTGCTGTAGGCGTGTGCATCTCCTGACCTAAAGGCGGTGTTGCGGGCCTTCAGGAGGAGATGAACATCCTGGTTCATCCAAGGCTTCTGGTTGGGGTACATGGTAATCCGTTTCTGGGTGGTGACACTGTCTGTGGTTTTGGAGATGTAATCCAGTACAGATGAGGCGTACTGGTCCAGGTCTGTGTGGGTGAACATATTCCAGTCTGTGTTTTTAAATCTGTCCTGGAGCACTGCGTCTGTCCCCTCTGGCCACACTTTAATTGTCCTCACAGCAGGTTTCACACGTTGGATGAGTGGTGAATACCTAGGTGTGAGGAACAGGGAGAGATGGTCCGATTGTCCAATGTGGGGGAGGGGTGTGGCTTTGTAGGCTCCAGCCAGGTTGGAATACACATGGTCTAAAGTCTTGTCTCCTCTGGTGTGGCAGGAGACATGTTGGTGGAATCTGGGGAGGACTGTCTTTAAGTTGGTGTGGTTGAAGTCGCCAGCAACAATAAAAGCAGCCTCGGGGTGTTTATTCTGGTGTTTGTTAATGGCTGCAGAAAGTTCTTTCATGGCCAACCTAGCATTAGCGTCGGGGGGTATATACACGGCAGTGAGTATGATCGAAGTGAGTTCTCTGGGGAGATAATAAGGTCTGCATTTGACCATTAAAAACTCCGCATTAGGTGAGCAGTGACTCTCAGTAGTAGTGGAGTTCATGCACCAAGCATTGTTAATATAAATGGACAAACCTCCACCTCTGGTCTTGCCGGAGTCATCTGCTAGCCTGTCGGCTCGGTGTGTGTGGCGTCCTGCTAACTCGATAGCATTGTCCGGGCAGCTGTTGTTCAACCATGTTTTGGTGAAAAACATGACATTTGAGTCCATAATCCGTCTGTTGTTAGTGATGGAGAGCCGTATCTCATCCATTTTGTTTGCCAGAGAACGGACATTAGCAAGAAAAATACTGGGTAAACCATCCGACTACACTTCTCTAGTCTGAACAACATTCCAATGTATATCCTGATGGTGTGGATTAGTGAATCAATGACTCTTGGAATACAAGGGGTGGCTGTGGTTCAGATGGTAGAGCAGATCAGCTACTGATTGGAAGGTTGGTGGTTCGATCCTTGGCTTCCCCAGTCTGCATGTCAAATATCCTTGGGCAAGATACTAACCCCAAGTTGCCCCCTGATGCGTTTATTGGGAGTGTGAATGTAGGTTAGTTTGCACTTGTGTTTAGAAGAGCTTGTACGAGTGGGTGTGAATGAGGCATGTTGTATACGGTGCTTTGAGTACTCCGAGGGAGTAGAAAAGTGCTATATAAGAATCAGTCCATTTACAGCTTGATGTCATCTTGTAGAGGAGATGGCTGATTATTGCTTGAAGTTGGCCTCAAGTGTTGTACGCCACATCCCCATTGAGTTTGAGTTCTTGATGAAGGCTCTTAGCATCCAGTTGATCTGCATATGGGCATCGAGTCATGGGCCTTCTTGTATTAATCCAAGCGGTGCACAGATTAACCAATCTGGCCTTGCAGTCTGGGGTGACTACACGGTCTACCAGGAGATAGTGTTTTGTGCTTCTGGTATTCTTGCCAATTCTTTTCTGTGCCCCGCGCATGTGCCTGTTCATCTTTGCGGATATGATGCTTGATATTAAGTGGTTATTACTTCGGTAATTGCATAGAAAGTGCTACCATAATTTGAATTTGAAAAAAAAAG
Organism: Diplotaxodon limnothrissa; assembly: GCF_057381915.1. Taxonomy (NCBI): domain Eukaryota; kingdom Metazoa; phylum Chordata; class Actinopteri; order Cichliformes; family Cichlidae; genus Diplotaxodon; species Diplotaxodon limnothrissa. The sequence goes on along the minus strand of NC_140611.1, from coordinate 9,693,967 downwards.
AATTTTTTTCTCCCTTTCATTGACATTGATATGTCAGTGACAATACTAAAGAGGGCGTTCTGCATCACTGAGAGACTGGTAGAATTTGATTTATTTTAATAAACTGTTTTTGAGCATTTACAACCAACAATAGTAAATAATAATCTCTAACCAAAAAAAAGGAAAATGTGAAATGCAGGCAAATAAGCTGTTTAGACATCAAATTTTACCAGCAACAGTTTAAGAAAATGTTTATCTTTGCTTTATGACCATCACTTATGTCATCGCTAGAATAGCAGGCATTAACATTTATATAAATGCCATGGCATAATTATCCATTATCTAACTTGCATTACAATTGCCGATGAAATCTCATACATTTGATAATAGGGCAGCAATACCAGTGTTATTTAACATGACAAAACAATATCTTGAGGTTTTTAAAAATTTCATTCATTTTGAGTCCATATATAATTGGATTTAAAAGAGGATGGAATAAAATTGACTGAAAAGTCAGTATTAAGCGAAGAGTTTTTGATAGATCAGATTCCAGTCGAACTATAATTACATCAAAAACAATAAAACAGGAAAAGTTGATTAACACCAGCAAGTGGGGTAAACATGTCTTTACAGCTTTTTTCCTCACTTCTCTGCAACTTTGGTAAGATACTCTAACAATCCTGATGTATGTAAAAAGTATGAAAAGCAAAGGTAGAAGGGCAATATTTATCAACATGACCACACCATATACAGATATTGCCACTGAGGTCACACACTGAAGCTTGTATCCTGAATTGTTACAAAAAATTCCTGTCAGAGTAAAGCTACAGAGTTTTACTTCAGAATACAACACAACTGACACTGCTGTCTCAAAAGCAGGTATAAGCCAAGCTAAAACTAGAGAGACATATATAGTTATTCTATTCATTATAACTGGATATTGCAGGGGTTTGCATATAGACACATACCTGTCATATGCCATTGCTGCCAACAGTAAAAACTCTGACCCAGCTGAGGTGTAATATAAAAATCCTTGGAAAAGACAAAGCGTATACGATATAATCTGTTTTTCAGACAAAACATCAGATAAAAGCTTCGGATAGATAATCATGCTGTAAAGAACAGAGTTGATTAACAAAGCTGCAATAAAAATGTACATTGGCTCGTGAAGGTTTTTGCAAGTCCAAATAAGGCACACTATAGTCGAATTAAAGCAGAGTATCAGAATATAAAGTGTGAATATAACCACAAAATAGAGATACCTGTATTTGTGCAATTCTGCAAACCCACCAAGAGTTAACAATGTTACATTTAATTCAACATCCATTGAATGAACAAAAATGTTATTGACCATGGAACTAGATTACATAAACTGTATTCATGAATAACAAATGAAAAGACAAGTGTTGGAGTAATATATTTCTAACATTAAACTAAGAAGGTAAGTGACTATGTGGCTTTGTTTTATCAGAAAACCTTCCATCCTCTGTGGGACTCATTAAGTTCTCCACTAACATGTAAACGACTTCAGGAAATCTAACCAGTTGTCATGATTGGTTGTGTGGCAGGCAGGCAAGCAGGAGTGGTGGACCCAAAATGCAGGACTCAGACACGGAAGTGAAAATTAAAGCGCAGCTTTATTGCTGGGAAAAACCTTGTACTAACTAAACTCACCAAAAGACCAACAAAAGTCTGAACAGAGGAACTGAGGACGGAAACACTGGAAAAGAAATACTAAACTGGAGCAGATGACTAAACACTAGAAACACTAGAAACACGGAAGCAGAACACACAGCTAGTTGAGGGTACGATGCGACAGGGAACACAGGAAAACACAGGGCTTATATACACAGGGGAGTAATCAGGGAATGGAAAACAGGAGGGAGACACAGCTGGGAGGGTTCGTGCTAATAATACATGGGGAGCAAAGCTAGACACACTGAGATGAGGCAAAACCTTTCACAATAAAATGGGAAACAAGAAATGTCTGTGAAGGTTCTCAGTCATCCAGGTCATCGTAGTCAAAGGAGCTTGCAAAGAAAAGTGTCTTGACTTCTTTAAGTTACTTGAAGACGTTTCACCTCTCATCCAAGAAGCTTCTTCAGTTCTAAGGTCACCTTCACATGATAAGGTGGGGCCAGGTTTCACAATGAACTCACCCGAAACTCTGACTGATTGGGACCCACACCCAGTTTCACACCTTGGCTCAGGCGATTAGAGGATCATCAGGGGGTCCTTTTGTCCCTCTGTAGGGGGATACTCCCACTAGGTTTATATCTGGGACTCCCCACCATTTGACCTTAGAACTGAAGAAGCTTCTTGGATGAGAGAAACAAAACAAAACACAAGGAGCCCAAGAACAGAGATACAGGAATAACTCAAAACAAATCCCACTGGGTCAATCATGAGTCCACTAATCAAAAAGTTCAGGAAGCCGACCCGGAGGCCGACAGCACAAAAGTCAAACACAGGGTACTCAGGGGGCCGGCCACGTGAAAGGCAGTGGCAGCGGCGACGCAGACGATGGAGGTCCAGAGGCCGGCCGCGCGGAAGGCAGCGGCGGCGACGACAGAGCTGGTCCGGAGGCCGGCCGTGCGGAAGGCAGTGGCGGCGACAACAGAGCTGGACCGGAGGCCGCCCACAACGGCGGCGACACCCAGCCAGTGGCCTGGAAGGTGGCCGGCGATGTTGAGGGGCTGGACGTACATTGGATGGTGGCGTAGCAACCGCAGGCCCAGGCGAGGCAGGACCAGGCAAGGCAGGGCCAGGCGAGGAGGGACCAGGCGAAGCTGAAGCTGAAGCTGGACCAGGCGAAGCTGAAGCTGGACCAGGTCCTGGTCAAAATGACCCAGGACCATGACACCAGTTGACATTTATAGTCCTATGTCCTTCATTGTGTTTTCTCACACATTTTTTTTCAATCTATGGGACTAGTAAAGGCTTAGTAGCATAGGCAAAAGGTCGGCATTATGACAAAAAGGCTAAAGAAACACCTTGAATAAGAAGGTCTTTTTTTTTCTTGTTTCGATATGTGAATGAGGATGATCAAAGTCTTATAGCTGCGGGTTGGACCTCTAACTCTATTCAACCTGCGAGTCCCCTCAAGCTGAGACCTGGGAACTTAAGGGTACCATGCAGTATTTCTGATCATCACAGAAACAACTGTGGCTTTCAACCGCTACATCTTCTCAAGTTACTTTCTCAGTTTTTTACTCTCAAGCTTATCATGTTTCTTCTTCCTGATATTGTTATCACTTTGTATAGAGAAATCTATCACTACAGCTGTTCATGTATATTATGTCTGCCATCTGGTTATGGCATTCCATGTATGCCCTGCCTGCTAGCATCTTGCACCAAGCTGTTATGTGCTGAATTGTCTCAGGGGCATCTTTGCACAGTCTGCACATGGGGTCTCTCCTGGGTTGGTAGACCCAAGCCTCTATGAATTTTGTGCTCAGAGCTTGTTCCTGTGATGCCATGATTCATGACTCAGTGCTGTCTCTCAGTCCAGCTTTGTCCAGCTACTGGTTGGATTGTTTTGAATGTTAGCCAAGTCTATCTGCTACTGGTACATACCATGCAGGGGCCTATCCTTCCATGATGGTTCTTCTCCTTGCTCCTCTTCTTTCTTGGGTTTCTGCTGCCTGAAATACTCACTAAGGAATTAACAACCCTAGTCTGTAACAAAGTCAGCAAAGAAGGACGTAAAGCTATAAAACTCCACTGTATTATTCACCAACAAGCACTCTGTGCTAAACATTTAAAATATGGCCATGTTATGTAACCGGTGATAAAGGCTATTAATTATATTCTCTCCAAAGCCTTGTGCCACCGCCAGTTTGAACAGCTTCTACTCAACATCCAGAATACGGAGATGTTGTGTAATACAATGATGTAAGATGGCTCAGTTGGAGGTCTGCACTGCAGCGGTTCTACTCTCTTATGCAGGAAATCAGACAATTATTTTTTTGAATTTCACCTGTCGTATCCCCTGATGTAAAATGTTCTGTTCTTATTTAAACAGCTGACTTTGAATTAAGTATAATATTAAAAAATAGTTAAATTCAGGAGGAAACATTTTCATAATCTAACAGGTGAAATTCAAAATATACTGACAGCTCTCCAAGTAAGACTTCAGTATTAAATAAAACGGTCTAGTTATGAAGTTTTACTCAGGAACAAATCAAACACTGAAATAAACCAAACATTGACATTTAGAAGTTATCTAAGTGACTTATATATCATGTTTAACCCGAGTAGCAAAAGACTGCAAAGGGGTTGGGGGGGGGGGGGGGTGTCAAAAACGATGTGCCTTGAGTCTGCACCTTGACCACCTGGTCAGCTGGAGTGGGAGAAAAAAGTCAGTCTGGGCATTTTGACTAGAGACAAGCCCACCAGGTATTATAGGAGAAACCATAAAGCCTTTGGATGATAACAAACGCTGTTGTGACAGTGATGTACACTGTCTTGTTGGTATATATGCATAAGTTCTAAACAGTTTACATCATATGACCACTTAAGGACATCTCTTGATTTCACCTTCGTGTTTCCCTCTCACCAGATATCCAAACCGACATCATGACAAACAGCTTTTACGGCTGTGGCTCCAGTAAACATCAGCTGATACTAGAAAGTAATATTAAATTAATTCTAACAACAGCTTGTCAAGTAGTACGGTCCCTGGTGGTGGAGATGAAGAGTGCTTGAATGGAAAAGTGGGAGTGATAAAAACTAGATTTAGCTGGCAGCACCTGGGAATGCACAGATATGAATATTCACCTATATCTTGTCGTGGAATTAAAAAAAAAAAAAAATACAAACACTTGATGAGTGTTTTTGAAGTGAGTTTTATTTACGCTCCAGTCAGGCACACAGACACACAACTCTCATAACTTGTAGCACAACTTCTCATTTCCATATAAGGTGTTGGTGGTTTATACCTCAGTTCTTCCCTGGAACACACACAGCCTCTACTCCCTGAAAGCAGTAAAGCAGTAACAGTTATAGCTAAAGAGGGATATGTTTTGCAGATTATCATGTCTTATTAGTGCTATATATTTCATCCTGTGCAACAAATAAACCCAAGGATGTTTGTATCTTGCTGAAGAGGAAATTTGACTTGGCCATCAGGTATAGCACAAATGATGAAAATGGCTGGCTGGCACTTATCACTGGCAGTATTTTAAATCACAAACTAGCATTTGTATCCGAATACTTTCCAAATGAGCCAGACAGAGACTTTTTTTATCTATATTGCTAAGACACTATTAGACATAGCTGGACTGGCCATCGGGCATACCAGGCATTTGCCCCGTGGGCCGATACTGATTTCTCTTTTTTTTATGGGTGGAGGCCAATTTCTTTTTTTCTTTTTTTTCTTTTTTTTGGGGGGGGGTGTAACGGTATGAACGATGAAAGGTGGTGGCCAGATGCTGGCCAATGTGTACAAATAACTCAGTTGTTTGATGGTGGCTATGGCAGAGCTTCCATAAAGGCCAGCAGGTGGATGAGGGAAAGGGGAGACAGGAGGAGGAGAGACCAGAGGCGGTCGCTGGTCCGAGTGTCAGGTGAACTTCAGGTAAGAAGGAAGGATTCAGGCCTGTTGAGGCCTGAAGTTTGAAGGCGCTCGTGCATCGAAAAGTTTTGGAAGCTTGGTTTTGCCTTTGCTGGATACTGATCTGAAACTCTTTTCTTGCTGCGTCACGACTGACTTTTTAGCTAACGTAAGCTAAAGTGGCAGTTTCTATTTTTGTTTTTGACGCTGTCGCCGGTACGAGATTCCGGAATGGCACCACTTACCTCAACATCCAGCTGTGAAAGCTGCATCAACCTGAGCCAAAAAGTGATCGAGCTGGAACAAAGGATATCCACGCTATACCAAATCCAGGGGGCTGAATGCGAACTTGACACGATCCTCCTTGGCAAAGCTCAAACCACCGCTACTAGCGCTGACACAGTGCACCATCCAGCTGCTGTGTCCCAAGATCCCGCCAACAGTCAACACAGGCTCTCAACTTGCGTCGCTGGTGCTTCTGCCAAGGACGAGAACTCCTGGTTTCAGCTAGGGGCCAGACACAAGGCTCTGGTCAGCTCCACTCCACTCCAACCAGCGCCATGGACCGTGGTTGAGACGCGTGGTGGCTGCAGAGGGGGCAGGAGGATCCGTCTCTCGCACCCTCACCCCTCTGGAGAATAAATTCAATGTCCTGGATCCTGTGGACTTTCCTCCTCTGACCGCTAGCCCTCGCCATCCCGCTGTGTCGCTGAGGTCTGCGCCATCTCCACCACTACGCCCCCGGAGCCGCGGCGGGCAACCCGACGCTGTGGTGCAAACTCACCGCGGAGAGCTGTGCTTTACCCCGGCTCCTCGGAGAAGAGGACCCACGGCGCGGCTACCTGGGAGTCACTCACGCAGTCCGGCTGGCGCATCTCCATCTGAACACCCCCAGTGTCGCGGCGCGGGCGTCTCAGATGGCCAACAGCCCCCGGTGGCACCTCCTCTCTCCACGCTGGTCCTCGGGGATTCCATCGTCAGGAACGTGCGGATGAGGGGGGCGCTCACGCTGTCGTTCCCGGGAGCCACTGTTGTTGACATAGTGGACAGAATTCCCAACATTCTGGCATCCCACCCACAGGTTAACCGGCTCATCATCCACATCGGCACCAATGACATCCCCAAACAGCAATCTGAGCTGCTGAAGAGTTGGACTTCCTCCAACTCTTCAGCCTCCTTGGTCAGTTGCAGGTGAGTGCTTTTATCTCTGGGCCCACCCCCACCTGTGGCAGAGGGATAGGCCGTTTCAGCCGGCTGCTCAGCCTTAACACCTGGCTTTCCTCCGCCTGTGTCTCCCACGGCTTGGGTTTTATTAACAACTTTGATGCCTTCTGGGAGAGGAGGCATCTTTTTGGGGCAGACGGGCTCCACCTCAACGCCTGGGGACGCCGTTTGCTGTCCGCCAATTTGGCATTTGGCGTACAGCACTCCCGCACATCGCCCTGTCACTACCCCAAACTGACATTACCTGCTGATCCGTCTGCCACTGACTGATGTTCCCATGGTCCCAGCTCCTATATTCTACTTTTAACAGTAATACACAAAACTCTGGACTAGGACCTCTCTCTCCCACAGTCAACACAATACCCGTCATAATCACAAACAGAGAGCAACAGAATTATCATAAATCCAGTAACTCCAAAAACATTAATAACCTCCGGCCTCTTCAAAAATATCAACATCCATTCAACTCTATTGTCAAAAATCCACCAGTCTCAATCAGTATGGCACTTTTAAATGTACGCTCTCTGTCGAACAAGTCTTTTATTATTAATGATTTAATTTTAGATAATAAACTTGACTGTTTATTTTTAACTGAAACATGGCTGGGTTCGGATGCACCAGTTGTTCTCACTGAGGCCTCCCCACCAAATTTTAATTTCTCTTTTTCTATTAGAAGTGGTAAGAGAGGTGGTGGGACTGAATCTTTAGCCAACAACACAATCACCACCAAACAAATTTTATTTGATCATTTTACCACTTTTGAATTCCATGCTATTGTTTTCAGCAGCCCTCCAGTTTTATCTGTCACAATTTATAGACCACCTAAAGACAGCGCTGCTTTTATCAAGGAATTCTCAGAATTTTTAACAAACATACATTCAAACTATAATATGATAATTTTAACCGGTGATTTTAACCTGCACATAGATAATCCTTCTGATCCTGCAGCAAAAGAATTCTTAAACATTCTTCACTGTTTGGATTTTATCCAGCACGTCACGCAGCCGACTCACAACAGAGGACACATTCTGGACCTGGTCATCACCCATGGGCTGTCCACCAGCGTGTCCTCTGTTGTTGACTTGGCTGTCTCTGACCACTACTGTGTGTTTTTTAACATCACCGGTTTTATTCAGCGGGAGACCTCGGTGCGAACTGTGAGGAGGCGCTATCTAACCTCTGAAGTGGCTGCAAATTTTACCAGGGTTTTAGACGAATGCCCCCCTGTGATTTTACCTGCACCCTGCGATTTGATTTTTAATCATTTCAACAGCAAACTGAAGAAAAGCCTTGACTCCGTTGCTCCACTCACCACCAAAAAGATTAACGTAAAACATGCATCACCCTGGAGAAACGAAGAAGTCAAAAAACTCAAAAGAAATTGCAGGGCAGCAGAAAGGAGATGGAGGAAAAATAAAAATACTATCAACCATCAAATATTTAGCGAGCAACTTAAAATGTACAACAATACATTAAGGAACTCAAGAAATTCATACTTCGCCAAAATAATCAGTATTAACAAAAATAATCCCAAGGTCCTCTTTTCCACCATGGATCATTTATTTAACCCTGATTTTAACAGCTCCCAAAGAACCCCCACAGACTCGCTCTGTGAGCAGTTTGCAGACCACTTCAGGGGAAAAATCAGCGCCACCAGATCTGATATTTTATCTAATCGCGATATGTTTGTAAACACATCTGAGGGCTCGATTGTACCTGAGGAGACACTGGACAGCTTTGTCCTGGTAAATGCTGAGAACCTTCAGAAAGTTTTCTCCACAGTGAGACCCACCACATGTCTTTTAGATCCAATCCCTTCTTCACTCTTTAAAACACTTTATGGATTTTTTGAGGCTGAGCTTTTATACATGATGAATTGCTCTCTTCAGTTGGGTGTCTTCCCTGCTGCCTTTAAAACGGCGGTGGTGAGGCCCCTTCTGAAGAAGAGCAATTTGGATTGTAATGATTTTAATAACTACAGACCTGTATCCAACTTACCATTTTTAAGTAAAGTCTTAGAAAAACTTGTTTTTACTCAGATTACTGATTTTCTCAATGATAGACAGATCCTGGAGATATTCCAGTCTGGATTTAGGGTGAACCACAGCACAGAGACGGCTCTCCTAAAGGTTTTAAATGATCTTAGATGTAACTGGGACTCCCAAAAGCTCTCAGTCCTGGTGCTACTGGATCTAAGCGCAGCCTTTGATACAGTAGACCATGCTATTCTTTTAAACAGACTGAAACACATGGTGGGCCTCTCTGGTGCTGTACATAACTGGTTCACTTCCTATCTCTCTGACAGAACTTTTATGGTGAGTATGGATACATGCTCCTCTAAGATCCATAAAATGACATGTGGTGTGCCTCAAGGGTCGGTTCTAGGCCCTGTACTTTTTAATTTGTATATGCTCCCTCTCGGCAGTATCATCAGGAGGCATGGAGTGAACTTCCACAGTTACGCTGATGACACGCAGCTGTACATCTCCGTGTCTCCTGATGACACCAGACCAATGGATGCCCTTTTTAACTGTATCTTAGATATACGATCTTGGATGGCAGAAAACTTTTTACAGCTTAACCAGGACAAGACTGAAGTTTTAATCTTCGGTCCTGAGGCTCAGAGAGAGAAACTCTTGTCTAAATTAGAGGCATTTACACTATGTCCTTCGCTACAAGTGAAAAACCTGGGTGTTATTTTTGACTCTGAGCTTGGTTTTATCCCACATGTTAAACATGTAACCAAAATTGGATTTTATCATCTAAAAAATATAGCCAGAGTCCGCACTATTCTCTCTCGGGCCAACACGGAGATGCTGATGTATGCTTTTATTACCAGTCGCATTGATTACTGTAATGCCCTGCTCTCTGGTCTTCCTAAGAAGAATATTTCAACTTTACAACTCTTGCAAAACTCGGCAGCTCGTGTGCTGACGAAGACCAGAGGGCGGGCCCACATTACACCGGTTTTAGAATCGCTGCACTGGCTCCCCATGTGTTTCAGGATCTTTTATTGGTTTTTAAATGTCTTAATGGTCTTGGGCCTTCTTATCTCTCAGATCTGCTTTTACCATACGAACCCTCGCGGACCCTGAGGTCCTCTGGTACTGGCCTTTTGAATTTCCCTAAAGTCAGGACACATACTCACGGAGAGGCAGCTTTTCAGTGGTATGGTCCTCGTCTGTGGAACAGCCTGCCGGAGGAGCTCAGGGCCACAGAGAACATACATGTTTTTAAGAACAGGCTCAAGACCCACCTTTTTAATTTAGCTTTCACCTAACGTTTATTTATTTTATGCTTATTTATTCTATCCTGTTATTCTATTATTAATTTAGACTTTACCTAATATTTATTGATTTTATTCTTATTCATTTTTTAATCTTCTTACTCTATTTATATTTATATTTATATTGTATCCTGTTCTTATTTATTTTATCATTTTACCCTGTATATATCCTATTGTGTCATATCTCCAGTGTTTCCTCAGAGGGCGCTCTCTGCACCGGGGCTGTGATCGACTGTGGCTGCTGGGTTTCTGGGGGTCCTCTCAGCCTGGCTGGGGGGCTCCTTGGCCTCCCTCCTCCTGCTCCTGCCCAGCCTGGAGGCTGCAGTCTGTGACCGGCTCCCGGTGCAGACGGCTCCCTGTTATAGTGTTTCCTCACTTGGCTCATGCGAGCCCAGCCCAATTTTTACTCTTTAAGTGTGCGCATGTGCGTGTGTGTGTGTGTGTGGGGGGGGGGGGGCGATATGTGTGTATTCACATCATTTATGTTAATGAGAGTGTGGGGAGTGATTTGGAGGGTGGGGTGGGCTGCTTTTAACTATGTAAAGCACTTTGTGCTACATTTTTTTTGTATGAAAAGTGCTTTATAAATAAAGATTGATTGATTGATTGATTGAAGAAGTTATGACCTGCAGTCTATCAGGGGCAGGTATAAACCAAGTTTAGGTGTAGTTTATTTTCATTGTGGTGAATTTTTACCGTCAGTTACTATAACTCAAACCTCACAAAATTTCAACAACCACCAAACAGTTAAGACAGTAAATGAGAACAGAAACACAGATTCTGCACAAAGACGTAAACACACAGCGCAGAATCAGTGAGATGTCGCCTTTCTCACCCGACGGCACGGACACGGTCGGGGCTGAAAGCCGACAGCTCGCTGATTCTGATCTGTCGGCGGGTCCGCACTTTGTGTTCACACCCCTTTTGCGCTGATTCTAAAGCTGTTAGTTTCATCTCTCTCCAAACAATATTGACCGAACCAGCAGCAAAAGAAGATCCAAACTGTGCTTCAAATTAACATCGTCATGAATTTCCTCTGACTTTTCCTGTTTTGCTTCCACCTCGATAAAAATCACACTTCATACACAGCTCTCTCTCTCTCTCTCTCTCTCTCTCTCTCTCTCTCTCTCTCTCTCTGTACTTCAAGAACAGTTTCCCGTCTAAAAATCTGTTTTCTGCATTATTCGCTTGCTTGTTACGCACAAGTCTACCGTTGTTTACAGCCTGTCGGACGCTGTTTGTTTCCTTTCACTTACTTCCGAAAAGAAAGCCTCATTTCTGCTGTTCAATACTGAACAAATTTAAACTTTTTAAAATTATGCAAAATGCAAAACGCTTAGCCGTGTCTCTAATAAAACCTCTGTAACTTCAGAGGTGATTTTCATATGTTGATTAATGGTTTTCTTTCGTTTTTGATGTACTGCAGAATATTTTTATAAAATCCCCGGCCAGGAAAAATCACCTTCATGTTTTTCTGTGTTTTAGTTTCAGCTACTTTGACACAAAGGCATCTCCTGTGATGCTCACACCTTTGATAAAGTCTTGCGTGTGTCAGCTTCCTTTTTATAGATACAAAAATATGTAAATGTACTGATCTGAATTATAATATTTCTGACTGTCAAAATTTCCCAGATTCAAATCGAATCGAATCGAATCGTGGATCGAATCGATTCGGGACCATGGGAATCGGAATTGAATCGATTCTAGAAATCAGTGACGATACCCAGCCCTAGTTTCAGGCAGGCCTGGTGGGTGTGTCCCGTCTAGAGGCTGGCCACACCTGAGGAAATGATCACACCTGCAGCTGATCAAGCCTAGTCAGAGGAGCTACTTAGGAGTATGGTGGAGCTCTCTCTGAAGCTGGATCATTGCATAAGACTTCCCATCATTTCTCCAGCTTGTCAGTTTGTGAGTGTGAGCTTACCAGTGAAATTAATGGTACTAACGGCTGCCTCTGTTTTCCCAGGAGGGCTGCAGGAATGAGAGAGCGGCAGGCACGGAGTACACAGGCATGAGGGAGCGGTTTGCCAGCGCGAACTGTGATAGGCATGTCCCACTAGGAGGAGGAGGCCCTGTGGTAGACCCAGGACATGCTGGAGTGATTTTGTCTCTTGGCTGTCCAGGGAACGCCTTGTGGTTTCTCTGGACAAGCTGGAGGACGTGGCCGGGTAGAAGGAGCTCTGGGCTTCTTTGCTTAGGCTGCTTTCCCCATGACCCAGCTAATTGGAAGAAGATGAATGAATGAATGGATGGATTGAAAAGCAAACTGTATCAGCATATAACATAACTTTTTACCTAAGTGTTCCTTTAAGATGTAAATATACCAATAAATAACTGGAAATAGTGACGCACATTTTTCAGAAAGCTTCTTTGTTTTAACATCAAGGTTTTAGCATTGTAGTAATGCAGGCTAGAAAATTACTTTACATTTATGTTCAGTGTTGAGAAGGTTACTTTTAAAATGTATTCCACTACGTATTACAGAATACATGCCCCAAAATGTAGTTTGTAACTGTTACGATCCGGCTCAAGGCCGCAACATAAAAAAGGAGACGAATACCAGAGTGTAAATAGTAAGAGGTTTTAATCTTACAATGGCATCACAGGCCGGCCAAAATGGCTGGTGCCACCCAGGCAAAGACAAGTTAGCTTCTTGGAAGCTTGCTTTCAGGTCCTTTTATCCACACCTGACTAGGTGTGGCCAATTAGCACCAGCTGAACACATTGAGATGATTAGGGGCTGCAGAGGGACGTAACACCTCCTCCCTCAAAAGGGTTCCTCTAGGACCCCTAAATTTATTAAAAGCCTCTCTGAAACCTTCAGGTCCTTGACCCACAAACCTGAAAAAAAAGTAAAAGCCAACAGAAGCACGGTGTTCACATTATAGTTGGCATCTTTAAGCATGGATGCCCCTACATGAGGATTTTGAAGTTGCCACACTGAACACACAAAAAGTAACATGTGACCAACACTGTACAACAGTACAACTCAAAATGATTACTTGACCTGCTACAACACAAAACCAAAAATAGTAGCAAATAACCACAACCAAGTGATCTGTTGTCTCCACCACACAAATGGTCACATACAAGTGGCCTCATACCACAACAAGTTACTTTAAACTCCAAAGTTCAGTAAAGCAAGCATGCTAGTGACCAACCACAAACGGAGAGCTATGGCCACACAATGATCACAACAAGGGTGGCTCATCACTAGGGATGGGTATCGTTAGGTTTTATCCAATACCCGTGCCAAACCGGTACTTTTGAAACGGTGCCGGTGCTTAAACGGTGCTCAAACCGGTGCTTAAAGAATGGAGAACACCAACTTTGTCCAAAAACCTCTCATGTTCAGCTGGTTTCTTTGTAAAAAGATAACAATGTTAGCCTTTTCTGCAGCTATGGGGCATATATGGTATCACTCTTGGCTGGAAGCAGTGCTTAAACAATGGAAAAAACACAAACTTTGTCCAAGGGAGTATCTGCCATCAAACAAGAAGACAGCCGCATGTAACTACGACGGTGTTTGCTAGTTCACCTTACATGCATTAGTGTAATAGTGTGGTTAGCCTACTCAACGTAAATTACACACGAATAACATTAAGCTACTCACACAGAGAAGAACGGCTGCTGCTGCCATCATCAGCCGTCATCATTTCTGCTAAACTGGCAGGGCTAGGGGCCAGGACTCTCCTCTTCAGGTTTTTGGGGGATGTTGCTAACTCCGGGTCCAATAACAGGCACCATACCCGCAGTAGATGTGCACGGTGTGAGGTGTTGCAGCATCAAATACGGCGCATTTCTCAGCTTTTAAAAAAACGCTATGCGTCGCCAGGTGTTTCATCGGATTTGAGGTGTTACCTCCTTTGCACAGTATCACAGTATCAGCTTAAAGCACTTGTTGCAGGCTGCTGAGTTTGCATCTTTTGCTGTGAAGTACAGCCAGACTTTTGACCGCTTCGCCTTGGGCATTTTTAATCTGTAGCTCTGCTCTAAAAGAACGTATGTACCTGGACCCGCCTACTATCCTCGGAAATGTAAAATGATTGGCTAGAATCTAAAGTGTATCACAGCACAGGACAGGAAAAAAAGCACTGAAATAAAGCACCGAAATAAAGCACCGAAATGTGCGTTGCTTTTCGGTCTGGTTACTACCGTTTATGTCAGAACCGGTGCCATGATGGCACCGGAGACCGGTACCCATCCCTACTCATCACCTCACAGTGTTATTGCCATCACCTGGCCAACAACACTCACAAGTGATCCAACAAAAGTAGCCATATTCCCCACAACACTAAAGGTCACAGCACAAAACACTCACCAGACAATGATCTCAAGGCAACTTTAAACGCAATCTCAAGGGTAGGCAGCAGACCAGGGATATAATCTCCTACCAAACTCTGAAGCGTACCCCCACCCAGGATAACCACCAAACACAATAAACTAAAACAATAAAGCAAAACAACAACCAAGTGCTTCGATGGAGGGGCAGCACAGCCACCCAGCTGAAACACACTTACTAAAGGGACGTTGCTCAATCACAGTGAACACCTTCACTCACCCACTTAAAAGTAAAACAAACTAATATTCAGTTTCCACTAAAATGTCCAAAGATCCTGGACTATAGTGATGTGACGTTCTGTATCGAGGCTTCGAAGCTTGTGTCGAGTAATTGAGGGGTGTTTCCGCGATGCGCGTATCGAGGCTTGCTTCATTTATGGGAGGAGCTGAAAATGATGACGTCCGAAGCCTCGCTGCCCGGCTCTGCCACGTGACTGGTTCATGAAGTGGTTCGAACTTTGCCGCGAGCTACGACAGCAATATAAACCCCTCAGACTTCATTCAGAAATGTGGGTGTTTGATGGAGAGTTGCAGTTAGTGAGAGTTTGGAGACAGTTTGGAGACAGTTTGGAGGTTTATGAGAGTGAGGAGAGAAAGTCAGGAGAGAATGGAGCCAGCTAAGAAGAGGAGTATGTCCTCCCCTGTGTGTGAACATTTTGATTTTATTCCTCCCAACAAGGTATGTAAATTTCTACAGAAGATGTATTTTCATAATACTGATGATGCAATACAATTTATGTTAAGCTGTCTTTACTTTTGTACAAGGCGAAGTGTTTGCTATGTGCCAGGGAGCTGGGATATAACAACAACACCTCATCCATGCTTAGGCACTACAGAGCTTTGCATGAGAATAGGGGGAACACCGATTGTGGAGCAAGACCAGGTGAGCCATCAAATGCCATGATAATATAGCATGCAGTAATGTTACTATATGATATAACAATATTATACAGCTGTTATAAGTTACGTGTGTGATATTTATATTTGTGCTTTGTTTTTGTTGTCTTTCCTCAGGAGAATAATCTCAAATAGATGAAGACCTGGTTAGCATGGTGATTGAGGACTCCCAGCCATTTAGCATTGTGGAGGACAAAGGATTTAAAAGATTTGTTAAATCGTTAAATCCTAGCTATGTTCTCCCCACTACAAAGGTCATAAAAGCAGTCAAAATTTAATTTTTACAGAATACAATGTGGGCAGGACTGAGGCTCAAAGCCTCAGTGTGTAGCTGTCCATACCTCAACGTTAGTCATCAGAAAACTTCTGAAGATGGCAGGTCTCTGTGCAGTGGCTGAAGTCTGTGGTGTAGAGGGTGAAGAGGAAGGGGGAGAGGACAGTCCTCTGTGGTGCCCCTGTGTTGCTGATTACTTTGTCAGACACACACTGTCGGAGACGTACATATTGTGGTCTTCCTGTCAGGTAATTAACAATCCAGGACACCAGAGAAGCATCCACCTGCATCGCTGCTAACTTATCACCCAGGAGGGTCGGCCTGATGGTATTGAAAGCACTAGAAAAGTCAAAAAACATGACCCTCACAGTGCTCGCCGGCTGGTCCAGATGGGTGTAGACACGATTGAGCAGGTAGATGATGGCGTCCTCAGTTCCGAGACGAGGCTGATAAGTGAACTGAAGGGGATCCAGATGTGGTCTTACTATGGGTCGCAGCTGGTCCAGGATGAGCCTTTCCAGGGTCTTCATGATGTGGGAGGTCAGTGCCACGGGCCTGTAATCCTGGGGGCCACTGGGACGTGGCATCTTTGGTACAGGGACGAAGCATGATGTCTTCCACATCACTGGTACCCTCTGCAGACTCAGACTCAGCATAAACAGTTTATGAAAGACTCCACACAGCTGGGGGGCACAGGTCTTGAGGATGAGGGGACTCACTCCGTCTGGTCCAGCAGACTTGCCTGAGTGAAGTCTCCTCATTTGCATCTCAATCTGGTATTGAGTGAAGGTGATGGGTGGGGGAGGGGTGTCAGGAAAAATACAGGAGGCAACAGCGCCATGTGAAGAGAGAGGCTGGCACAGTGGTGTGGCTCTGGATTCCAGGCTGACTACAGGTGAGGTTGTGGGGGTGGGAGCAGACACTGTAGTGTCGAATCTATTGAAAAACAGATTCAACTCGTTAGCTCTATCCTCACCTCCCTCAGCTCCACTGCTGTTGGTTGGCCTGAATCCAGTGATGGTCTTCATGCCCCTCCACACCTCTCATGTGTGGAGGGGTGTTCTGCTGGAGTTTCCACTCCAGCTTCCTCCTGTAATTGTCCTTAGCCTCTCTGATTTTGTCATTTAGTAACACCTGGACCTTCCTCACCTCCTCTTCATTGCCCCCTCTGAAAGCCCTCTTCTTGTTGTTGAGGAGGGCTTTGATGTCCTTTGATGTTCTTCCTCTACACCCCCCCCCCAATTTTTGCACATGTCGAGGAGCGTGTCAGGCTACATTTCACTGTGTGTTATACTTGTATAACTATGCATGTGACAAATAATAAAGAACCTTGAAAGAACCTAGAACCTTGAACCTTGAACCTTGATGACCCATGGCTTGTTATTTGGGTAACAATGAACAGTCTGAGCTGGAACAATGGAGTCTGTGCAGAAAGTTATGTAGTCTGTGATACACTCAGTAAGCCCATTGATGTCCTCGGCGTGAGGCTCACGGAGTGTTTCTCAGTTGGTCACCTCAAAAAAGCCCTGTAGTTCCGCTAAGGCCTCCTCTGACCACCTCCTAATGCTCCTCGTGGTCACAGGTTCCCTCCTCACAATTGGCACATAGCGGGGGGTGAGGTGAATCAGGTTATGATCTGACCTAACAAGTGGGGGGAGGGAGGAGGAGCTGTATGCATCCTTGACATTAGCATACAGTAGGTCTAGAATTTTTTCTCTCCTGGTCGGACAGTCCACATATTGTCTGAATGTTGGTAGCGTATTGTCCAGTGATACATGGTTGAAGTCACCCGAAATTACAATAAAGGCACTCGGGTGCTGAGTCTCTAACCGGGCTATGACAGAGTGGATAGTGTCACATGCAGTTGTGGGGTTAGCAGAAGGAGGAACATAAACAGCCACCATGATGACATGAGAGAATTCCCTGGGTAAATAATACGGCCTGAGTCCAACAGCACACAGTTCAATGTCGCAGGAGCGACTGTAACAGGCTGCACGCTGGTTGGCGCATGCGCACTGAAGCTTCATCTGCCCAGCTTCATCTGCCCATCACTACTGGACGAGCCCCCACTTATGTTACAACCAGGCTCAAAAGCCACAACATAAAATAAAAGATGAATACCAGAGTGTTAGTGAGAAGAGGTTTTGTCTTAAAATGGAATACCAGGTTGGCTAAAATGGCTGGTGCCACCAAGGCAAAGACAAGTGAGCTCCCCGGGAAGCTCGCCTCAGGTATGCTTTTATCCACACCTGACTAGGTGTGGCCAATTAGCACCAGCTGAAAACATTGAGATGATTAGGGGCTGCAGAGGGACGTAACAGTAGCGTATTCCATTAACCCTTTAAGACCTACCATAGAACCAAGTCCGCCAGAGCTTATATTATATTTTTACATGCTGTGGAGCCATTTTTGGGAGCATTTCAAGTTGCTATACATCAATACAACCATTATAGCCCAGATTTTAATAATATGTATTCATTAAGTGCATAGTAATTACATAAATTGCAAAAAAGTGCAATAAACTACAAAAAAATTGAAAATCGTTTTTGATTTTTTAACATATATTTGTAGTTAGAGAAATTTAAGAGGCTTATCCCTCAAAACTGTAAATACAAAAAAGTTGCACAAAATAGTTTCCCACCACAGGAAATTTATTTTGAGTGTCTTCATAGTTTTATTTTTGAAATACACCAATTTTTATACACTGCAGGAAAAACGAAAATAAATATTATACTGCAAATTTGCAAAAAAGCAGCATATGCATCAAAATAAACTATTTCCAGCAGTGCAATATGAGTCCTAAGCATCCCAGAAACGACACAGAAAGTCATAAAGTCAAAGATAACTTTTAAAAAGAGCAGTATAGGCCCTGAGGCCCTGATCGCAAAAAAGACTACATTTCCGCGAAAATGACGTCACTTCCGGTTTCGGCCAGGTAATGGCGGAAATGCAAAAGTTCGCGCTGACGTCTATTCCAACGTAGGAAGTGTTTTGAACAGCTGATCGGACCGGCAAAGCGTGTTTCTGGAATATTATGTTTTTGTTCCTGCAAGCGCTTTTTATGCAGTTTTTGCAAAGCTTTATGTGGAAGGAAACCGTGACCTAGGACAAGCTGATGGCACAATATGTAAGTACAACTCCTCCGGTTTCATATGCAAAAAAATTTTTTGCGCTAGCTTACGTGGTTGCAGTGCTACCGGGATTTAAAAATAGTTACGCATAACAGAGCGTTCCCGCTCCGATCGGCTCTAAAGGGTTAAGTTACACAATGTGTGTGCATTCTGAATACTTTGGATTACTTAATATATTGTCATGCTTTTTACAACTACATACTATTGTTGTGTGATTTATTACTATTACTGAAGACTGCTCACCACTGAGCTAACATTGTTAGCTGGTGTTAGCTGAGGTTAGTCCTTACAGAACTGCAAATAATTATTTGCAGCTAGCAGGTTGTTCATGCTATAACAACTAAAACAAAGTAACTGTAGTAGGCTAACTTTAGTTTTTAAAAATGAACTTACTTCCTGATATTTCTTTAGGTTGGAGGTGGAGTCTTTTGATGCTGAGAGCAGCTTGGTTGCTGGCAAACAGAGTTTGTGTTAAACAATCAGATTTCGCCCATCCCTTTCTTCTTTAAATATCAAGAGGTGTCTGAATTTCTAAGTAAGAAATGAATTCCTGCCCGTGCACTGCTGGCTCTGTTATGTTGGCTATGGGTCCATCGTGTAACTGACGCCATGAACATTAACAGTACACTTACATCTACACCAGAGACTGCACCCCCTGACATCCCTGCAACATCACCATCAAATTTGCAGATTATACCACTCTGATGGGGCTCATCACCGACGATGACGACACTGCCTACAGAGATGAGGTCCACTGTCTGAAAGAATGGTGTAACTACAATACCCTTCTTCAAAAACACAACAGTGATATGTTTTAAACTTTACATTTTCTTGCATTTCTTGTTCATACATAAAATATATAAACATGATAGTTTGGATGATTTCATGTTGTCATATGAAAAGTGTTTTAAGTAACTGTAGCCAAAAAATAACAGCAATGTTGTACTAGGCATTTACTTTTAATACAAGGATTGATTGTGGCCTGGAAAAGAACCTTTTCAGGTGTTTTGAAATTTTTTTCATTTTGAGTCCATAGATGAATGGATTAAAAATAGGATGATACAGAACTACTTGTAATGTCATTACTATCCGTACAGTTTTTGGAAAATTTGTTTCCACCCGAGCTATGCTTACATCATACACAAAAAACACAGAAGCACTGATTAAAACTAAAAGATGGGGTAAACAAGTCTCTGCAGCTTTCTTCTGAATTTCTTTACATCTTTGATAAGAGACTATAAATATTTTTGTATAAGTGAAAACTATAAAGAGCATAGGAAGTACTGCAAGATCTAGTAAAGCAACCACACCAAAGATGGTAATTAATCTTGATCTTTCACACAGAAGAGTGTAAACTGCATTGTTACAAAATATTCCCTTTATATTAAAGTCACACAGTTTAATGTTAGCACTCCCTATTGCTTGGACTGCAATATGACAAGCAGGTACAAGCCAAGCTATGATCAGAAAAATACTCACAGTGGTTTTTCTCATGATAATATGATATTGCAGAGGTTTACATATTGCCACATATCTGTCATAGGCCATGGCAGCCAAGAGAAAGAACTCTGAACCACCTAGAGTGTAAAACATAAAAAACTGAAAGAGACAGGCTGAATATGTTGTGACTTGTTTTTCAGATAAAAAGTCAATCAGGAGTTTTGGGTAAATAGTTGTACTGTAAAGAACAGAGTTCAGTAATAAAGCTGCAATGAAAATGTACATAGGCTCATGAAGGTTTTTATGAATGCAGATTATGTACATAATAGTAGAATTAGTGCAGATTATTAGACTATATAATGCAAACATAATAAAAAAGAAAACATATCTGTACTTGTTAATGTCCACATACCAGTCCAGAGTTACATATGTAAAATTTAACTCTTGATCCATTATTGTCTTCAAAAACTATTTAATAAAAAAAATAAACTGAATAACCAGACTACATAAAACAATTTAAAAAACCAAACCAAACTAAACAAAATTACAGTAACATAAACCCTGTGTTGTGTGTCCTGTTCATAAAGATATCTGAACTTGAATTATATCTTTATCATTCATGAACCACATATACATAATGAATCATGTGAGTCTTGAGAAGGTTTTTATCAGGTTGATTCATTCTCCAGAGAGGAGGAGGTCTAAAATGGCATTGCTCAGCCTCTTATAGTTGACTGTACACGGTGTGTACAATTAATGTGTCCAGCCAATGAGTTCACTGTGGGCATTTAGGATTATCTGCTCTACCTTGTGTTTTATTTCAGTGCTGTACTGACCACACATACCTTGGAAATGCATCAGCTACTTTTATGTTTTTTGTCACAGTGAAGAGTTCCATACTCAGCACTTTTGCTTGTACTGGCTGCATCTGACTCTGGTCCACAAATGTCCAATGTGTGTTGCTTTTACACAGGTAAACCCACATTTTGTTAAGTTAATGGCCAGTCAGTCTACAAAGAGATGTTCAATAAAAGAATGATTGTGCAAGTACATTGTCCACCTAAACAGCATGACGTTCCAGATGACTAACTACAATTTTCAAAATCTTTTACAAAGTTTTGAATTCACTGTGGAGGACTATTCTCTTGCGTGCCTAAGTTACTGATCAATGCAATTAGTCCACTATTAGTCTTGTACATTGCCAAGCATTCCAGTATCCAGTATGTTTGGGAAATTGAGCCATAGGCTTTTTTGTAGCCTGTCTCTGCTTTGCTGGAGTTTCTCTTCACCCTAGCAGAACGAGCTGTGAACCATTATTTGGTGGTTTCAAGAGACTCAGTTATGAACATCTTGTTGTACCTCTTTTTGATCCCGGATCTGTCTCTCATGACCTGCTTTCTGCACCTGAGTTAACTAGTGAACATCCATCTAGGATTCCCTGATTTTAGCTTACAGCCTTCTTCTCCATGGGGGGCTTACTCTACGTGCATGCTTGACCCGAGTGCTTCTAGGATTACTGTGAAAGTGACGAATATGAGCTCATTGGTTTAGTGACACTGGCAGTAGAGATGATACATAGAGCACTTTTCACATCTGCAAAGGTGGGAAAATAGCATCTTGGTTTATCGTTATCTTGAGTCTAGGCACAGTCTTCATCCTCAGCTCAGAAAGTGCACTTGCTATTATAGGTCACTAGGCGTAATCTAGTTCAGTTTCACTGCTCTTTTCTGCCAGGGTTGGCTCATTGTTTAAAATGCTGCTTACTACTGTTCCCATTGCACTCTAGCCTGTGGAGCTCCAGCTTTTATAATAGCTGCTTTCACTCTCCCTATCTTTTCCAGCTCTGCCTTTAGTATTTCTCAAGCTTTAGTCTTCCTTTTTCCTGATTGAAGGAAAAAAATGTCCATCCCGGTTTTCCCTCCAAGGCACGAGCGATAAGCAGAGTTCTGTCCTTTCCTTCTAAGATTCCTAATTATTTAAAGTAACACTCAGGTATGCCATTCAGCGTGTTAGTACGAGCTCGGGAGCAGCTTGGGAGAACAAGAAAACAGAGACTGCTTTAGGTTGCCTTCCCAATCGACTCAAAGGTTTATTTAGTACATAACAGCTTATATAGAGGAAAAAAAGGTTCGTGTGTCAGCAAGTTCCGGTACAGACCAAATAAGGAAACGTCTTCCTGCCTTGTGAGCAGAGAAGTATCCTTTGTGTAGTTTATCTCTTCAGTTACAATTTATGATCATCCCAGCAAAATACACTCCTAGACATAGAATACAGAGTTCTTTCATTAGTGAATTCTGAAACAAACCACCTGGCCTTTAACGAGCCTTTTTCTAAGAGATAAAGAAAAAGGGAGGATGGGAGTAAGGAAGTGGTCTCGTCTCTGTGGTGTTTTCGACCTTGGGGTACCAGCCTGTGATTCTTACACATCAATTCTTGGGTCAGAGAGAAAGAGAAAAACAACTAGTAAATGGGCCTTATTGAGTAACAGTTTCATGTATGATATCACTATAAAACAATATCCTGTAAATGCTATCATGGTATCAAAATATCACAACAGTTCCCTCCTTTTATCATGAAATGATAACATAGTATAAAGACAGAATGTAGTAACATAATATAAAGACAAATCATAAACTTAAAACAAATCATAAATGTAACTAGTCCTTCGAGTAAGCTTAATATCAAAAATTCTGAGAGCGTATACATGGTATCACACAACAGACAATAATCATCGAAAACAAAATAATACATGCTGCAACGGTTACAAAGGCTACAATTAGTTCCTTCCATCTTCCAAACGTGTCCTGTAGCCACTTATGTAGCCACTGACCGTGACCTGCATTGGCAATTAGTTCTATCTTCAATGCTTCAAGTCTATTCATAGCTTGTGTGAATGAACCGTTAGGAGCGGTATTATTGGGAATGAAAGTACAGCATACATCAACGGTCACTAGACCACAGGTACCGGTCCAATTAACAGGTAAAGCTAATCTAAGGGTATTATTGCACATCCAATAACCGTTAGAGATTGCTCTAGTTAGGCGCGTGACCATGTGTGATTTAACTAACTCCCCCCAGTCAGTGTCATTTAATACACCGTCTGGGGGAACAATGATCGAGTCTCTGCTCGAACTTGAACTGTGTGTGTGTTCCTCCAGATATGATAAAACTTCAGCCACAGAGACAGCTAGCCATGTCTCATTACAGCGTGCACCTGGGGAGTCAGAGAAGAATGTATAGTTATCCTTTGTATAATCTATGTGTGTGTCTGGGCCAGTTAACTTTAGTCTGCGCAGACATATCATACTAGTATTAAAATGGAAAGGGATCTGTCCTAGGGGCAGTGAGGGCTTTAACCTATTCTTGGGGCGTTTCATTGGGGCGCAGGTCCCTGCGGTGTCATTAGATAACTTCAATAATTCGCCTAATGGAGTCTCAGGGTTAGTTGGTGTGTGTGTCTAAGTAGGCAGTCGAGAGGGCTCAGAGTCAACTGTAAAGCGTCTTTAAGGAGAGCATTATCTCCGCCGATTTCCTCTAGTCCCTCAGTGAGGGGGAAACCGGATATGGGGTATCCTACTATTACCTGTTCTGGATTAGCCTTTGAACAGACATAACAGTTACTGTTTCCTAAATCACGAGCGGCTGTTCTGGCATTTTCATACCAGGAGTTGACTCCTGCTCTATGGGGTGCATAAAATGGTTTATTAGTGGCGTCTATGTTGCTATTTACTGATTTTAGGGAACGTAATGAGTGCATTAAGTAGGTGTCTTGCAAAATAGAGCATGAGGTATCGTCAGCAAAATATGACCTGCAGAAATATGAACATGGTTGCAGTTTACAATACAAAATAGCAAAGAAAAATCCTAAGGTTAATGCGATAGATATGATAAATAACCTAAATATATAAGAAAAACAGTTCTTCAGTCGTCTCCTGGCCTGGTCCCAGGTTCGAGAGACACAGAATAAGCGTCGTATGATGACAATGGGCATTTCATTTTCTCCATTATCAGGATGGAATGAGTCTAGCTTTATCAGGTTAGACATCATGTGGTACTTTTGGCTTTCTGTTCCTGCTGGATGTTTGAGTACCTTGTTGTTGTTCAGGTGAAGCATCAAAGAGCTCTCTGAGTCTTGGCTCTTTCAGGCGTTGTGTGTTAATCAGTGATTGTGTGTGTATGTGGATTGAATTGGATCCTGGCGCTGGCCCGCCGGAGATGTCATCTGCTTGATCGACGCCTGAGATGGTCCGATTGGGCTGGTCTTAACCCTGCTGGCATGAATCCACTGAGGTTGTCCGTCTGTGAGGATGCTGGTTCTTCGTCACTGCCAGTACAGTCTGGGGCTGGAACACGCGCGGCCTCCCAAAGTGTCCTTGGTTTTAGCGACTTCACCAACACGCATCTCCTTGTCTCCACTGGTGGAACTGTGGAGGGGAAAGGCTGAGAGAGACAAACTTTCTGATAGTTATTATTCAGTGTTTCTACCAGATTGTAGACATAGTCGGACAATGCAATATCTACATCACCTTCTACTAGCGGTGCCCCTCTGGAAGCTGACCATGGTGTTGGAAATAGTCTTATTTCAAATGGAAATAATTTGGTTACTGCAGATGGAGTCATAATGTATGAAATGGAAAATCTGGTTGTGGTAAATGCTGATGTTTTGCTTTTGAGCTACCTACATTAGTTCGCGCACATGTTAGACAGGTTGCTAATATGCTTTTTACTGCATGTGATGTTTTCTCAATTACAAATCTTGATTTTATTGCCCCTATTACCCCTCTTTGTCCGACATGACTCACACAGTGAAAATGTCGGGCAAGGACTGGCATCAGGGAATATGGGAGGGCAATCAAACCCTTAAGATTTTGTATAAGCCATCTCTGTCATCTAAGGTACAGTCATTATTCTCCCAATAGGTGTAATCACATGCAGAGGCTTGCTCTTGTATGAATTTTAAATCAACATTTGTTTCTAAATAGTCTGGGAGTGTAACAAGTGGCAGCTGTAGGGGCACAGATAATACTTCCTGCGGAGGTGGGAGCTGTGATGCAGCTGCAGCCTTGGCTGTCACGTCTACTAGAGCATTACCTGTTGCTTCGTCTGTGTCAGCTGTACTGTGTCCTTTCGTTTTCACAACTGCAACGGCCGATGGTAGCTGTATAGCCTGCAAAAATCTTTGCACAAGATCAGAATTAGCAATCGGTTTTCCATCAGCAGATCTAAATCCTCTTTGTCTCCACAATGTGCCAAAGTCATGTACGACGCCAAATGCATAGCGGCTGTCTGTGTAAATCGTCACACGCCTATCCACATGGAGCTCACAGGCGCGTATTAAAGCCATGAGCTCTGCTTTTTGTGCTGAGTGAAATGGTAATGAGTGAGCCTCTAGTATGATGTCAGGCACTGTTACCACTGAATAGCCACAAAGAAATGAGTTGTCATTCGGCCTTGAACAGGACCCGTCCACATAAACCGTGGCTGAGTCTGGGATAGGTGTTTGCTCTAAATCTGGACGTGGTGCTGTGGATTCCTGTATACGTGTCATGCAGTCATGATCGTCAAGCCTGTCTGAGCCATCCTGTCGGTCATAAGAACACAGCATAGGATCAATAAATGTTCTGGCGAATCAGGTGTGCTGCTCGCTTTTATAGTGAGATTTGCATATGTTGTGTAGTTATGTTTGCTAGAATGGTCGTGACCTGGTGATTGGTGTGTAGAATAGTGTCATGTGAGAGTGTAAGCTTCTCGCAGTCCCTTATCATGATAGAGCAAGCTGCTACTGCCCTCAGGCAGGCCGGCATTCCCTGAACAATTCAGGCAGCACCTTTGAGTGGCGGAGGTCAGCACTCCCTTTAATGCATTGAAAGAGGCAGTCATTTCTGTGGACCACAGTATTCGAGGAGGCTTGTCTTTTTTACAACAGTCACGCAGAATGTGGTCATGAAAAGAACAGTCTGGTATCCACTGTCTGCAATAGTTCACCATGCCCAGGAAGGACAACATTTCCTTCTGTGTAGTGGGACGAGGGACAGAGGTCACAGCTTTGACCCTGTCTGCAGTCATGGAACGTTTTCCGTGAGACAGTGTGAATCCCAAATATTGAACAGAAGTCTGACAGTACTGCATTTTCTTTGCTGATGCTTTGTGGCCAGTCTTTTGGAGGTGCTGGAGAAGCATGTGTGTAGCAGTTTGACATAGTTTTTCACTTTCAGCACAGAGGAGGAGGTCATCCAGTACAGCCCTGGAGGAGTGAAGCTGTCCAGGGTAGCACGGACCACCATTGAGAAAGCAGCAGGGCTGTCTATCATGCCTTGAGGCAGACGAGTCCAAGTGTACTGCTTATTTCTATGTGTGAATGCAAATAACGGCTGTGTGTCTTCATGCACAGGTACTGAGAAAAAGGAGCGGAGCATAAATCCACCACGGTAAAATGTGTATGCAATGCATGTCAATATGCTGTGAACATCTGAAACGAGAGGTGGCAGAGGAATGTTGACTGCATTAATTTGCCTTAAGTCTTGTATGAAACGCCATACGCCAGGTTTGTTAGGCTTTGGCACAGGATTGACAGGAGTGTGGGCTTTATTACTCCTGTAGTCAATAAATCTCCTATCATGACATCTAGGGCTGAGGCTTTTTCGACAGAAATGGGACATTGCCTGACATATACTGGCTTGTTGTATTTAAGGTATAAAGTCAATATAAGGTAGGTTACATCTATGTGTCGACATATTTCGTAACCTATGTCTGAGTTATGTGACAAAATCACTGTTTGACCTTCACTTGTGTGAGCAGTTATCATGTTGTTGAACAGTGTGAGAGAAACAAAAGTGTGGCTTGTTGTATTTGTACACGTTTTTTTGGCACAGTGTGTGACATAGAGTACCGGACAAAAAGGATGTTGAGTTCATTCTCTGCTGAGGGTCCAGCTGACACAGAGGATGTTCCTTCTCCATCATGTCGATGCAAAGGGCAGAGAAAACATAAGCTGTTATCAGTGTCAGCAAACATTTCACCCTTTATGTTAAATGAAATACACAAATTCATTTTTGCTCTGGGTGTCTGCGGCTGCTGGAAAACTGAGCCACAATAAAAACACATATCTCTACTTTTATCCTTCCGTCCTCTGAAACTTCCTTGCTGTGCTGGAGCGGGTAATCCTGCATACATTAGTTTCTCACTTTCCTCTGAGCCTTCTACATCAAAATTCAACTTTATCTTAACACTTTTAGCTTTCGTGGTAGTATCTGCACTGGCCTTCAGTTTTACTGACCTGTTTTCTGGCGATAATCGTTCGGGATAGGGCTCCGGAAATAAATTAGAATGCATTGAACTTACAGTCCGTAAGTTGTAAACAAAGTCAGTCACATAAGCACTTCCGCATGTTCTGGATACGTGATCATGGACGTCTTCACCGATTCGCGGACGTAGGTTACACGTAACCGGAAATGGGAGTTGTACTGAGCCGTTATTTGAGACTTTATTTTGTATTTTATTAATTTTTGGTTTTACAGGTACTTTAGATTTTTTATCGGACCTGTCTGTGGTCTTTGAATAATTCTGACCCATGTTCAGTGATTTCCAGAGGGGTTTACACGCTAGGAGGATTTAGGTTAGTATTTTCGCTGCGGCACAGCTGAGGTCACTTTAAATTTATTGCTAGCAATTTTTGTTTGGGTGAGCAACTCTCACTTAACGAGCAACTTCTCGCTTAACAACAGGCAACTTCCTGTGTCACTTTTTGGTGAGCAACTTCTCACTTAACGAGCAACTTCTCGCTTAACGAGCAACTTCTCGCAAAACAACAGGCAACTTCCTGTGTCTTTCTGCTTTTAATTTACTGCTTTTAACCCTTGAGACCCGTGTTTTTTTTTTGTTTTTTTTTTTGGTTTTTTTTGTTTTTTTCAAAAGAAAAATTAAACAATTAATTATTATTTTTTTTTTTTACGTATAAATGTGTTGTGTCTTTCCACTCACTCCACTTGATTATAACTGATTTATTTATAACATTTTATATAAAAGAAAAACGAGAAGCACATTAATTCATAGTAATTTAACATAAAATTGTTTGATAGTGTTAATTTGGAAAGCCACAACTCTAGCGGGTCCACCAACACCACACAAGGGTTAATTTACTTTATTCGGGGACTGAGGAAGTCGTCAGTGTATCTCTCTGGATCACTAAGTGAAACTTCGTCAGCATATCCCGTTTTTTTTATGGATCGATCACTGAGAGAGGTATAATACGGTCTTTATATAAATATGAAAGACGCATATTTACCTTCTGTCAGTCCATCCCACTTCTGACGCCAAATTGAAGGAAAAAAATGTCCATCCCGGTTTTCCCTCCAAGGCACGAGCGATAAGCAGAGTTCTGTCCTTTCCTTCTAAGATTCCTAATTATTTAAAGTAACACTCAGGTATGCCATTCAGCGTGTTAGTACGAGCTCGGGAGCAGCTTGGGAGAACAAGAAAACAGAGACTGCTTTAGGTTGCCTTCCCAATCGACTCAAAGGTTTATTTAGTACATAACAGCTTATATAGAGGAAAAAAAGGTTCGTGTGTCAGCAAGTTCCAGTACAGACCAAATAAGGAAACGTCTTCCTGCCTTGTGAGCAGAGAAGTATCCTTTGTGTAGTTTATCTCTTCAGTTACAATTTATGATCATCCCAGCAAAATACACTCCTAGACATAGAATACAGAGTTCTTTCATTAGTGAATTCTGAAACAAACCACCTGGCCTTTAACGAGCCTTTTTCTAAGAGATAAAGAAAAAGGGAGGATGGGAGTAAGGAAGTGGTCTCGTCTCTGTGGTGTTTTCGACCTTGGGGTACCAGCCTGTGATTCTTACACATCAATTCTTGGGTCAGAGAGAAAGAGAAAAACAACTAGTAAATGGGCCTTATTGAGTAACAGTTTCATGTATGATATCACTATAAAACAATATCCTGTAAATGCTATCATGGTATCAAAATATCACAACACTGATGTTGATATCACTTGGTATAGCTACATCTGTCACTAAAGGCTTTTTACTTTGCCTTTCCACCCTCCGGTCATGTTCACCTCCTGCCCCTTACTTTAGTGTTCCCGGTCAAAATCGACTGGTCCGTTTTAGCTGCTCTTAAATTAACACAAAAAACATTTTTAACCACCAAATTCAGTTCAGTGGGTCGCTCACTGGGTTGTTCAGTGGGTTCCTTAGTAGTCGTTCAGTGGTTGTTTAGTGGGTAATTCAGTGGGTTGTTCAGTGGGTCTTTCATTTGGTTGTTCGGTGGGTCACTCAGTGGGTCGTTCAGTCAGTGAGTGAGTGAATGCATGCATTCCCATTCATATTCTATGGTGGTCACGTTTGACTGGGAACACCACAGGTGTAACAAGGTTGAATAAAACACTCAAAATTCAGTGAAAGAGGTATTCATCACTTTTATATGTTCAAGTGCATAGTGTGGAGGATATCATAAAGCTTTGAGACAATAAGGCCTTGAGACAATATTTATGAGTGTGTTAAGTCTTAAATCGGTCAGGTTTGACCCGAACACGACGAGAAGATTACTATGTCCGTTGGTTAAAAGCCAATAGTTTGTCTGTTTCTATTTGCAGTTCCTTCAGGATCTTAGCTTGGACATTCTCAATAACCTCTGGGGATGTACAGCGTGGGCCATTTATATGGATACACCGTAATAACATGGGTTATATGGTTGGTGATATTAAAGTTCTGTTTGTGGCACATTAGTATATGTGAGGGGGCAAACTCCTCAAGATGGATGGTGACGATGGTGGCCGTTTAGAAGCCGGCCATCTTGAATACAACTTTTGTTTTTTTTCAATAGGAAGAGGGCCATGTGACACATCAAACTTATTGGTAATGTCACAAGAAAAACAACGGTGTGCTTGGTTTCAACGTAACTTTATTCTTTCATGAGTTATTTACAAGTTTCTGACCACTTATAAAATGTGTTCAATGTGCTGCCTATTGTGTTGGATTGTCAATGCAAACCTCTTCTCCCACTCTTCACATACTTATAGCAACACCGCAGGAGAAATGCCAGCACAGGCATCCAGTATCCGTAGTTTCAGGTGCTGCACATTTCGTATCTTCACACCATAGACAATTGCCTTCAGATGACCCCAAAGACAAAAGTCTAAGGGGGTCAGATCGGGAGACCTTGGGGGCCATTCAACTGGCCTATGACGACCAATCTACTTTCCAGGAAACTGTTCATCTAGGAATGCTCGGACCTGGCACCCATAATGTGGTGGTGCGCCATCTTGCTGGAAAAACTCAGGGAACGTGCCAGCTTCAGTGCATAAAGAGGGAAACACATCATCATGTAGCAATTTCAAATATCCAGTGGCCTTGAGGTTACCATTGATGAAGAATGGACCCACTATCGTTGTATTCCATATACCACACCAAACCATCTCTTTTGTTGGTCCAACAGTCTTGGAGGGATCCATCCAATGTGGGTTAGTGTCAGACCAATAGCGGTGGTTTTGTTTGTTAACTTCACCATTCACATAAAAGTTTGCCTCATCACTGAACAAACTCTTCTGCGTGAAATGAGGTTCCTGTTCCAATTTTTGCTTTGCCCATTCTGCAAATTCTGTGCGCCGATCTGGGTCATCCTCGTTGAGATGCTGCAGTAGCTGGAGTTTGTAAGGGTGCCATTTGTGAGTAGCTAATATCCACCGAAGGGATGTTCGACTAATGCCACTCTCCAGTGACATGCGGCGAGTGCTACGCTGTGGGCTCTTGCTAAATGAAGCTAGGACAGCCACTGATGAAATGGCCACCATGGTCACCACCCACCTTGCCGAGTTTCCCCCCTCACATATACTAATGTGCCACAAACAGGACTTTAATATCACCAACCATTCCCATGTTATTATGGTGTATCCATATAAATGGCCCACCCTGTACAATGCCAATTCCAATGAAGTTGGGATGTTGTGTAAAACTTAAATAAAAACAGAATATAATGATTTGCAAATCCTTTTCAACCTCGAGTATATTCAGATGAATACACTACAAAGACTAATTATCTGATGTTCAACCTGATACACTTTATTGTTGTTTTGAAAATCTTCACTCATTTTGAATTTGATGCCTTCAACACATTCCAAAAAAGCTGCAACAGGGGCATGTTTACCACTGTATTATGTTACCTTTCCTTTTAACAACACCAATAAGCGTTTGGGAACAGAGGACACTAATTGTTGAAGCTGCATAGGTGGAATTTTTTCCCATTCTCCCATGTACAATTTCAGTTGCTCAACAGTCCGGGGTCTCAGTTATCGTATTGTAACACATGCAGAATGTCCTTCTGAAGTAAGCAAGGACGTCCCTGAAATAGACCTTACTTGGATGGGAGCATATGTTGGGGAATTAGGGGTTGGGCAGAGTGGCAACCAGTGGCAACCATAGATAATCCTTCTGACCCTGCAACAAAATAATTCTTAAACATTCTTCACTGTTTGGATTTTATCCAGCACGTCACGCAGCCGACTCACAACAGAGGACACACTCTGGACCTGGTCATCACCCATGGGCTGTCCACCAGCGTGTCCTCTGTTGTTGACTTGGCTGTCTCTGACCACTACTGTGTGTTTTTTAACATCACCGGTTTTATTCAGCGGAAGACCTCGGTGCGAACTGTGAGGAGGCGCTATCTAACCTCTGTAGTGGCTGCAAATTTTACCAGGGTTTTAGACGAATGCCCCCCTGTGATTTTACCTGCACCCTGCGATTTGATTTTTAGTTATTTTAACAGCAAACTGAAGAAAAGCCTTGACTCCGTTGCTCCACTCACCACCAAAAAGATTAACGTAAAACATGCATCACCCTGGAGAAACGAAGAAGTCAAAAAACTCAAAAGAAATTGCAGGGCAGCAGAAAGGAGATGGAGGAAAAATAAAAATAATATCAACCATCAAATATTTTCCGAGCAACTTAAAATGTACAATAATACATTAAGGAAGTCAAGAAATTCATACTTCGCCAAAATAATCAGTATTAACAAAAATAATCCCAAGGTCCTCTTTTCCACCATAGATCATTTATTTAACCCTGATTTTAAAAGCTCCAAAAGAACCCCCACAGACTCGCTCTGTGAGCAGTTTGCAGACCACTTCAGGGGAAAGATCAGCGCCATCAGATCTGATATTTTATCTAATCGCAATATGATTGTAAACACATCTGAGGGCTCGATTGTACCTGAGGAGACACTGGACAGCTTTGTCCTGGTTAATGCTGAGAACTTTCAGAAGGTTTTCTCCACAGTGAGACCCACCACATGTCTTTTAGATCCAATTCCTTCTTCACTCTTTAAAACACTTTATGGATTTTTTGAGGCTGAGCTTTTATACATGATGAATTGCTCTCTTCAGTTGGGTGTCTTCCCTGCTGCCTTTAAAACGGCGGTGGTGAGGCCCCTTCTGAAGAAGAGCAATTTGGATTGTAATGATTTTAATAACTACAGACCTGTATCCAACTTACCATTTTTAAGTAAAGTCTTAGAAAAACTTGTTTTTACTCAGATTACTGATTTTCTCAATGATAGACAGATCCTGGAGATATTCCAGTCTGGATTTAGGGTGAACCACAGCACAGAGACTGCTCTCCTAAAGGTTCTAAATGATCTTAGATGTAACTGGGACTCCCAAAAGCTCTCAGTCCTGGTGCTACTGGATCTAAGCGCAGCCTTTGATACAGTAGACCACGCTATTCTTTTAAACAGACTGAAACACATGGTGGGCCTCTCTGGTGCTGTACATAACTGGTTCACTTCCTATCTCTCTGACAGAACTTTTATGGTGAGTATGGATACATGCTCCTCTAAGATCCATAAAATGACATGTGGTGTGCCTCAAGGGTCGGTTCTAGGCCCTGTACTTTTTAATTTGTATATGTTGCCTCTCGGCAGTGTCATCAGGAGGCATGGAGTGAACTTCCACAGTTACGCTGATGACACGCAGCTGTACATCTCCGTGTCTCCTGATGACACCAGACCAATGGATGCCCTTTTTAACTGTATCTTGGATATAAGATCTTGGATGGCAGAAAACTTTTTACAGCTTAACCAGGACAAAACTGAAGTTTTAATTGTCGGTCCTGAGGCTCAGAGAGAGAAACTCTTGTCTAAATTAGAGGCATTTTCACTATGTCCTTCGCTACAAGTGAAAAACCTGGGTGTTATTTTTGACTCTGAGCTTGGTTTTATCCCACATGTTAAACATGTAACCAAAATTGGATTTTATCATCTAAAAAATATAGCCAGAGTCCGCCCTATTCTCTCTCGGGCCAACACGGAGATGCTGATGTATGCTTTTATTACCAGTCGCATTGATTACTGTAATGCCCTGCTCTCTGGTCTTCCTAAGAAGAATATTTCAACTTTACAACTCTTGCAAAACTCGGCAGCTCGTGTGCTGACGAAGACCAGAGGGCGGGCCCACATTACACCGGTTTTAGAATCGCTGCACTGGCTCCCCGTGTGTTTCAGGATCGATTTTAAAGTTCTTTTTTTGGTTTTTAAATGTCTTAATGGTCTTGGGCCTTCTTATCTCTCAGATCTGCTTTTACCATACGAACCCTCGCGGACCCTGAGGTCCTCTGGTACTGGCCTTTTGATTGTCCCTAAAGTCAGGACACATACTCACGGAGAGGCAGCTTTTCAGTGGTATGGTACTCGTCTGTGGAACAGCCTGCCGGAGGAGCTCAGGGCCGCAGAGAACGTACATGTTTTTAAGAACAGGCTCAAGACCCACCTTTTTAATTTAGCTTTTACTTAGCGTTTATTTATTTTTTATGCTTATTTATTCTATCCTGTTATTCTATTATTAATTTAGGATTTACCTAATATTTCTTGATTTTATTCTTATTCATTTTTTAATCTTCTTACTCTATTTATGTCATGGTCCTGCGACCATGACTCAGTGACTTTATGTTTATGTTCTTATTGTTATTACTTTCATTATTATTCATGGCTGTTTTGGGATGGTTTGTGTTTGGGATTTTAGACACTGGGTTCTGGGTTTGTGCTCCCTCTGTTGGTCCCTGGTGTTAGTGTTCCCCTGTCTCGTCAGGTTAATCAGGTCCAGCTGTTTCCCCCATCTGTGTGTGATTTCCCAGTGTCTCTTTGTGTATTTATAGCGTGTGATTTCCTCTGCTCCTCGTCGCGTCGTCTGTGTTCCTACCTGGTGTAATCCTCTGCGTGTTCTCCCTGCTGTTCTCCCTTCATGTTCAGGTTTGCCACTCCTCTGTGTAGTTTATCCCAGTTTAGTTTCGTCCTTAGTTCTGTTTGCCATCTCCACTTTGTGTTTGTTATTAACAATAAATCACCCTCACATCTGAATAAGTGCTGCGTTTTGGGTCCTCCTTCCACTCTCCACACGGCCGCTGCCCCGGACCGTGACAGTACGACGCGACCACAACATGGACCCAGCAGCGCTTAATCCATCCAGGGAACTACGGGAAAATCTCATCGATGCCACACAGGAGCTGATCGACCTGTGGCTGGAAAGCCCGGGTGGCACGTCCCAGCGCGCTGTAGAGAGGCGGCTACAGCGTCTGGTGACCAGTCTCCCATGGCTTCTGGGCTCGCTTTGTTCGTGGGAGCGGGAGTTCCTCCTTCTGGACCTCGGTCTTCACCCCCCCGTCTGCTTTTACTTCCGAGCAGTCCGAGGCGGTGAGCGAGCGACATGTTCTGGCTTCCCCAGATTCCGAGACTCTGTTTTCTGGGGCTATCCAGAGCGGGATGGGAGACTGTTCGGATCGCTTACCCACCTTCGTGGTAACGGACCCTTCGCAAGTGGGCGTGTACAGACCCTCTGTGAAACCGAGAGACTGTTTCTCTGCCGCTCCTTCTGAGCCAGGACTCTATCACCATTCTCCGGCTCAGTTCTGTGTCCAGCCACAAGCTTCCCAGTCTGTAGCTCAACCATTAGCCTCCCTTAAGCCACAATTTTCACACTATTTTTCCACCGCCGTTTCTGAGCAGGGAGACAAACTGTTACATTACGGACCTGTTCCTCAACAGCTGGCAACATTAGTGACTGTTACTCACTCCGGGGCTTCCCCAGAGGCGGGGTTGCTGCCCTCAGCTTACTCTGGACCCCTGGTGGCCAAGATGCCAGCTGTGAACTGCACCGGGCTGTCACTGCCTGAGCAGGGTCAGTGCTCTGCGCAGCTGCAGCCCTCCGTATGTGTGCCAGAGGCCCACGTGCCTACTGGTTTTGTTTCACATGTGCCAGAGGCCCACGTGCCTACTGGTTTTGTTTCATGTGTGCCAGAGGCCCACGTGCCTACTGGTTTTGTTTCATGTGTGCCAGAGGCCCACGTGCCTGCTGGTTTTGTTTCATGTGTGCCGGGGGCCCCGGTGCCCACTGGTTCTGCGGCTGTTTTCGCTGGGGGGCCCGAGGAGCCTGTCCAGCCTCCTGTTTCGCCTGCTGGGGGGCCCGAGAAACCCGTCCAGCCTCCTGTTTCGCCTGCTGGGGGGCCCGAGGAGCTCGTCCAGCCTCCTGTTTCGCCTGCTGGGGGGCCCGGGGAGCCCGTCCAGCCTCCTGCTTCGCCTGCTGGGGGGCCCGAGGAGCCCGTCCAGCCTCATGCCACACTGACTGCCACGTCGGCTGGGGGGCCCGAGGAGCCCGTCCGGCCTCCTGCTTCTTCAGCTGGGGGGCCCGAGGAGCTCGTCCAGCCTCATGCCACACCTGCTGCCACGTCGGCTGGGGGGCCCAAGGATCCCGTCCGGCCACCTGCGGCTGCTTCTCCACCTGTGGCTGCTTCTCCACCTGTGGCTGCAGCGCCGCCTCCTGCAGTACCATCACCTGCAGCGCTACCACCTGCTACTGCCACGCCTCAGCCTGACGCTTCAGCCTCGCCTGATTCTGGTCCAGCTTCATCCTCACCTGGCCCAGCTTCAGCTACAGCTTCATCATCGCCTGGCCCGGCTTCATCCACGCCTGGTCCAGCTTCATCCACGCCTGGTCCAGTTTCATCCACGCCTGGTCCGGTTTCATCCTTGGCTTCAGCCTCGCCTGATTCTGGTCCAGCTTCATCCTCACCTGGCCCAGCTTCAGCTACAGCTTCATCATCGCCTGGCCCGGCTTCATCCTCGCCTGATTCTGGTCCAGCTTCATCCTCGCCTGG
The DNA here is from genome assembly GCF_057381915.1 of Diplotaxodon limnothrissa. Classification (NCBI taxonomy): domain Eukaryota; kingdom Metazoa; phylum Chordata; class Actinopteri; order Cichliformes; family Cichlidae; genus Diplotaxodon; species Diplotaxodon limnothrissa. The sequence goes on along the minus strand of NC_140611.1, from coordinate 9,657,688 downwards.
CCCGGTTTCATCCTCGCCTGGCCCGGTTTCATCCACGCCTGGCCCGGTTTCATCCACGCCTGGTCCGGCTTCATCCACGCCTGGTCCGGCTTCATCCTTGGCTTCAGCCTCACCTGATTCTGGTCCAGCTTCATCCTCACCTGGCCCGGCTCCAGCTTCAGCTCCAGCTTCAGCGTCAGCCACGCCTGGCCCAGTTTCATCCTCGCCTGATTCTGGTCCAGCTTCATCCTCACCTGGCCCAGCTTCAGCTACAGCGTCAATTTCGCCTGGCCCAGCTTCAGCTGCAGCTTCTTCATCGCCTGGCCCGGTTTCATCCTCGCCTGGCCCGGTTTCATCCTCGCCTGGCCCGGTTTCATCTTCATCTTCGTCTGGTCCATCATCAGCATCATCAGCATCGTCTGGTCCAGCCTCCGTGTCTCCATCGTCTGGTCCAGCCTCCGTGTCTGCATCCTCGCCTGGTCCAGCCTCCGTGTCTGCATCCTCGCCTGGTCCAGCCTCCGTGTCTGCATCCTCGTCTGGTCCAGCCTTTGTGTCTGCATCATCATCTCCGCCTGCTGCGGTCCCGGCTTCCGTGCCCTCAGCCTCGCCTGGCCCAGCCTCGTTTGGGTCTGGAGCTAAACGGCCGTTTTCTGGACCGCTGGCTAGGCTACTGGCCGAGCGCCGTCGCCTGACTGGCCGCCGTTGCCTTCCGCACGGCCGGCCCCCGGACCGCCATCGCCTGAGTGGCCGCCGTTGCCTTCCGCACGGCCGGCCCCCGGACCGCCATCGCCTGTGTGGCCGCCGCTGCCTTCCGCACGGCCGGCCTCCTGAACTCTTTACGCGCCGCCGTTGCCTTCCGCACGGCCGGCCTCCTGAACTCTTTACGCGCCGCCGTTGCCTTCCGCACGGCCGGCCTCCTGAACTCTTTACGCGCCGCCGCTGCCTTCTTCGTGGACGGCCTTCTGAACTGTGCTTTGGACTCTGCTCCCCTGTGGGTTTTGTGTTCATCTTTGTTTTGGGACTCTGGGGCCTCCGTCCGTGGTCGTGGTCCGGTCCCTCCGTCCTGGGCCCCCTGCCGCCCGCCCGGATCTGGTGGTGTGTTTCTGTGGCTGTCGGGGGCCAGCCCTTGAGGGGGGGGTACTGTCATGGTCCTGCGACCATGACTCAGTGACTTTATGTTTATGTACTTATTGTTATTACTTTCATTATTATTCGTGGCTGTTTTGGGATGGTTTGTGTTTGGGATTTTAGACACTGGGTTCTGGGTTTGTGCTCCCTCTGTTGGTCCCTGGTGTTAGTGTTCCCCTGTCTCGTCAGGTTAATCAGGTCCAGCTGTTTCCCCCATCTGTGTGTGATTTCCCAGTGTCTCTTTGTGTATTTATAGCGTGTGATTTCCTCTGCTCCTCGTCGCGTCGTCTGTGTTCCTACCTGGTGTAATCCTCTGCGTGTTCTCCCTGCTGTTCTCCCTTCATGTTCAGGTTTGCCACTCCTCTGTGTAGTTTATCCCAGTTTAGTTTCGTCCTTAGTTCTGTTTGCCATCTCCACTTTGTGTTTGTTATTAACAATAAATCACCCTCACATCTGAATAAGTGCTGCGTTTTGGGTCCTCCTTCCACTCTCCACACGGCCGCTGCCCCGGACCGTGACAATTTATATTTATATTTATATTGTATCCTGTTCTTATTTATTTTATCATTTTACCCTGTATACATCGTATTGCGTCATATCTCCAGTGTTTCCTCGGAGGGCGCTCTCTGCACCGGGGCTGTTATTGACCGTGGCTGCTGGGTTTCTGGGGGTCCTCTCAGCCTGGTTGGGGGGCTCCTTTGCCTCCCTCCGGCTGTGTGCCCAGCCCGGAGGCTGCGGTCTGTGACCGGCTCCCGGTGCAGACGGCTCTCTGTTATAATGTTTCCTCACTTGGCTCATGCGAGCCTAGCCCAATTTTTACTCTTTAAGTGTGCGCGTGTGTGTATGTGTGTGTGGGTGGGGGTGGGGGGATATATGTGTATTGAGAGTGTGGGGAGTGAGTTGGAGGGTGGGGTGGGCTGCTTTTAACTATGTAAAGCACTTTGTGCTACATTTTTTCTGTATGAAAAGTGCTTTATAAATAAAGATTGATTGATTGATTGATTGATTGTGTATTGTGGTGTGATGTATATGCAAATGCCAGCCGAGAGCTGCAGCCGCAGAATGAATAAGGATGGCTCTGAATAACAACCTGTGGACCTGTCGTGTCTCAACCACACCACAGTGGTGCCAAAATCCCGGGACGCGGTACGATGGGGAACAAACCAGAGCCAGGAAAGGGGGGAGCTGGCCCAAATGGTGGCCGAAATGGCAGCCACCCAGCTGGAGCAGGTGACGGAGGCATGGCGCCAGCAGGAATAGTTGCGGGACCAGGCTGACCGCCATCTGGGGCAAATCGCAGAGCTGCAATGATGCTCCAGGCGTGGTCCACACTGCTGCCGCTAACCCCACAGGTGGAACCTGGTGGTGGGGAAGCGGTGGAGGAGCCGTGTGGGGCACTTCGGCAGCCAGAGGTGGTGGATGAGGCGCATGGGGGTGCACGCTAGCCAGAGGAGGGGGAACAGCCGGCTGAAGGGCTACTTCTGTCGGGAGCAGTGGAGTGGTGGAGGAGAAGCTCCAACCAGAAGTGAACGAGGGGCAAGAGGGCCCGTGCCTGTTGGAGGGGGATGAGCCGCCGTATGAAAGGCTGCTCCAGCCGGGAGCAGTGGAGGAACCGTGTGGGGAGACAGAGGTCCCTGTGCCAGGGGAGCCTGCTCGACCTGGGTCCAAGGTCAAGGCGCGAGCTGCTCCAGAGCGACGGATGACGGCCCCAGCCGGCCATGAGCAGGGTTGTGCCGGCTATATTATAAAGACTCTGGTGTTTCCATGTGCATTGTGTTTAGTTTCACGTCCCCTGTGGTGTTATTATGTTCATTTGTATCAGCTGTTTTCCACGTGTTTCCACTTCCCCTCATCTCCTCCTATGTGTATTTTGTCTGTGCGTTTTCATTCATTCCTTATCTGTTTTTCTGGTTTGTATCCATGTCTTGCCATATTTCCAGGTTTATAAATTCATGGCAGGTTTTCGTGTTTCAAGTTTCTCATGTCAGGTTTCTATGTTCACGTTCACATTGCAGGGGTTTTTTATGTTTAGACTTAGCTCTCCTAGTTTAGGTTATGGTTTAGTTTGGCATTTGCCTTTTTAAAACTGTTTTATCACCCTAGAATAATGTTTACTCTTTCTGTGTCAGCACTTGGGTCCTCCTTCTCACTTCTACACAGTCATCTTCTCCACTAACTGTGAAAGAAGATTTGCAAAACTACAATGAAGTTTATCAGTTTTAACATTAGATATCATGTCTTTGTAGTGTATTCAATCAAATCAGTGCACCTTAGTATTCAGTATTAGGTCATGAAATCATTTTGGCCTTACTACTGGAGGCCTTGGCCTTACTAAGGGAGATTACTCTTTAATTTCTGCATTCCCCTTATTCTACTAGTGTACTTCTAGTGCATTGTTAACACTGTCAAAGCATCAAGATTTTGGTTTCAAACCTACATGAGGCCTGTGTGGCCTGTAAGTCCAAAATACAGTACAAGTTAGGCTAAGTTAAAGGTTAATTCTTAATTGGCTGAAGATGAAGAGGTGGGAGTGAAATGCCAAACTTAGTTTGGCTTATTCACATGGGCCTCTATGGCTAATGCTCTTTACTCTTAAGGAATCTTAAATCAAAATTAACCTGCAACAAAATGTTTGTGCTCTACGGATGCTGAAACTATTGATTACTAAATAGCAGGTAAAAACACTGAAAGTATCATGAAGAAATAACTTTTGTTATTTGTAAATAAAACATAAATAAACATAAAACAGTTCTTATTTAGTGGTAGTATATTTCCTCCACAAAAACATCTTGAAACTCCACACAATGCTTATTTAGTTTGAGTTACAGTAAGAATATTGCTGTATACAGTTAACTGATAAAGAAAATTCTCTTGGAGGTTTAACATAATACCTGTCACTTTAATTTATACTACTGGAGTTAGTAGATTTTTTACTCTTGAGTTCTTGTAATTCAAAATATAAAGCATAACATATTTATGTTACAATAAACATGTACCAGAGAAATCGTGATCAAAAAACAGGGAAAAACAGGTTTAAATTCTGCAGATTAAATTTATAACAATGATGCAAAAAACGCAGAATAAATCAATTTCAAGACTTTAATATTTAACAAAACTATTTTTAAAATAGCTTAAGAATCTTAACAATTCAGAATTAATGCATCAAATTTTTTCTTTTTTTTGGCAGGGGGTGGAGAAAGCAAGCTTTTCAGGTGTTTAAAAATTTCCTTCATTTTAAGCCCATATACAAATGGATTGAACAAAGGATGATACAAAGCTAGTTGTAATGTCATTATTAAGCGTACAGTTTTTGGAAAATCTGATTCCACTCGGGCTATAACGACATCATAGCAACCTAAACAGGAAAAGGTAATTAAAACTGTAAGGTGGGGTAAACAGGTCTCTGCAGCTTTCTTCCTAATTTCTTTACAACTTCGATAAGACATTAAGAATATTTTTGTGTATGTGTAAAGTATGAATAACAGAGGGAGTATTCCAAGATCTAGCAAACAAACCAAAGCAAAGGCAGCAAATAATTCTGATCTTACACACTGAAAAGTATAAATTCTGTTGTTACAAAATGTTTCATTTAAATAAAAGGAACACAATTTAGCTTTAGCACTCCCTATTGCTTGGATTGTCATATAAAAGCAGGCACAAGCAAAGCTATGAACAGGAAAATACTCACAGTCTTTTTTTCTCATGATGGTTGGATATTGAAGAGATTTGCATATAGCCACATATCTGTCATAGGCCATGGCTGCCAAGAGAAAAAACTCTGAGCAAGCTAGACTGTAAAACAGAAAATACTGAAAAAGACATGCCGAATAGGATATGACCTGTTTTTCAGATAAAAAGTCATTGAGATATTTAGGGTAAACAGCTGTAGAGTAAAGAGCACCTTTTTTTGCACCATTTGTGTCTGTTACGCAACCATTACAATCTCTGGAAAAATAGGCCTAAATTCCATCAGTTTATGACTTTCCCCATCAGGGGAAATAAAACATTGGATGACTGCTACAGCAACATCAGAAATCGCTTTTCAGCTGAACCAAAATCCCACTTTGGAAAGTCTGATCACAGTAATCCGGGTCAAACCAGTTTACAACAAAAGGCTAAAGACAAAGCCCTACCTGAACTGAAAGTGTGAAAGCTAGCCTGCAGGGACGCTTAGAGGCCACAGACTGGAGCACTTTCAAAGAGGCCCCACAGGCAAAAACTATGAATACACAGAGACTGTGAGTGACTACATTAGCTGGTGCATGTCCATAGACGCCCCTCCCAGGACAGTGCATATGTTCCGCAACCGAAAACCCAGGTTTAATTGTGACGTAAAACAGAAAAATCAGGAAGCGAGAAGACAGAATGAAACCCCAACTTTGAGGCAGCAAGCCAAAGGGAAACAAGGATACCGACCCCAGCCTGCCGCCTCTCACCCATGGCAACTGCAGCCTGTGACAGAGGTCCTCTTCAGGGGACTGGTTCCAGAGCACAAGCCATGCGTTGAGGTGACCCACACTATATCTAGCCAGTACCTCTCAAACTCATGCACTAAGTCAGGCTCTTTCCCCACCAGAGAGGTGACAGTCCATGTCCCAATTGCTAGTCTAGGTAGCCGGGAATCGGTCCGCAAGGCCCTCTGCTCCTGGCTGCCATCAGGCAGACATTGCACACAACCCCTACAGTGCCTCCTGCCAGTGGTGGGCCTACAGAAGGATGGGCCCATGTCCCTTTTTTGGGCTGTGCCCGGCCGGTCCCCATGGACTAAGGCCCAGCCACGAGATGCTTGCCCTCAGGCATGGGCCAGACATGGCTCCAGAGCAGGGCCCCGGTAACTCTGTCCCGGGCAGGATGAACTGTTGCCTTAATTTTCTACTCATAGGGGTCCTTTGAATTGCTAGTTGTCTGGTCCCTCATCCAGGACCGATTTGCCATGGGAGACCCTACCAGGGGCCAAAAGCCCCCCAACAACATAGCCCCTGGGATCCCTGGGACACACAAACCCCTCCACCAAGATAACGTCTGTAGCCAATTCACGGAAGGGTAGCCCCAGTGTTCAACAGCTAAATTCAGCTGGCTCCAAGTCTTAAAAAAAACCTGTTAAAATATTTAACTGCACTGTCTGAATTTAGTTTTTAGGAACACCATAAATAGGGCTAAAACAAACCAATTTATGTGCAGTGCATAGAGATGTGCTGAAAAATCTCACTTTGGTCATTTTACTGACAAGTTATAAAACATGATATAACTACAATGTTGAATATTGAGGAGACAAACAGGACAAAAAAAGAACAAGACTACAGAGAAGATTAATTTATTTAGTGAAACATGATTTCCTGTGACAACCCCACAGCTGCAATGTATCCAGTGTCACCCTGAAGTTATTGAGGTTAAAGCAGTACTTATGATACAGTTACAATGTCTCCAGTGTAACTCAGCTGTTAACCCATGAGGTCTATTTTAAAGCTTCTTATGCATGATATTATTCTAATATTAAATGTACAGAGTGTGTCTTTCACAAATCCAAACTGGAAGCTGGATCCATACAAGATGGGCCATAGAACTGAAGACTTGGCCTCCTATTCTACTTTTAAAGACTCCAGGAACCACATGTAAGCCTGCAGTCTGAAAGGGAAGTGCTCAGAGTTTGTATGTGAAGGAAATTATTTTAAATTAAATTCTGGATTTGACTGGGAGCCAGTTAAGAAGAACTAATAGCAGAGAAATATGGTCTGCGAACTGGACAGTACGCACTACCAGACTGGATGGTCCCGGATTGATATGTTCACACTATTAACAAAAGCTCTTATCTCTGCTAAATTCTACACACACAGGTTATTGAATTTATAGCATTTACTCACAAGGAATTTAATTGCTCCTGTAAAATTAAATTATTTGCTTGGATTAAGTTTTTCCTAGTGTGTGACTTATAATAGAAAAATAATTCCATAATCCTGTTCCTTCTAGTACAATGGAGCAGATACCAGTCCTGCTGGAGGTATTGAACTACATGTGCAACTAGTTTCCAGGTATTGTCTAATGCTACCAGTAGTGATACTGCCTGTAGGCAAAATCAAAACTAGTGAAAAAATCACCACCTTGTCGTGGTGGAGGTGTTTGTGTGTCCCAGAGATCCCAGGGGCTATGTTGTCTGGAGGCTTTTGTCCCCTGGTACGGTATCCCATGGCAAATTGGTCCTGGATGAGGGACCAGACATAGAGCAATTTAGAAAACCCCTATAACAAGACCATCAAGGGAACAGTTCACCCTGCCCAGGAAAGGGTTACCGGGGCCCCACCCTGGAGCCAGGCCTGGTGAGGGTGCCCGAGGGCGAGCATCTGGTGGCCGGGCCTTAGTCGGGCACCGTGGACTAAAAAAGGGACATGGGCCCATCTTCCTGCAGGCCCACCATCCGCAGGAGGCACCGTAGGGGTCGGGTTCAATGTGAGTCGGGCGGTGGCCAGTAGCGGAGGACCTGGTGGACCGATCCCCGGCTACCAAGACTGGCAATTGGGACATGGAATGTCACCTCTCTGGTGAGGAAGGAGCCTGAGTTAGTGGGTGAGGTTGAGAGGTACCAGCTAGATATAGTCGGGCTCATGTCAAAGCATGGCTTGGGCTCTGGAACAGCCTCCTGGAGAGGGGCTGGACTCTGTCTCAGTCTGGAGTTGCCCCCGGTGAGAGGCGGCAGACTGGGGTGGGTATCTTGGTATCCCCTCAGCTTGATGCTGGTATGTTGGGGTTTCTCCCAGTGGACGAGAGGGTTTGTTCCCTTCGCCTTCGGGTCAGGGAACGGGTTCTGACCGTTGTCTGCGCTGATGTGCCGAGCGGCAATTCAGAGTACCCAGCCTTCTTGGAGTCCCTGGGTGGGGTACTGGAGGGTGCTCATCCTGGGGACTCTGTTGTCCTACTGGGAGACTTCAGTGCTCACGTGGGCAATGACAGCAAGACCTGGAGGGGCGTGAATGGGAGGAACGGCCTCCTGGATCTGAACCCAAGTGGTGTTTTGTTATTGGACTTCTGTGCAAACCACAGTTTGGCCATAACAAACACCATGTTCAAACACAAGAGTGTCCATAAGTGCACGTGGCACCAGGACACTCTAGGCCACGGGTCGATGATCGAGTTTGTAAACCCTGAGGCCATTTGTTTTAGACACTCGGGTAAAGATAGGGACTGAGCTGTCAACTGATCACCACCTGGTGGTGAGTTGGATCAGGTGGCGTGGGAGGCGCCTAAAAGTACAGTGAGGGTGTGCTGGGAATGCCTAGCAGAGGCCCCGGTCCGGAAATTCTTCAAATCACACCTCCGGCAGAGCTTCAACAGCATTCCGAGGGAGACTGGGAACATTGAGTCCCAATGGACCATGTTCAGCACCTCCATTGCCGAAGTCGCTGCAGTGAGCTGCGGCCGCAAGCTAGTTGGTGCCTTTTGTGGTGGTAATCCCTGAACCAAATGGTGGACACCAGAGGTGAGGGGAGCCAACAAGCTGAAGGAGTCCTACTGGGCTTGTTTAGCCTGTGGGACTCCGGAGGCAGCTGATAGGTACCGACAGGCCAATGCGGAATGTGGCGCGGGTGGTGGCTGAAGCAAAAACTTGGGTGTTTGAGGAGTTCGGAGAGGCCATGGAAAAAAACTTTTGAACTGCCTCGAAGAGATTCTGGCAAACCGTCAGGCGGCTCAGGAGGGGAAAGCTGTGTTCTACCTGCACTGTGTATAGTGCGGGTGAAGTGCTGCTGACTTCGACTGAGAAAATTGTCGGGCGGTGAAAAGAATACTTCAATGACCTCCTCAATCCCACTGGCATGTCTTCTGTGGCGGAGGCAGAGTCTGGGGACGAAGGGGATGACCCGCCAATCTCTGGGGGCGAGGTCACTGAGGCAGTTCAACAACTCCTTGGTGATAGAGCCCCTGGGGTGGACGAGGTCCGCCCCGAGTTCCTGAAGGCTCTGGATGTTGTAGGGCTGTCTTGGTTGACATGTCTCTACAATGATGCGTGGAGATCAGGGCCAGTACCCCTGGACTGGCAGACCGGGGTGGTGGTCCCCATCTTTAAGAAAGAGGAATGGAGGGTGTGTTCCAACTACAGGGGAATCACACTCTTCAGCCTCCCTGGGAAAGTCTATGCCAGGGTACTGGAGAGGAGAGGCCATCCATTAGTTGAACCTCGGATACAGGAGGAACAATGCGGTTTTCGTCTGGTTGTGGAACACTGGATCAGCTCTTTATCCTCTCAAGGATACTTGTGGGGTGTATGGGTGTTTGCTCAATCAGTCTACAGTACATGTGTCTTGTGGTCTTGGAGAAAGCATTCAACCGTGTCCCTCAAGGGTCCAGTGGGGTGGGGGGTGCTCCGGGAGCATGGGGTATCTGGCTCATTGCTACGGGCGGCCATTCAGTCCATTAAACAACCGTTGCAAGAGCTTGGGCCGCATAGCCAGCAATAAGTCGGACTCGATCCTGGTAGGTGATGGGCTCCGCCAGTGCTGCCCTTTGTCACCGATTCTGTTCATAATTTTTATCGACAGAATTTCTAGGCATAGCCAAGTGGCGGAAGGCTTTCACTTGGGTGGTCCCAGGATCGCATTTATGCTTTTTGCTGATGATGTGGTTCTGTTGGCTTCATCGGGTGATGGCCTCCAGCTCCCCTTGGAACGGTTTGTAGCCGAGTGTGAAGCCGTGGGAATGAGAATCAGCACCTCCAAATCAGAGGCCATGGTCCTCAGCCGGGAAAGGGTGGAGTGCCCACTCCGGGTCAGGGACGAGTTCCTGCCCCAAGTGGAGGAGTGTAGCGAGTGTAACGATAGCAACGGGTCTTGTTCACGAGTGACGGGAGAAGGGGACGGGAGATCGACAGACAGACGGTGCAGCTGCCGCAGTGATGCGGCCCCTGTGATGAAGCGAGAGCTAAGTGTAAAAGCAAAGCTCTCAATTTACCGGTCGATCTACGTCCCTACCTCACTTATGGTCACGAGCTGTGGGTAGTGACCAAAAGAATGAGATCGCAGACACAAGCGGCGGAAATGGGATTCCTCCAAAGGGTGGCTTGCCTCTCCCTTAGAGATAGGGTGAGAAGTTGGGCTATTCAGGAGGGGCTCAGAGTAGACAAGGTGACAAGGATGCCTCCTGGGTAAGGATTTCCGGGCATGTCTCACCGAGAGGAGGCTGCGGGGCAGACCCAGGACACACTGGAGAGATTATATCTCTTTCTGGCGTGGGAACACCTTGGTGTTCCCCCGGACAAGCTGAAGGAGGTGGCTGGGGAGAGGGATCTCTGCTTGGGTTGCTGCCCCCGTGAATTTCTGGCTCGTATATACATTGGCAAACCAGACCTCTGCAGATTACAACGCTTCAGAGAATAAACATAGTAAATAGTTACATCCACCTACAACCACAATGCTTGACAGTAAGTCGTATATGGAATGAAATATGGGCTGAACACAAGGCTGCCTGTAGTAGGCCAAAAAAACGCATCTTAGCGATAGCAACGGGACTAGCTTCTTACGTAGCAAAATACACAGATAAAGTCAAACAAGCATCACTCTCATCTTACAATACTCACATGGTAAGTACGCACACAGTATTAACTCACACAGGAATGCAAGTAAATACGTTACTCCTCCGACACACCTCTCATCTGTGCAGAACTGCGCTGAACACGTTCCCAACAGGAAGTACGGATACCGAGGTGCATCATGGGTAACGTAGTATAAAACAGCTACAGTGAACAAGCGGACTTTTAACACCCTCCTTTATACTTGTCTGCAGGGAGACAGAAAGACATCACAGAAATAAAACATATATATCAGAGGAACCTTCAGTCAAAAAGTAGCACAGACCTTCTCTCTCTCTCTCTCTTTTATAAATGTAGAAGGCGCTCTTTGATTTATCTACAGGAAACTGATTAGATAAAATGTGCCTACTGTCTATGATCGTGTGTGCATGTGTGTGAATGTGAACAGCAATTTTATGCATGGGAGACAAGGAATAGGACAAAAGTAGAGAAGAAAGGAAACCTATTGCACACACACCACTCCTCATTTCTCTAAAGAGCTATAAACACACATCAGTCACTAAGCCTTGGGCCCAGAGGAAACAAAGAAGTAAAAGGAAAGAAAGATTAAAGGGAAAAGAAAGAAGGAAAGATAGAAAGAACAGTAACCCACTGACTGCTTAAGTGTGGCCAGCTTGATAGCAGTTTATTTTATTTTGTCTAACATCCATCCATCCATCCATCTTCATCCGCTTTATCCGAGGCCGGGTCGCGGGGGCAGCAGCCTAAGCAAAGAGGCCCAGACCTCCCTCTCCCCAGCCACCTCCTCCAGCTTATCCGGGGGAACACCAAGGCGTTCCCAGGCCAGCCGAGAGATATAATCTCTCCAGCGTGTCCTGGGTCTGCCCCGGGGCCTCCTCCCGGTGGGACATGCCTGGAACACCTCACCCAGGAGGTGCCCAGGGGGCATCCTTGTCAGATGCCCGAACCACCTCAGCTGGCTCCTTTCGATGTGGAGCAGCAGCGGCTCTACTCTGAGCCCCTCCTGGATGGCCGAACTTCTCACCCTATCTCTAAGGGAGAGGCCAGCCACCCTTCGGAGGAAGCTCGTTTCTGCCGCTTGTATCCGCGATCTCGTTCTTTCGGTCACTACCCACAGCTCGTGGCCATAGGTGAGGGTAGGGATTTTGCGCATTTTGTCTAACAGTGTATTCTTGTATTGTTACCATTTTGTGATACTCCCTTTTCAGAACAAAGGGGAGTTTTCTTTTTCTCCACCTTTAGACTTTCTCACAGTTCAGACCATATTGCTTCATAAAACAGTAATTCCAATGTAATCTCTCTAGTTTGTAAGATATTCAGATAAGAATTCATACAATAAGGTCTGATCTAACAGACCTCAAGAACAGTTACATATTCATCGATTTAGTCTTCATCACCTCTCGTACACATATTTGAGAAAAAAAGGAATATTTTTATGAAATGCAATCAGGTCGCCCTCTTCTTTTACACTCCCCTGCATTACTAGTGTACTACTGGTGTAATGTTATCACTGTCACAGCATCAAGGTTCTAGTTTCAAACAGGCCTCAGGCAGGCTTGTTTGATTTGTTTGATTTCTTCACAAAGCTATGTATGTTTAACAATAAAACGGTTTATTTTGTTATTTGTAAATTGTGTCATAGACCACACAACATTTGTCCCTACTCAGTATACAATTTCTAAAAATAAAAGCTCAGAGAGGAAAGATTTAATTTTGTTTTCACAGAAGTACAGCTGTAAATGTTATACATTTTGCAAATTTATTTAAAGAAAAGTAAAAATTAACACTGTATAAAATTAACGGATGAAGAAAACTCTCTGAACATAGTATATGTCAGCATTAGTTTAATTCATTTTGCTGGAATTTGTAAATGTTTTACTCTTGAGTTCTTGTGCTGTGCAGCAGTCTAAAAACCAGTATTTTAACTGTAACTATAACATTTAAACTATAACATTTATGTTACAATAGACATGCACCCTGAGCAATCATAAACAGTAAAAACATTTTAAATTCACTGATTAATTTATTCAAAAAAAGGTGTAAAATATGTGGACCAAATCAATTTCATGAGTTTATAATATTTAATAAGTACATTTTCTGAAATGAGGAATTTATTGACGCATCAAATAATTTTTGTTGGACAAAACAACCTTTTTAGATGTTTAGAAATTTCCTTCATTTTAAGCCCGTATATTAATGGATTAAATAAAGGTTGATACAAAGCTAGCTGTAATGACACTATAAAGCGTGCAGTTTTAGGGAAATCTGATTCCACTCGAGATATGGTTACATCATAGACACCTAAACAGGAAAAGCTCACTAAAACCAGTATGTGGGGTAAACAGGTCTCTGCAGCTTTTTTCTTGATTACTTTACGACTGTTTTAAGAGACCATAAAGATTTTTGTGTATGTGAAAACTATAAAAAGAAGAGGAAGTATCACAAAATCAAAATAACAAATTATACCAAATACAGTAACTAACCTTGATCTTACACACTGAAGAGTGTAAATTGCATTGTTACAAAATATTGATTTTAAATGAAAGGAACACAGTTTACTTTTAGCCATTCCTATTGCTTGGACTGCAATACTGTCAGGGTCCTGGGTCTGAGCGACCCAGGATCCCTGAGCAGTTATGTATTATATTATTATTATTGTATGTATATTTGGTGTTGCTGTCTTTCTCCCTGTTTGCGTGTGTGTATATGTGTTTCGGCGGGCGCCTTCAGGCCTGGTGGGTGTGGCCCTGCTGACGGTCTGGCCACACCTGAAGCCACACACCTGCTGCTGATCAGGCCTCGTCGGGGGAGCTACTTAGGAGAGTCTTGGAGCTCCCACCGACGCGGGATCATTCCGTGAGACTTCATGTTAGTCATCCTGTTGAGCTAGGTTAGTGTGTGTATGCCCGCGGTTATACAGTGGGGCAAAAAAGTATTTAGTCAGCCACCGATTGTGCAAGTTCCCCCACTTAAAATGATGACAGAGGTCAGTAATTTGCACCAGAGGTACACTTCAACTGTGAGAGACAGAATGTGAAAAAAAAATCCATGAATTCACATGGTAGGATTTGTAAAGAATTTATTCGTAAATCAGGGTGGAAAATAAGTATTTGGTCACCTCAAACAAGGAAAATCTCTGGCTCTCACAGACCTGTAACGTCTTCTGTAAGAAGCTTTTCTGTCCCCCACTCGTTACCTGTATGAATGGCACATGTTTGAACTCATCATCTGTATAAAAGACACCTGTCCACAGCCTCAAACAGTCAGACTCCAAACTCCGCCATGGCCAAGACCAAAGAGCTTTCGAAGGACACCAGGAAAAGTATTGTAGACCTGCACCAGACTGGGAAGAGTGAATCTACAATAGGCAAGCAGCTTGGTGTGAAAAAATCAACTGTGGGAGCAATCATCAGAAAATGGAAGACATACAAGACCACTGATAATCTCCCTCGATCTGGGGCTCCACACAAGATCTCATCCCATGGGGTCAAAATGATCATGAGAACGGTGAGCAAAGATCCCAGAACCACACGGGGGGACCTGGTGAATGACCTGCAGAGAGCTGGGACCAAAGTAACAAAGGTCACCATCAGTAACACACTACAACGGCAGGGAATCAAATCCCGCAGTGCCAGACGTGTTCCGCTGCTGAAGCCAGTGCATGTCCAGGCCCGTCTGAAGTTTGCCAGAGAGCACATGGATGATACAGCAGAGGATTGGGAGAATGTCATGTGGTCAGATGAAACCAAAGTAGAACTTTTTGGTATAAACTCAACTCGTCGTGTTTGGAGGAAGAAGAATACTGAGTTGCATCCCAAGAACACCATACCTACTGTGAAGCATGGGGGTGGAAACATCATGTTATGGGGCTGTTTTTCTGCCAAGGGGACAGGACGACTGATCCTTGCTAAGGACAGAATGAATGGGGCCATGTATCGTGAGATTTTGAGCCAAAACCTCCTTCCATCAGTGAGAACTTTGAAGATGAAACGAGGCTGGGTCTTCCAACATGACAATGATCCAAAACACACCGCCCGGGCAACAAAGGAGTGGCTCCGTAAGAAGCATTTGAAGGTCCTGGAGTGGCCTAGCCAGTCTCCAGACCTCAACCCCATAGAAAATCTGTGGCGGGAGTTGAAAGTCCGTGTTGCTCGGCGACAGCCCCATAACATCACTGCTCTCGAGAAGATCTGCATGGAGGAATGGGCCAAAATACCAGCTACTGTGTGTGCAAACCTGGTAAAGACCTATAGTAAACGTTTGACCTCTGTTATTGCCAACAAAGGTTATGTTACAAAGTATTGAGTTGTATTTTTGTTATTGACCAAATACTTATTTTCCACCCTGATTTACGAATAAATTCTTTACAAATCCTACCATGTGGATTCATGGATTTTTTTTTCACATTCTGTCTCTCACAGTTGAAGTGTACCTCTGGTGCAAATTACTGACCTCTGTCATCATTTTAAGTGGGGGAACTTGCACAATCGGTGGCTGACTAAATACTTTTTTGCCCCACTGTATGTGTCCTGACAGCTGCGTCTATTGTGTCCCCAGGAGAAGTGTGGAGCGCCAGACGGCAGCCAGCACGAGGAGTGCTGAGACACGGGAGCGGAGAGCACTGAGGCACGAACTATTCACGGAGAGACACGACACTGGAGTCAGGGAAAGCACGGGGATTTATTGTTGTTTTGTTCCACCACTGTAAATAAACGCACTGCTTGTACATAGAGCACCGCGCCTGGGTCCTCCTTCCCCACACCCCCCACGGTTTGCCATGCCGAACCGTGACAAATACAGGTACAAGCCAAGCTATGACCAGGAAAATACTCACAGTGCTTTTTCTCATGATGGTTGGATATTGTAGAGGTTTGCATATAGCCATATATCTGTCATAGGCAATGGCTGCCAAGAGAACAAACTCTGAAGAACCCAGAGAATAAATTATGGAAAACTGAAAGAGACATGCTGAATATGATATGATTTGTTTTTTAGATAAAAAGTCAATCAGGAGTTTTGGGTAAATAGTTGTGGCGTAAATAACAACGTTCAGTAGCAATGCTGCAATAAAAGTGTACATAGGTTTGTGGAGATTTTTGTGGATCAAAATGAGGTATATAATAATAGAGTTACTGCAAGTTATTAGAATATATAATGTGAACATAATAAAAAAAAAAAATATCTGTATTAATTTCCACATGTCTATCAAAACCTATATAGGTAACATTTAATTCTTCATCCATTAATGTTTTAAAAAACTACAAAATGTTTCATTAAACAAATTGCGCAAGGTGAATAAATGGAAAATATTGAAAAATGCACCATCATGCAAACAGTGAGCAGTTACAGTCTGTGGAAGGTTTTTATCAGACAAATTAAGCCTCAAGGAGCTGAACACTGGAGGTTCATCTCACCCTTTTCATTCTCTTTTGCTTAGCACTGCACAACTTCAACACAAATTTTTTTTAGCTGAGATATGAAATCTTACACAATGGACTAGATTGAACTGGTTTAACTTGAGAAATGGAATTTAGGATGGATGCAAAGAGTGGCAGGTAACTTAAGTGCTGAAGCGCTAATCACAGAGTTGATTTCATAAGATCTGATTTCTTTATCTGACCGGGGTGTATTCTGTTCAGTGCCCTTGAGCAAGGCCTCATCGCCAATCAAAATTGATGGGTGATATTACAGAAGCCTCAAACAGAGATAAACCTGAGCTTATCTCAGGCTTATCTCTGCTCTGGCTTCTCCAGTCTGCATGTCAAATATCCTTGGGCAAGATACTAACTATGGGCAGAACTTTGTGTCATCAGAAACTGAATTTAAATAAATTAAATTCAAATTGTAGTTTAGTGTCAGGTGCTCCTTAGGCTTGCTAAAGGCTACTGGTGCTTCTGCGGACCAGACAAAGGGGACTCTACTGGAAGTGAGTGGTGTAAAGGGTGCAGTTACCTGGCTATAGTTGTAAATGAACCTATAGTAGAAACTAAGGAAGCCAAGGATGTACTGCAACAGTTGTCGACTAGGCTGGGAGTAGGCCACTGGGTCATAACCCGCACATTCACTGGATCAGTCTTCACTTGCCGTCTTTGCCAGTCCGAGAAAGTGACAGAGGAAGAATGTAATTCACATTTTTCAGCCTTTAAACCCAACCTGTTCTCCAGAAGCTATTGCAGGATACTGCAGACATGGATGACATGCTATTCAGGGAACTTGAAAAAAATATGTCATGCAGGTAAGCAAAATATTGATAAAAAAAATATAAATTTTTAAGTCTCTTAATACATCATTAATTAGAGCCTTCAAGACATTCGGAGCATTAGGGTGTCACTAATACCTGAAGTGACATAGGGGTAGTGTTGGGCAAGTTACTTTGAAAAAACAACTAGTTATAGTAACTAGTTACTTCTTGAATAAAGTAATTGAGTTAGTAACTGCATGTCTTGGGACTGTGGGAGAAAGCCGGAGTACCCGGAGGGAACCCACGCAAACACGGGGAGAACATGCAAACTCCACACAGAAAGACCCCGCCTGATGGTGGAATTGAACTCAGAACCATCTTGCTGTGAGGCCACAGTGCTAACCACAGCAGTTTGTGGGGTTAGGGTAATTGATTAATCCAAATTGCCCATAGGTGTGAATGCGGGAGTGAATGTGAGTGCGAATGGTTGTCTGTCTCTGTGTGTTAGCCGTGCGACAGACTGGCGACCTCTCCAGGGTGTACCCCGCCTCTCGCCCTATGACAGCTGGGATAGGCTCCAGCGCCCCCCGCGACCCTGAAAAGGATAAGCATAAGCGAATGGATGGATGGAGTTAGTAACTGAGGTATAATTGGCCATTATTGACTACTTTTGGTTTTACCTCTACATTTCGCCTTGAAAAAACTATTTACCTTGCCTTGTTTGGTATCATTCTTTACAACCTCACATGTTTGAATTGACTTTATTTTTTATTTTAACATACTATATTAAGATAAAATCAAAAATCAGACAAAAAACATAAATCCAGAGTAGAAAAACCCAAGATGGCGACACGTAAACTCTCGGCGTAGCGTCTCCCTCTGGACTGAAATAGGGCTTTGGACAAAGCGGGCCGGTCTAAATACTGACTCTGGGTAGGCAAACCTGAGTCTACCATGTCCGCCTCCACCTGGACTTTGGATTGACGGGCCGGAGCCTGCCGGTGCCTACTGCGTCTACTAGATTCCCGGGAGGGCAGGCTGGGCCCTGCCCTGTCCTCCTTGTCCTCCCCCGCTCGGACTTGGAGCTAGCAGGCCGGGGCCTGTTGCGTCCCCCAGACTCGGAGCTAATCAGGCCGGAGCCCGCTGCATTCCCCGGACTCGGAGCTGGCAGGCCGGAGCCGGCTACATTGTCCGTATTTCGAAGCTAACGAAGCCAGAGTCTGCTACACCGCCCGGACTCGGAGCTAACAGGACGGAGCCTGCTATACTGCCTGGACGCAGAGTTAACAGGCCGGAGACTGCTACACCGTCCGGACACGCAGCTAACAGGCCGGGCTGGAGCCTGCTACGACGCACCTCCATCTGATCCCCGGATTGCTTAGTCCACCTCCGCTCGGATTCGGAGCTAATAGGTTGGAGCCTTTTGTATTCACCCCCATTTTGGACCCTGGGCTATCATTATGAAGACAAGGACACTTATCGAAGCTTTATTGTGTGTATTCGTGGTTTGGGACTTGGGACATTGCGGTGCTCCTTGGGTGAGAACTGCAAAATATGAGCTGAGTATGGGTGAAACTTATTTTAGTGGCACTAGGTCAACTGTAGCAGTGCACCTGGAGTCACCAACGATTCATTTGGCTCTGGTTGTTAGCTTAAATCGATATGAAGTATTACCCAAATTACAAGGTTCCCTTGTTCTGTATAATCTTTCATGTTCACTTAAGAAAAAGCAGTATTTGTCGTTAACATCTGCAAAGTACGAAAATGCTTTTAAATGTAATATGAAACGAAGGTTAATGATGATTGTTTTACTTTTACTTATATCCGGAGATGTGCAACCAAATCCTGGACCTGAGTTGAAAAGTGTCCAGACCCCTGCCGATTTTAAATCTCAGCCAGGGTTAAAATGTGTTCATCTAAACGTACGCAGTTTATTACACAAGATGGACTTGGTCAGAATTTGGGCGAAATCGACAAACGCGGATATTGTGATTATCTCCGAAACTTGGTTGTCCAAACCTATTACAGATGATGACATCAACATAACGGGATACAATCTTTATTGTACAGATAGGCCTAGGAAAGGTGGAGGCGTAGCAATTTATGTTAAATCAAGATATGAAGTATCCATTGTTTTATCTGAATCTATTCCTAAACAAATGGAATTCTTGGCTTTGAATATTAAAATAGTAAAGTCTCTCTCTATAACAGTTGTTGGGTGCTATAGGCCTCCATCTGCTGTAAAGGAAACTTTATTATCTCTAAAGTATCTTCTGTCCAAATTAAATTATAACGAACTTCTATTGGCCGGAGACTTGAACTGGGACTGGCTGAATATAGCTTCTGATGAATTTAAATCCTTCTGTGACTCTGTTAATCTTAGCCAGTTGGTCAACCTACCTACAAGGCCAAATATAAAGAGTCCTGACAAATTTACTTTGATTGACCTAATTCTAACAAATGTCCCTCATAAGTTCCTGTCTCTAGGCGTGTTCTGTAATGATTTAAGCGATCATTGTGTAGTTGCTACCTGTAGGAACACTAAAATCCCTAAATGTAAACCGTGTATCATCTGTAAAAGAAATTTTAAAATATTTAATGAGCAAGCGTTTCATTATGATTTGTCCATGGTAAATTGAGAAAATTTGAGTCTGATACCAGACATCCATCTGGCTTGGGCTTATTTTAAAGAAATTTTTATGAAGATTTTAAATAAGCATGCACCTGCCAGAAAATTTAGGGTCAAGGGACGGGAGAACCCTTGGTTTTCATCGGAATTATCAGAGTCCATCCATCAGCGCAATGTGGCATGGGCAAAAGGTAGGAAAAACGATTCCCTGACTGACTGGTTAGATTTCAGGAAATTAAGAAACAAATGCACGACACTTATCAAGAAGGCTAAGTCAGAATATTATTTATCTGTTACTACAGAAAACCTCAATAACCCTCAGAAATTTTGGAAAGTAATTAAGTCCTTATCTATAAATAAAATATCACAGGCTCTTCCAAAATTCATTTTAAAAGATTCTGTCCCAGTTTATGTACCAGTGTTGGTCAAGTTACTTGAAAAAAGTAATCAGTAACTAATTACTGATTACTTCCCCCAAAAAGTAATCCAGTTACTTTACTGATTACTTATTTTCAAAAGTAATTAATTACTTAGTTACTTTTTAAAAACACGATTTACAACCTGAATAGGTGATAAAGCGATAGATCTTTCAGCCCAATTCTACTTTTTCTGCATAATCCATCACACAAAATGTAATCAAATGGAAAAGTCCCTTTTTAAAACTTGTTTTATTAGTTTTAATCTTTTAACTTTATGCATCAAGCAAAAATTTTATTATATGCAACATTCTCTGACTGGAAGAAATTTGTTTAATATTTAAACCTATTTTCTGCACATTCCAGCACATAAAATAATTTTTACACTCACTCTTTCAAATAGATGCAAGTAAAACACAACAGAAAATAAATAAAGTCAAAGACTAGCGGTCCTTTTGCTCTATTTTCACCTGTAAAGCAGGAGCGGGGTAGGCGGAGGTTTATCCTGGTGCAGGTGTGCCGCAGCAGTCAGTTAAAGAATCCGCGAGTTTCCCTGTGAGTTTCCCATTACGTCGTAGCGTACTCGGTGCTTGCTTGGACGTTTAGGGGGGTTTTTTTCGCAGTAGAAAGAAGTTTTCTTCCCACGCACAATGCTAATGGACGCTAATGTTTTTGTCACTTTTTATGGAATCAAACTCAAAGTAAGGTCAGTACTTCCACGCTTTCATACTCTCTCCCACGCTCGATATATGATCCACTGTTGATCTGCACACAGCTGTTGTCACGAACGTGGCACTTGCTTATGCTGGGCAGACACTGTGCGATTTTTTTCAGTCGCGCGATTCAGCTCCTGCTCAAACTGTACGATTGACTCGCAGGAGTTAGAAGTTCATAGGTCACGATGCAGGGTCTCACACTATACGGCCCGATGCTCTGATGCGACCTGAGTGCTCACACTGTGCGTCCATAAAATGAAGGTTATAACAGAAATTCTGTCGCTCGCTCTCCCTCTCTGTCTTTCACTCACACAGACACACCACCACCATCAACTTTGCTAAATTGCTAATGAAAAACATTGAGCAGCAGTGTAGATCCAACTATTTTCAAGGTTGTTGTGTCGTGATAATTTTGTGAGGCCACATCGAAAAGGCTCGGATGAGCTTTCCAAAGTTCTACAAGTTGTACCTCCATCGCTTGTGTCCAGATCACACGCTGCACTGCCGTGCTGCGCCGTCTTTTTCACTGACATTTGTGTTTGCGCGTGCGCAGTGTGACAAACTGCGGTGACAAACTGCGGTGACACCCTCACGACGGTCGCGAGGATTTCAAACCTGTTTGAAATCCTCGCGACCGTCGTGAGCGATTGATGATCGGGAGCTCGTCGTGAGGTGTTAATCGCGTCTCGTTACCCCACGTATACTACACGATGCACGACGAAGGCCAAAATTGGGCCGATCGCCAAAACGGTCGCACGACTCAAAAATCGGCTCAAAATGGGCCAAAAATCGCACAGTGTAAGCCCAGCATTACATCACTGTCATGAGACATTCTCGCAAAAAAATCACGGTTTTAGTAACGCAGTAACGCAGCGTGCCTACGGCAAAGTAACGGTAATCTAATTACCGTTACTGCCCATCTCTGTTTATGACAGAACTGAGGTCTTAAATAGCTTTAACAAGCACTTCGTAGCTACTGGTTTTTTATTTAACTCTGTTGGAGCAGCCCCCATGATTCCCTGCACAGAACCCCAAACATATTTTGGGGAGCTTTTTGATTTTTCTCCTTTTTCTGTCCAGGAAGTGCATAAAGCTCTTAAAGCCTTAGATCACAGGAAACCCCCAGGGCCGGACTTAATAGAGCCCTATTTTCTGAAAATAGCAGCTGATTACATTGCACAACCTCTTACGATCGTTTTTAATCTTTCAATCCAAAATAAAGAAATTCCACTTGTTTGGAAGTCTGCTTTTGTTACGCCAATATTAAAAGGAGGCGACCCAGCCATTCTGACTAATTACAGGCCAATATCAAACTTGTGTGTCTTGGCAAAAGTCCTCGAGTCTCTCGTCAGTGAGCAATTAAAAGAGTTCTTGTACTCTAATGAAGTTCTCTCAAAACTGCAATCTGGGTTCAGAAAACAGCATAGTGCTGTTACGGCTGCCACAAAAGTGATAAATGACATACTTGTTGCTCTTGATAAAAAACAGCACTGTGCTTCTCTCTTTATCGACCTGTCAAAAGCTTTCGACACTGTGGATCACGCCATTTTAAAGCACAGGCTTCTTTCTTTGGGGCTGTCTAGACATGTCGTCTCCTGGTTCACTAACTATTTGAGTGACAGGACTCAATGCATTAAATGTGAAAATCTGTGCTCAGAACTTTTGAATATTCATACTGAGGTGCCACAGGGTTCAATTTTAGGACCTCTGTTGTTCATCATGTATATAAATGATTTGGGACAAAATGTGTCCAATGCTAGTATGCATTTTTATGCTGATGACACAGTTATTTATTCCTTTGGCTCAAACCTTGAAAAGGCAATAGAATCTTTGCAGAAAGCTTTTGACGTGGTTCAGCACACACTTCTAGAGCTGAAATTGGTTCTCAATGCTGAAAAGACAAAGCTAATGTTGTTTTCAAACATGAAGAGATTTCCTCAAACTGTCCCTTTGGTGTCCACTCTTGAGGGAAACCTCATAGAAGTGGTGCATACGTATAAATATCTTGGCTTTTTAATTGATGATTCTCTGACCTTTAAATCTCACATAGACAATCTTGTGAAAAAACTCAAACTAAAATTGGGATTTTTCTTTCGAAACAAATTTTGCTTTTCTTTTGAGACAAAAAAGCGTCTTGTAAATGCCACATTTTTTATCTGTTTTAGATTATGGTGATCTGCTGTACATGAATGCTTCCGCCCAGTGTCTTCATAAGATTGACTCAGTATATCATGCCTCTTTACGGTTTATTACAAACTGTAGGGCCTTGACCCATTGTTGTGATCTGTACGCTCGAGTGGGATGGCCTTCGTTGTCCTCCAGGAGGTTTGTTCACTGGTGCATCTTTATTTATAAGGCCCTGCTTGGACAAATGCCCACCTACATTTGCGATCTGCTCACACGGAGAAGTACTGTTTCTTACAGCCTGCGTTCAAGTGATCTTTTTTTGCTCAATGTTCCATTTGTCAGAACTGAACTGGGAAAGAGGGCTTTTACTTATGCTGCCCCTTTCACATGGAACATGATGCAAAAAGACTGGAAGATAGCAGATCTTATTTCATTAAATGCTTTTAAGTCCAGATTGAGAGAGCCAGAGAAAAATGTTTTTAAAATGTAATTGTTACTTATAATATGTATGTAACTTTGTAATTTCAACATGTTGTCGCCTCTTGGCCAGGACTCCCTTGAAAAAGAGGTTTTTAATCTCAATGGGACTTTTCCTGGTTAAATAAAGGTTAATAAATAAAGAAAAAAGAAAAAAGTTATATTTTTCACTGTAACAAACACAAACATTAACAAAACATTTTCATAACCTGAAATGCAAATATAAATGGTAAATTTTTAAAACGTATGCACAAGTCTTGCAAACCACAAAGTTATTTGTAGCTATGTACCTAAAAATGCAGCCAAGGCATTTTTTTAAATCACCATTTCAAACTATTTACAGAACAGTCAGACATTCTGCATCAAATAAGATGCCACACAAATTATTTGTTTCACTCCAAAAAATTATTTCTGTTCACTATAAGATAAAGGAGCCATCACTAGCCTAATACCTGTAGATGGTGTATCACTGCAGTCTGTCTTTGGTGGCTTTTTGGCAGCAAGTGCGACATTCAGCAGTTGCCTCATTGTTCTAACATACAAAAAAACAAAACAAAACTATTGGTTACACTACACACTAACTATACAACACACTAGCTACACACTCCAAACAAGCTAAAAGTCACAAATCTCTCACATCTCCATCTCTCATTACTCCAAAAACTTCCCCCTCTTCAATGAAATGCCACATGTTGCCATACCATTTTTTGATTGTTTGGCATTGTAAATCTTTACACCAATAGGAACTGGTGGGTTTTTTTGTGTTTTTCTTGCAAGCAGAGAGTGGTTTAAAGTGCTTTCCTTAGAAAATGCTGTTTTCACAGTTTCTTCCTGCAGTAGACATAGCGATAGTATTCAGGAAAAAACATTGTGTATAATTTTTTAATCATAACTCTGGTTTTACGTGGCCTATCAACGTAATTTAAAAACAGGTATATACAGGGAGTGCAGAATTATTAGGCAAATTAGTATTTTGTCCACATCATCCTCTTCATCCATGTTGTCTTACTCCAAGCTGTATAGGCTCGAAAACCTACTACCAATTAAGCATATTAGGTGATGTGCATCTCTGTAATGAGAAGGGGTGTGGTCTAATGACATCAACACCCTATATCAGGTGTGCATAATTATTAGGCAACGTCCTTTCCTTTGGCAAAATGGGTCAAAAGAAGGAATTGACAGGCTCAGAAAAGTCAAAAATAGTGAGATATCTTGCAGAGGGATGCAGCAGTCTCAAAATTGCAAAGCTTCTGAAGCGTGATCATCGAACAATCAAGCGTTTCATTCAAAATAGTCAACAGGGTCGCAAGAAGCGTGTGGAAAAACCAAGGCGCAAAATAACTGCCCATGAACTGAGAAAAGTCAAGCGTGCAGCTGCCAAGATGCCACTTGCCACCAGTTTGGCCATATTTCAGAGCTGCAACATCACTGGAGTGCCCAAAAGCACAAGGTGTGCAATACTCAGAGACATGGCCAAGGTAAGAAAGGCTAAAAGACGACCACCACTGAACAAGACACACAAGCTGAAACGTCAAGACTGGGCCAAGAAATATCTCGAGACTGATTTTTCTAAGGTTTTATGGACTGATGAAATGAGAGTGAGTCTTGATGGGCCAGATGGATGGGCCCGTGGCTGGACTGGTAAAGGGCAGAGAGCTCCAGTCCGACTCAGACGCCAGCAAGGTGGAGGTGGAGTACTGGTTTGGGCTGGTATCATCAAAGATGAGCTTGTGGGGCCTTTTCGGGTTGAGGATGGAGTCAAGCTCAACTCCCAGTCCTACTGCCAGTTTCTGGAAGACACCTTCTTCAAGCAGTGGTACAGGAAGAAGTCTGCATCCTTCAAGGAAAAACATGATTTTCATGCAGGACAATGCTCCATCACACGCGTCCAAGTACTCCACAGCGTGGCTGGCAAGAAAGGGTATAAAAGAAGAAAAACTAATGACATGGCCACCTCATTCACCTGATCTGAACCCCATTGAGAACCTGTGGTCCATCATCAAATGTGAGATTTACAAGGAGGGAAAACAGTACACCTCTCTGAACAGTGTCTGGGAGGCTGTGGTTGCTGCTGCACGCAATGTTGATGGTGAACAGATCAAAACACTGACAGAATCCATGGATGGCAGGCTTTTGAGAGTCCTTGCAAAGAAAGGTGGCTATATTGGTCGCTGATTTGTTTTTGTTTTGTTTTTGAATGTCAGAAATGTATATTTGTGAATGTGGAGATGTTATATTGGTTTCACTGGTAAAAAAAAAAAATTGAAATGGGTATATATTTGTTTTTTGTTAAGTTGCCTAATAATTATGCACAGTAATAGTCACCTGCACACACAGATCAATCAATCAGTCTTTATTCATAAAGCACTTTTCATACAAAAAATGTAGCACAAAGTGCTTTACATAGTTAAAATCAGCCCACCCCACCCTCCAACTCACTCCCCACACTCTCATTAACATAAATGATGTGAATACACACATATCCCCCCCCACACACACACACACGTGCGCACACTTAAAGAGTAAAAATTGGGCTGGGCTCGCATGAGCCAAGTGAGGAAACACTATAACAGGGAGCCGTCTGCACTGGGAGCCGGTCACAGACCACAGCCTCCAGGCTGGGCACACAGCAGGAGGGAGGCAAAGGAGCCCCCCAGCCAGGCTGAGAGGACCCCCAGAGACCCAGCAGCCACGGTCGATCACAGTCCCGGTGCAGAAAGCCCCCTCCGAGGAAACACTGGAGATATGACACAATACGATGTATACAGGGTAAAATGATAAAATAAATAAGAACGGGATACAATATAAATATAAATATAAATAGAGTAAGAAGATTAAAAAATTAATAACAATAAAATCAATAAATATTAGGTAAAGCCTAAATTAATAATAGAATAACAGGATAGAATAAATAAGCATAAAATTAATAAACGCTAAGTAAAAGCTAAATTAAAAAGGTGGGTCTTGAGCCTGTTCTTAAAAACATGTACGTTCTCTGCGGCCCTGAGGTCCTCCGGCAGGCTGTTCCACAGACGAGGACCATACCACTGAAAAGCTGCCTCTCCGTGAGTATGTGTTCTTTAGGGACAATCAAAAGGCCAGCACCAGAGGACCTCAGGGTCCGCGAGGGTTCATATGGTAAAAGCAGATCTGAGAGATAAGAAGGCCCAAGACCATTAAGACATTTAAAAACCAATAAAAGATCCTGAAACACACGGGGAGCCAATGCAGCGATTCTAAAACCGGTGTAATGTGGGCCCGCCCTCTGGTCTTCGTCAGCACACGAGCTGCCGAGTTTTGCAAAAGTTGTAAAGTTGAAATATTCTTCTTAGGAAGACCAGAGAGCAGGGCATTACAGTAATCAATGCGACTGGTAATAAAAGCATGCATCAGCATCTCTGTGTTGGCCCAAGAGAGAATAGGGCGGACTCTGGCTATATTTTTTAGATGATAAAATCCAATTTTGGTTACATGTTTAATATGTGGGATAAAACCAAGCTCAGAGTCAAAAATAACACCCAGGTTTTTCACTTGTAGCGAAGGACATAGTGAAAATGCCTCTAATTTAGACAACAGTTTCTCTCTCTGAGCCTCGGGACCGACGATTAAAACTTCAGTCTTGTCCTGGTTAAGCTGTAAAAAGTTTTCTGCCATCCAAGATCTTATATCTAAAATACAGTTAAAAAGGGCATCCATTGGTCTGGTGTCATCAGGAGACATAGAGATGTACAGCTGCGTGTCATCAGCGTAACTGTGAAAGTTCACTCCATGCCTCCTGATGACACTGCCGAGAGGGAGCATATATAAATTAAAAAGTACAGGGCCTAAAACCGACCCTTGAGGCACACCACATGTCATTTTATGGATCTTAGAGGAGCATGTGATTATGCGAACATGCACCCGGTCAAATCTTTCTGCTCACCGGACCTGGAGTACCTGATGGTTAAGTGCCGGCCATTCTGGCTACCGAGGGAATTTACAGCAGTGATTATTACGGCTGTTTACATTCCCCCACAAGCCGACACTGACCGAGCACTCAGGGAACTGTACAGCGCGATCAGCAGTGAGGAAACCGCACACCCAGAGGCAGCGTTTATCACGACCGGGGACTTTAATAAGGGAAACCTGAAGAAAGTCTCACCAAAACTCCACCAACACATCCACTTCAACACTCGTGGAGACCGGCTACTTGACCACTGCTACACCTCTTTCCGGGATGCGTACAAAGCCCTCCCCCGCGCCCCATTCGGCCAATCAGATCACCGCTCCATCCTGCTCCTGCCCGCCTACAGGCAGAAGCTGAAACAGGAAGCTCCAACCCGGAGGGCGGTGCACTGTTGGACGGACCAATCGGAGTCTGCGCTGCGGAACTGTTTTGATCACGCGGACTGGGAAATGTTTCACGTGGCTGCTAGGGACATTGATGAGTACACAGACTCAGTCTGTGGATTTATCAGGAAATTCGTGGAAGATGTCGTCCCATCCAGAACAGTTAAATCCTTCCCAAATCAAAAACCCTGGATTAACGGAGATGTTCGCGCGGCACGGAGCACCGCCTTTGCCTCCGCGAACACATCGGACTACAAACACGCACATTACCAACTCCGGAAGACGATCAAAGCAGCCAAACGTGAGTACAGGGACAGGGTGGAGCAACAGTTTGACAACCCTCGGAGTATGTGGCAGGGACTAAACACGATCACAGACTTTAGAGGGAAACCCAGCACACCGCAGACCACGGCCTCTCTGTGTGAGGATCTAAACGTATTCTACGCTAGATTCGACACAGCGAACACCATGAGACCGGACAGTGTGCGCACCGCGGATGACGTCAGTGCGCACACTGTGTCTGAGGAGGATGTGCGGAAGTGCTTCAGGAAGGTGAACGCACGCAAAGCTTCTGGTCTGGACGGGATTCCCGGCCGCGTCCTCAAGTCATGCGCGGCTCAGCTGGCTGGAGTGTTCACACACATCTTCAACCTTTCCCTCTCTCTGTCTGTAGTCCCAGCCTGCTTCAAAATGGCCACCATCGTCCCTGTACCCAAGTCCTCCACCATCTCCTCATTGAACGACTGGCGACCTGTAGCCCTGACCCCCATCGTGAGCAAATGCTTCGAGAAGCTGGTCAGGGACTTCATCCGCTCTGCACTACCCGACTCACTGGACCCTCTACAGTTCGCATACCGCCACAACAGGTCCACTGATGATGCCATAGCCCTGACACTACATACTGCCCTGTCACACCTGGAGAAGAGAGACACGTATGTGAGAATGCTGTTTGTAGATTACAGCTCAGCATTCAATACCATCGTTCCCTCGAAGCTGGACAGGAAACTGCAGGATCTAGGACTGAGCAGCTTCCTCTGCAGCTGGATCCTTAGCTTCCTGTCTGACAGACGCCAAGTGGTCAGACTGGGCAGCATCACCTCATCCTCCATCACACTGAACACTGGTGCTCCACAGGGGTGTGTACTGAGGCCTCTCCTATACTCACTCTACACCTACAACTGCACAGCCACTAACAACTCCAACATCATTGTGAAGTTTGCGGACGACACTACAGTGGTGGGTCTTATCACCAATGGTGATGAGACGGCTTACAGGGAGGAGGTCAGCGCCCTGACCCACTGGTGTCAAGACAACCATCTCACCCTCAACGTCGCAAAGACAAAGGAGTTGATAGTGGACTTCCGGAGGTGCAGAGAAGTACACACCCTCATCACCATCAACGGCGCTGCTGTGGAGAGAGTGAGCAGCTTCCGGTTCCTTGGTGTACATCTGGCTGAGGATCTTACGTGGTCAGTACACACAAACAAAACAGTGAAGAAGGCGCAGCAGCGCCTCTTCTTTCTCAGGAGACTGAAAAGATTCGGCATGAGCCCCCGCATCCTCAGGACCTTCTATCACTGTGCCATTGAGAGCATCCTCACTGGATGCATCACCACCTGGTATGGCAACAGCACCGCCTACAACTGCAAAGCTCTCCAGCAAGTAGTGCGGTGCTCTGAACGGATAATTGGAGGTGTGCTTCCCTCCCTCCAAGACATCTACAGGAAGCGGTGCCTGAGGAAAGCGGGGAGGATCATCAAGGACTCCAGTCACCCCAGCCATAAACTGTTCAGACTACTTCCATCAGGAAGGAGGTTCTGCAGCATCCGGTCCCGTACCAGCAGACTGAGAGACAGCTTCTTCCACCAGGCCATCAGACTGCTGAACACTTCATAGACACCTCACCTTCACTACTGGAACTTTAACATTATGCACTCCATACTGTACAGTAATGCCACTGTTTTGCACATGTCTCAACTCTGTATATTTTTATATATTTTATTTATTGTTTACTCTATTTAACTTGTAAAATATGTGTACACACACACACACACACACACACAGAAAAATATTTAGTATACACATCCAGGAATGCATATACTATTATATATTGTACATATATTTATTAGTTTCAGATGTAGCCATTCTTGTATTTTGCTTGTTTACATTCTTGTATTTTGCACAACTCTGTTGCTTGTGAAGCTCGCACACAAGAATTTCACTCACATGTACTGTACCAATGTACCTGCACATGTGATGTGACAATAAAAGTGATTTGATTTGATTTGATTTGTATCCATACTCACCATAAAAGTTCTGTCAGAGAGATAGGAAGTGAACCAGTTGTGTACAGCACCAGAGAGGCCCACCATGTGTTTCAGTCTGTTTAAAAGAATAGCGTGGTCTACTGTATCAAAGGCTGTGCTTAGATCCAGTAGTAGAGCTTTTGGGCGTCCCAGTTAAATCTAAGATCATTTAAAACCTTTAGGAGAGCAGTCTTTGTGCTGTGGTTCACCCTAAATCCAGACTGGAATATCTCCAGGATCTGTCTATCATTCAAAAAGTCATTAATCTGAGTAAAAACAAGTTTTTCTAAGATTTTACTTAAAAATGGTAAGTTGGATAGAGGTCTGTAGTTATTAAAATCATTACAATCCAAATTGCTCTTCTTCAGAAGGGGCCTCACCACCGCCGTTTTAAAGGCAGCAGGGAAGACACCCAACTGAAGAGAGCAATTCATCATGTATAAAAGCTCAGCCTCAAAAAATCCATAAAGTGTTTTAAAGAGTGAAGAAGGGATTGGATCTAAAAGACATGTGGTGGGTCTCACTGTGGAGAAAACTTTCTGAAGGTTCTCAGCATTAACCAGGACAAAGCTGTCCAGTGTCTCCTCAGCTACAATCGAGCCCTCAGATGTGTTTACAAACATATCGCGATTAGATAAAATATCAGATCTGGTGGCGCTGATTTTTCCCCTGAAGTGGTCTGCAAACTGCTCACAGAGCGAGTCTGTGGGGGTTCTTTGGGAGCTGTTAAAATCAGGGTTAAATAAATGATCCATGGTGGAAAAGAGGACCTTGGGATTATTTTTGTTATTACTGATTATTTTGGCGAAGTATGAATTTCTTGAATTCCTTAATGTATTATTGTACATTTTAAGTTGCTCGCAAAATATTTGATGGTTGATAGTATTTTTATTTTTCCTCCATCTCCTTTCTGCTGCCCTGCAATTTCTTTTGAGTTTTTTGACTTCTTCGTTTCTCCAGGGTGATACATGTTTTACGTTAATCTGTTTGGTGGTGAGTGGAGCAACGGAGTCAAGGCTTTTCTTCAGTTTGCTGTTGAAATGATTAAAAATCAAATCACAGGGTGCAGGTAAAATCACAGGGGGGCATTCGTCTAAAGCCCTGGTAAAATTTGCAGCCACTTCAGAGGCTAGATAGCGCCGCCTCACAGTTCGCACCGAGGTCTCCCGCTGAATAAAACCGGTGATGTTAAAAAACACACAGTAGTGGTCAGAGACAGCCCAGTCAACAACAGAGGACACGCTGGTGGACAGCCCATGGGTGATGACCAGGTCCAGAGTGTGTCCTCTGTTGTGAGTCGGCTGCGTGACGTGCTGGGTAAAATCCAAACAGTGAAGAATGTTTAAGAATTCTTTTGATGCAGGGTCAGAAGGATTATCTATGTGCAGGTTAAAATCACCGGTTAAAATTATCATATTATATTTTGAATGTATGTTTGTTAAAAATTCTGAGAATTCCTTGATAAAAGCAGCGCTGTCTTTAGGTGGTCTATAAATTGTGACAGATAAAACTGGAGGGCTGCTGAAAACAATAGCATGGAATTCAAAAGTGGTAAAATGATCAAATAAAATTTGTTTGGAGGTGAGTGTGTTGTTGGCTAAAGATGCAGTCCCACCACCTCTCTTACCACTTCTAATAGAAAAAGAGAAATTAAAATTTGGTGGGGAGGCCTCAGTGAGAACAACTGGTGCATCCGAACCCAGCCATGTTTCAGTTAAAAATAAACAGTCAAGTTTATTATCTAAAATTAAATCATTAATAATAAAAGACTTGTTCAACAGAGCGGACATTTAAAAGTGCCATACTGATTGAGACTGGTGGATTTTTGACAATAGAGTTGAATGGATGTTGATATTTTTGAAGAGGCCGGAGGTTATTAATGTTTTTGGAGTTACTGGATTTATGATAATTCTGTTGCTCTCTGTTTGTGATTATGACGGGTATTGTGTTGACTGTGGGAAAGAGAGGTCCGAGTCCAGAGTTTTGTGTATTACTGTTAAAAGTGGAACAAATATAGGAGCTGGGACCATGGGAACATCAGTCAGTGGCAGACAGATCTGCAGGTAATGTCAATTTGGGGTAGTGACAGGGCGATGTGCGGGAGTGCTGTACGCCAAATGCCAAATTGGCGGACAGCAAATGGCGTCCTCAGGCGTTGAGGTGGAGCCCGTCTGCCCCAAAAAGATGCCTCCTCTCCCAGAAGGCATCAAAATTGTTAATAAAACCCACTCCGTGGGAGACACAGGCGGAGGAAAGCCAGGTGTTAAGGCTGAGCAGCCGGCTGAAACGGCCTATCCCTCTGCCACAGGTGTGGGTGGGCCCGGAGATAAAAGCACTCACCTGCAACTGACCAAGGAGGCTGAAGAGTTGGAGGAAGTCCAACTTCAGCAGCTCAGATTGCTGTTCGGGGATGTCATTGGTGCCGATGTGGATGATGAGCCGGTTAACCTGTGGGTGGGATGCCAGAATGTTGGGAATTCTGTCCACTATGTCAACAACAGTGGCTCCCGGGAACGACAGCGTGAGCGCCCCCCTCATCCGCACGTTCCTGACGATGGAATCCCCGAGGACCAGCGTGGAGAGACGAGGTACCACCGGGGGTTGCTGGTATCCCCCTAAAATAGCTAAAACTAAAAACAAACTAAAAACTAGTTTGTTTTAAAGAAGTCCAGACGCTTTTCTTTGCAAGCTCCTTTGAAAACTAAAAACTACTTCCAAAAACATTGAGCTTTGATATTAATGAGTTTTTTGGGTTCATTGAGAACATGGTTGTTGTTCAATAATACAATTATTCCTCAAAAATACAACTTGCCTAATAATTCTGCACTCCCTGTAGTTGACATAGCATTGTGTTGCTATATGATCTTAAATTGGTCATATGATTGGTTTACCATGGCTACTTCTTCCTCAGCCAATCAGCGTGGGGGAAGTGAATCAAACCGGAGCCCTTAGAGCTGGAGGGTAGTGCAGATTGTACAGAGTTGGCCAAACAAAACAGACTCCAGCTACTTATTTTATTGCCAGATCAGACCATATGGAGGTTATGTTTTTCCAGCCAGGAATAACCTAAGATGAGGGGTTTGTCAGGCGAGAAGAAGGTGAAGAAGGAGATGGATTCACAGTGGCAGACGAGACTAAACAAATGGGCCAATATTATGCAGCGGACTGCTGCATAATATTGGCAAACACCAGTTTGTGCAGTGGTAGGAATGGGAGGTTCCATGGAGTCAGAGGCCTACATGGTTGAGTAATTTGTAATCAATGAGGTTCTGTTCAGCACGGGATCAAGGAGAGCAGAAACAAACCCAAGCATGGAAATCCTCTCTCTCCTCTGGAGTCAAGCACAAATGCTCGATTTGCATGTGCTGCAGCTCTGAAGAGGAACAGGAGGACACTGAAACTGAAACAATAGCTGGAGATGAGATAGTTGGGGCAGACGGGCTAAAAGAATTCTACCAAGGTCTTAGAACTCTTTTCTGCCTCCCTGTCTCCCAGCCAGTTGTTGATTGTGATGGGAGAGAGATTAGCTCCTCAAATATAAAGCCTGGAGAAATACTGTGTAAAGCATAATCTGGCCAGCCTGCCTCAGTGGCATTGGTGTGAAACTCAACTTAAAACTCACCTACTCAGCAGTTTCCCTGGTGGAGATTAAGCAATTTTTTTGGCTGAACTGAATCTCAGACACAGGATGAGCAAATGCGCTTCAGGAAAACATCATATGGAGAGGTAGAAATGAACAAAACCTTAACAAGCCTCGGCCCATGACAGTGCTCTTTCCCTTAATAAATTGCTTACATGGAACAGCTGAGTGGCATCACTGGGGAAACATTGTCCTGACTTACAGGAGAATGTTTCGGGTGTGTGAAAAATAGTGTCACATAATACTGTGCCAGAAACCATGAAGTTCGCATTGGGAAATAACTGGGTGGTGGCTTTACGTGAGTCAGACTGGGATTGGGCCATAGCTGGTGGATCCTATGCAGAGGCAAGGGGTTACACTAGAATACATCTCTTGAACTAAAGCGGGTAGTTCCTCCTGCTTATCAATGATGCCATTTCTTATCTAGGACCTGGAGAGCCTGTTTAAAAATTATGGTACGTGTTGGGTCCGCTTGGTTTATCCCTTGCCAGATTATATTATCAAGGCTGTGCAGCCAAGTGTGCAGGTTGGACCCAAAAGCAGACACAATAGACTGAAAATTCCAAACAGTGAAACGTTTATTGAAGACAGTGATCTCAGGGATAGGGGATAGGGGCAGGGACACAGCAAAACAGACACAGGGAGACAAAGTTTAGCACAGGAAAGGTTAGGAAGATTACATAATAAACATGGAAAATTTTTTTAATTAGAATCTTACTTTTATTGTCATGTTTCTGCATAGACAACACTGCCTTGAGTTTCCACCCAGGAACTATGTCTTGTTTTATGCCTTGTCAACACAACGGTATGTTGCTATTTTTTATTTTTTATTTTTTGCCTGTCCCGTTCAGCACTGAAGCAATCAGAATTGTTGTCTGAAGGCCAAGAAAGATGCCCAATGGATATATTATTCCTTTTTTTTTTTTTGCCTGTCCCATTTGGTTATGGATATATTTTTCCAAGTGGATCATTATGGCTTTGCCAAACTGGTCAACTTGATATTTATTCATTTTAACTTTTAGTTATTACAACTATTTGATAGAGGTTGTTTTTATAACATCAGGGTATTATTTATGACGCCCCCTCATGCTTCAAAGCAGATACAAGGCCTATCTCCCCTCACCACACTCCCTGCCGGTGACTGATGCCCTCAGGGGTCGGTGCATTGGTGGTTCTTGGTGTCCGGGGCTGGGCACTCAGGTATGTACCAGCTCACTCCCGGTGGCTACCTGGCGGGGCCTGGCACCTGTTGCTCGGTCAGGCCTCCTCCGGGGTGTGGGGGGCCCTCGGGCCTCCGGCCTCTGGTCCTGCGGCTCGGTTCACTCTGGCACAGCTGGCTGCCGGCAGAGCCGGCGGGCACGCCGGTGCAGCCCCCTCTAGCTTCTGCTCGGTGGCTACTGGGTGACGCCTCGTCTGGGGATCCTCAGCCCTTCCCATGAGGGTGGCACGGATGCCGTGATGATAATGATAACAAATGATAATAAACTAAAAGCGCTGGGTCACCGACCCAGGACCATGACAGATACAATACATGCATAAGTTTCAAAACCACAAATGTTCTGTTGACAACTTTTGACACATTTCAAAGGACATCTTCTCCGTCTCGAGGCCAGGTGCTTCCTATTAATCTTCTAGCTCTCGCTTATCTCCTGGAACAAACTGTCCCTTAGGCAAACACAAATTTGCAGTCACAAACTTTTGCAAACTATTATTTGAACTCTTACCTAAACATGAGTCTAACTACTGTTTGTGTGTGTATGTCTCGACCTCCAACGCACTCAGCCTCACCCCGCCCGTTGATGCTTCTAACCTTTTACCAGACAGAAGCTCTCTGTGATAGGTGTAATAATCGTAACTAAGAACATGTGTAATCTATTGAATAAATGCTTTGATGAAATGGTAATTAATGATGATGGTTATGAATAGTAGCAGTAAAATATTTCCCTGATCTCCACAGGGGCCATAGCCCGCAACCCCAGGAGGGTGTGCTCCAACAATAGGGGGATCACACTCCTTAGCCTCCCCAGGAAACTCATCCCGGTCGCGGACCAGCTCTTTACCCTTTTGAGATGATGTGGTTCTGTTTGCTTTATCAGGTAATGGCCTCCAGCTTGCACTGGAGCGGTTTGCAGCCGAGCGTGAAGCATCAATAGTGAGAATCAGGAAATCTAAATGATACTTAAACATAAACAATGAATGTCAAAATATAAGAAAACTCAAAAACACTGGACAGGACAGGACTGTTTCTCCAAATAATTTTTGGCTCTGTGAAAATAGTGCACTGTGTAAAAACAATGGGTGTAATTGACAAACAGCACAATACTCATTTACCCTCTGGGATAATATCTGATAATCGCATGGCCAATTTAAGATGAACAAGTAGAAAGCAGGAACCTCGCTGATTCTCCGCTGTCAGTAACTTTGACAGTTTGATTAACTCCACCAAATTAATAGATTGAAGCCAACTTAATGAGGCATCAAAACATGTCGTGGACACATCTTACTGTAAATAACACTAAGATTTTTTATATATTGTATCATTATGTGATAATGACACTTTTAAACTAAGCAGAATAATATAAAAGCAAAATTGTTCCTATTCACATTTAGTGTTATATTTGAGTGTACTGAGTGTCATCTCAATACATATTCGGGATTCAAGTATTCATTTTAGTTGGCTATTGCAGAGCACAGTCTGCTAGCAATGATTGTTGCTGGGTATGGGGGAGGGTTAGGGTTAACACCAGAGGCGGAGGGAGACACTTGATACACCCGGGGTAGTATGCATGTGGGATTGGTGGGGGGGTGTTAGAAATGACTGAAAGAATAATAGGCTCTGTTTTGAGTTTTGTTCAAAAGTTATGCAAAAGTTATGCAGGCTTGTTGTGCAAACAAGCCTGCATAACTTAATAAATATGGAATTTGAAAAATAACAAACCTAAAAAGAAACACTAGGTACGAGATACATGAGTACCTATGATACGGTGATACTTTTGGTAAACAACCATTTGACTAACATGTCTGTCTCACCTGGCTCTTGTTCCCTCTCTGTTCTGTCCTCGTTCTCCATCTCCCTCTCTCTCCCTCTCTGTTCCTCTCTCTCCCTCTTTGTGCTGACAATCAAGCCAAACACCAACATCATCAAATACACAGCAAATCCAGCATGTCCAAATTAACACTGTCGGATTTGATTTCAACACTATTAAAGTGTCTATATGGGTCCACACCAGAGAGTGTTAATTTAACTCTTTTTGGAGGGTTGGTACGTTAACTCTGATTTAGTGTTAAACACCAAATCTGTCTGGAGTTGATAATTTAACACTTGGTGTTAAGAGTTTATATATTAACTCTCAAAGAGTATTTTAGTTTAACTACGTAAGAGTTATCTTCTAATTCATTCTAAAAAGCGGGAATTTTACTGTTCTGAACTTCTAGAAATTTCTTTTGGAAATAAACATTTACTAAAAAGACGCAATGGTTTTTGAAAAACATTTATTCTGAACTGTGCACCACAATTTCAAATCATTTTCTGAAAGATGTAACAGTGTACATATTCTCACTTTCATTAGAATTTTGTTTATCAAAAGGTCTGACATGGTAAATGCAAATAACAGCATTCTCATCACTTATTTCTTCAATACAATATGCATGTCCTTCATTCATCCTTTGTGGAACTTCAACGCACTTCTGCTCTCCCCCATATTCCATCTTTACAGGCATATCCTGTGCGGAGATTGAATAACAATTAGTTGACACTAATTAATGGCACAAATAATCCAGTAAACAATTGCAGCACAGTAAAAAAAAAAAAAGGAATCCTCTTTGAGACATTACTTGTGTAAAGTATTTTCCCCAAAAGACAAGGACACAGGCAACAGGTAATACTGAACTAAATGTAAAACCTCAACCTTTTTAATTTTTACCTAAACCGTGTGCACAAAACTCTGGAGGGATCTATGCTAACGTAGAATCCAGTCAGGATGCCTGCTACTGCTGTTTGCTCGTTTTTTTTTTTATGGGAGATCGTTTTCAGGCTTCAAGCAGCACCATTATACCAACATTTCACATTCTAGACATTGTTTTAGGTGTATTTGACCAAAAGTTTGACTGAAAATTCACATCCAAGCTTTTTTTCAAGGCTGTGGTATTTGCCCGCAAACAATACCTTTCAGCTAGCTAAAACAGAATATTATGCTATCACCGAGCAACATGGCTAATGCCTTTCACACAGCTTTGTCTCAACTCCAAAGAGCCACAGAAGTAAAAGCTAATAATAATAATTGAAACAATCTTTGAAAAAATGACTTACCAAGCATGGCAAACAACTCAAATATGTAGAGCAAAATGTTCTGAAATGGCTTCACTTCAGCTTCGATTGGAGCCGTGCTGGGGGCGGAGTCTGTCAATTTACTCTATTGGTGTCATAGCCTCTGTAGGAGTTCAGAGTTAAGAGGTCAAGAGTTAATGTTTCCATTGTAACACCTCCAGATTTGACAGAGAAACGCTCATTTTTAACACTCGATTTTAACTACTATCATTTTACACCTCAGAGTTACATTAAAAGAATGTGACTCTACTTAGAGTAAAATTAACTCTACTTTTGCAAGAAGACTCTTAACACCAAAACATTTAACACTTTTGAATTTGCTGTGTATACAGTTGAAACCAGATATTTACAAACTCTTCAGATAAAAACACAAACACTTTTTTAATTGTAACATAAAATCAGGCTAAATGTTTATTTTTTTTAGGTTGATAAATATAAAAAGCACATTTGTTAACTTTAAGAGTAAAGAGAGAAACTATCTGTATTTCTTAATTGTAAATGGCACCAAATTGTATTCAAAATTGAGCCACACTTATGGAGCTCCACAGTTCTTTTCCTGGTGTTTTGGTTGATATCTCTTGATTTTCCTATGTCAAAGAAACAGGCTCTGTGTTTTGCCTTATATGCATCCACGGGTGTGCCACCAGTTTACTCACATGGACTCTACTAACCTATCAGAAGCTTCTTCAGCTCAGAATGGAATCGTCTGGAGTTTTCTTATTAATTAACAATAAACTTAGTGTATACTCCTAAATTTGATGAAAGTGATAAAAAACATAGACAGCTCTCTTTATTCTGACATGTAACTAATTCAAAAGATATTTCAATATTTATTTATCCAAAACAAAACAAGTTTACTCTAAATTGATGTTGTACAGTAAAAAAATGTTCTTGTTTTATGTTTTCCATAAAGTGTATGTAAATATCTGGTTTCAACTGTGAATATCCTGCTGTGTATTGAAATTCCTCTTGTTTTGCATAGAAATATACTGAACAACATACAAAGCATAATATATAAAATAACATCTACCTGAGTGTTTTCTTTGAAAGAAGCCCCTTATGTCCATTCTTGTATTCTGAAACCAATTTATTTAGCCGTGGAGGGTAACAACTGAAAATATGAAATAAACACAAATGTAAGCTAAGACTCTCTAAAGAAACAACATTGTTGTTGTTCGGCTTTTCATTTCGCCATTTGTTGATTCACTTGAAGAACAAGTAATGTAATATGGGTCAAGTGATCAGTTTGATATCAATCTTTCGTGATACACTGTCATATTTACATTGTTTGTACAGTATGAATGATTTGCTTTGGTACCTGGTCAAACTTCAGTTCTCCTCTGTCTGCCTGGCTCCACTTCTCCAACAGCAAACTCGCAGGCAGCAGCTCCCCACAACCGAGATGACAGACCTTGCCGACCGTACATACAATACACAAACATCACATTGGGGAGACAGGTCAGGCTAGGTAGCAAGGAAAAAAACATCAAAATGCGTAACACAAAAGGATAATACAGGAATGCACAGATATTAACACACCATAGCACAATAAACACAGACAAGCAACACGGGAAAGTGTTCCAGTGTGTACATCTGATCTGGGACCGCTGCAATCTTCGACTGCGCCTCCAGCTGACCCGATGTCCACATCAGAGGGGAGGTAAGCGTTGGAGGTGGCGTTGGATCCGGGGTAGGGAGGGTGATGTGTCAGCGAGTGCTTATCAGTATCAGTATATGTATGTGTGTGCGTGTCCATAGTTCAGCTGAGACCGCGTCCTTCGCCCTGCCAGGCCCTGCCAGGCCCTGCCAGTGTGCACTATGTGCTTCAAATATTGTGTGTAGTTTTTGTTTTATACAGTTGTCAGCCAGGCATCTAACTATGAAAAAATTACACTCCAAAAGACCCTGAGCTTCTGAAAAAACAACCCGGGCTTAAGCCCAGTAAGCCACCCCGCCACTGGTTAGCACATGTGATAACTTTGACTTCAGAAGGTAAAACTTGTTCAAAATCTGTGCTTGAATCACATCTTGTTTATTTAAAATCCATTATACTAGTTTACACCATAGTCAGGTACGCTTCGAAGGCTACTCTTTAAATCTCCTATTTCTGATAATTAATACCAAACTTTTTAATACAAGGCAAGTTTAATTGCTCTCTTAGGCCAAAAGACAAAATGGCTTGTTGACCACTTTATCCTTTTGACAGTTACGTCTGTGATAGTTACAACTTAGTGACACATTGTGGAGGCCATTGAAATAATAAATTCTCTCCTTCTCTCTCTTCTCTCTGGTGTGAAGACCCAAAGGTACTGGATGTTTGTTGTGATATACTACATTAGATCAGGTTCACGGATCCTGCTAATGACAGTGATACATGGGAAAACATCCCAAAAGTCCTTCATAGTAGCTACTGTGAGATAATTAGTTGTTTAGAGACTGGCTGTAGTCAGGCCACTCCTCTGAGGCTTGGCCTGTTGTTTTACACAGTGCAGGTGGGATGCAAGCTCACTAATGATACTCATTACAGTAACCTTATATCACCTATGGACTGTCAACTTAATTTCTGTCACCTAATCCTGAAGTAAAATTGCATAAACATACAGTTGGAACTTACTTTTTTCTTCTAAGACCACACACACACACACACACACACGGGTCTATGTGGTATGGAGGGACTATCCTACGTCAATCCGCCCGGTGGTGGTTTAAGTGGACTACCCTTTTCAAAGGACTTAGAGCCAAGGGAGTGAGGTTAAAGTGTTCGAAAAAATCTGAAAAAATTTGGGTCACTTCAGACCTCATACACTCCCTATAGAAGTCTAGATACACTGATACACACCAACCAGACTCTATTGTGTTTTCTGGAGACATTGTCCACTTGACAACAATGTGTTTTATGAGGTCCAAAAAAACAATATTGGGTCTTTAAAGGGACAATGATGTAATATTTAAATAGCTCATCATTACCATAAATACACATCTGACAGGACACAGGATTACTGGAACATCATTTTATTAGTGTTCTTGGATCTGAACATTAATTTTAACCATAAATAAAAAAAGAAATCTATGGACAAAAATGCCCACGCTTCCCACAGAAATATAAAAATATAGAAAACAGAAAAATTAAAAACATTTAAAATGAATTTTAATAGTTTAAAGGTAAATATTAAGGGGAGAAAATATGCATTTATATTTTTTTATTTTAAATATAACCCGTCAAAAAAAAACCCTAAATAAATTAAATGTAAAAATTATGAAATACAAACTGCTTCTATATTTAACAAGAACTTTTTTTTTTCTTTAAACAGAACATCAGTGTTAACAACAATTGGCAATCTGACCAAGATGTAAAACCACATCTGGCTAAACAGTTATTTTAGTTCATTTTTTTTCTGCCTTTTTGCAGTTAATCCTCTGTTTCTTACAAAATCTCTTATGTTTTGAACTGTTCTTCCTGCCAACACCGGATCTTCTACCAATTTGCAATGACTGCATTCATTTTTGGTGGCTAGTTTCCCTTCGTTTATGTGGTCTTTAAAATGCCTCATCACTGCAGCAACCTCAGCCTTGGACCACATGTTTTTGGGAGCTCTTCGGGAATTGTGGGATTGAGCAGCATTTTTCTCTGGAAGATATATAAAGTAGTAGTAGTTAAAACAAACAAAAAACCAAACAAAAAAAACAAAAAACATTTGCTTGTTAAAAGAATGGATGCTACCCTGTATTAACTTCTGAAATGTGTTGCTACCATCAATATCAAAACGAGCTAAAATTCTCTTTGAAAATTTATCAAATTTCTAAAATGAGACAACATTTAGTGTTCCGCTGTGAATAAAAGACTAAATAAAAAGTTGAATAAAAGTCTCTTGATGCATGCTCAATCATCCAGGTAAGTAAATCCCAAAACGTTGATTCTGTTAATCTGGACGTAGCGTTTTCAGTGGGAGAAACATTTTGTCACTCATCCAAGTGACTTTTTGCCACCACTCTGCAGTTTGCCATATGTTGCAAAGTGATGAAACAATAATACGCTTAGAGAACCAACTGCACCCCTTACCTTCAGAGGGAGCAGCAGTCTCACTTGCTGCAGGCATTGTGAGTGGTCCTTCATCTGCTGATTACACAATTTGATTAAGTTTTAATATTTGTAACAAACATTTTATCCACAGAAACCAAGCTAGTGGTAACTTACCACAATCTACAGTGTCTTGGAGCTGCGCTGTGTTTGTGGAATCAGCTACTGCATGTACAGGCTCACTGGTGCCACACGCCGACATTGTGAGTGCTGTGTCATCATCATCTGATTCACTCTCACTGTCCTTTGTTTCAGCATCACTTAATGCAATTTTATCTGAGAAATTGTGGGGGGGGGGGGAAAACAAAACAAAAAAACAAACAAACACAACCCCCCCAAAAACCTCACATTAACAACGAGATATGACAAAATACAGAACAAATACTGGAAATTATAGTACATAGTTTTACTATTTAAGGCCACCACTCTGCAGTTTGCCAAATGTTGCAAAGTGATGAAACAATAGACTTCAAGAACCTTAAATCATGGACATTTAACAGAATGGTCTGTGCTTTTAGGTTTTAATTCTGTTGATAAAGCATAATATTCAACTACTGCCCTAATATTTGCTCCTTTCAATACAAACCTTCTATTTTGATCTCATCCAGTGATTTCCCCTGGATCTGGGAAAGATGTCCTTTTTCCAGTGTTAAAAGCAGTTTGGAAATCTTGGCCAGCTGTGTTGTGGGAACTGGTAATCTGTAGAATTCGCGGTGAACGCGGATA
This sequence comes from Diplotaxodon limnothrissa, assembly GCF_057381915.1. Classification (NCBI taxonomy): domain Eukaryota; kingdom Metazoa; phylum Chordata; class Actinopteri; order Cichliformes; family Cichlidae; genus Diplotaxodon; species Diplotaxodon limnothrissa. The sequence continues at coordinate 9,615,094 of NC_140611.1, read as the reverse complement.
TCATGACCCAGGAAATCTGCAACCTGATCAAGTTCGTTGTTTTTCAAATTAAGGACTTGTGAGAGTGTGGCAACATGTTTTCTGAGCTGTGTCGATCTTAGATACTCAGGCTGCTTTGCTCCACACTGGTGTGCATGAACACGCAAGGAGTCCATTCCTCTGTAATGACTCATTGATCGGGGTCTTGCAAAGAGGTAGATATTAGTGGCACAAATACCACAGTCAGGCCTCCTACTAACCAGTAGTGACAGAGCATCCAGCATGCTTGGTGTTAGCAGAACCGGAACATTTCTGTCCCTTTTCCCCATTATTTCTATTCTACAGAAATAGTTACAGAGTCTCTGTTCCATTTCTGAGAGCCCCATGGCAACATCTGTGTGGAGTGCTGTTTTGTCTCTTTCAAGAAAACTTTTGAGGCGCATCTTTGAAACCTCTCCAGAACGTCTTCGGTTGAACACAATGATTTGTGAGAGTGTAACTTGTGCAAGTTGGGCATAATTCTGAGCTGTGGCTTCGTTCTCCAAGCTGCAAAAGGCACTTTCTGCAGATTTTTGAAGGTAGTGATGGAGAATCCGAACATCTTCTGTAAAGGGCAATGTTGATGGCTTGTTAAACTTTGCCTCACTCAATGTGTTCAAGGCACGGTGAGACACCATCTCGGACCATTTGGAGACATACAACTTCTTGAACGCATCAGTGGACTTGATTAGGGCTTCATCCTCTGTCATGAGGGCACGACAATGGATAATGTCAGACATTTTATGCAGTGTATGTCCCAGTTTCAGCGCAAGGCTTGGAGTTTTGTATGACAGTGTCTCTTCATCAAAACCTGAAACTTTCTTTACTGCTTGCACAACTCTCTGGAAATTAGCAGGCTTAATAGCTTCTTCCATGTTATGCACTGAGAATTCTGTGCGCAGACACAACAACAAACGTCCCGCTTCACGAAGCTTCTGTCGTATATAATCATACTTTGTAGGGTCTTGTCCATGTTTATTGTAGAGGGACTGGGCAAAGTGAATAACAGTAAAGTCATTTCGCACAGCTGAGGCAATCTCATCTTGTTTCATAACAGCAAGAACCTTCCAGACTCCACTTGACACCTGCGGATAACACTGAGACTCCAGAGTTAAAGCCAGGCCGAGTACTTTGGTTCTTCCAGGTTCTTTATCCGTGTCATCTTTTGGTTTGTTCGGACATCTGCGGACATGTCTCCAAAGATCCTTGCGAACATACATCCCTTGACAATAAAAGCAATGAGCGAACTTTCCCTCTACTGCTTTAATCTTGGGTCTTCTCTTCACTTTCAGTGGTCCCACTCCACCATGCAAAACTGCAGCATTATGCTTAAAATTTCCCTTATTTCTCAATTTCTCTAACAGACTTTTACGCTCGTTTGAGTCTCTAGGCAGGGAAAATGCATGCACAACATCAGGAGCCGTTTTGTGCGTTTTCAGGTGGCGGGAAATTTTAGCTTGTGGTTTGCCACAAAAATAGCAGTAATTTCTTTTACTTAAAGTCATTTTTTCTGATTCAGTTTCGCAAAGCTCACTTTTATCTTGTGGCTTGTCCTTTGTCAAGTTGTGGATTAAATTCATTGAATCTGATTGTTCATGCGCTTTGGAGATGTCATTTTGGCATAGCAGACCTTTTGATGTGCTTGGCAATAATGAGATGTCTTCATCTGAATCTTCATCATATGACTCTGAATCTGGCACATATTCTTCTTCTGATATGCTGTGGTTGCCATCATCATCGCTTGATATTTGATCCTGAACTGAATGTGGCAATCCATCCTCCCCTGAATATTCAGAAATTTCTTCTTTCTGGAATGTAAGAACAAAAGTTATTTTAATTGATCAATACTTTAGACAGGTAAAAAATAAACTGAAAAACAAAGTCAAGCCAAATATGAATGGGATACACACCTGTGTTGACTGGTGGCAATTCTGATTTGCCAATTTTGCAAGGCAAGATTTGTGCCAGACCCCTAAACAAACTGAAACACGGGCGATCGTGGCTCAAGAGTTGGGAGTTCGCCTTGTAATCGGAAGGTTGCCGGTTCGAGCCCCGGCTTGGACAGTCTTGGTCGTTGTGTCCTTGGGCAAGACACTTCACCCGTTGCCTACTGGTGGTGGTCAGAGGGCCCGGTGGCGCCAGTGTCCGGCAGCCTCGCCTCTGTCAGTGCGCCCCAGGGTGGCTGTGGCTACATTGTAGCTTGCCATCACCAGTGTGTGAATGTGTGTGTGAATGGGTGGATGACAGGTTGTGTAAAGCGCTTTGGGGTCCTTAGGGACTAGAAAAGCGCTATACAAATACAGGCCATTTACCATTTTATTTAGCTTTGCAGTTCTATTTAAGTGAAGTAGTTTTTTGTCAAAGCATTGCAGTAATGTCAAATGCTGAAAAAAAAAACAACCAAACTGTTCACACTTAAGGATATTTTAATGACTACACATACACTGCTAATCCCCCCCCCCCCCAAAAAAAAAGGACATCCCAGATGTGAATGAAGGAATTATTCTTATTAAATACTTTGTTCTTTAGGTAGTTGAATGGCATGAAAGTGTGTAGTTGAATGTGTGTGGCCTCCAGATGCCTGTATGACTTCCCTACAATGCCTGGGCATGCTCGGGATGAGGTGGCGGATGGTCTCCTGAAGGATCTCCTCCAAGACCTGGACTAAAGCATCTGCCAACCCCTGGACAGTTTGTGGTGGATGGAGTGAGACATGATGTCCCAGATGTGCTCAATTGGATTCAGGTCTGGGGAACAGGCGGGCCAGTCCATAGCATCAATGCCTTTGTCATGGAGGAACTGCTGACATACTCCAGCCACATGAGGTCCAGTGTCGTCTCGCATTAGGTGGACCCCAGGGTCAAACGCACCAGCATGTGGTCTCACAAAGGGTCCGAGGACCTCATCTTGTTACCCAATGACAGTCAGGCTCTCTGGCAGGTACAGAAATGCCACCCCTCACCATTACTGACCCACTGCCAATATGATCATGCTGGAGGATGTTGCAGGCAGCAGAACGTTCCCCACGGCATCTCCAGACTGTCACGTGCTCAGTTTGAACCTCCTTTCAGCTGTGAGGAGCATAGGGTGCCCGTGCCGAAGTTGCCAAACTTTGTGTTTTCTGGCAAATGCCAAGCATCCTGCATGGTGTTGGGCTGCAAGCTCAATCCCCACCTGTGGACGCTGGACCCTCAAGCCACCCTCATGAAGTCAGTTTCTGACCATTTGAGCAGACAGATGCACATTTGTGGCCTGTTTGAGGTCATTTTGCAGGGCTCCTCTTGTTCCTCCTTGCACAAAGGTGGAGGTAGCGGTCCTGCTGCTGGGTTGTTGCCCTCCTATGGCCTACTCCACATCCAGGTAGCACCTCCATGCTCTGGACACTACACTAACAGACACAGCAAACCTTCTTGCCACAGCTCACATTGATGTGCTACGCTAGATGAGCTGCACTACCTGAGCCACTTATGTGGGTTGTAGACCGTCTCATGCTACCACTAAAATGAAATCACGGCCAGCATTCAAAAGTGACCATAACATCAGCCAGAAAGCATAGGTACTGAGAAGTGGTCTGTGGTCACCACCTGCAGAACCAGTCCTTTATTATGGTGAATTGACTATAATTTCCACTTGTTGTCTACTCTATTTGCAAAACAGCATGTGAAACTGGTTGTCAGTGTTACTTCCTAAGTGAACAGTTTGATTTCACAGAAGTGTGTTCTGACTTGGAGTAACATCGCATTGTTTAAGTGTTCCCTTTATTATTTTGAGCAGTTTATGTTATGGAATGGGGAATTGAGGACAATCCCAAGTATACCATTTTTACAAGGTCCTGCACCAATGAGGTAATACTACATTTCTTTAATTAGACGTGACCACCCATTAATTAAAAAGGGAGCAGTGTTCATTTCAGCTAGTCTTAACTTGTTGAACTCTATTAATGCTTTTTACTATACACTGTACCTATTCACTAAATGTCTCACCTTTGCACTTATAGCCAAGCCACTTGAGGGAGGAAACCGGTCCCACACACTGAATGCACTTGTCCAAAGATGATATTGTTGTGCACACCAGACGATGATTGTGAAACTGTTAGCAAAATATTGCAACATTTATTTGTTTTGGACAGTTGGAAAGGTGAGGTGTTTTCAATTCAGTTGCAGATATCAACTAATAAACTTCGTCCATGTAAATCACATCACACCCAGGTGACTGCCAAACACACACACACAGCATCCATAAAGAATGATGATAGATTAAATTATTAGTTCATTAAGTGGTACACTGGATTATATTTACCCTTTCAGGCTCTGGATGTTTCAGGTCCAGATCATTGTTTGGAAAGCTGTTTGGTTGCGGCTTTAGGCAGCTCACAGTCTTCTGAATCTGGCTGGTCTCAGTCTTCGTGTGTAACAGATAGAAAATGAAGACAAAAGAACAGTAATCTGACAGTTACTAAAAATGCATCACTCAAGAGGATGAATAAACCATTTCACTATCGGCAAATAGCGTAGGGTACACATCGTGCATGAGAAACATTCATTAAAATCTGTCCTAGGTCAATGTTACCTCTTCAAAATCTTGCACTGAAGAAGAATGCAAAGAAGAATGCATGGCTTCTGAGCCTTGCTGAGGCATTTCTTCATCAAGATCCTGCAACAAAGAAAAGATGGCACAAAGATTAGACCAAGTGCTCTTCTTGCAACTGGGCAGGCCTGTGCTTCTGTTTTTAATTTGCATGTGTGTGTGTGTGTGCGCGTGGGGGGGGGGGCTTTCCACTCAAGAAATGTTTTCTTCTGAAAAAAATACTGGCTACAATAATTAACTGATTCCTTTGCAATCATCCATCCTCTTCCACTTATCCTTATCAGGATTGTGGGGTAGCAGGTTTGGGGCCTATACCAGCTACCATAGGGCAGTACAACCTGGACAGATCACCAGTCTAACATGGAAGGACAAGCATTTGCATTCACACCAAAGGGCAGTTTTGAATCACCAGTTAACCTAACCCCATAAGCTACATCTTTGGACTGTGGGAAGAAGCCAGAGTACACAGCCAGAGAGAACCCATGCACTACAGCAGTAAAAAGTGCCTAAAACAAGTTAAGAAGTTGTATAGTACTATCTTTCTTAATGTTCAAGCCTGAGTTTCAAAAAATTTCAACATAGAAACAAAGCACATGCAGTCAGTTCTGCATGCTGTAGGTCAAACTGTCAAGAAATACGAGAAGACCCCTCCTAAAACCAGAGTGATGTCACCATGAAGCAAACTTTGACAGAGTCCCCCAATAACAGTGTGGTCCTCCTAAGTCACATTTGGGTGGTTAACACACACACACTCAGATGTTATCCAGACTTGCACTTTGAAACAATGAAAAGGACCTACAAGCCACGGTCCATGTAAATCACATCACACTCAGGTGACTGCCAAACACACACACACAGCATCCATAAAGAATGATGATAGATTAAATTATTAGTTCATTAAGTGGTACACTGGATTATATTTACCCTTTCAGGCTCTGGATGTTTCAGGTCCAGATCATTGTTTGGAAAGCTGTTTGGTTGCGGCTTTAGGCAGCTCACAGTCTTCTGAATCTGGCTGGTCTCAGTCTTCATGTGTAACAGATAGAAAATGAAAATACAGTGCATTTTTGAAGACGCTTTTGAAACATTAAATAACGATAATAACAAATAGCGTAAGGTACACATCGTGCATGAGAAACATTCATTAAAATCTGTCCTAGGTCAATGTTACCTCTTCAAAATCTTGCACTGAAGAAGAATGCATGGCTTCTGAGCCTTGCTGAGGCATTTCTTCATCAAGATCCTGCAACAAAGAAAAGATGGCACAAAGATTAGACCAAGTGCTCTTCTTGCAACTGTACTGGGCAGGCCTGTGCTTCTGTTTTTAATTTGCATGTGTGTGTGTGTGTGCGCGTGGGGGGGGGGGGCTTTCCACTCAAGAAATGTTTTCTTCTGAAAAAAATACTGACTACAATAATTAACTGATTCCTTTGCAATCATCCATCCTCTTCCACTTATCCTTATCAGGATTGTGGGGTAGCAGGTTTGGGGCCTATACCAGCTACCATAGGGCAGTACAACCTGGACAGATCACCAGTCTAACATGGAAGGACAAGCATTTGCATTCACACCAAAGGGCAGTTTTGAATCACCAGTTAACCTAACCCCATAAGCTACATCTTTGGACTGTGGGAAGAAGCCAGAGTACACAGCCAGAGAGAACCCATGCACTACAGCAGTAAAAAGTGCCTAAAACAAGTTAAGAAGTCGTATAGTACTATCTATCTTAATGTTCAAGCCTGAGTTTCAAAAAATTTCAACATAGAAACAAAGCACATGCAGTCAGTTCTGCATGCTGTAGGTCAAACTGTCAAAAAATACGAGAAGACCCCTCCTAAAACCAGAGTGATGTCACCATGAAGCAAACTTTGACAGAGTCCCCCAATAACAGTGTGGTCCTCCTAAGTCACATTTGGGTGGTTAACACACACACACACACACACACACTCAGATGTTATCCAGACTTGCACTTTGAAACAATGAAAAGGACCTACAAGCCACGGTCCATGTAAATCACATCACACCCAGGTGACTGCCAAACACACACACACAGCATCCATAAAGAATGATGATAGATTAAATTATTAGTTCATTAAGTGGTACACTGGATTATATTTACCCTTTCAGGCTCTGGATGTTTCAGGTCCAGATCATTGTTTGGAAAGCTGTTTGGTTGCGGCTTTAGGCAGCTCACAGTCTTCTGAATCTGGCTGGTCTCAGTCTTCGTGTGTAACAGATAGAAAATGAATATACAGTGCATTTTTGAAGACGCTTTTGAAACATTAAATAAACTGTATGAGAAAGATAAGTTTCAAGCTAATGTCTTTAAAATATTCACTGTCATGTATAGAGAATTTAAGGCCCTATGATTAAGAGACAAATAGTCAGTGTGATTTCTTTATTTTTTAAGCCATTGCTAAAGGAGTAAAACAATCACCTGTAGCAGCAACGAACTGTCACTAGGGCCCATTTATCTTCGAGGGCCAAAATTTAAAATGAATCTAACTAAAGAGGCTACACAGCAAAATCTCCAGTGTTAAATTAACACTAGAGAGTGTCTATATGGGTCCACACAACACTGTTGAGTGTTAAATGAACACTTTTGACAGTGTTATATGTTTAAAAGTAACCTAGTCAGTTTTGAAGATTAACAGTGGCTAACACTGAGCAGTGCTGATTTTCTAACACTGGAATATTTCTAACATTTTGAGTTATTTTCCAGTGTTAGAAAATCAGCACTGCTCAGTGTTAGCCATTGTTAATCTTCAAAACTGACTAGGTTACTTTTAAACATATAACACTGTCAAAAGTGTTAATTTAACACTCAACAGTGTTGTATTTAACACTCAGAGGTGTGGACCCTTATAGACACTCTCCAGTGTTAATTTAACACTGGAGATTTTGCTGTGTAGAATCACATTAAACATCAATCACTGTTAAAATTTAGAAACCGAAAGCCATTTTTTATTTCTGCATACCTGCTGATATTTTTTTAGTGCTTTTAGAGGGCTTTGATGTGGCAGCCATCACAATTGCCTGTTTTCCATTAGTACCTACCCCTGTTTTTCCAGTAGGTTATAGTACCATGTAGTTTTTCAGTAACTACTGCACCAAGGTTCCAAGTGATCCAAAGTGATCAGAAAATTTGACATAGACTGAATGCCACCAGGTGGCTGGTCAATGGTGTCACTCGATAAGTTATGAGTGCGCCTCCTTCGTGAAAATCCAAGCCATCAAACTCTGAAATGTTTGAAATAGCGACCAAAATTAACAGCGTGATCCCTGAATTGAACACTAAAGTATAGACTGAGCAGGCATTTTGTCACCTTGACGTCCATGCTTGCTGTGGCATTTATATCACTGGATGCTCGGCTGCATTGCTATAGTGACCCCAGGCACAGTAGGTGATACTCAATTTCAGTGAAAAACTAGATGCCCTAAGTCACGTTAAGCCAATTTGAGTAGGTACAAATGTAAAAATGGCTTACAGTATGCAATTTATCAGTTCCAAAAAGTACAATTGTAGAAATACCTTGCATCTCCAGAGCCAATCCGAGTCACCATAATTATAGTCTATTTCTTCGCCTGGACTTATGTCTCTGCTTGCAAATAAGCATAGATGGGGCTTTCCATTGATATTTAATATTTTCATCTTAGCACTTGGACTGATGTGGTTGTCGTTGACAAGTCTGCCTAATGACCCATCTTCTTGAGATGCATCCACACTGTGGGGTTAGGCAAAAAAGTATTAGCTTAACTAGTTAGTTAGGAAGCTTTTTTTTTCATAAATCAAAAGCAATGTGTAATTTAATCTTAATCAAACTACACTGATATAATACGCACCACCAGAGTTTTCCATCAAACTTGAATTCAAACATGAACACCTTCAGGCTGTCATGATAAACTCTGGGTCTCCGCTCACATTCTTCTTTTGTTAGGAGTTTACCTCTGTATTCCAAAAGGAAGTCTCCTTTTTGGAATGGAACAGTCGTGAAAATGCCCCGACCTGAATTGCAGAGGCATACCAAGTGAGTGACAAAAGACAAAGTGACAAACTCCAAATCTAATCCAAACTAAAGACCAACTTACCTTTGAAGGCATTTATGTAGTGGATATCAAGTCCCAGTTTGTCCCTTCCAGCAGAAACATGACAGACTGCATCCTCCCGTGGAGGAATGCGTCTCCTTCGCATGTTCTCCTGTACGTTTTGATTGGCTGCATTACCAAAGCATATAAAGTATTACGATTATCGTCATCATTGTCATCATCATCAGTAGTAGCAGAACTAGCAGTAGTGTAGTTTACAGCATAAACACAGCTGACTTATTCATAGTCCTAATTTATGCCTTCTTTTAAAATGTTAAAGGCCTAGTACTCAAAATGGCGACATGTGACATTTCTGTAATGGCGACTGCAGAGAGTGATACAAGTACTGAGAAAGCTTAGGCATCAAAACTGTAAGAAGTTTTTTCTTCAGGCATATAAATAAATACACGACTAAATACACTTATACCCTTGCTTTTATTTTAGGGCTGTCAGCAGAATGGACAGACATTGGACAAACTGCCCGAAATTAGCTAACAGCGACATCAGGGATTTTGACTCAGACTGCGCTGGTTTAATTGTTAATCGCGTTAGTCGCGATGTCGGCATTAACACGTTTAAGCCACAATAATGCTTTAACACCGAGTAAATCCTAACACGGGTTAGCCCGCTTTATCGCGTTGACGCGGTTAGTCGTCAGCCCTATTTTATTTACTCAATGACAAACGCTGGGGCCGTTTTACTTCTTCAAAGACTCACTAACAGTCCATAAAGCATAAATTAAACCAGTTTAATATAGGCCTGTGCACCTATAATTTCATATAGTATTAAAGTCATGGTGCATTTTACATTAAAAAAGGCTTACCTTTGTGTTTTTAATCCGTCTTCGTATTGCCGTCGACATACACTTGTTAAAGGGCACGCGCGCGAAAGTTGTGGCGCCGTTTCCTGTAGGTACCGCCTATATATATAGCCTACCAATCACAATGACTTCCGGCCGTGTGTATTGAAAATGTGTATTAAATTGCAGTACCTACACACATCCACTCTAACTCGAAACGTCGCTGTGCAATACACTGGAATACACAAAAATCAGGTGAGGGGTATAGGTGGACTTTTAAGAAAATCAGAAAATCTTTTAATTATAGTTTAATAAATGAATTTACACTACAGTTTAAGCAAATACAGGTCAAAAGATAAATAATGACCTCATAAGAAGTAGAAAAAATTATTATTTAGACACTTAAAAATGCATTTACAAGTCATGTTTTAGGGGGACACATGAATACACAGCAAAAAGTCGAAATGTCCCCGGAGCCCAGGTACAGCGCAGGTCAAATGTCAATCCATACCACATAGACGCACTCACACACACACACACACACACACACACACACACACACACACACACACACACACACACACACACACACACACACCACAAGCGCACACAATATAACCTTACATAAGAATATATAACCTTTGTTTGGCTCCAAAATTTTACAGCCCTACAGGAATAAATCTAAAAAAATCATCAATTCATCAGTGGAAAAAAATAAAAAAATGAAACTAGTTGTAAACCAATTACATAAAAAGAGCACTGATCGAAAGAGCGTCCATTTAATATTGGAAAATTATTTGGTGATGAGTATATTATGAGTATTATGAGTGATAACCTTAGTGTGTGAAATTTAAATTTACTGCATTGAGGTAAAGCAGGACAACCACAGAGATGAGTTGACTGTCAGAGGCCATTAGAAAATAATTTGTAACCTTCACCAAAGCTGTTTCTGTCTTGTGATGAGCTCTGAAACATGACTGAAACTGTTCAAATAAACAATTTCTCTGACGATTAACAGTTACATATTTTACAACTATTTTTTACAATTACGACAATTTTTGAGATAACAGTAAGGTTGCCTATTAGTCTATTATTAGCTAAAACATCTAAGTGAAGAGATGGTCTTCTAAGTACTACTTCCAGCTTAGAGGTCTGTGGTACACAACCGATTAATAGTGTAATACTGAAATATATCTAACATTCATTTAGAAACTTCTTTTTATTATAGTTATTTTTAGACTGTTTTTTTCCTGTATTTGATTATGTGAATTTAGAAATTCAGTAAAATATATTTACTGGCTATATTATAAAATGTATTTAATTCAAATGTTTACTTTCATGTGAGGTAATTAAAACAAAATCCTTTAAACTACTCTGAAGAGTTACAAGATTTGACCATTATATCTCCATAAAAAAACTGCTCATTTCGCAATAGTCACACCACATAATGAAATTCAGAATCACATAAACCTACATATAAATCAAACGGAAAATATATACTTTAGTCAGACCTACAATTTTTTGGTGATGTCAATCCATATGTTTTCAATATGCATTCTGAACCCTATTTCGTTTACAGAGGGCTGCAATACAGATAAAAAAAACCTCGGCATGTTAATTCTCTCGCTTCCTTATGTACTTGTCCTCATGTCAAACTACTTCCTCCATATTTTCAGTTATCTTCATACATAGTCTCAGCTTTTGGATTTGATTGTGAGAACCAATAAATATGAAATCACAGTATAAAATTATGAACACATTTCTTTATTCAGAAATCTATATGGGAAAAGTGATATCAGACAGGTAGGATCTTGCTATTTTCTTACTTTCATTTAGAATTTTAAATAATGATCCGCTCTCTGTTGCACAAGGAAAAGGCCCAGTTTTTGAATCTCACACTATGACCACAGAAATCTGTGATATGATAATACAAAAGAGAAAAAGCTATATATTTTTGGTTTTCATTCAATCAATCATTTCAAATGTCCTTAAACTGTATATGAAGAAACAATATTATGAATAGGAGTAATGATAGTAATATTTTTTAATGAATAATCCAAAAATTACTGAACAGAATCACATGCTTTGAATAGCTGGAGAAGTTTATCAGTTTTTACACTGAAAAGAAAATGTCTCAGAAATGATAGGTCTTATTAAAGACCTACCAAAGATCAGATATCATTTAACACCTCTTAAATAAACACTAAAAAACAATTTTTAACAAAAGACTATAAAAGTCTACAATAGTTTACATTAGTTCAAGAGAACAACCTTTTGAGGTTTTTAGAGATTTCTTTCATTTTTAGTCCATATATTATTGGATTGCAAAGAGGGTTATATGTTATAAATTGCAATGTCATTATAAAACGTGCAGTTTTAGGAAACTCTGATTCCAGTCTAACTATAACCATATCATACGTAAGCAAACAAGAATAGTTAATTAGAACTAGCACATGAGGCAAACAGGTTTGTGCAGCTTTTTTTCTGACATTTCCACAACTCTGATAGGCAACTATAATTATCTTTATGTATGTAAAAAGTATAAAAAACATAGGAGAAAGGGCAACATTAAATAGAACAACCATACCATATATAGATAATTCTCTTGAATTGACACAATAAAGATGGTTGACCGAATTGTTACAAAAAATACCTTTCAGAGTAAAGTTACAGAATGGTGTATTTGCATTTCCTGCTATTGGCACTGCAACCTGAATAGCAGGTAAAAACCAGCACAAAAGCAGGAAAATATTGACTCTTGTTCTTCTCATGATAGTTGGATATTGCAAAGGTTTACATATAGACACATATCTGTCATAAGCCATAGCTGACAGCAGTAAGAATTCTGAACTGCTTAAAACATAAAACATGAATACTTGAAAAAGACAGGCGTGATACAAAATAATCTGTTTTTCAGATAAGAAGTCAATCAAAAGCTTCGGGTAGATGACAGTGCTCAAAACAACAGAATTCACTAACAAAGCAGCAATGAAAATGTACATAGGCTCATGAAGGCTTTTTTGAACTATGATGACCCACACAATAGTGGAATTGCTGCAAATTATTAGACCGTATACCATAAACATAATTACAAAATAAATATATCTGTATTTCTCCACTTCCACATGACCACCAAAAGTTATATATGTTATATTCATTTCAGCATTCATGAAAATCAGATATTACAAACTAAAATTTTAAACAGGCAGAATGTTTAAAACTAGTACATATAAAATATTATTATTCATAGATACCTAAACTTGGTGTGTGTTCATCTTTAGAAAGTGAACTGTTCAAATCAGACCAAATATGTGATGAAATGAAACTTCAAGCTCCATATATCTCATTCAACTCTCCACAAAGACCTATTACCATGTTCAACCTCTGGAGACATAAGCCGACAGTGGTTAGCCCTTACTTACACGGGTACATTTTCTGGCTCCTCCTCTTTTACTACATACATACGTGGGTATTAATTGAAAAACAAATTTTAAAGAAGAAAAAATTAGTTGACCGGCAGAAATGATAATAAAATAACAGCAAATATAGTCCTATATTTAAATATGTAATTCTGTTCAGGCTAAGAGAATTTCATGTAGATCGACATCATGCACACTGCAATGCAATGTGGGGAGAAAAAATAGTTAATGCACTTTAAGATAATTTCTATTTCTGTTTTCTTTTTTCCTATTTCCATTGTGTTTTGTGTGCTTTTACAGCGTTTTTCTTATTGCTGGTGTTTTCTTAAGTTGCAGTCCGTTTGGCCTCTCAGGGCCACCATAACAATTCCATAATTTACACAAATTTACTTTAGAGAATATAATTATTTGACAAATTTATAGAACAGTGAGGGTTCTTTTTAGAACACACCAATTTTTTCAATTATTTATTCCAATTCAAGTCTTTCAAGTCCAATAAATAGCTTGAAAGGTTACAAAGGTAAGTGATGAACTCCAAGAGGTTAAAAAAAAAGGTAGGGTTTCCCAAAATCCTGTGTTGCAGAAAGTAGTGTGTTGCACAAAAAAGGTGAGAAAAAAGCAATTAACAGTGGAAGAGAGACAGACCAGCATAACACTTAAAAATTTAGGTCTTTCCTACAAAGAAATTGCAAAGAAAGTCAAGGTGTCAGTAAGTACGGTTCCCTTCACCATCAAAAGGCACTCAGAAATTTGGGGCAAACTCTGACAGGAAGAGGTCAAGCAGACCCCAAACCACAACTGAATCAGAGGACAAGTTCCCTAGAGTTAACAGCTTGCATGATAAGTGGTTCAATGGACAATAGCTTCAAGCACAGCTTAGTAGTAAGCTGTAATAGTAAGCATGTCTCCATTTCAACTGTGAAGAGAGGACTTCGAGCTGCAGGTTTGACAGGACTAGCTGCAGCCAAAAAGCCATTGCTAAGACATCAGAATAAGACAAAGAGGCTTGCCTGGGCCATGAAGCAGACTACTGAAGACTGGAAGAAGGAATTATGGACTGATGAATCATAATTTGAAATACAGTACATCACGTAGGATCTTTGTCTTCTCTGGGCTACTCCATTTTGGGGCTGCCAGTGTCGATTATCTGTCTCCACCTCACTTCATTTCGAGCAAGATCCTCTGTCACACCAACCCTCCACATATCCTCCTTCACTATATCCAAGATCCTTCTCTGTGAACTTCATTTTTGTGTTCTGGCTGTTAGCTCCACATTCAACATCCCCTTTCCATCCTTTTATATCCACTATCCCTCCTCATCACATGTGCAGATCATCTCAATCTTGAATCTCTAGCTTTGCCTCCGAACTGCTTAACTTGACCTGTCCTTCTAAGATACTCATTTCTAATTTTGTTGCTCCTGGTCATTCCCAGTGGAAATCTTAGCATCTTCAACTCTACCATTTCACCTTCTGTCTTTTTTATCAGAGCCACCATCCCCAAAACATACATCAACTCTGCACTCTCTTCTCACCTGTCTTGGGTAGTGCCCATTGCTTTGAATGGTTGATCCCCTGTATTTAACTTATTTATCCTTGTGATTTCTTACATGTTCACCTTTCTCTCTCTTATTTACACACATGTATTCTGACTTTTTTCTACCGACTTTCATTCCTCTTCTAACCAGTCTATACCGCCATCTCTCCAGACTGTCTTCCAGTTATTCTCACTACACATCACAATGTCATTTGCGAACATTGTAGTTCATCCTGCCTTGCCCCATTTACCAACCTACCTATTCTTGTTAACAAGAAAGTGGCTCAGAGGTGATCCCTAGTGCAACATCCACCTTGGCTTGACCATTGTCTTGATGTTTTCCAAAAATTGTTTTCAAAATCTTTGATTAAATTAAATAGCAAAATGTTCCTTTAGAGTTCTTTGAGCGCTTTCTTTTTAGCACCACTCCTGTGGGTGGTGGCCTGTAAGCTCATCACATGCAGGAGGTGCCGTCTCCTGTAGTCCCACCACGCGCAGTAGGTGCCATAGGGGTCAGGTGCAATGTGTGCTGGGCAGCAGCCAGGGGCAGAGACCCTCAACTCTCACTCTGGCAGAGCTTCAACAGCATTCCTAGGGAGGTTGGAGACATTGAGTCCAAACGGACAATGTTCAGCACCTCCATTACTGAAGCTGCTGTACTGAGCTGCGACCACAAGGTGGTTGGTGCCTGTTGTGGTGGTAACCCCTGGACCAGATGGCAGGCACCAGAGGTAAAGGGAACCATGAGGCTGAAGAAGGAGTCCTCTTGGGCTTAGTTAGCCTGTGGGACTTCAGAGGCAGCTGATAGGTACTGACGGGCCAAGCGGAACGTGGCTTGGGCAGTGGCTGAAGCAAAACTGGGTGCGAGAGAGTTCGGAGAGGCCATGGAAACAGACTTTCAGACTGCCTTGAAGAGATTTTGGCTAACCAACAGCAGCTCAGGAGGCAAAAGCGGTGCTCTACTTGCACTGTGTAGGGGTGGAGGTGCTGACTTCGACTGAGGATATTGTCGGGCAGTGGAAGGAGTACTTCAAAGACCTCCTTAATCCCACTGAGACTTTAGGTACAAGGGGGATGCCTTGTCTATGTCCAGGAAAGAGGTCACGAAGGCAGTTAAAAAACTCCTTGGTGGAAGGCCCCTTGGGGTTACCCTGAGTTCCTGAAGGCTCTCAGTATTGTAGGGCTGTCTTGGTTCAAGGGGCCTCTGGATTGGCAAACCGGGATGGTGGTTCAAATGTTCAAGAAGGGGGACCAGAGGGCATGCTCCAACTATAGGAGGATCACACTTCTCTGCCTCCCCGGGAAAGTCTAGTCTAACTCCAGGGTGCTGGAAAGGAGAGTCGGTTCATTAGGCAAACCTCGAATGCAGGAGAAACAATGCAGTTTTTGTCCCAGTCCTGGAACCTTGGACAAGCTTAACCTCTCGAGGATACATGAGGGTGCATAGGAATCTGCCCAACCAGACTATATGTGTTTTTGGATTTGGAAAAGGCATTTTGGTATACTGTTGGAGGTGCTTAGGGAGTATGGGGTATCTGGCCCAATGCTACAGGCCATTTGATCCTTATACACCTGTTGCAAGAGCTTGGTCCCCATAGATGGCAATAACTTGCATTAATTTCTCCTGGGTGTTGCACTTCGCCAGGGCTGCCCTTTGCCCTTTTTCTGTTCATAATTTTTATGGACAGTATTTCTAGGCATAGCCAAGTGGCTCCCACTTGGGTGGTCTCAGAATCTCAATTCTGCTTTTTGCAGATGATGTGGTTCTGTTTGCTTCATCAGGTGATGGCCTCCAGCTCACACTGGAATGGTTGGCAGCCGAGTGTGGAGCGGTGGGAATAACAATCAGCACTTCCAAATCTGAGGCCATGACCCTTAGCCAGGAAAGGTTGGAGTGCCCACTATGTGCCAGGGACAAGTTCCTGCTTTAAGTGGGGGAGTTTAAGCATCTTGGGAGGAGCACAGAGTAGAGTCGCTGCTCCTTCACATTGAAAGGAACCAACTGAGGTGGTTCAGGTATCTGACAAGGATGCCTCCTAGATGCTTCCTGGGTGAGGTGTTCCAGGCATGTCCCACTGGGAGGAGGCCCTGGGGCAGACATGCTGGAGAGATTATATTTCTCGGCTGTCCAGGGAATGCCTTGCTTTTCCCCCAGACAAGCTGGGGGTGGCTGGGGACAGGAGGGTATGGGCTTCTCTTTTTAGGCTGCTGCCCCCATCACTCTGCCATCGATAAGTTGAAGAAAATGGATGGATGGTGGATTGCTTTTCCAGCCATTTTTTTGCTCACATCCTATCTTTTTTTAGGATGAGCTAATATATTGTAAAATAAGTAGTAATCTCATGTTAAGCATTTTACACGTTTGTTACTGTGATCTATGAATAATTAATCGGTGGTAAATAATCTGCAAATTATTGGATTCTTTTCTTATATGACAACTTTTTTGGAATTAGGATTGTACTTTTTCAAATGTTTTATGCACATTCAAGATAGACGGCAATAAATTACACTGGCCCATGATTTGTGACAAGGGAGGAAGATGTAGTTATTATAAAGCTATTGCAGCTATCACAGTTTTATAAAGTGTTACCACCCATTCCTTTAGTGGAAAATCTCTATTACACAGCATATATAAGAACCACCAATAATGTTATAAAAATCCAAAATAAAATATGAAAGTCTGACAAAATTAATCTGATAGTTTATTTGATTACTTATCCTCTTACCTATCTTGGAATTGGTGAACCTTTCATAAAAGAAGGCAATTTATATTTGTATTTAAATACGTCACCAAAAGCTGTTAATGTAAATTAACCATAGGTCTTAAACCCTATTCACATGAGCATTTTACTGAGCATAACAACAGACTTCAATACACTTTAATAATAATATTATGTTCAATTTATTTACAAATACAGATGAACACGGCATGGTTTATTTTTTCCTGTACTTTTCTGAATAATAGTTTGAATTACTTTATTAAATGAAAAGCATTTTCAATGATGGCAAGAAAATTATTACAAAACAAATTGTGGCACCTTAGCATTCAGAGTTAATACATGAAATGATTTTAGCATGATAGAAAAATCTTTTTAGCTGTTTAGAAATTTCCTTCATTTTGAGCCCATAAATGAATGGATTAAGCAATGGATGATAGAGCACTATTTGTAATGTCATTATTAATCGCGCAGTTTTGGGAAAATCTGATTCTACTCGAGCTATGCTTACATCATAGATACTTAAACAGGAGAAGCTAAATAAAACTAACAAATGGGGTAAACAGGTCTCCAAAGCTTTCTTCCTCACGTCTTTACAGCTTTGATAAGTGAGGATAAAAATGTTTGAGTATGTAAAAACTATGAAGAGCATAGGTAATATTACAAGATCTATTAAAGCAACTACTCCAAATACAGTAATTAATCGTGACTTGACACACTGAAGAGTGTAAACTGCATTATTACAAAATATTCCTTTTAAGTTAAAGTTACACAATGTTGCTTCAGCACTCCCAGCTGTTAAGACTGCAATGTGACAAACAGGTACAAGCCATGCTACAGCCAAGAAAATACTCACAGTGGTTTTACTCATGATAGTTTGATATTGCAGAGGTTTACAAATAGCCACATATCTGTCATAGGCCATGGCTGCCAAGAGAAAGAACTCTGAACTGCCTAAAGTGTAAAACATAAAAAACTGAAAGAGACAGGCTGAATATGTTGTGACTTGTTTTTCAGATAAAAAGTCAATCAGCAGTTTGGGGTAAACAGTTGTGCTGTAAAAAGAACACAGTTCAGCAGCAAAGCAGCAATGAAAGTGTACATCGGCTCATGAAGGTTTTTATGAATCCAGATTATGTACACAATAGTAGAATTACTGCAGATTATTAAACTATATAATATAAAGAAAATGAAAAAATAAACATATCTGTACTTGTTAACTTCAACATACCCATCTAGAGTTAAATATGTAGCATTTAACACCTCATCCATTAATACTTTGAAAAAAAATTATAAAACCAGCAGTGTTAATGAAGAATAACAAATAACAAAACAAAACTGCACCAATATGCAACCTATGTTGTCTTTCCTTCATTCATTTACAGGTATTTGAACTTGAAATATATCTTGGAGTACATTCATCAGTCAAATGTGCACAGTGAATCATCTTACTCTGTGAAAGGTTTTATTAGGTTGCTTTGTCCACCAGGGAATTGTACTGTGAAGGTCACAGTAAATCAAAACTGGATTATAGATGGCAGACAGTTGGTGTCGTAAGCCACCGCCTCTGTTCAAAGATGGTCGCTCATAGTGGACATAAATGGCTTCTTTCACTACTCTTTCAAACCATATGTCTTCTCTGTCCAAAAAGAGAAGACAGATAGATTTCTGTCTATGTAAGCTGCTACACTTGTTTTTCGACAATTTACCACACATGACTTTAGCATATACCAATGTTAAACATTGGAGTAGTTCTTACAGAACAAAGCATACAGTTAGGGCTGGATCAGGTAATACAACATCCTCCCTTTGTTATGCTGCAGTAGGCCTAGAATCTTGGGGGCTTTCCATAATGCACTTTTCCTTTACTCACCTCTTTTCACTCACTATGTGCTTGTACATCACTCTGCATTTAAAGAGTTATTATTAATCTCTGTCTCTCTTCTACAGAATGACTTTTGTACTGTCTTCCTCCCCTCACCCCAACCGGTAATGGGTAGATGGTTGCCCCTACGTAAGCCTGATTCTTCTTGTTTAAAGGGGGTTTATTTTCTTCCTGTCACCAGGTGCTTGCGCATAGGGGTCACCTGATTGTTTGTGTGTATTGTTGTATTGTATTATCTTTACCTTACAATATAAAGCATTATGGGGCAACTGTTAATATTGGCAAAATCTGAATTAAATGGAAATGAGACGATTCTAGGGAAGTGAGTGACCGCCTGTCAATTCTGAACTCCTTACAGGAACACAGGACAAAGTTCAGATGGGCAAGCAAAAAGTTTTGAAAGTTAACTAGGAAACAGGCAAGGAAAGCAGACTGCACAATGGAAAATGGCAGGACTTAGGAGATTAGAATCAGTAAGTCTATTTGCAGGCAACTATAGTGGTGTAAAAAGTGTTTGGCCCTTCTTGATTTCCCATTTTTTGTATTTTTGTCACACCTAAATATTTCAGGTCATCAAACCAAATGTTAATATTAGACAAAGATAACACAGATAAACAAAAAGGGAAGTTTCCTAAATATAGGTGGCCCCCTTCAAACTCGGGTCTTCTACAAGAGGCCTGGAAGCTTCAGGGTCCTGCACAATATCTTTGCTGTTCCTATGATTGCACTCCTAGGAACAGCATCTGACAGAGATCTCAGATGATGTTCCCAGGATCTGCTGGAGCCGCTCGCCTAGCTTGGGAGTCACTGCATTGAGTGCTCTGATTACTACTGGCACTACTGTTACATTCACCCTCCACATCTTCTTAAACTCTCTGAGCCCTTGGTACTTCTCAAGCTTCTTGTGTTCCTTTTTCCTAATGTTGCTGTCATTTGTTATCATTTCGACTATCACTACGCCTATTTTCTTCTGCTTTTCTACCACCTCTATGTCTGGTTGGTTAGCCATCACCATTTTGTCCGTCTGTATCTGGAAATCCCACAGGATCTTAGCTTGGTCATTCTCCAACACCCCAGGGGGCGTCTCACATTTTGACCTCGGGACTTCGACGTCATATTTGGCACAGATGTTTCTGTTTACTATGCCAGCCACTTTGTTATGGCGGTCCATATATGCCCTGCCCGGCCAAATTACATTTGGCCCGCAGGCCAGAGTTTGACACCTATGTGCTAGATTGTCTCAGGGGCATCTTTAGACTTTCTGCATCTGAGGTCTTACCTTGTGCAGTAGACCCCAGCCCGATAGATCTTGTGCTCAGAACTTGTTCTTGTGCTGCCACAGCGGTGTTCTTAGCCCTCAAGCTTTTTTGTCTGGTACTGAAGGGCCAGCATTTCCTAGTCAGGACCAACAATTCAACAGTGATCTTTTACATAAACAGGCAGAGAAGAAACCTGTTATGGTGCATGGGTGTCTCTAAGAGTCACCCATGCTCTGGGCCATCTGAACCTGGGAGTAGAGGGAATGGAGGTTGCACCCTTTGATAGTGGCCCAGATTTGGGATCTTTTTGCCTCCCTCTTCAGGTAGGAGGAGAAGTGATTCATCCATGCACAGATCTGTGGTGCCTTCATGTTTACCTGCTGAGAGGCCACATTTGATAGCTAAGGGTTTGGCCCCAACTGTTAAGTATGTGGATATGAAATTTCTGTACTGCTTATTTACCCAAAGTCATTCCTGCAGTGGTGGAATTTGAGCTGCTGAGCTTTTGCTCCCCTCCTTTCAAGTGTTGTGTGGAGGAGAGGAGGATGCATTCTCTGTGTTCTACGTAACTACGCTGAGCACACTCAGAATGTGTGCTTATGTGACAAGTTGTTTGTCTGCTTCGCTAATCCAGCCAGAGATGAAGCTCTGTCTAAACAGAGGCTGCCCCACTGGATTATAGAAGCTATCTCACTGGCGTACAGCACCAGGGGTCTTGCTTTGCCCCAGGGGGGTGAGAATTCATTTCACCAGAGGAATGACAACCTCATGAACTCTTATTAAATGGGTCCCCATAGGTGATATTTGTGCTGCAGTTGGACATGACCGTACATTTTTGTTCAGCTCTATTGTTTGGATGTTACAACTCATGCTGTCCTCTCTGCTGGTTCTACCACACTCTAAGGTGCTGGTGGTCCAACTTCCGTTTGGTGGTTGCTCTATGGGATGTGTATATATGTCCCATATATATGTGTTGCACCGAGTGAATCATCTGAAAGGGAACAAACAGTTTTCTCTATAACTTGTATTCCCTGCAGGAGAGGAACAATGTTAAACACAAGATTTCCATGCCTTGCAGCTTGGCTCAATGAAGAGCAACTAACTAAGAGATGGCTGTAATAACAGGGGGATATATGCAGGCATAAAGATCTGTGTGGATGTCATCACAGGTCATTTGTCTTAAAGCCGTGAATAAAAGTTTCTTTCTGAACACCTTGAGAACAGACGAAGAAAAAAGTCACCTATAATTTTCAATTTTGGTGCATTAAGTATTTACTAAAAATCGTGCACATGTTTGAATTTCAGTGGC
Organism: Diplotaxodon limnothrissa; assembly: GCF_057381915.1. NCBI lineage: Eukaryota > Metazoa > Chordata > Actinopteri > Cichliformes > Cichlidae > Diplotaxodon > Diplotaxodon limnothrissa. The sequence goes on along the minus strand of NC_140611.1, from coordinate 9,593,479 downwards.
CTTGACATGAGGGAGCACAAAGTCAGGATCAAATTTTCTAAAAGTCTTGTAATCACAATAATATAAGAACATACAAATGACTTTAAAAGTCTCTGACAAGTTTGAATCTCTGTGACCCTTGCCCTCAAGGTCAGAATTCATTTTTTTTTTTTTTTACTTTTTCAAATTTATCCTGTAACGCAAACTGGTGTTCATTCTGCCCAGCACAATGCACCCACCCATAGTATTTCAGTGTTCGGTAATTTATTTAATTTCAACATTCTGTGTCACCACACGCAGCTCTCCAATCTCAGCTTCCTCCTTCTCCAGATCCTGGCACAATTACAGGGGGGCATGATCCGAAGATGATCTACCCCTGGCACTGCTGCCTGAATGCACTGCATCACCCCTACCCTGCAGCTAAGCCACAGACCATACTCCATCATGGTCTGTGGCTTAGCTAAGAGTCACCCATGCTCTGGGTGACTCTGCATGTTTCCAGTCTTAATATAGGTACATCTAGTAGGAGGCTAAGGGGTAGTACTGGCGACTTCCAGTATTTGTAAATATAGTGATATGAGTGCATTTATCTTAATTTAATGATCAGTCAGTAACAGTAAAATCACCAACAACAATCATTAAAACTGGAGCAGAAAGGGAAAGTATAAAAAGTCTATGCAGGTGTGATCACAGGTACGTCAGTTTGGTGTGTGGGCAAGAATTCGACCCAAGTAACTCCACCCAAATACTGCTACACAGAATACAACTGTGTGTTTGCATCTTACTTGGCAGGTGGAGTGTGTGTCGGTCAGGGTGGCGAGGTAATGGCCAAGTGAGCATCCTGGAAGGTGGGTGATTGGAGAGAGTCCAACCTGGTTTATCCAGAGAGGTGCAAGGACAGGGGGCAGACAGGTGTAAAGAATTGAGAGTCTTAACGTAGTGACCAACATCCTTAGAATGTAAGCCTTAGCTAAGTGTGATGATGGCTTCAAGAGATGACTAGAGGCACAACACAGAAACAAAGAGTATGAAGCAAAGGCAGCCTGTTAGTAATGTGAGGTTAGCTGACAAACTGGTGGAGAAGACTTGGTCCTAAATACTACTGTGCTGATCTCTATCGGGTGAGCTGAGCAGGTGGACTGATGAGGGCTCCACCCAGAGGTGGATACACTGGGAAACAGTGGAAAAACACAGGTAGCTCATCATGACACTTATCAGCCAAGGTGGAAGCTGAATCATGTATACACACATAAAATCTAGACATTAGAATAATTTAATTCACTCTGCATTTCTTATTCAACATACTAATTAGACTTATACTATGTATTTTTGAATAAAAAGATGATCTACTATTAGCAAAAGCACATACAGATAGACCCTGTTGTAGCACTCTGTATCACTTTAACATTTCACTAGCTGGGCCCACATCCTCAATTTAGGTTTAACAGCATTTTAGTAGGTAAAAGTGAATGCTTTGACATGAATTGAGCTGCGGTTCGGGGAAGGCCTCGAAGGGGACTGGCAATGGCTCCCGGGCCTGGCAGATCCCCGTGTACTAAATAGAAGTGAAGAAGTTAAAGAATAGAGAACAAGGAGGGAGGGAGGGTGGGGCACGTAAACAAGAATGATCAGCTTGCAGAACGGGGGAACCTAAATTGATGACAGCCGGAAGGAGCATGTTTGGAGGTGTGGTCCCTGTGATCAGATGTCACTGATGGAGACCACCAATTGCCCTAGTGATTTTAACAGAAAATACAAATTAAAGTTATTGTCACATCAGTATGAGCAGAGTTTTCTAAAGTGCTGTCATACATCCGTTTCTGCTTTTAAAACCCTCTACATGAGTTCTGGAAGTCTGAAAGATCTTAAGGTATTCAGCTGTATCTGCAGTTTACCTTTCGGCTCAATATGCCCCAAGGCCCTGAATGACACAACACAGCACAGCAGGTCAGTTTAAGATTTTCACACATCAGCAAGATAAATAAAAACATTCCTTTATTTCAGTTTCAGCAGGCCAGACTATATCACAATGTCCTTCAATCAGGCAATCAAAAAAGACCAAAAAGACCTTTCAAACTTCAGTGAATTAAAATAATATTTTACTCTGTTTAAAGCCTGTGTATATTTAAAATATATATTACCCTCTTTGGTTACTCTGTGTCATGGTTAATTACTGTACAGAAAATACCAGTTACATGATTGTATGATCTCTTTTGATTTTTTTGTCTTCAATTTTCTCAGTAAAACAGCTACAGCATATGTGCAGAATAGCATAGCTTTTGCACTCTTTCACTGGTTAATTTTAGGGTTATTACAAAAGTATTCAAATATTTTACAAAAATGTGCATTTGACATAAAGAGTGGACATATAGCACCACCCAGTCTTTTGTCACTGGGTGGTGCTGAGGTCTGAATCTGAGAGTAGCGCCTATATTCACAAAGAGAAAAGAATCATTACAAACAGCTGTCAAGTTTATCTCAAACCAGAAAAAATCTGATCCTTTCTTATCCCGACAGACTTCAGGTTGTAAAGTTCTGCGTTTTCAACATACACTTCTGCTGACAACTGACATAACAGTATAATATCCAGTATAATATTTAAACTTTGAGTTGTTGGTACTTTTTAAATGTAGCTAACTGACAGTGCATGTCTCCAGTCTTAATGCATTGTGGTCACCTGCATGTAAATGGAGTGGTTCTTACTTAGCAAACCACATCTCACAAAAACCTCTTGAGTGTATTTGTAACACCAAGTGCTGCTAAACAGACCAGGGAATATTTAACATAACTTTTCTAGATGTCATTATTTTATTTTGGATGCTTAGATTATTTTACTTGGCATGCAGACACAAAATATTTCACAAAACTCAGAAACTGCTAGGGTAAGCATCATTAGCCCTTTAGATCATCCCACAGATTTTCAATGGGATTCAACTCAGGGATTTCTGCAGCCAGTCAGTGCCGGTCAATTCAATACCTGAATGCTAAAGCATTCATCATTCAGGTAGTAACTCACCAGGATTGATGTACGTTTGGATTGTTTCATGTTGGAAGACAATGCGACGACCCAGCTGTCGCCTGCTCCAGATTTTCACATTTCTTTCTTTCTTCATGATTAGTTCCACCTTGATGAGATTCCCAGTTCCAGATGCACTGAATCAACCAAACAGCATAATACTCACTCCACTTTTTTAGTGTGGGGATGGTGTTCTTTTTGGGTTGTACACCTCTCCAGTATGAATAATTTTTCTCCAGGTTGTCTTTAGCATACGTCAGACTGGCTTCACCGAGTTTTTATCGGTCCGCATGCTGGTCTGAAATAATTCTGTTATTGTGCACAAATAAAAATAATAATTTGTGCTTTCTAAAGAAAACCTTCAGGTTTAGAAATGTTTCTTTGAAAAATGTTTGCTCTTTTAAAAAAGCACTAGGAAAATTTATAAAACCTTAACTTTAAAATGGAGACATAATTGTGACCTCATCTGCTTATGAAGAGTACATTATAATTATATTCTAATACATTATAATATAGTAATAAGAATAATATATAATAGACTGCTCAATTTCTGAAATACTTTTTAATCAGAGTAAAATATCAAGTCATTTAAATTTTTTGTATATTGATCTAGTCAGTTAAGTAGCAGAGGAGGTTGTTAATCAATTTCAGCTTCTTTGATGTTAATACTGTTAGCAGTTATTAGAAGTGCAACAATGAGACAAAAGCCCTGGACTTTTCACAGATGAGAGCAGGTTCACCTTAAGTACGTATGACAGGCACGCAAGGTTCTGGAAAAACCATAGAGAATGTTATGCTGCCTGTAACATCATTCAGCATGACTGTTTTTGTGGTGGGTCAGTGATAGTCTGGGGAAGTAAATACACAGGGGTACTCACTGACCTTTACAGGTTTGGCAACAGCACACCAACTAACATTAGGTTTTGGGATCAAATCCTGGGACCCACTGTCAAACCCTACACTGTTGCAGTGGATCCTGGGTTCCTATGGGTGAACAACAGTGTCTGGCCTCATGTGGCGAGGGTATTCATGCAGTTCCCCGACGATAAAGGAATTGATATAACTGGCTGTCCCCCTCGCTCACATGACCTAAATCCAGTAGGCCTCTCTCTGGGAGATTATGTTTCAGTCCTTCCCATGCCACCAGGTTGAACCTTAGACTTTCCAGGCGTGTGAGAGGCGTGTGGCCTGGTGAGATATGGAAGGAGATCTCACCTCCTTCCCACAGGACACCAAACCTCCTCTCATTATGTGTATATGTCAACATTATCAGGCATGCATGCAAGTGGTAGTTGTATACATGCCTGAGTTACTACAATGTTCCAATGAACTTTCAAAATGGACAAAATGGATTAGTCTGCGTTCAGCCCTTTGTATATTGATAATTTTAATTTCCACCGAATGTGTTCTTTTCCTAAAACATTACCCAGTCCATATCAGTACAGAGATCCAGCATGATTTCTTTTCCTTTGTCTTTTGTTTTTGTTTTAGTAGTGTAAACACTATATTGCCAAAATAATTATCTCACCCATCCATATCATTGAATTCAGGTGTTCCAGTCACTTCCATGTCCACAGGTGTATAAAATCAAACAGCCAGGCACGGGCAGTAGCAGGAGCTCATGGAATGTCAACATGGCTGATAGAATGAAACCTGTGCAACACGTCCAGTCATGAAGTTTTGTCACTACCAAATTCTCCACAGTCAACTGTTGGCATGGTGTTGCTCTTAGGCAGCGAACCAAATTTTTGGTTATTACACTGTCCCTTTATTAAGTATTTACTTATTTTGTGACACAAAATACCTCAGTGTTGAGTAAAATGAGGAGTAGCAGATGATTTGACCTTTGACCAGGGGTAATGTGCCAAATCTGCACATGGCACAGTGCTAGCTACTGCTAAGACTAAAACCATTTTTATTCATGTTTAAATTGAATTAACTGTATTTTTTTTTTTTTTAAATATGTGCATGTAGAAGAATATGTGATGAATTATTTTCAGTTGTTTATAGACAGATTTACCAAAACAGCATGTTTTGGTTTGCTGCCTCAGTGCAAAATTATGCAGTTAGGCCACTTTTCCTCTAGCAATACAAATATACGCAATGGTTTTAAACTCTGCTCCTTTCCACTGCTTGTTTTAGGTTTTTAGGTTTATAATATTGTCATAATATTTAATGACATTATATGACCAATGATGACAGCAGTAAGATTTACTTGATTATTTAAACTTTTTATACTTTTTTATTAGTACTTGTTTTAATGAGCCACATAGTCAAAGTAAACAGATATTATAGACACTAATTTTATTGTTGTTGTTGAAGGGTACCCAAGCTGAAGTTTAATTGCTCTCTAGGGCCAAAGACATAATAACCTGTTGACCATTTTGACAGTCTTAACTTAGCAATTAGCTGTTTAGAGACTGGCTGTAGTCAGGCCACTCCTCTGAGGCTTGGCCTGTTGTTTTACACAGCGCAGGTGGCACCAATGCATGCTCACTAATGACACTCATTACAGAATCCTTATATCACCTGTGGGCTGTCAGTTTACTTTTTATACCATCACACAGTTATTATTTTTTTCATTCTTCTAAGGAGCTCACCCACAACATTTATTAACTGCTGAAAATGCATCACAAATCCTGTCCTGTCATCATAGTTGTCCAATACTTGTAACATCACAAGCAATAAACAGGACATACTTATATGAAAATGATTTTCAGATTTGGAGTTATTAAGTGAAATTTGTTAAGGTATAGGTGAAAAATTCCTAGCAGCAAAATGATTTGTTGACAAGGGATTTCAAAATCCAAGACTGTTTACCCCATAATCATTTTGAAAATCTTTTTTGAATCCTGGAACAATTATACAAATAAAATATCAATGAAACTCAGGCAAATGATAATAAAAAAAAACCCATATTAGTGTGTCTAAATGTTAGAAAGCACTTAGGCATATGTAAAAGTGCTGTTATGAATTGTGTGCCTACCACCCTAGGCAAGACCCGTGGTGCAGGGTGTGCAAAGATGCACCTGAGACAATCCAACACATAACAGGAAGATGCAAAATGCTAGCAGGCAGGGCATACATATCATGCCATAACCAAGTGGCCGGCATATTATACAGAAATGTCTGTGCCGTGTATGGCCTGGAAGTCCCGACGTCAAAAATAAAAAGACTCCCCCTAGGGTGGTCAAGAATTAGCCAAGCTAAGATCTTGTGGGACTTCCAGAAACAGACGGACAAAATAGTGATGGCTAACCAACTGGACATTGTGGTGGACAAGCAGCGGAAGGGGGCTGTAGTGATAGATGTGGCGGCACCGAATGACAGTAACATCAGAAAGAAGGAACACAAGAAGATGAAGAAGTACCAAAGGCTCAGAGAAGAGCTCGAGAAGATGTGGAGGGTGAAGGTAACAGTGGTTCCAGTAGTAATTAGAGCACTTGGAGATCCAAGATCTCTGTCCAGAAGAGTGCAATCCAAGGAACAGAAAGGATACTGCGCAGAATCCTCAAGCTCCCAGACCTCTGGTAGAGGACCTGAGCTATATGTATATGTAATATTTTGTTATAATTTATAGAATTTGAAAAACTTTGAAACTTTGTTTTTTCTTTCATTGATATTGATATGTCAGTTACAATACAAAAAATGCTTGTCAGCATAATAGACTGGTAGCAATTGATTCATTTTACTAAATTATATTTATTCATTTACACAATAGTAAATTAGAATCTGTGACAAAACAGACAGGAAAATGTGAAACGCGGGCATATGAACTATTTAGACTTCAAAGATTACCAGCAACAGTTTAATAAATTGTTTATCTTTGTATAATGACCATTATGTTCGCTATCAATCTTGCATGTGAAATCAGAGCTAAAGTACTCCATTATCTGAAATGCCATTCATTTGATAATACCAATGCAGTAATACCAGTTTTATTAAACTTGACACAACAATGACTTGATATGTCTAAAAATCTCATTCATTTTGAGTCCATATATGATTGGATTTAAAAGAGGATGGAATAAAATTGACTGAAACGTCAATGTCAAGCGAAGAGTTTTCGACAGATCGGAATCCAGTCTAATTATAACTGAATCAAAAACAATAAAACATGAAAAGTTGATTAACACCAGCAAGTGGGGTAAACATGTCTTTAGAGCTTTTCTCCTTGTTTCTCTACAACAATTGTAAGATATTCTAAGAATCCTTATATATGTAAAAAGTATGAAAAGCATTGGTAGAAGGGCAATATTTATCAACGTGACCACACCATATATAGATATTGTGACTGACGGCACACACTGAAGCCTGTAAATTGAATTGTTACAAAAAATTCCTGTCAGAGTAAAACTACAGAGTTTTATATTAAAATAAAGCACAAATGACACTGCAATCTCAAAAGCAGGTATAAGCCAAGCTAAAATCAGAAACACATTTATAGTTATTCTATTCATAATAACTGGATATTGCAGGGGTTTGCATATAGACACATACCTGTCATATGCCATTGCTGCCAACAGTAAAAACTCTGACCCAGCTGAGGTGTAATACGAAAATCCTTGGAAAAGACAGAGTGGATACGATATAGTTTGTTTTTCAGACAAAACATCAGATAAGAGCTTCGGATAGATAATCATGCTGTAAAGAACAGAGTTGATTAACAAAGCTGCAATAAAAATATACATTGGCTCATGAAGGTTTTTGTGAGTCCAAATAAGGTACACTATAGTGGAATTAAAGCAGAGTATCAGAATATATAACGTGAATATAACCACAAAATAAAGGTATCTGTATTTGTGCAATTCTGCAAACCCACCAAGAGTTAACAATGTTACATTTAATTTAACATCCACTGATTAAAAAATGTTACTGACTATAGAATTTGATTGCATAAATGGTATTCAAGAATAACAAACCAAAAGATAAGCCTTAAAGTACTGTATTAATATATTTCCTGCACCGAACTGAGAAGGTAAGTGACTGACTCTGTGGCTTTGTTTTATCAGAAAACCTTCCATCCTCTATGGGACTCATTAAGTTCTCCACTAACATGTAAACAACTTCAGGGAATCTGACGAATTGACGTTTATAGTCCTATGCCCTTCATTTTGTTTGCCCATGCATTTTTTTTTTAAATTCGCGGAACTAGTATAGGCTTAGTATAAAAGCAAAAAAGCCACGGAAACCACTACTGCCTTCACGCTCAACATTTTCTCAAGCTCTCTTCTCAGCCTATGATAAGTCTCAAGCATATTGTGTTCCTTCATCCTCATGTTGTTAACACTTGATATAGCTATATCTATCACTACAGTCATCTCCCTCTGCTTGTCCACCACTATTGCGTCTGGTTGGATAGATATCACCAGTTTGTCTGTTATATCAGGAAGCCCCAGACTTAGCTTGGTCATTTTCAGCTACCTTGGGGGATGTATCCCATTTTGACCTCTGGATTTCCAGGACATTGCTGCACAAATGTTAATTGATATACTTCCAGCCAACCTGCACCTGCTGTTATGTACTGGATTTTTTCAGGGGCATCTTTGCACAGTCTGGGGGTTTTGCCTGGGGTAGCAGCCTCTAAGGATCTTATGCTTAGAGCTTGTTCTTGTGCTGCCATGATTCATGCCTCTGTGTTTTGTCTTTCGGTTCAGCCTTGTCCAGCCACTGGTAGGATTTCTGGATGTCAGCCATGTTTTCTATCTGCTGGTGGTCCATACTGTATGGGGATCTGTCCTTCCATGATGGTTCATCTCCTTGCTCCTCTTCTTTCTAAGGTTTGGCTGCCTGACGTATTCACTAAGCACACATGGCCATCTTCCATATGTACTCATGGATGAGCATTGACTCATCCTGGATTGTGGTTCTGATACTCACTAGTCCTCAGCTCCTTCCTTCCACTTAGCTTACAGTCTCAGCCAGCCAGAAACAAAACACCTGTATATTCTGTGAGTGTGCCGATCACAAATCGGAAAACTGCCCAAATAATGACACGCTTCAAAGAAAGGGCAAGTTAAAGAGAATGGGGAGATGTTTTGTGTGTTTGGGACAGAAACACATTGCAAGATTCTGTAAGACCAAGAATGTGTCCTGTGAGAAATGTGGACGGAGACATCACGTTGCTGTGTGCGGTGGTGAAAGGGTGGATGTACAGGCCCCATCCCAGAAGCAGTGGTCTTCTCCGTGCTCCCTCATTCAGTAAGAGTGAAACCAGGTGAACAGAACACTGTGTTCCTAAAGACTGCAAAGGTGTGGATTGAAGACCCGTCAGGCAGAAGGGTAGCTCGTTGCTTATTAGATGGAGGCAGCCAAAGAAGCTTCATACATGAAACGTTGGTGAAGAGCCTAAATTTACCAGTAATAAGGCAAGAGACATTGACACTACACACATTTGGGTCCTCCTTTCCCACAAGATCACAGCGCGGCATAGTGAAAGTTATGCTACAAAATATCTGGGATCCTAGCCAGAGTATTGTAATAGAAGCTGTGGAGACCCCACAAGTGTGCTCGGCAATAATGAAGGTTCCTGGTGAACAGATCCAGCATGAGCTTAAGAAAAGAGTACTACAACTGGCTGACTTCCCAGGATCCAATGAGGAACCAGAGCTTGCTGTCCTCATAGGAGCTGACTACTATTGGCAGATCGTGACAGGAAGGGTGGAGAGACTTACAGAAACATTGGTGGCACTGGAGAGCACCTTCGGATGGTCTGTTCAGGGTCCAGTCTCTGCATCAACTGTTACAGAGGCAGCCTGCATGTTCATTCCGTGTGAGGAAGAGAAACTCCTTTCCAAGCAACTGAAAGCATTCTGGGAAATAGAGTCTCTGGGTATTACAAATGAGACAACAAAGAACCCAGAAGATGATGAGGCTCTGCAGATGTTTGAGAGAACGACTATGTTTAAAGATGGACGATATCAGGTGGAGTTGCCATGGAAGCCAGAAAAGGTAGAGCTCTCAGACAACTACAGAGTTGCCAAAAAACGGCTGGAAGGTCTGAGTAAAAGATTTAAGAAGGATGTCACACTCTTCAGCAGGTATAATCAAGTGGTGGAGGACTACTTGGACCAGAACATTGCAGAGGAAGTGGCACCAAACCGCAGCACAGACTCTAATGTATTATATGCCTCACCATGCAGTGCTGAGAGAGGACAAAGCAACTACAAAATTAAGATCGGTCTTTGATGCATCGTCCCATGAAGAAGGCTGTCTGTCGCTGAATGACTGCTTATTTACGAGGCCAAATTTGAATCCAGATCTACTCAGTGTTCTCCTTAGATTTAGGGAACACAAAGTCGCCTTTCTGGCGGACATAAAACAAGCATTCCTGCAAATACGTCTTGCAGAAAGGGACAGAGATGCAGTCAGGTTCCTGTGGTTCTCAGGTGCACCGAATGGAGAAGTGAATGACCACCTGCGCATTCTGAGGATGACGAGAGTGGTGTTTGGAGTTACGCCAAGCCCGTTTCTGCTTGCAGCGACAATTCAAAGACATCTAAAACAATATGAAACAAGCCAACCACAAGTGGTGAATACAATAAGGGAGTCACTTTACGTAGATGACTTCATTTCAAGTACACGCTCAGTGGAAGAGGCGTATCACATAACAACAAATGCCAAAGAAATACTGGTGCTGGTATGGAGCTTTGCAAATGGATGACAAACTCAGGCAGAAATGGGGCAGAAATGGGAGAAGAGCTCCGCAAACTACATGATGGCACCTGAGACGAATGGAGTAGCATTAAAGGTGCTCGGATTAGTGTGGAGGCCAGAGCCTGATGATTTCACCTTAGTTCACTAGTGAGGCTTCTAACAGAGAAGAAAGGAACCAAACGAAGCGTGCTGCAGTCCTCAGCACGAATTTATGACCCACTTGGGTTTCTGAACCCCTTCACCATTAGGGTCAAGTGCATGTTCCAAGCAATGTGGGAGATGGGGCTCTCCTGATATGAAGAATTGCCACCAGATCTGGCACAAGAATGGCAACAGTGGTGTTCAGAGCTTACTCAGTTACACCAGCTCGCCATACCAAGGTGGTACCAAATCAATATGCAACAAGAAAGCAAAGAGGGCTTGGAATTACATGTGTTTTGTGATGCCAGTGAAAGGGCATACAGTGCTGTGGCCTATCTGCAAGGCAAAACACGAGAAGGAGAAACGACAATGAGCTTGGTCGCATCTAAAGCCAGGGTGGCTCCCCTAAAGAAAATGACGTTGCCACGTCTGGAACTCATGGGAGCTGTGATTGGGGCCAGATTGGCAAACAACTTGATCATCTCGCTGAAGATGGAGCAAGCCCAAATAAAAATGTGGACTGACTCCATGATCATTTTGCAATGGATTTGCAGTTCGGCACAAAGGTGGAAATCGTTTGTTGCAAACCGAGTGACTGAGATCCAGACTCTTACGAGTCCATCTTCATGGTCACACATCCCAGGGAAGGCTAATCCCGCTGACCTGCCCACAAGAGGACAATCAGTGGAGGCCCTACTACAAAACCAGCTATGGTGGAATGGCCCCAGTTTTCTTGTATCAGAAGATCGGATACATGAGTCTGAAGATGAAAACATTTCAGACGAAATGAATGTAGAACTTAAATCCAGTTATCAAATAGCCATGCAGTTTGCTGTTAATGACACTGACATCTGTGAACCAATACTGAAGCTTGAGAGTTACGGCAAACTGAAGAGAGTGCCCAGAGTGACAGCATGGATTAGGAGATTCATAGCTAATGCAAAAACAACGATGCAACCAAAGATGCGAGGTGAGCTGACAATGAGCTTCTTGATGCTGAGAAGTACTGGATTAAGGTTGCACAACATCATAGTTTTCACCAGGAGGTCCAGAGACTGAAGGTAGGAAAACCTATGATGAATGACAGTAAGATTCAGGAACTGAAACCATTCCTTGATGAAGATGAGCTGCTTAGTGTTGGAGGCAGGCTGCAGCAGTCGGACTTCACATTCAGAGAGCAGCATCCTTGGATTCTGCCAAACAAACACAGATTTTCAGAACTGCTGATACAGGACTGTCACAAAAGGGTGATGCATTCAGGAGTGAGGGACACTCTTGTACAAATAAGAGAGCGATATTGGATCATCCGGGCACGGCAGCTGGTTAAGAGCATTGTGACCAGATGCACTGTGTGTAAGAGGTTTAAGGCAAAGGCTGGGCATCAGCTAACTGCACCTTTGCCTAGGGACAGAATATCCGAGTCACCACCATTCGAAGTTGCAGGTGTGGATTTTGCTGGGCCGCTCTATGTGAAAACATAGGATTTTGTGAAAAGATCCTATATTGCCCTATTTACCTGTGCTGTGACACAAGCGGTCCATTTAGAGCTTGTGTCAGATCAGTCAACTGAGACATTTTTGCTAGCGTTGAAGAGATTCATTGCCAGGAGAGGGCTATGCAGAGTTATCTATTCTGACAATGCCAGAACATTTAAGAGAGCAGACCAAGATTTGAAGGAGCTGTGGAGTTTCTTCACTCCACTTTGAAGACATGTGTACTGTGTTGGCGGAAGTCGAAGCAACTCTGAACTCTAGGCCTCTCACCTTTGTGCACAACGAGGTAAATGAACCGCAACCACTTACTCCAGCCCACTTTTTGGTGGGCAAACGATTGACATCTCTACCACCCAAGTCAATCCCGAAGGACACACACCATCCAACACCTAACAAAGAGGACATTACTCGGAGATGGAGATAACGGCAGAAACTCATGACCAACTTCTGGAACACCTGGAGAACGGACTATCTGTTGGAGCTGAAGTCAACTCATTGCTGTGACGCTTCAAAGCCTACACCCCTAAAACTAGGGGATGTTGTGCTCATTGGGCATGACAACCTCCCCAGACAAGTGTGGAAACTTGGAAGAATTGAAGAAATGTTTCCTGGTCGAAACGGTCTTGTTAGATCTTGCTTAGTTCGCACGACAACGGGGACTCTGTTAAGAAGACCAATTCAGATGTTGTATAACCTGGAGCTTTAGATGAACAGATTGTTCATCGGGGGGGAGGATGTTGTAACTTTATTGCAGTTTATTGTTTGATAACAGCATTTTGGTTATTTTGTAAGTGATTTAAGTGTCACATGTTTAGTGAGAGCTGTTAATTATAGATTTAATTTTCTGCTAAAGGGGAGCATTTAACAGGTATTTTCATTAGAAAACTGCGTTTCCCAGAATCCTTTGTGGTAGACGAAAGTTACTCTGGGTTTTAGCTAGCAAAGAAAGTTTCGGGAAGCCATTATATGTTGCTCTGATGTCGAGAAGTTTATTTGTTGTACATTCCCCTTTTTGAAGCCTTATATAAAGACTATCGTTTCTACAACTGATGTACGATCCATTTTTTTGGCTAAGTGGATTCGCCACAACATATTCAGCTTTTTACTCAGTGTTTGACTCTGTGTAAAATTTTTGTAATACATCTCGTATTCAGGGTTATTGTTTCCCACTGATAGTCACTTGATAGTTTTAATTTTGTTGTTTGATACTCATTTGTTTCCTGTGTTTTGTTTTGCTTCCATTACCTCATTATGGGGCAGGGATAGCTCAGTAGGTAAAGTGGTCGCCCCATGATCGGAAGGTCGGCGGTTCGAATCCACTTAACGGCTACCCTGAGGTACCCCTGAGCAAGGTACCGTCCCTACACACTGCTCCCCGGGCGCCTGCTTAGTGGGCTGCCCACTGCTTCACTGAGTGAATGGGTCAAATGCAGAGAAAAACAAGTAATTTCCCCATGGGGATCAATAAAGTATCCATTATTATTATTATTATCCTCATTGGTCTCCTTACCTTTTTACATTCACTTCCACTGATATGTGCATTTATAGCTCTGAACTTCCTTTGCTCTCTCTTAGTGTGTGTTTGCATCCTTTTGTGTGTTCATGATTTATGTTGAAGAATTTGTTTCCTCTTACTTGATTTGTTTCTTGCTGCTCAAAGGACTCCTGCATTCAACCATTTCTGGTTTAATTGTATTCTATATCTCGTTTAAGTTCTCATTAGAGTCATTGCATTTGTGTCTTCTTCTTGCACCACCTCTGGAAGTTTATACTTGATTATACTTCTATTTTATGGAAAATAATTTGTATCTTATTGACACGTCTGTTTTCTTTGACATTTAGGCGAGTTTGTTTGATGTTTTTAATTCACTTATGAGGCAAAAGGGTGGAACTACTGAAACACTACAGGCTAAAGCAATGGCATTTTATGTAGCAAATCTCTTGTCTTTACATTCACTCCTTCTGTTAAAATAAAAACATTTAAAATGCTTGCACCCATTTGACCTCACAGCAGCAAAGGTACAAAAAATATATTTGAGCAGCTTGGGGAAGTTTTTTTGACAGATATGCTAAAAAAAAAAAACCTACAATTTAAATACATACATTTATTCTTTTCTACTTCCAGACAAAATCACAACAAAAATTTTTGGCACGACTTCCCCTACTTCCAAGGTGCGTGAAGAGGATGAAAAAAATTACAATGCAGGAACTCCAGCAACACTTGACGGGAAGAGGAACAACTTCATTGACTGACCAACACGTTTCGGCTTGTGGCCTTCTTCACGGTCATAGTAATACATAGAAGTGTGCTTAAATTAAAAACAGGAAACAGAAAAAAATCAAATCAAACCAAGCACATCTTCATGGATAAACCAGCTGACATATAACAGGTTAGTATTAGTTAATTGGTTAAGTCACGCCCAAGTAAATACTGGACTAGGTCATTAATGGTGAAGACATGGGTAAGGACACATAATCCCCACCTGTCTTAAAATAATACATGCATGACATACATAAAAAGAATATTACAAATATACAAAAAAAAAAGATTACAAAGAGAAGCATTTATTAAAAAAGAAGGCAGTGCAGCAATTAGATTAAAAAGCAAGAGGACATCATCACATGGAAAGAAATTTGTGGAAAGGTCCTCATTTAGCTGACACACTCACCATGGAGCAACAACATTAGAATTACACCACGTCCTACTTGACCACAAGAGACGATGACATTCAAGGAGCATCAGCTTTCTGTTGCTTCAATCTTATAGAAGTTTTGAGGAATTCCTCACTCTTTGAACAAGACACCAATCAGGAATCAACAGATCACCTGAGGAAGTTCTACGTCGCAGATACTCAGTAACAAATGGCATGCCATCACCTTATCAAACTACATCAGCAAGGATCCCAAGAGGACTACGTATTCTCAAGCCGCCATCTTTTGGTAAGGACAATCCAGGTTTCACTACTGCATGGAATAGTGTCCTCAACTAATGCTTCTGTGCGTTGATGGCTATTACTATTAGGTATTTGAATGAGGAAAATGAAATATTACAGACTGAACAGCACCTCGAGGTGATGGCAAGAGACAAGAATGATGTACTGAAACAAATGGAGGAAATTGATCTAAGACTAGCGGAATATGAAAATGAAATAAAGGATGAGAGAGACTACAAAAAGGGATTCATATACCCGTGGTCCAAAGATACCCATAACTCAGTTATCAATGCTGCCACAACCACTGAACCACGCCAAACAACAGAAAGTTTGGTTTAAGAAAACACATCCAAGACCAAGACTTCCTTCAACTACCACAAATAAGAAAAAGCCACAGCACAAATTACCCAACCAGTCCAAATATGCTTTTTTGGACCAAACAGAGTTTCCTCCCGTGGAACCTCCATCCAGAAGAGGCCCAAATGCAAATGCACATGGCGGGGAAAAAGGAAAAGACTCACTGAACCGTCCATGGACGATCCCAATTCTGGGGAAGAAGTCAGATGTTGTCATCTTGAGTAATACTGCTTTGACCCCCGCTCAACTATCAGTGCTTGAACTTGGTCTATCTTTTGTAAAACTCTTTTTTATGTTTAGTGCTGTCCTTGCTTTTGTTATTTTCACCATCCGCAGAGACTCTTAAAGACACAGACAGGCAGAACAAAAAACAGCCACCAAGACACATTATGGCCAGGTCCGTAACACCCCCTTTGCCAAGACCAAACATCTCCCCTATAGATGTTTGGCACTTAGGAATGGAGAAAACCATGCGAAAATGTACATTTACCATTACACTCTCGGTTCCTTTTTTGTGCTGGATCTCCAAATTAAAATCCTGCACTAAGAGGGACCATCTCATGAGCCTCTGATTAGAATTTTGCATCCTAGTCAAAAACACGAGGGGGTTGTGATCGGTGCAAACAATGATAGGTGATGAACTAGAGTCGACATATACTTCGAAATGTTGTAGTGCAAGCAACAGGGAAAGAGCTTCTTCTTCAATAATACTGCATTTTTGCTGATGAATGTTGAACTTCTTTGAAAAATAACCAATTGGGTGATCGACACCATGCTTGTCCTTCTGCAACAGCACCGCACCTGCACCGCTGGTGCTGGCATCCACCTCGAGCTTAAAAGGATGTGTGAAATCAGGAGTGGCAAGTACCGGTGTGCTGCAGAGGAGAGCTTTGGCAGACTCAAAAGCATTCTGGCATGTGGGTGACCACACGAATGGTTTTGACACACTTGTGAGACTGGTGAGAGGTGCAACTACGTCTGCAAAATTTTTGCAGAAGCCACGATAATAGCCAGCTATTCCAAGGAAACGGCGAAGCTCATGTCTAATGCGAGGCACAGGGAAATCTAGGATAGCCTGAATTTTGGCCAGAAGGGGGTGCACCTGACCCTGGCCCACCTGCTTCCCTAGATAAGTCACAGTGGGTTTACCAAAGTCACATTTGGCAAGATTAAGGGTAAGGGATCCCTCTTTTTTACCTTCCAAAAATTTCAGTGAGTGTTCCAAGGTGTTCTGATCAGGTCTCTGAATAAGCTACAATGTCATCTAAGTACACTTCACAATTTTTGACACCACCTAATACAATGTGCATAATGCGTTGGATTGTGGCAGGGGCATTTCGAAGGCCAACCGGCATGACAGTGTATTGGAGAAAGTGATCAGGGGTGACAAAAGTGGAAATTTCAGATGCACATGGAGTGAGGGGGACTTTCCAATAACCCTTTAATAAATCCGGCTTGGTGACAAACTTTGCGGAGCAAACCCTATCAACACAGTCTTCCATGCGGGGAAGAGGATAGGAGTCAGGTTTGGTCACACTGTTCACTTTTCGAAAATCAGTACAAAAACGTGGGGTTTTGTCTTCCTTCGGCACAAAAAGGCATGGGGAACTCCATGCTCTCGGGAGAACTCGGGACAGCTAGACCATTTTCCAGCAAGTAGGAAACTTCTTGCTGAAAAAGTGCATTTTGGTAGGGTTCACACGATAAGCGTGTTGTTTGATCGGAGGGTGGTCACCTACATCCATGTCATGTTCGAGGATAGTAGTGCGAGAGGGAGTGTCAGCAAACAGGGATGGGTAAGTGTCAGCAAACAGGGATAGGTAAGTGTCTATGCAGACGCTCCCTAAAACAACTTAGGTAATCTAGTACGTTCTGCTCAGGGATAGCTGTGTCGGACAGATATTGCTCTTTAAGCAGCCGCAGGGGACCACGCATTGTGTGTCCAAACACCAGCTCAGCGGGACTGAAACCCGTGGACTCCTGCACACTCTCTCTCTCACCGCTAGAAGGAGAAGTGGCAGACCCTCGTCCCGCTCTCTTCCTGACTCAAGGCAGAACTTCCTCATCATGGCTTTTAATGTTTGGTGGAAACGCTCAAGCGCACCCTGTCATGAATCGCTGTGTGGCAAACAGGAATTGAACCCAAAATGCAGGCTCTTAAACTCAAATGAACTCAGGAACCACAGCTTTATTTGCTGGCCGGGAAAAGCATACAAAAGCAAACTAAACTAAACTAAACTGGAAAATGACAAACTAAACTCACAGGGAGATCCACACAGCATGAGGGACGATGCGACTCAGAGAAACACAGGGTTTAAATACACTGGGAAGTAACGAGGGGAATGAGACACAGAAGGAGGGCACAGCTGGGAGAAATCAGAACTGACGAGACAAGGAAGCAAAGCAGGACACATTCACATAAGACACAGACCTTCAAAGTGAAACAGGAAGTATAACACAGAGACGCGAACTTGTCATGGTGGAGACAGCAACTAAGAAACACAGACATAAACCATAAGGCAGAGGACTCTAATAACCAAAATATGCAGAGGGAAATACTAAGCTTGGAACACAAGAAATTAGACTTGAGGGAGTAATAAAAGACCCACCATGAGAACATAATTCACAATACAGAGTGACAGAAAACAAGAAGCTCAAACATGCAAAGACACAGACGTACACAGAACAGAGGGGGCACCGAGAAACATGAAGGGCAAGGGATTAAAACTAGAAACCATAGAATAAATCACACGAGTACAAAATACAAGAATCACAAAGAACTAAAAACGCTGGGTAAGGAGACCCAGGATCCTGACACACCCTGTGATTCGGGATGATACGCACTGGATTTTTGATGCTTGATGCAGAGTGATTTTAAGACCTGAGCAAATATTTTGGACATAAAATTAAACCCTTGGTCCGTTTGAACAGATTTAGGCAAACCGAAAGTGGAGAAAAAGTTTACTAATGCTCTGACAATGGCTTTGACTTTGATAGTGCGTAGCGGAATATCCTCGGGGAAGCGTGTACATCAGGACATCAAAGTCAAGATGTACTGATTTCCTGACTTTGTTTTTGGGAGAAGACCTACAAAATCAATGATTTTGTACGCAAATGGTTCCCCTAAAGCCGGGATCGGATGCAATGGAGCGGGAAGATTAACCTGGTTGGGTTTTCCACTGACCTGGCAAATGTGGCAAGAACGACAATACTTGGTTACATCAGTTTTTAACCCTGGCCAAAATAAGTGATACAGAATACGATGGTAACAGAGAAACTGTCATGTGCAAGACTGAGTACTTGGGGTCAAAGTTTTTGCGGTACAAAGTCCAGCCAAGATCACTAGATGAGGGAGGATGCCATTTAGGCATTAACATGTCATTTTCAATGCTGTAAACACGGGGATTCTGATCGCTGGCCAGTTTTGTGGCCAGAGTTGGGTCATTCTGTTGCGCATGGAAAAAAATCTGTTTTGTTTGCCTGAAAAGACAGGTCAGGTGTAGCAGGTGGCAGGCTATCAGACACACATTTTTCAGTCTTTTCCACAGGCAGTTCAGCTTTCTCAGGAACAGCTTCAGAACATAGAAAAGAGTCAGAGAAGTCAACATCACCGTATTTGTTAGGGGTTGTTCAAATTACAAATTGTGCAAACAAAAACAAGATATTGAAAATAAGCAGACCTCAGTGCAACGAAATGTCTTTCCAACACTGGCAAGCACAAAGACCAACTTTAACATTAAAAGGTGTAAAAACAAGTACAAGATGTTGAAAATAAGCAGACCTCAGTGCAAAAAAGTGTTTCCTACACTGAAAAGCACAAAGGAAAACTTTAACATTAAAAGGTGTTCAAACAAGTACAAGATATTTACAATAAGCAGACCTCAGTGCAACAAAGTGTCTTTCCAACAAAGACAACCACAAAGACCAACTTTAACATTAAAAGGTGTTCAAACAAGTACAAGATATTTACAATAAGCAGAC
The DNA here is from genome assembly GCF_057381915.1 of Diplotaxodon limnothrissa. NCBI lineage: Eukaryota > Metazoa > Chordata > Actinopteri > Cichliformes > Cichlidae > Diplotaxodon > Diplotaxodon limnothrissa. Next base: position 9,573,923 of record NC_140611.1, on the reverse strand, counting down.
CTCAGTGCAACAAAGTCTCTTTTCTAAACTGAAAAGCACAAAGGCAAACTTTAACATTAAAAGGTGTAAAAACAAGTACAAGACACTGCAAATAAGCAGACCTCAGTACAACAAAGTGTCATTCCAACACTGACAAGGACAAAGGCCAACTTTAACATTAAAAGGTGTAAAAACAAGTACAAGATGTTGAAAATAAGCAGACCTCAGTGCAAAAAAGTGTTTCCTACACTGAAAAGCACAAAGGAAAACTTTAACATTAAAAGGTGTTCAAACAAGTACAAGTTATTTACAATAAGACGACCTCAGTGCAGGAAAGTGTCTTTCCAACAATGAAACACGCAAAGGCTAACTTTAACATTAAAAGGTGTAAAAACAAGTACAAGACATTGAAAATAAGCAGACATCAGTGCAACAAAGTGTCTTTCCTACACTGACAAGGACAAAGACCAACTTTAACATTAAAAGGAGTAAAAACAAGTACAAGACATTGAAAATAAGCAGACATCAGTGCAACAAAGTGTCTTTCCAACACTGAACAGCACAAAGGCCAACTTTAACATTAAAAGGTGTTCAAACAAGTACAAGACATTGAAAATAAGCAGACCTCAGTGCAACAAAGTGTCTTTCCAACACTGAACAGCACAACGGCAAACTTTAACATTAAAAAGTGTAAAAACAAGTACAAGACATTGAAAATAAGCAGACCTCAGTGCAACAAAGTGTGTTTCCTACACTGAAAACCACAACGGCAAACTTTAACATTAAAAAGTATAAAAACAAGTACAAGATATTGACAATAAGCAGACCTCAGTACAGCAAAGTGTCTTTCCAGCACTGACAAGGACAAAGTCCAACTTTAACATTAAAAGGTGTAAAAACAAGTAGAAGATATTTACAAGAAGAAGAATTCAGTGCAAGAAAGGGAGGTGAGGGTGTGTGTGTGTGTGTTTGTGCGGGGGGCGGGGGTTCTCACCTTCCACTTCACTGACATGCATCACCATCCAGTTCTTCATGAGAAGGGGGGGGGGGTTGAGAGGGCGATGTACTCACCTTTACTGACACGCTTGGTATCAATCAATCAATCAATCAATCAGTCTTTATTTATAAAACACTTTTCATACAAAAAATGTAGCACAAAGTGCTTTACATAGTTAAAAACAGCCCACCCCCCCTTCCAACTCACTCCCCACGCTCTCATTAAAATAAATGATGTGAATACACACATATTCCCCCCCCCCCCCCCCCCCACACACACACACACACACACACACGCGCGTACACTTAAAGAGTAAAAATTGGGCTGGGTTCGCATGAGCCAAGTGAGGAAACACTATAACAGGGAGCCGTCTGCACCGGGAGCCGGTCACAGACCGCAGCCTCCAGGCTGGGCACACAGCAGGAGGGAGGCAAAGGAGCCCCCCAGCCAGGCTGAGAGGACCCCCAGAGACCCAGCAGCCACGGTCGATCACAAACCCGGTGCAGAGAGCCCCCTCCGAGGAAACACTGGAGATATGACACAATAGGATATACAGTGGGGCAAAAAAGTATTTAGTCAGCCACCGATTGTGCAATTTCCCCCACCTAAAATGATGACAGAGGTCAGTAATTTGCACCAGAGGTACACTTCAACTGTGAGAGACAGAATGTGAAAAAAAATCCATGAATCCACATGGTAGGATTTGTAAAGAATTTATTCGTAAATCAGGGGCCTGTTCTTCGTACCGCGCTAAGTGAGTTAGCTGGATGAGATTGTTGACGATTTCGCGTGATCCTGGATCGTTCGGTTCCCCGAAGCCCATCCGGGACTTGCTGTCATAGCAACAGAGCCGTAAGCGTAAACCTGCTGGGGAGCAGGTTTACTTTATGTAAACAGGATTAGATCGCGGCCACGCAGGTATGTCCGCGTCATTCATACGAAAGCAACAGCGATATTCCACTACTGTTTCACCATAAATAAATAACATCAATGTAACTAAAGATAATGCAGCACTTGATCCTTTTATTGATTTCACACAGATACATACAGGTCATTCCCTAAAAAAGGGAAATGTACTATTAACATTCTATTACATGTATGTGATTATTACAGATGTAATTCATATTTCAGAGTAGTAATTGTAAATTACTTCGTGTAATCAAGATGAGAGACCACGGCTATAAAAGCGAAGGTGGATTTGGGAAGCCTGTCGCAGCCATGTCCTGTCCGTTTACGCGAGCAACCCATTGCGGAAGGTGCAAGATTGATAAGGAGAGTCCTCAGAATTCAGCGTATATTGCGGGACAGACAGGATCCTTTAGCTCAGCGCGACAGTGTGCTCATAGAGAGATATCGATTTTCCCGTGAGGGTATTATTTACTTAACCAACTTGTTGACGAGGGGGTGCAGGACCACCACCTGTCTTTTTTTTTGCTCTGCCCTTTTCTTGGTTGCTGTTATGAACAAACAAACAGAGTATTCCAGGGTCTCTTTCCAAGAGACGACAAGCAATATAAGTGATAAATATTACCATTCTGTAGAATATTCTTATATTTCACTTTTACTTGTTCCCATGTTCTAGTGGGTCCTGTTGTGGCTCTAATGTGAAAGGGGATATAATATAACATATTATAATATAATATAATGTAATATAATATTGGATAATATGGTGTGATATGATAAATCTACCCTACCACCTACTGGTGTTGGCCAGAGGGGCCGATGGCGCAATATGGCAGCCTGGCTTCTGTCAGTCTGCCCCAGGGCAGCTGTGGCTACAACCGTAGCTGCCTCCACCAGTGTGTGAATGTGAGAGTGAATGAATAGTGGCATTGTAAAGCGCTTTGGGTGCCTTGAAAAGCGCTATATAAATCCACTCCATTATTATTGTTATTATTGAATTACTTACGAGTTTGATTTGTCAGCAACTTTCTGCCAGCCCTCTCTCCTTGCTTTTGCAGCCTTTGCAGTGTTCCCTTGCATTTTAATTAAACTCTGAAACTCCTGAAATCCCTCACTCAAGAGTTCTTGCTCTGCTGCCGAAAAATACCGAGCGCGCTCCTTCGACATTTTCGCCGACCAATCAAAGGGTTGCCGATCAATGTTTCTACTATCGATGCGTAGCCCCTGTTGGGCCACCCAGTGATCTCACATTACTTCATCCAGCTATACTAATCGTCAACAACAGGTGTGTTCGGGGAACCGGAATAGCGAGCTCAGAGTTAGCGCGATGATTTGGTCTTGGATGTTTCATTTGATCTTGGATGTAGTAAGCGACGTACGAAGCACAGGGCCCAGGGTGGAAAATAAGTATTTGGTCAATAACAAAAATACAACTCAATAGTTTGTAACATAACCTTTGTTGGCAATAACAGAGGTCAAACGTTTACTATAGGTCTTTACCAGGTTTGCACACAGGTTAAGATACTTTAAGTGACCTATTTGGGTTTAAAAATTGTACTGATATCTGGAAGGCAAAAGAGCATCAGGCAGGAAATCTATGGAGCAGTCATCCTGATAACCTCAGCCACATCCCTCTTACTTTGTTTAAGGGTATTTTATTCACTTAGTACCACATGACTGTGGCCTTGTGTTATACCCACTCTGCTGCAGTGATGCTGCAGTCAAACACAAACATTGTGATTAGACATTCAAGAAGAGCCTCTTAAAGATACTCTGTGTCTCTTGACCTAAACACATAATCTGGTTAAATCCGATTTATGTTCATTAATGCCCCCAGTGTAAATTAAAGTAATAAATTGGTTACTGATTAATTACAGAAGTACGTTGGTGACCATAAAGATGTAAGCCTTTGACCATCGGGATAAAATGTGGTTGGAAAACTTAACAATCATTGATAAAGATTCATCAGTAGCTCGAGCAAGACCAAATTGTTCAGTTTGCCTTTTTGCTCCCCATCAGGTCACTTTCACCATGTGACAAAAACAACTCCCCACTGTACACACTCAAGCCACCAACAACTTTCTAAATCCTCGATAAAAATCTGACAGGTTGCAATGATGCTCCAAATAACTTTTTGTAAAAGAAATACACAGAAAATATTGTGAAAATTGGTTTATTTTATATCTCCTAGTTTTAACTGAAGAGATAAAAACATGTATGAAATATCACAAACTGCAGTATTGTATAAATGCTTACATCCTGCTGATGCAATGGAGACATCTTCTAGTGACGGTGTACATCCGTGTGTGTGTGAGGAGGTTCCTAAACTCACTGACATAGAAATGGATGTCCACAACTCCCGCTGTGCAGGCGGGGTCAGGACCCTCCTCACGTTGGGTGAAGAGGGGTGGTGCTGGGGCCGGTCAGATATAAAGTGCTGAGAGTGGATCTTTGGTCCTCTGTGCAGCTCTGTCCACTCTCAGCTGTTCCAGGATTGCTAAAGACACTGCCCTGCAAAGCAATAACACAAGAAAGTTGTCATTTGAACACAAAACAGATTTTCATTGTTGGTAGTTGCAGTATGTTGTTAAACACAATTTAAATCCAACATACACACATGAAAACTATAAATAAACTTAAACCTACAGTGCTGCTGACATCAAACCATGATTTATACCAACTACTGGAAGAATTTAGTCTTCAAGACAGTTTTTAGTCAATGTGAGGTGATAACTTACATAGTTCGAAAACAGCACCACTCTCCAGTTTGTCCTTTGGTCATCCATCCTTCTCATCAGGTCATGGTAAGGCTGTCGTCTGGGTGGGGTGTTGAGTGTCTGAAGTGCTGAATGCTGGGAGATGAAAAGTGTAAAGCAGCTTTATTGAATTTAAAGACAAAAAAAATGAATTCACAGATCACTGATTTGTTAAATTTACTTTTCTTCTCATGTGTTTTTATCTTACCTCTGATCCCTTAGCCACAGGCTATACCTTATGTAAAAAGAGACTACTGTCAGTTCACTACATCATTTTTAAACCTATTCTACTTATTTGTGTTGACATTAAGTATGGGCTGTCATGGCTAACCAATGGACACACCTGCAGCCGGAGTTCTGGCAAGCAAAAGGTGACAGTTTATTTACAAAACGGGAATCCACACACGCGCTCTCCTCTTCAGCACAATAACCGCCGCTACTCATGCTGCCACACTCAGGGATCACAGGGAAGGGTACATCACCAGCTCCGGGGAAATGTGTACACAGAGAGCACGATTAGATCCAACAGGCAAAATACACAGAGAGAGTTTGCTCAAGCTGTGATTCAATGTTCCAGCGAAGACTGCTTCGTGCCGAACACTCATACGGAGCTCCAGCAGATCAGCAACAGATGGAGGCAATCACCGCAGGTGCATGGGTCAAGAGGGAGAGCCCACAATGAGCTGCGCCCAGGCAAGCAGGAGAGATTGATTTTCAAAAACACATTTATTCACTTAATAGTGAATCATACAAAAATTCTGCTCAAACCAACACATTGCTAAATAAAAGTTCAGAGTTATTTAAAGTAAAGAGACTACCTTTATAGTCCCAAAGATTTTGAAAAACATCCAGGCCATCCATTTTGAAATAATATTTATACTCTAACATTACTCTTGCTCTTAACATACTCTTGAAGAGCTCTACACAATCAATATTTCGTCCATTATAAATCTTATATTTTCTACTCAAGTAAATTACCAACTTTGCTTGACCCAAGAAAAAAATGATACATCGTCCCTTTTTCTTTTTCCTTTTGTCATATGAAAAGCCAAAAAAAACCCCACTCTTTTGTAAAAAAAAATTAAATTCTACAAAGGATTTCCAAATACCATTAAGTACTGAAAATGAATCCATTAACCTGAAACACTGTACGAAACAATGAAAAATAGTTTCTCTCATTGAACAAAAAGGACATTTATCTGAAACCCCATGATGGACACAAGAGGCAACTGGTGAAGGCAATTGTAGCTTGCCTTCACCAGTGTATGAATGTGAGAGTGAATGAATAGTGGTATTGTAAAGCGCTTTGAGGGGTCCCGAAAAGCACTATATAAATGCAATCCATTATTATTATCATTATAAGAGCATTAACCGCACTGATACCATGTAAAATTCGCCACTGTAAATCACCTGTGTTCTTAGTCAATGGTGGCTTGTACAGCATCCCCCATACAGGTGTCACATCAAAACCAACCTTAAAATGTTCTCTCCAAGGCGTATGATTTTTACCTTTTAACTTTATTCCAGGAGCTTTACCATTTTCCATACTCGACAAAGCTTCCTGCAGTTCTTGCAGAGTTGAGGCAGGCTCCAACACGATACTGTCTTGCTCTGAGACCTCTGGCAAGTTACTGAGAAACTCTTCACTAGCCACGGAATCTTCTCTAAACTCACTGACATACAGCTTTGAAAAATAATCAGCAGCCTTTTTCTGTAATTCAGTGGGTTCAGTCAGCTCTTTCCCATCCTCAGATTGAATACAGTGAATACGACGATTCTGTCCATTGTTTTTTTCCAAACTAAAGAAGAATTCTGAGGGAGCATCCATTTCAGCAACATTTGAAAACATGAATGGACCAGGGCGGCCTGTGCTCTAAACCCTAGCACATCACCCAAAACAGCGTTTTTACTTTTGAGTGCCTGAAAATGGTCTCGATCTCCTGTGGACTCACTCAAATTTTGAAGATCCACTACATCAGTCTCTAATTTTTTATATAGATTTTACCATCTCACTTATGTGTATTGAACACAGAACTGCTGAATTTCTATTTTACCAATATCCCACCATTGCTGCAAGGAAGCAAACTGACACTTCGTAGTTCTCCATTGATAAATGAGGACCTTTCCACAAATGTTTTTCCATGTGATGATGTCCTCTTGCTTTTTAATCTAATGACTGCACTGACTTCTTTTTCATTAAATGCTTTTCTTTGTAATCTGATGTATGTCATGCATGTATTATTTTAAGACAGGTGGGGATTATGTGTCCTCACTCTGTCTTCACCATTAATGACCTATTTACTTGGGCGTGACTTAACCAATTAACCAGTACAAACCTGTTATATGTCAGCTGGTTTATCCATGAAGATGTGATTGGTTAATTGGAATTTTTTTCTGTTTACTGTTTTTAATTTAAGCACACTTCTACTATGTAGCACAGATTAACTAATTTGTCTGGACCTGTCATGGTCCTGGGTCGTTGACCCAGCGTTTTGTTTTGTGATTATTTCCCTCTGTCTAGTTATTCTGTGTCCTCCCCCCTTGTGTCCGGTTTGGGTTCTAGATTTCCTGTTTTGTTCTGAAAGTCTGTGTCTGTTGTCATTGTGTTCAGCTTGTGTCCTCCAGTCATCATGTGTATTCAGATCAGCTGTTCTTCCCTCCTGTGTGCGATTACCTGATTACCTTGTGTGTGTATATTTAGTGGGTGTCGGTCTGTGTTTGTTGTCGGCTCGTCTGCGTTCATCCATGTATCACTGCGTTAATCTACATTCATCTGCGTTCTATGGTGTTCCTGTCTCTGCGTCTCTCTGCCCCGCACCCCTTTGTATGGTCCCAGGTTTGTCACTTAGTTTCTCCCAGTTTAGGTTTCCGTTTATAATTACTCGTGCTTCATTGCCTGTTTTTGCCACTACCACCCTGTAAATAAAACGTCACTCGTATCATCAGTTTGCTGCATTTTGGGTCCTCCTTTTCCTCCACACCACACGGCTCCCTCCGCCGGCCGTGACAGTACGAGCCGACCAACATGGACCCAGCAGCATTCGCACCTACCCAGGAGTTTCGGGAGGAGGTAACCGACACGGTCGCAAGGTTGGTAAACCTGTGGCTCGAGCAGGAGGAAGAAGAGTTCCACCGCGCTGTAGAAGCCAGGCTACAGCAGCTACTCTCTGCACACTCCTGGCTGCTAGACTCGCTTCACCCGCTGGCACGGGACTTCCTCCTTCATGAGCTGCACCTTCGCCCTCCAGCCGCTACCGCTTCCCAACCCAGCCCGCCGGAGGTTTTGCCCGGCCCGCCGGAGGTTTTGCCCGGCCCGCCGGAGGTTTCGCCCGGGAGGAAGCGACGATCGCGCCGTCGGCGCGTCGCCCCACAGCCGGAGAGTAGGACTTCGGAACTGCCGGCTGTGGTGAATGGAAAAGACACTCCGTCTGTTTCGCCAGCTCGAATGACTGTTTATTCCGGGGCTGTGTTTGTTGAGCCAGCTGCCCAGCAGGTAGCTCAGTTAGCCGCCCAGCAGCCACTAGCTCTGTTAGCCACTCAATCGCCACCTCCTTTACAGTCACAGCCAGACCTATTAGACACTTGGTTACAATCCATAGCTCAGTCAATAGCTCAGTTGGCAAGAGACTCATCAGCTTTATTATCAGCTCAGCCACCTATTCAGCCACCATCTACACCAGCTCCGCCTGTACTACAAGTCCAGTCCGTCCAACCGGAAAAGCGCTGTTTTACACCTGTTCATGTCAAGCAGAGAGACACACCACATAACGCAGTTGTCAGTCCGCAACAGCTGGCCAGCCCAGAGACTGTGACGCACTCCAGGGCCTCCCCAGAGGCTGGGTCCCAGCCCCCGGCCGACTCTGGACCCCTGGAGATTAAGAAGCCAGCTGAGGACTGCATCCGGCTGTCGCTGCCTGAGCTGGGTCAATGCTCTGTGCAGCTGCAGTCTGCCTTGTGTTTGCCAGAGGCCCGTGCGCCTGCTGGATCTGATCTGTTCCTGCCAGAGGCCCGTGTGCCTGCTGGTTCTGACCCGTACCTGCCAGAGGCCCGTGTGCCTACTGGTTCTGTTCTGTGCCTGCCAGAGGCCCGTGTACCTACTGGTTCTGTTCTGTGCCTGCCAGAGGCCCGTGTGCCTGCCAGAGGCCCGTGTGCCTACTGGTTCTGTTCTGTGCCTGCCAGAGGCCCGTGTGCCTGCTGGTTCTGTTCTGTGCCTGCCAGAGGCCCGTGCGCCTGCTGGTTCTGAACTGTGCCTGCCAGAGGCCCGTGCGCCTACTGGTTCTGACCTGTGTGTTCCAGGGGCCCCGGTGCCCACTGGTCCAGAGACAGTTTTCGCTGGGGGGCCCGAGGAGCCCGTCCAGCCTCCTCCTTCGCCTGCTGGGGGGCCCGAGGAGCCCGTCCAGCCTCCTGCTTCGCCAGCTGGAGGGCCCGAGGAGCCCGTCCAGCCTCAAGACTCGTCAGCTGGAGGTTCAGGAGAACCTAGCCAGCCTCCTGTCTCGTCAGCTGGGGGGCCCGAGGAGCCCGTCCAGCCTCAAGACTCGTCAGCTGGAGGTTCAGGAGAACCTAGCCAGCCTCCTGTCTCGTCAGCTGGGGGGCCCGAGGAGCCCATCCAGCCTCAAGACTCGTCAGCTGGAGGTTCAGGAGAACCTAGCCAGCCTCCTGTCTCGTCAGCTGGGGGGCCCGAGGAGCCCGTCCAGCCCCAAGACCCATCATCGCCACCAGCTGCAGCCTCTGTGTCTCCATCCTCGCCAGCTGCGGCCTCTGTGTCTTCACCCACGCTGTCGCCTGGTCCAGCCACTGCTTCACCCACGCCGTCGCCTGGTCCAGCCACTGCTTCACCCACGCCGTCGCCTGGTCCAGCCACTGCTTCAGCCTCGCCAGGTCCGGCCTCTGCTTCAGCCTCGCCTGGTCCGGCCTCTGCTTCAGCCTCGCCTGGTCCGGCTCCAGCCTTCGTGTCTTCAGCATCGCCTGGTCCGGCTCCAGCATCCTCGTCAGCATCGCCTGGTCCGGCTCCAGCATCCTCGTCAGCATCGCCTGGTCCGGCTTCTGCTTCAGCATCCTCTTCAGCTGCCTCGTCTGGTCCAGCCGCTGCTTCGGTCTCGTCTGGTCCAGCCGCTGCTTCGGTCTCGTCTGGTGCTGCGACGGCCACGCCACCTTCGGGTCCCAAACTGCCGCCTCGACATCGGCGGTCATCTGCCAGGCCGCTGGTGGAGCGTCATCGTCAACATGGACGACCTCCTAGACGCCGCCGTTGCCGTCCGCACGGTCGGCCGCCTGACTTGTGTCATCGCCGCCGTTGCCGTCCGCACGGTCGGCCGCCTGACTTGTGTCATCGCCGCCGCTGCCGTCCGCACGGTCGGCCCCCTGAGCGGTTTCCCTGTTGCCGCCGCTGCCGTCCGCACGGTCGGCCCCCTGAACGGTTTCCCTGTTGCCGCCACTGCCGTGTGCACGGTCGGTCCCCTGAACGGTTTCCCTGTTGCCGCCGCTGCCGTGTGCACGGTCGGCCCCCTGAACTGCCTCCACGTTGACCCAGCGTTTTGTTTTGTGATTATTTCCCTCTGTCTAGTTATTCTGTGTCCTCCCCCCTTGTGTCCGGTTCGGGTTCTAGATTTCCTGTTTTGTTCTGAAAGTCTGTGTCTGTTGTCATTGTGTTCAGCTTGTGTCCTCCAGTCATCATGTGTATTCAGATCAGCTGTTCTTCCCTCCTGTGTGCGATTACCTGATTACCTTGTGTGTGTATATTTAGTGGGTGTCGGTCTGTGTTTGTTGTCGGCTCGTCTGCGTTCATCCATGTATCACTGCGTTAATCTACATTCATCTGCGTTCTATGGTGTTCCTGTCTCTGCGTCTCTCTGCCCCGCACCCCTTTGTATGGTCCCAGGTTTGTCACTTAGTTTCTCCCAGTTTAGGTTTCCGTTTATAATTACTCGTGCTTCATTGCCTGTTTTTGCCACTACCACCCTGTAAATAAAACGTCACTCGTATCATCAGTTTGCTGCATTTTGGGTCCTCCTTTTCCTCCACACCACACGGCTCCCTCCGCCAGCCGTGACAGGACCTATGGCTGACCTGTGTGAGGTGGTGAGAAGACCCAAACACAGGAGAAAAGGAACTACTTAGCAAAAAGCGAGCTGTTTATTTAGGCTGAACATTAAGGTACAAAAAAATCCCCCAACCAACCAAACAAACAAACAAACAAATAACCTAAACTGGGAAAATACTAGGGACATGGACCCTGAGAGACACAAAAACTGATGAGAAGAGACTCGGACAAGGGTCAAGAGGCCACTGAGAAAATTTATACACAAGGGGAAGAATAGACGAGTGGAGACAGCTGGGAAACACAGCAGAAACAAATAAGATATAATGAGAGACAAGGAGTATCGAAATAAAACAGCAAGTAGCACGAACATATGAACGTCACACTAGGACAGGGATTAGGGAACACTGCAACATGACAGACTAGAGAGACAAGGACAAAACACAAAAAGAGAGGAACATGGGAACAGGTAAGAGAGACAAAACACAGAGATATGAGTAAGACCTAGAGCGAGAGAAATAGAGAGAGACCGCGAGAGAGGGAGAGTGATAGACAGAGAGAGAGAGAGAGAAAGAGAGAGAGAATGAGGGTCACACAGAGAGGCAAAGTGAGCAAGACAGAGCGAGAGAGCGAGAGAGTGACACAAGGAGGTACACTAAAATGGAGACAAGACACTGAGGACAAGACAGACTGAGAAAAGCTAAAGTAAACTAAATACCCTAAAATAAACCTGAATCAACAGGGATAAACTGCATAATCAGAAGAATATAAGAACAAGAAAGATTAAAGATTAAATTACCAAAAATCATCCCACAGATGTAATATTATCTACAGCTACTCTTAGTACCATTGATGTTAGGTTAGACTCTTTTTCTCTAATTGATCTTTCTGAGTTAAGTCATAATTACTTCCTCCAAACCATCAACGTGTCTTTTAGACCCCATTCCTACAAAACTGCTCAAAGAAGTCCTGCCATTAATTAATTATTTGATCTTAAATATGATCAACCTATCTCTAATAATCGGCTATGTACCACAGGCCTTCAAGGTGGCTGTAGTTAAACCTTTACTCAAAAAGCCATCTCTAGACCCAGCAGTCTTAGCTAATTATAGGCCAATCTCCAACCTTCCTTTCATATCAAAAATCCTTGAAAGAGTAGTTGTCAAACAGCTAACAGATCATCTGCAGAGGAATGGTTTATTTGAAGAGTTTCAGTCAGGTTTCAGAGCTCATCACAGCACAGAAACAGCTTTAGTGAAGGTTACAAATGATCTTCTTGTGGCCTCTGACAGTGGACTCATCTCTGTGCTTGTCCTGCTAGACCTCAGTGCAGCGTTCGATACTGTCGACCATAATATCCTATTAGAGCGATTAGAACATACTGTAGGTATTACAGGTACTGCACTGCAGTGGTTTGTATCATATCTATCTAATAGACTCCAATTTGTTCATGTAAATGGAGAGTCCTCTTCACACACTGAAGTCAATTATGGAGTTCCACAGGGTTCAGTGCTAGGACCAATTCTGTTTAAATTATACATGCTTCCCTTAGGCAGCATCATTACAAGACATAGCATACATTTTCACTGCTATGCAGATGACACCCATGAAGCCATGAAGCCAGATAACACACACCAAAACTGCAGGAATGTCTTAAAGACATAAAGACCTGGATGGCCGCTAACTTTCTGCTTCTTAATTCAGATAAAACTGAAGTTATTGTACTCGGCCCTGAAAATCTTAGAAATATGGTATCTTACTCTGGATTCTTACTCTGGATGGCATTACCTTGGCCTCCAGTAATGCTGTGAGGAACCTTGGAGTCATTTTTGACCAGGACATGTCCTTCAACGCACATATTAAACAAATATGTAAGACTGCTTTCTTCCATTTGCGCAACATCTCTAAAATTAGAAATATCCTGTCTCAGAGTGACGCTGAAAAACTAGTTCATGCATTTATTACTTCCAGGCTGGACTACTGCAATTCATTATTATCAGGATGTCCAAAAAACTCCCTGAAAAGCCTTCAGCTAATCCAAAATGCTGCAGCAAGAGTGCTGACAGGGACTAGAAAGAGAGAGCATATTTCTCCTGTTTTGGCTTCCCTTCATTGTCTTCCTGTTAAATACAGAATTGAATTCAAAATCCTGCTCCTCACATACAAGGTCTTAAATAATCAGGCCCCATCTTATCTTAATGACCTTCTAGTACCATATCACCCTATTAGAGCACTTCGCTCTCACTCTGCAGGCCTACTTGTTGTTCCTAGAGTATTTAAAAGTAGAATGGGAGGGAGAGCCTTCAGTTTTCAGGCCCCTCTTCTGTGGAATCAGCTTCCAGTTTGGATTCGGGAGACAGACACTATCTCTACTTTTAAGATTAGGCTTAAAAATTTCCTTTTTGCTAAAGCATATAGTTAGGGCTGGACCAGGTGACCCTGAATCCTCCCTTAGTTATGCTGCAATAGACGTAGGCTGCCGGGTTTTCCCATGATGCATTGAGTTTTTCCTTTCCAGTCACCTTTCTCACTCACTATGTGTTAATAGACCTCTCTGCATTGAATCATCCATCCATCTTCATCCGCTTTATCCGGGGCCGGGTCGCGGGGGCAGCAGCCTAAGCAAAGAGGCCCAGACCTCCCTCTCCCCAGCCACCTCCTCCAGCTTATCCGGGGGAATACCAAGGCGTTCCCAGGCCAGCCGAGAGATGCATTGAATCATATCTGTTATTAACCTCTGTCTCTCTTCCATAGCATGTCTTTATGCTGTTTTCCTTCTCCCACCCCAACCGGTCGCAGCAGATGGCCGACCCTCCCTGAGCCTGGTTCTGCCGGAGGTTTCTTCCTGTTAAAAGGGAGTTTTTCCTTCCCACTGTCACCAAAGTACTTGCTCATAGGGGGTCATATGATTGTTGGGTTTTTCTCTGTATTTATGAAGCGCCTTGAGGCGACTTTTGTTGAATTGAATTGAATTGAATTGAAAGCTAAACTAAGAAACTGTTGAGGGCTTTTTTATGAGAGAGAAGACAATATGCTCCAATTTTAAGTTTTCACAATTTATCATCGAAATATTTAGAATTTTTAATTGTTTTACATGGCGCCATGGATCTCCTTTCTCTGGCTCAGAGACAAAGGCACTGTGCCAGGGCGGTATACACTTTTATGAATCAAAGAAACTGAATGTTAACATGATTGGTCAAATGAGCTGAGAGTGGCCTTAGGTCTCATACCAGCTCATGTTTCTTCTTCTGCAGCTCTCTGGGCATCTCGCTATATGGAGACGCCCTTTTGCAGGCAACACCCTCGTTACCATGACAACCACCTCTTATGCTCTGGTCAGGCCTGTAGAGTTAAAGAAGGGGTGTAGAGTGCATGCCATAACAACAGATTTATGATCAATGCCACATTCCTGTGAGGGTTTGTGAGGAAGTGCTGTATCTGATAGTATCAGAGTAACACTCTACTTCCAAAACTTACCTACAATACACTCTATACAGTATGGAAAAAAACAGAAATTTGCAATGCCAATCATGAGGTATTAGCCCTAAAGCAAACAAACATTTGATATGTTTCTCATGTTCTATTGTGAGTAAAATATGGGTTTATGAGAATGGCAAATTATTAAATTCTGTTTTGTTTTGTTTTTTTGTTTTTTACATTTTACACAGTGTCCCCAGTTTTTGTAACTGGGATTGTACTTTTCAAGATTGTTTTTCTACATACATCTGTTTGGTTTATAACCCACAGAGAACAATAATATGTGACAAGAGATGAAGATGCAGGGCCTTAAGCAACAGTTATAAAGTGTTACTACTTATTCCATCTATGTTGCACTTGTAGCATATTGCAAATAAGAATCAGTAATAAAGTAAAAATGAAAAAATATGAAAAAGTTGAAAAACATTTATCTGAAAATGGATCATGTTGATCATCCATGTTGATTGATGAAAATATATAATTAACACCTCCATTTTTGAGAGCATTCTTTATTTACAGCATTTTTTTCTCACCTGCCTGAAACTTTTGCACAGTACTATATATATATATATATATATATATATATATATATATATATATATATATATATAGAGAGAGAGAGAGAGAGAGAGAGAGAGAGAGGTAGCAATTGATTAACTAAATTAACTAAATTATTTTTTGCGCTTACAACCCACAATAGTAAAAGATAACCTGTGACAAAAAAGAAGGAAAAATGTGAAACGCAGGCATATGAGCTGCTTAGACTTCAAACATTACCAGCAAGAGTTTAAGAAATTGTTTATCTTTGTTTTATGACCATTATGTTTATCGTCTTGTTGTCAGTAGAAGGACAGAGATCAACGTTTATATAAATGTTGATCTCTGTCCTTCTATCTTGCATGTCAAATCAGAGATAAGAAACTCTTTTAACTAACTCACATTACAATGAAATCCCATACATTTGATAATGGTGCAGTAATACCAGTGTTGTTAAACCTGACACAACAACATCTTGATGTGTTTAAAAATTTCATTCACTTTGAGTCCATATATGATTGGATTTAAAAGAGGATGGAATAAAATTGACTGAAACGTCAATGTCAAGCGTACAGTGTTTGATAGATCAGATTCCAGTCTAACTATAATTATATCAAAGAAAAAAAAACAGGAAAAGTTGATTAACACCAGCAAGTGGGGTAAACATGTCTCACAAATGACACTGCAATCTCAAAAGCAGGTATAAGCCAAGCTAAAATCACACATACATAAATAGTTATTCTATTCATAATAACTGGATATTGCAGGGGTTTGCATATAGACACATACCTGTCATATGCCATTGCTGCCAACAGTAAAAACTCTGACACAGCTGAGGTGTAATATGAGAATCCTTGGAAGAGACAGAGTGGATACGATATAGTCTGTTTTTCAGACAAAACATCAGATAAGAGCTTCGGATAGATAATCATGCTGTAAAGAACAGAGTTGATTAACAAAGCTGCAATAAAAATATACATTGGCTCATGAAGGTTTTTGCAAGTCCAAATAAGGTACACTATAATGGAATTAAAGCAGAGTATCAGAATATATAATGTGAATATAACCACAAAATAAAGATATCTGTATTTGTGCAATTCTGCAAACCCACCAAGAGTTAACAATGTTACATTTAATTCAACATCCATTAAATAAACAATGCTTTAAAGTACTGTAGTAATATATTTCCTGCACTGAACTAAGAAGGTAAGTAATTGACTCTGTTTTGTGGCTTTGTTTTATCAGAAAACCTTCCATCCTCTATGGGACTCATTAAGTTCTCTACTAACATGTAAACAACTTCAGGGAATCTGACGATTTGACGTTTAGTCCTATGCACTTCATTTTGTTTGCCCATCCATTTGTTTTAAATCCCTGGAACTAGTATAGGATTAGTATAAAAGCAAAGAAAAAAAAAACACGGAAACCACGGAAACCACTACTGCCTTCACACTACATTTTCTCAAGTCTCAAGCTTATCGCGTTCAGTCATCCTCGTGTTGTTAACACTTGATATAGCTATATCTATCACTACAATCATCTCCCTCTGCTTTTCGACCACTATTATCTCTGGCTGGATAGCCATCACCAGTTTGTCTGTCTATATTAGGAATCCCCACACTTAGCTTGGTCATTTTCAGCTACCTTGGGTGATGACCTCTGGACTTCAAGGACATATGCTGCACAAATGTTAATTGGTATACTTGTCCTGCCTGCTAGCATCTTGCACTCTACTCTTATGTGCTGGAGTGTTTCAGGCCAGTCTGCCAGGGGTCTTACCCGGTGTGGTAGAACTAAGGTCATGTCCAAATTCATGGGCTGCATCCTCCTGAGGACCTTCGCGGTCTACGTGGGCCGGGTCCTCAGAAGGTCGGGTAGGCCGGAAGTAAACGGCTGGGGAAATTGGACGGTCTAGGCTTCTGATTAGCGTCACCGCTATCTCGGTGGAGTTTAATAAACTCGGCCGTCTGCTCCTTGCTATCTAAAATATAACAGGACACTGGCGGAAATTCTCGACTGTCTCATACTTCTGTTTAATCAGTTTTCTGTTTGATGTTTATTCAGCTGTGTAAAAAACAAGGAGGAAACCACCAGGGGATTAATAAAGTTTTATTCTAGCTAATCTAATCTAATACCTTTAATCTCAGCCAAACCGATTGACTCACGAACAAATAAAACACTGAAAAAAGCCCAGCAATAAAATTTTTAGGTTGTCTAAGTGACTTATATATTACGTTTAACCTGAGTAGTGAAAGTCTGCGGTGATCTGAAAATGATGTGCCGGGAGTTGTGCCGTTCTCGGCCGCATCAGTAACCCTCGAGCTCCCGGCTAGCTATCGAGCTGGTGGGTAGCAGACGTCTCCGAAAACGTCGAAGCACTTTTGCAAATATGCGATATCTTGATAAACCGAGCAGATATTTGATGTTTACACAGCTACTTTCTTGCCTGAAAATATGTTAAAAGTTTATTTTGTGACCCAGAAAGATTAGTAAGAGTAATTTTAAAACTTAGTAACGACCGCCATTGTTGGAAACTGGAGTTTGGCTGTGATATGGTAGGCCACGAAGGACACACCCGACCCATCCTTCAAATTCGGGAAAAAGGAGGACGCATTTGTCGGCTGCATTCGGAGGAGTCTACGAATTTGGACAGCCTTCGGCACGTCGCTGCGACATAATTGGTCTACAAATGCGGCCTCAGGAGGATGCAGCCCATGAACTTGGACACGACCTAAGTGTTTATGGATCTTTTGCTTAGAGCTTGTTCTTGTGCTGCCATGATTCATACCTCTATGTTTTGTCTTTCAGTCCAGCCTCGTCCAGCCACTGATAGGATTTCTGGATGTCAGCCATGTCTTCTATCTGCCGGTGGTACATACTGTGCAGGGATCTGTCCTTCCATGATTGTTCGTCTCCTTGCTCCTCTTCTCTCTCAGGTTTCTGCAGGTGTTGATTGCCCAGGTATTGTTCTTCTCATTCAGCTCCTTACAACTTGCCATACTCTCTGCAAATATTTGGTTGTTGCAGCTTTCCTAATTGCCTCTTTATGGTTTCCATTTGGTAAATGGTGAATGAGCTGATTCTTATATAGCACATTTCTACTTTTCTGGAGCACTCAAAGTGCTTTAATACAACATGCCACATTCACCCATTCACACGAGCACTTTCCTCTGGATGCAACATAGAGCAACTTAGGGTTAATATCTTGCTCAGGGATTTTTGGCATGCAGACTGGGGGACCCAAATTAAAATACCAACCTTCTGATCAGTAGAGGACTTGCTCTACCTCCTGAGCTACTGCCAACCAATTTTCCTGTGGGACTCCCAGGTACTTGTAGCTATCCTCGATGTCTGCAGTGTTGCCTTCTTATAGTGCAGTCCCCTCAGTTCTGACTACTGTCCCACTCTTAGTTACCATCCAACTACACTTCTCCAGTCCGAATGATATTGTGCTATCATGTCTGTAGATCCTAATGGTGTGGATAACTGAACTGATGTCTTATTCACTCCTGGCATATAACTTGATATCATTCATGTAGGTAGTAGAGGATGGTTGACAATGGCTTCATTCCATTGTCAGTATATGGAGCTAGTCTTGTTGATGAGCTTATCGAGGGGTTCAGGCTTATGCTGAACAGTAGTGGGGACAAAAAATCTACTTGGTAAATCCTGAATTTGATGGTGACTTGTACAATTAACTTAATTAAATTAATGAGATATAGGTTTAAATAGTTTAGTGGGGATGTGGTCAAGTAAATAAACTGTAAGATCATGAGAGGTTCAAAGAATTAAAGACATTTGGATTTGTGGTATAAGAGAAAGAGTTTTCCAGGTCTCTTGGAAACCACACATTACTTATGTTAGGGGGAAACTGGCATGGGAAAAATAAAGCAAATCTTGAATCAGAAAACACTGCACATATTATACTGTGCTTTACTATTACCTTATATGAGCTATTGTGTAGCGGTCTGGTGAAACACATGCAAAAGTAATACACAAACAATAATTATAAAGCAGACAAGACAGGGCAATTAGATTAATAAATAATGCAGGGTACCTGTACCACGTTCCCACGCTACCTTCCTGGCGAAAACGTCATCGTCACAGGGGTAAACAAAGCAGTCAGCTGGTGAAGGTAAAGGTTTCTCTAAGGATTTGTTCTGCTGTTTTCCAACCAGGGCATGGATTATTCCCAAGATTGTTTGTGTCTTGGCATTTCCTGGATCCTCTTGATGCCTGCTTGGTGCCTGTGGTCAGCTTTGATCATGGTCCTCAGCCTCACTGCCCATGCCCTCCCAGGCTAAACCTCCGCTGTGAACATTATTGAAACCTGAGATCGCTGCGTCTGGTTTCTCAACTTACTGAACCCCGTGCTGCAGCTCCAGCTCCTGCAGCGATTGGCCTGGTAAATGCCAGATCCCTTTAAACAAAACTTTTATTCTTCTGGACTTTTTCAGTTCCCATGATCTGGATTCTCTGTGTGTGACTGAGGCGTGTTGGTGAGTCCAGTGCTCTATCTGAACTTTTAGAAAGAAAAAATACTGGGCTAATATGACATTTGTTTATACAGGGATATGCATGTTAATGTGATCCCTGTCCCTGCTTTGTATTTGCCAGTTGTGTTATCTGGGGGTCACATTTTGTAACTTTAAGGAGCACACAGGTCTCTGAGTGTCCGGCAGTCAGACGGCAACGGGAGGCGCTAAGGACACTCTTCATGTGAGAGAAAATTGGCTCACACAGATAGGTAAAGCCAAATACTGTCAATAGGGCCTGTGCAATGTTCTTAAGACAGTTAAACTTGTCTGGTAGTGATGTCCAGCAAGTGAAGATGCAAGCTCCAGGTTCACGCGCAGCTGTGGATTCTAGCTGTGTTCGTAGTTCTGCGAACTTTGTCACCCACACAGTCGAGCTTTTCAGTTCAATCAGCTGCATTTCCATGTCATCTGTGTCTAGCCATTTAAAAAGAGACAAATCCAGCTGCTCATTAAAGCTTTCTGGCTTGATAAGAAAAGAAAACATCGGTCCATACACCTGAAAGTCCAGAAAACCCGTTCAGAATTCTTTCTTGAGTCTTTGGACGTACCCGTGTATTTCCGAGGTGCTGATGCTGCGCTGAGCGGACAGCTCCCTGAGGCGTTTGAAGTAGCAGAACGTGGAAGTTTCAACATTGCTGGAAAAAACTGCCAGTTTTTGAACGAAAGCTTCCCACGTGTCACGCATATCTAAAACAGTTTGTCCGGATCCCTGCAGTTTGACATTAAACTCGTTGAGGTGTCCCGTTATATCAGCGAGAAAGAAAAAATTTTCAACCCACTTCTCATCTTGGAGTTCGGAATGGCTTTGCCCCTTTTTTGCCAGGAATTTTTTTACCACATCAAAACAATCCACAAATCATTCCAGATCCTTTCTACAGCTAAGCCATCTGACAGCACAGTGGAGCGGGATGTCTTTGCATGAGCTATCCAGCTCCTCGAGCAGAGACTGGAATTGGCGGTGAGTCAAAGGAGATCGCTTAACTATAAAGTTCACGACTTTTGCCACTGTGGGCATGACGTCATGAAGATCTGAATTTGAAATCTTGGAACACAGGTTTTCTTGGTGTATTATACAGTGTAGTTTCATGATGGGATCGCCAACTTGTTCCTCAATTAAGGTAACAGCGCCCCTGTGTTTCTCAACCACAGCTGGCGCACCATCAGTTGTCACAGCAAAAATCTTTGTAATGTCAATGCCTTGCTCATCAAAACACTCCTTAAAAACTTTGGCAATATCCTCACCTCGCGTTGTTTCAGGCATCGGGGTTAAACAGAAGAGTTCCTCTTGTACTGCCACATCACAGTATCTTACCATAACAGCCAAACGTGGAATGTCATTGATATCAACGCTTTCGTCCAAAGCTACACCAAACACCTGGGCTTCTCTCAAACCAGCTGTTTGTTGGGCTCTGACATTGTCACCCATTTCCTGGATACGTCGTTCCACAGTTCTGGCTGATGCAGGTATGTCTTGTATCCTTGCTTTAATTGCATCTTTGTTTGGAAGCCCATTAAATAACACTTCTGAGCTTGAGAGAAAAGTCTCCTTAACAAATTCTCCGTCTGTAAACGGTTTTCCATGTTTAGCAATACAGTGTGCAATACGATAACTTGCTTCAGTTCCATGATGTTTTGCAGCTGTAAAAACTTTTAGAGTACTTGCTTGCTTCTCATATCTTGACACAGACGTGTAATTGATTCAACTTTCTCTGCCTCATCCTTGAAGGTTTTTTGATGTTTCGTCTCAAAATGTCGTTTAACACTGGAAGTCCGGCAAACAACACTCTCGAGGCAAAGGGCACATACAGCACGATCTTTCTGTTGCGCAAAACCCTAGTCTTCTCTCCAAATTGGCATAAAAGACCAGGGATCGTCTTTTTTAGCTCGCTTCGATATAATTCACAGAACTGGCTACATCCCTCTCGTCTGTGTAATTTTTAGCCAGTTACAAGTAAAACAAGGAGGTGGGGCTGTTAGCTTAGATACTGTCATTAAGACTGTCATTAGCTGTATTGTCATTAGCTCTGTGTGAACTAATTTGTGATGTGCATTGGTGGCCCAGCCGTAGATATTTATTTTTAAATACACCTTCTCAGATTATTTCACTGCATGCTGCGCCATCACTTAACCCTTCGCGTGTCAGCTGTGGCACACGTGCCCAGGGTTGCCTGGTGTAGCTGAAGGAAGTCATCTAGCAATTGGTCATGTGGTCAGCTGTAGACTAGTGCATGTTTTTTTATTTGGCTCTCAGCTCTTATCTTCTGAGCTCTCCTGCCCCTATCTTCCCTGCTTAGCTTCTTATGTCCTTGTCTTGTCTTGTGTTTTTTCTTATTTTTCCCTGGAACACTCTCTCACAGTCTGTTCTCTAAAACCTAAAAGAGGAATTATGGATTTGATCAACTGGTCTCTGAATGCAATTGACACCCCTTCTCAACGAGAATCTGGGCTCAGGTGAGCCTGACTGCTGAAGATATCTACCTATTCGGAACCATAATAACAGGGTTCTTGCTGATCGGAGCTGGCTTGGCCCTGGCTTATCGAAGAATTAAGGAAGTGGAACCAGCTGTTCAAACCCCCAAAAGGCTGCCCACTGGGATTGAAATGATGGGACGAGGCATGAGTTTCTCAAAATGGGCTCATTGAGTGCAGCACGGAGAAGATCTTGGAGAACGCACGGCTGCCGTGAATACTCAGAACAAGACATCTGAGTGAAAAACTGGATTACATCTGGAGGGGCTAGCTCGAATAACACCTTTGAGCGCAAATTCGATCACATCTTGGCGAAGTGCACTGCGGTCATGAGTTCTCAGAACCTGCTCTTTGAGCAAAAAGAATGACAACATCACAGAACGTAAGTTTGGATAACATCATAGAAAGCTCACGGCTCTCCAACGGCAGATTGAGAGACCAGTGTTGGACTGTTAGAACAGCTTTGAAATTCATATGAGTTGATCGCACTAAAGTAAAAACCATCATCACTTCATGCGGAGACCCCTTCGGCGCCAGCTGCGGCCTCAAGGCTGGAGCTGAACAAAACACCCTGATAACGACTGTGTTTAGACTGTTCCCCCCATTCCATGCAAGGCCACCTGGGTTGGCTGGAAGACTGTTTACTTATCCTGGCGGGGCGAAGGACACTGTTTCAGCTGAACTCTGGACACACACACACACACACACACACATACACTGATATGCACACATTGATCCCCCCTCCCTGTCCAAACGCCTTCGATGCTTGTGCTTGCGCCATTAGCGTGCTGCTTGCTGTAACCCTAATTTCCTTCGGGATTAATAAAGTATTCTGATTCTGATAAACAAGCCACAATGTGAGTGTGTGTTATCGATCCACTACAAATACTACTGCAACATTTCATGCTGAGAGACAGCAAAAGTGGTGAATGTTAGCCACTTCCTCTATCTCCAGCCCATGCAGGGGCCTATCCTTCCATGATGGTTCTTCTCCTTGCTCCTCTTCTTTCTTGAGTTTCTGCTGCCTGAAGTACTCACTAAGGAATTAACAACCCTAGTCTGTAACAAAGTCAGCAAAGAAGGATGTAAAGCTATAAAACTCCACTGTATTATTCACCAACAAGTACTCTGTGCTAAACATTTAAAATATGACCATGTTATGAAACTGGTGATAAAGGCTATTAATTATATTCGCTCCAAAGCCCTGTACAACCGCCAGTTTCAACAGCTTCTACTCAACATCCAGAATACGGAGATGTTGTGTATTATAATGACGTAAGATGGCTCAGTAGGAGGTCTGCACTGCAGCGGTTCTACTCTCTTATGGAGGAAATCGGACAATTCTTTTTTTGAATTTCACAGTTCTTATTTAAACAGCTGACTTTGAATTAAATCTAACATTAAAAAATAGTTAAATTCAGTAGGAAACATTTTCATAATATAACTGGTGAAATTCAAAATATACTGACAGCTCTCCAAGCAAGACTTCAGTATTAAATAAAACGGTCTAGTTATGAAGTTGAACTTTAATCTGAGCCAAAACCGATTTACTCAGGAACAAATCAAACACTGAAATAAACCAAACATTGACATTTAGAAGTTATCAGAGTGACTTATATATCATGTTTAACCCGAGAAGCGAAAGACCGTAGGGGGGTTGGGGGGGGGGGGGGGGGGTAGGGGGGTTGGGGGGTTGAAAATGATGTGCCTTGAGTCTGCGCCTTGACCACCTGGTCAGCTGGAGTGGGACAAAAAGTCAGTCTGGGCATTTTGACTAGAGACAGGCCCACCAGGTTTTATAGGAAAAACCATAAAGCCTTTGGATGAAAACAAACGCTGTTGTGACAGTGATGTACACTGTCTTGTTGGTATATACGTATGAGTTCTAAACAGTTTACATCATATGACTACTGAAGGACATCTCTTGATTTCACCTTCGTGTTTCCCTCTCACCAGATATCCAAACCGACATCATGACAAGCAGCTTTTACGGCTGTGGCTCCAGTAAACATCAGCTGATACTAGAAAGTAATATTAAATGAATTCTAACAACAGCTGATCAAGCTTAAACGCGCTGCTGTTGTTTAGCGCATGTTTTCATGTTCATTCCGTTTAGTCTAGCTTCCCCTGTCTCGTTATGGTTATTCCTATCAGTTGTGTGTGTCCTCATGTCCCTGTCATCCCTCTGTGTATTTAGGTCAGCGTCTCTCTCAGTTCGGTCCTCCCTCATGGCTCCGTGTCTCTCCCCGTGTTTCCCTAAGTAATTAGATTAGATTAGCATTAGAATTTCCCAGTTTAGTTTAGCATTGTCTTGTATCTTTTTTCCCCGTTCAGTAATAAAGCTGTATTTTGAGTTAAGTCCCGTTTTCCATGAGTTTGTGTTTGGGTCCTCTCCTGCCAGCACACAGACGTTTCATGACAGTCAAATGAGAAGCTTGGCTCCTAGTGGTCTGCAACACTGCAAAGTAAACACAGGTTCAGCATTACTGTTGCTGAGTACAGATTTTGATACTTTTAACTTATAAAGACAGCTTATATGGCAGAGAGCCGTGTGTCTTGATTTATCAAATAAATCATCATCAATTTGAAAATTCTGAGCACATTTTAATGACAACTAAATCACCTTCCACAAGAAATAGTTAACACAATAAAACAGACATAAAACAGACAAGTCAGCTTGCCATATATTTAGGAACTGGGTGTCTTTAAGACTTGGAATGTAAATGTAAGTGTCCAGGTGCCCAGGGCAGCTGTGGCTACAACTGTAGCTGCCTCCACCAGTGTGTGAATGTGTGTGTAAATGGGTGGATGACTGGGTGTGTAAAGCGCTTTGGGGTCCCTGGGGGGGACTAGTAAAGCGCTATACAAATACAGGCCATTTACCATTTTTACCATTTTTCTTCTTTTGGTCAACTTCTGTTGATTATTGTGCTATATAAATAAAGTAAACTTGACAGTCAACACAAAAAGGTTATTATATTCAGATATTTTTCATAATTCAAAATGGAGTAAACATGGGAATGACGGAATAGATTGCCTGAGTACAATTCAATGGCCCATCTTGGTGGAACGGAACCAAAGCTATGAGAGGGATTACAGCAGGACCCCTCGGAGCCAAGATGCTGGTGGTGGAGATAGCTTGAATGGAAAAGTGGGAGTGATAAAACTTAGATTTAGCTGGCAGCACCTGGGAATGCACAGATATGAATATTCACCTATATCTTGTCGTGGAACTTTTTAAAAT
Organism: Diplotaxodon limnothrissa; assembly: GCF_057381915.1. Taxonomy (NCBI): domain Eukaryota; kingdom Metazoa; phylum Chordata; class Actinopteri; order Cichliformes; family Cichlidae; genus Diplotaxodon; species Diplotaxodon limnothrissa. The sequence goes on along the minus strand of NC_140611.1, from coordinate 9,548,986 downwards.
AAAATGCAAACACTTGATGAGTGTCTTTGAAGTGAGTTTTATTCACGTTGCAGCAAGAGAGAGAGTCCAGTCTGAGTGTCTGTCCCACTATGCTTCAAATAAACATGTTATATATGTGTTATTGTCAGAAAAGGTGAGGAAACACTAAGGAAAAATACATTTCCATTACAATCTCTACACATTAAAATATCAACAGCTATGATGACTAATTGGGTTGTTATGATACTAGAATTTCGAACTCGATACATATTAACCAGGAAAATACTTGATACCATATTTGATATTATGGGGAAGATTCTGAACCCACCCTGCAATGACAAAAGTAATGGCAAAGATGTCATATCACTAAAAAAAAAAAAAAAAAAGTTTTAATTTTCATCTACTTTTCCCAATTATATATTTAGTTAGATCTGACAAAAGAAGAACTTAAGATTGAGTTTAGAAGTTTCATTTGTTTTACAAATTATTTATATAATTTAATTGCAGAATGTGAAGGTAGATTTTAGAACCTATCTGTTGTAAGGGTGTTAATATTTTTCATGAAATGGTAAAATATTGAACTTTCATTTCAAAACATTTGATATGTTTTTGATGTGCTATTGTTAATAATATTGTGGGTTTATGACATACATACATACATACATACATACATACAGTGGGGCAAAAAAGTATTTAGTCAGCCACCGATTGTGCAAGTTCCCCCACCTAAAATGATGACAGAGGTCAGTAATTTGCACCAGAGGTACACTTCAACTGTGAGAGACAGAATGTGAAAAAAAAAATCCATGAATCCACATGGTAGGATTTGTAAAGAATTTATTCGTAAATCAGGGTGGAAAATAAGTATTTGGTCAATAACAAAAACACAACTCAATACTTTGTAACATAACCTTTGTTGGCAATAACAGAGGTCAAACGTTTACTATAGGTCTTTACCAGGTTTGCACACACAGTAGCTGGTATTTTGGCCCATTCCTCCATGCAGATCTTCTCGAGAGCAGTGATGTTTTGGGGCTGTCGCCGAGCAACACGGACTTTCAACTCCCGCCACAGATCTTCTATGGGGTTGAGGTCTGGAGACTGGCTAGGCCACTCCAGGACTTTCAAATGCTTCTTACGGAGCCACTCCTTTGTTGCCCGGGCGGTGTGTTTTGGATCATTGTCATGTTGGAAGACCCAGCCTCGTTTCATCTTCAAAGTTCTCACTGATGGAAGGAGGTTTTGGCTCAAAATCTCACGATACATGGCCCCATTCATTCTGTCCTTAACACGGATCAGTCGTCCTGTCCCCTTGGCAGAAAAACAGCCCCATAGCATGATGTTTCCACCCCCATGCTTCACATTAGGTATGGTGTTCTTGGGATGCAACTCAGTGTTCTTCTTCCTCCAAACACGACGAGTTGAGTTTATACCAAAAAGTTCTACTTTGGTTTCATCTGACCACATGACATTCTCCCAATCCTCTGCTGTATCATCCATGTGCTCTCTGGCAAACTTCAGACGGGCCTGGACATGTACTGGCTTCAGCAGCGGAACACGTCTGGCACTGCAGGATTTGATTCCCTGCCGTTGTAGTGTGTTACTGATGGTGACCTTTGTTACTTTGGTCCCAGCTTTCTGCAGGTCATTCACCAGGTCCCCCCGTGTGGTTCTGGGATCTTTGCTCACCGTTCTCATGATCATTTTGACCCCACGGGATGAGATCTTGCGTGGAGCCCCAGATCGAGGGAGATTATCAGTGGTCTTGTATGTCTTCCATTTTCTGATGATTGCTCCCACAGTTGATTTTTTTCACACCAAGCTGCTTGCCTATTGTAGATTCACTCTTCCCAGTCTGGTGCAGGTCTACAATACTTTTCCTGGTGTCCTTCGAAAGCTCTTTGGTCTTGGCCATGGCGGAGTTTGGAGTCTGACTGTTTGAGGCTGTGGACAGGTGTCTTTTATACAGATGATGAGTTCAAACAGGTGCCATTCATACAGGTAACGAGTGGGGGACAGAAAAGCTTCTTACAGAAGACGTTACAGGTCTGTGAGAGCCAGAGATTTTCCTTGTTTGAGGTGGCCAAATACTTATTTTCCACCCTGATTTACGAATAAATTCTTTACAAATCCTACCATGTGGATTCATGGATTTTTTTTTTCACATTCTGTCTCTCACAGTTGAAGTGTACCTCTGGTGCAAATTACTGACCTCTGTCATCATTTTAAGTGGGGGAACTTGCACAATCGGTGGCTGACTAAATACTTTTTTGCCCCACTGTACATCTGTTTGGTTAATAACTCACACTGACCAATAAAATGTGACAAGTGGTGAAGATGCAGGTCCTTGGGCAACAGTTACAAAGTGTTACCACTTATTCCTTTAGTGGAGAATCTATGTTTCACTATGTTCCACTAGCATATCCTAAATAATATTTAGCAATAATGTAAAAATGAAGAAATACAAAAGTTTAAAAACATTAATCTGAAAATAGACTTAATTACCTATCATTTTACCTATGGCAGAATGGATATGTTTATGTTAAGACAACTGCATACATTTTTCATTAATTGCTTCCCAAAAGCTCCTAGGTTGTAACTTACCAAAACTCTGCAGCTCTGAAACTGTAGGTATTACGTTCAGATGAGCATTGTACTGAGTACAGCAACATACAACTTGAAAAAACTAAAAAAGAATTGTGTGAAATGAATTAAAACTAATGTCATTTATTTTGCTCATATACGTTTTCTTTAAAAAGATTGATTACTCTGTTAGACTTGTAATTATGAGAAACTAAAGAAAAACTTGTTGAGGAATAGTATATTTACAAAATAAACTTAGAACATGTTTGTCCTATTATCAGTATGGACTTAATACACCAACAGTAAATCATAGCAATAATTTATGAATAATTAAATAAGTAAAAATGACATTTTTATGTTTTACTTTTTGATTATGTTAAAAAGTGTTTTCAGTAATTTCAGCAAACTGATTACATAACAATTAAGGCACATTAGCATTGATAGTTAATACACGATGATTCTGGCATGACAAAAGAATCTTTTTAGCTGTTTAGAAATTTCCTTCATTTTGAGCCCATAAATGAATGGATTAAACAATGGATGATAGAGCACTATTTGTAATGTCATTAGTAATCGTGCAGCTTTTGGAAAATCTGATTCCACTCGAGCTATGCTTACATCATAGATACTTAAACAGGAAATACTGATTAAAACTAACAGATGGGGTAAACAGGTCTCTGCAGCTTTCTTCCTAATTTCTTTGCAACTTTGATATGAGATGATAAAAATGTTCGTATAAGTGAAAACTATGAAGAGCACAGGAAGTATTATAAGATCTATTAAAGCAACCACTCCAAATACAATAATTAATCTTGACTTTACACACAGAAGAGTGTAAACTGCATTATTACAAAATATTCCCTTTAAATTAAAGTTACACAATGTTGCTTCAGCACTCCCTATTGCTTGGATTGCAATATGAACAGCAGGTATAAGCCAAGATACGACCAGGAAAATGATCACAGTGGTTTTGTTCATGATAGTTGGATATTCAAGAGGTTTACAAATAGCCACATATCTGTCATAGGCCATGGCTGCCAAGAGAAAGAACTCTGAACTGCCTAAAGTGTAAAATATAAAAAACTGAAAGAGACAGGCTGAATATGTTATGACTTGTTTTTCAGATAAAAAGTCAATCAGAAGTTTTGGGTAAATAGTTGTGCTGTAAAGGAGACAGTTCAGCAGCAAAGCTGCAATGAAAATGTACATAGGCTCATGAAGGTTTTTATGAATCCAGATCACATACACGATGGTAGAATTACTGCATATTATTATAATGTATAATGTAAAGATAATACAAAAATAAACATATCTGTACTTGTTAACCTCAATGTATCCATCTAGAGTTACATATGTGGTATTTAACTCCTCATCCATGAATTAAAAAAAATGCTACAAAATAAATATATAGCAGCATAAAGATATCAGAACTTCAAATACAAGTACACTCATCAATCAAATGCTTATAGTGAATCATATGTATGTGGACTGAAGAAGAGTTTTATTGGTTTGCTTCAACCTTGAGGGAGCTGAACTGTGAAAGTCAGTTACATCATTGTTCAGCCTCTTTTACTTGAGGCTTTAGTAGTTAGAGCTAATGGATCATAAGTTGCAGCTAACAATGACAATGATCAGCCAACTTCTATTAATCTAGTATAGAATTTTAATAATGTAGCAAGATTTTATTGTTGAGTGTATCCTGGCTTTTTTGCACTCGGGTCCATATCTTATTTCATCAGGAGTTTTTATTTGGTTTCCAGTTTAGGTGGTGTGGTTTTATGCCTTGTGTACATTTTCAGTGAAAAAAAAACTTGGATAACTACCATACTAAATAATAATAATAATAAAAATAATAATTAAAAAAAAACTTTAACAAAAACAAGGACATCAAGCTTGTGCATTACGAATGTCTTTTCATACATTATTTTATTTATAGCCTATAAATAAAGCCTATATATAGCATACATGGAAAAAATTCCCCCGCTGACCCCTGCGGGCGGTCTATCCTTCAAGCTCCGGTCCTCTACCAGAGGCTTTGGAGTTTGAGGGTCCTGCACAGTATCTTAGCTGTTCCTAGGACTGCGCTCTTCTGGACAGAGATCTCCAATGTTGTTCCTGGGATCTGGTGGACCCACTCGCCTAGTTTGGGAGTCACCGCACCTAGTGCTCCGATTACCACTGGGACCACTGTTACCTTCACCCTTCACATTTTCTCAAGCTCTTCTCTGAGCCCTTGGTATTTCTCGAGCTTCTCGTGTTCCTTCTTTCTGATGTTGCTGTCATTGGGAACCGCTACCTCTATCAGAATCAGAATCAGAATACTTTATTAATCCCGAAGGAAATTAGGAATTATCACTATGGCCGTCTCCTTCTGTTTGTCTACCACCACTATGTCCGGTTGGTTAGCCACCACCATTTTGTCCATCTGCATCTGCATCTAAGTCCCACAGGAACTTAGCTCGGTCATTCTCCACCACCCTTGTGGGCGTCTCCCATTTTGACCTCAGGACTTTAACGCCATATTTGGCACAGATGTTTGTGTATACCATGCCAACCACTTGGTTATGGTGTTCCATGTATACCCTGCGTGCTAGCATCTTGCATCCTGCTGTTATGTGATGGATTGTCTCTGGAGCATCTTTACACAGCCTGCACATGGGGTCTTGCCTGGTGTGATAGACCCCAGCCTCTATCAGTCTTGTGCTCAGAGCTTGTTCCTGTGCTGCCATGATTAGTGCCTCTGTGCTGTCTTTTAGTCCAGCTTTGTCCAGCAACTGGTAGGATTTCTGGATGTCAGCCACTTCCTCTATCCTATTGTCCCTCTATGATGGTGCCTCCTCTTTCTCGGGTTTCTGCTGCCTGAGGTATTCCCTGAGCATGTGGTTGGTTAGGGCCATCTTCCTGATGTATTCATGGATGTTTGCTGCCTCATCCTGGACTGTGGTGCTGACACACCAGTCCTTGCTTTTGCTTAGCATACAGCCTCAGGGTGCTGGATTTGGGGTGAAACCCTCCATGCATGGTCAGAGTCTCCTGATCATGATGTCACTGGCTTCTATCTCCACCTTTGGCCAACTTATTATGCCAGCAGGGTACCTGATCAAGGGCAGGGCATAGGTGTTGATAGCCCAGATCTTGTTCTTACCATTCAGCTGACTCCTCAGGACTTGCCTGACCCTCTGCAGGTACTTGGTGGTTGCAGCTCTCCTAGCAGCCTCTTCATGGTTCCCATTTGCCTGTGAGATCTCCAGGTACTTGTAGCTGTCTTCAATGTTTGCAATGTTGCCTTCTGGTAGTTCCATCCCCTCAGTTCTGACTACCTTCCCTCTCTTTGTTATCATCCACTTTGTTCAAGACAGTCCAATGAAATCTAAAAACCATTGCATTCTTCAGTTATTCAGTTCTCACCCCACGCTGCCCAACTGAATCCAGTTCTGGGACTGATAGAGTATTACCACCCAGGAGCTCTGTGTTGGAAAATCCATGAGAAGACTTTAACAAAGACGCTCCCTTTAAATCAGTATCAGAATCAGCATACTTTATTAATCCCTTGTGAAATTATGTGGGTTACGGGTTGCTCCAGTACAGTGACATTAGAAAAAACAATAACAAAAACAAAAACAGACTAGACTATTAACAATAGAATATCTTAAGATCTAAGGAATAGCACAATATATACAAATCACCAAATAATAAATATCCAGATGTGATTGCAAATAAATATCAAGAAAATAGACGGCAACATTACAGAGTAAGAAAAGAGTGTGTGCAAAAGGATGTAACTTTTGCAGTGTTTACAGTGTATTAGACGGAGGAGTTCTACAGGGAGATGGCCACAGGCAGGAATGATTTCCTGTGTCGTTCAGTGGTTTTTGGTAATTTCAGTCTCTCACTGAACGTTGATGTGATACTACAGAACTTTAATAACTTTTATCTGAGTAGACTGAGTTTCACTTTAGTGGACCTAAGCCTCCTAGTTTTTTCTCATGAAAGACTGAATAGGTTAATCAAGTTTTGGTTGTTCTTTTTTCTTTACTTTCTTTTCTTTTTCTGGATACTGGTTCCGGGTCGCTACTCGTGCGGTCCACCGGCCAGTCAGCTGAAAAGTTTTTTCAGTCACTTTAATTTTAAAACTGTATATACTGTATATTCTGTGCATTTATTATCTCACTGTTATACCCTGTTCTTACTGTCCTTATCTTCAACGTTATGCTGCTCGGTTGTCTGTTAATTGCCCCTTGGGGATGAATAAAATCTTCTGATTCTGATTACTACCCTAAGAGATCAATTGTCAAAGCACCTTAAGTAGATGGTATAATAATTTCGAGCTTTGAAGTAAATTTTGATTCTATTACTTAATGTGCAGAAACAGAATTACAATTTAGCCACACTACTTGCATGCTGACTTGGGGTATCTTTGCCACTGTTTATTAGACACTGAACTTCTGGACTGCAAAGCTGCCTTAAAGTCAAAACAACTCTTCACAGTTTAAAAAAGGTCACATGAATGCATGTTGTGGTGGAGGGTTTGCTGAAATCCGTGGAGGGTGAAGTAGAGTGATTAAAAACATACTGCATGGTCAGAGCAGGACGCATTAGAACTGTGGATAGGATCTTGTAAATACAATTCCCAGCCAGGTAACTCAATGGACAATAAACTAAATTTAACTTACATAACACTTAATGGGTATGTAGAGGTGGAAAAGTGCAGATATGTCTATTTTCTGATTATTTTTACAATATATGCTGCAGTAATTTTCTCTAATTCCACCATTATTCGTCTTATTGTGTTTCATCAAAGCCTTCATGAGCCCATGTATATTTTTATTGCAGTTTTGCTGATTAACTCTACTTTTTTTTGCACAACCATCTACCCAAAGTTTTTGCTTGATGTTTTATCTGAAAAACAGATTATATCACACACACACACACACACACACACACACACAATGTGTCACTTTCAGTATTTTGTACTTTACACTTCAGGAGCTTCAGAATTTTTAGTGTTGGCAGCCATGGCCTATGACAGATATGTGTCTATATGCAAACCTTTGCAATATTCCGTAATCATGAAAAAAAACTACCATCTCTGTTTTCTTGGTCTTAGCGTGGCTTGTGCCTGCTTGTCAGGTTGCAGGAACAACTGTCAGGGCTCTGTGTGCGGGCAGGCAGAGATGAGGATCCAAATGCAGGACTCGAACACAGAATTGTAACTCACAAAACCTCAGCTTTATTGCTGGCAGGAAAACAAACATGAAGTGAGGATGGAACACTGAGACCAAGGCCACACAGGCATAATCTGAGGGTACGACGCGACACTGGGCATGGGAAAACAGGGCTTAAATACACAGGGTAGTAATGAGGAAATGGGCCACAGAAGGGAGACACAGCTGGGAGAGATCAGGGCTAACGAGACATGGGGAACAAAGCTGCACACACTAACATAAGACAAAGACTTTCACAATAAAACAGGAAACATGAATCACAACTCAGAGACATGGACTCAACACAGAGACAGAAAATGAAACATGGAACTAAACTATACATGAAACCACCATTCCTAAAACATGGATAATAGAAACATGAAACTCTAATAATAATAATAATAATAATAATAATAATAATAATAATAAACATCACAACAAGAGAATGAGAAACAATCCAAAACACCAAGATAACTGAAACACAAAGTACCAGAGAAACAAAGAATAATCCATGATGCAAAAGTGAACCAAAACATAATAAACTCGAAATACTGGGTCCAACGGACCCAGAACCGTGACAGTACCCCCCCTCAAAGGGCTGGCTCCCGACAGCCCCAAACAAAAAAAAAGCATAAAGCACCAGGCCAGGGCGGGCGGAGGGGGTCCAGGACGGAGGGACAGAGACCAAACAAAAAACAAGGAGCTCTAGAGTCCACGAAGAGTTCAGGGGGCCGACCGTGCACACGGCAACGGCGGCGACGGGCGAACAGTTCCGGAGGCCGACCGTGCACACGGCAACGGGCGGCGACGGGCGAACAGTTCCGGAGGCCGACCACTTGGAAGGCAGTGGCGGCCACTGAGCAGGTCCGGAGGGCGGCCGCGATGCCAGCGGCGGCGACAAACCCTTTCCGGAGGCCGTCCTCGAAGGCCATGATGCCACCTAATAGGCCCGGAAAACGGCCGGCAGAGGCGAGGCGGAACGGGTCGAGCTGGCTCTGACGGCGGTATGGCAACCGCAGGACCAGACGAAGACGAAGGCGGAGCCGAGGCCGGACCAGGCGTGGATGAAGACACGGAGGCCGGACCAGGCGTGGATGAAGGGACGGCTGCGGAACCTGACGGCAGCGGGACGGCTGCGGAACCTGACGGCAGCGGGACGGCTGCGGAACCTGACGGCAGCGGGACGGCTGCGGATGATGATGTAAAAGTCGCGGGGGACGATTCAGCAGGTGATGGCTGAACCAATTTCCCCGGACCATTAGCAGGTGTGAGGATGTGCTGGCTGGGTCCCCCAGGACCCTCAGCTAACGAGGCGTGGTGCTGGGTGGGCTCCTCAGACCCTCCAGCGGACGTGGCTTGAGGCTGGACGGGCGACTCGGGCCCTCCAGCGGACGTGGCTTGAGGCTGGACGGGCGACTCGGGCCCTCCAGCGGACGAAACATGAGGCCGGCTGGGTTCTCCCGAACCCCCAGCGGACGAAACATGAGGCCGGCTGGGTTCTCCCGAACCCCCAGCGGACGAAACATGAGGCTGGCTGGGCTCCTCGGGCCCTCCAGCTGGAGCAGATGCAGGGCCAGAGGCAATAGGGACCCCTGACTGAGGGCGAAGATGAGAGGCTGATTTAGCAGATGACAACGCCAATGATTCCTTCACTAACTGAACTACTGACTGGGTTATGGATTGCAACAAAGCTTGCAACAAATCTGATTGTGGTTGCGACTGAGCTATGAATAACGGGGGTGAAGACTGAGCTACGGGTGACGTAATTTGAGATGAAAGCGGTAGTGGAGTAGGTGACAGGGCTACAGGTGGCTGCTGATCAGGGGACACTGTAAACTGAGCTGAAGGTGGCTGCTGATCAGCTGACTGAACTGAAGGTGGCTGCTGATCAGAAAACTGAGCTGGGAACTGCCATAAAGGTTGTAGTGATGGTGGTTGTGATGGTGACTGAGCTAATCCTCCTGAGCCTTCTGAACACGACAAAAACTGCTGGAAGGGCTCACCTGAGCCTCCAGCTGACACAGGAACGGGTGCCGGCACCAGCTGAACACCAAACCCTTCCACCCGAGGAACTGAAACGGGTGGAGGGGAACGCTGGGCCCGAGCTACCCTAGGAGCAGAAACAGGAGGAGAGAGAAGCTCAGGAATGGTCTCAAAATGCCCAATATTGCCAACTGGGTCTGAGCATATAGTCTTAGCAGAGTGGGCAACCTCAGAAACATTCAACTGGGACACAGAACAGTCCCTGGGAAGAGCCACGGTCTTAATAGATTGTAGAGAGGTGCAACTAGAGTCCTTAAATGTCCTTGGGGAACAGACAGCCCCTTCCTTCAGAGAGCCTGAGTTACAGCCTGAAATTTCTGTCCCTACCAACTGCCTGCGCCCTTGCTGAAAAGTACATGGCTGAAAGGCTGGCTTAGAAACATTAACCACCTCCCTTTCAGCTGACTTGAAAACAGAACTTGAAGCCTCCAGAAATTTCACAGCAGTTTGAACATTTCTCCCCCCAGATTTAAGTGGCGTAGTCTTATTCATTTTAACACTAGGTTCAGATTGGGCAGAATGAAAACAGGTTCTTAAATCCTCAGAGCAGGGGTTCACAGGGTTAACAAACACAGACTCAACTACCTTTAAGTTAGTAGATTTAGATTCACTTGAATGGCAGGTAGTCTTCAGAATCTTAGGGGTAGATTTATTGTTTGTTATGTTCAAGAGTTCAGGAGGAGCATGAGAAAGACAGTCTTTGTTGCTCACCACTGCTGACTGTCCAGAGGAAGCGGAGCGACGGCTGCGTGAGCGTCGCTCACTCTGGGAAGAGGGAGGTAAGCCAGACTGCGAATCCTCCTGCAGACCGGGCCGAAAGTCTTTCGGTGGGCCGGGCTGGGACGAAGAGGCGGGAAGTTTGTGTAGCTCCGAACGTGGAAGTCCCAAAAACAAAGCAAAGGATTGCAGTGGAGTAAGCCCAGTGTCTTCCACCACATAATCCTTCTTTCGTCGCTGCTTGCCCCTCCTGCAGGGCCTGAATTCGGAGAGCAGCGGTGGAGTGACACCAGAAAACGGAGGAGCTACTGCCGTCGAGGGAGAGCGCTTGGCCCCTCGCATCCCTGACGGAACAGCTGATGGAACGGCGGTAGCCATCGCAGTTTGGAAGCTGCGGGGCCCACCCAGAGCCAAACGAGACCCATCGAATGGTGACTCGTGCTCCCAGGCACACCTAGCCCCCTGCCTCTCCCTCTCCTTGAGGAAGGTGGAGACTGCGGGTCGCCGATACCGTACGGAGTCTGCTAGATCCATACTGGTCGCGTCGTTCTGTCAGGGCTCTGTGTGCGGGCAGGCAGAGATGAGGATCCAAATGCAGGACTCGAACACAGAATTGTAACTCACAAAACCTCAGCTTTATTGCTGGCAGGAAAACAAACATGAAGTGAGGATGGAACACTGAGACCAAGGACACACAGGCATAATCTGAGGGTACGACGCGACACTGGGCATGGGAAAACACAGGGCTTAAATACACAGGGTAGTAATGAGGAAATGGGCCACAGAAGGGAGACACAGCTGGGAGAGATCAGGGCTAACGAGACATGGGGAACAAAGCTGCACACACTAACATAAGACAAAGACTTTCACAATAAAACAGGAAACATGAATCACAACTCAGAGACATGGACTCAACACAGAGACAGAAAATGAAACATGGAACTGAACTATACATGAAACCACCATTCCTAAAACATGGATAATAGAAACATGAAACTCTAATAATAATAATAATAATAAACATCACAACAAGAGAATGAGAAACAATCCAAAACACCAAGATAACTGAAACACAAAGTACCAGAGAAACAAAGAATAATCCATGATGCAAAAGTGAACCAAAACATAATAAACTCGAAATACTGGGTCCAACGGACCCAGAACCGTGACAACAACATCACTAAGTGCTACTAGAAAAGTGTGTAACTTTACTCTGCAAGGGATATTTTGTAATAAGTCAATTTACAAACTTCATTGTGTGAGTTCAAGAGTTTTGGCTATTTATGGTGTGAATGTTTTGCTCAATATTGTATTTTTTCCCATGCTCTACATAGTTTTCACTTACACAAAGATACTTATAATATCTTATCAAAGCTGTAGAGAAGTCAGGAAAAAAGCTACACAGACCTGCTTACCTCACCTGCTGGTTTTATTCAACTATTCATTCTTCTGTACATGTGAAGTTATTATACTTCGACTGGAATCTGATATTTCACAGACTGTACGTTTAATAATGACTTTGCAAGTGGTTTTATATCATCCACTGTTTAATCCAATCATATATGGACTAAAAATGAAATACATTTCTAAACACCTAAAGAGATTGTTCTGCTAAGAAAAAAGTATAGTGAGATGTTTGATTTTGATCCCTGAAACAGATTTATTGTTTATTTCATCAGATATTCTTTATATTGATATATCTCCTATATAAATATTGATTTATCTCTCTTTGTACTTAACAATTTTTCTTTTATCTATTTATTTAACAATCTCTTACTTTGTGTGAGAATCAACATTTTGTTCATGTGATGAACTCTTCTGTTACAAATTGGTGAGGACTTCTACACTAACAGTCACATTTATAGCTACGTGTTGACAGACTTTTCAAAATCATCTGCAATAGAAAAAAGTAAAGACAAAAAGAAAATTAATTAAGAAAGCAGCTCTTCAAGTGGGCACTGATAGGAAAAGAAACATAGCTGTTGATAATAATGCAGATTTGGGTCCTGCTGTTAAATGAAACCTTCCCCTTGTATATGTAAGTATTCTTTTGCCATGTTATCAGACTGTAGAGTGACAAATTAGTCAAACATAATAAGAGTAGCACATGGGTGTAGAATTGCTAGCTAACAACAAGCTTGTAATACAGTGTGTTTTCACCATTGTTTTTTCCTGAAATTGGCTTTATTTTGGTATTAAATCAATTTGTTCTAGAAGTAATTAGTGTTACCTTAAAACTTCACACATCACCTACAGCAAAGTGCAAAAGCAACCCAAGAGTTCCTTATGGCAAAGAAATTATGTTAATGTTAAGATATTTTAAGCTCTTGGAGAGATGGTTGAACCTTTGTGTCCTTAAAAGACCAGAAAAGTTTTCTGGTGTCGAATATATTTACTAATAAAAGCTTGAGGAGCTTAAGGGTCCTGTGCAGCATCCTTGCTGTTATTTGGACTGCACTTTTCTGGACAGAGATCTGGGATGTCCTTCACTACCCCAAGTCCTAAAATTACTATGTGAAACACTGTTTCTTTCACCCTCCACATCTTCTCACGTTCCTCTCTCAGCCCTTGGTACTTCTAAAGCTTCTCATGTTCCTTCTTCCTAGTGTTGCTATCACTTGGTAACACCACAGTACATCTATCACTACAGCTAATAGACCCCATTCCAACAGTACTGCTCAGAGAGGTCCTACCTTAAAGTATACCTCAGTCTTAAATATGGGCATACCACAGGCCTTTAAAGTGGACATGAAACACTTCATTTATAGAGGCTAATTTACATGATGGAGCCCAGCTCTCACAAACTGACACAGTGTGTGTTGCTGGATTTAGGAAAATAGTGCTTAAAACGCTAAAGAAGCTAACTAGAGTCCATGATCGTCTGGCAGCACAAATGAACAGGTCACCACCATGAGGGAGAGGTCGCCACACCACATGATCCTGCTAAGATGAACAGACATATGGCTCAATACACAGAAGGGAATAAGCAGGAATTCCAGAGAAACAACACACCAGCTACTGGTACAAGGTACCCAATACTGCAAGACCAGGCTCAGCAACTTATGCATCACCTGGATTGGCAAGAAAGCCTATGACTCGATGCCCCACACACAGATCTTGGAACGCATAGATTTGTACAAGATAAAAAGGACACTAAGAGCCTGAATCAGAAATTTGATGGGGATGTGGCGAACTTCAAGCCTATAGCACAAGTCGCCATCAAGTGCGGGATTTATCAAGGAGATGCGCTGTCCCCACTCGTGTTCTACATATGCCTGAAACCCCTGAGTCATTGACTGTAACAACATCGGAATGTAATTTGTACTGGAAAAATGTAGTTGGATGTACCTGGGAATCCCACAAACAAATAACCATGAAGAAACTGCTAGGAAAGCCAGTCTCCAGCAGTGTTGATTGCCTGTTGTCTCTGGTCCTCTGGGACTCACCCTTTGGCAGTGGGCAACCCATCTGGGCCTTCCTGATAAAAAATATCTAATATAGTAGAATAGAATAGAATAGAATAGAATAGAATAGAATAGAATAAACCTTTATTATCCCATGGATAACAGATTTTGACATAGATTGTTACACAACTGTACACACAGTAGCTTTTTCACATTTTAGTTCAAAAACCAGAACCTCAGAGATACATACTTCATCAATCTTAAAAAGTGAACATTTGATAAATGCCACAGCCAAAACTTCACCCTGGCCACTTTCTCTGGGCCAATTAAAACAATCATAAAGGGAGGGCATAGTTCACCAACTAGGCAGTCCTCTCCAGAGTTTATTCACATTTCTGTTAAAAATATAAAACTATCAAGGGCTCTAACATTAAAAAGACTAAACTTAGCAAGGTGAATGGAGGTAGCAAAGAAACTGTAGGTTGTAGATGAACAACATTTAAAAAACTGGATGAGACAAGAGATTCCCTACGCCTTGCAAAAACTGTCCTATTAGTTATTAAGGCCAAAATACCAAAAACGTCACTTGAGGGTTCAAGTCCAGCTGTATTGTATATCAGTCTATTATAATCAACAGGTATGGTTGTTCATGCCTGAGGTTTTTGTTTGTTTGTTTGTTTTTGTTTTGTGTTTTGATACTGCATTCTGTGTCAGTGAAGGGCCTGTACTATTTCTTCAATTGGTTAATACTCTGCGTAGAAGCCTGGCTGGTCCTGAAGGCCTCTATAGATTGAAATCATCTCAACAGAGACTTCAGGTTACACCCATGCATTACAGAACAAAAATAGTAAAACTGACCAAATAAAGGATCCTTTCCAGAAAATGAAAGTGAACTACTAGCTAAACTACATTTTCTTGCACTCCAAAAGAAAACAAACTGGAAAGAAAATCCAGATATATAGTTTTCAACTGTAAAATAAAACGTATTTTGAGGTGTCTGAACTGTATGTAACACAAGATTGTAATGGAATTTCATTTACACAGAGCCACAAGATAAAAAGTGACTGGCATGATAACTGTCTCATTTTTTAAGTACTCGACCTTATGTTACTCTACTTCATCCCTTTTTCATTTCTCTTGATGTTGTGTTAGTATCCATTAAGAAGGATATTCACGTTTAATTTCATTGTGAAAATCAATAGGGGCAATCACATTAGATGAAACTATTAACAAATGTATTATTAATGAGGAGAGTGATATCAAACATTCATTTTAATATTTGTTTACGTTTCATTTTGGTTTTTAAATATTGATCAATTCTCAGTTGTAGGAGGAAAACATTAAGCCAGTTTTCATAAAATTCATAAAAAATGAGTAATAAAAAAAGACTATAAATTAATAAATTGGTTTGCTTGCAATTAACTGAACAGTATTTTGAGGTGTTTAGAAATTTCTTTCATCTTTAGTCCATATATTATTGGATTACAAAGAGGGTTATATGTTACAAACTGTAATGTCATTATAAAACGTGCAGTTTTAGGAAACTCTGATTCCAGTCTAACTATAACCATATCATACGTAAACAAACAAGAATAGTTCATTAGAACTAGCACATGAGGCAAACAGGTTTGTGCAGCTTTTTTTCTGACATTTCCACAACTCTGATAGGCAACTATAATTATCTTTATGTATGTAAAAAGTATAAAAAACATAGGAGAAATTGCAACATTAAATAGAACAACCATACCATATATAGATAATTCTCTTGAATTGACACAATAAAGATGGTTGGCCGAATTGTTACAAAAAATACCTTTCAGAGTAAAGTTACAGAGTGGTGTATTTGCATTTCCTGCTATTGGCACTGCAACCTGAATAGCAGGTAAAAACCAGCACAAAAGCAGGAAAAGATTGACTCTTGTTCTTCTCATTATAGAAGGATATTGCAAAGGTTTACATATAGACACATATCTGTCATAAGCCATAGCTGACAGCAGTAAGAATTCTGAGCAACTTAAGGCATAAAACAGGAATACTTGAAAGAGACAGGCTTGATACAAAATAATCTGTTTTTCAGATAAGAAGTCAATCAAAAGCTTTGGGTAGATGACAGTGCTCAAAACAACAGAATTCACTAACAAAGCAGCAATGAAAATATACATAGGCTCATGAAGGCTTTTTTGAACTACGATAAGCCACACAATAGTGGAATTGCTGCAAATTATTAGACCGTATACCATAAACATAATTACAAAATAAATATATCTGTATTTCTCCACTTCCACATGACCACCAAAAGTTATATATGTTATATTCATTTCAGCATTTGTGAAGATCAGAAACTGAACTAAAATGTAAAACAGGTAGAACGAGTAACAAACAGTGTATATAAAATATTTGTTTTATGTAGATTGTCTTATTGATAGCTACCTAAACTTGGTGTGTGTTCATTTTTTAAAAGTGAACAACTCAAGTTACATCAAATATATAATGAAACTTCAGTCTCTATGGATCTCATTAAACCGTCCACATGGACTTGCTACTATGTTGACCACTTTAAGAGAGTGTTAGCTGTTAGACCTTACCTACATGGGTGCACATTCTTTTTTTATCTTCCGAACCACACTTTGCACTTTGAAAAAAAAAATTCAGCGTTAGGTGCACTAAACACAACAAACCATGCGATTCTCATAAGTAAATGTATTTTAAGAAAATTCTATTGCTTATAGGAATTTATTATAGAGAGCAAAACACTTGGAAAAGGTAGTAAAAAAGTGTGGGCTCTAAATAATGGAACACTTTGGTTTTGTCAGTCTATTCTGCCACAAAGAAACTACAGCCTTTATAGAGTTTGCAATAATAGGCCCAAATTTGTTGTCGTTGCTGAGCTTTTTGGTGTGTATATTGTGGTACTGCCTTAGCGGATTCAATCATTTTCCATGCAGTAGAAGCCTCGTGAACAACCCCCTAAGCACCCTGATTTTGAATGACCAGTAGTAAAACTCGAAGTACTGCCAAACCACCAAGTAATTTGGCCTGCTGCAATGTTGACAAACGTATCCTAGGCCTTTTCCCATTCAAAATAAATTTAGACACCACAGAGTGTATATCCTTAAAGTAAGTCAGAGGAGGGAGGAGTGGCAACATGAATAAAAGGAAATTAAGACATAACAGTATGTTCATTTTGACTGTGCTGAGGCCATAGTCTTAGTGTTAGGCAGGTCAACGCTGCATAATATAGCTGAGTGAGCAGATGTCAAGATTGGCTGAATAGAGGTCAGCCAATCCAAATTAAGTAGCGCAGAGCCGAACCAATCACAGCCGCAGCGTCACGTCGCGTGACTTGTTACGTACAGCACAAGTGCCAAGCCGCACATGTGTATTTGTTTGGGAAGCAGCCAGCCACCGTACCTCCCGGGTAATGGAGGAAATGAGTGTGCCGACTAGAAAAATCAACCGAGCGTGACCGAAGGTTACCGAAGAGAAAACAGATGATGGTTCCAATGCCGGAGAGATTGTCGAACGGAAGAGCCATAGAAGTTCCGTAGTGTGAAGGTATTTCGGCTATTTCAAGTCTGACAAAAAACAGAGTAGCGTTCACTGTAAATTGTGCCGAAAGCAAGTCTGGAAATACAATAAACTGGTGCATGCGTCACACTGTGCGCCACGTTATTGTTTCGGTGAAATGAATTTCTACAATACTGTTACTGTTAATTCTACTCTCTGCAGTGTTTAAATGCTTACATATACACACAGTTACTGTCCCTCCACACTTACGACTCGGTTCTGCTTCTATGCCCCAGCTTTGTTTACTTTTTCCCACCGAGGCTTCTAGACTTCTGATTGGCCAACATTTCTGCACGGTTAGGACTCTAGCTCCACCTGCTGCTTTGGCATGTTCATAGCAGCGTTTTCCTTCATTTCTGCCTTTATGTGTGGACGGGATTATTTTTTAAAACGAAAACGGAAAATCTCCGTTTTCAAAAATACCCGTGTACGTGTGGACGTAGCCTCAGTCTCTGACTGGAAGCGCTAATTCGTCATTCGGCTTTTGTCAGACTAAAGTAACTGTTAAAACTGTTTGAAAAGCTAAGCTATACAACAAGGAGAGATTGAGAATTTCCTTTTAGTTCTCAGTTTATTTGATATTGACAAAAGTTAGTCAGTTTTGTCTGTTCTTCTGTAAAACAAACTAAGATTTATTTTTAGAATTAATATTTTGTTTCTAAGTGGAATTGACAATTTAGTAGTCTGTTTCGTTTGTTCTATTTTGAAACTTAAATGCTTTAGCGGCTGCCTTGTGTGTAGTTTGCAATATTTGCCTTTATTTATCTGAAAAAGTCTCATGTTCCTTAAGTACATCTACCCTGTTGAACTTATTATGGGAAATAAATATTTAAATAAAAACAAGCTGCTGATTATTTCACATTTTACTTGTGAGCAACGGCACATTTAAATCTTACAAATATAGTTATTTGGCTTATATCGTGATATATATCGTTATCGCCTGAAATGAAAAAAACATATCGTGATATGAAAAAATCTTATATCGCCCAGCTCTAGAGACGATGAGAGATTAGATGCTGCATCTGGATTAGATTTATCAATAACAGGGTTGATGGCGGCATTGCAGTCACCTCCCAACAGTAAGAATGATCATTGTGTTCTAATAACAGGGCTGTACTGGGACAAAAAATCGGCCTGGGTATTTTGACTAGAGACCGGCCCACCACGTATTATAGGAAAAACTATAAAGCCTTTGGATGAAAAGAAACGCTGTTGTGACAGTGATGTACACTGTCTTTTTGGTATATGTATGATTTCTATACATTTTACGTCATACTAAAAACTTTGGTTGTAAGATTCAGATAATTATTTATGGTGTTATTTGTTCATAACTTCCCTTCAACTCATCCATGTCACCTAAAAGATAAACCTGTTTCTCCATCACATGTTCAGCTCTGATGATTCAGTAAAGACATCTCCTGGTTTTATCTTCATGTTTCCCTCTCACCATATATCATGACCAGCAGCTTTTACAACTGTGGCAGTAGCAAACATCAACTGTTACTAGAAATTAATATTAAATAATTTCTAACAACAGCTTATCACGCTTAAATGTGCTGCTGTTGTTTAGCGCAACATCCGCTGGTTTCCTCTTTCTGGAGCAAAGTGGGCGATAAACAAACAAGAGAGAAGAAGAGGCAGCTGACAGCGTAAAGACACAGAATAACTCCAACGTTGTGTCTTTTTTCCATTCTAGCTGAAGTACGGGACAAACTGTGTTCCTTTTCAGCTCAATACGAAAAACGTAATATTTTCTCTGAATACGGGACAATTCCGTTTTTTACGGGACGGTTGGCAACTCTACTAACAAACCTTATGAATAAAATAAAGTTCACTATCATTAACATCATAGCACCCACCCAGCTGTATAGAAACTCCGTCATGCTAGCTAGTATGCAGTATGAGCAGTGTTGGGAAGGTTACTTTTAAAATGCATTCCATTACAGAATACAGAATACATGCCCCAAAATGTATTCTGTAATGTATTCCGTTACGTTACTCAATGACAGTAACGTATTCTGAATACTTTGGATTACTTAATATATTATCATGCTTTTTACAACAACGTGAATGTACTATTGCTGTGTGATTTATTACTATTACTGAAGGTCCGCGACTCCGAACTGTAGTAAAGGGACCTCTGACTAATACGGCGGGGTCCCTGTCGGTTCATAGCCGAAAACTAGCTTTACTTTGTTGTGTGGGTCAACTTTTCTTGCGAGAGACAGAGAGAGGTGTTGAAAGGCTGCTCCAACGGAACTTATTGTTTCGGAGGAAAACACGAACACGGTGTACAGTCGAGTCTTAATAGCTTACTTACAACTGGGCACGTCAGGCACTCTTCTTGGCTGCAGTGGTTATTATTATATTTACATGCTTCCAGCTCCCGTTTTTCCTCGATGACAACTCGTACCTTTCCACTCCCCTTTTTCTCCCTCCTCGCGCTCACAGACCCATAACGTGTATGGCAGTCCATTCTCCCTGCAACACGGACTACACTGCCCATGATGCTACATTCTTTAGAGCTATGCTTGTAGCATTCTGCCTGTTAACTTAGCACAACAACAACAACAACGAAAAGGCGCTCTCTCACCCAGGAAACACACAGTCGTAGTGAGAGAGAGAGAGCGTCGCCCTGTAACCATGGCAACCATAACGCTGCCGCCTGGAACAACAGAACGTAGCTGTCAAACAAAACCCAAACAGTCCTGACCCGCGACAATATGAAACAGGAAAATACCGCCGTGTAATCCATTTATTTCAACAAAGTAACTGTATTCTGAATACCACCTTTTTAAATGGTAACTGTAACGGAATACAGTTACTCATATTTTGTATTTTAAATACGTAACGGCAGTACATGTATTCCGTTACTCCCCAACACTGAGTATGAGTTATAGTAACTGACGGTAAAAAGTCAGCACAATGAAAATAAACTACACCTAAACTTGGTTTATATCTGACCCAGATAGAATGCAGGTCATAACTTCTTACCTGAAGTTCAGTTCACCTGACAGTCGGACCAGCGGCTGCCTTGGGTCTCTCCTCCTGCCTCCCCTTTCCCTCATCCACCTGCTGGCCTTTATGGAAGCTCCGCCATAGCCACCATCAAACAACTGAGTTATTTTTACACATCGGCCAGCATCTGGCCAATCCACCACCTTTAATTGTTCATACCGTTACCAAAAAAAAAAAAAAAAAATTGGCCTCTGCCCATAAAAATGAAAAATCACTATCGGCGGGCTGATGGCCAGTCCAGCTATGTCTAATAGTGTCTTGGCAATATAGATAAAAAGTCTCTGTCTGGCTCATTTGGAAAGTATACAGATACAAATGCTAGTTTGTGATTTACAATACTGCCAGTGATAAGGGCCAGCCAGCCATTTTTATTATTTGTGCTATACCTGATGGGGAAGTTGAATTTCCTCTTCAGCAAGATACAAACATCCTTGGGTTTATTTGTTGCACAGGATGAAGCTGTTAATTTGTTTTTTGTTTTTTTGTTGGTTTTTTGCCTGTCCCGTTTGGCTCTTTTGCCATCAGAATTCTTGTCTAAAGGCAAAGAAAGATGCCCAACGGATTTACTTTACCAAATTGACCATACCAGCCTTGCCGTAATGGTCCATTTGATTCACCTTTTATTGTTTATTTTATTTTCACTTGCTGAATACGGGACAGACTTGACTGGGGGAAAGAAGGGGAGAAAGAAAGAGGGAAAGAGAAACAGCTGAGAAGAGGGACGGGGGAGAAGGGCAAAAAACATAAACCAACAGAACGGGCAGAAAAAGAAAAAAAAAGAAAATGCATATATCGATCACCTGGATCACCTGTTGAGAAAGAAAAAAGAAAACAAGCAGAAGAGAACAAGAGTAATAGAATAAACAGCATCACAATGATATATGGGAATATGACAGTAAATACTAAATATTAAACATTATTGTGCAGCACATAAGATCAACAGAACACAGTGTGCTTTGAGGTAGGAGCCAAAAAGGGTGTAGTTTGTGGGTGTGATCACCCGTGTGTACACCTGTGAGCATGGACGCGCTTGTTTTTTTTTTTTTTAAAGGTTCCTTCATGTAATGATCTGCTAGAGGGTGTGGGGGGGCCACAGCCCCGTCCTCCAGGGCATGAAGCAGGTATGGAGGAGATCAAAACTCCAGACATCCAGAGGCCCCCAGAACACAAGAGACCAAGGAAGACCAACAGAGGGGCAGCTGCGCCACTGTCCCAGAAAGAGCTGAGGAGAGTCCCAGATGAGGGGTCACTCAGCAGCCGCGGAGCAGAAGCCAGGGGGGGTTGCAGTGACGCGCCCGTGAGCTCCGCCGGCAGCCAGCTGTGCCTGAGTGACCGAGCCCCAGGCCGAGAGGCTGGGGGCACCCCACCCCCGAAGTGGCCCGACCGAGCCCCAGCTCGAAGCTGTTAATTTGTAATGTTTGTTTTTTAAACCTAACACATCACATTGTCTGAGACGTTTTTTGAATTAGACCAGTTCTTAAAATCATCTCAAACAAAAAAGAAGAAAAAGTAAAATATTTTATGTTCATTGTTTCTGTTCTTACTGTTGTTTAATGAAAGTGAAACAAGATCAATATATTTATTTAAACAACAAAAAAAGGGACACAAATTTATATATTTGTTCTGGTTAAACAAGGGTTAAGTTTCTCCGAGGGTTGATGAGCTCTGATGAGAGCCTATTGTTATACTCTGCGGTGTCTGTGGCATCGGTGCTCTCATCGCATGCGATGGAGTAAAAATCAAAAGCACAGCTTTATCAGACAGTTGCAGTTATATGTTGGCTAACGAGTCTTCAATCCGTCGCACAACTGGATTTCTGGACATGCTGACGTTGTTGAAGTCCTGCACTTTTTCCGGGCACATTATTTCCGTGACTTTAACGAGGCCGTGTTTTATGAGGTCTCCATCTGAAAAAGGCTTGCCATGTCTTGCGATGGGTTGGGTGACCTCATAGCTGGCTATTGTAGCCTTTTCCTGGACAACCGCGGGCCAAGTTTGGACACCCCTCATCTACAACCTACAATTTCTTTGCCACCTCCATTCACCTTGCTAAGTTTAGTCTTTTTAATGTTAGACCACTTGATAATATAACTTATTTTTAAATTATTTAAATGAATAAACTCTGGAGAGGACTGCCTAGTTGGTGAACTATGCCCTCCCTTTATGATTGTTTTAATTGGCCCAGAGAAAGTGGCCAGGGTGAAGTTTTGGCTGTGGCATTTATCAAATGTTCACTTTTTAAGATTGATGAAGTATGTATCTCTGAGGTTCTGGTTTTTGAACTAAAATGTGAAAAAGCTACTGTATGTACAGTTATGTAACAATCTATGTAAAAAATCTGTTATCCATGGGATAATAAAGGTTTATTCTATTCTATTCTATTCTATTCTACTATATTAGATATTTTTTATCAGGAAGGCCCAGATGGGTTGCCCACTGCCAAAGGGTGAATCCCAGAGGACCAGAGGCAACAGGCAGTCAACACTGCTGGAGACTGGCTTTCCTAGCAGTTTCTTCATGGTTATTTGTTCGTGGGATTCCCAGGTACATCCAACTACATTTTTCCAGTACAAATTACATTCCGATGTTATTACTGTCAATGACTCAGGGGTTTCAGGCATATGTAGAACACGAGTGGGGACAGCGCATCTCCTTGGTAAATCCCGCACTTGATGGCGACTTGTGCTATAGGCTTGAAGTTCGCCACATCCCCATCAAATTTCTGATTCAGGCTCTTAGTGTCCTTTTTATCTTGTACAAATCTATGCGTTCCAAGATCTGTGTGTGGGGCATCGAGTCATAGGCTTTCTTGTCAATCCAGGTGATGCATAAGTTGCTGAGCCTGGTCT
The DNA here is from genome assembly GCF_057381915.1 of Diplotaxodon limnothrissa. Classification (NCBI taxonomy): domain Eukaryota; kingdom Metazoa; phylum Chordata; class Actinopteri; order Cichliformes; family Cichlidae; genus Diplotaxodon; species Diplotaxodon limnothrissa. Next base: position 9,525,622 of record NC_140611.1, on the reverse strand, counting down.
TGTAGTATTGGGTACCTTGTACCAGTAGCTGGTGTGTTGTTTCTCTGGAATTCCTGCTTATTCCCTTCTGTGTATTGAGCCATATGTCTGTTCATCTTAGCAGGGTCATGTGGTGTGGCAACCTCTCCCTCATGGTGGTGACCTCATGTGCTGCCAGACGATCATGGACTCTAGTTAGCTTCTTTAGCGTTTTAAGCACTATTTTCCTAAATCCAGCAACACACACTGTGTCAGTTTGTGAGAGCTGGGCTCCATCATGTAAATTAGCCTCTATAAATGAAGTGTTTCGTGTCCACTTTAAAGGCCTGTGGTATGTAGCCCATATTTAAGACTGAGGTATACTTTAAGGTAGGACCTCTCTGAGCAGTACTGTTGGAATGGGGTCTATTAGCTGTAGTGATAGATGTACTGTGGTGTTACCAAGTGATAGCAACTCCAGGAAGAAGGAACATGAGAAGCTTTAGAAGTACCAAGGGCTGAGAGAGGAACGTGAGAAGATGTGGAGGGTGAAAGAAACAGTGTTTCACATAGTAATTTTAGGACTTGGGGTAGTGAAGGACATCCCAGATCTCTGTCCAGAAAAGTGCAGTCCAAATAACAGCAAGGATGCTGCACAGGACCCTTAAGCTCCTCAAGCTTATATTAGTAAATATATTAGACACCAGAGAACTTTGACTTCGGTTAACTTAACTACTAATAATGTAGGTATAGTTGTCTGTTGTTTACAAACCCTCAGATACAATGATATACTGGCTGCCATGAAGAGGACCAGATGATGGGGGAAAAAACACACACACAAAAAAGAAAAGAAAAAACCACAACAAACTTCATTTGTTGTCATTTTCCAGTGCTCTGAATATATTTCTTTTAAGGATACTGTTGCGAGATCGATCAACTTTAGACCAGACAACAAACTACGGAGGCTCCGGAAAAGTGCAATCAAACGATGAGTTTTATTATCACAGGAGAACAACCAACCGTCAGCATATGGATTGTTTTGCTCTGACAAGAATACATTGGGTTCTGGTTTTATAGGACAAAATATCACACCTACGTCAATACAGTTCAAAAATACATGGTGACAGACGGGCAAAAGTTCAATTCGTGCAGACAAGGGTACATCACGTACATATAACCTTACACCGACATATAACTTCTCCTTTCTACATTACTTGCCTTTTAAGGTAATAACTTCAGGTCTTAGCATCTCTGAGAGCTAATAATGGACCCTCGTCATTAATTACTAAGTAGAGTACTTTAGCAGCCAGTCTCAAACTGAAGTAGAAGACGCTTAGGCCTTCACTCAAACCTGCTACTAGATTAATATGTGTATTGTAAGCATGCATGCAATTAACCTGCTATGTTCTCATCTCCCCTCAGCATGTATCATCTGGACACTCTCACCAGTGAAGCTTAAAACCTTCTAGAATGGAACATCAACTCTAACCAAGCACATTTATGCATTGTGTATAAAATGAACTCAACCTATAAAAAATAGAAAGGTCAATGTGAAGACAGACATATTCAATGCAATATAAACCCTGTAGGAAATATTACTGATAAATGATACTGTGAAACATGTTATTAATACATTCTTCATAAGGCAGATTATATGGTAGCAATAAAAGAATCTCTGAATCCCAACATTACAAAGGTTCAACAATCTCACCAGCAGCACATCTTAACATAAACACCATTCCTTTGCCACAAAAAAGTCTTGGGTTGCTTTTGCACTTTGCTGTAGGTGATGTGTGAAGTTTTAAGGTAACACTAAAGTACTTCTAGAAAGAAACTGTATTAATACCAAAGTAAAGCCAATTTCAGGAAAAAACAATGGTGAAAACACACTGTATTACAAGCATGTTGTTAGCTAGAAATTCTACACCCATGTGCTACTCTTATGTTTTATTAATTTGTCACTCTACAGTCTGATAACATGGCAAAAGAATGCTTACATATACAAGGGGAAGGTTTCATTTAACAGCAGGATCCAAATCTGCATTATTATCAACAGCTATGTTTCTTTTTTTCTTTCTCTTTTTTTTTCTTTTTTTTTTCCTGTCCCGTTTGGTTCTTTTGCCATCAGAATTATTGTCTAAAGGCAAAGAAAGATGCCCAACGGATTTACTTTACCAAATGGACCATCCCAGCCTTGCCGTAATGGTCCATTTGATTCACCTTTTATTGTTTATTTTATTTTATTTTACTTGTTAAGTATGGGACAGACTTGACCGGGGAAAAGAAAAGGGACAATGAAAGAGGGAAAGAAAAACAGCAGGGAAGAGGGACGGGGATAAAGGGCAAAAAACAATAAAATAAGCAGACAAAAAATACATAGATCAATCACCTGGATCACCTGTTGAGAAAGAAAAAAGAGAAAATAAGCAGAAGAAAAAAAAAAGAGCAACATAATAAACAACATCACGATGATCTATGGGAATGTAACAGTAAATACTAAATATTAAACATTATTGTGCAGCACGTAAGATCGACAGCGCACAGTGTGCTTTGAAGTAGGAGCCAAAAAGGGTGTAGTTTGTATGTGTGATCACCCGTGTGTACACTTGTGAGCATGAGCGCGGTTGTTTTTAAAAGGTTCCTTCATGTAATGATCTGCTAGAGGGTGTGGGGAGCCACAGCCCCATCCTCCAGGGCATGAAGCAGGTATGGAGGAGATCAAGACTCCAGACATCCAGAGGCCCCCAGAACACAAGAGACCAAGGAAGACCAACAGAGGGGCAGCCGCGCCACTGTCCCAGAAAGAGCTGAGGAGAGTCCCGGATGAGGGTCACTCAGTATCCGCGGAGCAGAGGCCAGGGGGGATTGCAGTGACGTGCCCGTGAGCTCCGCCGGCAGCCAGCTGCATGTGCTACTCTTATATTTTTTATTATGTTTGACTAATTTGTCACTCTACAGTCTGATAACATGGCAAAAGAATACTTACATATACAAGGGGAAGGTTTCATTTAACAGCAGGACCCAAATCTGCATTATTATCAACAGCTATGTTTCTTTTCCTATCAGTGCCCACTTGAAGAGCTGCCTTCATTTTCTTTTTGTCTTTACTTTTTTCTATTGCAGATGATTTTGAAAAGTCTGTCAACATGTAGCTATAAATGTGACTGTTAGTGTAGAAGTCCTCACCAATTTATAAAAGAGGAGTTCATCACATCAATAAAATGTTGATTCTCACACAAAGTGAGAGATTGTTAAATAAATAAGTAAAAGTAAAATTGTTAAGTACAAAGAGATATAAATCAATATTTATAACTGAAGAATGCAATGGTTTTTAGATTTCATTGGACTGTCTTGAACAAAGTGGACATTGGCTGGGTGGCCAAGCCAGGAATGCATAGATAATCAAGCGTCTAAAACACTGTGCTGCCGAGCAGAATTTCAACAAGTTAGCATCTTGTCAGGACCATACTGTTTGTTAGTTAGAAGCATACCACTGCAACAGGCCAAACTTAGACAGTGAAGTATTAGCCAAACCTGAAGCAGCTAACTTCAGTTTGGTTTCACCTCTAGGTTCAATTGAGGAACCATCCTGCATTGTCTGAAATGTCCAACTCAGGATGCAGCTAGGATAGATGTTTTCACTGTGAAAGAGAGGACATTTTTACCCATTTGTGAACATTTTCATCATGCATTCTAGATTAATTTAGTTACTGGTCTATTAAAAAACAAATTATCATGGTCCAGGTGAGTGCTGGGTTTTTACACAATGCTGGGATCCCCCTTCGGCAGAGACTCCAATCAGCCTTCACACCTGACTGCAATCAAGTCACCGGTATTTAAGTCCAGCATTCACAACAGACCTCTGCCAGATCTATACCTAACTCATTTTAGTGCTAGGCCGTCAAGCTCTCGTTAAATCCTTTAATGTTTTGTGGTTTTGCTCATGCAGTTGGATAGTGTAGTGGTAAGATTACACACCTTCGGAAAGGGAATCGCATGTTCGATTTCCACCCAGTATAAGGGTCCTGGCTAGACCTCCCATGCTAAATCCAAGCCCTGGAATGGCACGGCTACGTCTGCAGCTCAGACACAAATATTTTACTACATGTTGTACTTTTTATGTGACAAATAAAATTTGAATTTGATTTTTGATTTCATAGTATTTTCTCTCTGCCGTAGTTACCCACTTGGTCATCATGCTTTACAGCTATACTCACAACAATACTGAACAATACTCACCTCTGTTTGGACGCTGGTTTTCTGCTATCAGGTCAGACTCCCTTCATTGTGGCGCTCCACCTGTCTGCCTCCCTGCCAGCCTGTTGGATCACGTACATTCTGGACTCTCTCTGGATCACTGCTCACCCAGACCCCTTGGACTCCCTCCTCCCATAACGTCTTCACCTGCAACTCGTAAGCCATTACAACATCGTTTAACCAACTGGCCGTGATTCACTGGATTTCCACCCAGGATCCGTTCATGGACTTTTTGAATCTAGCCAAAGTTCATAGTTTAGGTTTCACGTTTCATAGTTTTGTCTCATAGTTCATAGTTCTCAACCTCACAGTTCATAGTTCATAGCCTTCAGAATTTCTTGCAAAATTACTATTCATTGTTATCAAATTAGTCACTGTAAATAAATGTATCCACGTCAATCTTTCCTCCGTCTGTGTCTGCACTTGAGTTCACACACAAAGCCTGGCCTTTTCGTCGTAACACACTCCATGTTTTCAAGCTTACACTCTTGTGCTTTTTTTTTCTGAGGTAGTTCTGGCATAGCTTGGACTTGGACTGTTTCGGGTCATTATCTTGCTATAGGATGAATCCCTGACCAACTTGGTGCATACCAGAGGGGATTGCATTGTGCTGCAGAATGCTGTGGTAGCCGTTTTGGTTCAGGGTGCCTTTCACTCTCTATAAGTCACCAACCACGAACAAAACAGCTCCAAATCATCACACTTCCTCCTCTATGTTTGGCAGTTGATGGTACACACTCTGGAACCATCCTTTCACTGACCCAATGGCATACAAAGATTTTGCATAATGAACAGAAGATTTAAAATTTTGATTACTCAGTCCAAAATACATTCTTCCAGCCTTCAGTTGTCACCACAAGGATATACAGCAATGACATCGGAATTTTGTTCGGACTGGATAAGTGTAGTTGGATGATAATGAAGCGAGGGAACGTAGTCAGAACTGAGGGGATGGAACTACCAGAAGGCAACATTGCAAACACTGAAGACAGCTACAAGTACCTGGAGATCCCACAGGCAAATGGGAACCATGAAGAGGCTGCTAGAAAAGCTGCAACCACCAAGTACATGCAGAGGGTCAGGCAAGTCCTGAGGAGTCAGTCGAATGGTAAGAACAAGATCTGGGCTATCAATACGTACGCCCTGCCCTTGATCAGGTACCCTGCTGGCATAATAAGTTGGCCAAAGGTGGAGATAGAAGCCAGTGACATCATGACCAGGAGACTCTGACCATGCATGGAGGGTTTCACCCCAAATCCAGCACCCTGAGGCTGTATGCTAAGCGAAAGGAAGGAGGTTGGGGACTGGTGTGTCAGCACAACAGTCCAGGATGAGGCAGCAAACATTGAAGAATACATCAGGAAGATGGCCCCAACCAACCACATGCTCAGTGAATACCTCGGGCAGCAGAAACCTGAGAAAGAGGAGGCACCATCATAGAGGGACAATAGGATAGAGGAAGTGGCTGACATCCAGAAATCCAACCAGTGGCTGGACAAAGCTGGACTAAAAGACAGCACAGAGGCACTAATCATAGCAGCACAGGAACAAGCTCTGAGCACAAGACTGATAGAGGCTGGGGTCTATCACACCGGGAAAGACCCCATGTGCAGGCTGTGTAAAGATGCCCCTAAGCAATCCAGCACATAACAGCAATGTGTACGATGCTAGCAGGCAGGGCATACGTGGAACACCATAACCAAGTGGTTGGCATGGTATACAGAAACATCTGTGCCGAATATGGCCTTGAAGTCCCAAGGTCAAAATGGGAGATGCCCCCTGGGGTGGTGGAGAACGACCGAGCTAAGTTCCTGTGGGACTTCAACATACAGACGGACAAAATGGTGGTGGCTAACCAGCCGGACATAGTGGTAGTTGTCAGGTTTATATTGTTGATTGTCATTTATGCTTAGAAATATTTAACCATATATGCTTAGAGGTGAGGGGATTGTGTAGTGATAGGATGTGTGATCCTTAGTAGTCTGCAAAGACTTTGTGTGCATTCCAGAGTGTTCTGGCATGCACACTCACATCTTAGGGTCATGGGAAGAGGTCGTCTCTTCTCTTGCTGATATATGGTATAGCAAACTCATTTATATCTGTTTTAGTATAAGTGTCTTTTGTTTAGCTGGACTGCTGGACTTATAGACCAGCAAGTTTAGGGAAGTCGTTTATGGGGTCACATTCTGCCCCCCCCCCCACGCACACACACATACATACCTACACACACACACACACACAGACGGTACTCTTTGTTCACATGTGAACCTATGTTAATGAGCCTATGCATATTCACGTAACCTTAATAAAAGAGCAGTGTTACGAGGGAGCAGAAAAGAGCAACTGGGGTCAAGCGAAGGAACAGCGTTTGTCCAGTTGGTCTTCCTCGTATACGAGAAACATAAAGGACTTTGCCTGCTTGTGTCTTGCTTTACCGTGTAGTAGAATCATCTGAACATTCCAGCAAATAGGTTTATGCTACAAACCTATCAGTGGTAGACAAGTAGAAGAAAATGGCCGTAGTGATCGATGTAGCAGTTCCAAATGACGGCAACATCATGAAGAAGGAACACAAGGAACTTGAGAATTACTAAGGGCTCAGAGTAGAGCTGGAGAAGATGTGGAGGGTGAAGGTAACAGTGTGTGTATATATATATATATATATATATATATATATATATATATATATATATATATATATATATGTGCTTTATTTATAGGCTATAAATAAAACAATGTATGAAAAGTTGGACATTTGTAATGCATTTGTAATGCATAAGCTTGTCCTTGTTTTTTTAAAGTTTTTTTAATTATTATTATTTTATGATGATTATTATTGTTATTTAGTATGGTAGTTATCCAAGTTTTATTTTACACTGAAAATGTACACAATGCATAAGACCACACCACCTAAAATGGAAACCAAATAAAAACTCCTGATGAAATAAGATATGAACCCGAGTGCAAAAAAGCCAGGATACATTTAACAATAAAATCTTGCTACCTTATTAAAATTCTATACTAGATTAATAGAAGTTGGCTGATCATTGTCATTGTTAGCTGCAACTTATGATCCATTAGCTGTAACTACTAAATCCTCAAGTAAAAGAGGCTGAAAAATGATGTAACCGACTTTCACAGTTCAGCTCCCTCAAGGTTGAAGCAAACCAAAAAAACTCTTCTTCAGTCCACATACATATGATTCACTATAAGCATTTGATTGATGAGTGTACTTGTATTTGAAGTTCTGATATCTTTAAAAGAATAATACCTAACACAGGTTGCATTTTAGTGCAATTTTGATTTTATGTCGTCATATAAACTGGTTATGCTGCTATATTTGTTTTGTAGTATTTTTATTTTTTTAATTCATGGATGAGGAGTTAAATACCACATATGTAACTCTAGATGGATACATTGAGGTTAACAAGTACAGATATGTTTATTTTTGTATTATCTTTACATTATACATTATAATAATATGCAGTAATTCTACCATCGTGTATGTGATCTGGATTCATAAAAACCTTCATGAGCCTATGTACATTTTCATTGCAGCTTTGCTACTTAACTGTCTCCTTTACAGCACAAATATTTATCCAAAACTTCTGATTGACTTTTTATCTGAAAAACAAGTCATAACATATTCAGCCTGTCTCTTTCAGTTTTTTATGTTTTACACTTTAGGCAGTTCAGAGTTCTTTCTCTTGGCAGCCATGGCTTATGACAGATATGTGGCTATTTGTAAACCTCTTGAATATCCAACTATCATGAACAAAACCACTGTGATCATTTTCCTGGTCGTATCTTGGCTTATACCTGCTGTTCATATTGCAATCCAAGCAATAGCGAGTGCTGAAGCAACATTGTGTAACTTTAATTTAAAGGGAATATTTTGTAACAATGCAGTTTACACTCTTCACTGTCAAAGATCAAGATTAATTACCGTCTTTGGTGTGGTTGCATTACTAGATCTTGTAATACTTCCTATGATCTTCATAGTTTTCACATACACAACAATATTTATTGTTTCTTATCAAAGTTGTAAAGAAATTAGGAAGAAAGCTGCAGAGACCTGTTTACCCCATCTGTTAGTTTTAATCAGTATTTCCTGTTTAAGTATCTATGATGTAGGCATAGCTCGAGTGGAATCAGATTTTCCAAAAGTTGCTCGATTACTAATGACATTACAATTATTGCTCTATCATCCATTGTTTAATCCATTCATTTATGGGCTCAAAATGAAGGAAATTTCTAAACAGTTAAAAAGATTATTTTGTCATGCCACAATCATTACGTGTATTAATGCTAATGTGCCTTAATTGTTATGTAATCAGTTTGCTGAAGTTACTCAAAACGTTTTTCATTCAACATAATCAAAAAGTAAAACATAAAAATGTCATTTTTACTCATTTAATTATTCATAAATTATTGCTATTCTTTTTCGCAGGTATAGTTCATATTGATAATAGGACAAACTTCCTCAACAAGTTTTTCTTTAGTTTCTTATAATTACAAGTCTAACAGAGTAATCAATCTTTTTAAAGAAAACATATTTAAGCAAAATAAATGACATTAGTTTTAATTCATTTCACACATTTATTTTTTTAAGTTGTATGTTGCAGTGCTCCGTACAATGCTCATCTAACCAGGATGTAATATCGACAGTTTCAGAGCTACAGAGTTTTGGTTACAACCTAGGTGCTTTGGAGAAGCCATTAATGAAAAATGTATGCAGTTGTTTTAACATAAACATATTCATTCTGCCATAGGTAAAATGATAGGTAATTAAATCAATTTTCAAATTAATGTCTTTAAACTTTTATATTTCTTCATTTTTACATTATTGCTAATTCTTATTTACGATATGCTAGTGGAACATGGGTGGGTTCAGAATCTTCCCCATAATATCAAATATGGTATCAAGAATTTCCCTGGTTAATATGTATCAAGTTTGAAATTGTAGTATTATAACAACCCAATTAGTCATCATAGCTGTTATTTTATCAGACCGATTACCTTACCGTAATTATCTTAGAGATTCATATGATATTTTAATGTGTAGAGAGAGATAATGAAAATTTATTTTTCCTTAGTGTATTGATCACCTGTTCTGACAATAACACATATATAACAGGCTTATTTGAACCATAGTGGGACAGACACTCATCACAGCAAGACCACCCTAGAACATAATAATCTGCAAAACATATCCCTCTTTGGGTATGACTGTTATTGCTTTACTGCTTTCAAGGAGTAGATGCTGTGTATGTTCTGTCACGGTTCTGGGTCAGTTTGACCCAGTATTTTGAGTTGTTATGTTTTTGGTGTGTTTTTGCATTTTGGATTCTTTTCTTATTATGATGATAATGATGATTATGACTCTATGTTTCGGTTATTCTTGTTTAGGGATTAGTTCGTAGGTTTTTGTGTTCTCATGTTTATTGCAGGTTTAGTTCAGTGTCTAGTCTGTCTCTCTGTGTCGTGTCTGCGTGTTTGTTTAGTGGTGTTTTGTTTCCTGTTTTACTCTGAAGGTTCATGTTCCCGTCTTATGTCAGTGTTTCTAGCTTTGTTCCTCCTGTCTCATTAGGTCTTATTCCTCCCAGCTGTGTTCCCCTTCTGTCTCTAATTCCTTGATGACTGCCTCAGTGTATTTAAGCCCAGTGTGTCTTTGTGTCAGTGTCAGATCGTCTGTTATCCTCACCTCGTATTTTCGTAGTTTCCCTTATTGTGACACTGTGTTTCATAGCCTGCTTAGTTACTCTGTGTTTATAGTTTTTTCCATAGTTCCTTCACAGAGTGTCTTAGCCTTTTTAGTTTACACAGTGTTCTCTGTCTTCTTAGTTTTCCCAGTTTCAGTGTTCCCTAGTGTTTTTGTTATGCCTTCAGCCACAATAAAGGCTTGCCTTATTTTGGAAACCTAGTTCTGTCTCCACCGTGTCTGCTCTTGGGTCTACCTCATTCTTCACACCGGCGCGCCCCGCCGTGACATGTTCCAAGGAAGAACCGAGGTATAAACCATCAACACTTTATATGGAAATGATAAGTTGTGCTACAAGTTATGAGAGTTGTGTGTCTGTGTACCTGACTGTATAAGGGAAGCCCAGCTCTGCTTCCGCTTTAGAGACGCTGGCTTGACTTTGGCTGACTGGACTCTCTCTCTTGCTGCAAAGTGAATAAAACTCACTTCAAAGACACTCATCAAGTGTTTGTATTTTATTTTTAAAAAACTTCCACGACAAGATATAGGTGAATATTCATATCTGTGCATTCCCAGGTGCTGCCAGCTAAATCTAAGTTTTATCACTCCCACTTTTCCATTCAAGCAATCTCCACCACCAGCATCTTGGCTCCGAGGGGTCCTGCTGAAGAATATCTGAATATAATAACCTTTTTGTGTTGACTGTCAAGTTTACTTTATTTATATAGCACAATAATTAACAGAAGTTGACCAAAAGAAAAAAGAACACTTACATTTACATTCCAAGTCTTAAAGAAACCCAGTTCCTAAATATATGGCAAGCTGACTTGTCTGTTTTATTGTGTTAACTATTTCTTGTGGAAGTGATTTAGTTGTCATTAAAATGTGCTCAGAATTTTCAAATTGATGATGATTTATTTGATAAATCAAGACACACGGCTCTCTGCCATATAAGTTAAAAGTATCAAAATCAGTACTCAGTATCAGTAATGCTGAACCTGTATTTACTTTGCAGTGTTGCAGACCACTAGGAGCCAAGCTTCTCATTTGACTGTCATGAAACGTCTGTGTGCTGGCAGGAGAGGACCCAAACACAAACTCATGGAAAACGGGACTTAACTCAAAATACAGCTTTATTACTGAATGGGGGAAAAGGCGATACAAGACAATGCTAAACTAAACTGGGAAATTCTAATGCTAATCTAATTTAATTACTCAGGGAAACACGGGGAGAGACACGCAGCCATGAGGGAGGACCAAACTGAGAGAGACGTTGACCTAAATACACAGAGGGATGACAGGGACGTGAGGACACGCACTGCCAATACGAATAACCATAACGAGACAGGGGAAGCTAGACTAAACGGAATGAACATGAAAACATGGGACCTTTACAATAAAAAAGGAAACATGATGTGTAAGTGGAGGAGAAGCAGGCTAGATGGAGCACGGGAAAACGAGGGAGAGCACAGACATGGCGGGCTCTGGAAACATGATGGATTAAAACACAAGGATGGGAAACAAGGCACAAGGACTCACACAACTAAATAAACACAGATGCACAAGGGGAGACAGAGGGCAAAGACACAAGGGGAAATCTAATAAACCTGTCATGATTCGGCTGTGTGGCAGGCAGGAATGGACCCAAACGCAAACTCAGGGGGACAGAACTTAAACTCAAAAGCACAGCTTTATTGCTGGGAAAACAGATCATACCAACAATACAAAACTAAACTAAACTGGGAAAAACTAATTATAATGTGCACCAGGAGATACAGGGAGAATCACACAGCTATGAGGGAGAACGCAACACAGAACTGAGGGAGACGCGGACATAAATACACAGAGGGTCAACGAGGAAAGTAGTAGCACATGGGGAACACAGCTGACACTGATAATCATAGCAAGACATGGCAGGAGTAACACAACACTGACTCATGCTGACGGGAGACTGTCAAAGTAAAACAGGAAGTACACAGGGGTGCAGACAGGGGGGCAGGAGAGAACACGGAGAGAGCACAGACATAACGGGCTGGGGAAAACATGGGATAAAACATAAGGAGGAGAAACAAGGCATCGGGACTCACAGATGCGTGGACACACATGGAGTAAGGTCACGAGGGGAAATCTCATAAACAAAACTGAACAACCTAGGAATCACAGAATAAATAAAGAACAGAATACAAAAACACAAAAAAACTAAGAACGCTGGGTCAAAAGGACACAGGACCATGACAAAACCATAGTGAACAGAATAACCTAGGAACCAAATAATACAGAATGATCAAAAATATATGAAAACTAAAAAAAACTGGATCAAAAGACCCAGGACCATGACATTAACCCTCTGGGGTCCAGGGTATAATTGGCCACTTTTCACTACTTTTGATTTCATCTCAATATTTCTATGGCATTATTTTAGTGCCTCTATTCTGAGCGCACCTAAAAAAAAATTGCAAGCGCAAATGTTGCATGTTGAGGAGAAAATTATTTTGCCAAACAAAATTCATTTCTGTGTACAAGAAATATATTTTAGTGTTTGCGATTGTCATTACACACAATAACAGCATTTTGTCCAAAACTCAAATGAGGCAGTGGCAGAGGAATGCAGAATGGCGGAGTTTAAAATATTAGTCTTTCTGGATCATGAAATAAACTGATGTTGCCGTATAAACTTCAAATATCTGCTCAGTTTATCAAGACATCACATATTTGCCAGAGTGCTCTAACTTTTTCGGAGATGCCTGCTACCCACCAGCTGACCCCAAAGCTGGACTGGAATCGGGCATACAAACGCAATTTGTCCTGTACTTCTGCTAGAATGAAAAACAGAAAAGCTGGAGTTATTCTGTGTCTTTACGCTGCACAGCTGCCTCTTCTTCTTTCATTCTCCCCCCTCCTACTCCTGTTGCTACTTCAATCATGAAACTAGTCAATGATCAGCTGATCAGCTTTTTTCTTTTGTTTGTTTATCGCCCACTTTGCACCAGAAAGAGGAAACCAGCAGATGTCGCGCTAAACAACAGCAGCACATTTAAGCAGCTGTTGTTAGAATTAATTTAATATTACTTTCTAGTATCAGCTGATGTTTACTGGAGCCACAGCTGTAAAAGCTGCTTGTCATGATATGGGTTTGGATATCTGGTGAGAGGGAAACACGAAGGTGAAATCAAGAGATGTCCTTAAGTGGTCATCTGATGTAAACTGTTTAGAACTCATACATATATACCAACAAGACAGTGTACATCACTGTCACAAAAGCGTTTGTTTTCATCCAAAGGCTTTATGGTTTTTCCTATAATACCTTGTGGCCACTCTCTAGTCAAAATGCCCGGACCGATTTTTTGTCCCAGTCAAGCTGACCAGGTGGTCAAGGTGCGGACTCACGGTCTCTTGCTTCTACAGCCGAACAGAGCAGGTGGGCTAAAACTTTGTTATCGGTAAGCTGAAGAAATTAATCTCTAACGAGTTAAAATACCATCAGACTTTATGCTGCTTCCTGCTTAATTTTTTGATGTCAATCAGTTGTTTTACAATACAGTGGAACCTGGACTTACGAATACCCCATTTAACGGAAAATTCAAGTTACGACGGCACTTAACAGCAAAATGCCCGTGTAACGAAAACCGCTGGCTCTGATTGGCTGATCCTAGAATGCCTACAATGCCCACAATGCCTTCCAAATCATGTGACAACCCCCTTGGCTTTCGTACTTGCGCTTCGCTGTTCCACTTGAACGACGTATTGTTGTTGCAGTTAGCAGTTAGCAATTAGCAATTAGCCTATAGCCTATCGTTCACTCAAAAAGCGCGATGGGTGCTTCGACTAATTTCGTAAGTCGGGGTTCAACTGTACTCAGTATTGAATACTTGGAGGTAATTTTTAGTGTATTTCCACTTGTACTAGTAGGCCTATGATACAAGCGGGATTAAGCACATCTATTCTAATACTCCTATTCGTGGACTGAGTCCTTGTGTTTACATGTTATTGAAATTATTTGCACTTTGTTCGGTTTCTGATAAGCGTTTGTGTATTGCTCCAACAATGACTTTATATCTGATGGATCTAATGAATGTTTACCATGAAAAGTGAATTATATGGTGACTATAATTCCTGAATGTTTGAAGCCTTGTAGATAATCTTTAACATTGCTGCAGGTTACAACTAAATTTTGAAGACTGATACTTTCAACTTTGAAACTTGATATCTTAATGTTGTTCAACATGACTGAACTGATAATGATTGAATTGATGATAGCTGATCGGAATAGTAGTTACTGCAGTGTGACACTACTTTAGTTTAATTTGTGAGAGTTATTCCTAAATTGTTCGTGACATATATTGGACCATTGTTTATAGGTCAGGTTTTTATATGGGACAAATCCAAAGACCAGGTCAGCGATTCCAGAACCCAGAGTGTTCCGGTGTTCACTGGACGGCGAGACAACCCAAGATCCTAGGAGACGATATACATACACACGCACAATCATTTGCACATTGATCGACTACAATCCTCTACTGTACAAGTAGTACGGTAGGACAAACAATCACACACACACACTCCTCATCGGACGGACTCTATTGCAATACACCCGTTTGTCATGGGCCCCACCGTTACCATTTGGACTTAAAAAAGACTAATTCTTTACTTGTGCACAATTTTATTTTATTCTATTTTTTTGCTACTTTGGGGGAATTTTTTATTTTTGAAGATCTGTTAAAACCTGTTGTAATTCTGTGTTGTTAAAAAAATAGTTGCTGGTCCGTTTGTGTATCCACCATGCTTCATCTGTGTGTTCTCCCTGCTGTCATCCGTCGTCATTCTCCACTGATCATCCTCCTTCATGATCATGTCCTGGTTTGTGTTCACTAGTTTAGTTGTTCTCAGTTTAGATAGCCTTCTGTTCCTTTTGCCGTTTGCCCATTTTTATTTTGTGTTTAATAAACCACCTTCACACCTTTAGTGCCTGCGTTTGGATCCTCCTTTTCTTTCTTCCACACGGCTCACTCAACTCGCCGTGACAGTACGGACCAGCCAGATATGGATCCAGCGGCATTCAACCCACCCAGCGAGCTTCAGGAGGCCGTTATCGACTCCGCTTCAAGGTTAATCAATCTGTGGGTAGAGCATGAGGAAGGAGCGTTTCTCTATGCTGTGGAAGACAAGCTGCAACAACTTATTTCCGGTTACCCCTGGTTATTGGGCTCACTGCACCCGCTCGTACAGAATTTTGTTCTTCACAAGCTTCACCTTCACCCTCCCGCCGCTACCGCTCGCCCACTCGCTTCGATGGAGGACGTGCCGTCCGACCCGCCGGACAAGGAGTTTCCCGGCCCGTCGGAGCCGTCTCCAAGGAGGAAGCGACGTTTGCGCCGCCGGCGCGGCACTCCACGGCCAGATGGTTTTGCTGGGTACTACAGACGTTTTGTCCAGGGATATTCAGCCATTGTCAAGCCGTTGCATGATCTCACTGCTGGTTATTCACCTTCCCAGAGGAAACTGAGACGAACTGTAAAGCCAGAGAATTACCTCAACCCCAAAGAGCCATTTGGAAGACAATGGACGCAAATGTGTCAACAAGCTTTTGAGTCCATTATTGACAAACTTACTTCTGCCCCAGTTCTGGCATTTGCTGATCCCAGAAAACCATACACACTCCACACTGATGCCAGTGCCACAGGTCTTGGTGCGGTGCTGTATCAAGAGCAGGATGGAAAAAACAGAGTTGTAGCATATGCCAGCAGAGGTCTTTCCCGGAGTGAGTCAAAGTATCCCGCCCACAAATTGGAGTTTCTTGCTTTGAAATGGGCGGTGACTGAAAAATTCCATGACTATCTTTATGGTGCTCAGTTTACAGTTGTGACAGACAGCAACCCATTAACATACCTCTTATCATCAGCAAAACTTGACGCTACCGGTTACAGGTGGCTTTCAGCTTTGTCCACTTTCACCTTCAAATTAATCTACAGAGCAGGAAAGCAGAACTCGGATGCTGATGGTTTGTCTCGCCGACCTCATGGTGAACTGTCTGATGATCCTCTGTCACAGAAAGAACGTGAGCGAATCTGGAGATTTGCATGGCAACATCTCAATGAACCAGATTATGTCTCTATTGACCACCATACCGTCAAAGCAGTTTGTGACCGTCATCTGGTGTACAGTTCAAGCACTGATCCTGATCTTGCTCTGGTGTTATCCATATCTGTCAATGTCAACAGTCTGCCTGACAGTTTCACGGACGACATCCAGTTCACCTCCATGGTACTCCCCCGAATCTCAACAGCTGACCTTGCAGCCAAACAACGCCTCAACCCTGTCATTCGGCATGTCATAGCTCAGGTTGAGCGAGGAGAGTCACCACCGCCATTCCTGAGGGAAGAACTTCCTGATTTACCTCTATTACTGCGAGAAGTAAATAAACTGGAGCTCTATAACACCCTTCTCGTCAGGAATAGACAAGTGGGAAGTGACTTCACATACCAGCTAGTGCTACCCGAGGAATATCGACCAGTTGTACTACACCACCTACATGATCAAATGGGTCACATGGGAATTGACAGAACACTAGACTTGGTCCGTTCCCGGTTTTATTGGCCTAAGATGACGAGTGATGTGGTCAATAAAATAAGACACTGCGAAAGATGCGTGAGACGCAAATCTCCATCTGAACGAGCCGCACCTCTGGTCAATATCAGAACCTCTCAACCCATGGAACTGGTGTGTATGGATTTTCTCTCTGTGGAACCAGATCGTGGAGTCAAAGACATACTTGTCATAACTGAACATTTCACAAAATATGCCATTGCTGTGCCAACACCAAACCAGAAAGCCAGGACTGTTGCCAAATGTTTATGGGACAACTTTCTTGTGCATTATGGTATCCCAGAACGCTTGCACAGTGACCAAGGCCCTGACTTTGAATCCAGAATCATCCGAGAGCTTTGTGAAATGGCTGGGATCCACAAAATAAGAACCACTCCATACCATCCAAGAAGCAATCCTGTTGAACGGTTTAACCGAACATTACTGGATATGATAGGAACACTCACAGCTCAACAGAAATCTCATTGGAAAGATTTCGTAAAACCCCTGGTGCATGCATGCAATTGCACAAGAAATGATGTTACAGGTTTCTCACCATATGAGCTTATGTTTGGCCGCCAACCTCGCTTACCGGTGGACTTGGCCTTTGGACTACCCCTTGCCAAAGAAGGATCAACATCCCACACACAATATGCGGAAAAACTAAAGTCCCACCTAGAAGAAAGTTACAAGCTGGCCATCGAAAACTCAGAAAAGGTGATGAAACGTAACAAAAACAGATTTGATAAAAATGTCACTGCGTCACAGCTGAATGTTGGAGACAGAGTTCTTGTGAGGAAAGTGCGGCTAAGAGGCAAACACAAGCTTGCAGATAAATGGGAGTCATCTGTGTACATTGTAGTGAAGAAAGCCGGCACTCTTCCTGTGTATACAGTTCGACCCGAAGGCCAAGACAAGCCCCTGAGAACTTTACATCGAGACCTCCTACTGCCCTGTGGGTATTTACCACCTTCTGAAAAGGAAATGGTTACTAAGCAGAAGAGAAAAATGCCTGTCTTACCCCTGTCTCCTGTACGTGCTGATGCTAATGGCAATGACGAAGAGGAACTCATCTCATACCTACCTGTTCCTTTCTCTGCTGAACCTGTCACCTTCACAACAACCATTGACTTACCCAATACTCTGCAACCTGTTCCACTTATCAACCAGCCCGATGTCCCTGTAGTATTGGCTACAGAGGTAGAGAACGCTATTCTCTCAGAGGAACCTGTACCTGTTGAAGAGGAACAAGTTATTGCTAACGGAACTTTGGAAGCTGGCTTTGAGCCAGTTGATCTTGCAGAAACTTCTCATGATGAAGAAAGTCTGTCTTCTGATTCAGAAGCATCCAGAAATAACTTGTCACAACACTCACCTACTGAATCAGAGCCTCTGATTCCTGAGGCAGAACCACCCTTGAGGCATTCAACCCGCCCCAGGAATCCTCCTGATCGGCTGCAGTACATCAAGCCTGGTAAGCCTCTGTTAAAGAGCGTTCAGACCTTTCTGCATGGGTTAAGTTCTGTCTTCTCCTCGCTCTTCAAGACGATGAAGAAGAGGAGACGATGCCTTCACACCTCAGCAACCAGTCATTCGCTGCCAGCCTAGTCCATGTACGAGGACGTCCATGAGATTAGGGGGGGGAGAGTGTAACCACGGTAACTTCTGACCCCACTTCTGCCAGTCCCTTTATTGTGGCGGGAATAAACCCTGTATAAGTTCCGGGTAAATCAGCTGCATGTTCCCTGCTCTTCTAGCTGCTGTTGTCCCTGTGGTTGGCGTACTTGTCAGATATCGACAAATTTTACACTACAGACCAGTTGACAGCGTGCAATAACCCGGCCGATTCATTCATCTTTACACTACCTCACAATCGACTCAACGGTGAGTTATTTGTTTGTTTTGTTTTGTCACAATTAATGAAAATGCAGAGCCGCGATCGCACATCCTAAAACGCCGGTAAGTTAATGCTAGGCTAGCGACAGTAAGTGCAATTACTAGTTTTATTTATTGAATATTGTTGCTTTTGTTTATTCCATTATGGCCGAATGTTGACTTAACGTATCTAGAGTTGAACGAGTGATTTGAATTTTGTAGTTTTGTCCGTTTTGGATGTTTTTTGTTACTTTTCTGATGAAATGCCAAAACGGCCTATGAGATTTTGCATTGAGTTAAATTCCACTGAGATTATTGAATCTGTTGCGCAACACCTGTGATTAAATGAGTTTTGTAAATATATTTGATTAACTTTGGATAATGTTTATTAGCTTTATTGCTGATATACTTTGATGGGACCCATGAGAATGTTTTTCTATAATAGTATTTTGAATGAAATTCATTATAAGAGATGATTGTTTATTGATTGTTGTATGAAACATGGCATTAATTACTTGTCTTTGTTATTTATGGATTTATGTATTTTGTCACGGCAGTAGAATGCTGTTTCATTTTCTTCTGTGATAATTTATGTTTTTGACCTTGTTTAGGTCAGGTTTTTTTTTTCTCCCGCGATCAGCCCTGATCAGCGCGGGATGGCGAGCCACCCGACCACCGCTACGTTGCAGTAGGAATCGTAAACCTATGGACTGAATTAAACTGTTGACACATGACCTATCACAGGTCCATGGAACTAAACTAAATCTCATACTGGATCACACCTCATCCCACCTCCTTTTGGAACCTAATAAGCTGTTTTGTATTGTCAACATTATTTTTGTTTGTGATATATATGCATTTTTTTTAGCTTTTTGTACATCTGTCTATACATTTCTCAAAAATATATATATTTTGAGCTCTACTTTGGTTTCCTGTGCTTTATTCACACACTCAGGCTCCATAGTCGAAACTAATTCTGATAGCTCATTGTCTATGAAGCTGCAGTCAGGTGCCCTGGTCCTTTAACCGCGTTACATGGGACATATAAGCAGCCGGCTGTGGTGAGTGAAAGGGACACTTTTTTTGCTGCGTCAGGTTCTGTGACTGTGTTTTCTGGAGCTATTTTTTGTGTGTCTTCTGAAGATAACAATGATTTTTCCGTCGCACCCATCGCCACTGTTCCAAAGACTGCCTTTGCTGAGCCCGGATTCAGGGTTAATGACTGTGTTCACGCTATTGTTTCTAAACCTGGAGTTACTGAGTTTAGCACTACGAGTTTAGGGAATGACTATGTTAGGGGAGCCTTTTCGTCTGCATCGGTTCCTTACGGTAAAGCAATAAACTTCCCTGAAACAGTTTTTCCTGACCATATCCCCCCATCCACACCTTCACCACAATTCAATGTGGGGTCTGTAACACAGTTAGCAGTACAGTTATTAGTTCAGTCAGCAGCCCAGCTGCCCTCAGTTCAGTATGCAGCCCAGCTGCCCTCAGTTCAGTCAGCAGCCCAGCTGCCCTCAGTTCAGTCAGCAGCCCAGCTGCCCTCAGTTCAGTCAGCCACTCCATCACCTGTTACACCTCCGCTACCATCATCTTCGCTACCTGTAGTTCAGTTGCCACTAGTTCAGCAGCCCACCCACTCGTTCATCCAGTCACCATCCTCACCATCTCATTACGAGCAGGGAACACACTTCATCATTACATCTGCTGGTTCTTTTACAGTTTCTTTTACAGAGACAGTTACTCCCTCTAGGGTCTCACCAGAGGCTGGGTGTCAGTCACCAGCCAACTCTGGACCCCTAGAGGTCAAGACGCCAGTGCCAGCAGCTCCACCGGACAACTCACCTAAATAGTCTCGGCTCTCAGCACCCCTGAGAATTCAAGTGAGTTCACCCATCCGCCTCCGTCCTCTGCTGAGTATGTTGGGGAACACTTTCAGCTCTTCAAGGACTGCAACCCACTGTTGCTGCCTGAGTCTAACCACTGTGCTGCTCAGTCCCAGCCAGTGTCCGCACTGCCAGAGGTTTCCGTACCTGCTGCTTCAGTGTCTGTCTCCACTGGAGGGCCTGAGAAGCCCTTCCAGCCTCAAGTGTCGTCTGCTGGAGGGCCCGAGGAGCCCGTCCAGCCTCATGCCACGTCTGCTGGGGGGCCCGAGAAGCCCGTCCAGCTTCATGCCTTGTCTGCTGGGGGGCCAGAGGAGCCCGTCCAGCCTCAAGTGTCGTCTGCTGGAGGGCCCGAGGAGTCTGTCTAGCCTCATGCCACGTCTGCTGGAGGACCCGAGAAGCCCGTCCAGCCTCATGCCTTGTCTGCTGGGGGTCCTGGAGGACCCAGCAAGCACATCCTCGCGTCAGCTGGAGGGTCCGGGGAAGTTTGTTCAGCCGTCACCTGCTGAATCATCCCCTGCGACTTCTACACCGTCACCGGCAGCATCCACATCTCCGCCTGCAGCATCACCGTCAACTGCAGCATCACCGTCAACTGCAACATTACCGTCAAGTGCAGCATCACCGTCTGCAGCATCACCATCGTCAGATTCCGCAGCCATCCCGCTGCCGTCAGGTTCCGCAGCCGTCCCGCTGCCGTCAGGTCCAGCCTCTGTGTCTTCATCCAGCCTCGCCTTTCCTGGTCCAGCTTCAGCCTCGCCTTCGCCTGGTCCAGCTTCAGCCTCACCTTTGCCTGGTCCAGCTACAGCCTCGCCTTTGCCTGATCCAGCTTCAGCGTCTGGTCCTGCCTCGTCTGGTCCTGCGGATGCCACACCGTCATCAGTTCCAGCTCGTCCTGTTCCGCTTCACCTCTGCCGGCCGCTTTCCCGGTCTCTAGCTGAGCGTCATGGCCGTCGAGGCCAGCCTCCTGAGACAGTTCGTTGCCGCCGCTGGCATCGCAGCTGACCTCCGGACCTGCTCTGTTTCCACCACTGCCTTCCGCGTGGCCGGCTTCCTGATTTGTTTTGTCTGCGCCGCCCCCATTGCCGTGTGCACGGTCGGCCCCAAGAACTGTTTGCCCGTCGCCGACGTTGCTGTCCGCACGGCCGGCCCCCTGAACTGTTTTGGCTCTTGTGCTGTCCCTCCCTCTCTGTCTTTCACTCAATAGACACGCACACCACCACCATCAACTTTGCTAAATTGCTAATGAAAAACGTTGATCAGGCAGCTGTGATTGAGTAGCAATGTCCATCCAACTATATTCACGGTTGTTGTGGTCATGATGATATTGTGAGGCCACACTGAAAAGGCTCGGATGAGCTTGCCAAAGTTCTACAAGTTGTGCCTCCATCACTTGTGTCCAGATCACACGCTGCACTGCTGTGCTGCCCCATCTTTTCACTTTCATTACTGTGTTTGCACGTGCGCAGTGTGAGAGGCTGCGTTGACACCCTCACAACGGCCAACAGGATTTCAAACAGGTTTGATTTTCTTACGACCAAACGACTGATGATCGGGAGCTGGTCGTGAGGTGTTAATCGCTTCTCGTTACCCCACGTATACTATACGATGCACAACACATGATGAAGGCGAAACTCGGGCCGATCACCAAAATGGTTGCACGACTGAAAAATCGTCTCAAAATGAGCCAAAAATCGCACAGTGTATGCCCAGCTTTAGGGAGATTAGCCTTGATGTAGCCAACAGCCCTCTGTCATTTCTGGTAAGCCAACAAGTCCGACGTTATTCCTGCGACCCCTGTGCTCCAGATCTGTGAGCTTTGTAGCGAGTTGGTCAAGTTGTTTCTTTAGATTGATAGTCAATCGTCTGTCCTCTCGTGCAGCTGCTTGCACTGAATCCACTCGGTCTTGAGTACACTTAGCCACTGTAGCCACTCTCTCGAGTTTGCCGCTAACATCATTTACCACTTCATTGGTCTTTTGAAGCTCTGTGCATAAGTCGTGTAAAGCAGGGACTGAGACAGAGTCCATAGCTTCTCTGACTGCCGAGGCAACTATTGCATTGAGGGACTTTTGTTGTTATTGAAGTGCTAGCTTTAAGCCATTAGCAATAACCTTGTTGAGGTCATCCTTAGTAACGGAGGATTCTTTAAACTTCTTTAAGGGAGAATGAACAATCTCCTTTTTCCATGAGTCTCTGGTTAATGAAGTGTCCATAGTAGGATAGGCCTCAAAATAACTAACTTGTATGACAGGATGCGTGAAAAACTGTGACTATGTGAGCAGAGCTAGAAACTATGCTGGCGAAGGGTCACGTCACAAACTTAATTTCTTAATTGCTGAAAATGCATGACAATTTCTGTCCAGTCATACTTGTCCAATAATTTGAACATCACAATCAAAAAACAGGACATGCTCAGATGAAAATGGTTTTGCAGATTTGCAGTCATCAAGTGAAATTTTTTTAAGGTATGGGTAAAAAATTCCTAGCAGTAACATGCTTGTTGACAATAGATTTTAACCATAAGAAATTTTTTAAAAAGCACTTCGTCATGGTAAAAGTGCTGTATGAATATGTTATATATTCACAATATGTTATTTTGTGAATAAGACTTCTTGTGGAAAGTGCTTTGACTGCATAGAAGGGTGCTATAAAAGTACTAGTCCATTTATGCTTTGTTAAGGTTTTTAACTATATTACATTTATAAATAATGAGTTATGGAAAGTTCAAAAGAATTTTCATTTAAAAAAACCTATTTTTTTTAAGTATTGTAAACTTCATGTAGTTGATGGAGGTGATTTTACAATTGGTCATGCTAATTTTAATTACCTTATTTAGCTGCATAAATATATATAACTGAGAAAACAGTTATATGGCTGGTGTGGTTACACGAGGTCTGCGGTTGTGAGGCCGGTTGGATGTGCTGCCATATTCTCTGAAACGCCTGTGGAGACGGCTTATGGTTGAGAAATGAACATTCAATGCACGGGCGACAGATCTGGTTGACATTCCTGCTGTCAGCATGCCAATTGCACGCTCCCTCATTGCTTGTGGCATCTGTGGCATTTTGCTGTGAGACAAAACTGCACATTCCAGGGTGGCCTTTTGTTGTGGGCAGTCTGAGGTACACCTGTGCACTACTCATGATGTCAGATCAGCATCCTGATGTGGCACACCTGTGAGGTGGGATGGATTATCTCAATATAGCAGATGTGCCCACTACCACACATTTGGACTGATTTGTGACAACTGTTTGGGAGGGATGGTTATATTGTGTATCTGGAATGAATTTTAGGTCTCTACGTCCATCCCATGGGGAATGGGAGCAGTAACAAAGGTGTTGCGTTTATATTTTTGTTGAGTGTATATAATATATATATGGTCGCCCTTAAATATATATAACTGAGAAAACAGTAAAAAATATTTAAGGGCGACCGTGGCTCAGGGGGTTGGGAAGCGCAACTGTAAGGATAGGTTGCCGGTTTGATCCCTGGGCTCTCTGTCCTGGTCGTTGTGTCCTTGGGCAAGACACTTTACCCTACTGGTGTTGGCCAGAGGGGCCGGTGGCGCGATATGGCAGCCTCGCTTCTGTCAGTCTGCCCCAGGGCAGCTGTGGCTACAACTGTAGCTGCCTCCACCAGTGTGTGAATGTGAGAGTGAATGAATAGTGGAATTGTAATACGCTTTGGGTGCCTTGAAAAGCACTATATAAATCCAATCCATTATTATTATTATTAAAACAGAAGACACTGTGATGAATATTCATATGCTTGTCAGCATCAAAGAGAGACTTCTACTAATTGATTCATTCTACTAAATTATTTTTATGTGAATATACAATAGTAAATACTAATCTATGACAATAAAGAAGGGAAAATGTGAAATGCAGGCATATGAGATGTTTAGAATTTAAACATTACCAGAAACAGTTTAAGAAATTGTTCGTCTTGTTTTTTATGACCATTTTGTTGTCATTAATAGAAGAACAGAAATGAACATTTACATAAATGTCATGACATTTCTATAAATTTGATCTCTTTTCCTCTGTCTAGTATGTAAAATCAGAGAAAAGGTACTCCATTATCTAGTTTGCATTACAATTTAAAATTATATGCCATACATTTGATAATAGGGCAGTAATACCAGTGTTATTAAACTTGACAACAATATTTTGATATGTTTGAAAATTTCATTCATTTTGAGTCCATATATGATTGGATTTAAAAGAGGATGGAATAAAATTGACTGAAACGTCAATGTCAAACGAAGAGTTTTTGATAGATCAGAATCCAGTCGAACTATAATTATATCAAGGAAAATAAAACAGGAAAAGTTGATTAACACCAGCAGGTGGGGTAAACATGTCTTTACAGCTTTTTTCCTCACTTCTCTACAACAATGATATGATATTCTAATAATCCTGATGTATGTAAAAAGTATGAAAAGCAAAGGTAGAAGGGCAATGTTTATCAACGTGACCATACCATATATAGATATTGCGACCGAGGGCACACACTGAAGCTTGTAAAGTGAATTGTTACAAAAAATTCCTGTCAGGGTAAAGCTACAGAGTTTGACATTCGAATACAACACACCCAGCACTGAGGTTTCAAAAGCAGGTATAAGCCAAGCTAAAATCAGACATACATAAATAGTTATTCTATTCATAATAACTGGATATTGCAGGGGTTTACATATAGACACATACCTGTCATATGCCATTGCTGCCAACAGTAAAAACTCTGACCCACCTGAGGTGTAATATAAAAATCCTTGGAAAAGACAGAGTGGATATGATATCATCTGTTTTTCAGACAAAACATCAGATAAGAGCTTTGGATAGATAATCATGCTGTAAAGAACAGAGTTGATTAACAAAGCTGCAATAAAAATGTACATTGGCTCGTGAAGGTTTTTGTGAGTCCAAATAAGGTACACTATAGTGGAATTAAAGCAGAGTATCAGAATATATAACGTGGATATAACTACAAAATAAAGATACCTGTATTTGTGCAATTCTGCAAACCCACCAAAAGTTACCAATGTTAGATTTAATTCAACATCCATTGACAAAAACAAAAACGTTACTGAGTATGGAACTATATTACATAAATGGTATTCAAGAATAACAAATGAAAATGCAACTGTTACTGTATTGGAATAATATATTTTCAGCACTACACTAAGAAGGTAAGTGACTGACTATATGGCTTTGTTTTATTAGAAATCTTCCATCCTCTATGGGACTCATTAGGTTCTCCACTAACATGTAAACAACTTCAGGAAATCTGACCTATAAACATCTGATCTGATGTTTATATCACTGTGCAATTCATTGAATTTGCCCATGCATTGTTTTTAAATCATTGAACTAGTATAGGCTTACTATATACGCAAAAAGTTCGAGTGTATGAAAAAAGGCTAAAGAAACCTCTTGAAAAGGAAACATTTTCTTTTTCTGTTTTCCATATGTGAATGGACATATCTCTCTGGGTTTCCGGACAGAGATCTCGGATGTTGTATTGGTATCAGATCATTTCCCCGAGTGCCCCGATTAACATAGAAACCACTGTTGCCGTGACCCTCTACATTTTATCAAGTTATATGACTATATAACACTTTAGTTAATATAAAGCATAGAATTTAGGCACTTCAGGTAACTTCATTCTAACACTTGGGTTTCTGCTGCCTGAGGTATTCACTAAGCACACAGTCTGTCGGGGCATTTCCCTGATGTATTCGTGAATGTATGTTGTCTCATCCTGGACTATGATAATGCATGGTCAGGAGCCTTCTTGTCTTGATGTCACTGGCTTTTGCCAGCCTTTTATGCCAGCAGGATACCTGATCACAGGCAGGGTGTAGGTGTTTATAGCCCAGATCTTGTTCTTATCATTCATATGACTTCTCAGGATGTGCCTGAACCTCTGCAGGTACTTAGTGGTTGCAGCTTTCCGAGTGACCTCTTTGTGGTTCCCATTTGTCTGCGTGATCCCCAGGTACTTGTGGCTGTCCTTGATGCTTGCAATGTTGGCTTTTGGTAGTTCGATCCCCTCAGTTCTGACTACCTTCCCTCCTGTTGTTATAATCCGACTACACTTATCCAATCTGAGTACTGACATGGACTAGAAATAGAGTGCATATTTCTCTTACGGTGTGTTCACACCGAACGCAATAGACGCGACCAGAGCATCAGGTTTACATGTAAAGTCAATGGAGGAACGCCATGAAGCGTGACTGGGGGTCCCGCGAAAATTCAGAAGCAGATTTGCATCGTGAAAACGCATGAGTCGCGCGAGTAGCGTGACTGACACGTTTGAAGCACGAATAAAAATACATGCGGCAGTTTGTGTGCTGCATTTTGTGCATTTGCGCGTATCCAGCTTCAAGCCGTGCCACGACAACCAATTAGGAGCCTGGTGACATGATGCTCTGACCGTAGTTCAAAGGGGCAGGTCCAGCCAAAGCCATTTATTCTTCATTCAATATGGAGGAAAGGCTCATCAACGCCGTAGCAAACCACCCGGAGCTGTACGACACCAGCTGTTTTCTCTACCGAGACAGGAATAAAAAAGGCCTAGCTTGGAGGAAGATGTGTGAAGAGATCGGGCAACCTGGTAAGTTCATTCATTTCTCTTTTGAAATTTTTAACTGACCCGTGGAAGCCGCACAAAAGCTAGCAAGCCGCCTACTGTCCTGCTATTTTCCTACTGATGTACAAATACCTTTCTGCTAACGAGATTATGTACTTATTCAGAGGACATCTGCAGGAGAAAGTGGAAGAGCCTCAGGGACACATACTCCAAGTAGAAGAGGATGGAGAAGAAGAAGAGGAGCGGGTCTGCAGCAGGATCGGGATGAGATGGAAGTTCTTTGTGGTCATGGGGTTTCTGGCAGCAGGGGAGTCCCAGTCAGAAGGTATGTTTACAATGAATTAATGTTGGCAGTTAATTTATGCATGTTGTCATATAGGAATATATGTTATTGTTAACATATATGGGCATCAGTTTCCTCATGTGCAAATGGTTACTGGACTTCCTGACCAACCACCCCCAACATGTCCAGCTGGATAACCACTGCTCATCTACAATCACAATGAACACCGGTGTACCACAAGGCTGTGTGATGAGCCTTTTCCTCTACTCCCTCTTCACCCATGACTGGAGACCTGCCGATGGTTCTAACACCATCATTAAGTTTGCAGATGACACCACGGTGATTGGCCTCATCAGTGACAACGATGAGGCCGCCTACAGGGAGGAGGTGGATCATCTGGCTGAATGATGCGACACAAGCAACCTGCTGCTTAACACTGAGAAGACCAAGGAGCTCATCGTGGACTACAGGAGGAATGCTGACCCACATCCACCCATCTACATTAAGGGGATGGCTGTGGAGCGTGTGAGCAGCTTCAAGTTCCTGGGAGTCCACATCACCGAGGATCTCATCTGGACGACTAACTGCTCCAAGCTGGTCAAGAAGGCTCACCAGCGCCTCTTCTTCTTGAGGACTCTGAGGAAGAACCACCTGTCCTCAGACATCCTGGAGAACTTCTATCGCTGCACCATCGAAAGCATCCTGACCAACTGTATAACAGTCTGGTACGGGAACTGCTCTGCCTCGGACCGGAAGGCGTTGCAGAGGGTAGTGAAAACTGCCCAGCGCATCGCCAGAGCACCACTTCCTGCCATAAAGGACATCTACAGGAAGTGGTGTCTGAAAAGGGCTGGGAAAATCATCAGAGACCCCAGTCACCCATCACAAGGACTCTTCACCCTCCTGCCCTCTGGGAGGCGCTACAGGAGCCTCCGGACTAAGACCACCAGGTACCGAAACAGCTTCTTCCCCACAGCTGTCAGACTCCTGAACTCTGCCTCCTGACATCAGGCCCACATTAAACACATGGACTGGACATACACACACCCACAACCACCTACACACACAATGGACAACTGTACCCTCATACACACAATAATAACATGGACTGAACCACCACTCTCAACCACTAGCACTTTATATAGCCTTTGTAGAAATTATCCACATATCTCACTCATCTTAACTGCACTACTGTATAATTCTGTATAAATAATCATTCTGTATAATACGATAATTTTTAATTCTACAACTGCTTATAACTTGCACAGTTCACATTTCTGTATAGCTGTATATCTCATATTTCTGTATAGTTTTTTTTTAAATTTCATATTTGTGTATAGTTTTTTCATATTTATATCCTGTTCATAGCCTGTACTTAGCTTGTACTTAGGGCTAGGCCATATTATACCGTTCACGGTAATACCGATACAATGTTAGGCAACAATAAGAAAATGAAATATCGCGATAGGATATGGGTAAAACTTTCACGGACTGCCGGGGTAGACCATGTGGAGTGAGTAGAGGACCCAAGAGGAGACAGAGGCGAGGACACAAAACTGGACTTAACAAAAAGCGAGCCTTTATTTAGGGCCGAAAACTCATGGAAAAAACAACAACAACAAAGTAACTGAGGGAAAACCTGAACATAAACTGGGAAACTATGACTCTACTGAGATTTAGACTATGACTAAACAACATAAAAACTATGACTTACTATCGTTGGGAAACTGTGACAAGGGGGAGGGGAGATAACACAGACGACGCGACACTGAACACAGCAAGACTGAGGACTAAATGAGGTGATCAGAGGAAGTGGAGACATATGAGGACACAGCTGACACACATAACCTAATGACAGGACAGGGGAAGTGAAAACTAAATGCAATGAACAAAGAACAGAGGACTCTTTCAAAATAAAACAGGAAACATGATGAGACAGACCAGACAACATGGGCTTGACAACACGAGACGTGGAACACAAAGGGCAAATGAGACTAAGATCCAGGGGAAGGGGAAATGAGGAGATCCACTAAACAGAACTAAGGCTGAACAACTTAGGGGTTTAAGAGAGGTGGATGAGCTTAACCCAAATAATAAATGACAATACACAATATATAATGAACTCAAAATGCTGGGTCACAGACCCAGCCATGACAAAAACGCGCATGCGCAGTCCCTTAGTTTTCATATGCACATGGCCGAAAAAGCCAAAAGAGGCAACGGAGAATGAGAAGGGGGAAAGTGGATTTTTGAGTGAAACGGATGAACCAGAACTGTTTTTTAAAAATGGTGCAACTTCACTTGTGTGGTGTTTGTCCGTCAGATACACAGAAAAGTAAATTTTTTTGTAGAACATGCATCGTTATTGCCGTATTTGTCGGACTAAGGTGCTCGTTAATCTGGGTGTAATCGGGGTTCTAAACCCCGTCCTTTCAGGTCCCAAAGTTAAACGATCACTGCAGCATCACTGACAGTTAAAAACTGTCTAAATTCTTTCGATCAGCATTGCTGCTTTACCAGGTGTAACTATGAAGTTTAACATACAGGCATCCATGAAAACAGAATTTATTACATTTAACGGCGTTAGAAGCTAGCAGGAAATTAGCGGAAGGTAGCTCGCTAGTTTCGCCAGTTACCTAAGCATGATATACCATGTTCTGACTGAGAGAATTCTGAAAAAATTCAAACATTAGCTTTCCTATCACTTCCAACATAAATGAAGACAGGAAAATAAACAGCAGCAGACGTTTGTATGGTTACTGAAGTTGGGCTAACTGGTATATAATGATGTGCTACGTATCGCTAGCGACACAGCTATGTTAGCATAATATAAACAGCGAAGCTGGAGGATGAACGCTAACATTTTTCCACTCGATAAAAGTTAACATGAAGCTTCCTGACGGTTAGAGACACATGCAATTGCATGGCAGGATGCTGTAAGCGGACCAACTTCAGTCAGGAGAACAACTGAGATAATCCATCCACAGTACGAGGTTAGTCATTAATATACTGCAACAACATGGGAATGGAGCAGCTGTGATAGAATACAACATAAATGAATCAATGGTACAGAAGTGGAGGAAGCAAGAAGAATGAGTTGAATAAAGTTTGATTTATCTGACTGCTTTGTTTCGCCTAATGTGCCTTATAATCCCGTGTACACAGCAAATTCAAAAGTGTTAAATGTTTTGGTGTTAATGGTCTTCTTGCAAAAGTAGAGTTAATTTTACTCTAAGCAGAGTCACATTCTTTTAATGTAACTCTGAGGTGTAAAATGATAGTAGTTAAAATCGAGTGTTAAAAATGAGTGTTTCTCTGTCAAATCTGGAGGTGTTAAAATGGAAACATTAACTCTTGACCTCTTAACTCTGAACTCCTACAGGGGCTATGACACCAACAGAGTAAATTCACAGACTCCGCCCCCAGCACGGCTCCAATCGAAGCTGAAGTGAAGCCGTTTCAGAACATTTTGCTCTACATATTTGAGTTGTTTGCCATCCTTGGTAAGTCATTCTTTCAAAGATTGTTTCAATTATTATTATGAGCTTTTACTTCTGTGGCTCTTTGGAGTTGAGACAAAGCTGTGTGAAAGGCATTAGCCATGTTGCTCGCTGATAGCATAATATTCTGTTTTAGCTAGCTGAAAGGTATTGTTTGCGGGCAAATACCACAGCCTTGGAAAAAAAGCTTGCATGTGAATTTTCAGTCAAACTTTTGGTCAAATACACCTAAAACAATGTGTAGAATGTAAAATGTTGGTATAATGGTGCTACTTGAAGCCTGAAAACGATCGCCCATAAAAAAAAAAGAAAAAAAAAGCGAGCAAACAGCAGTAGCAGACGTCCTGACTGGATTCTACGTTAGCATAGATCCCTCCAGAGTTTTGTGCACACGGTTTAGGTAAAAATGAAAAAGGTTGAGGTTTTACATTTAGTTCAGTATTACCTGTTGCCTGTGTCTTTGTCTTTTGGGAAAATACTTTACACAAGTAATGGCTCAAAGAGGATTCCTTTTTTTTTTTTTTTTTTTACTGTGCTGCAATTGTTTACTGGATTATTTGTGCCATTAATTAGTGTCAACTAATTTTTATTCAATCTCCACACAGGATATGCTTGTGAAGATGGAATATGGGGGAGAGCAGAAGTGCGTTGCAGTTCCACAAAGTGATGAATGAAGGACATGCATATTGTATTGAAGAAATAAGTGATGAGAATGCTGTTATTTGCATTTGCCATGTCAGACCTTTTGATAAACACAATTCTAATGAAAGTGAGAACATGTACACTGTTACATCTTTCAGAAAATGTTTTGAAATCTTGGTGCACAGTTCAGAATAAATGTTTTTCAAAAACCATTGCATCTTTTTAGTAAATGTTTATTTCCAAAAGAAATTTCTAGAAGTTCAGAACAGTAAAATTCCCGCTTTTTAGAATGAATTAGAAGATAACTCTTATGTAGTTAAACTAAAATACTCTTTGAGAGTTAATATATAAACTCTTAACACAAAGTGTTAAATTATCAACTCCAGACAGATTTGGTGTTTAGCACTAAATGAGAGTTAACGTACCAACTCTCCAAAAAGAGTTAAATTAACACTCTCTGGTGTGGACCCATATAGACACTTTAATAGTGTTGAAATCAAATCCGACAGTGTTAATTTGGACATGCTGGATTTGCTGTGTACCTTATGGTCCGAAAAATATGTATTTGACTTTTTTATTTGGCACACTGCAGTTTAAGGTTGCAAAGCGCCTCTTTTGAACTTCAGTGGATATTACATACATGGTTATGCTGAGGATATGTCAGCCCATTTCTACTGGAAATGCCTTTTGGTTAAACTTTCAGCAAGAAATTTGCACTGTTAAATGTTTATATGGTTTTAATGCACATAAAAAACAGCTGCTTATTTAACTGAAAATAAATGGATGGGTTTTTTTTTTGTGCTAGTAAAGTTGTGGAGTTGTATTTTGTCTCGCAGAAATTATATTGTCAGTTATATCAATATCGCAAATTTTCAAATATATATCGTGATATATTTTTTTGGCCATATGAATGAATTAATGAATGAATGAATGTCTTTCATATCACCCTGCTCTACTTGTACTCACTACAGCCTGTACATACTTATAGTTATAGCATATTCATAACATACCTTCATACCGTGTACATTATAACATACCATAATAGACCCATTTCTGTAATATACTTACATATCTATATTTTTGCTAATATATATTTGTAATATATCTATATCATGGCTAAAGCACTTCTG
The DNA here is from genome assembly GCF_057381915.1 of Diplotaxodon limnothrissa. NCBI lineage: Eukaryota > Metazoa > Chordata > Actinopteri > Cichliformes > Cichlidae > Diplotaxodon > Diplotaxodon limnothrissa. Next base: position 9,493,217 of record NC_140611.1, on the reverse strand, counting down.
GATGGATGCAAACTGCATTTCGTTGCCTTGTACCTGTAACATGTGCAATGACAATAAAGTTGAATTCTATTCTATTCTAATATTATTTCAAATAATTCTTTTTTAATAACTATTGTATCAGTTCTACTACACAGCAAAATATTAACACACAACTTGACACATGTAGAATTTTTTTCATAGTATACTAATGAAAAAATATACAACTATATAGGAACATAGTGAAGACCAATTATTTAAGACAATAAAGAGAGGTTAGTTTATTTTGGAGGCAAGCTCCATTTATTAAGTAAATTTTAAAAAGGCAGGAATGCACTTTAGAGGTTTGTGGGTTGCTCTTAAAAGAGCCGTTCTGGGGAAGTCACTGGGACGTCAAATAGGATATTCTTTTGGCTGCCAAGACACTGCTCCCTATGCCGAGAAGTGGGCCATGAACTTCTCCCTCACCATCAGGACCTTTCGAGTATCACTAGAAATATTATAAACAGTCATCTCCATACCACAGTTTGCTAACAGTAAACACCGACGACATTCACAGATAGCACACCATATCCATGTTATCAGTGTATAAACTGATAGTTTAACATATATTAGCATAGGTATCAATAAAGGACTACTGTATTAAACACTTTTACCAGGCATATGGACAGGCGCTCTGCAGGTGGGATTGAGCACCTGTAGTTGGTGTCCAGGCGGGTGATGCTTGGACTGACGCGGGACAGCAGCTCCTCAAATTGGGCAAGGGTAAGACAGTGGTACCGCTGAAAGCGGCCATCATCCAGACAGAGCTCCTGAAGCAAATGGTGAAACTCACCAAACTGCTCACGCTTCTGGAGGACCTGATGGTCCCAGGTACGGCGAGGACGTCCTTTACGCCGCTGCTCTGCTCTCTACAGTTAATAGAGAAGGGAGACTCTCTCTTCAAACACTAGATCAACAGCTGCCATCTTGCAAACATACCATCTGGCACTACTTCCTCCCACATTTAGAATAGAATAGAATAGAATAGCCTTTATTGTCATTGTACAGAGTACAACGAAATTGGAGTGCCACTCCCTTGGTGCAAGTTTCAATAATAAATATAAATGTAAAATATAAAAAGTACAAAAAAAACAATCGTAAGTACTCAAACAATAGTATGTACAATATATACAGGATAGCAGCATTAATATAATGACAGTATGAATAGCAGCATAATATAATGACAGTGACGGTATGGAATAGGTTCAATTGTTTTTGTGCTTATTTACTACGGTGATAGCTCTGGGAAAGAAGCTATCCCTGAATCTGTTTGTCCTGGTTTTATGTGACCTGTACCGTCGGCCTGACGGTAATAGTTCAAACAGTTGGTTGCTGGGGTGAGAGTGGTCCTGCTGAGGTACCGAGAGTTTGCAGTGACCTCCAGGCTGGGCAGAGAGCAGCCAGTGATCTTCTGGGCTGTGTTGATGACCCTCTGCAGTACTTTCCTGTCTGCAGCTGAGCACCCTGCATACCATGTTGTTATGCCGTACGTTAGGATGCTCTCTATGGTGGCTCTGTAAAATGTCACCAGCAGCCTCTCCTCCAGGTTGTTCCTCCTGAGCACTCTCAGAAAGTGGAGACGCTGCTGGGCCTTTTTAACCACCGCTGTAGAATTTGCAGTCCAGGAGAGGTCATCAGATATCTGCACGCCCAGAAACCTCATGGAGTGTACCCTCTCCACACAGCTCCCGTGAATGTAAAGTGGGGCCGGGTCTGCTCTGCCCTTCCTGAAGTCCAAGATAAGTTCTTTAGTTTTCGTGGTGTTCAGTTGGAGGTTGTTAACTGAACACCACTCAGTCAGTCTGTTGACCTCATCTCTGTAGTCCGACTCATCCCCCCTTGAGATGAGTCCAACCACTGTGGTGTCATCCGCGAACTTTATGATGGTGTTTGAGAGATGGGTAGGGGAGCAGTCGGATGTGTAGAGCGTAAACAGGAGGGGACTCAAAACATCCTTGTGGAGACCCGGTGCTGAGTGTGATGGTGCTGGACCGGTGGGGGCCGAGTCTGACAGACTGTGGTCTATTTGTCAGGAAGTCCTTGATCCAGAGGCAGATGGGGGTGGAGAGTCCCAGGTGAGACAGTTTCTGGACCAGGATCTCCGGGATGATATGATTGAATGCTGAGCTGAAGTCCAGAAAGAGCATTCTCACATAGCTTCCTCGGTGCTCCAGGTGACTCAGCGCAGTGTGGAGCGCTATGGTGATAGCGTCCTCGGTGGAACGATTTGTCCTGTAGGCAAATTGGTGGGGGTCCAGAGTGGGAGGCAGACCGGCCCTGATGTGCTGACAGACCAGTCTCTCAAAGCACTTCATCACTACAGGCGTAAGTGCAACAGGCCTGTAGTCATTTGGGCTGGCCACGGCTGTCTTCTTGGCGATGGGGATGATGGTGGAGGTTTTGAGGCAGGGCGGGACGGTGTTTGATGACAAGGAAAGGTTGAAGATTTTAGTGAAGACTCCGGTCAGTTCGTCAGCACATGCTCTGAGAACCTTTCCATGTATTCCATCAGGACCTGCCGCCTTCCTGGGATTCACTGACCTTAGAACACACCTCACTTGGTGCTCCCTAAGTGTTAGTGTGCCAGTGCTGGGGGCGGGTGGAAGTGGTGTGGCAGCTGAGGGCTTGGTCGTCTCAAAGCGGGCGAAGAAACGGTTTAGATCCTCAGCCAGTGAGGCATCAGTCCTAGATGTTGCCTGGTTATTGCTTCTGTAGTTGGTAATGTGATTGATCCCCTGCCACATTTTTCTGGGGTCGTTGTCAGCAAAGTGATCTTCAATCCTCCTCCTATAGGCAGCCTTAGCTTTCCTGATGCCTCTACTCAGGTCTGCCCTGGCCGCCCTATACGCAGCCCTGTCCCCTGACTTGAAGGCAGTGTTGCGGCTTTTTAGGAGGGATTGCACTTCGCTATTCATCCAGGGTTTTTGATTTGGAAACACCCTGACCCTTTTGTTGACGGTGACATTGTCAACACAGTTCCTGATGTACGAGAGTACAGTGTCCGTGTACTCCTGGAGGTTGTGGCTGGAGAATAAATCCCATACAGTTGTTGAGAAGCAGTCCTGCAGTTGAGAAAGGGCTCCTTCAGGCCAGGTTTTTATTGTCTTTGTCTGGGGCTTTGTTTTTCTCAGCAGGGGGGTGTAGGTGGGGGTGAGGGACATGCAGAGGTGGTCAGATCCAGCCAGGTGGGGGAGGGGTGTCGCTCTGAAAGCATGCCTGATGTTTGAATAGACATGGTCCAAAGTGTGTTCTCCTCTCGTAGCAAAGTCCACGAACTGGACAAATTTAGGAAGCACAGTCTTTAGGCACGCTTTGTTAAAGTCGCCGGCGACAATAAAAACCCAATCGGGGTGGGCAAGCTGTTGTTTGTTTATGGTGTTGAGCAAGAGGCTGAGAGCCGTGCTAACGTTAGCATCCGGCGGTATATAAACAGCTATCACAATAACTACTGTAAACTCCCTCGGGATGTAAAAAGGTCTGCACGAGACTGCCAGAACCTCCAAATCAGGAGAACAGTGTGTGTGAATGATCCTGCTGTTACAACACCACTCGTTATGCACGTAAACACATAGCCCCCCTCCTCTGCTTTTACCTGAGTTGCTGTTTCTGTCATGCCGGTGTAGCGTGCGGCCTGCTAACTCGACTGCAGCGTCGGGAATCAGCGGGTGAAGCCACGTCTCCGTAATAAGAATAATTTCCGCTTCACGCGTGTGAAAATTGCATATTTTTAAGTGCGACCAGTTTGCGTTGGACGCGCTTCGAGGTGCGAATGTGAACGTGACCAGCTTGGGGCTTCTGGCGCTTTTTAGTCGTGTCTATCGCGTTCGGTGTGAACGCACCCTTATACTGCCTTCCCTTCACTGGCTTCCCGTTAATTCCAGAATTGAATTCAAAATCCTACTCCTCATATACAAGGTCTTGAATAATCAGTTCCCATCATGTTTTAATGACTTTATAGTACCATATCACCCCATTAGAGCACTTTGCTCTTGCACTGCAGGCTTCTTTTTCCCAGAGTATTATAAAGTAGAATGGGAGGCAGAGCCTTCTGTTTTCAGGCTCCTCTTCTATGGAACCAGCTTCCAGTTTGGATTTTGGGGACAGACATTATCCCAACTTTTAAGATTAGTCTTAAAACTTTTCTTTTTGCTAAAGCATATAGTTGGGGATGGATCAGGTGACCCTGAATTGTCCCTTGGTTATGCTGGAATAGGTGTAGGCAGCTGGAGGATGATGCATTGAGTATTTCTTGTTCAGTCATTTTTTTCACTCACTGTGTGTAGATAGATAGATAGATCTCTCTGCATTGAATCATTACATCTTATTAATCTCTGGCTCTCTTCAGCATGGCTTTTGACCTATCTTCCTCATCTCACCCCCACTGGTTGCAACAGGTGGCCGCACCTCTCTGAGCCTAGTTTTGCTGGAGGTTTCTTCATGTTAAAAGGGAGTTTTTCCTTCCCACTGTTGCCAAAGTGCTCGCTTATAGCGGCTCATATGATTGTTGGGTTTCTGTCTTCACACTCAGGCAACGGTCGTTGGGATTTGTATAAAAAACATTGAATTGAAACCAATATGAACTGTTAAAATGTATCCCAGTTTCTGTTCATTCACCCTAGTTATCCAGTTCTTGCTCACCATATGTTTTACACACATATAAATGAACAAAAGATTACTATACATTGTACAATAACTTGTCATTTTATCCAATTTCGACTTTTTTCTATCACTCACATTTACATTAAATCAGAGAATGAACCTGTTGTATATCAAGAAAGTCATTTCCTTTATACACTCACACCCAACAGTCCGGTTTGCTGTCCTCGTGGAGACATCTCATTGACATATTGCTTTCTTTCGCAACTTACCCTAACCCAGTGATTTGCAAACTGTGGTAAGTGTACCAGTGGTGGTACTTGGGCTCCCTCTAGTGGTACCCGGGAAGTCCAGATTTTCTGTGTGTGTGTGTGTGTGTGTGTGTGTGTGTGTGTGTGTGTGTGTGTGTGTGTGTGTGTGTATACATATATATGTATAGATGTAATTGGCATGTGATAGATATATTGATTTGCTGTAGTAAATTACAGATTTTGGTCCCCACAAAGTAAAAACCAGTACACACACACAAACACACAAAAGGCCAGCAGAATTTGACTCTTTTTACTAAATCATTTTCATAACAGCGATTAATAATCTGTGATAAAGGGAAATGAAGGAAAAACCTGAAATCCAAGCATGTTTAGACTTTAAATATTACCAGCATCAGTCTAAAAAGTTAAATATCTTTGCTTTATGACCATTACATATGTCAGCACTAAGAGAATAGACTTGAACACTTACATAAATGCCATAAATAATAGTGCAGTGATTTCAGTGTTATTTAACTAGACACAATAATATCTTGAGATGTTTAGAAATTTCATTCATTTTGAGTCCATATATAATTGGATTTAAAAGAGGATGAAATAAAATCAACTCAAAGGTCAATATCAAACGGAGAGTTTTTGATAAGTCTGTTTCCAGTCGAACTATAATTATATCAAAGGAAATAAAACAAGAAAAGCGAATTAAAACCAGCAAGTGGGGTAAACATGTCTTTACAGCTTTTTTTCTCACTTCTCTACACCTTTGGTAAGATATTTTAAGAATCTTGATGTATGAAAAAAGTATGAAAAGCAAAGGTAGAAGGGCAATGTTTATCAACATGACCACACCATATATAGATATTGCTACTGACGGCACACACTGAAGCTTGTGAACTGAATTATTACAAAAAATTCCTGTCAGAGTAAAGCTACAGAGTTTGACATTAGAATACAACACACCTAACATCAAGGCTTCAAAAGCAGGTATAAGCCAAGCTAAAATCAGACATACATATATAGTTATTCTATTCATAATAACTGGATATTGCAGGGGTTTACATATAGACACATACCGGTCATATGCCATTGCTGCCAACAGTAAAAATTCTGAACCAACCGAGGTGTAATATGATAAACCTTGGAAAAGACAGAGTGGATATGATATCATCTGTTTTTCAGACAAAACATCAGATAAGAGCTTTGGATAGATAATCATGCTGTAAAGAACAGAGTTGATTAACAAAGCTGCAATAAAAATGTACATTGGCTCGTGAAGGTTTTTGTGAGTCCAGATAAGGAAAACTATAGTGGAATTAAAGCAGAGTATCAGAATATAAAGTGTAAATATGATCACAAAATAAAGATATCTGTATTTGTGCAATTCTGCAAACCCACCTAGAGTTAGCAATGTTACATTTAATTCAATATCCATTTAATGAACAAAAATGTTATTTACTATACAACTAGATGACATAAATGGTATTCATTAAAAATCAAATGAAAAGACAAGTCTTAATGTATTGTAGTAATGCTTTTCCAGCACCGAACTAAGTAATTGGCTCTGTGGCTTTGTTTTATCAGACAATTTCCCATTCTCAATGGGACTCATTAAGTTCTTCAAGAACATGTAAACAACTTCACCAAACTTTATCAGTTGATATTTTTGTCTGTGTGATCTATCATCGTACAGCATACCTCATAGAGAGGTGAGTAGACTTAGTAGTGTAGATAAAATAATAATAAAATATCATTATTATTATTATTATTTGTGTATAACTTTCTATAACCAAAGTGCTTGCTGGTACAGGAGAAGCACTTCTAGTATATATTCTGAGCCCAGGCCATGAAGGACAGGTAATTAGTAAAATCTTAAAATCAATTCTAATGCAATATGTAAATTTTTCTTAGTCTTTAGAAGATGTCTAGCTGCTGTATTTTGCACGATCTACAGTCAATTTAATGCTTTCTGAATGATACCTGTTAGAAGACCATTACATTACTGTATTTTTTGGATTATAAAGGTGCACTTTAAACCCTTGATTATGTTGAATGATGAATTGAAGGCAAAAAAATACTGAATGCAATTCTAACAAGCTTGAAAGTCAATATGTGTTCAACACAGCTTAAACTCTTTTGAGCAAATTTTACTGAATGTCTTTAAATAGTCTTCAGGAATAGTTCTCCAGGCTTCTTGAAGGGTATCCTAAACCATTAATGTTGAGGTCCTGGTGCTGTAGACATCAGTCCATAACTGACAGTGTTCTGCAGTGTTGTTGTTTTTTTCGTTGTTGTTGTTTTTTAATTCCAGGTTATTGAAAGCCATTGCTAATTAGATATTTTCTAAATTATATCACATGGTGGATCAAACTCTGACATAACTTATGAAAGTGACCAACATTATTAGAGACAAGGAAACAGAAGCAGGGCTACAGAGTAGGGCTGAACGATTATGGAAAATAATCTAATTGCGATTTTTTGCCCCAATATTGCGATTGCGATGCGATATGCGATTATTTTTTAAGGTCTTTGTCTTCTGTATTTTAAACAAAGACAAGCAATACATCATATAGTATGGCCAATACTATATTACATTAATTTTAAACTGTTCTTTCCTGGAAGACAGACCTCTGTTATGATGACATGAGGTGATGCATGAATTGATGACTGACATTTTTATTTAACTTCTTCAATCACAACAGTATATTTGAACATACACAATAGTTTATTTTTAGCTTACAAACATCTGAGCATAAAGTGCTGACAAGGAACCCTGGTGTAAACATTAAAATGAAAGTCAGTACAATGTGCAGATTGCAGAAATATACATAAAAAAAATCAGTGGCTTTACCACACTCAGTTTTTCGACATCTGTGAACTACTAGACAGTCATTCAATTAAAAAATAATATTAAATAAATAAAACTATCCATCCATCCATCCATTTTCATCCGCTTTGTCCGGGGCCGGGTCGCGGGGGCAGCAGCCTAAGCAAAGAGGCCCAGACCTCCCTCTCCCCAGCCACCTCCTCCAGCTTATCCGGGGGAATACCAAGGCGTTCCCAGGCCAGCCGAGAGATATAATCTCTCCAGCGTGTCCTGGGTCTGCCCGGGGGCCTCCTCCCGGTGGGACATGCCTGGAACACCTCACCCAGGAGGCGCCCAGGGGGCATCCTTGTCAGATGCCCGAACCACCTCAGCTGGCTCCTTTCGATGTGGAGCAGCAGCTGCTCTACTCTGAGCCCCTCCCGGATGGCCGAACTTCTCACCCTATCTCTAAGGGAGAGGCCAGCCACCCTTCGGAGGAAGCTCATTTCTGCCGCTTGTATCCGCGATCTCGTTCTTTCGGTCACTACCCACAGCTCGTGGCCATAGGTGAGGGTAGGGACGTAGATCGACCGGTAAATTGACCGGTAAATAAAACTAATAAATAAAAAATACACACATCTTACTGATCTCTGCAGTCAGTAACATTACACATAAAGTGCAAACATAATAGCAATTGTATAAACACACACACAAACACGCCTTTAAAGTTTAAAGGCGTGAAATTGGACGGTCTAGTTCTGATTAGCGTCACCGCTGTCTCGGTGGAGTTTAATAAACTCGGCCGTCTGCTTCTTGCTATCTAAAATATAACCAGACACTGGTGTAAATTCTCGACTGTCTCATACTTCTGTTTAATAAGTTTTCTGTTTGACGTTTAGTCAGCTGTGTGAAAACCAAGGAGGAACCCACCCGGGGGATTAATAAAGTTTTATTTTATCTAATCTAATAACTTTAATCTCAGCCAAACCGATTTACTCACGAACAAACAAAACACTGAAAAAAGCCCAACAATAACATTTTTAGGTTGTCTAAGTGACTTATATATTACGTTTAACCCGAGCAGCGAAACTCCGCGGTGATCTGAAAATGATGTGCCGGGAGTTGTGCCGTTCTCGGCCGCATCAGTAACCCTCGAGCTCCCGGCTAGCTGTCGAGCTGGTGGGTAGCAGACGCCTCTGAAAACGTCGAAGCACTTTTGCAAATATGGGATATCTTGATAAACCGAGCAGATATTTGATGTTTACACAACTACTTTCTCGCCTGAAAATATGTTAAAAGTTTATTTTGTGACCCAGAAAGATTAGTATGAGTAATTTTAAAACTTAGTAGCGGCCGCCATTGCTGGAAACTGGAGTTTGGCTGGGCCGCGCTATGAATTCTGGGATATGGTAGTAATTTGGACAGCCTTCGGCGCGTCGCTGTGACGTAATCGGTCTACAAATGCGGCCTCAGGAGGATGCAGCCCATGAATTTGGACATGTCCAGAGTATAATCGCAGCCTTTGCGGTTAGAAAATTGCACTTGATCATGTCGCGATATTATCGCAAATGCGATATATCGTTCAGCCCTACTACAGAGTCAGAATACAAACAGACTAAAGAAGTCTCTCCAGAAAAAAAAGAACCACTGCCCAGTATTTACATCATACCCTGAAGTATACCTTGAAGAACCTGGAGAGGTTAATTCTCAAACATCTCACAACTCTGGTGAGTAAACTGCTGGATCCCCTGCTGGTCACTTACTATCCTAGTATTGGGGTGAATGATGCAGTCATGTACCTCCTGCACAGATCACTGTCACACCTGGAGAGTACTGGAAGCACTGTGAGATTCATGTTTTTTTTTTCTCCCTTCCTAACGGCCACCTCCAGAAATTCTCTGATGATACAGTCATTGATGGATGTCTGAGGGGAACGATCTAGAGTATAGGAAGATCATCACCGACTTCATCATCTGGTGTGAATTCAACCAACCACCATCCATCGCACCAGTGAACATCCATAGTTTGGATATTGATGTGGTCGACACATACAAATTCCTGGGTGATCCAACATATCACCCTAATTTAATTTAGCCTTCTGTTTATTTTACTTTATACCTCGTGTATTTATATTTATTCAGTCGGATCTGTTTCCAGCCCTTTTTAAACTACTTTAAACCACTTTGATCTCTAATTTTCACTTGGTGAGGGATTATTATGTTCTTCCTAGTCTGAACTGCTCTCTTCACCTGAGCTGCTATCCTGTTCTGAGTCACTGTCTTCTTTGTTTCTTACAGTCACGTGCAAAATGTCCCTTTTTTCCACACTCCCAGCATGCAGCGCTAAAATTACTGTTTGGTGTGTATCTAAGTCTGCCTTTACCTCTTGCTCTTCCAATATGCATTCCTCTCCCTTTCTTTTGGATTATTCCTGCTCCAGCTTATTGTTTTTCTAAACATTTCTCATCAGGTGTTAATTTTACTTTTTTATTTCCCATTTTCAAAGATTTTGCTGGGCCGTCACTGGCACGCTTGACTTCAGAGTGGTTGCTGATACTCCCTTCTACTTCACTTCTAAAAAATGAAGCGGTATCAGTTTTATGAGATAAAACTCAACCGTTGTCCTTTGTCACCAGTACGTGAGCCTCAAGCAAAGAAAACAAAAAATGGAAGTAGTTCAGCAGCATATTGTGCTGTAAAATCAACTTACTTCCAGACAAATACACATAGACATTTGCGCCCTTCTACAATTTGTTACGAAGTAATTACGACTACCTCTAAAACCTAAGTCTAATTTGGTTCGTTACGGCGTAATTGCGGCTACTTCTAACCTATTTTACGCGTTTCATTAAACCTTTGCGGTGGTTTTATATACCAAAATAATGTTTCTCACCCTCAGATGTCTCACTGGTGGTTCGGATCGTCAGACTGAATCCCACCGCCGTGGACCAGACTATAAACACCTGCCCGCACCCGAATTCACGTCCCGGGGCTTTCTTCCTCGTCTAAGAGGAAAACCTTTTGGTGGCAGTGGTTATTATTATATTCACATGCTTCCATCTTCCATCAGTGGTCAGTGACAACTCGTACTTTTCGACTCTCCTTCTTCTCCCTCCTCGCGCTCACAGAAACATAACAGGTATTGCAGTCCATTCTCCCTGCAGCACAGACTACACTGCCCATGAGGCTACTTTCTTCTGCAACACTCTGCCTATTGCCTTCATAATAAATTATTTTGAATAATAATTTTTAAAAATATTTCTTCAAGTCATTAGGCGGCCGCAAGTACAGGTGACATGGGGCGCGAGATTCAGACACAGGCATTAGAGCCTCTTAATGCGTGCTTTCTTTGGGTTTCCACTGGCGTGGAATTACCAAAAATAGAGAGGGCATAGCCTAATATATGAAACAGGGAAAGACCGCCGTGTAATCCATTTATTTCAATAAGGTAACTGTATTCTGAATACCACCTTTTAAAACGGTAACTGTAATGGAATACAGTTACTCATATTTTGTATCTTAAATATGTAACGCCCGTACAATTATTCCATTACGCCCCATCACTGCCGGCAGGGTGCAGGTGTTGAGTGGCCAGATGTTGTTCTTCCCATTCAACTGACTATTCAAAACTTGCTCTAGCTTGAAGTTGGCCTTTAGTGTTGTTCTGTCATGGTTGGCTGTGTGGCAGGCAGGCAGGAGTGGTGAACCCAAAATGCAGGACTCTTAGGAAACGAGGTTTAAACTGAAAATGCGGCTTTATTGCTGGAACAAAACTTCAACATAAAATAAAACTCACAAAAGCAAACAAAACTCTAACTGAGGTGCAGGAGGCCTGGAAGTCATGAACACACAGCAAGTTGAGGGTACGACAAGACAGGGAGCACAGGAAAACACAGGGCTTAAATACACAGGGGAGTAATTAGGAAATGGACAACAGGAGGGAGACACAGCTGGGAGAAATTAGGCTAACGAGACAGGAGAGAGGTAAAACTAAACACATTGACATGAGACATGAACTTTCAGAATAAAAACAGGAAACTAACAGACACAGAGAACCAGACAGGACACTGAACTTGGCAGGCAGACTCACGAGCAGACACAGTGACACCATGGACAGACAGAGGGAACACAGGCAGGCATGAAACAAACACACTAACACATAGCAAACCTAAACAAAAGACAAGGCAGAATAAACAAGAATATAGAAGAATATAAAGAAACACAAAACACCGAGTCCTCAGACTCAGGACCATGACATGTTCGCCACATCCCCACTAAATTGAAGGCTCTTAGCATTCTATGCATTCCATTGAGTCAACGGCTTTCATTTTCATTTTTCTCCTTGTGTGATTAAGTCTTACCTGTAGGCCATTCTGTGGATACAGTGATGTTAAGGATCTCTGCCTGTAAAATCTCCTCAAACACATCCATAGCAAAGTAGAATATTACCAAGCTCTCAGAGCTTCGCGATTAATAATCAATACTCTTTTGATGTATTTGTTTCGCAACTACTTTCTTCTCCTTTCCCCGTTTGCCACTGATGAACTGATAACACTATCGGAGTTATTACTGTACAACTGTGACATTTAGGAAATCAAAATATTCATATTTTCATTCATTCTTGTGTGTGTGTGTGTGTGTGTGTGTGTGTGTGTGTGTGTGTGTACATGCGCACTCGCATATGCCTTAGAAGAATGAAAAAAGGTACTTCAAACTGTATGATGCAATTTACTTCATAATATCAACATGGCCCCTTAAGGCGAATTCATGACTTTAACATTTGGCTACACAAAGCTGCCCCCTGGTGAGTAAGGAGCCGGCTCGCGTTGTTCACTTCAAAGAGTTGGCTCTAAGAGCCATTTTTGTGCCATTTCGTTCGCGACCGACACGTCACTAATTTGTATTCAGCCAATCTTGATATCTGATCACTCAGATCACTGCAGCGTTGACCTGCCCCACACTAAGACTAGGGCCTCAACATAGTCAAAATGAACATACTGTCATGTCTTAATTTCCTTTTATTCATGTTGCCACTTCTCCCTCCTCTGTCTTGCTTTAAGAATATACACTCTGTGGTGTCTAAATTTATTTGGAATGGGAAAAGGCCATCAACATTGCTACAGTTTTACTACTGGTCATTCAAAATCAGGGTGCTTAGGGGGTTGTTACTACCAGAGATGGGCAGTAACGCGTTACTGTAATCCGATAACTTTTTTCAAGTAACGAGTAAAGTAAGGGATTACTATTGCAAAAACGGTAATTAGATTACCGTTACTTTCCCGTAGGAATGCTGCGTTACTGCGTTACTAAAACCGTGATTTTTTTGCGAGAATGTCTCATGACAGTGACGTAAGCGAGTGGACGTTCGTGACAACAGCTGTGTGCAGATCAATGGATAATATATCGAGTGTGGGAGAGAGTATGAGCATGCAGCGTTTAAAGCGTGGAAGTACTGACCTTACTTTAAGTTTGATTCCATAAAAAGTGACAAAAACATTAGTGTCCGTTGTGCGTGGGAAGAAAACTTCTTTTTACAGCGAAAAAAACCTCTAAACTTCCAAGCAAGCACCAAGTGCGCTACGACGTAATGGGAAACTCACAGAGAAACTCGCGGATTCTTCCACTGACCGCTGCGGCACACCTGCACCAGGGTAAACCTCCGCCTACCCTACTCCTGCTTTACAGGTGAAAATAGAGCAACAGGACCGCTGAGTCTCTGACTTTATTTATTTTCTGCTGTGTTTTACTTGCATCTATTTGAAAGAGTGAGTGTAAACACACAAAAATATTTTATGTGCTGGAATGTGCAGAAAATAGGTTTAAATATTAAACAAATTTCTTCCAGTCAGAGAATGTTGCATATAATTAAATTTTTGCTTGATGCATAAAGTTAAAAGATTAAAACAAGTTTTAAAAAGAGACTTTTCCATTTGATTACATTTTGTATGATGGATTATGTAGAAAAAGTAGAATTGGACTGAAAGATCTATCGCTTTATCACCTATTCAGGTTGTAAATCGTGTTTTTAAAAAGTAACCAAGTAATTAATTACTTTTGAAAATAAGTAATCAGTAAAGTAATGGGATTACTGTTTTGGGGAAGTAATCAGTAATTAGTTACTGATTACTTTTTTCAAGTAACATGACCAACACTGGTGAGGAGTAATCCGAAGCGAACACAGCAGCCGCCCTGCACAGCGCTACCCTTCCAGCGCGTCACACAGACCCGCCGTGTTCCCCCGCAGGAAACAAGCATCGAAGGCGTTTGGAAAGGGAGGGGGATAAGTGTGTGTGTGTGCGTGTCCATAGTTCGCCCTGCCAGGCTAAGTAAACAGTCTACCAGCCAACCCAGGTGGCCTTGTATGGAGTGGGAAGGAACAGACTAAACACAGTCGTTATCAGGGTGTTTTTGTTCGGCTCCAGCCTTGCAGCTGGCGCCAAAGGGGCTATCCGCATGAAGTGATGGTGCTTTTTACTTTAGTGCGAACAGCTCATATGAATTTCAAAGCAGTTCTACAGTCCAACACTGGTCTCTCAATCTCCCGTTGGAGAGCCGCGAGCTTCGCCATACTTGCGTTCTTTGATGTTGTCATTTCTTGTGCTCATGATGTTGGTTTTGATATCTGTTGAGAGGGAAACATGAAGATGAAACCAGAAGATGTCCTTAAGTTGTCATGTGATGTAAACTGTTTAGAACTCATACATATATACCAACAAGACAGTGTACATCACTGTCACAACAGCATTTGTTGTCATCCAAAGGTTTTATGGTTTTTCCTATAATACCTTGTGGCCACTCTCTAGTCAAAATGCCCTGACCGATTTTTTGTCCCAGTCCAGCTGACCAGGTGGTCAAGGTGCGGCCTCATGGTCTCTTGCTTCTACAGCCGAACAGAGCAGGCGGGCTAAAACTTTGTTATCGGTAAGCTGAAGAAATTAATCTCTAACGAGTTAAAATGCCATCCAAACTGATAATGTTCACAAAGTATAATTTTGTACTTGTCGTAGAAGACAGAGTGAAACCAGAAGGTTTACTGAGCTGTGGCTTCATGTAAATGCTGAGCATCCACTCGACGGCGGTAAGCTAAATGTGGCTAATCAGACACGTGATGTGCGGAGTGTGGGTACAGTTGTTGGGTGTCTCTGAAACGCACTGTTGATATGCTAGTTAGATCGTTAACCAAGTCATTAACATGTGAAAAGCTGTAAATGGTTAAAACAGCTGAAAATAAGTTTATGAGAGATAATTGTAAGCAGACTTTATGCTGCTTCCTGCTTAATTTTTTGATGTCAATCATTTGTTTTACAATACAGTGGAACCCCGACTTAGGAATACCCCATTTAACGAAAAATTCAAGTTACGACGGCACTTAACGGCAATATTTCTGCCCGTGTTATGGCAAAATGCCCATGTAACAAAATCCACTGTCTCTGATTGGCTGAGCCCAGAATGCCTACAATGCCCACAATGCCTTCCAAATCATGTGACAACCCCCTTGGCTTTCGTACTTGAGCTTCGCTGTTCCACTTGAACGACGTATTGTTGTTGCAGTTAGCAATTAGCCTATAGCCTACCATTCACTCAAAAGGCGCGATGGGTGCTTCGACTTACGAAAATTTTCGACTTCTGAAAGACCCTCGGGAACGAATTAATTTCGTAAGTCGGGGTTCAACTGTACTCAGTATTGAATACTTGGAGGTAATTTTTAGTGTATTTCCACTTGTACTAGTAGGCCTATGATACAAGCGGGATTAAGCACATCTATTCTAATACTCCTATTCGTGGACTGAGTCCTTGTGTTTACATGTTATTGAAATTATTTGCACTTTGTTCGGTTTCTGATAAGCGTTTGTGTATTGCTCCAACAATGACTTTATATCTGATGGATCTAATGAATGTTTACCATGAAAAGTGAATTATATGGTGACTATAATTCCTGAATGTTTGAAGCCCTGTAGATCATCTTTAACATTGCTGCAGGTTACAACTTCAGGTCTCAAAGTCAAATGAACACTGCAGCATCACTGAGAGTTAAAAACTGTATAAATTATTTCACCTTTAATAAAATGGGTGTTCTGTTTTACAAAGTGTAACAATTACATTTAACATCCAGGTATTCATGAAAACAGAATTTAGTAAATTTAACAGAGTTAGAAATTAGCATTGAATTTACACATTACACTATACAATACACTATATTATGTTTATAAATAATGAGTTATGGAAAGTTCAAAAGAATTTTTCATTAAAAAAAACTATATTGTAAAATTATGATATTATTTTATGCCATGTTAGACCCCGAAATAAAGATTGTGAATTATTATGTAGTTTAAGTTGGCATTATTCTCCTGAATTAGAAGAAGGTGATAATTATTGCAGTATTTAAACTGATTTGCATTGCATTAGACTGCTGATTTATTGTGAATGAATGATATTGTTTATGATGCATTATACTGTTGAGTTATAAGGAATACTGTTCGCAGAAAGTCATCGCCTTATTTGTCTGATTAGAAGAGAATAGAACATGCTGGAGTTTTCTGCCCCATCTCAGCACGAGCAGATAAACAGGGAGCCAAGGTCGTAGCTTAGGCGCCGTGTGAGAGAAAGAATGTGAATGTTTAGGCTTTTATGATAAGATGGGAGAACCAGAGGCTATAAGAGTTTGAGCAATGCTCCACCACTTTGAGATTTGAGGCTGTCTGCATCAGTGTCCATCTCCCACGTGTGTGATCATTAAATCATCGTTTGACTCAACCCGACCGGACCAGTGTTGTTATTGTGGTTTTTCTCTTGTCTCCATCCCCAATATTTTGAACCTTAACATTTTGGGGGCTCGTCCTGTGGTATTGGGGTGGAATTTAAAAGTTTGGACGGTCCGAGGTTGTCGAACGGACAGGCACGAGCCAGTGGTCTGATTTGAGTGGACAAAAGCCGGCTTATCTAAAGGTAAGGCACTACCTGTTGAATTATTTCCAAAATGTGCCAAATTGGATATGATTAAATTAAAGTCTACTCACTGAAATTACTGGTAGAGTGTCTGTTTTGATTTTGATGAGAATCACCGTGTGTTATGCAGTTAAAGTTGCTTAAGAGTATTTAATGAAGTTGAAGAAATATGAAACTGTTCCAGAAGTAACAGAGAATGTTGGGTTTGAGTCCCTGGATATTGAGCTGAAGGCTCAGGTAGTTTAGTAGGGAAATTAGGACAGAAACTGTTCTGGAGGAAACAGACTGGTTAATAGTTTTACAAATTAGGTCAGAAACTGTTCTGGAGGTAACAGATACTGTTTAATTGGTCGTAAAAAAGTTCTTTCTTCGGTGAGACCCGTTATGGTAAAATTTCTCAAAATCGGTTAGGTGAAAATTGTTATAGGACGGCACTGGAAGATGCTAAGAAGCACATAGCCCGGGGGTTACGCCCCCTCCTGGTCGTGGACGCGCGGCTTTGACCTGTCGTCGAACAGGGTTAGTTCAGTTTGGCTTATCTGTGGGGTACAGGGCATCCTGAAATAAGCTAGGAGTTACCGAGTCTCCTCACCGTTTTAAACGGTGTCATGTGCTTGTTTGGATACTGTTAAATTGAGTTAGGGATTTTAGAAATTAGGTCAGAAACTGTTCCAGAAGTAACAGATACTGTTTAATTGATTACAAAAAAGTTAACTTTCTTCGGTTGGACCCGTTATGGTTAAATTTGTCGAAATTGTTTAGGTTCTTTAGAAATCAGGCCATAGGCTGTTCTGGAGGAAACAGATACTGGTTAATTGATTACTCGTTATTTTAAATTTGTCGAAATTTCTTAGGTGCTCAATCTGTTAGGCCTGTCAGTGATTGTAAATACAAGACGTCTTTTGTAATATAAAATAATAGAGTTTTGCCTGAGCTTGGTGTGAGACTGTGTGTGACGTGCAGCTGCGGCGCTGAGGGCTATTTTTAGACTGTGTGTGAACATGCAAATGAGCTGTGAACTACACAGAGGACTTTTGCTTCCTGTTTAGTGTGTTTTGTGGGATTTGCAAATAATGATACAAGCTTGTAATAAAAACGCTGATTTTGTTGATTATAATATTATAAATAAGGATTTGAATGACTACGCTGAATGTTTGATGTTCGGCTGGATTTTAATATAGAAGAGATAAATTGTGTTTGAGTAAGACCGGCACTTCAGTCGGCAGAGTGTGATTGTGATGAAAATGATATTAAATAAATCTCTTAGTGTATTGATACAGGTGGCTACGGGCCTGGACCACCCGGTCCCATGAGCAAACAAAAAGTTAAGTTAACCCACCTACAAACGCACATACACGCAATGAAGAAACAGCTTACACCCATGAACATGTGAATGAAAGAAAATTCCATTTTGAACTTTAAATACAATCTTAAGAATTTTAAAATGTACCTGTGTCGTCCTGTCAGCTTGGTGGGTTATGAGAGGATTATATGGAGAGAAAAAAAAAAAAAAAAAAAAAAAAAAAAAAAAAAAGGGGGAGTGAAGGCTGACACAGGGCCTGGCCCCGGTGTTTCTCCCCTCTCTGACTGATATAGCCAATACAACATCATTAGTTTTGTTTTGTTTTGTTTTTGTTTTGTTTTTGTTTTTTTGTTTTTTTTCTCTTTATGTTTGATTACAGGTAGGGAAGCCGAGGCTGACCTGGACGCCTGCTCTCCCCTCCACCATCGTTGCTCACTCCTCCACCATCTTTGAAGTGACCCTGACCAAATGCTACAGCAGCTGGACCTATAACAACAGCTTGAAAATGTCAACAGTGCTGCAGGAAAACGATATCAGGCTGCGGAGATGGAGAGTGTTAAATCCAAGGCCCGTTTCACTACACGGGGAGATTTCCGTCAGTCTCTCTTCTTAAATGAGAAGATTGAGAAAGGTCCGGCTCCCACCAATGACTTTGACCACCTGCTATAGAGGAACTATCGAGAGCATACTGAGCAGCTGTATCACTGTCTGGTTCGGGAACAGCAACATGCCGGACAGACGAGCTCTACAGAGGGTTATGCGAGCAGCTGAGCGCACCATCCGCTCCGAACACCTTGACCTGCACTCAATCCACAGCAGGCAGTGCCTGATCGGACACACCACTCTCACACACTCTTCACATTCTTGCCATATGGAAAAAGACAGCTTCAGCGGACAGAGCTGTGACGACACGCCCATTAAGCCCGGAGGAAAAGTGAGGCCGAGCAAAACAATGCTGACCTTAACAACTCTGCATTAAAACTGTGCAGGACAGTGACGGACCAACACTGATGATCGGGCAGCAAAACAGGGCGTGCCACAGACAAAGGAAAACTGAGGACAGGAGGCACCTCAGAATGGAGAAAAACACCAGGAGAAAATAAGCTGAAGGCACAGGGGTCGGGGCTCAGACAGGAGCTGACCTCTGGGAAGAGCCGAACAGCAGAACCACAGAAGGTCCAAGGGAAACATCAATGGACTTTAATCTGATTTCTACGGAAAAGACTCTGAGGTTTCTGCCCTCAATAAGACCTCGAGGCATCAGAGCAGAAACTGAGCATGGCCCAGGAGGAGCTAGCTGAAAATCGAACCCATCAGGCTTGGAGTCCAAGACACCGGACTTGAAATCAGGCCGGAGCATCCTGGAGCTAGATGAGCAGTGTGATTTGTCCGGTCTGCTATGGAGCAAACGTTAGGGGGATGGCTTCCTGTCGCCTCTGCCGTCCTCCGATCGCTCAGCGTCCTGGGCTGCCCAGCTCCGGACTGAACGCTCGGGCCGAGACACCCAAACAACCATGGACTCCATTCCCCTGGAATGGGACCACGACTACGACCTGAGCCGTGGGCTTGAAAGTGCAAGCAGGGATCCCAGAGAGCCTTGAGGCCTGTGTTAAACTAACAGAACAAAGATTGAGGTCTTCCACTGGGGAGGTGGAAGCTGCAGACTCTCCTATACACCTTCTGGATGTCAGCCGTTCCACCTGCAAACAAACGGACAGCAGTCGCACTTCTGCAAGCAACAAACGGACATCCAGACAATTGAGCTGCGTATCAAAACCCTGAAGGAAGACCGAAGCAAAAGGGTCAAGTTAAGGAGGAGCGAAATAAGGAGAAGATGCTGGACACTGGAGAAAAGGACTGCCTCAATTGGGGCCAGAACCAGTATGGACAGAACTCTGAGCAGCAGCACCAATGGATGCAAACAGACTGAAAAGGAGGAGGGCAGGACCCAGGGCACGCTTCAGGCCGTGGTTTACCCAGAACACTACAACAGGAAAGTGATGAACACAAACACCCACACACACACACACATCTACATGCACCGACTCAGAGTGAAAAGAAACATACATATGAACATATGCACTCGTTGATTGAGGGAGAAATGACACACACACACACACACACAAATTAAAATGTTGATTCAATGAACTGAGAAGTGATCCACACACACACACGCTGATGCAATGAAGAATGCTTTACTAACAAATGCTGCACACAAACATCCAAATACGGAGTTGGTTACAACAGCAAGAACTGATTGATTATTTATTGCTTAAATGTATTTCATGCCACGCAGAGGGCATTTGTGTAGATTTAGAGGACATGGTCTGAAGCACTTTGATAATGAAAACAATGTCTGTGCGTGATGTCTGTTTATGGCTCAAAGCCTCCACTGAATTGTTTACTGTGCTTCACATAGTCTAACAAGGAGCAGTGGTACAGAGCGAAAATGATGAATGAATGGTGTGAGTTTTATTTCGAAGAGATTATGAAAAGGTTGTGTTGATTCAACTTAGTTGTTTACGTTTTTGCCAAAGTAAAGAGTTGGTGTGTAACTAGTGTCCACTATTGAGTCAAGTAAATCCAACATGTTTTGTTGGTGCAAAAAGGAGTTTTGGTTGATCTTTGGGTTTTGTTTGATACTAGGTTGATTCTATCAGTGAGGTTTGGATTGTTTTCTTTCTCTGAGAGAGAAAAGGATGGTTTTATGCTTGGGCATGTTTGTAATGGGCCCCAGTATCTGTTATTATATGAGTGTTTAATTGGTTACGTCTGTGTTTGCTTTCGTTACAGTGCACTGAGATAAGAACATCTGAGAGGTGTGATCCACCGGTGGTGATATTTTGGTATTTTGTGAGCTCCTGATTTAACAAATCGGCTCCTTAATCCAGGCCTGAGAGAGTGAATTTTAAAGTGCTATAAAATATTCTTACTGAAAACAGTCGAAGTATTTTTCTCCATGATTATAATGGGCTGAGGAGAAATTCACTTGTATGGGACACTGGTCGAATGAAAAGTCCTGATCCTAAAAGGATTGCAGCGAGTCAATCCAGTCCAAGAAAAAGCAATAAATAAGGAATTGTTTCCTTTAAAATGATGACGTCATCTTGCTGGTGAAGGAGCCTCGAATAGGTTGCGCGTGAGACTCCATTATCAGCAATATCTGGTATGAATGTGTGTGGATGTATGCATGTGACTGGACTGTTATGGACTGACGACTAAAAGCTTTAACTGACTTGGTACTGAGACAAAGACGGTACCGACTTTAGGATTAGTAAATGTCCACAGACAGTTCACCCAGCCTGTAAAAGAAGGGTGGATGTTTTGTCTTGCTTTGTTTTGTTTTTGCAAGAGCAGAAGGTTGACAGAGACTGAGGGGGGAGGCTGTAGCTTCACAGGAGTGTGAACTGCGGATTTAACCCTTGGGTTGCCAAGTTGGAGTTACTGATGCTTACATAAAAAATTGTGTTTTAGTAGCTGTGTTTCGATTAGGGTACCATTATAAAATGGTTGGGAATGTTAAATGCTAAAATGAAGAAAAGGTTTGAATTCACTTATGACTGAACATGTTATTAGTATTAATCATAGTGGGTCACTGTAAAGAGTCAAGTAACTTTTATAGAGGAAAGAAAGAAAAAAAAAAGAAAAAACCCTCTACCGAGGCCTATAAATAACAGGGAATGATAGACTTGCCACATGCAAAATAGAGATAATGTAATGATAAATACTGGTCCCCGCCTTTTGGGTGACATCTTGAAATAGTCAGCAATTTAAAAGTAAGATAGAACCGACAGGGGTGGTGCTGCACAAGAACGACAGTAAGATAAAGTAAAATATTGTGTTTAGCTTTGAGAAGTTTAAATTAAAATGTACCATTACACTCAGAGGATCAATATGAAGTTTGATATATGCTAATTTTGAGTGAAGTACATGACTGGTGACTGTTCTGTCCTGAGCTTTTGTTTTTACAGCACCCGCTTGACCACACCAACAGTTTTTCGCCACCGAAAAGGAGTACTTGTAGAGAATAGAGAATGGGGAGGAAAATCACCAAAACTGGGAAAGGTAAGCCCCAAAGGGGGTGATAACACCATAACTTTCACTTATGGTCAAATTCTTAAAATTTGACCCCGAACTTGAAAAATTCTTCAAATATTTAGAGACAAAGTAGGTTGAAATAAAATATAAGGTTATAAACCACAAAAGGATGAAGCAAATGAATTGATAAGATGGTGAATCGATACGCAGTAAGCTGTCGATAACGTTGATTATGTTTATTCTAGTGAGCAGAGCAGGATTATTATTACTAAAGAATACAAATGAAATAGCAAAAACTAGAAGTAGAAAAACATTTGTGCTAACGGAAATAAAATCAAAATAAGAAAAAAGGAAAATTGACTAAAATTGTAATGAGTGTTTACAAAACTAATTAAAATCAATTGGATTTATAGCAAAATGTGTGTAGCACCATTGTTGTGTGTATGCCCTACGATAGTCAAGTCATTTAAACTTTACATAGTGCACAAGGGGAGTTCATTGATCACTACTGTGAAACTAATAAGATTTAGGAGCTATGTAAGAAACTTACAGGTTCCACTGAAATTTTTATAAGCAGGATATTAAAACTTATTTATATAACAATATCAAAAATGTAGATCAGGGACCAACTTAGAAGTCACTGACACTTGACTAGCTGTAAACCATTGGTTTAGGAATAAGTGATTGCACTGGGCTTTCTATTACACAAAAGTCAACTCATTTATGATATCTGAGGAAGTATTGTGATTTAATTTGGAGACACAAAGGAACATTTGGCACTTCCCACATCTCACATATGTTTACTGTTGCACCCAACCATTCCACAACTGAAATGCCTGTGACTCCTAATTATTTCAGGCAAACGGAGCGAACCATATTCTGTTATAATCCCATCTGATTGGGGCTTTTATTCTTGACGTTTGGAGAGAGCTCTTCATTACTAGTACTAGTCAGGTTTTGTTCACATGTTTGTTCCAGGTCTCTCAGTCAAGAGGAGTTTGAACTCCAAATATGGTGAAGTCTTTTCGCACATTGAGATCACTAATAACTCTTAGCAAAAATGTGATCTTGTAGAAACAATCAGGTGACATGGAGTCAGTTATAAGTGCGACTCTCAGTTTTACTTTATTGGAAAATATTTTTGCATTTTATCCATATTTGTTTTTAACAAAAATCAAAATTCCACATTCTCCTGCATATCAGTTTTGAACCGGATAGGACGACGGATTGTGGCCCTGTGTTTTCCTCCATTACACCTGCCACTGCATCTCGATAATCTTTGTGTTGTTCCTCCTGGGGTGTCACTCTCCCCTATCTGGCTCACATGACTCTTACCTTTTGAAAAATTATGTTTGAATCTCGCTATTCGGTCAAGAATTCTCTATGCCCTTGTTAAAGAGTTGTCTACTAGGAAAAAGTGAAATGAATATAAGTATAAAGTCCCGACGTGCACTACAGTATAAATTAATAGGTTAGGCATGTTCTCCGTGAAATTAAATAAGCTTAAAATAAATAAATAAAAATAATAAAATAAAACTCTGAGTTTAACAAAATGTTTCAAATGAAAATATCAGGTCTATCTCTCTGGCTTTCATAAAATGTAAAAAGGGTGGGAAAAAACAATTGGTAAGACCACCACCCCACACATGTGATATTATTTAAAGGTACGGTTGTCCTCTTTAAGAAACATCAGGACTTAGAAGAGTGGTAAGTAGAGTATGAGAGCTACAAGTGAACACTAAATGTACACTATGGTGTGTTAAAATAAATTAGAGGGCCGTCAGGGGGTTATGAGGGACATTTATAAAGCAAAAATCCCACAAATCTTGAAATGCACTTGAAAAGCTCACACACGAAGGTTAGCTTAGCTGACCTTGAAGAGCTCATCAGGGGGAGCATACTCCCCCCTCCTTGAAGAGCTCCCCCATTCAACCCACATCACCGGAAAACAGCTAACACCAGATAAGGCAGCGTGGTGCAGCCCGAGACAACAGGATTGGAACATCTAAATAATTGTGCGAGCACCTTCAAAAGGTTTGTCGATTGACCAAAATTATGAACACGCAGTGCAGCAGGAGTTAATAGTCTTAATACCCAGGGATAAGCAGGGGAGCATGGCTGATGTGTTGAAACTGGAATTTTGTGACACTTAGTTTTGGCAAAATACAACTAAAATTATAACTGGCACTAATCAACATTAACCTGAAACTGAGGATTTTCGGACAATATAAATTAGACTAAACTAGCAAAGACTTGGTAAACATTGATTACACCTGGTACAAACATCAGGACTGATGACTATTGTAAATCTGGAGTCGAAACTAAAATAAAAAATAAGAACTAATGAAAATAGTAAAACGATTTGAACCCTGGTGTGGAGTTTTGCAACTCTGACCAGGAAGCAATATAAAATGGATTGTTGGAACAGTTGGCGTTAAAGTCTCTTTCGGCACTCCAGTCTACGATGGCATTGAACATCTTTAGCCGTTGAACATCTTTAGGGCGGAAAAGGGTTGGTGTGACCAACGGGTGGTTTGGCTTGTTGTAAGTATATTTTGAGATCAGGTGGCTCTGGATAGACCAGTTACCAGGTCTTGGAAAGAGGACAGACTCATTAAATGAGAAGAAGGAAGTTCCTGGGATTGAAGATCCTCTGGGTGAGTGGTTGATTGAAAACATTCATAAAATAAAAGCTATCTGTTGTTATTGATTGGTAATAGATTGATAATTGGCCACATTTACGGCTGTGTTGACTTGTTGTGGACGTAGTCTGCCTCATGTTTGAGCACTCTGACTAAACAGGTTGAAAATAGACACATTAGATGAGAAGAGTATGCAGCGCCACCCTGTCAGACCCCAGTGACGATGGAGCTCAGTGATGAATCAGGTGAGCTGCATTTATGGCTGTATCATGGCAGAGTTTCCCCTGCTGTGGTCAGTGAAGAAAAATCAGGAGAATGTCAAATTAAGAGAGCCATCTATAAACGTTTATGTGTCAGGTTGAATGGGACAAAAGGGGGTGTTTTACTGTTGTTTTAATATCAGCATTTTATTGTTGTATGAGACTTATGCAACGAGCATTTATAGAAGCTTTTGACCGTATTCTAACATTTGTGTCCCTGTGATTGTTATAACCTCTGATTAGTCTTTTATTTACAGGTGTTAGGATATTGATTTAATTTTTCTTTGCAGGGGTAATCATGATAATTTATATACATATGGCAGTTTGTTGCTCATTATAGAGTTGCGCTCAAGTTAATAAGGGTCAAAAGCTACAGTCAGCGCGAGGTCTGACTGATCTATGGTGTGGAGTGACTTCGAGCATGGAGGGCTGCACGCGCTTACATAACACTAAGATCATGTTATTCTTTGTGATTTTTATTCAATTATGTCTTTTGCTAGGTATAAGTAGTGGCAGTTAATTAGACGATATTCATTAAAATATTAAAAATACTTGAGTCAGAACATTGCACGCAGATCAACTTAATATTCTGGGTAACGTGGTGCCTGCCTCACCTTTTCTTTTAATGTTCTAGTTCTGTTGATTTGACACATTGGAATGTGTCAAAAAAAAGGGGGGGGGGGGGGGGGGGGGAGTTGGGTTTCAACATCAAACAAGGATTGTTTGAACATTTTTATAACTTGATTTGTGTCTTTAATAACTTAGGAATGGTAACGCTTAAGCTAATGGTGGCCCGAGAAGTTTACGGTCTTTTGTAGAGAATCAGTGAGAAGCATAAATCATTATTTATTTATCATTATTTCCATCCACTAGAAGGTCAGTAGATAATAACATTAGATTATTAGGGCTAGGAAGGGGGTGTTTTGGTTTTCTGTCTCTTACAGAGAAAGGAACAGACACCAGACGAGGCCACAGAGATACGAGGGTCCTTCGCAGCAGAGACAGATACAGTGACTGCCGAGACACCAACTGGGTCCAAGGGTCATGGCGTTTGGGCTCCAGCTAGTCACTTCAAAAGGATGAATCCCATAAATACAGCAATAACCATGAAGGGGTTGACGGAAATCCGGAAACACCAGACCAACAAGGTTCGAGAGGCTCTTGGGCAAAAGGGGGACGCCTTCCTGTTCTTTTCTGGAGGATACACGGGAGACACAGGACCCGAGGATACACAGATCGTTGTTTGAAATAGGGGCAGAATAATCCCCTGATCTGTGTCACGACTGAAGGGTTGTCTAACCCCTGAGGTTGAAGTAAGAAGAACAGAGGATCACGCAACTGGACGACACTGGTAGCTGCAGCAATAAAATAAAGGTTAAGAGCTCTTCGGACAGAGGTTCTAGTCTACGTCTGAATGGTATAAGGGAACACCAAATAAAGCTGTGGGAGAACAGGGGAGTGTCATCTGGACCTGCTATCCTTGTAGTAATAGTTTGTCTTGCACCTGACTTGCGCAAACACAGAGGTCATCTTACATATGGTTTGCCCGTCAGGGGGACAAAGGACCTCAGGAGTGAGAAGAGATTAACCCGGCCACACTGGGCTACAGGGTGTTTGTGAGCTCATTAGAATAATGAGCTCATCAGGGGGAATTGTAAAATTATGATATTATTTTATGCCATGTTAGACACCGAAATAAAGATTGTGAATTATTATGTAGTTTAAGTTGGCATTATTCTCCTGAATTAGAAGAAGGTGATAATTATTGCAGTATTTAAACTGATTTGCATTGCATTAGACTGCTGATTTATTGTGAATGAATGATATTGTTTATGATGCATTATACTGTTGAGTTATAAGGAATACTGTTCGCAGAAAGTCATCGCCTTATTTGTCTGATTAGAAGAGAATAGAACATGCTGGAGTTTTCTGCCCCATCTCAGCACGAGCAGATAAACAGGGAGCCAAGGTCGTAGCTTAGGCGCCGTGTGAGAGAAAGAATGTGAATGTTTAGGCTTTTATGATAAGATGGGAGAACCAGAGGCTATAAGAGTTTGAGCAATGCTCCACCACTTTGAGATTTGAGGCTGTCTGCATCAGTGTCCATCTCCCACGTGTGTGATCATTAAATCATCGTTTGACTCAACCCGACCGGACCAGTGTTGTTATTGTGGTTTTTCTCTTGTCTCCATCCCCAATATTTTGAACCTTAACAATATAAAATTTTTTATATATATATATATATATATATATATATATATATATATATATATATATATATATATATATATATATATATAACTGAGAAAACAGAAGACACTGTGATGAATATTCACATGCTTGTCAGCATCAAAGAGAGACTTCTACTAATTGATTCATTCTACTAAATTATTTTTATGTGAATATACAATAGTAAATAATAATCTATGACAGTATAGAAGGGGAAATGTGAAATGCAGGCATATGAGATGTTTAGAATTTAAACATTACCAGAAACAGTTTAAGAAATTGTTTGTCTTTGTTTTATGACCATTATGTTGTCATCAATAGAAGAACAGAAATGAACATTTACATAAATGTCATGACATTTCTATAAATTTGATCTCTTTTCCTCTGTCTAGTATGGAAAATCGGAGAAAAGGTACTCCATTGTCTAGTTTGCATTACAATTTAAAATTATATGCCATACATTTGATAATAGGGCAGTAATACCAGTGTTATTAAACTTGACAACAATATTTTGATATGTTTGAAAATTTCATTCATTTTGAGTCCATATATGATTGGATTTAAAAGAGGATGGAATACAATTGACTGAAACGTCAATGTCAAACGAAGAGTTTTGGATAGATCAGAATCCAGTCGAACTATAATTATATCAAAGAAAATAAAACAGGAAAAGTTGGTTAACACCAGCAGGTGGGGTAAACATGTCTTTACAGCTTTTTTCCTCACTTCTCTACAACAATGGTAAGATATTCTAACAATCCTGATGTATGTAAAAAGTATGAAAAGCAAAGGTAGAAGGGCAATTCTTATAAACATGACCACACCATATATAGATATTGCGACCGAGGGCACACACTGAAGCTTGTAAAGTGAATTATTACAAAAAATTCCTGTCAGAGAAAAGCTACAGAGTTTGACATTCGAATACAACACACCCATCACTGAGGTTTCAAAAGCAGGTATAAGCCAAGCTAAAATCAGACATACATAAATAGTTATTCTATTCATAATAACTGGATATTGCAGGGGTTTACATATAGACACATACCTGTCATATGCCATTGCTGCCAACAGTAAAAATTCTGAACCAACCGAGGTGTAATATGATAAACCTTGGAAAAGACAGAGTGGATATGATATCATCTGTTTTTCAGACAAAACATCAGATAAGAGCTTTGGATAGATAATCATGCTGTAAAGAACAGAGTTGATTAACAAAGCTGCAATAAAAATGTACATTGGCTCGTGAAGGTTTTTGTGAGTCCAGATAAGGAAAACTATAGTGGAATTAAAGCAGAGTATCAGAATATAAAGTGTAAATATGATCACAAAATAAAGATACCTGTATTTGTGCAATTCTGCAAACCCACCTAGAGTTAACAATGTTACATTTAATTCAACATCCATTCAATTAACAAAAATGTTATTTACTATACAACTAGATGACATAAATGGTATTCATTAAAAAACAAATGAAAAGACAAGTCTTAATGTATTTGTTACAACCCACTCTGTTAGGCGTCAGGGGAGGAGTAACATAAACAAGCCCCCCACACAAACTGAGTAAAGTAAAAAGTTTTAATTTCAAACTTTAAACAGAAAACCGACAGGGCTGTTCAACAGACCACTGGGCATATAATTATTACATAAAGAACAAACGAAACAGTCACGCGTAAAAGCTAAGGGTTAACTAAAGCAGGCTGGCAGCACACAAAATAAAAGCTAAGGGTAACTAAGGCAAGCCAGCATCACAAAAATCTAATGAAACTAAGTTCAGCTGTATATCAGGTTTAAACAAAGAGCAACACAGCAAAGAGGTTTAACAAACAAGATTCACATGCAGAGCAGACGAGAAGGACACTGCATATTCACTTCAGAGCAGCAGTTCCCCCTAGTGTGAAGGATCTTCAGCCTTTTATACTCCCAGGTGCAGACAATCAGCCAGTCAATTGGTCATGGAGTGGTCATGGGATCTCCAGGCAGCCAATCGTCCGCGAGGTCTGGCACACTGTGATCTGCATAAAAGAAGGCTGGCACAGGACTCCCAGCAGCCAGTCATCCACGAGTCCTGGCACACTTAGATTTGCATAAGCACAAAAGGGTAGTCTCACTCTCTCCAAGGCCCAGGGCCGTAACACCACTCCCCTTAAAATACAAGACTACGTTTTGTATATACAGATTTCAATATTCATGACAGACAACAAAACAAGTCATACTCACAACCGGGAGAGGCCATCAGCTAGTACATTTTCTGATCCTTTTATATGCCAAATCTCCAAATTGTACTCTTGCAGCAGCAAGCATCGCCAAATAAACAGGGGTACTCATGGACCAAATTAGCCATGTCTTCTTGTTGCTCGGAATGATTTTAACACTTCAGAGTAAGGCAAGCGGGGCTTAGAACCACTGGAGTCATTCAGTTTTAAACCATCAGCCTCGTCTGTGCTTTCTACCTCTGAGTGACTGAAGACGGCCACAGGAGCACAGCTCCCAGTGGGTTTTGGTTAGGGTCGGGAGTGGTATAACTTTAACATGATTATATGGCAAACACAGGTTTTGCGTCTTCGATTCGGCGTGCTGATTATGTAATCAGTTTCTCCTACTTGTTCGTGTACCTCATAAGGCCCCTCATACTCAGCAGAAAGAGATGATCCGGGGACAGGGAAGAGGACAAGTACTTCATCTCCTGTCTGGAATTGTCGTTTGACAGCAGCCTTATCATAAGCGTGTTTCATTTTTCCTTGTGAAACAGTGAGGTGCTGCTTAGCCAGAGCATTAGCCTGACTCAAACGCTCACAGAAATCCTGCACATACTTGGTCACTCCCACTCTAGGGCTCCCTTCCTGGATCAAATTTCTCTTTCATTGATTTAAGCGGGCCACGAGGCGTGTGGCCAAACACTAGTTCAGAGGGACTGAACCCGAGTGACTCTTGGACAGCTTCGCGAGCAGCAAACAACACAAAGGGAATCCCTTCATCCCAATCCACTTTGGCCTCTAAGCAATACTTGCGGAGCATGGCTTTTAAGGTTTGATGCCACCGCTCTAAAGCTCCTTGGGATTCTGGGTGATAGGCAGAAGACACAACCTGTTTGATTTGTAGGTTTTTAGCTACTTGCTTGAATAATTTAGATTGAAAGTTAGAACCTTGATCTTTTATGACAACTTTAGGCAGTCCGAATGTAGAAAAAACTTAGTAAGGGCTCTCACAACAGACCTTGCCGTAATTTGTGCAGTGGAATAGCCTCAGGGAAACGTGTAGCAGCACACATAATGGTGAGTAAATATTGGTTTCCTGACGTTGTTCTTGGTAGTGGACCTACTTAGTCTACTATGACGTGATCAAATGGTTGATCGACTACTTGGATGGGACATAATGGTGCAGGGGGTATAACCTGATTTGGTTTACCCTCAAGTTGACACATATGGCAACTACGGCAGAAAGCAGCCACATCACGTTTCATGCCAGGCCAGAAGAAGTGTTTTAATAGTAACTGATACGTTTTTTTGATGCCTAAATGTCCTGACCACTGGCTTTCACGAGCAAGCGCCAGGATCTTTGACCGATACAGCGTGGGTATGACAATCTGCTTAACCTTACTCCAGTCCACACTCCTAGCACCCAATGGAAACCATTGACGTATTAGCACAGCTTGTTCTATGAAAAAGGCTTGTTGCTCATTCTTAGCTTGCTCAGCACTTACCACATGCTTAATAACAGAAAATTCTTCAAGGAACATATTAATAATTTTGGAAGAGTTGGATTGCCTACCAGGCCTATTTGAGGATCAATCCAGCGGCCTGAGCCAACAATTAAAATCGCCACTAAGAACTAAATAGTGGGAAGACAAGTCAGGAATTTTAGTGAAAAAAGTGCAAAAAAAATTTTGATCGTCCCAATTGGGAGCATAGATGTTGGCAAAAATGAATTTAGTGTTCAAAATACGACAAATATGATTTGTGTATTAAAATAGCAGCTCCACGAGCTTTGGATTTAAATGTAGAGTAGAGCTGGGCGATATAAGATTTTTTCATATCACGATATGTTTTTTTCATTTCAGGCGATAACGATATCTATCACGATATAAGCCAAATAACTATATTTGTAAGATTTAAATGTGCCGTTGCTCACAAGTAAAATGTGAAATAATCAGCAGCTTGTTTTTATTTAAATATTTATTTCCCATAATAAGTTCATCCATTAAGCATTTACAAATGGATGGAATGGATGAATGATGCGAATGGATGGATGAAGTTCAACAGGGTAGATGTACTTAAGGAACATGAGACTTTTTCAGATAAATAAAGGCAAATATTGCAAACTACACAAAAGGCAGCCGCTAAAGCGTTTAAGTTTCAAAATAGAACAAACGAAACAGACTACTAAATTGTCAATTCCACTTAGAAACAAAATATTAATTCTAAAAATAAATCTTAGTTTGTTTTACAGAAGAACAGACAAAACTAACTTTTGTCAATATCAAATAAACTGAGAACTAAAAGGAAATTCTCAATCTCTCCTTGTTGTATAGCTTAGCTTTTCAAACAGTTTTAACAGTTACTTTAGTCTGACAAAAGCCGAATGACGAATTAGCGCTTCCAGTCAGAGACTGAGGCTACGTCCACACGTACACGGGTATTTTTGAAATCGGAGATTTTCCGTTTTCGTTTTAAAAAATAATCCCGTCCACACATAAAGGCAGAAATGAAGGAAAACGCTGCTATGAACATGCCAAAGCAGCAGGTGGAGCTAGATTCCTAACCGTGCAGAAATGTTGGCCAATCAGAAGTCTAGAAGCCTCGGTGGGAAAAAGTAAACAAAGCTGGGGCATAGAAGCAGAACCGAGTCGTATGTGTGGAGGGACAGTAACTGTGTGTATATGTAAGCATTTAAACACTGCAGAGAGGAGAATTAACAGTAACAGTATTGTAGAAATTCATTTCACCGAAACAATAACGTGGCGCACAGTGTGACGCATGCACCAGTTTATTGTATTTCCAGACTTGCTTTCGGCACAATTTACAGTGCACGCTACTCTGTTTTTTGTCAGACTTGAAATAGCCGAAATACCTTCACACTACGGAACTTCTCTGGCTCTTCCGTTCGACAATCTCTCCGGCATTGGAACCATCATCTGATTTCTCTTCGGTAACCTTCGGTCACGCTCGGTTGATTTTTCTAGTCGGCACACTCATTTCCTCCATTACCCGGGCGGTACGGTGGCTGGCTGCTTCCCAAACAAATACACATGTGCGCCTTGGCACTTGTGCTGTACGTAACAAGTCACGCGACGTGACGCTGCGGCTGTGATTGGTTCGGCTCTGCGCTACTTAATTTGGATTGGCTGACCTTTTTTTTTTTTTTTTTTTTTAAGAGGACAAGAGCGGCGAGGTCTATCGCGATAGTTTAATTTCTCTATCGAGTAAAAGTTATATCGCGATACATATCGTTATCATTCTATCGCCCAGCTCTAATGTAGAGTGATAGAGTTGGCCCACCCACCCCTTACGAAGTCTAAAATGATCTGAAATTTTTAGGTGTGTTTCTTGTAAAAACACAACCTGGGCGCCCAAGAATTGCGAATGATGGAGGACCTTACTCCTTTTAATAGGTTGGTTCAGACCTTTATAATTCCAGCTACAGAACTTAAACGAGTGACCTGCTTGTTGATTATTAATATTTAATTGCGATACCATATTAGAACATAGATTGAAAAAAACAAAAGCTGACCAATGAAAAACACAGGAAAAACAAAGTCAGCGTACAGAACAGTACAACATAAAAAACAAAGAACACCCAAACTTCCCCCTAAATGCTGAAGCATCTTCCCAAACAAGATGCACACACCCCCCACCAAACACACCCCTGAGCACTTCCTCCCAACTATTCGAAGTCCCAGTTGAGTTCAAGCTCCATGCAATACAAGACAGAGACAAATCAACGATTGAATTAAAACATATTAGAACAAGACACATCCTATAAATCAAGCTCACCTCAAATAAGCATAAGTATGTTACTTAAAAAAACTACAATAAGATACAATAAAAAATAAAAAACAGTGAAGAAAGAGAAAAACAAATAGAATAAAATATTTCACAGAAATTAACCAAGATGGACATATCAGCCCAATGGGCTAAGACACTTATGTGCCCTGAGAGGCAGGACCCCCAGGATCTTATTGGCAAAGTCCGTGGCAGATGCAGGATCAGTAAACTTACGTACAACTCCATCTGGAAATGTCACCCTCAGTTCCGCAGGATAGAACAGGCCGAACTTGATCCCAGGACAAGAGTGCAGAAGGCGCTTGACACCAGTAAACTGTGAACCTTTTTTAGCCACTGCAGGTGTGAAGTCTGGAAAGATGGAGATCCTTCTGCCCTGGTAAAGTAGAGGAGAGTTTGCCCCTGCAAGACGTAGCAGCTGTTCCTTGACATGGAAGTAGTGGACTCTAATGAGCAGTGGGCGAGGAGGCGCTCCCTCTCCGGGCTTTGGTCCAAGGGATCTGTGAACCCGATCCAACAGAGGTGCTTCATTCAGTTTCAGAAGATCTTGCAGGAGATGGGAAATAAACTCCCTAGGGTTAGAAGTCTCCAAACCTTCGGGGATGCCAATAAGGTGAATATTATTGCGCCTTGACCTTCCTTCTAGATCCTCACATTTATCTTGCAGTTGTCTGACCTCCTCCGTTAGGACACTTACAGCAGATTGAAGAGAAGTCAGGTCGTCACTGCAGGTTGTAGCTGAAAGCTCCAAATCTTTAATGGTGGTCCCTTGAGCATTAACGGTGGCCTGTAGGGTGGTTATTGCAGCTTTAAACTCAGCCTTCACAGATGATATTTCTGACCACAGTGTATGGGTAACTGTATCAATCTTGCAGTCAAGCTTGTTGCAGATGTCCCGTTTCAGAACCTCCAATGCTCTGGTAAATGTGACTTCGCCGAGCGGTGCGCCTGCACCCTGCTCGTAGATGCGCTCCGTGATAGCCGCGTCACGTTGAGAGTCATGACCCAGCTCCAGGCTCTGTGAACCACCCGCACCGGCCTGGCCCCGTTTTCGACGTTGCTCCCTCTTATCTGCCATCATGCAAGAAAAGAAGAAAGGGCAAATGGTGGGACTTTTAGTGAAAGAACTTGATTGTCCGGACGCAACCGCTAAGGTCACCACAGCCAACCAGGAAGGAAACTCCGAGGCCTCAGATGCGGCCTTTCTCAGAAGTTGTCAAAAGCAGGTTTCCCGACCTCAAAGAGTGAAAAAGTGTTTCCCAACCATAGCTGGTGCACCATCAGTTGTCACAGCAAAAATCTTTGTAATGTTAATGCCTCGCTCATCAAAACACTCCTTAAAAACTTTGGCAATATCCTCACCTCGCGTTGTTTCAGGCATTGGGGTTAAATAGAAGAGTTCCTCTTGTACTGCCACATCACAGTATCTTACCATAACAGCCAAAAGTGGACCGTCATTGATATCAACGCTTTCGTCCAAAGCTATACTAAACACCTGGGCTTCTTTCAAACCAGCTGTTTGTTGGGCTCTGACATTGTCACCCATTTCCTGGATGCGTCGTTCCACAGTTCTGGCTGATGCAGGTATGTCTTATATCCTTGCTTTAATTGCATCTTTCTTTGGAAGCCCATTAAATAACACTTCTGAGCTTGAGAGAAAAGCCTCCTTAACAAATTTTCTGTCTGTAAACGGCTTTCCATGTTTAGCAATACAGTGTGCAATACGATAACTTGCTTCAGTTCCATGATGTTTTGCAGCTGCAAAAAAAAAAAAAAAAAAAGAGTACTTGCTTGCTTCTCATATCTTGACACAGACGTGTAATTGATTCAACTTTCTCTGCCTCATCCTTGAAGGTTTTTTGATGTTTCGTCTCAAAATGTCGTTTAACACTGGAAGTCCGGCAAACAACACTCTCAAGGCAAAGGGCACATACAGCACGATCTTTCTGTTGCACAAAACCCCAGTCTTCTGTCCAAATTGGCATAAAAGACCGGGGATCATCTTTTTTTGCTCGCTTCGAGGCTATAATTCACAGGACTGGCTAGCTAGCTACATCCCTCTCGTCTGTGTAATTTTTAGCCAGTTACAAGTAAAACAAGGAGGTGAGGCTATTAGCTAAGATACTGTCATTAAGGCGCGCTGTCATTAGCTGTATTGTCATTAGCTCTGTGTGAGATAATTTGTGATGTGTATTGGTGGCCCAGCCGTAGATATTAATTTTAAATACACCTTTTCAGATTATTTCACTACATGCCGCGCCATCACTTAACCCTTCGCGTGCCAGCTGTGGCACGCGTGCCCAGGGTTGCTGGCCCCTGGTGTAGCTGAAGGAAGTCATCTAGCAATTGGTCATGTGGTCAGCTGTAGACTAGTACATGTAAACAAGCCACAATGTGAGTGTGTGTTACTGATCCACTACAAATACTACAACCACATTTCATGCTGAGAGACAGCAAATGGGTGGATAAATGAAAGGCTTTGAAATGCGCTTTACAATTCCACTATTCATTCATTCACACACTGGTGGAGGCAAGCTACAGTTGTAGCCACAGCTGCCCTGGGGCAGACTGACAGAAGCAAGGCTGCCATATCGCGCCATCGGCCCCTCTGGCCAACAGGTGAAGTCTTGCCCAAGGACACAACAACCAAGACAGACAGAGCTGGGGATTGAACCGGCAACCTTCCAGTTACAAAATGAGCTTCCCAACCCCCTGAACCATGGTCGCCCATAACTCACCCAAGTGACAAGAAGTCACTTGGATGAGTGTCAAAACGTTTCTCCCACTGAAAACGCTACCTCGAGATTAATGGAATCAACTTTTGGAGATGTACTTACCTGAATGATTGAGAATGCAACAAGATGCTTTCCATTTGACGTGTATTCAGCTGTAATCTCAGCCAAACCAATTTACTCACGAACAAATAAAACACTGAAACAAGCCAAAGAATAACATTTTTAAGTTATGTAAGTGACATATATCATGTATAACCTGACCAGTGAAAGACCGCGGGGGGTTTGAAAGAGATGTGCCAGGAGTTCGCTATTCTCGCCCCGACTAACTATCGAGCTGGTGGGTGACAGACGTCTCAGAAAACTTCAGAGCACTTTTCAAGCATGTGATGTCATGATAAACCGAGCAGATATTTGAAGTTTACACACCTACATTCTCACCTGAAAATATCTTAAAAGTTTATTTTGTGACCCACAAAGATTAATAAGAGTAATATTAAAGTAGCTGCTGACATTGTTGGAAACTGGAATTGGCTGGGCCACGCTATGAATTCTGAGATATGGTGGTCCACGAAGGATACACCTGACCCATCCTTCAGATCCCGGGAAAAGGAAACGCATTTATTGGCTGCATTTGGAGAAGTCTACAATTTTGGACAGCCTTTGGTGCGTCGCTGTGATGTAATCGGCCTTCAAATGTGGCGTCGGGAGAATGCAGCCTATGAATTTAGACACCCCATTGTAAGGTTTGCAGAAGCCTACAACAATAAAGAGAAACGCGAACAATCAAATGATACCCTTTGAGCAAGCGTTTGGCGATGCTCCCTGAAAGAAATCTCCGTCCCGGGTTTCTCCGTGGATCGGGTTTCCTCCGAGGCGTGGGCACCTATAAGCAGAGTTTTGTCTTTACCCTATAAGATTCAAAATCATTCAAAGTAACACTCAGGTATGCCGTTCAGCAGGTTAGTTACAGCGCCGGGAGTAGCTTGGGAGAACAAGGAAACACAGACTGCTTCAGGTTGCTTTCCCAAAATCAACTCCAAGGTTTATTCATCAGACAACAGTTTATATAGAGGAAAAAGGTTCGTGTGTCAACAGATTCTCAGTTCAAACCGCTACAGACCAAATAAGGAAGCGTCTTCCTGCCCTCTGAGCAAAGAAGTATCCTTTGTATAGTTTATCAGTTCAGCTACAATTTATGATTATCCCAGCAAAATAAACTCCTAGACATAGAATACAGAGTTCTTTCATTAGTGAATTCTGAAACAAACCACCTGGCCTTTAACAAGCTCTTTTCTAGGAGATAAAGAAGGGAGGATGGGAATAAGGAAGTGATCTCTGTGGTATTTTCGACCTTGGTACCAGCCTGTGATTCTTACACATTAATTCTTGGGTCACAGAGAAAGAGAAAAACAACTAGTAAATGGGCCTTATTGAGTAACAGTTTTCCTGTATAATATCACTATAAAACAATATCCTGTAAATGCTACCATGGTATCAAAATAT
Organism: Diplotaxodon limnothrissa; assembly: GCF_057381915.1. Lineage (NCBI taxonomy): Eukaryota > Metazoa > Chordata > Actinopteri > Cichliformes > Cichlidae > Diplotaxodon > Diplotaxodon limnothrissa. Next base: position 9,455,877 of record NC_140611.1, on the reverse strand, counting down.
CACAACACTCCCTTTTATCAGGAAGAAACCTCTGGCAGAACTAGGTTCTGCTGTGACTGGTTGTGGGTGAATTTTGGATTGAAAATCAAGCAAAAAGTTGAAATTGTTGAGTATATGTTTTACTTCATAAACTGTATTTAAAACACCATTCAAATAAAAAATCTATTTATTCTCTAGTGGGGTTTTTTTGTATTTACCTTTCTATAAAAATCCCCACTCGCCCCTGCAGAACCCTCTTCAAGCTCGAGTCCTCTACCAGAGGCCTGGGAGCTTGAAAGTCCTGTGCAGTATCTTAGCTGTCCCTAGGACTGTGCTCTTCTGGACAGAGATCTCGGATGTTGTTCCTGGGATCTGCTGGAGCCACACGCCCTACTTAGGGGTCACTGCACCTAGTGCTCCAAATACCATTGGGACCACTGTTACCTTCACCCTCCACATCTTCTCCAGCTTATCTCTGAGCCCTTGGTGCTTCTTGTGTTCCTTCTTCCTGATGTTGCTGTCATTTGGTATCGCTACGTCTATCACAATGGCCATCTTCTTCTACTTGTCTACACAGCAAAATCTCCAGTGTTAATTCAACTCCTATAGTGTTAAAGTTAACACTTTTCCAGTGTTTATATAATTCTCACTGGTTTAGAGTTAAAGTAACACTTTGCAAAGTGTTATTATTTTAACTCCATTGTAGTGTTAAAAATATAACACCCATAGTGTTAAAATTTCACTCTGTATGGTGTGAAGTGTCTTCACTCAGAGTGTAACTACCTAACATTTATAGTGTTGTTTTAGGACACTGATAAGTGTTCACTTTTACACTGGCTTGGGTTAACTCTTTTCACTGAGGGTGTTACTACACAACAACTATGGTGTTATTTATGACACTTTTAAGTGTTTATTTTCACACTGGATTGTGTTGACTGTTTTCACTTAGAGTGTTATTCTGTAACTTTTACAGTGTTATTTTGGCACTTTAAAGTGACATATATGAGCTTTTAAATACTAGTCTGTATTAATTGTCTGAATACAAAAATGCATTAAAGTGCAATTACTGTATGACTACTGTGTTACATTCAGTGAAAATCCTTGTTAAGTCCCTTTACAGGATAAAAGGAGAAAACATAAAATTGGTCACATAAGCATTTTAATAAATATTAAATTCCAAGCACCATACAGCATACGTTCACAACAAAAATAATGGCACAATGTACAGACCATCATCATCACCATAAGCACTTTGCAAATCAAAGGGCTTGTATATTTCAATACAGTCTGCTTTAACAACATCTTTTTCATCCGTTTCAAACACTTTATAAGCATGGCAATGTTCACTGAAATTTTCAACCACAAGCTTCTGAACTATGAAGTAGGTGTGACTATTGACCAAAACTATTGTTTTTATTCTGCAAAACACCGGCATCTCATGTTCAGAACCACAACAAATGACCAATCCTGTTCTGTACTCAGTCCCATTAATGTTAACCCAATTAGCAGAGAAAGCCTCTTCTGCAACAGCAGGCAAGCCTAGGGAGATCATTTCACTATTTTCCTCACTATCAACATCAAATGATTTCAAGGGCCCATACTCAACATGGCTTAAAGGACATGTCTCCCACTTGTATGCTATGGATGTTTGATGTTTTTTGGCAAGTGACACTGTGATGTTCTTAAAGTTCTTAAGGGTGTCTTTGAACACCCTATGTTTAGCCTCACCTCTCATGCTCCATACATGCAATAATGGCCCAATTTTTCTGATGCAAGTTGGGTAGTGCAACATAAAGTGGTGTTTGGGAATCATGTTCCTACCTGGATACAACAATTTGAACAAGTCATGATGTTCCATTGTTAAATGTTTTAGAAGCACAGTCATGCCATGTGTAACAGATGGAGAGAATATGATGTTAATTATTTGCAACAATAGCAATAGCATAGTCCAGTTCTGATTTCCTTCTGGCACAATATCACCAAAAATTAAAGGAATGTTTCTTATCAGACAAAGAGTCTGAATGGAGTTAAGACCTATACTATTACCACTACTGTCTAAGTTCACCCTTGTTGGACGATTTTTGCTCTCCAAGTAGCCATAGTCAAAAGCATAGATCCGTGACAAAAGAGCAGGTTTCGGCAGAAAATTGTCTGACAGATATTCCAACAGTAACTTTATCTCATATTGTGCTACCCCTTCGAGAATATCATGCATAATGTCCAAGGAAAAGTTCTGGCAAACATGAAAGAATTGAAGAGTGTTCAGTGTAGAATTCTTTCTTAAGCCAAACACATGTAGCTTTTGAGGATCAGATTGCAACTCACTGCAGTGCATTTCAAAAAGTTCTTTCCCTCGTAAGATGATCTTTGGATCATCCTCAGTATACACACTCTGTGCATCCTGTTTTGCAATTAAACACAAACGACAAAAGTAACGTCCACTGAAAGACTCAACAAAACCCAAAATTGAGTGCATCCCCAAGTTGTCCCCAGTTATCTGACATATAGTGCCATGGACCTTTTCAGATGAGAAGGGTAAATCAATGCCATGGCTCTCCAAAAACTTTATGTCATCAATCAGAGGCTGTAAAATAGGATCAAAGCCGTATTTTTTCACATCTTCTGCATGAAACAATGCAACCAAATGAATGTTCATCAATGCAGAATTTAACTTTGGAGGCAGATTTCTGAGGACAAAATAGATTGCACCAACTTTGTGAACACCACGTTTGGAACCAAGTGGATTAGCAGTCTCAAAGTCATCATAATAAAGCTGAATTTGCAAAGAAGTCTGTGGTTTTGAAAACAATGGATGAGACTTATAGTAACTCCCATCACAAAAGTCTTCATATCTGTCTTCTTTTGATACACATAGTTTAGCAAGCAGCTCGCAAATATAAGAATTGCGACATATAAATTTGATTGTTTCCAAAATTGGAATGTACACAAAAGTGTCTTTTACTGGTACCTGGTCATAAGTGCCTGATTTTTTATTTAACCTTGTATCATAGCGTATTCCTAAAGTCTTTTCCACTGGATCCACAATTCCCCATTTTTCACGGAAATATGACTTTCTTTTAGCTTCAGTGTCGAACTTCTCAACTGGATTGTCAAAAGTCTCAAGACATTTTTCCACTGGAGATCTAACAGGATTTTCTGTTGGCACAACGTTCAGTACTTTATGTTTAAACTCACAGTGCAGTCCATCAGCAAAATCTTCCAAATCACAAACAAGTGATGACACAAAACTATTTGCCAAACCACTACCATTGAGTTTACCAATAATTTTAGTGCAAATTGCTTCAGAATTTTTTTTAATTCTTTGACCTGACCCATTGTTTTCAGAACACCCAACCTCTAGGCTCTGAGTAACACTTGTTCCTGCAACTGCTATGTCTGTATCTTGTAATCTGTCAAAATCAGCTTGAAATGACTCTGAGGGTTCTGCATCACCACTTTGACAACAATCTTCATCATGAACACTATTTAAATGTTTTTTTAAACCAGAATATGTAGTGAACTGACGGCTGCAACCATCTTGTGAACAAGCCAACTTAAATTTGGTGCTTGGATAAAAACTGTGACCTAGTCGCAAATGACTTATCAAAGCCTGACTGGTGCTATGCAGAGTTTGACAGATAAAACATTTAAACATGGTTCTCATTCAACATTTTGGCACGCAACTCACGAACACGTGGTGACTCATCTGTTGAGGTGGCATCAATGTTGAATATGGTGGTCTGCACAAAACTGTAGAGATGAACCAGTGACTCGTCGTAAGATAAGTTGAACACGTAGTGGGATTTGAAAAGTTCATCAAAAGCACTGAGTGAGCTGGTGGCTTGGCAGGGGATGAGCTGTTTGTCCACTGCGATGTAGAAGGTGTCAATGCTGTTCTGGGTTCGACCAACAGCGAGGATGTATGGTTGTTTACCATCTCTTGCTTGCAAGTGTTCATCAATGCTGCAGCATGACTAAAAACAAATGAGATATTGACATATAGGCCTAGCTTATACTTGCTGAGTATGAACCATTCATTCAGTTTGACATTATGTGCCTTGCTAACTTATTACAAAATACTAAGACACATACTTCATGGAGAGGAAAACTAAAAAGTGCAAAAACTGAAAAAGTGTTTTGTAGGATTTTAAAAAGTGAGACAACATATTTACCTTGTGAAAGTGCACCATTTTGTGTGCTGCATCAGTTGGACTTATTTTGGTTCTCCTCTTTCGTCCAGCTGTGGGTGGCAAAAGTTGAAGGAGTAGCAGCAGAGAGGCCATGTCACTGTCCCAGTCTGTGTATGGTTGAATTTATAAAACAATTTCAAAATGACAGGTAAAAATAAATATTATTAAAATCAAACAAGCATGGTGCGACGCCTACCATTTGCATCACTCTCTGTTGGTTTCTCAGCAGCTTTTATCAAACGACACAGGTCAGTTGACTGAGTCAGCTGTTTGGCTTCTTTAATAACCTTTGGCTTGAATGACATGTCCCACTTCTCAAGCAACTTGGTGGCTGTTTCAGCACCAAACAGCAGCAGGAAGTCTTGATTGACCTGTTCATCATACACACAGGACATAAAGACAGTGCTCAACATTGTTTACATTGCAATGTGATTTTGACCAATATGGGATATAGCCTGACTGGGATGACCAATGATCACATCTTTTACTGTTGCCATCCACATCAGCAAAACAAAAAAAAAAGGATTAACAGTTGAAAATATCAAGTGATTTGACTTACTAGTCCTTTGACATCCAAAAAGCGTGGAAATGTTTTGAAGACATCTGCAGTTCTTTGTGGATCATGCACCAGATCCTGGCGATGTTGGAACGTCATTTTCATCTTCTGAAATACACTTGCTTCATCAGGAGAGTGAACAAGAAATGAGATGGCCTCCTTGCAGGCATCTCCATCAAGTTGCTGAGGCAATGTGGTTGCTAATCTTCTGCGCTTAGGCCCTTGTTCTTGATGCACTGGGACTTCCTTCACTGGCCGTTTGGTTGTAGACCTGGACATGGTTTTGAGGCGCCACGCTACATATCCAGTGCCTTTCACTCCGTCGTAGAAATGCTCCTGTCACATTTAAACATAGATGAAAAATAAACATCAAATGCGATCTTACAGACTTTGCAGATTCAGCAAAAAGAAACCCAAGGACTATTATCATGTAACAGGTGCAATACATGTTAAACAACATCCACAATTTCAATACAGTTTTATGACAATAGTTATTACGAAAGAGGAATTAAGATTTTTCTTTTAAATCATTTAGCTGATGTAATTATTCCATGATGAAAACTAAATAATGTGCTGTTTTACAATCACTGCATGACTTACATAGCCGTTTGGAGAAAATGGATCCTTCAATGAGGGAAAGAGTGTAATTATTCCAAGGGCATATTTCTCCTTTTGCTTACGGGAGGGAATTCTGCTATAGAGGAAATACAATTGACAATGTTAAATCAGAAGTATGTGTCTTTACTGCAGTATACATTACAAGAATATTCCATATGGCCCATCTTTACTTTTTTATTAGGTACTATTACTCTTACCCATGTCTCTCAGTCATATCACTTGCCAATATGTTAACAAGCTGCCGCCGGGTGCGGTGGCTCAGTGAATTTTCGGCATTGTATTCTTCAAGAATTTCCTCTCCACCAGGTTTCCTAGTCAAGGCATTTTTAACCATCTGCTCATATAAAAGGGAAAATAATAACAATAAAAACTTGTTTGTCAGTAAAGGTGAAAGTTTAGAGGAATGTCAACAAACCTGTGAAAGACATATCTAGCAAGAAGCACTAACTTCTACTAACATTTTTTCATACAGGGCAAGTTGGGAACCACCATGTTTTGAATTTCAATTTGTATAACAATCTACAGTATAAATGGTGTCAACTCAAAAATACAAAAGACATTTTCTGTTCTCAATTACCTCTTTTGCAGCCTCTGACACAGAAACATTTGGTGCAGAACTGTCTTTGCTGGATCTACTGCGGCCTGCAGGAATGCCCTTTTCCCTGAGGTCACTGTCACTTGATGAAAGTGATATAGTGTCCGTGAGGGAAGATAATGTATCCGAGGAGGATGGTGTGGAATGAGCTAAAGGACAAAAATCTTTGGGAGAGATGATTTGGTTAACTTTCTTTAGGCTACTCCACAATGCCATTAATAACACAATTTCAATGTTCATGTTCAGACAACATTCTATACAAATATGACCCAGCCCTGTCCACTGTCATGTATATTGCATGAAGACAGGTCAATGTCATCTGCATCAAGAGCAAAAGAACTTGGCTCTACATTGAGTGAGCTATACTCTGAAAATTTAAGTTATGATAACATTTACCTTCATCTGAAATCTTTTCACGTATTGTCAGGCATAGGTCTGGTTGGGCCTCCAGTAACTCCAGAAAAATGTCTTCTTCGACAGCTGTGTCAGTTTCATCGAAAATATCAAGGTCAGCAGCATCCGGAAGTCCAAACTTGGTTTTGGCTTTACAAAAAGATAAGCATAATGTCACCTAAAACGCCTGAAAAACTTTTTTAAAAACTAATTTTGACTTTTTTATTTAGCTAATATTTATTAACAGCTGTTTTACCTGTCTTTAAAATGGTTAAATTAGACAAGTCTGCAGCAACAATATAGGCCTAGGCCTACTGCTCTGTACTGTTTTTAATGTCACACATTAAAATAAAATGTGTTAACATTTAATTCGTTTTTTAAATAGATGAGATGCAAACATGATGAACTGATACATGTGCAACAAATTTTGTTCTGCCAGGTTATCTTACCTTCACTGATGAATTCTAGATAAGTGAATCCTGCGTGCAATTTAATGTACTTCTTTACATTGAGGTATTTCACTTTCAGCAACATGTCTTACAACAGCACCTGGTGGAGAGAAGGGGGCACAGAATATTTTTTACCATATATTTAAACCATAGCTTAAGTGGCAACAAATCCGGACAACTTTAAGAAAATATTAGGCTATACATTGTGTGATGATCTGTGAAGGGGTGACAGACCACTTCAACCTCAGGAACATAATTTGGCTTCCCCCTGCGCACTAAAATAGCTGAACTTGGGTACACAGAAATAGCATCCAATGAATTATCCACCCATCCACATGTTTATAAGACGACAACGGCGATCTTCTCGTCTGCACGCAGGCTAGATACTTAGTTCTGCTATGTTGCGAGTAAATCGCTGTAGCCTACTTGGGGAAAAGCATCTCTGTTTAAACCATGTCAGGATGATAATCCACATAAAATTTCCTGTTGAACGCACACCTGCCTTCATCACGCTTTCACTTATGACAACAAATATCCCTTATACTGTAAATTAATGAGTGCAAGTCTTACATTTATATCGGGAGTTTCTGACACATGCACAGCCGTCTGGCTAGTTGCTACTTTGTGGTGGTTGTTTTGTGACACGACATGCTAGGATTATCAGTGGAGGCGACGTCAACGACCCTCAGTCGTTATACCGCTTTTTCTTAAACACTGGATGGTAGCCTATTTCACTAAAACTGTAGAAAAGGGGAAAATGTTCCCTTAGATTAGGCCTACTACAACATGTATGATATATCCTAACCGTTAGCAAGCAATCCATGCACAAACGCAGCGCGCCTTGCTTGGTCACTAACATCTAACAGAATTCCATAACCCCCTGCCACTTCAAAGATTTGTAGGCTAGGCTACTGCTAAACTCGCTGGTAGCACGTGTAATTAGCCTATCTTGACGCTTTCCAAAACTTGACTTGAACGTCTCCATGTGATTGTTTAGTTCACTTTTAAATAGGATATTTCTGAGGCGACTGTTCGCTTCCCTTAAAAGCAGTGGGCTAAACGCATTTGTCTTAGCTGCCAGCTAGGCTACCACAAATTCAAATTTTAACATTACATTTAACATATCCAGAGGATAGCTAACTCCTCCCTCGTTTCATTTAATAAGCATTGAACACTGGAAAGCATTTCTCTTATGACATTAGAACTAACTAGAATTGAGAATTATATTGAGCACGCATTTATTTTCGCTGCAATATTAACTTGTTATAGAGGATAGTTTAGCTACCTAAGCTAACGAATCCCATCTCTTACCGCAGATGAATACACTCCACATTAGGAAAATATTGCATGCTTCTGATAAATAATGTTATAGGCTAGTTAGTTACAATATTTAATAATGATAAAATAACATAGGTCTTGTTGTATAGTTCTTACCTGAACAACCTCCTCGATCTTGACAGCAAACTTCTGGCGGACTCCTCATGCCCATGAGCGCGAAAAACCCGGATGTGGAAATCAACTCCAAATGAGTGTTATAGTATTGACTCTTTGAAATAACTCCGGCTACAGAGCTTTTTCAGCACCGTTAGTGTTACTGTAACTCTCAAACCAACACTTTTCAACTCGAAATTTTTAACACCAGTAATTTTAACTCACATCAACACTTCGGATTTTGCTGTGTACCACTACTATGTCCAGCTGGTTAGCCACCATCATTTTGTCCATCTGTTTCTGGAAGTCCCACAGGATCTTAGTTTGCTCATTCACTACCACCCTAGGGGGCGTTTCCCATTTTGAACTTGGCACTTCCAGGTCGTAATCGGCACAGATGTACACAGCAAAATCTCCAGTGTTAAATTAACACTAGAGAGTGTCTATATGGGTCCACACCTCTGAGTGTTAAATACAACACTGTTGAGTGTTAAATTAACACTTTTGACAGTGTTATATGTTTAAAAGTAACCTAGTCAGTTTTGAAGATTAACCCTTTAAGACCTACCATAGGACAAGTCCGCCAGACCTTATGTTTACATTTTTACATACTGTAGGCCCATTTTTTGAGTATTTTAACTTACTATATATACATCAATACAACCCTTAAAGCCCACATTTTAATAATACGTGTGTAACAAATCCATACTAACTATAGAAATTGCTAAAAAAGTGCAATAAACCACAAAAAAATTGCAAAACGTTTTTTGTTTTTCACATATTTTTGTTGATACAAATATATCAAAGCTATATAGCTCAAAATTGTAAATGAAAAAAAGTTGCACAAAGTCCTTTCAAACTACACAAAATTTATTTGGAGTTTTTTCATCAATTCATTTTTGAGATATAATCATTTTTATAAACAGTAGTAAAAAACGAAAATCAATAAAATGCATATTGGGCACAATTTAACAACATGACAATAAAAATACAACATCAAAATGAACTATTTATAATAGTACAATACAATAATAGTACTTATAAGTGTCACAGGAATTTATATACAGAAAGGCACAGTCAAATATTGCTGTTCAGTAGTCCCGGTGGAGCATAACCAAAACATAAATTAATTAATATTTTGCACAATTTGGCAACATGACAATAATTTAAAAAAAAGTTTACAATAGTGCAGTAAAAGTTCTAAGTGTCACATTACTTTTAGAGAGAGAAAAAAGTCAAATATCATTCTTCAGCAGCAGTAGTGGAGGTGTGATAGGCCCTGTGACAGTTCCTGTCCACAATGACGCACAGAGCCACTTTGCATGCCTCACACTTGAAGGGTGTGCACTTCCCACACAGCCTGCACTTCCGGCGCCCCTTTGTGGCTTTGTTTTGACCAGATGCCCCTTCAACAATGGCAACTGGGATGTGTTGGTAGCTCTTCGCTCCTGATTGTGAGGACACCCCACAGAGTTCAGCGATCAACTGCTCCTGGAAATCCTGGTGCGTCATTGGCCGCTGCTCCAGTCTGCCACAGAGCTCCTTGCTGACCAAGTAGCTGTTTGTGACAGCAATGTCTATAAAGTGGTGCAGCACTGTCACATACCACTTCCTGCTCTTTCTCCATGAAGAATAGGAGCCAATCAGCTGGTCTGACAGATCAACTCCTCCCATAAAGCGGTTGTAGTCCTTTACAGCTGATGGCACTGGCACCTCAATTGCTCTGTGTTGTCCTTCAGCCTTGCACATCCTTTTCACGGTGTCTCCTGAGAAGGCACTGTGCAGAGTTGAGCACACACTCACCTCCCTTGTGTCCATCCACTTAATAAAAATGAGAGGGCCCTCTCTGATCCACCTGATTGTCCCTCGTGGAGATTTTTTTGTCAGGGCGTTAAGTTTGGTTTTTGGGACTCCAACTCTACTGTCCCGAAATGTCCCACATGCTCCAAACCCCAGATCATGAAGGTGGTGAAAAAGTGCTGGGCTTGTATAAAAGTTATCACAATAAATGTGATATCCTGTTCCCAGGTAGGTTTTGTTTATAAGTGCCATCACAGCATCAAATGACAGCCCCTTCCCAGTTACCAGAGTTGACCTCCCTGTATAAATGTTAAAATCCACTGTGTAGCCTGTGTTGTCAGATAGCACAAAAAGTTTTATCCCCCACTTTGTTGGCTTGCTTTTTATGTATTGCTTCAGGGCAACTCTGGCTTTAGTGGAAACCATGCGCTCATCCACAGAGAGGTTTTGCTGTGGGTGGTATACAGCTTTGCAGGATACACGTAAACTGTCATACAGGGGACGTAGTCTGTGCAGGCAGTCATAATCTGTAGTTCCTTTTTTTCTGTCATTGAGAGTGTCTTCCGCAGGGTCACTCATATGAATATTCCAAGTGATGGTGAGGAACCGGTCTCTGGTCATGACCTCAGAGGAATATTGCACATGAAAAATCGAATTCACGCGCCAAAAATCTCTCATTTTAGGCAGCTTTAGAACCCCCATGTAGAGTGTTATGCCAATGTAATGGTACAGTTCAGCCTCTGTGAGATCAGTCCATGTGAATTTTTTGCCTGCAGCAATATTTTTAGCTGCATTTTTGTTTGTGTTGACACACAGTGTTCTTATAGCAGCATGGTCAAAGTATATCTTGAATAGTTCAGATTGTCATGGTCCTGGGTCGGTGACCCAGCGCTTTTAGTTTGTTATCATTTTCTAGATGATGATTGTTTAAGTTCTGTGTTATTTTCGATCTGCCTCTAAGTCTGCGTCTGTACCTGTCTGTCTATGGTGTCTCCCCATCTGTTTGTGAATCTGTCTGTTTAGTTCAATGTCTTGTCTGGTTCCATGTATCTGAGTTTCCTGTTTTATTGTGAAGGTCCGTGTCGTATGTGAGTGTGATCAGTTTACGTTTCCCCTGTCCCGTCAGCCCAGATTCCTCCCAGCTGTGTTGCCCTCCTGTCTCTCATCCCCTGATTACTGGTGTGTGTATTTAAGCCCTGTGTGTTCTCCTGCCTGTTGCCGGTTCATCTGTATTACTCAGTGTCAGTCTGTGTATCCACCGTGTCTTCTCCCTGCTGTTCATCGCCATCCTCCTCTGCTCGTTTTCATTCAGGTTTGTGCTCTGTAGTTTAGTTGTTTCCCAGTTTAGTTTAGTTCGAGCCCCGTTTGCTGTTTGTCCACATTCTTTTGTGTTCAATAAATCACCTTCACTCCTCTACGACTGCCTGCGCTTGGATCCTCATTTATTCCACACGGCTCGCCTCGGCACCCGTGACAGTACGAACCGGCCACTATGGACCCAGCAGCAGTCAACCCGCCCGAGGAGCTCCGGGAGGACATTATTTACTCGGTGGACAGATTAATTAACTTATGGCTCGAGCATGAGGGGAGAGAATTCCGCCAAGGCATAGCTGTTCGGCTACAGCGCTTAGTTTCTGGTCTCCCCTGGTTGCTCAGCTCACTTCACCCGCTCACACAGAATTTCGTTCTGAACGAGCTTCATCTTCTCCCCCCTGCTACCACCCACTCTGCAACTCATGCTTCACTCCCTGACCCGACGGAGAGTGTCCTGCCCGGCCCGTCGGTCCAGCCTTCAAATGGGAAACGGCACTCACGCCGTCGACGCCCCTCGCCACAGTCGGACCCCAGGATATCAGAGCGGCCGACTGTGGTGAGTAAAAAGGATAACGGCTCCAATCTGAACTGTAAGACTTTTTCTTCTGGGGTTGTTCGGGGTGTGTCAGTGGGAGCTAATTCACAAAGCTTACCTACCTTCGTGATAACTGATCTCTCCCAGGTTGGCATTTTTAAGACTTCAGCGAAAGCAAAGGGCTGTTGTTCTTCTGAACCTGTTAAACCCATGTCAGCTAACCCAGGGTCTGCTAAAACTGTGGCATATATCCCAGAGACAATTAACACCAGCTCTGATAATACCAGGACTGTTTATTCTTTTGAACTGCAACCGGATGCTCAGTTAGCCGCCCGGCCTCAAGCTCAGTTAGCCGCCCGGCCTCAAGCTCAGTTAGCCGCCCGGCCTCAAGCTCAGTTAGCCGCCCGGCCTCAAGCTCAGTTAGCCGCCCGGCCTCAAGCTCAGTCTCCAATTCCACCACCGCCGTCATCCCAACCATTGTTTCAGTCACCCTCAGTTCAGCCTCCTGTTCAGCAGCCACTAGCCCTGCACCCTGTGTCACTTGCTACTCCGGTACAACAAGCCCAGTCAAATCAATCTAAAAGGAACTGGGTTTCATCCGTTTGTTCTAAGCAGAGCGTCAAACCTAATGATAATGTCAACATTCCTCAAAGGCTGGCCAGTTCTGAGACTGAGATGCACTCCAGGGCCTCCCCAGAGGCTGGGTTTCAGCCCCCATCAGACTCTGGACCCCTGGAGTTTAAGAAGCCAGCTGAGGACTGCACCCGGCTGTCGCTGCCTGAGCAGGGTCAATGCTCTGCGCAGCTGCAGGCCGCTATGTGTTTGCCAGAGGCCCGTGTGCCTGCTGGTCCTTTTGCGTTCCTGCCAGAGGCCCGTGTGCCTGCTGGTTCTGTTGCGTTCCTGCCAGAGGTCTCCACACCTGCTGGTTCTGTTCTGTGTGTGCCAGGGGCTCCAGTGCCCACTGGTTCTGTGACTGTTTTTGCTGGGGGGCCGGAGGAGCCCGTCCAGCCTTCTGCCTCGTCAGCTGGGGGGCCCGAGGAGCCCGTCCAGCGTCCTGCCTCGTCAGCCGGGGGGCCCGAGGAGCCCGTCCGGCCTTCTGCCTCGTCAGCCGGAGGGCCCGAGGAGCCCGTCCAGCGCCCTGCCTCGTCAGCCGGAGGGCCCGAGGAGCCCGTCCAGCCATCAGCTGCAGTCTCATCACCAGCTGCAGTCTCATCACCGCCTGCAGTCTCATCACCGCCGTCTGGTCCGGCTCCAGCATCCTCGTCTTCATCCGCCTCGTCTGGTCCGGCTCCAGCATCCTCGTCTTCATCCGCCTCGTCTGGTCCGGCTCCAGCATCCTCGTCTTCATCCTCCTCATCTGGTCCGGCTCCAGCATCACCTGCAGTGGCCTCCTCTTCAGCCTCAGCTTCCGCCTCGCCTGGTCCAGCCTCAGCTTCCGCCTCGCCTGGTCCAGCCTCAGCTTCCGCCTCGCCTGGGGCTGCAGGGGCCACGCAGCCTTCAGGTCCCCTACTACCACCTCCACATCGTCGGTCATCTGCCAGGCCGCTTGTTGGGCATCTCCGCCACCGTGGACGCCCTCCTGGACGCCGCCACTGCCTTCCGCACGGCCGGCCTCCGGACTTGTTTCCACGCCGCCGTTGCCGCCCGCACGGTCGGCCCCCGGACTTGTTTCCACGCCGCCGTTGCCGTCCGCACGGTCGGCCCCCGGACTTGTTTCCACGCCGCCGTTGCCGTCCGCACGGTCGGCCCCCAGAACTGTTTCCACGCCGCCGTTGCCGTCCGCACGGTTGGCCCCCAGAACTGTTTCCACGCCACTGCCTACTGCGCGGCCGGCATCCGGACCTGCCCCGTTGCCATTCGCATGGTCGGCCTCCTGAACTTGACCATCTGGGCCTTTTTTGGACTCTGTCCCTCCGTCCTGGGCCCCCTCCGCCCGCCCTGGTCGGGTTGTTTTCTGTTTTGTTTTGGTCCGTTTTTTCGTTTCTGCTGGGCTGTCTGGTGCCAGCCCTTGAGGGGGGGGGGGGGGTACTGTCATGGTCCTGGGTCGGTGACCCAGCGCTTTTAGTTTGTTATCATTTTCTAGATGATGATTGTTTAAGTTCTGTGTTATTTTCGATCTGCCTCTAAGTCTGCGTCTGTACCTGTCTGTCTATGGTGTCTCCCCATCTGTTTGTGAATCTGTCTGTTTAGTTCAATGTCTTGTCTGGTTCCATGTATCTGAGTTTCCTGTTTTATTGTGAAGGTCCGTGTCGTATGTGAGTGTGATCAGTTTACGTTTCCCCTGTCCCGTCAGCCCAGATTCCTCCCAGCTGTGTTGCCCTCCTGTCTCTTATCCCCTGATTACTGGTGTGTGTATTTAAGCCCTGTGTGTTCTCCTGCCTGTTGCCGGTTCGTCTGTATTACTCAGTGTCAGTCTGTGTATCCACCGTGTCTTCTCCCTGCTGTTCATCGTCATCCTCCTCTGCTTGTTTTCATTCAGGTTTGTGCTCTGTAGTTTAGTTGTTTCCCAGTTTAGTTTAGTTCGAGCCCCGTTTGCTGTTTGTCCACATTCTTTTGTGTTCAATAAATCACCTTCACTCCTCTACGACTGCCTGCGCTTGGATCCTCATTTATTCCACACGGCTCGCCTCGGCAGCCGTGACACAGATGGCGATGGACGGTCCACACATTCTGAAAATGGCAGCTGCACACCTGGCTTTCTTTTTGGACAGAAATTCGGTAGAGAATGAGGCAAGCTGTCAGGGTCCTTTTCACTCATCCAGGCAGCTGCATCACCGGAAAGTGACCTGGAGCGCTTGCCTCTTTTTGCTGGAGGACAAGTCATCCGACTCCTTCCCCTCCCTCTGCTTCCCTCCAGAGTAGGGGCTGCTTCAGTTGAGCAGGAGACTTCAGTTCCCTCCTCTTCAACATTATCAACACTATACACAAAAGAAATTATACCATCTGTTCAATTTGTATAGCACGAGAGTTATATAATGGTGCGTAATTTGGGCAAAATTGTGTCGCGGTGCGAAATTCCTCTTTTGCACTGCAAACGTAATTTTTCCTACGTTTCTCTTCCATAAAAAACATTATTTTATTTCAAACAATATACATACTTGTCTTGGCAAGGGTCAATCCCTTCAACGAAGTCGGCCTCATCCTCTTCTGTTCAAACAAGCCTTTTGTTGATCTACATATTTTATTTTATTTTTTTTTACATTATTTACATTTGATCTTTTACATTGTATATAATGTCTATTGATTTTATTGTTTATTTTAATATTTTAATATTTGTGTACAGCGCTTTGTGATTGCCTGTCTGCGAAAAGCGCTTAATAAATAAAGTTTACTTACTTACTTACTTACTTACTGTCGGCAGAATCAGGATCCGACAAATGGCCAGAAGCTCCGTATTCAGGAGGGGCGGTAATCAGATCCAAAGCTTCGCGCAATGTGAAGTATTTGGTGTGTCTGGATTGTTGCTGCATAATAATGTAATGGGTGGATGTGTTTGAGTGTGTAAAAAGTGTGTTCTGTGTTTTGTACGAGTGTATGTTTCTAGAAAAAGCGACAATATACACGAGCGAGAGAAAAAACTAAATTTCCCAGGGAAAATGACGTCACTTCCTGTTGTTGTTGTACAGGTCCACGTGATAGGTCATGGTGACAACGTGACGAGACATAATCAAAGTAGGAAGTGATGTGAACAGCTGATCAGATCGATAAAGAGTCTGGTTGAGGATTATGGTTTTTTTTATTTGTTCGCTTTTTACATGATTTCTGCAAACATATTAGAGGAAGGAAACATCTCTCTGGGAAAATCTGCATGTGTAATATGTAAGTACAACTTCTCCAGTTTCATATGCAAAAAAATTTATTGCGCTAGCTTACGTGGTTGCAGTTCTACTGGGATTTAAAAATAGTTAGGCAAATCGGAGCGGGGCCGCTCTGCTCGGTTCTAAAGGGTTAACAATGGCTAACACTGAGCAGTGCTGATTTTCTAACACTGGAATATTTCTAACATTTTGAGTTATTTTCCAGTGTTAGAAAATCAGCACTGCTCAGTGTTAGCCATTGTTAATCTTCAAAACTGACTAGGTTACTTTTAAATATATAACACTGTCAAAAGTGTTAATTTAACACTCAACAGTGTTGTATTTAACACTCAGAGGTGTGGACCCATATAGACACTCTCTAGTGTTAATTTAACACTGGAGATTTTGCTGTGTAGCTGTATACTATGCTGGCCACTTGGTTATTGCGCTCCATGTATGCCCTGCCTGCCAGCCTCTTACACCCTGCTGTTATGTGCTGGATTGTTTCAGGGCATCTTTACACAGCCTGCACATGGGGTCTTGCCTGGTGTGATAGACCCAAGCCTCTATCAATCTTGTGCACAGAGCTTGTTCCTGTGATGCCATGATTCATGCCTCTTTGCTGTCTCTCATTCTAGCTTTGTCCAGCAACTGGTAGGATTTTTGGATGTCACCCACTTCCTCTATCTGCCGGTGGTACATACTGTAGAGGGGCCTATCCTTCCATGATGGTTCTTCTTCCTCCTCTTTCTTGGGTTTCTGCCACCTGAAGTATTCCCTGAGAAGGTGATTTGTCATGGCCATCTTTCTGATGTATTTGTGGATGTTTGTTGTCTCATCCTGGACTGTAGTACTGAAACTCACTAGTCTCTGCCTCCTTCCTTCCGCTTAGCATACAGCCTCAGGGTGCTGGACTTGGGGTGAAACCCTCCATGCATGGTAAGGAGCTTCCTCGTCTTGATGTTAGTGGCTTCTATCGTCTCCTTTGGCCAGCTTCTTATCTCAGCAGGGTATCTGATCACGGTGTAGGTGTTGATAGATCTTGTTCTTAACTGTCAGATGACTCCTCAGAACTTGCCTGACCCTCTGTAGATACTTGTTGGCTGCAGCTTTCCTAGCGGGCTCTTCATGGTTCGCATTTGCCTGTGGGATTTGGCAGTTACTTTTAGCTCTCCTCAATGTTTGCAATGTTGCCTTCTAATAGTGCGATTCCCTTGCTTCTGGCTACCTTCCCTCCCTTTGTTAGAATAGAATAGAATAGAATAGAATTCAACTTTATTGTCATTGCACATGCACAGGTACAGGGCAACGAAATGCAGTTTGCATCCATCCAGAAGTGCTTTAGTGATATAGATATATTACAATATATATTAGCAATAATATAGATATGTGAGTATATTACAGAAATGGGTCTATTATGGTATGTTATAATGTACACGGTATGAAGTATGTTGTGAATATTCTATAACTATAAGTATGTACAGGCTGTAGTGAGTACAAGCTATGTACAGGCTATGAACAGGATATAAATATGAAAAACTATACAGAATATGAAATAAATAACTTTACAGAATCTGAGATATACAGAAATGGGAACTATGCAAGTTGTAAAAAGTTGTAGGATTAAAGATTATCGAATGTACAGAATGATTATTTACACAGAGCTATACAGTAGTGCAGTTAAGATAAGTGAGTGTCATGGTCGGCTGGCAGATGACCGACGATGTGGAGGCGGTAGTAGGGGACCTGAAGGCTGCGTGGCCCCTGCAGCCCCAGGCGAAGCGGAGGCTGGACCAGACGAGGCGGAAGCGGAGGCTGGACCAGACGGGGATGATGAGGATGCGGAGGCTGGACCAGACGAGGATGATGAGGATGCGGAGGCTGGACCAGACGAGGATGATGAGGATGCAGAGGCTGGACCAGACGAGGATGATGAGGATGCAGAGGCTGGACCAGACGAGGATGATGAGGATGCAGAGGCTGGACCGGATGAAGCCAAAGCAGACGCTGGACCAGGCGACGAGGATGAAGCCAAAGCAGACGCTGAAACCGGACCAGGCGAGGCCGAAGACTCTGAGGCCGCAGCAGGCGAGGGTGATGAGACTGCAGCTGGTGATGAGACTGCAGCTGGTGATGAGACTGCAGCTGATGGCTGGACGGGCTCCTCGGGCCCCCCAGCTGACGAGGCAGAAGGCTGGACGGGCTCCTCGGGCCCCCCAGCAAAAACAGTCTCAGACCCAGTGGGCACTGGAGCCCCTGGCACACACAGAACAGAACCAGCAGGCACACGGGCCTCTGGCAGGAACGCAACAGAACCAGCAGGCACACGGGCCTCTGGCAGGGACAGAACAGGACCAGCAGGCACACGGGCCTCTGGCAGGGACAGAACAGGACCAGCAGGCACACGGGCCTCTGGCAGCGTTGATGCTGACTGGGGCTGAGCAACACATAGGTTAGGCTCAGGAGGCAACAGTTGGGTGCAGTCATCGGCTGACTCCTTAGCCCCCAGGGGTCCAGAGTCAACTGCGGGTTGAAACTCGGACTCTGGGGAGGCCCTGGAGGTAGTAAATGTCTCTAATCGGGCCAGCTTTCGAGGAACGAAAACAGTCCTGTTGAGCATGTTTTCCTGCTTAATACGAGTGAGAAAAGATGGCTGCTCAGCAGGAGACTGGGTTGAGAAAGACTGAAGTGACCGTTGTGGGGAGAATGAAACTAGTGAAGGAGCAGATGATTGAGCTGCGGGTAACGGAGTGGCTAACTGGGCAGCTGACTGAGCTGAGGGCAGCTGAACAGCTAGCTGGGCTGCTGAACGGGCTAACGGTTGAGGAGGTGTTTGTAGTGAGCGTGATGCAGGGGGTGGTATAGGCTCCCCTGAGCCTCTAGGGCTCGGTTTAACTAGCTGAACGAGTTCAGAAGAAACAGTTCTGCTTAGGCTTCTCTGCTCTAAGAGAACAGGGCAGAAACAGCCCGTTAAGTCCCCCTCCCCATTCTTGGGTTGCGAACCCACAGCGCCATTCATAGATTCAGCAGTAAATGTCAAAACTGAATTCAAACTGTCCGGGGTTAACTCTGTATCGACAGAAAAGTTCTTAGCAGGCTCCAACAGAGGGTGCACAATCAGAGTTTTGCCCATACATTCTGATTCTTCAGTGGAAAAAGCATCAACATAATGAGTCAGGGAGTCTTTTCTTTCTACTGGGCCGGGGTGAACGTCCATGGAACAAACCGCCTTCACCTCACTACTCTTAGCCGTGAGAAGAAAACAGTTCCCATTACTATTTGCAGGTGAAGCAATAGGGGTACAGTCAACATCACTCACCATTGCCTGCTGTTCTGACGAGTGATTGGGCTCCGGTTGTAGTGAGGAATGACGGCGGTGGCGCCGCTTCCTCCTGGCGGCAGGGGCTGAGGCGACAGGAGAAACTGGTGACGATGGAGAAAAGACGTCCTCGTCCTCGTCCTGCGACCACATCGCCGCCAAGCAGGAGGCAGGTGAATTAAGCCCTGAGCGGCAAGAAGTGGAGCTCTGTGGCCGCGGTGCGGAAACGCCTTTCCCCTGTTGCAATTGCTGCTGTACGGCGGCCGACTCCGCGGAGAGCTCCTTGTGTTGCGGCTGCTGCCGATGCGACGGCTTCGGCGAAGAATACTGGGCGCGGACAAAGGCTGCAAGCTCCCGAGCCTGTAGCACCTCCTGGGCTTCATGCAGCTGGTCTATGAAGCCCATAAATCCCTTTAGTGTGCGCAAATGAGGATTCCCCTCCAGGATCGCTTCTATAGCGTTAATCCCAACTGCCATAGTCTTAGCGTCCTTAGTGTGGGAGACCCGCTCGATCAGGCGGTGGATGCGGGAGAGGTCATGTTCCCGGGATGAATCCGCTGGGTCCAGGAAATGGTCGCATCGTTCTGTCATGGTCGGCTGTGTGGCAGGCAGGCAGGAGTGGTGGACCCAAAATGCAGGATTCTCAGGACACGAGGTTTAGACAGAAAATGCAGCTTTATTGCTGGAGCAGAACATCAAGATAAAATAAAACTCACAAAAGCAAACAAAACTCTAAACAGAGATGCAGGAGGACTGGAAATCCTAAACACGCAGCAAGTGAGGGTGAACAGACGTTAACGATGCGACACCGAGTAGGGGAAGACACAGACACTAAATACAAGAGGTGAACGGAGCAAAGAGGAAACAGCTGGGAGACACGGCTGACGTTGATTACACTGACGAGACAGGGAGAGCACAAAGCTGAACGCACTGACAAAGGACACAGACCTACAAAATAAGACAGGAAGCACACGCCAGACAGAGACAGACTCGTAAACAGGCATAATGACGTCATGGACAAACAGAGGGACATACGGGCAGAGAAGACCAAGCACAGGCAACCTAAACCAAACATAAGGGCAAGATAACAAAACCTAAACCAGACATAATCATCATCGTCATCAACATCATCATCAGATAACTAAAGAATCAGAATATAATTGTAATCAAAACAGTATCACCAGAGAATAACCAATCCATAATGCAAAAATAAACCAAAACATAAGAAACTCAAAATGCTGGGTCGACCCGACCCAGGACCGTGACAGTGAGGGTGTAGATAGTTTCTACAGAGGCTATATAAAGTGCTAGTGGTTGTGAGTGGTGGTTCAGTCCATGTTATTATTGTGTGTTTGAGGGTACAGTTGTCCATTGTGGGTGTGTGTATGTTCAGTCCATGAGTTTAACGTGGGTCAGATGTCAGGAAGCAGAGTTCAGGAGTCTGACAGCTGTGGAGAAGAAGCTGTTCCGGTACCTGGTGGTCTTAGTCCGGAGGCTCCTGTGGCGCCTCCCAGAGGGCAGGAGGGTGAAGAGTCCATGTGATGGGTGACTGGGGTCTTTGATGATTTTCCCAGCCCTTTTCAGACACCGCTTCCTGTAGATGTCTTTTATGGCAGGAAGTGGTGCTCCGGCGATGCGCTGGGCAGTTTTCACGACCCTCTGCAACGCCTTCCGGTCCGAGGCAGAGCAGTTCCCATACCAGACTGTTATACAGTTGGTCAGGATGCTCTCGATGGTGCAACGATAGAAGTTCACCAGGATTTTTTTTTTTTTTTTTTTTTTAACTTAAAAAAAAAAAAAAAAAAGTTCACCAGGATGTCTGAGGACAGGTGGTTCTTCCTCAGAGTCCTCAAGAAGAAGAGGCGCTGGTGAGCCTTCTTGACCAGCTTGGAGCAGTTGGTCGTCCAGGTGAGATCCTCGGAGATGTGGACTCCCAGGAACTTGAAGCTGCTCACACGCTCCACAGCCGTCCCCTTAATGTGGATGGTGGATGTGGGTCAGCATTCCTCCTGTAGTCCACGATGAGCTCCTTGGTCTTCTCGGTGTTAAGCAGCAGGTTGTTTCTGTCGCACCACTCAGCCAGACGATCCACCTCCTCCCTGTAGGCGGCCTCATCGTTGTCACTGATGAGGCCAATCACCGTGGTGTCATCTGCAAACTTAATGATGGTGTTGGAACCATCAGCAGGTCTGCAGTCGTGGGTGAAGAGGGAGTAGAGGAAAGGGCTCATCACACAGCCTTGTGGTACACCAGTGTTCATCGTGATTGTAGATGAGCATCGGTTATCCAGCCGGACATGTTGGGGGCGGTTGGTCAGGAAGTCCAGTAACCATTTGCAGATGAGGGAACTGATGCCCAGGTCTGTCAGTTTCCTGATGAGTTGTGAGGGGTGGATTGTATTGAATGCTGAACTGAAGTCTATAAACAGCATTCTGGCGTAGGTGTTGTTGTTGTCCAGGTGTGAGAGGAGAGAGTGCAGTGCGATGGAGACTGCATCCTCTGTGCTCCTGTTCTGGCGGTATGCGAATTGGTGGGGGTCCAGGGTGGGGGGGAGACAGGATTTGAAGTGTGCTAGGACCAGCTGCTCTAAGCACTTAGTGATGATGGGGGTGAGTGCTACTGGGCGGTAATCATTGA
This sequence comes from Diplotaxodon limnothrissa, assembly GCF_057381915.1. Classification (NCBI taxonomy): domain Eukaryota; kingdom Metazoa; phylum Chordata; class Actinopteri; order Cichliformes; family Cichlidae; genus Diplotaxodon; species Diplotaxodon limnothrissa. The sequence goes on along the minus strand of NC_140611.1, from coordinate 9,434,264 downwards.
GGCAAGATGGGTTGGAGTTTTTGGGTATCGGGACGATGGAGGTGGATTTGAAGCAGGGCGGTACCACAGCGTGGGCCAAGGACAGATTGAATATGTCTGTGAGCACTCCTGCAAGCTCCCCAGAACACGCTCTGAGAACACGCCCGGGGATGCCATCAGGGCCTGCAGCCTTGTGGACATTGATCCTGCTCAGCACCGCTCCTACATCAGTGGGGGAGAGAGTCAGAGGTTGGTGGTCTGGCGTCATGTCTGCTTTGGTTGCGGTTGTGGGGTTCCCTCGCTCAAAACGAGCATAAAAGTTGTTGAGCTCGTTGAGGAAGGAGACATCAGAGGATGCGGGGGAGGGTTTGGTGGTCCTGTAGTCTGTGATGGTCTGGAGTCCTTGCCACATGCGTCGGGGGTTGGAGTTGGAGAAGTGTTCTTCTACCTTCTTTTTGTAATGGTGTTTGGCTTTTTTGATGCCCTTCTTTAGATTAGCCCTGGCTGTGCTGTAGGCGTGTGCATCTCCTGACCTAAAGGCGGTGTTGCGGGCCTTCAGGAGGAGATGAACATCCTGGTTCATCCAAGGCTTCTGGTTGGGGTACATGGTAATCCGTTTCTGGGTGGTGACACTGTCTGTGGTTTTGGAGATGTAATCCAGTACAGATGAGGCGTACTGGTCCAGGTCTGTGTGGGTGAACATATTCCAGTCTGTGTTTTTAAATCTGTCCTGGAGCACTGCGTCTGTCCCCTCTGGCCACACTTTAATTGTCCTCACAGCAGGTTTCACACGTTGGATGAGTGGTGAATACCTAGGTGTGAGGAACAGGGAGAGATGGTCCGATTGTCCAATGTGGGGGAGGGGTGTGGCTTTGTAGGCTCCAGCCAGGTTGGAATACACATGGTCTAAAGTCTTGTCTCCTCTGGTGTGGCAGGAGACATGTTGGTGGAATCTGGGGAGGACTGTCTTTAAGTTGGTGTGGTTGAAGTCGCCAGCAACAATAAAAGCAGCCTCGGGGTGTTTATTCTGGTGTTTGTTAATGGCTGCAGAAAGTTCTTTCATGGCCAACCTAGCATTAGCGTCGGGGGGTATATACACGGCAGTGAGTATGATCGAAGTGAGTTCTCTGGGGAGATAATAAGGTCTGCATTTGACCATTAAAAACTCCGCATTAGGTGAGCAGTGACTCTCAGTAGTAGTGGAGTTCATGCACCAAGCATTGTTAATATAAATGCACAAACCTCCACCTCTGGTCTTGCCGGAGTCATCTGCTAGCCTGTCGGCTCGGTGTGTGTGGCGTCCTGCTAACTCGATAGCATTGTCCGGGCAGCTGTTGTTCAACCATGTTTTGGTGAAAAACATGACATTTGAGTCCATAATCCGTCTGTTGTTAGTGATGGAGAGCCGTATCTCATCCATTTTGCTTGCCAGAGAACGGACATTAGCAAGAAAAATACTGGGTAAACCATCCGACTACACTTCTCTAGTCTGAACAACATTCCAATGTATATCCTGATGGTGTGGATTAGTGAATCAATGACTCTTGGAATACAAGGGGTGGCTGTGGTTCGGATGGTAGAGCAGATCAGCTACTGATTGGAAGGTTGGTGGTTCGATCCTTGGCTTCCCCAGTCTGCATGTCAAATATCCTTGGGCAAGATACTAACCCCAAGTTGCCCTCTGATGCGTTTATTGGGAGTGTGAATGTAGGTTAGTTTGCACTTGTGTTTAGAAGAGCTTGTACGAGTGGGTGTGAATGAGGCATGTTGTATACGGTGCTTTGAGTACTCCGAGGGAGTAGAAAAGTGCTATATAAGAATCAGTCCATTTACAGCTTGATGTCATCTTGTAGAGGAGATGGCTGATTATTGCTTGAAGTTGGCCTCAAGTGTTGTACGCCACATCCCCATTGAGTTTGAGTTCTTGATGAAGGCTCTTAGCATCCAGTTGATCTGCATATGGGCATCGAGTCATGGGCCTTCTTGTATTAATCCAAGCGGTGCACAGATTAACCAATCTGGCCTTGCAGTCTGGGGTGACTACACGGTCTACCAGGAGATAGTGTTTTGTGCTTCTGGTATTCTTGCCAATTCTTTTCTGTGCCCCGCGCATGTGCCTGTTCATCTTTGCGGATATGATGCTTGATATTAAGTGGTTATTACTTCGGTAATTGCATAGAAAGTGCTACCATAATTTGAATTTGAAAAAAAAAGAATTTTTTTCTCCCTTTCATTGACATTGATATGTCAGTGACAATACTAAAGAGGGCGTTCTGCATCACTGAGAGACTGGTAGAATTTGATTTATTTTAATAAACTGTTTTTGAGCATTTACAACCAACAATAGTAAATAATAATCTCTAACCAAAAAAAAGGAAAATGTGAAATGCAGGCAAATAAGCTGTTTAGACATCAAATTTTACCAGCAACAGTTTAAGAAAATGTTTATCTTTAGTTTATGACCATCACTTATGTCATCGCTAGAATAGCAGGCATTAACATTTATATAAATGCCATGGCATAATTATCCATTATCTAACTTGCATTACAATTGCCGATGAAATCTCATACATTTGATAATAGGGCAGCAATACCAGTGTTATTTAACATGACAAAACAATATCTTGAGGTTTTTAAAAATTTCATTCATTTTGAGTCCATATATAATTGGATTTAAAAGAGGATGGAATAAAATTGACTGAAAAGTCAGTATTAAGCGAAGAGTTTTTGATAGATCAGATTCCAGTCGAACTATAATTACATCAAAAACAATAAAACAGGAAAAGTTGATTAACACCAGCAAGTGGGGTAAACATGTCTTTACAGCTTTTTTCCTCACTTCTCTGCAACTTTGGTAAGATACTCTAACAATCCTGATGTATGTAAAAAGTATGAAAAGCAAAGGTAGAAGGGCAATATTTATCAACATGACCACACCATATACAGATATTGCCACTGAGGTCACACACTGAAGCTTGTATCCTGAATTGTTACAAAAAATTCCTGTCAGAGTAAAGCTACAGAGTTTTACTTCAGAATACAACACAACTGACACTGCTGTCTCAAAAGCAGGTATAAGCCAAGCTAAAACTAGAGAGACATATATAGTTATTCTATTCATTATAACTGGATATTGCAGGGGTTTGCATATAGACACATACCTGTCATATGCCATTGCTGCCAACAGTAAAAACTCTGACCCAGCTGAGGTGTAATATAAAAATCCTTGGAAAAGACAAAGCGTATACGATATAATCTGTTTTTCAGACAAAACATCAGATAAAAGCTTCGGATAGATAATCATGCTGTAAAGAACAGAGTTGATTAACAAAGCTGCAATAAAAATGTACATTGGCTCGTGAAGGTTTTTGCAAGTCCAAATAAGGCACACTATAGTCGAATTAAAGCAGAGTATCAGAATATAAAGTGTGAATATAACCACAAAATAGAGATACCTGTATTTGTGCAATTCTGCAAACCCACCAAGAGTTAACAATGTTACATTTAATTCAACATCCATTGAATGACCAAAAATGTTATTGACCATGGAACTAGATTACATAAACTGTATTCATGAATAACAAATGAAAAGACAAGTGTTGGAGTAATATATTTCTAACATTAAACTAAGAAGGTAAGTGACTATGTGGCTTTGTTTTATCAGAAAACCTTCCATCCTCTGTGGGACTCATTAAGTTCTCCACTAACATGTAAACGACTTCAGGAAATCTAACCAGTTGTCATGATTGGTTGTGTGGCAGGCAGGCAAGCAGGAGTGGTGGACCCAAAATGCAGGACTCAGACACGGAAGTGAAAATTAAAGCACAGCTTTATTGCTGGGAAAAACCTTGTACTAACTAAACTCACCAAAAGACCAACAAAAGTCTGAACAGAGGAACTGAGGACGGAAACACTGGAAAAGAAATACTAAACTGGAGCAGATGACTAAACACTAGAAATACTAGAAACACGGAAGCAGAACACACAGCTAGTTGAGGGTACGATGCGACAGGGAACACAGGAAAACACAGGGCTTATATACACAGGGGAGTAATCAGGGAATGGAAAACAGGAGGGAGACACAGCTGGGAGGGTTCGTGCTAATAATACATGGGGAGCAAAGCTAGACACACTGAGATGAGGCAAAACCTTTCACAATAAAATGGGAAACAAGAAATGTCTGTGAAGGTTCTCAGTCATCCAGGTCATCGTAGTCAAAGGAGCTTGCAAAGAAAAGTGTCTTGACTTCTTTAAGTTACTTGAAGACGTTTCACCTCTCATCCAAGAAGCTTCTTCAGTTCTAAGGTCACCTTCACATGATAAGGTGGGGCCAGGTTTCACAATGAACTCACCCGAAACTCTGACTGATTGGGACCCACACCCAGTTTCACACCTTGGCTCAGGCGATTAGAGGATCATCAGGGGGTCCTTTTGTCCCTCTGTAGGGGGATACTCCCACTAGGTTTATATCTGGGACTCCCCACCATTTGACCTTAGAACTGAAGAAGCTTCTTGGATGAGAGAAACAAAACAAAACACAAGGAGCCCAAGAACAGAGATACAGGAATAACTCAAAACAAATCCCACTGGGTCAATCATGAGTCCACTAATCAAAAAGTTCAGGAAGCCGACCCGGAGGCCGACAGCACAAAAGTCAAACACAGGGTACTCAGGGGGCCGGCCACGTGAAAGGCAGTGGCAGCGGCGACGCAGACGATGGAGGTCCAGAGGCCGGCCGCGCGGAAGGCAGCGGCGGCGACGACAGAGCTGGTCCGGAGGCCGGCCGTGCGGAAGGCAGTGGCGGCGACAACAGAGCTGGACCGGAGGCCGCCCACGACGGCGGTGACACCCAGCCAGTGGCCTGGAAGGTGGCCGGCGATGTTGAGGGGCTGGACGTACATTGGATGGTGGCGTAGCAACCGCAGGCCCAGGCGAGGCAGGACCAGGCAAGGCAGGGCCAGGCGAGGAGGGACCAGGCGAAGCTGAAGCTGAAGCTGGACCAGGCGAAGCTGAAGCTGGACCAGGTCCTGGTCAAAATGACCCAGGACCATGACACCAGTTGACATTTATAGTCCTATGTCCTTCATTGTGTTTTCTCACACATTTTTTTTTCAATCTATGGGACTAGTAAAGGCTTAGTAGCATAGGCAAAAGGTCGGCATTATGACAAAAAGGCTAAAGAAACACCTTGAATAAGAAGGTCTTTTTTTTTCTTGTTTCGATATGTGAATGAGGATGATCAAAGTCTTATAGCTGCGGGTTGGACCTCTAACTCTATTCAACCTGCGAGTCCCCTCAAGCTGAGACCTGGGAACTTAAGGGTACCATGCAGTATTTCTGATCATCACAGAAACAACTGTGGCTTTCAACCGCTACATCTTCTCAAGTTACTTTCTCAGTTTTTTACTCTCAAGCTTATCATGTTTCTTCTTCCTGATATTGTTATCACTTTGTATAGAGAAATCTATCACTACAGCTGTTCATGTATATTATGTCTGCCATCTGGTTATGGCATTCCATGTATGCCCTGCCTGCTAGCATCTTGCACCAAGCTGTTATGTGCTGAATTGTCTCAGGGGCATCTTTGCACAGTCTGCACATGGGGTCTCTCCTGGGTTGGTAGACCCAAGCCTCTATGAATTTTGTGCTCAGAGCTTGTTCCTGTGATGCCATGATTCATGACTCAGTGCTGTCTCTCAGTCCAGCTTTGTCCAGCTACTGGTTGGATTGTTTTGAATGTTAGCCAAGTCTATCTGCTACTGGTACATACCATGCAGGGGCCTATCCTTCCATGATGGTTCTTCTCCTTGCTCCTCTTCTTTCTTGGGTTTCTGCTGCCTGAAATACTCACTAAGGAATTAACAACCCTAGTCTGTAACAAAGTCAGCAAAGAAGGACGTAAAGCTATAAAACTCCACTGTATTATTCACCAACAAGCACTCTGTGCTAAACATTTAAAATATGGCCATGTTATGTAACCGGTGATAAAGGCTATTAATTATATTCTCTCCAAAGCCTTGTGCCACCGCCAGTTTGAACAGCTTCTACTCAACATCCAGAATACGGAGATGTTGTGTAATACAATGATGTAAGATGGCTCAGTTGGAGGTCTGCACTGCAGCGGTTCTACTCTCTTATGCAGGAAATCAGACAATTATTTTTTTGAATTTCACCTGTCGTATCCCCTGATGTAAAATGTTCTGTTCTTATTTAAACAGCTGACTTTGAATTAAGTATAATATTAAAAAATAGTTAAATTCAGGAGGAAACATTTTCATAATCTAACAGGTGAAATTCAAAATATACTGACAGCTCTCCAAGTAAGACTTCAGTATTAAATAAAACGGTCTAGTTATGAAGTTTTACTCAGGAACAAATCAAACACTGAAATAAACCAAACATTGACATTTAGAAGTTATCTAAGTGACTTATATATCATGTTTAACCCGAGTAGCAAAAGACTGCAAAGGGGTTGGGGGGGGGGTCAAAAACGATGTGCCTTGAGTCTGCACCTTGACCACCTGGTCAGCTGGAGTGGGAGAAAAAAGTCAGTCTGGGCATTTTGACTAGAGACAAGCCCACCAGGTATTATAGGAGAAACCATAAAGCCTTTGGATGATAACAAACGCTGTTGTGACAGTGATGTACACTGTCTTGTTGGTATATATGCATAAGTTCTAAACAGTTTACATCATATGACCACTTAAGGACATCTCTTGATTTCACCTTCGTGTTTCCCTCTCACCAGATATCCAAACCGACATCATGACAAACAGCTTTTACGGCTGTGGCTCCAGTAAACATCAGCTGATACTAGAAAGTAATATTAAATTAATTCTAACAACAGCTTGTCAAGTAGTACGGTCCCTGGTGGTGGAGATGAAGAGTGCTTGAATGGAAAAGTGGGAGTGATAAAAACTAGATTTAGCTGGCAGCACCTGGGAATGCACAGATATGAATATTCACCTATATCTTGTCGTGGAATTTAAAAAAAAAAAATACAAACACTTGATGAGTGTTTTTAAAGTGAGTTTTATTTACGCTCCAGTCAGGCACACAGACACACAACTCTCATAACTTGTAGCACAACTTCTCATTTCCATATAAGGTGTTGGTGGTTTATACCTCAGTTCTTCCCTGGAACACACACAGCCTCTACTCCCTGAAAGCAGTAAAGCAGTAACAGTTATAGCTAAAGAGGGATATGTTTTGCAGATTATCATGTCTTATTAGTGCTATATATTTCATCCTGTGCAACAAATAAACCCAAGGATGTTTGTATCTTGCTGAAGAGGAAATTTGACTTGGCCATCAGGTATAGCACAAATGATGAAAATGGCTGGCTGGCACTTATCACTGGCAGTATTTTAAATCACAAACTAGCATTTGTATCCGAATACTTTCCAAATGAGCCAGACAGAGACTTTTTTATCTATATTGCTAAGACACTATTAGACATAGCTGGACTGGCCATCGGGCATACCGGGCATTTGCCCCGTGGGCCGATACTGATTTCTCTTTTTTTTATGGGTGGAGGCCAATTTCTTTTTTTCTTTTTTTTTTGGGGGGGGGGGGGGGGGGGGGGGGTGTAACGGTATGAACGATGAAAGGTGGTGGCCAGATGCTGGCCAATGTGTACAAATAACTCAGTTGTTTGATGGTGGCTATGGCAGAGCTTCCATAAAGGCCAGCAGGTGGATGAGGGAAAGGGGAGACAGGAGGAGGAGAGACCAGAGGCGGTCGCTGGTCCGAGTGTCAGGTGAACTTCAGGTAAGAAGGAAGGATTCAGGCCTGTTGAGGCCTGAAGTTTGAAGGCGCTCGTGCATCGAAAAGTTTTGGAAGCTTGGTTTTGCCTTTGCTGGATACTGATCTGAAACTCTTTTCTTGCTGCGTCACGACTGACTTTTTAGCTAACGTAAGCTAAAGTGGCAGTTTCTATTTTTGTTTTTGACGCTGTCGCCGGTACGAGATTCCGGAATGGCACCACTTACCTCAACATCCAGCTGTGAAAGCTGCATCAACCTGAGCCAAAAAGTGATCGAGCTGGAACAAAGGATATCCACGCTATACCAAATCCAGGGGGCTGAATGCGAACTTGACACGATCCTCCTTGGCAAAGCTCAAACCACCGCTACTAGCGCTGACACAGTGCACCATCCAGCTGCTGTGTCCCAAGATCCCGCCAACAGTCAACACAGGCTCTCAACTTGCGTCGCTGGTGCTTCTGCCAAGGACGAGAACTCCTGGTTTCAGCTAGGGGCCAGACACAAGACTCTGGTCAGCTCCACTCCACTCCAACCAGCGCCATGGACCGTGGTTGAGACGCGTGGTGGCTGCAGAGGGGGCAGGAGGATCCGTCTCTCGCACCCTCACCCCTCTGGAGAATAAATTCAATGTCCTGGATCCTGTGGACTTTCCTCCTCTGACCGCTAGCCCTCGCCATCCCGCTGTGTCGCTGAGGTCTGCGCCATCTCCACCACTACGCCCCCGGAGCCGCGGCGGGCAACCCGACGCTGTGGTGCAAACTCACCACGGAGAGCTGTGCTTTACCCCGGCTCCTCGGAGAAGAGGACCCACGGCGCGGCTACCTGGGAGTCACTCACGCAGTCCGGCTGGCGCATCTCCATCTGAACACCCCCAGTGTCGCGGCGCGGGCGTCTCAGATGGCCAACAGCCCCCGGTGGCACCTCCTCTCTCCACGCTGGTCCTCGGGGATTCCATCGTCAGGAACGTGCGGATGAGGGGGGCGCTCACGCTGTCGTTCCCGGGAGCCACTGTTGTTGACATAGTGGACAGAATTCCCAACATTCTGGCACCCCACCCACAGGTTAACCGGCTCATCATCCACATCGGCACCAATGACATCCCCAAACAGCAATCTGAGCTGCTGAAGAGTTGGACTTCCTCCAACTCTTCAGCCTCCTTGGTCAGTTGCAGGTGAGTGCTTTTATCTCTGGGCCCACCCCCACCTGTGGCAGAGGGATAGGCCGTTTCAGCCGGCTGCTCAGCCTTAACACCTGGCTTTCCTCCGCCTGTGTCTCCCACGGCTTGGGTTTTATTAACAACTTTGATGCCTTCTGGGAGAGGAGGCATCTTTTTGGGGCAGACGGGCTCCACCTCAACGCCTGGGGACGCCGTTTGCTGTCCGCCAATTTGGCATTTGGCGTACAGCACTCCCGCACATCGCCCTGTCACTACCCCAAACTGACATTACCTGCTGATCTGTCTGCCACTGACTGATGTTCCCATGGTCCCAGCTCCTATATTCTACTTTTAACAGTAATACACAAAACTCTGGACTAGGACCTCTCTCTCCCACAGTCAACACAATACCCGTCATAATCACAAACAGAGAGCAACAGAATTATCATAAATCCAGTAACTCCAAAAACATTAATAACCTCCGGCCTCTTCAAAAATATCAACATCCATTCAACTCTATTGTCAAAAATCCACCAGTCTCAATCAGTATGGCACTTTTAAATGTACGCTCTCTGTCGAACAAGTCTTTTATTATTAATGATTTAATTTTAGATAATAAACTTGACTGTTTATATTTAACTGAAACATGGCTGGGTTCGGATGCACCAGTTGTTCTCACTGAGGCCTCCCCACCAAATTTTAATTTCTCTTTTTCTATTAGAAGTGGTAAGAGAGGTGGTGGGACTGAATCTTTAGCCAACAACACAATCACCACCAAACAAATTTTATTTGATCATTTTACCACTTTTGAATTCCATGCTATTGTTTTCAGCAGCCCTCCAGTTTTATCTGTCACAATTTATAGACCACCTAAAGACAGCGCTGCTTTTATCAAGGAATTCTCAGAATTTTTAACAAACATACATTCAAACTATAATATGATAATTTTAACCGGTGATTTTAACCTGCACATAGATAATCCTTCTGATCCTGCAGCAAAAGAATTCTTAAACATTCTTCACTGTTTGGATTTTATCCAGCACGTCACGCAGCCGACTCACAACAGAGGACACATTCTGGACCTGGTCATCACCCATGGGCTGTCCACCAGCGTGTCCTCTGTTGTTGACTTGGCTGTCTCTGACCACTACTGTGTGTTTTTTAACATCACCGGTTTTATTCAGCGGGAGACCTCGGTGCGAACTGTGAGGAGGCGCTATCTAACCTCTGAAGTGGCTGCAAATTTTACCAGGGTTTTAGACGAATGCCCCCCTGTGATTTTACCTGCACCCTGCGATTTGATTTTTAATCATTTCAACAGCAAACTGAAGAAAAGCCTTGACTCCGTTGCTCCACTCACCACCAAAAAGATTAACGTAAAACATGCATCACCCTGGAGAAACGAAGAAGTCAAAAAACTCAAAAGAAATTGCAGGGCAGCAGAAAGGAGATGGAGGAAAAATAAAAATACTATCAACCATCAAATATTTAGCGAGCAACTTAAAATGTACAACAATACATTAAGGAACTCAAGAAATTCATACTTCGCCAAAATAATCAGTATTAACAAAAATAATCCCAAGGTCCTCTTTTCCACCATAGATCATTTATTTAACCCTGATTTTAACAGCTCCCAAAGAACCCCCACAGACTCACTCTGTGAGCAGTTTGCAGACCACTTCAGGGGAAAAATCAGCGCCATCAGATCTGATATTTTATCTAATCGCGATATGTTTGTAAACACATCTGAGGGCTCGATTGTACCTGAGGAGACACTGGACAGCTTTGTCCTGGTAAATGCTGAGAACCTTCAGAAAGTTTTCTCCACAGTGAGACCCACCACATGTCTTTTAGATCCAATCCCTTCTTCACTCTTTAAAACACTTTATGGATTTTTTGAGGCTGAGCTTTTATACATGATGAATTGCTCTCTTCAGTTGGGTGTCTTCCCTGCTGCCTTTAAAACGGCGGTGGTGAGGCCCCTTCTGAAGAAGAGCAATTTGGATTGTAATGATTTTAATAACTACAGACCTGTATCCAACTTACCATTTTTAAGTAAAATCTTAGAAAAACTTGTTTTTACTCAGATTACTGATTTTCTCAATGATAGACAGATCCTGGAGATATTCCAGTCTGGATTTAGGGTGAACCACAGCACAGAGACGGCTCTCCTAAAGGTTTTAAATGATCTTAGATGTAACTGGGACTCCCAAAAGCTCTCAGTCCTGGTGCTACTGGATCTAAGCGCAGCCTTTGATACAGTAGACCATGCTATTCTTTTAAACAGACTGAAACACATGGTGGGCCTCTCTGGTGCTGTACATAACTGGTTCACTTCCTATCTCTCTGACAGAACTTTTATGGTGAGTATGGATACATGCTCCTCTAAGATCCATAAAATGACATGTGGTGTGCCTCAAGGGTCGGTTCTAGGCCCTGTACTTTTTAATTTGTATATGCTCCCTCTCGGCAGTATCATCAGCAGGCATGGAGTGAACTTCCACAGTTACGCTGATGACACGCAGCTGTACATCTCCGTGTCTCCTGATGACACCAGACCAATGGATGCCCTTTTTAACTGTATCTTAGATATACGATCTTGGATGGCAGAAAACTTTTTACAGCTTAACCAGGACAAGACTGAAGTTTTAATCTTCGGTCCTGAGGCTCAGAGAGAGAAACTCTTGTCTAAATTAGAGGCATTTACACTATGTCCTTCGCTACAAGTGAAAAACCTGGGTGTTATTTTTGACTCTGAGCTTGGTTTTATCCCACATGTTAAACATGTAACCAAAATTGGATTTTATCATCTAAAAAATATAGCCAGAGTTCGCCCTATTCTCTCTCGGGCCAACACAGAGATGCTGATGCATGCTTTTATTACCAGTCGCATTGATTACTGTAATGCCCTGCTCTCTGGTCTTCCTAAGAAGAATATTTCAACTTTACAACTCTTGCAAAACTCGGCAGCTCGTGTGCTGACGAAGACCAGAGGGCGGGCCCACATTACACCGGTTTTAGAATCGCTGCACTGGCTCCCCATGTGTTTCAGGATCTTTTATTGGTTTTTAAATGTCTTAATGGTCTTGGGCCTTCTTATCTCTCAGATCTGCTTTTACCATACGAACCCTCGCGGACCCTGAGGTCCTCTGGTACTGGCCTTTTGAATTTCCCTAAAGTCAGGACACATACTCACGGAGAGGCAGCTTTTCAGTGGTATGGTCCTCGTCTGTGGAACAGCCTGCCGGAGGAGCTCAGGGCCGCAGAGAACGTACATGTTTTTAAGAACAGGCTCAAGACCCACCTTTTTAATTTAGCTTTCACCTAACGTTTATTTATTTTATGCTTATTTATTCTATCCTGTTATTCTATTATTAATTTAGACTTTACCTAATATTTATTGATTTTATTCTTATTCATTTTTTAATCTTCTTACTCTATTTATATTTATATTTATATTGTATCCCGTTCTTATTTATTTTATCATTTTACCCTGTATATATCCTATTGTGTCATATCTCCAGTGTTTCCTCAGAGGGCGCTCTCTGCACCGGGGCTGTGATCGACTGTGGCTGCTGGGTTTCTGGGGGTCCTCTCAGCCTGGCTGGGGGGCTCCTTGGCCTCCCTCCTCCTGCTCCTGCCCAGCCTGGAGGCTGCGGTCTGTGACCGGCTCCCGGTGCAGACGGCTCCCTGTTATAGTGTTTCCTCACTTGGCTCATGCGAGCCCAGCCCAATTTTTACTCTTTAAGTGTGCGCATGTGCGTATGTGTGTGTGTGTGTGTGGGGGGGGGGCGCGATATGTGTGTATTCACATCATTTATGTTAATGAGAGTGTGGGGAGTGATTTGGAGGGTGGGGTGGGCTGCTTTTAACTATGTAAAGCACTTTGTGCTACATTTTTTTTGTATGAAAAGTGCTTTATAAATAAAGATTGATTGATTGATTGATTGAAGAAGTTATGACCTGCAGTCTATCAGGGGCAGGTATAAACCAAGTTTAGGTGTAGTTTATTTTCATTGTGGTGAATTTTTACCGTCAGTTACTATAACTCAAACCTCACAAAATTTCAACAACCACCAAACAGTTAAGACAGTAAATGAGAACAGAAACACAGATTCTGCACAAAGACGTAAACACACAGCGCAGAATCAGTGAGATGTCGCCTTTCTCACCCGACGGCACGGACACGGTCGGGGCTGAAAGCCGACAGCTCGCTGATTCTGATCTGTCGGCGGGTCCGCACTTTGTGTTCACACCCCTTTTGCGCTGATTCTAAAGCTGTTAGTTTCATCTCTCTCCAAACAATATTGACCGAACCAGCAGCAAAAGAAGATCCAAACTGTGCTTCAAATTAACATCGTCATGAATTTCCTCTGACTTTTCCTGTTTTGCTTCCACCTCGATAAAAATCACACTTCATACACAGCTCTCTCTCTCTCTCTCTCTCTCTCTGTACTTCAAGAACAGTTTCCCGTCTAAAAATCTGTTTTCTGCATTATTCGCTTGCTTGTTACGCACAAGTCTACCGTTGTTTACAGCCTGTCGGACGCTGTTTGTTTCCTTTCACTTACTTCCGAAAAGAAAGCCTCATTTCTGCTGTTCAATACTGAACAAATTTAAACTTTTTAAAATTATGCAAAATGCAAAACGCTTAGCCGTGTCTCTAATAAAACCTCTGTAACTTCAGAGGTGATTTTCATATGTTGATTAATGGTTTTCTTTCGTTTTTGATGTACTGCAGAATATTTTTATAAAATCCCCGGCCAGGAAAAATCACCTTCATGTTTTTCTGTGTTTTAGTTTCAGCTACTTTGACACAAAGGCATCTCCTGTGATGCTCACACCTTTGATAAAGTCTTGCGTGTGTCAGCTTCCTTTTTATAGATACAAAAATATGTAAATGTACTGATCTGAATTATAATATTTCTGACTATCAAAATTTCCCAGATTCAAATCGAATCGAATCGAATCGTGGATCGAATCGATTCGGGACCATGGGAATCGGAATTGAATCGATTCTAGAAATCAGTGACGATACCCAGCCCTAGTTTCAGGCAGGCCTGGTGGGTGTGTCCCGTCTAGAGGCTGGCCACACCTGAGGAAATGATCACACCTGCAGCTGATCAAGCCTAGTCAGAGGAGCTACTTAGGAGTATGGTGGAGCTCTCTCTGAAGCTGGATCATTGCATAAGACTTCCCATCATTTCTCCAGCTTGTCAGTTTGTGAGTGTGAGCTTACCAGTGAAATTAATGGTACTAACGGCTGCCTCTGTTTTCCCAGGAGGGCTGCAGGAATGAGAGAGCGGCAGGCACGGAGTACACAGGCATGAGGGAGCGGTTTGCCAGCGCGAACTGTGATAGGCATGTCCCACTAGGAGGAGGAGGCCCTGTGGTAGACCCAGGACATGCTGGAGTGATTTTGTCTCTTGGCTGTCCAGGGAACGCCTTGTGGTTTCTCTGGACAAGCTGGAGGACGTGGCCGGGTAGAAGGAGCTCTGGGCTTCTTTGCTTAGGCTGCTTTCCCCATGACCCAGCTAATTGGAAGAAGATGAATGAATGAATGGATGGATTGAAAAGCAAACTGTATCAGCATATAACATAACTTTTTACCTAAGTGTTCCTTTAAGATGTAAATATACCAATAAATAACTGGAAATAGTGACGCACATTTTTCAGAAAGCTTCTTTGTTTTAACATCAAGGTTTTAGCATTGTAGTAATGCAGGCTAGAAAATTACTTTACATTTATGTTCAGTGTTGAGAAGGTTACTTTTAAAATGTATTCCACTACGTATTACAGAATACATGCCCCAAAATGTAGTTTGTAACTGTTACGATCCGGCTCAAGGCCGCAACATAAAAAAGGAGACGAATACCAGAGTGTAAATAGTAAGAGGTTTTAATCTTACAATGGCATCACAGGCCGGCCAAAATGGCTGGTGCCACCCAGGCAAAGACAAGTTAGCTTCTTGGAAGCTTGCTTTCAGGTCCTTTTATCCACACCTGACTAGGTGTGGCCAATTAGCACCAGCTGAACACATTGAGATGATTAGGGGCTGCAGAGGGACGTAACACCTCCTCCCTCAAAAGGGTTCCTCTAGGACCCCTAAATTTATTAAAAGCCTCTCTGAAACCTTCAGGTCCTTGACCCACAAACCTGAAAAAAAAAGTAAAAGCCAACAGAAGCACGGTGTTCACATTATAGTTGGCATCTTTAAGCATGGATGCCCCTACATGAGGATTTTGAAGTTGCCACACTGAACACACAAAAAGTAACATGTGACCAACACTGTACAACAGTACAACTCAAAATGATTACTTGACCTGCTACAACACAAAACCAAAAATAGTAGCAAATAACCACAACCAAGTGATCTGTTGTCTCCACCACACAAATGGTCACATACAAGTGGCCTCATACCACAACAAGTTACTTTAAACTCCAAAGTTCAGTAAAGCAAGCATGCTAGTGACCAACCACAAACGGAGAGCTATGGCCACACAATGATCACAACAAGGGTGGCTCATCACTAGGGATGGGTATCGTTAGGTTTTATCCAATACCCGTGCCAAACCGGTACTTTTGAAACGGTGCCGGTGCTTAAACGGTGCTCAAACCGGTGCTTAAAGAATGGAGAACACCAACTTTGTCCAAAAACCTCTCATGTTCAGCTGGTTTCTTTGTAAAAAGATAACAATGTTAGCCTTTTCTGCAGCTATGGGGCATATATGGTATCACTCTTGGCTGGAAGCAGTGCTTAAACAATGGAAAAAACACAAACTTTGTCCAAGGGAGTATCTGCCATCAAACAAGAAGACAGCCGCATGTAACTACGACGGTGTTTGCTAGTTCACCTTACATGCATTAGTGTAATAGTGTGGTTAGCCTACTCAACGTAAATTACACACGAATAACATTAAGCTACTCACACAGAGAAGAACGGCTGCTGCTGCCATCATCAGCCGTCATCATTTCTGCTAAACTGGCAGGGCTAGGGGCCAGGACTCTCCTCTTCAGGTTTTTGGGGGATGTTGCTAACTCCGGGTCCAATAACAGGCACCATACCCGCAGTAGATGTGCACGGTGTGAGGTGTTGCAGCATCAAATACGGCGCATTTCTCAGCTTTTAAAAAAACGCTATGCGTCGCCAGGTGTTTCATCGGATTTGAGGTGTTACCTCCTTTGCACAGTATCACAGTATCAGCTTAAAGCACTTGTTGCAGGCTGCTGAGTTTGCATCTTTTGCTGTGAAGTACAGCCAGACTTTTGACCGCTTCGCCTTGGGCATTTTTAATCTGTAGCTCTGCTCTAAAAGAACGTATGTACCTGGACCCGCCTACTATCCTCGGAAATGTAAAATGATTGGCTAGAATCTAAAGTGTATCACAGCACAGGACAGGAAAAAAAGCACTGAAATAAAGCACCGAAATAAAGCACCGAAATGTGCGTTGCTTTTCGGTCTGGTTACTACCGTTTATGTCAGAACCGGTGCCATGATGGCACCGGATACCGGTACCCATCCCTACTCATCACCTCACAGTGTTATTGCCATCACCTGGCCAACAACACTCACAAGTGATCCAACAAAAGTAGCCATATTCCCCACAACACTAAAGGTCACAGCACAAAACACTCACCAGACAATGATCTCAAGGCAACTTTAAACGCAATCTCAAGGGTAGGCAGCAGACCAGGGATATAATCTCCTACCAAACTCTGAAGCGTACCCCCACCCAGGATAACCACCAAACACAATAAACTAAAACAATAAAGCAAAACAACAACCAAGTGCTTCGATGGAGGGGCAGCACAGCCACCCAGCTGAAACACACTTACTAAAGGGACGTTGCTCAATCACAGTGAACACCTTCACTCACCCACTTAAAAGTAAAACAAACTAATATTCAGTTTCCACTAAAATGTCCAAAGATCCTGGACTATAGTGATGTGACGTTCTGTATCGAGGCTTCGAAGCTTGTGTCGAGTAATTGAGGGGCGTTTCCGCGATGCGCGTATCGAGGCTTGCTTCATTTATGGGAGGAGCTGAAAATGATGACGTCCGAAGCCTCGCTGCCCGGCTCTGCCACGTGACTGGTTCATGAAGTGGTTCGAACTTTGCCGCGAGCTATGACAGCAATATAAACCCCTCAGACTTCATTCAAAAATGTGGGTGTTTGATGGAGAGTTGCAGTTAGTGAGAGTTTGGAGACAGTTTGGAGACAGTTTGGAGGTTTATGAGAGTGAGGAGAGAAAGTCAGGAGAGAATGGAGCCAGCTAAGAAGAGGAGTATGTCCTCCCCTGTGTGTGAACATTTTGATTTTATTCCTCCCAACAAGGTATGTAAATTTCTACAGAAGATGTATTTTCATAATACTGATGATGCAATACAATTTATGTTAAGCTGTCTTTACTTTTGTACAAGGCGAAGTGTTTGCTATGTGCCAGGGAGCTGGGATATAACAACAACACCTCATCCATGCTTAGGCACTACAGAGCTTTGCATGAGAATAGGGGGAACACCGATTGTGGAGCAAGACCAGGTGAGCCATCAAATGCCATGATAATATAGCATGCAGTAATGTTACTATATGATATAACAATATTATACAGCTGTTATAAGTTACGTGTGTGATATTTATATTTGTGCTTTGTTTTTGTTGTCTTTCCTCAGGAGAATAATCTCAAATAGATGAAGACCTGGTTAGCATGGTGATTGAGGACTCTTTAGCATTGTGGAGGACAAAGGATTTAAAAGATTTGTTAAATCGTTAAATCCTAGCTATGTTCTCCCCACTACAAAGGTCATAAAAGCAGTCAAAATTTAATTTTTACAGAATACAATGTGGGCAGGACTGAGGCTCAAAGCCTCAGTGTGTAGCTGTCCATACCTCAACGTTAGTCATCAGAAAACTTCTGAAGATGGCAGGTCTCTGTGCAGTGGCTGAAGTCTGTGGTGTAGAGGGTGAAGAGGAAGGGGGAGAGGACAGTCCTCTGTGGTGCCCCTGTGTTGCTGATTACTTTGTCAGACACACACTGTCGGAGACGTACATATTGTGGTCTTCCTGTCAGGTAATTAACAATCCAGGACACCAGAGAAGCATCCACCTGCATCGCTGCTAACTTATCACCCAGGAGGGTCGGCCTGATGGTATTGAAAGCACTAGAAAAGTCAAAAAACATGACCCTCACAGTGCTCGCCGGCTGGTCCAGATGGGTGTAGACACGATTGAGCAGGTAGATGATGGCGTCCTCAGTTCCGAGACGAGGCTGATAAGTGAACTGAAGGGGATCCAGATGTGGTCTTACTATGGGTCGCAGCTGGTCCAGGATGAGCCTTTCCAGGGTCTTCATGATGTGGGAGGTCAGTGCCACGGGCCTGTAATCCTGGGGGCCACTGGGACGTGGCATCTTTGGTACAGGGACGAAGCATGATGTCTTCCACATCACTGGTACCCTCTGCAGACTCAGACTCAGCATAAACAGTTTATGAAAGTCTCCACACAGCTGGGGGGCACAGGTCTTGAGGATGAGGGGACTCACTCCGTCTGGTCCAGCAGACTTGCTTGAGTGAAGTCTCCTCATTTGCATCTCAATCTGGTATTGAGTGAAGGTGATGGGTGGGGGAGGGGTGTCAGGAAAAATACAGGAGGCAACAGCGCCATGTGAAGAGAGAGGCTGGCACAGTGGTGTGGCTCTGGATTCCAGGCTGACTACAGGTGAGGTTGTGGGGGTGGGAGCAGACACTGTAGTGTCGAATCTATTGAAAAACAGATTCAACTCGTTAGCTCTATCCTCACCTCCCTCAGCTCCACTGCTGTTGGTTGGCCTGAATCCAGTGATGGTCTTCATGCCCCTCCACACCTCTCATGTGTGGAGGGGTGTTCTGCTGGAGTTTCCACTCCAGCTTCCTCCTGTAATTGTCCTTAGCCTCTCTGATTTTGTCATTTAGTAACACCTGGACCTTCCTCACCTCCTCTTCATTGCCCCCTCTGAAAGCCCTCTTCTTGTTGTTGAGGAGGGCTTTGATGTCCTTTGATGTTCTTCCTCTACACCCCCCCCCCCCAATTTTTGCACATGTCGAGGAGCGTGTCAGGCTACATTTCACTGTGTGTTATACTTGTATAACTATGCATGTGACAAATAATAAAGAACCTTGAAAGAACCTAGAACCTTGAACCTTGAACCTTGAACCTTGATGACCCATGGCTTGTTATTTGGGTAACAATGAACAGTCTGAGCTGGAACAATGGAGTCGGTGCAGAAAGTTATGTAGTCTGTGATACACTCAGTAAGCCCATTGATGTCCTCGGCGTGAGGCTCACGGAGTGTTTCTCAGTTGGTCACCTCAAAAAAGCCCTGTAGTTCCGCTAAGGCCTCCTCTGACCACCTCCTAATGCTCCTCGTGGTCACAGGTTCCCTCCTCACAATTGGCACATAGCGGGGGGTGAGGTGAATCAGGTTATGATCTGACCTACCAAGTGGGGGGAGGGAGGAGGAGCTGTATGCATCCTTGACATTAGCATACAGTAGGTCTAGAATTTTTTCTCTCCTGGTCGGACAGTCCACATATTGTCTGAATGTTGGTAGCGTATTGTCCAGTGATACATGGTTGAAGTCACCCGAAATTACAATAAAGGCACTCGGGTGCTGAGTCTCTAACCGGGCTATGACAGAGTGGATAGTGTCACATGCAGCTGTGGGGTTAGCAGAAGGAGGAACATAAACAGCCACCATGATGACATGAGAGAATTCCCTGGGTAAATAATACGGCCTGAGTCCAACAGCACACAGTTCAATGTCGCAGGAGCGACTGTAACAGGCTGCACGCTGGTTGGCGCATGCGCACTGAAGCTTCATCTGCCCAGCTTCATCTGCCCATCACTACTGGACGAGCCCCCACTTATGTTACAACCAGGCTCAAAAGCCACAACATAAAATAAAAGATGAATACCAGAGTGTTAGTGAGAAGAGGTTTTGTCTTAAAATGGAATACCAGGTTGGCTAAAATGGCTGGTGCCACCAAGGCAAAGACAAGTGAGCTCCCCGGGAAGCTCGCCTCAGGTATGCTTTTATCCACACCTGACTAGGTGTGGCCAATTAGCACCAGCTGAAAACATTGAGATGATTAGGGGCTGCAGAGGGACGTAACAGTAGCGTATTCCATTAACCCTTTAAGACCTACCATAGAACCAAGTCCGCCAGAGCTTATATTATATTTTTACATGCTGTGGAGCCATTTTTGGGAGCATTTCAAGTTGCTATACATCAATACAACCATTATAGCCCAGATTTTAATAATATGTATTCATTAAGTGCATAGTAATTACATAAATTGCAAAAAAGTGCAATAAACTACAAAAAAATTGAAAATCGTTTTTGATTTTTTAACATATATTTGTAGTTAGAGAAATTTAAGAGGCTTATCCCTCAAAACTGTAAATACAAAAAAGTTGCACAAAATAGTTTCCCACCACAGGAAATTTATTTTGAGTGTCTTCATAGTTTTATTTTTGAAATACACCAATTTTTATACACTGCAGGAAAAACGAAAATAAATATTATACTGCAAATTTGCAAAAAAGCAGCATATGCATCAAAATAAACTATTTCCAGCAGTGCAATATGAGTCCTAAGCATCCCAGAAACGACACAGAAAGTCATAAAGTCAAAGATAACTTTTAAAAAGAGCAGTATAGGCCCTGAGGCCCTGATCGCAAAAAAGACTACATTTCCGCGAAAATGACGTCACTTCCGGTTTCGGCCAGGTGATGGCGGAAATGCAAAAGTTCGCGCTGACGTCTATTCCAACGTAGGAAGTGTTTTGAACAGCTGATCGGACCGGCAAAGCGTGTTTCTGGAATATTATGTTTTTGTTCCTGCAAGCGCTTTTTATGCAGTTTTTGCAAAGCTTTATGTGGAAGGAAACCGTGACCTAGGACAAGCTGATGGCACAATATGTAAGTACAACTCCTCCGGTTTCATATGCAAAAAAATTTTTTGCGCTAGCTTACGTGGTTGCAGTGCTACCGGGATTTAAAAATAGTTACGCATAACAGAGCGTTCCCGCTCCGATCGGCTCTAAAGGGTTAAGTTACACAATGTGTGTGCATTCTGAATACTTTGGATTACTTAATATATTGTCATGCTTTTTACAACTACATACTATTGTTGTGTGATTTATTACTATTACTGAAGACTGCTCACCACTGAGCTAACATTGTTAGCTGGTGTTAGCTGAGGTTAGTCCTTACAGAACTGCAAATAATTATTTGCAGCTAGCAGGTTGTTCATGCTATAACAACTAAAACAAAGTAACTGTAGTAGGCTAACTTTAGTTTTTAAAAATGAACTTACTTCCTGATATTTCTTTAGGTTGGAGGTGGAGTCTTTTGATGCTGAGAGCAGCTTGGTTGCTGGCAAACAGAGTTTGTGTTAAACAATCAGATTTCGCCCATCCCTTTCTTCTTTAAATATCAAGAGGTGTCTGAATTTCTAAGTAAGAAATGAATTCCTGCCCGTGCACTGCTGGCTCTGTTATGTTGGCTATGGGTCCATCGTGTAACTGACGCCATGAACATTAACAGTACACTTACATCTACACCAGAGACTGCACCCCCTGACATCCCTGCAACATCACCATCAAATTTGCAGATTATACCACTCTGATGGGGCTCATCACCGACGATGACGACACTGCCTACAGAGATGAGGTCCACTGTCTGAAAGAATGGTGTAACTACAATACCCTTCTTCAAAAACACAACAGTGATATGTTTTAAACTTTACATTTTCATGCATTTCTTGTTCATACATAAAATATATAAACATGATAGTTTGGATGATTTCATGTTGTCATATGAAAAGTGTTTTAAGTAACTGCAGCCAAAAAATAACAGCAATGTTGTACTAGGCATTTACTTTTAATACAAGGATTGATTGTGGCCTGGAAAAGAACCTTTTCAGGTGTTTTGAAATTTTTTTCATTTTGAGTCCATAGATGAATGGATTAAAAATAGGATGATACAGAACTACTTGTAATGTCATTACTATCCGTACAGTTTTTGGAAAATTTGTTTCCACCCGAGCTATGCTTACATCATACACAAAAAACACAGAAGCACTGATTAAAACTAAAAGATGGGGTAAACAAGTCTCTGCAGCTTTCTTCTGAATTTCTTTACATCTTTGATAAGAGACTATAAATATTTTTGTATAAGTGAAAACTATAAAGAGCATAGGAAGTACTGCAAGATCTAGTAAAGCAACCACACCAAAGATGGTAATTAATCTTGATCTTTCACACAGAAGAGTGTAAACTGCATTGTTACAAAATATTCCCTTTATATTAAAGTCACACAGTTTAATGTTAGCACTCCCTATTGCTTGGACTGCAATATGACAAGCAGGTACAAGCCAAGCTATGATCAGAAAAATACTCACAGTGGTTTTTCTCATGATAATATGATATTGCAGAGGTTTACATATTGCCACATATCTGTCATAGGCCATGGCAGCCAAGAGAAAGAACTCTGAACCACCTAGAGTGTAAAACATAAAAAACTGAAAGAGACAGGCTGAATATGTTGTGACTTGTTTTTCAGATAAAAAGTCAATCAGGAGTTTTGGGTAAATAGTTGTACTGTAAAGAACAGAGTTCAGTAATAAAGCTGCAATGAAAATGTACATAGGCTCATGAAGGTTTTTATGAATGCAGATTATGTACATAATAGTAGAATTAGTGCAGATTATTAGACTATATAATGCAAACATAATAAAAAAGAAAACATATCTGTACTTGTTAATGTCCACATACCAGTCCAGAGTTACATATGTAAAATTTAACTCTTGATCCATTATTGTCTTCAAAAACTATTTAATAAAAAAAATAAACTGAATAACCAGACTACATAAAACAATTTAAAAAACCAAACCAAACTAAACAAAATTACAGTAACATAAACCCTGTGTTGTGTGTCCTGTTCATAAAGATATCTGAACTTGAATTATATCTTTATCATTCATGAACCACATATACATAATGAATCATGTGAGTCTTGAGAAGGTTTTTATCAGGTTGATTCATTCTCCAGAGAGGAGGAGGTCTAAAATGGCATTGCTCAGCCTCTTATAGTTGACTGTACACGGTGTGTACAATTAATGTGTCCAGCCAATGAGTTCACTGTGGGCATTTAGGATTATCTGCTCTACCTTGTGTTTTATTTCAGTGCTGTACTGACCACACATACCTTGGAAATGCATCAGCTACTTTTATGTTTTTTGTCACAGTGAAGAGTTCCATACTCAGCACTTTTGCTTGTACTGGCTGCATCTGACTCTGGTCCACAAATGTCCAATGTGTGTTGCTTTTACACGGGTAAACCCACATTTTGTTAAGTTAATGGCCAGTCAGTCTACAAAGAGATGTTCAATAAAAGAATGATTGTGCAAGTACATTGTCCACCTAAACAGCATGACGTTCCAGATCACTAACTACAATTTTCAAAATCTTTTACAAAGTTTTGAATTCACTGTGGAGGACTATTCTCTTGCGTGCCTAAGTTACTGATCAATGCAATTAGTCCACTATTAGTCTTGTACATTGCCAAGCATTCCAGTATCCAGTATGTTTGGGAAATTGAGCCATAGGCTTTCTTGTAGCCTGTCTCTGCTTTGCTGGAGTTTCTCTTCACCCTAGCAGAACGAGCTGTGAACCATTATTTGGTGGTTTCAAGAGACTCAGTTATGAACATCTTGTTGTACCTCTTTTTGATCCCGGATCTGTCTCTCATGACCTGCTTTCTGCACCTGAGTTAACTAGTGAACATCCATCTAGGATTCCCTGATTTTAGCTTACAGCCTTCTTCTCCATGGGGGGCTTACTCTACGTGCATGCTTGACCCGAGTGCTTCTAGGGGCGATCGTGGCTCAAGAGTTGGGAGTTCGCCTCGTAATCGGAAGGTTGCCGGTTCGAGCCCCGGCTTGGACAGTCTCGGTCGTTGTGTCCTTGGGCAAGACACTTCACCCGTTGCCTACTGGTGGTGGTCAGAGGGCCCGGTGGCGCCAGTGTCCGGCAGCCTCGCCTCTGTCAGTGCGCCCCAGGGTGGCTGTGGCTACAATGTAGCTTGCCATCACCAGTGTGTGAATGTGTGTGTGAATGGGTGGATGACTGGATATGTAAAGCGCTTTGGGGTCCTTAGGGACTAGTAAAGCGCTATATAAATACAGGCCATTTACCATTCTAGGATTACTGTGAAAGTGACGAATATGAGCTCATTGGTTTAGTGACACTGGCAGTAGAGATGATACATAGAGCACTTTTCACATCTGCAAAGGTGGGAAAATAGCATCTTGGTTTATCGTTATCTTGAGTCTAGGCACAGTCTTCATCCTCAGCTCAGAAAGTGCACTTGCTATTATAGGTCACTAGGCGTAATCTATTTCAGTTTCACTGCTCTTTTCTGCCAGGGTTGGCTCATTGTTTAAAATGCTGCTTACTACTGTTCCCATTGCACTCTAGCCTGTGGAGCTCCAGCTTTTATAATAGCTGCTTTCACTCTCCCTATCTTTTCCAGCTCTGCCTTTAGTATTTCTCAAGCTTTAGTCTTCCTTTTTCCTGATGTTGATATCACTTGGTATAGCTACATCTGTCACTAAAGGCTTTTTACTTTGCCTTTCCAACCTCCGGTCATGTTCACCTCCTGCCCCTTACTTTAGTGTTCCCGGTCAAAATCGACTGGTCCGTTTTAGCTGCTCTTAAATTAACACAAAAAACATTTTTAACCACCAAATTCAGTTCAGTGGGTCGCTCACTGGGTTGTTCAGTGGGTTCCTTAGTAGTCGTTCAGTGGTTGTTTAGTGGGTAATTCAGTGGGTTGTTCAGTGGGTTGTTCAGTGGGTCTTTCATTTGGTTGTTCGGTGGGTCACTCAGTGGGTCGTTCAGTCAGTGAGTGAGTGAATGCATGCATTCCCATTCATATTCTATGGTGGTCACGTTTGACTGGGAACACCACAGGTGTAACAAGGTTGAATAAAACACTCAAAATTCAGTGAAAGAGGTATTCATCACTTTTATATGTTCAAGTGCATAGTGTGGAAGATATCATAAAGCTTTGAGACAATAAGGCCTTGAGACAATATTTATGAGTGTGTTAAGTCTTAAATCGGTCAGGTTTGACCCGAACACGACGAGAAGATTACTATGTCCGTTGGTTAAAAGCCAATAGTTTGTCTGTTTCTATTTGCAGTTCCTTCAGGATCTTAGCTTGGACATTCTCAATAACCTCTGGGGATGTACAGCGTGGGCCATTTATATGGATACACCGTAATAACATGGGTTATATGGTTGGTGATATTAAAGTTCTGTTTGTGGCACATTAGTATATGTGAGGGGGCAAACTCCTCAAGATGGATGGTGACGATGGTGGCCGTTTAGAAGCCGGCCATCTTGAATACAACTTTTGTTTTTTTTCAATAGGAAGAGGGCCATGTGACACATCAAACTTATTGGTAATGTCACAAGAAAAACAACGGTGTGCTTGGTTTCAACGTAACTTTATTCTTTCATGAGTTATTTACAAGTTTCTGACCACTTATAAAATGTGTTCAATGTGCTGCCTATTGTGTTGGATTGTCAATGCAAACCTCTTCTCCCACTCTTCACATACTTATAGCAACACCGCAGGAGAAATGCCAGCACAGGCATCCAGTATCCGTAGTTTCAGGTGCTGCACATTTCGTATCTTCACACCATAGACAATTGCCTTCAGATGACCCCAAAGACAAAAGTCTAAGGGGGTCAGATCGGGAGACCTTGGGGGCCATTCAACTGGCCTATGACGACCAATCTACTTTCCAGGAAACTGTTCATCTAGGAATGCTCGGACCTGGCACCCATAATGTGGTGGTGCGCCATCTTGCTGGAAAAACTCAGGGAACGTGCCAGCTTCAGTGCATAAAGAGGGAAACACATCATCATGTAGCAATTTCAAATATCCAGTGGCCTTGAGGTTACCATTGATGAAGAATGGACCCACTATCGTTGTATTCCATATACCACACCAAACCATCTCTTTTGTTGGTCCAACAGTCTTGGAGGGATCCATCCAATGTGGGTTAGTGTCAGACCAATAGCGGTGGTTTTGTTTGTTAACTTCACCATTCACATAAAAGTTTGCCTCATCACTGAACAAACTCTTCTGCGTGAACTGAGGTTCCTGTTCCAATTTTTGCTTTGCCCATTCTGCAAATTCTGTGCGCCGATCTGGGTCATCCTCGTTGAGATGCTGCAGTAGCTGGAGTTTGTAAGGGTGCCATTTGTGAGTAGCTAATATCCACCGAAGGGATGTTCGACTAATGCCACTCTCCAGTGACATGCGGCGAGTGCTACGCTGTGGGCTCTTGCTAAATGAAGCTAGGACAGCCACTGATGAAATGGCCACCATGGTCACCACCCACCTTGCCGAGTTTCCCCCCTCACATATACTAATGTGCCACAAACAGGACTTTAATATCACCAACCATTCCCATGTTATTATGGTGTATCCATATAAATGGCCCACCCTGTACAATGCCAATTCCAATGAAGTTGGGATGTTGTGTAAAACTTAAATAAAAACAGAATATAATGATTTGCAAATCCTTTTCAACCTCGAGTATATTCAGATGAATACACTACAAAGACTAATTATCTGATGTTCAACCTGATACACTTTATTGTTGTTTTGAAAATCTTCACTCATTTTGAATTTGATGCCTTCAACACATTCCAAAAAAGCTGCGACAGGGGCATGTTTACCACTGTATTATGTTACCTTTCCTTTTAACAACACCAATAAGCGTTTGGGAACAGAGGACACTAATTGTTGAAGCTGCATAGGTGGAATTTTTTCCCATTCTTGCTTGATGTACAATTTCAGTTGCTCAACAGTCCGGGGTCTCAGTTATCGTATTGTAACACATGCAGAATGTCCTTCTGAAGTAAGCAAGGACGTCCCTGAAATAGACCTTACTTGGATGGGAGCATATGTTGGGGAATTAGGGGTTGGGCAGAGTGGCAACCAGTGGCAACCATAGATAATCCTTCTGACCCTGCAACAAAATAATTCTTAAACATTCTTCACTGTTTGGATTTTATCCAGCACGTCACGCAGCCGACTCACAACAGAGGACACACTCTGGACCTGGTCATCACCCATGGGCTGTCCACCAGCGTGTGTCCTCTGTTGTTGACTTGGCTGTCTCTGACCACTACTGTGTGTTTTTTAACATCACCGGTTTTATTCAGTGGAAGACCTCGGTGCGAACTGTGAGGAGGCGCTATCTAACCTCTGTAGTGGCTGCAAATTTTACCAGGGTTTTAGACGAATGCCCCCCTGTGATTTTACCTGCACCCTGCAATTTGATTTTTAGTTATTTTAACAGCAAACTGAAGAAAAGCCTTGACTCCGTTGCTCCACTCACCACCAAAAAGATTAACGTAAAACATGCATCACCCTGGAGAAACGAAGAAGTCAAAAAACTCAAAAGAAATTGCAGGGCAGCAGAAAGGAGATGGAGGAAAAATAAAAATAATATCAACCATCAAATATTTTCCGAGCAACTTAAAATGTACAATAATACATTAAGGAAGTCAAGAAATTCATACTTCGCCAAAATAATCAGTATTAACAAAAATAATCGCAAGGTCCTCTTTTCCACCATAGATCATTTATTTAACCCTGATTTTAAAAGCTCCAAAAGAACCCCCACAGACTCGCTCTGTGAGCAGTTTGCAGACCACTTCAGGGGAAAGATCAGCGCCATCAGATCTGATATTTTATCTAATCGCAATATGATTGTAAACACATCTGAGGGCTCGATTGTACCTGAGGAGACACTGGACAGCTTTGTCCTGGTTAATGCTGAGAACTTTCAGAAGGTTTTCTCCACAGTGAGACCCACCACATGTCTTTTAGATCCAATTCCTTCTTCACTCTTTAAAACACTTTATGGATTTTTTGAGGCTGAGCTTTTATACATGATGAATTGCTCTCTTCAGTTGGGTGTCTTCCCTGCTGCCTTTAAAACGGCGGTGGTGAGGCCCCTTCTGAAGAAGAGCAATTTGGATTGTAATGATTTTAATAACTACAGACCTGTATCCAACTTACCATTTTTAAATAAAGTCTTAGAAAAACTTGTTTTTACTCAGATTACTGATTTTCTCAATGATAGACAGATCCTGGAGATATTCCAGTCTGGATTTAGGGTGAACCACAGCACAGAGACTGCTCTCCTAAAGGTTCTAAATGATCTTAGATGTAACTGGGACTCCCAAAAGCTCTCAGTCCTGGTGCTACTGGATCTAAGCGCAGCCTTTGATACAGTAGACCACGCTATTCTTTTAAACAGACTGAAACACATGGTGGGCCTCTCTGGTGCTGTACATAACTGGTTCACTTCCTATCTCTCTGACAGAACTTTTATGGTGAATATGGATACATGCTCCTCTAAGATCCATAAAATGACATGTGGTGTGCCTCAAGGGTCGGTTCTAGGCCCTGTACTTTTTAATTTGTATATGTTGCCTCTCGGCAGTGTCATCAGGAGGCATGGAGTGAACTTCCACAGTTACGCTGATGACACGCAGCTGTACATCTCCGTGTCTCCTGATGACACCAGACCAATGGATGCCCTTTTTAACTGTATCTTGGATATAAGATCTTGGATGGCAGAAAACTTTTTACAGCTTAACCAGGACAAAACTGAAGTTTTAATTGTCGGTCCTGAGGCTCAGAGAGAGAAACTCTTGTCTAAATTAGAGGCATTTTCACTATGTCCTTCGCTACAAGTGAAAAACCTGTGTGTTATTTTTGACTCTGAGCTTGGTTTTATCCCACATGTTAAACATGTAACCAAAATTGGATTTTATCATCTAAAAAATATAGCCAGAGTCCGCCCTATTCTCTCTCGGGCCAACACGGAGATGCTGATGCATGCTTTTATTACCAGTCGCATTGATTACTGTAATGCCCTGCTCTCTGGTCTTCCTAAGAAGAATATTTCAACTTTACAACTCTTGCAAAACTCGGCAGCTCGTGTGCTGACGAAGACCAGAGGGCGGGCCCACATTACACCGGTTTTAGAATCGCTGCACTGGCTCCCCGTGTGTTTCGGGATCGATTTTAAAGTTCTTTTTTTGGTTTTTAAATGTCTTAATGGTCTTGGGCCTTCTTATCTCTCAGATCTGCTTTTACCATACGAACCCTCGCGGACCCTGAGGTCCTCTGGTACTGGCCTTTTGATTGTCCCTAAAGTCAGGACACATACTCACGGAGAGGCAGCTTTTCAGTGGTATGGTCCTCGTCTGTGGAACAGCCTGCCGGAGGAGCTCAGGGCCGCAGAGAACGTACATGTTTTTAAGAACAGGCTCAAGACCCACCTTTTTAATTTAGCTTTTACTTAGCGTTTATTTATTTTTTATGCTTATTTATTCTATCCTGTTATTCTATTATTAATTTAGGATTTACCTAATATTTCTTGATTTTATTCTTATTCATTTTTTAATCTTCTTACTCTATTTATATTTATATTTATATTGTATCCTGTTCTTATTTATTTTATCATTTTACCCTGTATACATCGTATTGCGTCATATCTCCAGTGTTTCCTCGGAGGGCGCTCTCTGCACCGGGGCTGTTATTGACCGTGGCTGCTGGGTTTCTGGGGGTCCTCTCAGCCTGGTTGGGGGGCTCCTTTGCCTCCCTCCGGCTGTGTGCCCAGCCCGGAGGCTGCGGTCTGTGACCGGCTCCCGGTGCAGACGGCTCTCTGTTATAATGTTTCCTCACTTGGCTCATGCGAGCCCAGCCCAATTTTTACTCTTTAAGTGTGCGCGTGTGTGTATGTGTGTGTGGGTGGGGGTGGGGGGATATATGTGTATTGAGAGTGTGGGGAGTGAGTTGGAGGGTGGGGTGGGCTGCTTTTAACTATGTAAAGCACTCTGTGCTACATTTTTTCTGTATGAAAAGTGCTTTATAAATAAAGATTGATTGATTGATTGATTGTGTATTGTGGTGTGATGTATATGCAAATGCCAGCCGAGAGCTGCAGCCGCGGAATGAATAAGGATGGCTCTGAATAACAACCTGTGGACCTGTCGTGTCTCAACCACACCACAGTGGTGCCAAAATCCCGGGACGCGGTACGATGGGGAACAAACCAGAGCCAGGAAAGGGGGGAGCTGGCCCAAATGGTGGCCGAAATGGCAGCCACCCAGCTGGAGCAGGTGACGGAGGCACGGCGCCAGCAGGAATAGTTGCGGGACCAGGCTGACCGCCATCTGGGGCAAATCGCAGAGCTGCAATGATGCTCCAGGCGTGGTCCACACTGCTGCCGCTAACCCCACAGGTGGAACCTGGTGGTGGGGAAGCGGTGGAGGAGCCGTGTGGGGCACTTCGGCAGCCAGAGGTGGTGGATGAGGCGCATGGGGGTGCACGCTAGCCAGAGGAGGGGGAACAGCCGGCTGAAGGGCTACTTCTGTCGGGAGCAGTGGAGTGGTGGAGGAGAAGCTCCAACCAGAAGTGAACGAGGGGCAAGAGGGCCCGTACCTGTTGGAGGGGGATGAGCCGCCGTATGAAAGGCTGCTCCAGCCGGGAGCAGTGGAGGAACCGTGTGGGGAGACAGAGGTCCCTGTGCCAGGGGAGCCTGCTCGACCTGGGTCCAAGGTCAAGGCGCGAGCTGCTCCAGAGCGACGGATGACGGCCCCAGCCGGCCATGAGCAGGGTTGTGCCGGCTATATTATAAAGACTCTGGTGTTTCCATGTGCATTGTGTTTAGTTTCACGTCCCCTGTGGTGTTATTATGTTCATTTGTATCAGCTGTTTTCCACGTGTTTCCACTTCCCCTCATCTCCTCCTATGTGTATTTTGTCTGTGCGTTTTCATTCATTCCTTATCTGTTTTTCTGGTTTGTATCCATGTCTTGCCATATTTCCAGGTTTATAAATTCATGGCAGGTTTTCGTGTTTCAAGTTTCTCATGTCAGGTTTCTATGTTCACGTTCACATTGCAGGGGTTTTTTATGTTTAGACTTAGCTCTCCTAGTTTAGGTTATGGTTTAGTTTGGCATTTGCCTTTTTAAAACTGTTTTATCACCCTAGAATAATGTTTACTCTTTCTGTGTCAGCACTTGGGTCCTCCTTCTCACTTCTACACAGTCATCTTCTCCACTAACTGTGAAAGAAGATTTGCAAAACTACAATGAAGTTTATCAGTTTTAACATTAGATATCATGTCTTTGTAGTGTATTCAATCAAATCAGTGCACCTTAGTATTCAGTATTAGGTCATGAAATCATTTTGGCCTTACTACTGGAGGCCTTGGCCTTACTAAGGGAGATTACTCTTTAATTTCTGCATTCCCCTTATTCTACTAGTGTACTTCTAGTGCATTGTTAACACTGTCAAAGCATCAAGATTTTGGTTTCAAACCTACATGAGGCCTGTGTGGCCTGTAAGTCCAAAATACAGTACAAGTTAGGCTAAGTTAAAGGTTAATTCTTAATTGGCTGAAGATGAAGAGGTGGGAGTGAAATGCCAAACTTAGTTTGGCTTATTCACATGGGCCTCTATGGCTAATGCTCTTTACTCTTAAGGAATCTTAAATCAAAATTAACCTGCAACAAAATGTTTGTGCTCTACGGATGCTGAAACTATTGATTACTAAATAGCAGGTAAAAACACTGAAAGTATCATGAAGAAATAACTTTTGTTATTTGTAAATAAAACATAAATAAACATAAAACAGTTCTTATTTAGTGGTAGTATATTTCCTCCACAAAAACATCTTGAAACTCTACACAATGCTTATTTAGTTTGAGTTACAGTAAGAATATTGCTGTATACAGTTAACTGATAAAGAAAATTCTCTTGGAGGTTTAACATAATACCTGTCACTTTAATTTATACTACTGGAGTTAGTAGATTTTTTACTCTTGAGTTCTTGTAATTCAAAATATAAAGCATAACATATTTATGTTACAATAAACATGTACCAGAGAAATCGTGATCAAAAAACAGGGAAAAACAGGTTTAAATTCTGCAGATTAAATTTATAACAATGATGCAAAAAACGCAGAATAAATCAATTTCAAGACTTTAATATTTAACAAAACTATTTTTAAAATAGCTTAAGAATCTTAACAATTCAGAATTAATGCATCAAATTTTTTCTTTTTTTTGGCAGGGGGTGGAGAAAGCAAGCTTTTCAGGTGTTTAAAAATTTCCTTCATTTTAAGCCCATATACAAATGGATTGAACAAAGGATGATACAAAGCTAGTTGTAATGTCATTATTAAGCGTACAGTTTTTGGAAAATCTGATTCCACTCGGGCTATAACGACATCATAGCAACCTAAACAGGAAAAGGTAATTAAAACTGTAAGGTGGGGTAAACAGGTCTCTGCAGCTTTCTTCCTAATTTCTTTACAACTTCGATAAGACATTAAGAATATTTTTGTGTATGTGTAAAGTATGAATAACAGAGGGAGTATTCCAAGATCTAGCAAACAAACCAAAGCAGAGGCAGCAAATAATTCTGATCTTACACACTGAAAAGTATAAATTCTGTTGTTACAAAATGTTTCATTTAAATAAAAGGAACACAATTTAGCTTTAGCACTCCCTATTGCTTGGATTGTCATATAAAAGCAGGCACAAGCAAAGCTATGAACAGGAAAATACTCACAGTCTTTTTTTCTCATGATGGTTGGATATTGAAGAGATTTGCATATAGCCACATATCTGTCATAGGCCATGGCTGCCAAGAGAAAAAACTCTGAGCAAGCTAGACTGTAAAACAGAAAATACTGAAAAAGACATGCCGAATAGGATATGACCTGTTTTTCAGATAAAAAGTCATTGAGATATTTAGGGTAAACAGCTGTAGAGTAAAGAGCACCTTTTTTTGCACCATTTGCGTCTGTTACGCAACCATTACAATCTCTGGAAAAATAGGCCTAAATTCCATCAGTTTATGACTTTCCCCATCAGGGGAAATAAAACATTGGATGACTGCTACAGCAACATCAGAAATCGCTTTTCAGCTGAACCAAAATCCCACTTTGGAAAGTCTGATCACAGTAATCCGGGTCAAACCAGTTTACAACAAAAGGCTAAAGACAAAGCCCTACCTGAACTGAAAGTGTGAAAGCTAGCCTGCAGGGACGCTTAGAGGCCACAGACTGGAGCACTTTCAAAGAGGCCCCACAGGCAAAAACTATGAATACACAGAGACTGTGAGTGACTACATTAGCTGGTGCATGTCCATAGACGCCCCTCCCAGGACAGTGCATATGTTCCGCAACCGAAAACCCAGGTTTAATTGTGACGTAAAACAGAAAAATCAGGAAGCGAGAAGACAGAATGAAACCCCAACTTTGAGGCAGCAAGCCAAAGGGAAACAAGGATACCGACCCCAGCCTGCCGCCTCTCACCCATGGCAACTGCAGCCTGTGACAGAGTCCACACTGTAAAAACGATAACTAGTAATTGTTGATTTGATTAAAGTTTTCAAATTAAACTGACTTAGAAATAAAACTTTCCATTTACAACCTAAAAAAGCTTGTCTGCCCAACAAATTTCTTCCATTGTTGTCCTAACTAAGATTTTCTAGAGAGCATAACAAAGATTATCAACTTTTGAGTAGATTTTTTGAGTCAAGTTGGGAACCAGTGGGAAACCCCGTAGATGACTTGCACACGTGGTGAACAAGTTTGAACTAGACCACACGAGCCTGAGCAGACCTGAGCTGTGTGATAGATAGTGGTTTGTCAATGTGTTCTGGACTGAAAACCTGCTAAGAAAATTTGAAGAAACGTGGCCAAAGTTGGATGGAAATTACAATTTTTCGACCATTACGGATTTTACCTGGTCTGAAGTTGGAGTGTATTTTTTGACCATTTTTTGGACAGGACAAGCTGACTATTTGCCCTAGCAGGTAAGCTAACGAGATCTATTATTAGGATTTTCTACAAGCGCCTAGTTTGCATCCTCCTCAGGACCCAGGAGGGTGGATTGAGTCAAACACTGGAAAAAAGGCAAACAATAACATATTTAAGTTATCTAAGTGACTTATATATCATGTTTAAGCTAGCGAAGGACCGCGCGGGAGGGGGGGGGTGAAAATGATATGCCAGCTAGCTATCGAAGCCGGTGGTAACAGACGTCTCCGAAAACGTAGAAGCATTTTTGCAAATATGTGTTGTCTTAATAAACTGAGCAGATATTTGAAATTTACACAGCTACATTCTCACCTGAAAATATCTTAAAAGTTTACTTTGTGACCCAGAAAGGGTAATAAGAGTAATATTAAAACTAAGTGGCTGCCGCCATTGTTGGAAACTAGAATCGGCTGGGCCGCGCTATGAATTCTGGCATGGGGTGGGCCACGAAGGATACACCTGACCATCCTTCAAAGCTGTGGAAAGTATTGTATTGTTTTGAGAGCCTTTTTGTTGGTGGAGTATTGATTTTATGTACAATTCCACAGGTAGACGCGATCTGTACTGTCCGACTTTGCACATGCGCAGTAAGGATCAGGAAGTCCGATCTGTAACTCGTTTTTTTTTCCTGTTTTTTTTTCTACGTTATATTGAAATGTTTCATTATTGCAAACATTTTTTCTCAGGCGGAGAGAGGTCGTGGAGTGTCAGCCTGTGGTGTCCAGTGTGTGTGTCCAGGAGAGATGACCTGCGCTGTTTTACTCTGAGGAGGTAAGACTGTCCTAATTTATTTATAATTTAATTATTATTCAAATTGGGCATGATTTATACTAGATTGATTATATTGAAGTAGTACAGTATTTGCTGGGGTAATATTGTGCTACTATTCCAGTCAAGACCCTTGCCAGTGTTACATTGAAATCCTTACCCTGAACCTTTCTTTACACCGAAAATGTGTAAGGAAATTTCTTTCAAGAAAAGATTCCCCATGCTAAATCGAAATTGTGAAACAGAAAGGCAATCTCATAATTTTGACTTGGCGTGGTTTTTTTTTGTTTGTTTTGTTTGTTTTAGTGCTAGAAATAGGACTTCTATAGACTGAGATGGTTAGGGAAAGAATACTAAGGCAGGTCACAGAATCTGATTGGTCACAGATTTTGGTGCAACTTAGAACATAATATGTATTTGCATATTGATACTGGGTTTTGTGGAGGGTATTTCTATTCCTGTGCAAAATACGTATTCATGAGAGATTTTTGAAGTAGGTTTTGCTGTTGATAACGCAGTCAGGCATATAACATGGTGCAGACTGTCCAAGACCGCTACCCAGGGATTTTCTGTGCTGAATAAATGACAATATTTTGGTGAATGTCTTGTTTAGATATCTGAAAAATTTCATCGGATCACAAGCAAAGACCTCCTGGGGACCTTCAATGCATCCCTTGACAAATTTGTGCCTGGCCTGCTGAATCTGTACTGGTCTAAGAAGGGAGCTCTTTGTGAGGAGATGGAAGACCTCCTGGATAAACTTGACGAACAGGTGAGTGAAGTGCTTCTTTATCTGACATTTTTAGAAGTGAGTATACTTTTCTCTTAACAGAAACTGAAAAAGATGTTGGCTTCAAACAAAACACATGTACATGATAGCACACAATCTTTAGAAATTTGTTTTGTCTTTAGTTTTTCTTAGCTTTCAATAATTCATATTTTACTTTTCTTCAGGACACTGACATTTTGGAACCAGTGTTGAACAGTGCATCAGTTGCCATCCTCACCATCCTACAAGATGACGATGCCGATACGTCTGTGCGAGAACATGCAGTTGTGTTGGAAGGAGACATCGTGCTGCATAACATTCCAGATCGCTCTACTGCTTTGGCATACCTCTTTGGCCTTCTGTATGCCCTCAACATTGATTATCCAAAGCAGATGAGTTACACCTTTAAAGCAATTGAGGCCATCTTATTTTGACCTGGTCGGACAATATGATGGTGAAGTGGATAAATCATTATTCGAAATGTAAATTTAAGTCAGATGAATCTGTATTGTTGAGAGTATATGGTGAAAATTTGTCTTGTAGTATTTTAAAAGATTTGTTATAGTGTTTTCCACTTCACATGAAGCATAGAACTGGTGTTTTACCTGTTAGTTTCCTCTTCATTGATGGTAACATTTGTAATAACTTTTAACTTCCATAGTTCATCATAGTAAGCCCATGTAACATGTTAATGTCTGGGTTCATAGGCAATCGTTTGTGGAATTACCCTATTTAAGGTGCAATAGTTATGTTCAGCTTTTACAAGATGGTCAGGGTGTGTGCGTGAATTATTAAGTTGCTGGACATTTTTCTTTTTTGGTTCTGGACTCTGGAATTTTAACGTCTCTGCTGGGGTGCTCAAAGCACCCAAAATAAACTGGCAACACATTTTTGTTTATTTCTTTTTCTTTCTTTTTTTTTTTTTTAACAGAAATTCACCCTACTGCCCATGACATTCTGAAATGTACTGAAAGCACTGTTGAACAAAATAAATAAGCTTTTAGATAACATTGAATTGTGCTTTGTTTTATTCTATATCTATTTATTGAGTGTTCTCTCAAGTATAATCACAGCATACATTTTCCTTTGTTTATATAGGTACATTTTCAACTCACGGAGTAAGAATTGTATGATTACTCAACAAGAATATCCTTGTTTGGTGAAGGCAGAAAAACATGGCATTGAAACCAGAATTTCTTTGTTAGACTTCCAGGATTATCCTAATTAGGTGAACAAGAAGAACCAAGTTGGCAGAACTTGGAAATCTTAGTTAAGTCAACAACAGTTGCAAAAGTTGAGAAAACTCAAAAATCTCTTGCATCATGTTGCCTTGAAATTTTACGTTTTCTCAACTTTTTCTTTTTTACAGTGCAGGTCCTCTTCAGGGGACTGGTTCCAGAGCACAAGCCATGCGTTGAGGTGACCCACACTATATCTAGCCAGTACCTCTCAAACTCATGCACTAAGTCAGGCTCTTTCCCCACCAGAGAGGTGACAGTCCATGTCCCAATTGCTAGTCTAGGTAGCCGGGAATCGGTCCGCAAGGCCCTCTGCTCCTGGCTGCCATCAGGCAGACATTGCACACAACCCCTACAGTGCCTCCTGCCAGTGGTGGGCCTACAGAAGGATGGGCCCATGTCCCTTTTTTGGGCTGTGCCCGGCCGGTCCCCATGGACTAAGGCCCAGCCACGAGATGCTTGCCCTCAGGCATGGGCCAGACATGGCTCCAGAGCAGGGCCCCGGTAACTCTGTCCCGGGCAGGATGAACTGTTGCCTTAATTTTCTACTCATAGGGGTCCTTTGAATTGCTAGTTGTCTGGTCCCTCATCCAGGACCGATTTGCCATGGGAGACCCTACCAGGGGCCAAAAGCCCCCCAACAACATAGCCCCTGGGATCCCTGGGACACACAAACCCCTCCACCAAGATAACGTCTGTAGCCAATTCACGGAAGGGTAGCCCCAGTGTTCAACAGCTAAATTCAGCTGGCTCCAAGTCTTAAAAAAAACCTGTTAAAATATTTAACTGCACTGTCTGAATTTAGTTTTTAGGAACACCATAAATAGGGCTAAAACAAACCAATTTATGTGCAGTGCATAGTGCTGAAAAATCTCACTTTGGTCATTTTACTGACAAGTTATAAAACATGATATAACTACAATGTTGAATATTGAGGAGACAAACAGGACAAAAAAAGAACAAGACTACAGAGAAGATTAATTTATTTAGTGAAACATGATTTCCTGTGACAACCCCACAGCTGCAATGTATCCAGTGTCACCCTGAAGTTATTGAGGTTAAAGCAGTACTTATGATACAGTTACAATGTCTCCAGTGTAACTCAGCTGTTAACCCATGAGGTCTATTTTAAAGCTTCTTATGCATGATATTATTCTAATATTAAATGTACAGAGTGTGTCTTTCACAAATCCAAACTGGAAGCTGGATCCATACAAGATGGGCCATAGAACTGAAGACTTGGCCTCCTATTCTACTTTTAAAGACTCCAGGAACCACATGTAAGCCTGCAGTCTGAAAGGGAAGTGCTCAGAGTTTGTATGTGAAGGAAATTATTTTAAATTAAATTCTGGATTTGACTGGGAGCCAGTTAAGAAGAACTAATAGCAGAGAAATATGGTCTGCGAACTGGACAGTACGCACTACCAGACTGGATGGTCCCGGATTGATATGTTCACACTATTAACAAAAGCTCTTATCTCTGCTAAATTCTACACACACAGGTTATTGAATTTACAGCATTTACTCACAAGGAATTTAATTGCTCCAGTAAAATTAAATTATTTGCTTGGATTAAGTTTTTTCTAGTGTGTGACTTATAATAGAAAAATAATTCCATAATCCTGTTCCTTCTAGTACAATGGAGCAGATACCAGTCCTGCTGGAGGTATTGAACTACATGTGCAACTAGTTTCCAGGTATTGTCTAATGCTACCAGTAGTGATACTGCCTGTAGGCAAAATCAAAACTAGTGAAAAAATCACCACCTTGTCGTGGTGGAGGTGTTTGTGTGTCCCAGAGATCCCAGGGGCTATGTTGTCTGGAGGCTTTTGTCCCCTGGTACGGTATCCCATGGCAAATTGGTCCTGGATGAGGGACCAGACATAGAGCAATTTAGAAAACCCCTATAACAAGACCATCAAGGGAACAGTTCACCCTGCCCAGGAAAGGGTTACCGGGGCCCCACCCTGGAGCCAGGCCTGGTGAGGGTGCCCGAGGGCGAGCATCTGGTGGCCGGGCCTTAGTCGGGCACCGTGGACTAAAAAAGGGACATGGGCCCATCTTCCTGCAGGCCCACCATCCGCAGGAGGCACCGTAGGGGTCGGGTTCAATGTGAGTCGGGCGGTGGCCAGTAGCGGAGGACCTGGTGGACCGATCCCCGGCTACCAAGACTGGCAATTGGGACATGGAATGTCACCTCTCTGGTGAGGAAGGAGCCTGAGTTAGTGGGTGAGGTTGAGAGGTACCAGCTAGATATAGTCGGGCTCATGTCAAAGCATGGCTTGGGCTCTGGAACAGCCTCCTGGAGAGGGGCTGGACTCTGTCTCAGTCTGGAGTTGCCCCCGGTGAGAGGTGGCAGACTGGGGTGGGTATCTTGGTATCCCCTCAGCTTGATGCTGGTATGTTGGGGTTTCTCCCAGTGGACGAGAGGGTTTGTTCCCTTCGCCTTCGGGTCAGGGAACGGGTTCTGACCGTTGTCTGCGCTGATGTGCCGAGTGGCAATTCAGAGTACCCAGCCTTCTTGGAGTCCCTGGGTGGGGTACTGGAGGGTGCTCATCCTGGGGACTCTGTTGTCCTACTGGGAGACTTCAGTGCTCACGTGGGCAATGACAGCAAGACCTGGAGGGGCGTGAATGGGAGGAACGGCCTCCCGGATCTGAACCCAAGTGGTGTTTTGTTATTGGACTTCTGTGCAAACCACAGTTTGGCCATAACAAACACCATGTTCAAACACAAGAGTGTCCATAAGTGCACGTGGCACCAGGACACTCTAGGCCACGGGTCGATGATCGATTTTGTAAACCCTGAGGCCATTTGTTTTAGACACTCGGGTAAAGATAGGGACTGAGCTGTCAACTGATCACCACCTGGTGGTGAGTTGGATCAGGTGGCGTGGGAGGCGCCTAAAAGTACAGTGAGGGTGTGCTGGGAATGCCTAGCAGAGGCCCCGGTCCGGAAATTCTTCAAATCACACCTCCGGCAGAGCTTCAACAGCATTCCGAGGGAGACTGGGAACATTGAGTCCCAATGGACCATGTTCAGCACCTCCATTGCCGAAGTCGCTGCAGTGAGCTGCGGCCGCAAGCTAGTTGGTGCCTTTTGTGGTGGTAATCCCTGAACCAAATGGTGGACACCAGAGGTGAGGGGAGCCAACAAGCTGAAGGAGTCCTACTGGGCTTGTTTAGCCTGTGGGACTCCGGAGGCAGCTGATAGGTACCGACAGGCCAATGCGGAATGTGGCGCGGGTGGTGGCTGAAGCAAAAACTTGGGTGTTTGAGGAGTTCGGAGAGGCCATGGAAAAAAACTTTTGAACTGCCTCGAAGAGATTCTGGCAAACCGTCAGGCGGCTCAGGAGGGGAAAGCTGTGTTCTACCTGCACTGTGTATAGTGCGGGTGAAGTGCTGCTGACTTCGACTGAGAAAATTGTCGGGCGGTGAAAAGAATACTTCAATGACCTCCTCAATCCCACTGGCACGTCTTCTGTGGCGGAGGCAGAGTCTGGGGACGAAGGGGATGACCCGCCAATCTCTGGGGGCGAGGTCACTGAGGCAGTTCAACAACTCCTTGGTGATAGAGCCCCTGGGGTGGACGAGGTCCGCCCCGAGTTCCTGAAGGCTCTGGATGTTGTAGGGCTGTCTTGGTTGACATGTCTCTACAATGATGTGTGGAGATCAGGGCCAGTACCCCTGGACTGGCAGACCGGGGTGGTGGTCCCCATCTTTAAGAAAGAGGAATGGAGGGTGTGTTCCAACTACAGGGGAATCACACTCTTCAGCCTCCCTGGGAAAGTCTATGCCAGGGTACTGGAGAGGAGAGGCCATCCATTAGTTGAACCTCGGATACAGGAGGAACAATGCGGTTTTCGTCTGGTTGTGGAACACTGGATCAGCTCTTTATCCTCTCAAGGATACTTGTGGGGTGTATGGGTGTTTGCTCAATCAGTCTACAGTACATGTGTCTTGTGGTCTTGGAGAAAGCATTCAACCGTGTCCCTCAAGGGTCCAGTGGGGTGGGGGGTGCTCCGGGAGCATGGGGTATCTGGCTCATTGCTACGGGCGGCCATTCAGTCCATTAAACAACCGTTGCAAGAGCTTGGGCCGCATAGCCAGCAATAAGTCGGACTCGATCCTGGTAGGTGATGGGCTCCGCCAGTGCTGCCCTTTGTCACCGATTCTGTTCATAATTTTTATCGACAGAATTTCTAGGCATAGCCAAGTGGCGGAAGGCTTTCACTTGGGTGGTCCCAGGATCGCATTTATGCTTTTTGCTGATGATGTGGTTCTGTTGGCTTCATCGGGTGATGGCCTCCAGCTCCCCTTGGAACGGTTTGTAGCCGAGTGTGAAGCCGTGGGAATGAGAATCAGCACCTCCAAATCAGAGGCCATGGTCCTCAGCCGGGAAAGGGTGGAGTGCCCACTCCGGGTCAGGGACGAGTTCCTGCCCCAAGTGGAGGAGTGTAGCGAGTGTAACGATAGCAACGGGTCTTGTTCACGAGTGACGGGAGAAGGGGACGGGAGATCGACAGACAGACGGTGCAGCTGCCGCAGTGATGCGGCCCCTGTGATGAAGCGAGAGCTAAGTGTAAAAGCAAAGCTCTCAATTTACCGGTCGATCTACGTCCCTACCTCACTTATGGTCACGAGCTGTGGGTAGTGACCAAAAGAATGAGATCGCAGACACAAGCGGCGGAAATGGGATTCCTCCAAAGGGTGGCTTGCCTCTCCCTTAGAGATAGGGTGAGAAGTTGGGCTATTCAGGAGGGGCTCAGAGTAGACAAGGTGCTTCTCCACATCTAAAGGGGACAGTTGAGGTGGTTCGGGCATCTGACAAGGATGCCTCCTGGGTAAGGATTTCCGGGCATGTCTCACCGAGAGGAGGCTGCGGGGCAGACCCAGGACACACTGGAGAGATTATATCTCTTTCTGGCGTGGGAACACCTTGGTGTTCCCCCGGACAAGCTGAAGGAGGTGGCTGGGGAGAGGGATCTCTGCTTGGGTTGCTGCCCCCGTGAATTTCTGGCTCGTATATACATTGGCAAACCAGACCTCTGCAGATTACAACGCTTCAGAGAATAAACATAGTAAATAGTTACATCCACCTACAACTACAATGCTTGACAGTAAGTCGTATATGGAATGAAATATGGGCTGAACACAAGGCTGCCTGCAGTAGGCCAAAAAAACGCATCTTAGCGATAGCAACGGGACTAGCTTCTTACGTAGCAAAATACACAGATAAAGTCAAACAAGCATCACTCTCATCTTACAATACTCACATGGTAAGTACGCACACAGTATTAACTCACACAGGAATGCAAGTAAATACGTTACTCCTCCGACACACCTCTCATCTGTGCAGAACTGCGCTGAACACGTTCCCAACCGGAAGTACGGATACCGAGGTGCATCATGGGTAACGTAGTATAAAACAGCTACAGTGAACAAGCGGACTTTTAACACCCTCCTTTATACTTGTCTGCAGGGAGACAGAAAGACATCACAGAAATAAAACATATATATCAGAGGAACCTTCAGTCAAAAAGTAGCACAGACCTTCTCTCTCTCTCTCTCTTTTATAAATGTAGAAGGCGCTCTTTGATTTATCTACAGGAAACTGATTAGATAAAATGTGCCTACTGTCTATGATCGTGTGTGCATGTGTGTGAATGTGAACAGCAATTTTATGCATGGGAGACAAGGAATAGGACAAAAGTAGAGAAGAAAGGAAACCTATTGCACACACACCACTCCTCATTTCTCTAAAGAGCTATAAACACACATCAGTCACTAAGCCTTGGGCCCAGAGGAAACAAAGAAGTAAAAGGAAAGAAAGATTAAAGGGAAAAGAAAGAAGGAAAGATAGAAATAACAGTAACCCACTGACTGCTTAAGTGTGGCCAGCTTGATAGCAGTTTATTTTATTTTGTCTAACATCCATCCATCCATCCATCTTCATCCGCTTTATCCGAGGCCGGGTCGCGGGGGCAGCAGCCTAAGCAAAGAGGCCCAGACCTCCCTCTCCCCAGCCACCTCCTCCAGCTTATCCGGGGGAACACCAAGGCGTTCCCAGGCCAGCCGAGAGATATAATCTCTCCAGCGTGTCCTGGGTCTGCCCCGGGGCCTCCTCCCGGTGGGACATGCCTGGAACACCTCACCCAGGAGGTGCCCAGGGGGCATCCTTGTCAGATGCCCGAACCACCTCAGCTGGCTCCTTTCGATGTGGAGCAGCAGCGGCTCTACTCTGAGCCCCTCCTGGATGGCCGAACTTCTCACCCTATCTCTAAGGGAGAGGCCAGCCACCCTTCGGAGGAAGCTCGTTTCTGCCGCTTGTATCCGCGATCTCGTTCTTTCGGTCACTACCCACAGCTCGTGGCCATAGGTGAGGGTAGGGATTTTGCGCATTTTGTCTAACAGTGTATTCTTGTATTGTTACCATTTTGTGATACTCCCTTTTCAGAACAAAGGGGAGTTTTCTTTTTCTCCACCTTTAGACTTTCTCACAGTTCAGACCATATTGCTTCATAAAACAGTAATTCCAATGTAATCTCTCTAGTTTGTAAGATATTCAGATAAGAATTCATACAATAAGGTCTGATTTAACAGACCTCAAGAACAGTTACATATTCATCGATTTAGTCTTCATCACCTCTCGTACACATATTTGAGAAAAAAAGGAATATTTTTATGAAATGCAATCAGGTCGCCCTCTTCTTTTACACTCCCCTGCATTACTAGTGTACTACTGGTGTAATGTTATCACTGTCACAGCATCAAGGTTCTAGTTTCAAACAG
Source organism: Diplotaxodon limnothrissa (assembly GCF_057381915.1). Lineage (NCBI taxonomy): Eukaryota > Metazoa > Chordata > Actinopteri > Cichliformes > Cichlidae > Diplotaxodon > Diplotaxodon limnothrissa. The sequence goes on along the minus strand of NC_140611.1, from coordinate 9,390,825 downwards.
GCCTCAGGCAGGCTTGTTTGATTTGTTTGATTTCTTCACAAAGCTATGTATGTTTAACAATAAAACGGTTTATTTTGTTATTTGTAAATTGTGTCATAGACCACACAACATTTGTCCCTACTCAGTATACAATTTCTAAAAATAAAAGCTCAGAGAGGAAAGATTTAATTTTGTTTTCACAGAAGTACAGCTGTAAATGTTATACATTTTGCAAATTTATTTAAAGAAAAGTAAAAATTAACACTGTATAAAATTAACGGATGAAGAAAACTCTCTGAACATAGTATATGTCAGCATTAGTTTAATTCATTTTGCTGGAATTTGTAAATGTTTTACTCTTGAGTTCTTGTGCTGTGCAGCAGTCTAAAAACCAGTATTTTAACTGTAACTATAACATTTAAACTATAACATTTATGTTACAATAGACATGCACCCTGAGCAATCATAAACAGTAAAAACATTTTAAATTCACTGATTAATTTATTCAAAAAAAGGTGTAAAATATGTGGACCAAATCAATTTCATGAGTTTATAATATTTAATAAGTACATTTTCTGAAATGAGGAATTTATTGACGCATCAAATAATTTTTGTTGGACAAAACAACCTTTTTAGATGTTTAGAAATTTCCTTCATTTTAAGCCCGTATATTAATGGATTAAATAAAGGTTGATACAAAGCTAGCTGTAATGACACTATAAAGCGTGCAGTTTTAGGGAAATCTGATTCCACTCGAGATATGGTTACATCATAGACACCTAAACAGGAAAAGCTCACTAAAACCAGTATGTGGGGTAAACAGGTCTCTGCAGCTTTTTTCTTGATTACTTTACGACTGTTTTAAGAGACCATAAAGATTTTTGTGTATGTGAAAACTATAAAAAGAAGAGGAAGTATCACAAAATCAAAATAACAAATTATACCAAATACAGTAACTAACCTTGATCTTACACACTGAAGAGTGTAAATTGCATTGTTACAAAATATTGATTTTAAATGAAAGGAACACAGTTTACTTTTAGCCATTCCTATTGCTTGGACTGCAATACTGTCAGGGTCCTGGGTCTGAGCAACCCAGGATCCCTGAGCAGTTATGTATTATATTATTATTATTGTATGTATATTTGGTGTTGCTGTCTTTCTCCCTGTTTGCGTGTGTGTATATGTGTTTCGGCGGGCGCCTTCAGGCCTGGTGGGTGTGGCCCTGCTGACGGTCTGGCCACACCTGAAGCCACACACCTGCTGCTGATCAGGCCTCGTCGGGGGAGCTACTTAGGAGAGTCTTGGAGCTCCCACCGACGCGGGATCATTCCGTGAGACTTCATGTTAGTCATCCTGTTGAGCTAGGTTAGTGTGTGTATGCCCGCGGTTATACAGTGGGGCAAAAAAGTATTTAGTCAGCCACCGATTGTGCAAGTTCCCCCACTTAAAATGATGACAGAGGTCAGTAATTTGCACCAGAGGTACACTTCAACTGTGAGAGACAGAATGTGAAAAAAAAATCCATGAATTCACATGGTAGGATTTGTAAAGAATTTATTCGTAAATCAGGGTGGAAAATAAGTATTTGGTCACCTCAAACATGGAAAATCTCTGGCCCTCACAGACCTGTAACGTCTTCTGTAAGAAGCTTTTCTGTCCCCCACTCGTTACCTGTATGAATGGCACCTGTTTGAACTCATCATCTGTATAAAAGACACCTGTCCACAGCCTCAAACAGTCAGACTCCAAACTCCGCCATGGCCAAGACCAAAGAGCTTTCGAAGGACACCAGGAAAAGTATTGTAGACCTGCACCAGACTGGGAAGAGTGAATCTACAATAGGCAAGCAGCTTGGTGTGAAAAAATCAACTGTGGGAGCAATCATCAGAAAATGGAAGACATACAAGACCACTGATAATCTCCCTCGATCTGGGGCTCCACGCAAGATCTCATCCCGTGGGGTCAAAATGATCATGAGAACGGTGAGCAAAGATCCCAGAACCACACGGGGGGACCTGGTGAATGACCTGCAGAGAGCTGGGACCAAAGTAACAAAGGTCACCATCAGTAACACACTACAACGGCAGGGAATCAAATCCCGCAGTGCCAGACGTGTTCCGCTGCTGAAGCCAGTGCATGTCCAGGCCCGTCTGAAGTTTGCCAGAGAGCACATGGATGATACAGCAGAGGATTGGGAGAATGTCATGTGGTCAGATGAAACCAAAGTAGAACTTTTTGGTATAAACTCAACTCGTCGTGTTTGGAGGAAGAAGAATACTGAGTTGCATCCCAAGAACACCATACCTACTGTGAAGCATGGGGGTGGAAACATCATGTTATGGGGCTGTTTTTCTGCCAAGGGGACAGGACGACTGATCCGTGTTAAGGACAGAATGAATGGGGCCATGTATCGTGAGATTTTGAGCCAAAACCTCCTTCCATCAGTGAGAACTTTGAAGATGAAACGAGGCTGGGTCTTCCAACATGACAATGATCCAAAACACACCGCCCGGGCAACAAAGGAGTGGCTCCGTAAGAATCATTTGAAGGTCCTGGAGTGGCCTAGCCAGTCTCCAGACCTCAACCCCATAGAAAATCTGTGGCGGGAGTTGAAAGTCCGTGTTGCTCGGCGACAGCCCCATAACATCACTGCTCTCGAGAAGATCTGCATGGAGGAATGGGCCAAAATACCAGCTACTGTGTGTGCAAACCTGGTAAAGACCTATAGTAAACGTTTGACCTCTGTTATTGCCAACAAAGGTTATGTTACAAAGTATTGAGTTGTATTTTTGTTATTGACCAAATACTTATTTTCCACCCTGATTTACGAATAAATTCTTTACAAATCCTACCATGTGGATTCATGGATTTTTTTTTCACATTCTGTCTCTCACAGTTGAAGTGTACCTCTGGTGCAAATTACTGACCTCTGTCATCATTTTAAGTGGGGGAACTTGCACAATCGGTGGCTGACTAAATACTTTTTTGCCCCACTGTATGTGTCCTGACAGCTGCGTCTATTGTGTCCCCAGGAGAAGTGTGGAGCGCCAGACGGCAGCCAGCACGAGGAATGCTGAGACACGGGAGCGGAGAGCACTGAGGCACGAACTATTCACGGAGAGACACGACACTGGAGTCAGGGAAAGCACGGGGATTTATTGTTGTTTTGTTCCACCACTGTAAATAAACGCACTGCTTGTACATAGAGCACCGCGCCTGGGTCCTCCTTCCCCACACCCCCCACGGTTTGCCATGCCGAACCGTGACAAATACAGGTACAAGCCAAGCTATGACCAGGAAAATACTCACAGTGCTTTTTCTCATGATGGTTGGATATTGTAGAGGTTTGCATATAGCCATATATCTGTCATAGGCAATGGCTGCCAAGACAACAAACTCTGAAGAACCCAGAGAATAAATTATGGAAAACTGAAAGAGACATGCTGAATATGATATGATTTGTTTTTTAGATAAAAAGTCAATCAGGAGTTTTGGGTAAATAGTTGTGGCGTAAATAACAACGTTCAGTAGCAATGCTGCAATAAAAGTGTACATAGGTTTGTGGAGATTTTTGTGGATCAAAATGAGGTATATAATAATAGAGTTACTGCAAGTTATTAGAATATATAATGTGAACATAATAAAAAAATAAAAATATCTGTATTAATTTCCACATGTCTATCAAAACTTATATAGGTAACATTTAATTCTTCATCCATTAATGTTTTAAAAAACTACAAAATGTTTCATTAAACAAATTGCGCAAGGTGAATAAATGGAAAATATTGAAAAATGCACCATCATGCAAACAGTGAGCAGTTACAGTCTGTGGAAGGTTTTTATCAGACAAATTAAGCCTCAAGGAGCTGAACACTGGAGGTTCATCTCACCCTTTTCATTCTCTTTTGCTTAGCACTGCACAACTTCAACACAAATTTTTTTTAGCTGAGATATGAAATCTTACACAATGGACTAGATTGAACTGGTTTAACTTGAGAAATGGAATTTAGGATGGATGCAAAGAGTGGCAGGTAACTTAAGTGCTGAAGCGCTAATCACAGAGTTGATTTCATAAGATCTGATGTAGGAGCAAGCTTGCAAGACAAGGACTTTACAGGAATTTCTTTATCTGACCGGGGTGTATTCTGTTCAGTGCCCTTGAGCAAGGCCTCATCGCCAATCAAAATTGATGGGTGATATTACAGAAGCCTCAAACAGAGATAAACCTGAGCTTATCTCAGGCTTATCTCTGCTCTGGCTTCTCCAGTCTGCATGTCAAATATCCTTGGGCAAGATACTAACTATGGGCAGAACTTTGTGTCATCAGAAACTGAATTTAAATAAATTAAATTCAAATTGTAGTTTAGTGTCAGGTGCTCCTTAGGCTTGCTAAAGGCTACTGGTGCTTCTGCGGACCAGACAAAGGGGACTCTACTGGAAGTGAGTGGTGTAAAGGGTGCAGTTACCTGGCTATAGTTGTAAATGAACCTATAGTAGAAACTAAGGAAGCCAAGGATGTACTGCAACAGTTGTCGACTAGGCTGGGAGTAGGCCACTGGGTCATAACCCGCACATTCACTGGATCAGTCTTCACTTGCCGTCTTTGCCAGTCCGAGAAAGTGACAGAGGAAGAATGTAATTCACATTTTTCAGCCTTTAAACCCAACCTGTTCTCCAGAAGCTATTGCAGGATACTGCAGACATGGATGACATGCTATTCAGGGAACTTGAAAAAAATATGTCATGCAGGTAAGCAAAATATTGATAAAAAAAATATAAATTTTTAAGTCTCTTAATACATTATTAATTAGAGCCTTCAAGACATTCGGAGCATTAGGGTGTCACTAATACCTGAAGTGACCTAGGGGTAGTGTTGGGCAAGTTACTTTGAAAAAACAACTAGTTATAGTAACTAGTTACTTCTTGAATAAAGTAATTGAGTTAGTAACTGCATGTCTTGGGACTGTGGGAGAAAGCCGGAGTACCCGGAGGGAACCCACGCAGACACGGGGAGAACATGCAAACTCCACACAGAAAGACCCCGCCTGATGGTGGAATTGAACTCAGAACCATCTTGCTGTGAGGCCACAGTGCTAACCACAGCAGTTTGTGGGGTTAGGGTAATTGATTAATCCAAATTGCCCATAGGTGTGAATGCGGGAGTGAATGTGAGTGCGAATGGTTGTCTGTCTCTGTGTGTTAGCCGTGCGACAGACTGGCGACCTCTCCAGGGTGTACCCCGCCTCTCGCCCTATGACAGCTGGGATAGGCTCCAGCGCCCCCCGCGACCCTGAAAAGGATAAGCATAAGCGAATGGATGGATGGAGTTAGTAACTGAGGTATAATTGGCCATTATTGACTACTTTTGGTTTTACCTCTACATTTCGCCTTGAAAAAACTATTTACCTTGCCTTGTTTGGTATCATTCTTTACAACCTCACATGTTTGAATTGACTTTATTTTTTATTTTAACATACTATATTAAGATAAAATCAAAAATCAGACAAAAAACATAAATCCAGAGTAGAAAAACCCAAGATGGCGACACGTAAACTCTCGGCGTAGCGTCTCCCTCTGGACTGAAATAGGGCTTTGGACAAAGCGGGCCGGTCTAAATACTGACTCTGGGTAGGCAAACCTGAGTCTACCATGTCCGCCTCCACCTGGACTTTGGATTGACGGGCCGGAGCCTGCCGGTGCCTACTGCGTCTACTAGATTCCCGGGAGGGCAGGCTGGGCCCTGCCCTGTCCTCCTTGTCCTCCCCCGCTCGGACTTGGAGCTAGCAGGCCGGGGCCTGTTGCGTCCCCCAGACTCGGAGCTAATCAGGCCGGAGCCCGCTGCATTCCCCGGACTCGGAGCTGGCAGGCCGGAGCCGGCTACATTGTCCGTATTTCGAAGCTAACGAAGCCAGAGTCTGCTACACCGCCCGGACTCGGAGCTAACAGGACGGAGCCTGCTATACTGCCTGGACGCAGAGTTAACAGGCCGGAGACTGCTACACCGTCCGGACACGCAGCTAACAGGCCGGGCTGGAGCCTGCTACGACGCACCTCCATCTGATCCCCGGATTGCTTAGTCCACCTCCGCTCGGATTCGGAGCTAATAGGTTGGAGCCTTTTGTATTCACCCCCATTTTGGACCCTGGGCTATCATTATGAAGACAAGGACACTTATCGAAGCTTTATTGTGTGTATTCGTGGTTTGGGACTTGGGACATTGCGGTGCTCCTTGGGTGAGAACTGCAAAATATGAGCTGAGTATGGGTGAAACTTATTTTAGTGGCACTAGGTCAACTGTAGCAGTGCACCTGGAGTCACCAACGATTCATTTGGCTCTGGTTGTTAGCTTAAATCGATATGAAGTATTACCCAAATTACAAGGTTCCCTTGTTCTGTATAATCTTTCATGTTCACTTAAGAAAAAGCAGTATTTGTCGTTAACATCTGCAAAGTACGAAAATGCTTTTAAATGTAATATGAAACGAAGGTTAATGATGATTGTTTTACTTTTACTTATATCCGGAGATGTGCAACCAAATCCTGGACCTGAGTTGAAAAGTGTCCAGACCCCTGCCGATTTTAAATCTCAGCCAGGGTTAAAATGTGTTCATCTAAACGTACGCAGTTTATTACACAAGATGGACTTGGTCAGAATTTGGGCGAAATCGACAAACGCGGATATTGTGATTATCTCCGAAACTTGGTTGTCCAAACCTATTACAGATGATGACATCAACATAACGGGATACAATCTTTATTGTACAGATAGGCCTAGGAAAGGTGGAGGCGTAGCAATTTATGTTAAATCAAGATATGAAGTATCCATTGTTTTATCTGAATCTATTCCTAAACAAATGGAATTCTTGGCTTTGAATATTAAAATAGTAAAGTCTCTCTCTATAACAGTTGTTGGGTGCTATAGGCCTCCATCTGCTGTAAAGGAAACTTTATTATCTCTAAAGTATCTTCTGTCCAAATTAAATTATAACGAACTTCTATTGGCCGGAGACTTGAACTGGGACTGGCTGAATATAGCTTCTGATGAATTTAAATCCTTCTGTGACTCTGTTAATCTTAGCCAGTTGGTCAACCTACCTACAAGGCCAAATATAAAGAGTCCTGACAAATTTACTTTGATTGACCTAATTCTAACAAATGTCCCTCATAAGTTCCTGTCTCTAGGCGTGTTCTGTAATGATTTAAGCGATCATTGTGTAGTTGCTACCTGTAGGAACACTAAAATCCCTAAATGTAAACCGTGTATCATCTGTAAAAGAAATTTTAAAATATTTAATGAGCAAGCGTTTCATTATGATTTGTCCATGGTAAATTGAGAAAATTTGAGTCTGATACCAGACATCCATCTGGCTTGGGCTTATTTTAAAGAAATTTTTATGAAGATTTTAAATAAGCATGCACCTGCCAGAAAATTTAGGGTCAAGGGACGGGAGAACCCTTGGTTTTCATCGGAATTATCAGAGTCCATCCATCAGCGCAATGTGGCATGGGCAAAAGGTAGGAAAAACGATTCCCTGACTGACTGGTTAGATTTCAGGAAATTAAGAAACAAATGCACGACACTTATCAAGAAGGCTAAGTCAGAATATTATTTATCTGTTACTACAGAAAACCTCAATAACCCTCAGAAATTTTGGAAAGTAATTAAGTCCTTATCTATAAATAAAATATCACAGGCTCTTCCAAAATTCATTTTAAAAGATTCTGTCCCAGTTTATGACCAGTGTTGGTCAAGTTACTTGAAAAAAGTAATCAGTAACTAATTACTGATTACTTCCCCCAAAAAGTAATCCAGTTACTTTACTGATTACTTATTTTCAAAAGTAATTAATTACTTAGTTACTTTTTAAAAACACGATTTACAACCTGAATAGGTGATAAAGCGATAGATCTTTCAGCCCAATTCTACTTTTTCTGCATAATCCATCACACAAAATGTAATCAAATGGAAAAGTCCCTTTTTAAAACTTGTTTTATTAGTTTTAATCTTTTAACTTTATGCATCAAGCAAAAATTTTATTATATGCAACATTCTTTGACTGGAAGAAATTTGTTTAATATTTAAACCTATTTTCTGCACATTCCAGCACATAAAATAATTTTTACACTCACTCTTTCAAATAGATGCAAGTAAAACACAACAGAAAATAAATAAAGTCAAAGACTAGCGGTCCTTTTGCTCTATTTTCACCTGTAAAGCAGGAGCGGGGTAGGCGGAGGTTTATCCTGGTGCAGGTGTGCCGCAGCAGTCAGTTAAAGAATCCGCGAGTTTCCCTGTGAGTTTCCCATTACGTCGTAGCGTACTCGGTGCTTGCTTGGACGTTTAGGGGGGTTTTTTTCGCAGTAGAAAGAAGTTTTCTTCCCACGCACAATGCTAATGGACGCTAATGTTTTTGTCACTTTTTATGGAATCAAACTCAAAGTAAGGTCAGTACTTCCACGCTTTCATACTCTCTCCCACGCTCGATATATGATCCACTGTTGATCTGCACACAGCTGTTGTCACGAACGTGGCACTTGCTTATGCTGGGCAGACACTGTGCGATTTTTTTTCAGTCGCGCGATTCAGCTCCTGCTCAAACTGTACGATTGACTCGCAGGAGTTAGAAGTTCATAGGTCACGATGCAGGGTCTCACACTATACGGCCCGATGCTCTGATGCGACCTGAGTGCTCACACTGTGCGTCCATAAAATGAAGGTTATAACAGAAATTCTGTCGCTCGCTCTCCCTCTCTGTCTTTCACTCACACAGACACACCACCACCATCAACTTTGCTAAATTGCTAATGAAAAACATTGAGCAGCAGTGTAGATCCAACTATTTTCAAGGTTGTTGTGTCGTGATAATTTTGTGAGGCCACATCGAAAAGGCTCGGATGAGCTTTCCAAAGTTCTACAAGTTGTACCTCCATCGCTTGTGTCCAGATCACACGCTGCACTGCCGTGCTGCGCCGACTTTTTCACTGACATTTGTGTTTGCGCGTGCGCAGTGTGACAAACTGCGGTGACAAACTGCGGTGACACCCTCACGACCGTCGCGAGGATTTCAAACCTGTTTGAAATCCTCGCGACCGTCGTGAGCGATTGATGATCGGGAGCTCGTCGTGAGGTGTTAATCGCGTCTCGTTACCCCACGTATACTACACGATGCACGACGAAGGCCAAAATTGGGCCGATCGCCAAAACGGTCGCACGACTCAAAAATCGGCTCAAAATGGGCCAAAAATCGCACAGTGTAAGCCCAGCATTACATCACTGTCATGAGACATTCTCGCAAAAAAATCACGGTTTTAGTAACGCAGTAACGCAGCGTGCCTACGGCAAAGTAACGGTAATCTAATTACCGTTACTGCCCATCTCTGTTTATGACAGAACTGAGGTCTTAAATAGCTTTAACAAGCACTTCGTAGCTACTGGTTTTTTATTTAACTCTGTTGGAGCAGCCCCCATGATTCCCTGCACAGAACCCCAAACATATTTTGGGGAGCTTTTTGATTTTTCTCCTTTTTCTGTCCAGGAAGTGCATAAAGCTCTTAAAGCCTTAGATCACAGGAAACCCCCAGGGCCAGACTTAATAGAGCCCTATTTTCTGAAAATAGCAGCTGATTACATTGCACAACCTCTTACGATCGTTTTTAATCTTTCAATCCAAAATAAAGAAATTCCACTTGTTTGGAAGTCTGCTTTTGTTACGCCAATATTAAAAGGAGGCGACCCAGCCATTCTGACTAATTACAGGCCAATATCAAACTTGTGTGTCTTGGCAAAAGTCCTCGAGTCTCTCGTCAGTGAGCAATTAAAAGAGTTCTTGTACTCTAATGAAGTTCTCTCAAAACTGCAATCTGGGTTCAGAAAACAGCATAGTGCTGTTACGGCTGCCACAAAAGTGATAAATGACATACTTGTTGCTCTTGATAAAAAACAGCACTGTGCTTCTCTCTTTATCGACCTGTCAAAAGCTTTCGACACTGTGGATCACGCCATTTTAAAGCACAGGCTTCTTTCTTTGGGGCTGTCTAGACATGTCGTCTCCTGGTTCACTAACTATTTGAGTGACAGGACTCAATGCATTAAATGTGAAAATCTGTGCTCAGAACTTTTGAATATTCATACTGAGGTGCCACAGGGTTCAATTTTAGGACCTCTGTTGTTCATCATGTATATAAATGATTTGGGACAAAATGTGTCCAATGCTAGTATGCATTTTTATGCTGATGACACAGTTATTTATTCCTTTGGCTCAAACCTTGAAAAGGCAATAGAATCTTTGCAGAAAGCTTTTGACGTGGTTCAGCACACACTTCTAGAGCTGAAATTGGTTCTCAATGCTGAAAAGACAAAGCTAATGTTGTTTTCAAACATGAAGAGATTTCCTCAAACTGTCCCTTTGGTGTCCACTCTTGAGGGAAACCTCATAGAAGTGGTGCATACGTATAAATATCTTGGCTTTTTAATTGATGATTCTCTGACCTTTAAATCTCACATAGACAATCTTGTGAAAAAACTCAAACTAAAATTGGGATTTTTCTTTCGAAACAAATTTTGCTTTTCTTTTGAGACAAAAAAGCGTCTTGTAAATGCCACATTTTTTATCTGTTTTAGATTATGGTGATCTGCTGTACATGAATGCTTCCGCCCAGTGTCTTCATAAGATTGACTCAGTATATCATGCCTCTTTACGGTTTATTACAAACTGTAGGGCCTTGACCCATTGTTGTGATCTGTACGCTCGAGTGGGATGGCCTTCGTTGTCCTCCAGGAGGTTTGTTCACTGGTGCATCTTTATTTATAAGGCCCTGCTTGGACAAATGCCCACCTACATTTGCGATCTGCTCACACAGAGAAGTACTGTTTCTTACAGCCTGCGTTCAAGTGATCTTTTTTTGCTCAATGTTCCATTTGTCAGAACTGAACTGGGAAAGAGGGCTTTTACTTATGCTGCCCCTTTCACATGGAACATGATGCAAAAAGACTGGAAGATAGCAGATCTTATTTCATTAAATGCTTTTAAGTCCAGATTGAGAGAGCCAGAGAAAAATGTTTTTAAAATGTAATTGTTACTTATAATATGTATGTAACTTTGTAATTTCAACATGTTGTCGCCTCTTGGCCAGGACTCCCTTGAAAAAGAGGTTTTTAATCTCAATGGGACTTTTCCTGGTTAAATAAAGGTTAATAAATAAAGAAAAAAGAAAAAAGTTATATTTTTCACTGTAACAAACACAAACATTAACAAAACATTTTCATAACCTGAAATGCAAATATAAATGGTAAATTTTTAAAACGTATGCACAAGTCTTGCAAACCACAAAGTTATTTGTAGCTATGTACCTAAAAATGCAGCCAAGGCATTTTTTTAAATCACCATTTCAAACTATTTACAGAACAGTCAGACATTCTGCATCAAATAAGATGCCACACAAATTATTTGTTTCACTCCAAAAAATTATTTCTGTTCACTATAAGATAAAGGAGCCATCACTAGCCTAATACCTGTAGATGGTGTATCACTGCAGTCTGTCTTTGGTGGCTTTTTGGCAGCAAGTGCGACATTCAGCAGTTGCCTCATTGTTCTAACATACAAAAAAACAAAACAAAACTATTGGTTACACTACACACTAACTATACAACACACTAGCTACACACTCCAAACAAGCTAAAAGTCACAAATCTCTCACATCTCCATCTCTCATTACTCCAAAAACTTCCCCCTCTTCAATGAAATGCCACATGTTGCCATACCATTTTTTGATTGTTTGGCATTGTAAATCTTTACACCAATAGGAACTGGTGGGTTTTTTTGTGTTTTTCTTGCAAGCAGAGAGTGGTTTAAAGTGCTTTCCTTAGAAAATGCTGTTTTCACAGTTTCTTCCTGCAGTAGACATAGCGATAGTATTCAGGAAAAAACATTGTGTATAATTTTTTAATCATAACTCTGGTTTTACGTGGCCTATCAACGTAATTTAAAAACAGGTATATACAGGGAGTGCAGAATTATTAGGCAACTTAGTATTTTGTCCACATCATCCTCTTCATCCATGTTGTCTTACTCCAAGCTGTATAGGCTCGAAAGCCTACTACCAATTAAGCATATTAGGTGATGTGCATCTCTGTAATGAGAAGGGGTGTGGTCTAATGACATCAACACCCTATATCAGGTGTGCATAATTATTAGGCAACGTCCTTTCCTTTGGCAAAATGGGTCAAAAGAAGGAATTGACAGGCTCAGAAAAGTCAAAAATAGTGAGATATCTTGCAGAGGGATGCAGCAGTCTCAAAATTGCAAAGCTTCTGAAGCGTGATCATCGAACAATCAAGCGTTTCATTCAAAATAGTCAACAGGGTCACAAGAAGCGTGTGGAAAAACCAAGGCGCAAAATAACTGCCCATGAACTGAGAAAAGTCAAGCGTGCAGCTGCCAAGATGCCACTTGCCACCAGTTTGGCCATATTTCAGAGCTGCAACATCACTGGAGTGCCCAAAAGCACAAGGTGTGCAATACTCAGAGACATGGCCAAGGTAAGAAAGGCTGAAAGACGACCACCACTGAACAAGACACACAAGCTGAAACGTCAAGACTGGGCCAAGAAATATCCCAAGACTGATTTTTCTAAGGTTTTATGGACTGATGAAATGAGAGTGAGTCTTGATGGGCCAGATGGATGGGCCCGTGGCTGGACTGGTAAAGGGCAGAGAGCTCCAGTCCGACTCAGACGCCAGCAAGGTGGAGGTGGAGTACTGGTTTGGGCTGGTATCATCAAAGATGAGCTTGTGGGGCCTTTTCGGGTTGAGGATGGAGTCAAGCTCAACTCCCAGTCCTACTGCCAGTTTCTGGAAGACACCTTCTTCAAGCAGTGGTACAGGAAGAAGTCTGCATCCTTCAAGGAAAAACATGATTTTCATGCAGGACAATGCTCCATCACACGCGTCCAAGTACTCCACAGCGTGGCTGGCAAGAAAGGGTATAAAAGAAGAAAAACTAATGACATGGCCACCTCATTCACCTGATCTGAACCCCATTGAGAACCTGTGGTCCATCATCAAATGTGAGATTTACAAGGAGGGAAAACAGTACACCTCTCTGAACAGTGTCTGGGAGGCTGTGGTTGCTGCTGCACGCAATGTTGATGGTGAACAGATCAAAACACTGACAGAATCCATGGATGGCAGGCTTTTGAGAGTCCTTGCAAAGAAAGGTGGCTATATTGGTCGCTGATTTGTTTTTGTTTTGTTTTTGAATGTCAGAAATGTATATTTGTGAATGTGGAGATGTTATATTGGTTTCACTGGTAAAAAAAAATAATTGAAATGGGTATATATTTGTTTTTTGTTAAGTTGCCTAATAATTATGCACAGTAATAGTCACCTGCACACACAGATCAATCAATCAGTCTTTATTCATAAAGCACTTTTCATACAAAAAATGTAGCACAAAGTGCTTTACATAGTTAAAAACAGCCCACCCCACCCTCCAACTCACTCCCCACACTCTCATTAACATAAATGATGTGAATACACACATATCCCCCCCCCCACACACACACACACGTGCGCACACTTAAAGAGTAAAAATTGGGCTGGGCTCGCATGAGCCAAGTGAGGAAACACTATAACAGGGAGCCGTCTGCACTGGGAGCCGGTCACAGACCACAGCCTCCAGGCTGGGCACACAGCAGGAGGGAGGCAAAGGAGCCCCCCAGCCAGGCTGAGAGGACCCCCAGAGACCCAGCAGCCACGGTCGATCACAGTCCCGGTGCAGAAAGCCCCCTCCGAGGAAACACTGGAGATATGACACAATACGATGTATACAGGGTAAAATGATAAAATAAATAAGAACGGGATACAATATAAATATAAATATAAATAGAGTAAGAAGATTAAAAAATGAATAACAATAAAATCAATAAATATTAGGTAAAGCCTAAATTAATAATAGAATAACAGGATAGAATAAATAAGCATAAAATAAATAAACGCTAAGTAAAAGCTAAATTAAAAAGGTGGGTCTTGAGCCTGTTCTTAAAAACATGTACGTTCTCTGCGGCCCTGAGCTCCTCCGGCAGGCTGTTCCACAGACGAGGACCATACCACTGAAAAGCTGCCTCTCCGTGAGTATGTGTTCTTTAGGGACAATCAAAAGGCCAGTACCAGAGGACCTCAGGGTCCGCGAGGGTTCGTATGGTAAAAGCAGATCTGAGAGATAAGAAGGCCCAAGACCATTAAGACATTTAAAAACCAATAAAAGATCCTGAAACACACGGGGAGCCAATGCAGCGATTCTAAAACCGGTGTAATGTGGGCCCGCCCTCTGGTCTTCGTCAGCACACGAGCTGCCGAGTTTTGCAAAAGTTGTAAAGTTGAAATATTCTTCTTAGGAAGACCAGAGAGCAGGGCATTACAGTAATCAATGCGACTGGTAATAAAAGCATGCATCAGCATCTCTGTGTTGGCCCAAGAGAGAATAGGGCGGACTCTGGCTATATTTTTTAGATGATAAAATCCAATTTTGGTTACATGTTTAATATGTGGGATAAAACCAAGCTCAGAGTCAAAAATAACACCCAGGTTTTTCACTTGTAGCGAAGGACATAGTGAAAATGCCTCTAATTTAGACAACAGTTTCTCTCTCTGAGCCTCGGGACCGACGATTAAAACTTCAGTCTTGTCCTGGTTAAGCTGTAAAAAGTTTTCTGCCATCCAAGATCTTATATCTAAAATACAGTTAAAAAGGGCATCCATTGGTCTGGTGTCATCAGGAGACATAGAGATGTACAGCTGCGTGTCATCAGCGTAACTGTGAAAGTTCACTCCATGCCTCCTGATGACACTGCCGAGAGGGAGCATATATAAATTAAAAAGTACAGGGCCTAAAACCGACCCTTGAGGCACACCACATGTCATTTTATGGATCTTAGAGGAGCATGTGATTATGCGAACGTGCACCCGGTCAAATCTTTCTGCTCACCGGACCTGGAGTACCTGATGGTTAAGTGCCGGCCATTCTGGCTACCGAGGGAATTTACAGCAGTGATTATTACGGCTGTTTACATTCCCCCACAAGCCGACACTGACCGAGCACTCAGGGAACTGTACAGCGCGATCAGCAGCGAGGAAACCGCACACCCAGAGGCAGCGTTTATCACGACCGGGGACTTTAATAAGGGAAACCTGAAGAAAGTCTCACCAAAACTCCACCAACACATCCACTTCAACACTCGTGGAGACCGGCTACTTGACCACTGCTACACCTCTTTCCGGGATGCGTACAAAGCCCTCCCCCGCGCCCCATTCGGCCAATCAGATCACCGCTCCATCCTGCTCCTGCCCGCCTACAGGCAGAAGCTGAAACAGGAAGCTCCAACCCGGAGGGCGGTGCACTGTTGGACGGACCAATCGGAGTCTGCGCTGCGGAACTGTTTTGATCACGCGGACTGGGAAATGTTTCACGTGGCTGCTAGGGACATTGATGAGTACACAGACTCAGTCTGCGGATTTATCAGGAAATTCGTGGAAGATGTCGTCCCATCCAGAACAGTTAAATCCTTCCCAAATCAAAAACCCTGGATTAACGGAGATGTTCGCGCGGCACGGAGCACCGCCTTTGCCTCCGCGAACACATCGGACTACAAACACGCACATTACCAACTCCGGAAGACGATCAAAGCAGCCAAACGTGAGTACAGGGACAGGGTGGAGCAACAGTTTGACAACCCTCGGAGTATGTGGCAGGGACTAAACACGATCACAGACTTTAGAGGGAAACCCAGCACACCGCAGACCACGGCCTCTCTGTGTGAGGATCTAAACGTATTCTACGCTAGATTCGACACAGCGAACACCATGAGACCGGACAGTGTGCGCACCGCGGATGACGTCAGTGCGCACACTGTGTCTGAGGAGGATGTGCGGAAGTGCTTCAGGAAGGTGAACGCACGCAAAGCTACTGGTCTGGACGGGATTCCCGGCCGCGTCCTCAAGTCATGCGCGGCTCAGCTGGCTGGAGTGTTCACACACATCTTCAACCTTTCCCTCTCTCTGTCTGTAGTCCCAGCCTGCTTCAAAATGGCCACCATCGTCCCTGTACCCAAGTCCTCCACCATCTCCTCATTGAACGACTGGCGACCTGTAGCCCTGACCCCCATCGTGAGCAAATGCTTCGAGAAGCTGGTCAGGGACTTCATCCGCTCTGCACTACCCGACTCACTGGACCCTCTACAGTTCGCATACCGCCACAACAGGTCCACTGATGATGCCATAGCCCTGACACTACATACTGCCCTGTCACACCTGGAGAAGAGAGACACGTATGTGAGAATGCTGTTTGTAGATTACAGCTCAGCATTCAATACCATCGTTCCCTCGAAGCTGGACAGGAAACTGCAGGATCTAGGACTGAGCAGCTTCCTCTGCAGCTGGATCCTTAGCTTCCTGTCTGACAGACGCCAAGTGGTCAGACTGGGCAGCATCACCTCATCCTCCATCACACTGAACACTGGTGCTCCACAGGGGTGTGTACTGAGGCCTCTCCTATACTCACTCTACACCTACAACTGCACAGCCACTAACAACTCCAACATCATTGTGAAGTTTGCGGACGACACTACAGTGGTGGGTCTTATCACCAATGGTGATGAGACGGCTTACAGGGAGGAGGTCAGCGCCCTGACCCACTGGTGTCAAGACAACCATCTCACCCTCAACGTCGCAAAGACAAAGGAGTTGATAGTGGACTTCCGGAGGTGCAGAGAAGTACACACCCTCATCACCATCAACGGCGCTGCTGTGGAGAGAGTGAGCAGCTTCCGGTTCCTTGGTGTACATCTGGCTGAGGATCTTACGTGGTCAGTACACACAAACAAAACAGTGAAGAAGGCGCAGCAGCGCCTCTTCTTTCTCAGGAGACTGAAAAGATTCGGCATGAGCCCCCGCATCCTCAGGACCTTCTATCACTGTGCCATTGAGAGCATCCTCACTGGATGCATCACCACCTGGTATGGCAACAGCACCGCCTACAACTGCAAAGCTCTCCAGCGAGTAGTGCGGTGCTCTGAACGGATAATTGGAGGTGTGCTTCCCTCCCTCCAAGACATCTACAGGAAGCGGTGCCTGAGGAAAGCGGGGAGGATCATCAAGGACTCCAGTCACCCCAGCCATAAACTGTTCAGACTACTTCCATCAGGAAGGAGGTTCTGCAGCATCCGGTCCCGAACCAGCAGACTGAGAGACAGCTTCTTCCACCAGGCCATCAGACTGCTGAACACTTCATAGACACCTCACCTTCACTACTGGAACTTTAACATTATGCACTCCATACTGTACAGTAATGCCACTGTTTTGCACATGTCTCAACTCTGTATATTTTTATATATTTTATTTATTGTTTACTCTATTTAACTTGTAAAATATGTGTACACACACACACACACACACACACAGAAAAATATTTAGTATACACATCCAGGAATGCATATACTATTATATATTGTACATATATTTATTAGTTTCAGATGTAGCCATTCTTGTATTTTGCTTGTTTACATTCTTGTATTTTGCACAACTCTGTTGCTTGTGAAGCTCGCACACAAGAATTTCACTCACATGTACTGTACCAATGTACCTGCACATGTGATGTGACAATAAAAGTGATTTGATTTGATTTGATTTGTATCCATACTCACCATAAAAGTTCTGTCAGAGAGATAGGAAGTGAACCAGTTGTGTACAGCACCAGAGAGGCCCACCATGTGTTTCAGTCTGTTTAAAAGAATAGCGTGGTCTACTGTATCAAAGGCTGTGCTTAGATCCAGTAGTAGAGCTTTTGGGCGTCCCAGTTACATCTAAGATCATTTAAAACCTTTAGGAGAGCCGTCTTTGTGCTGTGGTTCACCCTAAATCCAGACTGGAATATCTCCAGGATCTGTCTATCATTCAAAAAGTCATTAATCTGAGTAAAAACAAGTTTTTCTAAGATTTTACTTAAAAATGGTAAGTTGGATAGAGGTCTGTAGTTATTAAAATCATTACAATCCAAATTGCTCTTCTTCAGAAGGGGCCTCACCACCGCCGTTTTAAAGGCAGCAGGGAAGACACCCAACTGAAGAGAGCAATTCATCATGTATAAAAGCTCAGCCTCAAAAAATCCATAAAGTGTTTTAAAGAGTGAAGAAGGGATTGGATCTAAAAGACATGTGGTGGGTCTCACTGTGGAGAAAACTTTCTGAAGGTTCTCAGCATTAACCAGGACAAAGCTGTCCAGTGTCTCCTCAGCTACAATCGAGCCCTCAGATGTGTTTACAAACATATCGCGATTAGATAAAATATCAGATCTGATGGCGCTGATTTTTCCCCTGAAGTGGTCTGCAAACTGCTCACAGAGCGAGTCTGTGGGGGTTCTTTGGGAGCTGTTAAAATCAGGGTTAAATAAATGATCCATGGTGGAAAAGAGGACCTTGGGATTATTTTTGTTATTACTGATTATTTTGGCGAAGTATGAATTTCTTGAATTCCTTAATGTATTATTGTACATTTTAAGTTGCTCGCAAAATATTTGATGGTTGATAGTATTTTTATTTTTCCTCCATCTCCTTTCTGCTGCCCTGCAATTTCTTTTGAGTTTTTTGACTTCTTCGTTTCTCCAGGGTGATACATGTTTTACGTTAATCTGTTTGGTGGTGAGTGGAGCAACGGAGTCAAGGCTTTTCTTCAGTTTGCTGTTGAAATGATTAAAAATCAAATCACAGGGTGCAGGTAAAATCACAGGGGGGCATTCGTCTAAAGCCCTGGTAAAATTTGCAGCCACTTCAGAGGCTAGATAGCGCCGCCTCACAGTTCGCACCGAGGTCTCCCGCTGAATAAAACCGGTGATGTTAAAAAACACACAGTAGTGGTCAGAGACAGCCCAGTCAACAACAGAGGACACGCTGGTGGACAGCCCATGGGTGATGACCAGGTCCAGAGTGTGTCCTCTGTTGTGAGTTGGCTGTGTGACGTGCTGGGTAAAATCCAAACAGTGAAGAATGTTTAAGAATTCTTTTGATGCAGGGTCAGAAGGATTATCTATGTGCAGGATAAAATCACCGGTTAAAATTATCATATTATATTTTGAATGTATGTTTGTTAAAAATTCTGAGAATTCCTTGATAAAAGCAGCGCTGTCTTTAGGTGGTCTATAAATTGTGACAGATAAAACTGGAGGGCTGCTGAAAACAATAGCATGGAATTCAAAAGTGGTAAAATGATCAAATAAAATTTGTTTGGAGGTGAGTGTGTTGTTGGCTAAAGATTCAGTCCCACCACCTCTCTTACCACTTCCAATAGAAAAAGAGAAATTAAAATTTGGTGGGGAGGCCTCAGTGAGAACAACTGGTGCATCCGAACCCAGCCATGTTTCAGTTAAAAATAAACAGTCAAGTTTATTATCTAAAATTAAATCATTAATAATAAAAGACTTGTTCAACAGAGAGCGGACATTTAAAAGTGCCATACTGATTGAGACTGGTGGATTTTTGACAATAGAGTTGAATGGATGTTGATATTTTTGAAGAGGCCGGAGGTTATTAATGTTTTTGGAGTTACTGGATTTATGATAATTCTGTTGCTCTCTGTTTGTGATTATGACGGGTATTGTGTTGACTGTGGGAAAGAGAGGTCCGAGTCCAGAGTTTTGTGTATTACTGTTAAAAGTGGAACAAATATAGGAGCTGGGACCATGGGAACATCAGTCAGTGGCAGACAGATCTGCAGGTAATGTCAATTTGGGGTAGTGACAGGGCGATGTGCGGGAGTGCTGTACGCCAAATGCCAAATTGGCGGACAGCAAATGGCATCCTCAGGCGTTGAGGTGGAGCCCGTCTGCCCCAAAAAGATGCCTCCTCTCCCAGAAGGCATCAAAATTGTTAATAAAACCCACTCCGTGGGAGACACAGGCGGAGGAAAGCCAGGTGTTAAGGCTGAGCAGCCGGCTGAAACGGCCTATCCCTCTGCCACAGGTGGGGGTGGGCCCGGAGATAAAAGCACTCACCTGCAACTGACCAAGGAGGCTGAAGAGTTGGAGGAAGTCCAACTCTTCAGCAGCTCAGATTGCTGTTCGGGGATGTCATTGGTGCCGATGTGGATGATGAGCCGGTTAACCTGTGGGTGGGATGCCAGAATGTTGGGAATTCTGTCCACTATGTCAACAACAGTGGCTCCCGGGAACGACAGCGTGAGCGCCCCCCTCATCCGCACGTTCCTGACGATGGAATCCCCGAGGACCAGCGTGGAGAGAGGAGGTGCCACCGGGGGTTGCTGGTATCCCCCTAAAATAGCTAAAAACAAAAACAAACTAAAAACTAGTTTGTTTTAAAGAAGTCCAGACGCTTTTCTTTGCAAGCTCCTTTGAAAACTAAAAACTACTTCCAAAAACATTGAGCTTTGATATTAATGAGTTTTTTGGGTTCATTGAGAACATGGTTGTTGTTCAATAATACAATTATTCCTCAAAAATACAACTTGCCTAATAATTCTGCACTCCCTGTAGTTGACATAGCATTGTGTTGCTATATGATCTTAAATTGGTCATATGATTGGTTTACCATGGCTACTTCTTCCTCAGCCAATCAGCGTGGGGGAAGTGAATCAAACCGGAGCCCTTAGAGCTGGAGGGTAGTGCAGATTGTACAGAGTTGGCCAAACAAAACAGACTCCAGCTACTTATTTTATTGCCAGATCAGACCATATGGAGGTTATGTTTTTCCAGCCAGGAATAACCTAAGATGAGGGGTTTGTCAGGCGAGAAGAAGGTGAAGAAGGAGATGGATTCACAGTGGCAGACGAGACTAAACAAATGGGCCAATATTATGCAGCGGACTGCTGCATAATATTGGCAAACACCAGTTTGTGCAGTGGTAGGAATGGGAGGTTCCATGGAGTCAGAGGCCTACATGGTTGAGTAATTTGTAATCAATGAGGTTCTGTTCAGCACGGGATCAAGGAGAGCAGAAACAAACCCAAGCATGGAAATCCTCTCTCTCCTCTGGAGTCAAGCACAAATGCTCGATTTGCATGTGCTGCAGCTCTGAAGAGGAACAGGAGGACACTGAAACTGAAACAATAGCTGGAGATGAGATAGTTGGGGCAGACGGGCTAAAAGAATTCTACCAAGGTCTTAGAACTCTTTTCTGCCTCCCTGTCTCCCAGCCAGTTGTTGATTGTGATGGGAGAGAGATTAGCTCCTCAAATATAAAGCCTGGAGAAATACTGTGTAAAGCATAATCTGGCCAGCCTGCCTCAGTGGCATTGGTGTGAAACTCAACTTAAAACTCACCTACTCAGCAGTTTCCCTGGTGGAGATTAAGCAATTTTTTTGGCTGAACTGAATCTCAGACACAGGATGAGCAAATGCGCTTCAGGAAAACATCATATGGAGAGGTAGAAATGAACAAAACCTTAACAAGCCTCGGCCCATGACAGTGCTCTTTCCCTTAATAAATTGCTTACATGGAACAGCTGAGTGGCATCACTGGGGAAACATTGTCCTGACTTACAGGAGAATGTTTCGGGTGTGTGAAAAATAGTGTCACATAATACTGTGCCAGAAACCATGAAGTTCGCATTGGGAAATAACTGGGTGGTGGCTTTACGTGAGTCAGACTGGGATTGGGCCATAGCTGGTGGATCCTATGCAGAGGCAAGGGGTTACACTAGAATACATCTCTTGAACTAAAGCGGGTAGTTCCTCCTGCTTATCAATGATAGTTTGCCATTTCTTATCTAGGACCTGGAGAGCCTGTTTAAAAATTATGGTACGTGTTGGGTCCGCTTGGTTTATCCCTTGCCAGATTATATTATCAAGGCTGTGCAGCCAAGTGTGCAGGTTGGACCCAAAAGCAGACACAATAGACTGAAAATTCCAAACAGTGAAACGTTTATTGAAGACAGTGATCTCAGGGATAGGGGATAGGGGATAGGGGCAGGGACACAGCGAAACAGACACAGGGAGACAAAGTTTAGCACAGGAAAGGTTAGGAAGATTACATAATAAACATGGAAAAATTTTTTAATTAGAATCTTACTTTTATTGTCATGTTTCTGCATAGACAACACTGCCTTGAGTTTCCACCCAGGAACTATGTCTTGTTTTATGCCTTGTCAACACAACGGTATGTTGCTATTTTTTATTTTTTATTTTTTGCCTGTCCCGTTCAGCACTGAAGCAATCAGAATTGTTGTCTGAAGGCCAAGAAAGATGCCCAATGGATATATTATTCCTTTTTTTTTTTTTTGCCTGTCCCATTTGGTTATGGATATATTTTTCCAAGTGGATCATTATGGCTTTGCCAAACTGGTCAACTTGATATTTATTCATTTTAACTTTTAGTTATTACAACTATTTGATAGAGGGTGTGGGGAGTGTTACAGGTTCAAATATTGAGGGTGAGCACAAAAACAACAGAAGAGTTAAGTCAAACGATGATTTTTAATGAACACACGCATGGAGAGATGAACACTGCACACACCAGCATCGATCTCCGCCAAATGATACACAAGCAGTTGTTTTTATAACATCAGGGTATTATTTATGACGCCCCCTCATGCTTCAAAGCAGATACAAGGCCTATCTCCCCTCACCACACTCCCTGCCGGTGACTGATGCCCTCAGGGGTCGGTGCATTGGTGGTTCTTGGTGTCCGGGGCTGGGCACTCAGGTATGTACCAGCTCACTCCCGGTGGCTACCTGGCGGGGCCTGGCACCTGTTGCTCGGTCAGGCCTCCTCCGGGGTGTGGGGGGCCCTCGGGCCTCCGGCCTCTGGTCCTGCGGCTCGGTTCACTCTGGCACAGCTGGCTGCCGGCAGAGCCGGCGGGCACGCCGGTGCAGCCCCCTCTAGCTTCTGCTCGGTGGCTACTGGGTGACGCCTCGTCTGGGGATCCTCAGCCCTTCCCATGAGGGTGGCACGGATGCCGTGATGATAATGATAACAAATGATAATAAACTAAAAGCGCTGGGTCACCGACCCAGGACCATGACAGATACAATACATGCATAAGTTTCAAAACCACAAATGTTCTGTTGACAACTTTTGACACATTTCAAAGGACATCTTCTCCGTCTCGAGGCCAGGTGCTTCCTATTAATCTTCTAGCTCTCGCTTATCTCCTGGAACAAACTGTCCCTTAGGCAAACACAAATTTGCAGTCACAAACTTTTGCAAACTATTATTTGAACTCTTACCTAAACATGAGTCTAACTACTGTTTGTGTGTGTATGTCTCGACCTCCAACGCACTCAGCCTCACCCCGCCCGTTGATGCTTCTAACCTTTTACCAGACAGAAGCTCTCTGTGATAGGTGTAATAATCGTAACTAAGAACATGTGTAATCTATTGAATAAATGCTTTGATGAAATGGTAATTAATGATGATGGTTATGAATAGTAGCAGTAAAATATTTCCCTGATCTCCACAGGGGCCATAGCCCGCAACCCCAGGAGGGTGTGCTCCAACAATAGGGGGATCACACTCCTTAGCCTCCCCAGGAAACTCATCCCGGTCGCGGACCAGCTCTTTACCCTTTTGAGATGATGTGGTTCTGTTTGCTTTATCAGGTAATGGCCTCCAGCTTGCACTGGAGCAGTTTGCAGCCGAGCGTGAAGCATCAATAGTGAGAATCAGGAAATCTAAATGATACTTAAACATAAACAATGAATGTCAAAATATAAGAAAACTCAAAAACACTGGACAGGACAGGACTGTTTCTCCAAATAATTTTTGGCTCTGTGAAAATAGTGCACTGTGTAAAAACAATGGGTGTAATTGACAAACAGCACAATACTCATTTACCCTCTGGGATAATATCTGATAATCGCATGGCCAATTTAAGATGAACAAGTAGAAAGCAGGAACCTCGCTGATTCTCCGCTGTCAGTAACTTTGACAGTTTGATTAACTCCACCAAATTAATAGATTGAAGCCAACTTAATGAGGCATCAAAACATGTCGTGGACACATCTTACTGTAAATAACACTAAGATTTTTTATATATTGTATCATTATGTGATAATGACACTTTTAAACTAAGCAGAATAATATAAAAGCAAAATTGTTCCTATTCACATTTAGTGTTATATTTGAGTGTACTGAGTGTCATCTCAATACATATTCGGGATTCAAGTATTCATTTTAGTTGGCTATTGCAGAGCACAGTCTGCTAGCAATGATTGTTGCTGGGTATGGGGGAGGGTTAGGGTTAACACCAGAGGCGGAGGGAGACACTTGATACACCCGGGGTAGTATGCATGTGGGATTGGTGGTGGGGGGGGGGGGGGGGGGGGGGGGGTGTGTTAGAAATGACTGAAAGAATAATAGGCTCTGTTTTGAGTTTTGTTCAAAAGTTATGCAAAAGTTATGCAGGCTTGTTGTGCAAACAAGCCTGCATAACTTAATAAATATGGAATTTGAAAAATAACAAACCTAAAAAGAAACACTAGGTACGAGATACATGAGTACCTATGATACGGTGATACTTTTGGTAAACAACCATTTGACTAACATGTCTGTCTCACCTGGCTCTTGTTCCCTCTCTGTTCTGTCCTCGTTCTCCATCTCCCTCTCTCTCCCTCTCTGTTCCTCTCTCTCCCTCTTTGTGCTGACAATCAAGCCAAACACCAACATCATCAAATACACAGCAAATCCAGCATGTCCAAATTAACACTGTCGGATTTGATTTCAACACTATTAAAGTGTCTATATGGGTCCACACCAGAGAGTGTTAATTTAACTCTTTTTGGAGGGTTGGTACGTTAACTCTGATTTAGTGTTAAACACCAAATCTGTCTGGAGTTGATAATTTAACACTTGGTGTTAAGAGTTTATATATTAACTCTCAAAGAGTATTTTAGTTTAACTACGTAAGAGTTATCTTCTAATTCATTCTAAAAAGCGGGAATTTTACTGTTCTGAACTTCTAGAAATTTCTTTTGGAAATAAACATTTACTAAAAAGACGCAATGGTTTTTGAAAAACATTTATTCTGAACTGTGCACCACAATTTCAAAACATTTTCTGAAAGATGTAACAGTGTACATATTCTCACTTTCATTAGAATTTTGTTTATCAAAAGGTCTGACATGGTAAATGCAAATAACAGCATTCTCATCACTTATTTCTTCAATACAATATGCATGTCCTTCATTCATCCTTTGTGGAACTTCAACGCACTTCTGCTCTCCCCCATATTCCATCTTTACAGGCATATCCTGTGCGGAGATTGAATAACAATTAGTTGACACTAATTAATGGCACAAATAATCCAGTAAACAATTGCAGCACAGTAAAAAAAAAAAAAAAGGAATCCTCTTTGAGACATTACTTGTGTAAAGTATTTTTCCCAAAAGACAAGGACACAGGCAACAGGTAATACTGAACTAAATGTAAAACCTCAACCTTTTTAATTTTTACCTAAACCGTGTGCACAAAACTCTGGAGGGATCTATGCTAACGTAGAATCCAGTCAGGATGCCTGCTACTGCTGTTTGCTCGTTTTTTTTTTATGGGAGATCGTTTTCAGGCTTCAAGCAGCACCATTATACCAACATTTCACATTCTAGACATTGTTTTAGGTGTATTTGACCAAAAGTTTGACTGAAAATTCACATCCAAGCTTTTTTTCAAGGCTGTGGTATTTGCCCGCAAACAATACCTTTCAGCTAGCTAAAACAGAATATTATGCTATCACCGAGCAACATGGCTAATGCCTTTCACACAGCTTTGTCTCAACTCCAAAGAGCCACAGAAGTAAAAGCTAATAATAATAATTGAAACAATCTTTGAAAAAATGACTTACCAAGCATGGCAAACAACTCAAATATGTAGAGCAAAATGTTCTGAAACGGCTTCACTTCAGCTTCGATTGGAGCCGTGCTGGGGGCGGAGTCTGTCAATTTACTCTATTGGTGTCATAGCCTCTGTAGGAGTTCAGAGTTAAGAGGTCAAGAGTTAATGTTTCCATTGTAACACCTCCAGATTTGACAGAGAAACGCTCATTTTTAACACTCGATTTTAACTACTATCATTTTACACCTCAGAGTTACATTAAAAGAATGTGACTCTACTTAGAGTAAAATTAACTCTACTTTTGCAAGAAGACTCTTAACACCAAAACATTTAACACTTTTGAATTTGCTGTGTATACAGTTGAAACCAGATATTTACAAACTCTTCAGATAAAAACACAAACACTTTTTTAATTGTAACATAAAATCAGGCTAAATGTTTATTTTTTTTAGGTTGATAAATATAAAAAGCACATTTGTTAACTTTAAGAGTAAAGAGAGAAACTATCTGTATTTCTTAATTGTAAATGGCACCAAATTGTATTCAAAATTGAGCCACACTTATGGAGCTCCACAGTTCTTTTCCTGGTGTTTTGGTTGATATCTCTTGATTTTCCTATGTCAAAGAAACAGGCTCTGTGTTTTGCCTTATATGCATCCACGGGTGTGCCACCAGTTTACTCACATGGACTCTACTAACCTATCAGAAGCTTCTTCAGCTCAGAATGGAATCGTCTGGAGTTTTCTTATTAATTAACAATAAACTTAGTGTATACTCCTAAATTTGATGAAAGTGATAAAAAACATAGACAGCTCTCTTTATTCTGACATGTAACTAATTCAAAAGATATTTCAATATTTATTTATCCAAAACAAAACAAGTTTACTCTAAATTGATGTTGTACAGTAAAAAAAATGTTCTTGTTTTATGTTTTCCATAAAGTGTATGTAAATATCTGGTTTCAACTGTGAATATCCTGCTGTGTATTGAAATTCCTCTTGTTTTGCATAGAAATATACTGAACAACATACAAAGCATAATATATAAAATAACATCTACCTGAGTGTTTTCTTTGAAAGAAGCCCCTTATGTCCATTCTTGTATTCTGAAACCAATTTATTTAGCCGTGGAGGGTAACAACTGAAAATATGAAATAAACACAAATGTAAGCTAAGACTCTCTAAAGAAACAACATTGTTGTTGTTCGGCTTTTCATTTCGCCATTTGTTGATTCACTTGAAGAACAAGTAATGTAATATGGGTCAAGTGATCAGTTTGATATCAATCTTTCGTGATACACTGTCATATTTACATTGTTTGTACAGTATGAATGATTTGCTTTGGTACCTGGTCAAACTTCAGTTCTCCTCTGTCTGCCTGGCTCCACTTCTCCAACAGCAAACTCGCAGGCAGCAGCTCCCCACAACCGAGATGACAGACCTTGCCGACCGTACATACAATACACAAACATCACATTGGGGAGACAGGTCAGGCTAGGTAGCAAGGAAAAAAACATCAAAATGCGTAACACAAAAGGATAATACAGGAATGCACAGATATTAACACACCATAGCACAATAAACACAGACAAGCAACACGGGAAAGTGTTCCAGTGTGTACATCTGATCTGGGACCGCTGCAATCTTCGACTGCGCCTCCAGCTGACCCGATGTCCACATCAGAGGGGAGGTAAGCGTTGGAGGTGGCGTTGGATCCGGGGTAGGGAGGGTGATGTGTCAGCGAGTGCTTATCAGTATCAGTATATGTATGTGTGTGCGTGTCCATAGTTCAGCTGAGACCGCGTCCTTCGCCCTGCCAGGCCCTGCCAGGCCCTGCCAGTGTGCACTATGTGCTTCAAATATTGTGTGTAGTTTTTGTTTTATACAGTTGTCAGCCAGGCATCTAACTATGAAAAAATTACACTCCAAAAGACCCTGAGCTTCTGAAAAAACAACCCGGGCTTAAGCCCAGTAAGCCACCCCGCCACTGGTTAGCACATGTGATAACTTTGACTTCAGAAGGTAAAACTTGTTCAAAATCTGTGCTTGAATCACATCTTGTTTATTTAAAATCCATTATACTAGTTTACACCATAGTCAGGTACGCTTCGAAGGCTACTCTTTAAATCTCCTATTTCTGATAATTAATACCAAACTTTTTAATACAAGGCAAGTTTAATTGCTCTCTTAGGCCAAAAGACAAAATGGCTTGTTGACCACTTTATCCTTTTGACAGTTACGTCTGTGATAGTTACAACTTAGTGACACATTGTGGAGGCCATTGAAATAATAAATTCTCTCCTCCTCTCTCTTCTCTCTGGTGTGAAGACCCAAAGGTACTGGATGTTTGTTGTGATATACTACATTAGATCAGGTTCACGGATCCTGCTAATGACAGTGATACATGGGAAAACATCCCAAAAGTCCTTCATAGTAGCTACTGTGAGATAATTAGTTGTTTAGAGACTGGCTGCAGTCAGGCCACTCCTCTGAGGCTTGGCCTGTTGTTTTACACAGTGCAGGTGGGATGCAAGCTCACTAATGATACTCATTACAGTAACCTTATATCACCTATGGACTGTCAACTTAATTTCTGTCACCTAATCCTGAAGTAAAATTGCATAAACATACAGTTGGAACTTACTTTTTTCTTCTAAGACCACACACACACACACACACGGGTCTATGTGGTATGGAGGGACTATCCTACGTCAATCCGCCCGGTGGTGGTTTAAGTGGACTACCCTTTTCAAAGGACTTAGAGCCAAGGGAGTGAGGTTAAAGTGTTCGAAAAAATCTGAAAAAAATTTGGGTCACTTCAGACCTCATACACTCCCTATAGAAGTCTAGATACACTGATACACACCAACCAGACTCTATTGTGTTTTCTGGAGACATTGTCCACTTGACAACAATGTGTTTTATGAGGTCCAAAAAAACAATATTGGGTCTTTAAAGGGACAATGATGTAATATTTAAATAGCTCATCATTACCATAAATACACATCTGACAGGACACAGGATTACTGGAACATCATTTTATTAGTGTTCTTGGATCTGAACATTAATTTTAACCATAAATAAAAAAAGAAATCTATGGACAAAAATGCCCACGCTTCCCACAGAAATATAAAAATATAGAAAACAGAAAAATTAAAAACATTTAAAATGAATTTTAATAGTTTAAAGGTAAATATTAAGGGGAGAAAATATGCATTTATAATTTTTTATTTTAAATATAACCCGTCAAAAAAAAACCCTAAATAAATTAAATGTAAAAATTATGAAATACAAACTGCTTCTGTATTTAACAAGAACTTTTTTTTTTCTTTAAACAGAACATCAGTGTTAACAACAATTGGCAATCTGACCAAGATGTAAAACCACATCTGGCTAAACAGTTATTTTAGTTCATTTTTTTTCTGCCTTTTTGCAGTTAATCCTCTGTTTCTTACAAAATCTCTTATGTTTTGAACTGTTCTTCCTGCCAACACCGGATCTTCTACCAATTTGCAATGACTGCATTCATTTTTGGTGGCTAGTTTCCCTTCGTTTATGTGGTCTTTAAAATGCCTCATCACTGCAGCAACCTCAGCCTTGGACCACATGTTTTTGGGAGCTCTTCGGGAATTGTGGGATTGAGCAGCATTTTTCTCTGGAAGATATATAAAGTAGTAGTAGTTAAAACAAACAAAAAACCAAACAAAAAAAAACAAAAAACATTTGCTTGTTAAAAGAATGGATGCTACCCTGTATTAACTTCTGAAATGTGTTGCTACCATCAATATCAAAACGAGCTAAAATTCTCTTTGAAAATTTATCAAATTTCTAAAATGAGACAACATTTAGTGTTCCGCTGTGAATAAAAGACTAAATAAAAAGTTGAATAAAAGTCTCTTGATGCATGCTCAATCATCCAGGTAAGTAAATCCCAAAACGTTGATTCTGTTAATCTGGACGTAGCGTTTTCAGTGGGAGAAACATTTTGTCACTCATCCAAGTGACTTTTTGCCACCACTCTGCAGTTTGCCATATGTTGCAAAGTGATGAAACAATAATACGCTTAGAGAACCAACTGCACCCCTTACCTTCAGAGGGAGCAGCAGTCTCACTTGCTGCAGGCATTGTGAGTGGTCCTTCATCTGCTGATTACACAATTTGATTAAGTTTTAATATTTGTAACAAACATTTTATCCACAGAAACCAAGCTAGTGGTAACTTACCACAATCTACAGTGTCTTGGAGCTGCGCTGTGTTTGTGGAATCAGCTACTGCATGTACAGGCTCACTGGTGCCACACGCCGACATTGTGAGTGCTGTGTCATCATCATCTGATTCACTCTCACTGTCCTTTGTTTCAGCATCACTTAATGCAATTTTATCTGAGAAATTGTGGGGGGGGGAACAAAACAAAAAAACAAACAAACACAACCCCCCCAAAAACCTCACATTAACAACGAGATATGACAAAATACAGAACAAATACTGGAAATTATAGTACATAGTTTTACTATTTAAGGCCACCACTCTGCAGTTTGCCAAATGTTGCAAAGTGATGAAACAATAGACTTCAAGAACCTTAAATCATGGACATTTAACAGAATGGTCTGTGCTTTTAGGTTTTAATTCTGTTGATAAAGCATAATATTCAACTACTGCCCTAATATTTGCTCCTTTCAATACAAACCTATTTTGATCTCATCCAGTGATTTCCCCTGGATCTGGGAAAGATGTCCTTTTTCCAGTGTTAAAAGCAGTTTGGAAATCTTGGCCAGCTGTGTTGTGGGAACTGGTAATCTGTAGAATTCGCGGTGAACGCGGATATCATGACCCAGGAAATCTGCAACCTGATCAAGTTCGTTGTTTTTCAAATTAAGGACTTGTGAGAGTGTGGCAACATGTTTTCTGAGCTGTGTCGATCTTAGATACTCAGGCTGCTTTGCTCCACACTGGTGTGCATGAACACGCAAGGAGTCCATTCCTCTGTAATGACTCATTGATCGGGGTCTTGCAAAGAGGTAGATATTAGTGGCACAAATACCACAGTCAGGCCTCCTACTAACCAGTAGTGACAGAGCATCCAGCATGCTTGGTGTTAGCAGAACCGGAACATTTCTGTCCCTTTTCCCCATTATTTCTATTCTACAGAAATAGTTACAGAGTCTCTGTTCCATTTCTGAGAGCCCCATGGCAACATCTGTGTGGAGTGCTGTTTTGTCTCTTTCAAGAAAACTTTTGAGGCGCATCTTTGAAACCTCTCCAGAACGTCTTCGGTTGAACACAATGATTTGTGAGAGTGTAACTTGTGCAAGTTGGGCATAATTCTGAGCTGTGGCTTCGTTCTCCAAGCTGCAAAAGGCACTTTCTGCAGATTTTTGAAGGTAGTGATGGAGAATCCGAACATCTTCTGTAAAGGGCAATGTTGATGGCTTGTTAAACTTTGCCTCACTCAATGTGTTCAAGGCACGGTGAGACACCATCTCGGACCATTTGGAGACATACAACTTCTTGAACGCATCAGTGGACTTGATTAGGGCTTCATCCTCTGTCATGAGGGCACGACAATGGATAATGTCAGACATTTTATGCAGTGTATGTCCCAGTTTCAGCGCAAGGCTTGGAGTTTTGTATGACAGTGTCTCTTCATCAAAACCTGAAACTTTCTTTACTGCTTGCACAACTCTCTGGAAATTAGCAGGCTTAATAGCTTCTTCCATGTTATGCACTGAGAATTCTGTGCGCAGACACAACAACAAACGTCCCGCTTCACGAAGCTTCTGTCGTATATAATCATACTTTGTAGGGTCTTGTCCATGTTTATTGTAGAGGGACTGGGCAAAGTGAATAACAGTAAAGTCATTTCGCACAGCTGAGGCAATCTCATCTTGTTTCATAACAGCAAGAACCTTCCAGACTCCACTTGACACCTGCGGATAACACTGAGACTCCAGAGTTAAAGCCAGGCCGAGTACTTTGGTTCTTCCAGGTTCTTTATCCGTGTCATCTTTTGGTTTGTTCGGACATCTGCGGACATGTCTCCAAAGATCCTTGCGAACATACATCCCTTGACAATAAAAGCAATGAGCGAACTTTCCCTCTACTGCTTTAATCTTGGGTCTTCTCTTCACTTTCAGTGGTCCCACTCCACCATGCAAAACTGCAGCATTATGCTTAAAATTTCCCTTATTTCTCAATTTCTCTAACAGACTTTTACGCTCGTTTGAGTCTCTAGGCAGGGAAAATGCATGCACAACATCAGGAGCCGTTTTGTGCGTTTTCAGGTGGCGGGAAATTTTAGCTTGTGGTTTGCCACAAAAATAGCAGTAATTTCTTTTACTTAAAGTCATTTTTTCTGATTCAGTTTCGCAAAGCTCACTTTTATCTTGTGGCTTGTCCTTTGTCAAGTTGTGGATTAAATTCATTGAATCTGATTGTTCATGCGCTTTGGAGATGTCATTTTGGCATAGCAGACCTTTTGATGTGCTTGGCAATAATGAGATGTCTTCATCTGAATCTTCATCATATGACTCTGAATCTGGCACATATTCTTCTTCTGATATGCTGTGGTTGCCATCATCATCGCTTGATATTTGATCCTGAACTGAATGTGGCAATCCATCCTCCCCTGAATATTCAGAAATTTCTTCTTTCTGGAATGTAAGAACAAAAGTTATTTTAATTGATCAATACTTTAGACAGGTAAAAAATAAACTGAAAAACAAAGTCAAGCCAAATATGAATGGGATACACACCTGTGTTGACTGGTGGCAATTCTGATTTGCCAATTTTGCAAGGCAAGATTTGTGCCAGACCCCTAAACAAACTGAAACACATTTTGATAGACTTAATTTAGCTTTGCAGTTCTATTTAAGTGAAGTAGTTTTTTGTCAAAGCATTGCAGTAATGTCAAATGCTGAAAAAAAAAAAAAAACCCAAACTGTTCACACTTAAGGATATTTTAATGACTACACATACACTGCTAATCCCCCCCCCCCCCCCCACCCCAAAAAAAGGACATCCCAGATGTGAATGAAGGAATTATTCTTATTAAATACTTTGTTCTTTAGGTAGTTGAATGGCATGAAAGTGTGTAGTTGAATGTGTGTGGCCTCCAGATGCCTGTATGACTTCCCTACAATGCCTGGGCATGCTCGGGATGAGGTGGCGGATGGTCTCCTGAAGGATCTCCTCCAAGACCTGGACTAAAGCATCTGCCAACCCCTGGACAGTTTGTGGTGGATGGAGTGAGACATGATGTCCCAGATGTGCTCAATTGGATTCAGGTCTGGGGAACAGGCGGGCCAGTCCATAGCATCAATGCCTTTGTCATGGAGGAACTGCTGACATACTCCAGCCACATGAGGTCCAGTGTCGTCTCGCATTAGGTGGACCCCAGGGTCAAACGCACCAGCATGTGGTCTCACAAAGGGTCCGAGGACCTCATCTTGTTACCCAATGACAGTCAGGCTCTCTGGCAGGTACAGAAATGCCACCCCTCACCATTACTGACCCACTGCCAATATGATCATGCTGGAGGATGTTGCAGGAAGCAGAACGTTCCCCACGGCATCTCCAGACTGTCACGTGCTCAGTTTGAACCTCCTTTCAGCTGTGAGGAGCATAGGGTGCCCGTGCCGAAGTTGCCAAACTTTGTGTTTTCTGGCAAATGCCAAGCATCCTGCATGGTGTTGGGCTGCAAGCTCAATCCCCACCTGTGGACGCTGGACCCTCAAGCCACCCTCATGAAGTCAGTTTCTGACCATTTGAGCAGACAGATGCACATTTGTGGCCTGTTTGAGGTCATTTTGCAGGGCTCCTCTTGTTCCTCCTTGCACAAAGGTGGAGGTAGCGGTCCTGCTGCTGGGTTGTTGCCCTCCTATGGCCTACTCCACATCCAGGTAGCACCTCCATGCTCTGGACACTACACTAACAGACACAGCAAACCTTCTTGCCACAGCTCACATTGATGTGCTACGCTAGATGAGCTGCACTACCTGAGCCACTTGTGTGGGTTGTAGACCGTCTCATGCTACCACTAAAATGAAATCACGGCCAGCATTCAAAAGTGACCATAACATCAGCCAGAAAGCATAGGTACTGAGAAGTGGTCTGTGGTCACCACCTGCAGAACCAGTCCTTTATTATGGTGAATTGACTATAATTTCCACTTGTTGTCTACTCTATTTGCAAAACAGCATGTGAAACTGGTTGTCAGTGTTACTTCCTAAGTGAACAGTTTGATTTCACAGAAGTGTGTTCTGACTTGGAGTAACATCGCATTGTTTAAGTGTTCCCTTTATTATTTTGAGCAGTTTATGTTATGGAATGGGGAATTGAGGACAATCCCAAGTATACCATTTTTACAAGGTCCTGCACCAATGAGGTAATACTACATTTCTTTAATTAGACGTGACCACCCATTAATTAAAAAGGGAGCAGTGTTCATTTCAGCTAGTCTTAACTTGTTGAACTCTATTAATGCTTTTTACTATACACTGTACCTATTCACTAAATGTCTCACCTTTGCACTTATAGCCAAGCCACTTGAGGGAGGAAACCGGTCCCACACACTGAATGCACTTGTCCAAAGATGATATTGTTGTGCACACCAGACGATGATTGTGAAACTGTTAGCAAAATATTGCAACATTTATTTGTTTTGGACAGTTGGAAAGGTGAGGTGTTTTCAATTCAGTTGCAGATATCAACTAATAAACTTCGTCCATGTAAATCACATCACACCCAGGCGACTGCCAAACACACACACACAGCATCCATAAAGAATGATGATAGATTAAATTATTAGTTCATTAAGTGGTACACTGGATTATATTTACCCTTTCAGGCTCTGGATGTTTCAGGTCCAGATCATTGTTTGGAAAGCTGTTTGGTTGCGGCTTTAGGCAGCTCACAGTCTTTTGAATCTGGCTGGTCTCAGTCTTCATGTGTAACAGATAGAAAATGAAGACAAAAGAACAGTAATCTGACAGTTACTAAAAATGCATCACTCAAGAGGATGAATAAACCATTTCACTATCGGCAAATAGCGTAGGGTACACATCGTGCATGAGAAACATTCATTAAAATCTGTCCTAGGTCAATGTTACCTCTTCAAAATCTTGCACTGAAGAAGAATGCATGGCTTCTGAGCCTTGCTGAGGCATTTCTTCATCAAGATCCTGCAACAAAGAAAAGATGGCACAAAGATTAGACCAAGTGCTCTTCTTGCAACTGTACTGGGCAGGCCTGTGCTTCTGTTTTTAATTTGCATGTGTGTGTGTGTGCGCGTGGGGGGGGGGCTTTCCACTCAAGAAATGTTTTCTTCTGAAAAAAATACTGGCTACAATAATTAACTGATTCCTTTGCAATCATCCATCCTCTTCCACTTATCCTTATCAGGATTGTGGGGTAGCAGGTTTGGGGCCTATACCAGCTACCATAGGGCAGTACAACCTGGACAGATCACCAGTCTAACATGGAAGGACAAGCATTTGCATTCACACCAAAGGGCAGTTTTGAATCACCAGTTAACCTAACCCCATAAGCTACATCTTTGGACTGTGGGAAGAAGCCAGAGTACACAGCCAGAGAGAACCCATGCACTACAGCAGTAAAAAGTGCCTAAAACAAGTTAAGTCGTATAGTACTATCTATCTTAATGTTCAAGCCTGAGTTTCAAAAAATTTCAACATAGAAACAAAGCACATGCAGTCAGTTCTGCATGCTGTAGGTCAAACTGTCAAAAAATACGAGAAGACCCCTCCTAAAACCAGAGTGATGTCACCATGAAGCAAACTTTGACAGAGTCCCCCAATAACAGTGTGGTCCTCCTAAGTCACATTTGGGTGGTTAACACACACACACACACACTCAGATGTTATCCAGACTTGCACTTTGAAACAATGAAAAGGACCTACAAGCCACGGTCCATGTAAATCACATCACACCCAGGTGACTGCCAAACACACACACACAGCATCCATAAAGAATGATGATAGATTAAATTATTAGTTCATTAAGTGGTACACTGGATTATATTTACCCTTTCAGGCTCTGGATGTTTCAGGTCCAGATCATTGTTTGGAAAGCTGTTTGGTTGCGGCTTTAGGCAGCTCACAGTCTTCTGAATCTGGCTGGTCTCAGTCTTCGTGTGTAACAGATAGAAAATGAATATACAGTGCATTTTTGAAGACGCTTTTGAAACATTAAATAAACTGTATGAGAAAGATAAGTTTCAAGCTAATGTCTTTAAAATATTCACTGTCATGTATAGAGAATTTAAGGCCCTATGATTAAGAGACAAATAGTCAGTGTGATTTCTTTATTTTTTAAGCCATTGCTAAAGGAGTAAAACAATCACCTGTAGCAGCAACGAACTGTCACTAGGGCCCATTTATCTTCGAGGGCCAAAATTTAAAATGAATCTAACTAAAGAGGCTACACAGCAAAATCTCCAGTGTTAAATTAACACTAGAGAGTGTCTATATGGGTCCACACAACACTGTTGAGTGTTAAATGAACACTTTTGACAGTGTTATATGTTTAAAAGTAACCTAGTCAGTTTTGAAGATTAACAGTGGCTAACACTGAGCAGTGCTGATTTTCTAACACTGGAATATTTCTAACATTTTGAGTTATTTTCCAGTGTTAGAAAATCAGCACTGCTCAGTGTTAGCCATTGTTAATCTTCAAAACTGACTAGGTTACTTTTAAACATATAACACTGTCAAAAGTATTAATTTAACACTCAACAGTGTTGTATTTAACACTCAGAGGTGTGGACCCTTATAGACACTCTCCAGTGTTAATTTAACACTGGAGATTTTGCTGTGTAGAATCACATTAAACATCAATCACTGTTAAAATTTAGAAACCGAAAGCCATTTTTTATTTCTGCATACCTGCTGATATTTTTTTAGTGCTTTTAGAGGGCTTTGATGTGGCAGCCATCACAATTGCCTGTTTTCCATTAGTACCTACCCCTGTTTTTCCAGTAGGTTATAGTACCATGTAGTTTTTCAGTAACTACTGCACCAAGGTTCCAAGTGATCCAAAGTGATCAGAAAATTTGACATAGACTGAATGCCACCAGGTGGCTGGTCAATGGTGTCACTCGATAAGTTATGAGTGCGCCTCCTTCGTGAAAATCCAAGCCATCATTTTTGAAACTCTGAAATGTTTGAAATAGCGACCAAAATTAACAGCGTGATCCCTGAATTGAACACTAAAGTATAGACTGAGCAGGCATTTTGTCACCTTGACGTCCATGCTTGCTGTGGCATTTATATCACTGGATGCTCGGCTGCATTGCTATAGTGACCCCAGGCACAGTAGGTGATACTCAATTTCAGTGAAAAACTAGATGCCCTAAGTCACGTTAAGCCAATTTGAGTAGGTACAAATGTAAAAATGGCTTACGGTATGCAATTTATCAGTTCCAAAAAGTACAATTGTAGAAATACCTTGCATCTCCAGAGCCAATCCGAGTCACCATAATTATAGTCTATTTCTTCGCCTGGACTTATGTCTCTGCTTGCAAATAAGCATAGATGGGGCTTTCCATTGATATTTAATATTTTCATCTTAGCACTTGGACTGATGTGGTTGTCGTTGACAAGTCTGCCTAATGACCCATCTTCTTGAGATGCATCCACACTGTGGGGTTAGGCAAAAAAGTATTAGCTTAACTAGTTAGTTAGGAAGCTTTTTTTTTCATAAATCAAAAGCAATGTGTAATTTAATCTTAATCAAACTACACTGATATAATACGCACCACCAGAGTTTTCCATCAAACTTGAATTCAAACATGAACACCTTCAGGCTGTCATGATAAACTCTGGGTCTCCGCTCACATTCTTCTTTTGTTATGAGTTTACCTCTGTATTCCAAAAGGAAGTCTCCTTTTTGGAATGGAACAGTCGTGAAAATGCCCCGACCTGAATTGCAGAGGCATACCAAGTGAGTGACAAAAGACAAAGTGACAAACTCCAAATCTAATCCAAACTAAAGACCAACTTACCTTTGAAGGCATTTATGTAGTGGATATCAAGTCCCAGTTTGTCCCTTCCAGCAGAAACATGACAGACTGCATCCTCCCGTGGAGGAATGCGTCTCCTTCGCATGTTCTCCTGTACGTTTTGATTGGCTGCATTACCAAAGCATATAAAGTATTACGATTATCGTCATCATTGTCATCATCATCAGTAGTAGCAGAACTAGCAGTAGTGTAGTTTACAGCATAAACACAGCTGACTTATTCATAGTCCTAATTTATGCCTTCTTTTAAAATGTTAAAGGCCTAGTACTCAAAATGGCGACATGACATTTCTGTAATGGCGACTGCAGAGAGTGATACAAGTACTGAGAAAGCTTAGGCATCAAAACTGTAAGAAGTTTTTTCTTCAGGCATATAAATAAATACACGACTAAATACACTTATACCCTTGCTTTTATTTTAGGGCTGTCAGCAGAATGGACAGACATTGGACAAACTGCCCGAAATTAGCTAACAGCGACATCAGGGATTTTGACTCAGACTGCGCTGGTTTAATTGTTAATCGCGTTAGTCGCGATGTCGGCATTAACACGTTTAAGCCACAATAATGCTTTAACACCGAGTAAATCCTAACACGGGTTAGCCCGCTTTTGACGCGGTTAGTCGTCAGCCCTATTTTATTTACTCAATGACAAACGCTGGGGCCGTTTTACTTCTTCAAAGACTCACTAACAGTCCATAAAGCATAAATTAAACCAGTTTAATATAGGCCTGTGCACCTATAATTTCATATAGTATTAAAGTCATGGTGCATTTTACATTAAAAAAGGCTTACCTTTGTGTTTTTAATCCGTCTTCGTATTGCCGTCGACATACACTTGTTAAAGGGCACGCGCGCGAAAGTTGTGGCGCCGTTTCCTGTAGGTACCGCCTATATATATAGCCTACCAATCACAATGACTTCCGGCCGTGTGTATTGAAAATGTGTATTAAATTGCAGTACCTACACACATCCACTCTAACTCGAAACGTCGCTGTGCAATACACTGGAATACACAAAAATCAGGTGAGGGGTATAGGTGGACTTTTAAGAAAATCAGAAAATGTTTTAATTATAGTTTAATAAATGAATTTACACTACAGTTTAAGCAAATACAGGTCAAAAGATAAATAATGACCTCATAAGAAGTAGAAAAAATTATTATTTAGACACTTAAAAATGCATTTACAAGTCATGTTTTAGGGGGACACATGAATACACAGCAAAAAGTCGAAATGTCCCCGGAGCCCAGGTACAGCGCAGGTCAAATGTCAATCCATACCACATAGACGCACTCACACACACACACACACACACACACACACAAACCACAAGCGCACACAATATAACCTTACATAAGAATATATAACCTTTGTTTGGCTCCAAAATTTTATAGCCCTACAGGAATAAATCTAAAAAAATCATCAATTCATCAGTGGAAAAAAATAAAAAAATGAAACTAGTTGTAAACCAATTACATAAAAAGAGCACTGATCGAAAGAGCGTCCATTTAATATTGGAAAATTATTTGGTGATGAGTATATTATGAGTATTATGAGTGATAACCTTAGTGTGTGAAATTTAAATTTACTGCATTGAGGTAAAGCAGGACAACCACAGAGATGAGTTGACTGTCAGAGGCCATTAGAAAATAATTTGTAACCTTCACCAAAGCTGTTTCTGTCTTGTGATGAGCTCTGAAACATGACTGAAACTGTTCAAATAAACAATTTCTCTGACGATTAACAGTTACATATTTTACAACTATTTTTTACAATTACGACAATTTTTGAGATAACAGTAAGGTTGCCTATTAGTCTATTATTAGCTAAAACATCTAAGTGAAGAGATGGTCTTCTAAGTACTACTTCCAGCTTAGAGGTCTGTGGTACACAACCGATTAATAGTGTAATACTGAAATATATCTAACATTCATTTAGAAACTTCTTTTTATTATAGTTATTTTTAGACTGTTTTTTCCTGTATTTGATTATGTGAATTTAGAAATTCAGTAAAATATATTTACTGGCTATATTATAAAATGTATTTAATTCAAATGTTTACTTTCATGTGAGGTAATTAAAACAAAATCCTTTAAACTACTCTGAAGAGTTACAAGATTTGACCATTATATCTCCATAAAAAAACTGCTCATTTCGCAATAGTCACACCACATAATGAAATTCAGAATCACATAAACCTACATATAAATCAAACGGAAAATATATACTTTAGTCAGACCTACAATTTTTTGGTGATGTCAATCCATATGTTTTCAATATGCATTCTGAACCCTATTTCATTTACAGAGGGCTGCAATACAGATAAAAAAAAACCTCGGCATGTTAATTCTCTCGCTTCCTTATGTACTTGTCCTCATGTCAAACTACTTCCTCCATATTTTCAGTTATCTTCATACATAGTCTCAGCTTTTGGATTTGATTGTGAGAACCAATAAATATGAAATCACAGTATAAAATTATGAACACATTTCTTTATTCAGAAATCTATATGGGAAAAGTGATATCAGACAGGTAGGATCTTGCTATTTTCTTACTTTCATTTAGAATTTTAAATAATGATCCGCTCTCTGTTGCACAAGGAAAAGGCCCAGTTTTTGAATCTCACACTATGACCACAGAAATCTGTGATATTATAATACAAAAGAGAAAAAGCTATATATTTTTGGTTTTCATTCAATCAATCATTTCAAATGTCCTTAAACTGTATATGAAGAAACAATATTATGAATAGGAGTAATGATAGTAATATTTTTTAATGAATAATCCAAAAATTACTGAACAGAATCACATGCTTTGAATAGCTGGAGAAGTTTATCAGTTTTTACACTGAAAAGAAAATGTCTCAGAAATGATAGGTCTTATTAAAGACCTACCAAAGATCAGATATCATTTAACACCTCTTAAATAAACACTAAAAAACAATTTTTAACAAAAGACTATAAAAGTCTACAATAGTTTACATTAGTTCAAGAGAACAACCTTTTGAGGTTTTTAGAGATTTCTTTCATTTTTAGTCCATATATTATTGGATTGCAAAGAGGGTTATATGTTATAAATTGCAATGTCATTATAAAACGTGCAGTTTTAGGAAACTCTGATTCCAGTCTAACTATAACCATATCATAAGTAACCAAACAAGAATAGTTAATTAGAACTAGCACATGAGGCAAACAGGTTTGTGCAGCTTTTTTTCTGACATTTCCACAACTCTGACAGGCAACTATAATTATCTTTATGTATGTAAAAAGTATAAAAAGCATGGGGAAAAGTACACCATTAAATAGAACAACCATACCATATATAGATAGTTCTTTTGAAGTTACACAATAAAGATGATTTACAGAATTGTTACAAAATATACCTTTCAAAGTAAAGTTACAGAGTGGTGTAATAGAATTTCTTAGTACTGGCACTACAATCTGAATAGCAGGTAAAAACCAGGACATTATCAGGAAAATACTGACTCTTGTTCTTCTCATGATAGTTGGATATTGCAGAGGTTTACATATAGACACATATCTGTCATAAGCCATGGCTGACAGCAGTAAGAATTCTGAACTGCTTAAAACATAAAACATGAATACTTGAAAAAGACAGGCGTGATACAAAATAATCTGTTTTTCAGATAAGAAGTCAATCAAAA
Organism: Diplotaxodon limnothrissa; assembly: GCF_057381915.1. Lineage (NCBI taxonomy): Eukaryota > Metazoa > Chordata > Actinopteri > Cichliformes > Cichlidae > Diplotaxodon > Diplotaxodon limnothrissa. The sequence continues at coordinate 9,349,316 of NC_140611.1, read as the reverse complement.
GCTTCGGGTAGATGACAGTGCTCAAAACAACAGAATTCACTAACAAAGCAGCAATGAAAATGTACATAGGCTCATGAAGGCTTTTTTGAACTATGATGACCCACACAATAGTGGAATTGCTGCAAATTATTAGACCGTATACCATAAACATAATTACAAAATAAATATATCTGTATTTCTCCACTTCCACATGACCACCAAAAGTTATATATGTTATATTCATTTCAGCATTCATGAAAATCAGATATTACAAACTAAAATTTTAAACAGGCAGAATGTTTAAAACTAGTACATATAAAATATTATTATTCATAGATACCTAAACTTGGTGTGTGTTCATCTTTAGAAAGTGAACTGTTCAAATCAGACCAAATATGTGATGAAATGAAACTTCAAGCTCCATATATCTCATTCAACTCTCCACAAAGACCTATTACCATGTTCAACCTCTGGAGACATAAGCCGACAGTGGTTAGCCCTTACTTACACGGGTACATTTTCTGGCTCCTCCTCTTTTACTACATACATACGTGGGTATTAATTGAAAAACAAATTTTAAAGAAGAAAAAATTAGTTGACCGGCAGAAATGATAATAAAATAACAGCAAATATAGTCCTATATTTAAATATGTAATTCTGTTCAGGCTAAGAGAATTTCATGTAGATCGACATCATGCACACTGCAATGCAATGTGGGGAGAAAAAATAGTTAATGCACTTTAAGATAATTTCTGTTTTCTTTTTTCCTATTTCCATTGTGTTTTGTGTGCTTTTACAGCGTTTTTCTTATTGCTGGTGTTTTCTTAAGTTGCAGTCCGTTTGGCCTCTCAGGGCCACCGTAACAATTCCATAATTTACACAAATTTACTTTAGAGAATATAATTAATTGACAAATTTATAGAACAGTGAGGGTTCTTTTTAGAACACACCAATTTTTTTCAATTATTTATTCCAATTCAAGTCTTTCAAGTCCAATAAATAGCTTGAAAGGTTACAAAGGTAAGTGATGAACTCCAAGAGGTTAAAAAAAAGGTAGGGTTTCCCAAAATCCTGTGTTGCAGAAAGTAGTGTGTTGCACAAAAAAGGTGAGAAAAAAGCAATTAACAGTGGAAGAGAGACAGACCAGCATAACACTTAAAAATTTAGGTCTTTCCTACAAAGAAATTGCAAAGAAAGTCAAGGTGTCAGTAAGTACGGTTCCCTTCACCATCAAAAGGCACTCAGAAATTTGGGGCAAACTCTGACAGGAAGAGGTCAAGCAGACCCCAAACCACAACTGAATCAGAGGACAAGTTCCCTAGAGTTAACAGCTTGCATGATAAGTGGTTCAATGGACAATAGCTTCAAGCACAGCTTAGTAGTAAGCTGTAATAGTAAGCATGTCTCCATTTCAACTGTGAAGAGAGGACTTCGAGCTGCAGGTTTGACAGGACTAGCTGCAGCCAAAAAGCCATTGCTAAGACATCAGAATAAGACAAAGAGGCTTGCCTGGGCCATGAAGCAGACTACTGAAGACTGGAAGAAGGAATTATGGACTGATGAATCATAATTTGAAATACAGTACATCACGTAGGATCTTTGTCTTCTCTGGGCTACTCCATTTTGGGGCTGCCAGTGTCGATTATCTGTCTCCACCTCACTTCATTTCGAGCAAGATCCTCTGTCACACCAACCCTCCACATATCCTCCTTCACTATATCCAAGATCCTTCTCTGTGAACTTCATTTTTGTGTTCTGGCTGTTAGCTCCACATTCAACATCCCCTTTCCATCCTTTTATATCCACTATCCCTCCTCATCACATGTGCAGATCATCTCAATCTTGAATCTCTAGCTTTGCCTCCGAACTGCTTAACTTGACCTGTCCTTCTAAGATACTCATTTCTAATTTTGTTGCTCCTGGTCATTCCCAGTGGAAATCTTAGCATCTTCAACTCTACCATTTCACCTTCTGTCTTTTTTATCAGAGCCACCATCCCCAAAACATACATCAACTCTGCACTCTCTTCTCACCTGTCTTGGGTAGTGCCCATTGCTTTGAATGGTTGATCCCCTGTATTTAACTTATTTATCCTTGTGATTTCTTACATGTTCACCTTTCTCTCTCTTATTTACACACATGTATTCTGACTTTTTTCTACCGACTTTCATTCCTCTTCTAACCAGTCTATACCGCCATCTCTCCAGACTGTCTTCCAGTTATTCTCACTACACATCACAATGTCATTTGCGAACATTGTAGTTCATCCTGCCTTGCCCCATTTACCAACCTACCTATTCTTGTTAACAAGAAAGTGGCTCAGAGGTGATCCCTAGTGCAACATCCACCTTGGCTTGACCATTGTCTTGATGTTTTCCAAAAATTGTTTTCAAAATCTTTGATTAAATTAAATAGCAAAATGTTCCTTTAGAGTTCTTTGAGCGCTTTCTTTTTAGCACCACTCCTGTGAGTGGTGGCCTGTAAGCTCATCACATGCAGGAGGTGCCGTCTCCTGTAGTCCCACCACGCGCAGTAGGTGCCATAGGGGTCAGGTGCAATGTGTGCTGGGCAGCAGCCAGGGGCAGAGACCCTCAACTCTCACTCTGGCAGAGCTTCAACAGCATTCCTAGGGAGGTTGGAGACATTGAGTCCAAACGGACAATGTTCAGCACCTCCATTACTGAAGCTGCTGTACTGAGCTGCGACCACAAGGTGGTTGGTGCCTGTCGTGGTGGTAACCCCTGGACCAGATGGCAGGCACCAGAGGTAAAGGGAACCATGAGGCTGAAGAAGGAGTCCTCTTGGGCTTAGTTAGCCTGTGGGACTTCAGAGGCAGCTGATAGGTACTGACGGGCCAAAGCGGAACGTGGCTTGGGCAGTGGCTGAAGCAAAACTGGGTGCGAGAGAGTTCGGAGAGGCCATGGAAACAGACTTTCAGACTGCCTTGAAGAGATTTTGGCTAACCAACAGCAGCTCAGGAGGCAAAAGCGGTGCTCTACTTGCACTGTGTAGGGGTGGAGGTGCTGACTTCGACTGAGGATATTGTCGGGCAGTGGAAGGAGTACTTCAAAGACCTCCTTAATCCCACTGAGACTTTAGGTACAAGGGGGATGCCTTGTCTATGTCCAGGAAAGAGGTCACGAAGGCAGTTAAAAAACTCCTTGGTGGAAGGCCCCTTGGGGTTACCCTGAGTTCCTGAAGGCTCTCAGTATTGTAGGGCTGTCTTGGTTCAAGGGGCCTCTGGATTGGCAAACCGGGATGGTGGTTCAAATGTTCAAGAAGGGGGACCAGAGGGCATGCTCCAACTATAGGAGGATCACACTTCTCTGCCTCCCCGGGAAAGTCTAGTCTAACTCCAGGGTGCTGGAAAGGAGAGTCGGTTCATTAGGCAAACCTCGAATGCAGGAGAAACAATGCAGTTTTTGTCCCAGTCCTGGAACCTTGGACAAGCTTAACCTCTCGAGGATACATGAGGGTGCATAGGAATCTGCCCAACCAGACTATATGTGTTTTTGGATTTGGAAAAGGCATTTTGGTATACTGTTGGAGGTGCTTAGGGAGTATGGGGTATCTGGCCCAATGCTACATCTGGCCATTTGATCCTTATACACCTGTTGCAAGAGCTTGGTCCCCATAGATGGCAATAACTTGCATTAATTTCTCCTGGGTGTTGCACTTCGCCAGGGCTGCCCTTTGCCCTTTTTCTGTTCATAATTTTTATGGACAGTATTTCTAGGCATAGCCAAGTGGCTCCCACTTGGGTGGTCTCAGAATCTCAATTCTGCTTTTTGCAGATGATGTGGTTCTGTTTGCTTCATCAGGTGATGGCCTCCAGCTCACACTGGAATGGTTGGCAGCCGAGTGTGGAGCGGTGGGAATAACAATCAGCACTTCCAAATCTGAGGCCATGACCCTTAGCCAGGAAAGGTTGGAGTGCCCACTATGTGCCAGGGACAAGTTCCTGCTTTAAGTGGGGGAGTTTAAGCATCTTGGGAGGGGCACAGAGTAGAGTCGCTGCTCCTTCACATTGAAAGGAACCAACTGAGGTGGTTCAGGTATCTGACAAGGATGCCTCCTAGATGCTTCCTGGGTGAGGTGTTCCAGGCATGTCCCACTGGGAGGAGGCCCTGGGGCAGACATGCTGGAGAGATTATATTTCTCGGCTGTCCAGGGAATGCCTTGCTTTTCCCCCAGACAAGCTGGGGGTGGCTGGGGACAGGAGGGTATGGGCTTCTCTTTTTAGGCTGCTGCCCCCATCACTCTGCCATCGATAAGTTGAAGAAAATGGATGGATGGTGGATTGCTTTTCCAGCCATTTTTTTGCTCACATCCTATCTTTTTTTAGGATGAGCTAATATATTGTAAAATAAGTAGTAATCTCATGTTAAGCATTTTACACGTTTGTTACTGTGATCTATGAATAATTAATCGGTGGTAAATAATCTGCAAATTATTGGATTCTTTTCTTATATGACAACTTTTTTGGAATTAGGATTGTACTTTTTCAAATGTTTTATGCACATTCAAGATAGACGGCAATAAATTACACTGGCCCATGATTTGTGACAAGGGAGGAAGATGTAGTTATTATAAAGCTATTGCAGCTATCACAGTTTTATAAAGTGTTACCACCCATTCCTTTAGTGGAAAATCTCTATTACACAGCATATATAAGAACCACCAATAATGTTATAAAAATCCAAAATAAAATATGAAAGTCTGACAAAATTAATCTGATAGTTTATTTGATTACTTATCCTCTTACCTATCTTGGAATTGGTGAACCTTTCATAAAAGAAGGCAATTTATATTTGTATTTAAATACGTCACCAAAAGCTGTTAATGTAAATTAACCATAGGTCTTAAACCCTATTCACATGAGCATTTTACTGAGCATAACAACAGACTTCAATACACTTTAATAATAATATTATGTTCAATTTATTTACAAATACAGATGAACACGGCATGGTTTATTTTTTCCTGTACTTTTCTGAATAATAGTTTGAATTACTTTATTAAATGAAAAGCATTTTCAATGATGGCAAGAAAATTATTACAAAACAAATTGTGGCACCTTAGCATTCAGAGTTAATACATGAAATGATTTTAGCATGATAGAAAAATCTTTTTAGCTGTTTAGAAATTTCCTTCATTTTGAGCCCATAAATGAATGGATTAAGCAATGGATGATAGAGCACTATTTGTAATGTCATTATTAATCGCGCAGTTTTGGGAAAATCTGATTCTACTCGAGCTATGCTTACATCATAGATACTTAAACAGGAGAAGCTAAATAAAACTAACAAATGGGGTAAACAGGTCTCCAAAGCTTTCTTCCTCACGTCTTTACAGCTTTGATAAGTGAGGATAAAAATGTTTGAGTATGTAAAAACTATGAAGAGCATAGGTAATATTACAAGATCTATTAAAGCAACTACTCCAAATACAGTAATTAATCGTGACTTGACACACTGAAGAGTGTAAACTGCATTATTACAAAATATTCCTTTTAAGTTAAAGTTACACAATGTTGCTTCAGCACTCCCAGCTGTTAAGACTGCAATGTGACAAACAGGTACAAGCCATGCTACAGCCAAGAAAATACTCACAGTGGTTTTACTCATGATAGTTTGATATTGCAGAGGTTTACAAATAGCCACATATCTGTCATAGGCCATGGCTGCCAAGAGAAAGAACTCTGAACTGCCTAAAGTGTAAAACATAAAAAACTGAAAGAGACAGGCTGAATATGTTGTGACTTGTTTTTCAGATAAAAAGTCAATCAGCAGTTTGGGGTAAACAGTTGTGCTGTAAAGAACACAGTTCAGCAGCAAAGCAGCAATGAAAGTGTACATCGGCTCATGAAGGTTTTTATGAATCCAGATTATGTACACAATAGTAGAATTACTGCAGATTATTAAACTATATAATATAAAGAAAATGAAAAAATAAACATATCTGTACTTGTTAACTTCAACATACCCATCTAGAGTTAAATATGTAGCATTTAACACCTCATCCATTAATACTTTGAAAAAAAATTATAAAACCAGCAGTGTTAATGAAGAATAACAAATAACAAAACAAAACTGCACCAATATGCAACCTATGTTGTCTTTCCTTCATTCATTTACAGGTATTTGAACTTGAAATATATCTTGGAGTACATTCATCAGTCAAATGTGCACAGTGAATCATCTTACTCTGTGAAAGGTTTTATTAGGTTGCTTTGTCCACCAGGGAATTGTACTGTGAAGGTCACAGTAAATCAAAACTGGATTATAGATGGCAGACAGTTGGTGTCGTAAGCCACCGCCTCTGTTCAAAGATGGTCGCTCATAGTGGACATAAATGGCTTCTTTCACTACTCTTTCAAACCATATGTCTTCTCTGTCCAAAAAGAGAAGACAGATAGATTTCTGTCTATGTAAGCTGCTACACTTGTTTTTCGACAATCTACCACACATGACTTTAGCATATACCAATGTTAAACATTGGAGTAGTTCTTACAGAACAAAGCATACAGTTAGGGCTGGATCAGGTAATACAACATCCTCCCTTTGTTATGCTGCAGTAGGCCTAGAATCTTGGGGGCTTTCCATAATGCACTTTTCCTTTACTCACCTCTTTTCACTCACTATGTGCTTGTACATCACTCTGCATTTAAAGAGTTATTATTAATCTCTGTCTCTCTTCTACAGAATGACTTTTGTACTGTCTTCCTCCCCTCACCCCAACCGGTAATGGGTAGATGGTTGCCCCTACGTAAGCCTGATTCTTCTTGTTTAAAGGGGGTTTATTTTCTTCCTGTCACCAGGTGCTTGCGCATAGGGGTTACCTGATTGTTTGTGTGTATTGTTGTATTGTATTATCTTTACCTTACAATATAAAGCATTATGGGGCAACTGTTAATATTGGCAAAATCTGAATTAAATGGAAATGAGACGATTCTAGGGAAGTGAGTGACCGCCTGTCAATTCTGAACTCCTTACAGGAACACAGGACAAAGTTCAGATGGGCAAGCAAAAAGTTTTGAAAGTTAACTAGGAAACAGGCAAGGAAAGCAGACTGCACAATGGAAAATGGCAGGACTTAGGAGATTAGAATCAGTAAGTCTATTTGCAGGCAACTATAGTGGTGTAAAAAGTGTTTGGCCCTTCTTGATTTCCCATTTTTTGTATTTTTGTCACACCTAAATATTTCAGGTCATCAAACCAAATGTTAATATTAGACAAAGATAACACAGATAAACAAAAAGGGAAGTTTCCTAAATATAGGTGGCCCCCTTCAAACTCGGGTCTTCTACAAGAGGCCTGGAAGCTTCAGGGTCCTGCACAATATCTTTGCTGTTCCTATGATTGCACTCCTAGGAACAGCATCTGACAGAGATCTCAGATGATGTTCCCAGGATCTGCTGGAGCCGCTCGCCTAGCTTGGGAGTCACTGCATTGAGTGCTCTGATTACTACTGGCACTACTGTTACATTCACCCTCCACATCTTCTTAAACTCTCTGAGCCCTTGGTACTTCTCAAGCTTCTTGTGTTCCTTTTTCCTAATGTTGCTGTCATTTGTTATCATTTCGACTATCACTACGCCTATTTTCTTCTGCTTTTCTACCACCTCTATGTCTGGTTGGTTAGCCATCACCATTTTGTCCGTCTGTATCTGGAAATCCCACAGGATCTTAGCTTGGTCATTCTCCAACACCCCAGGGGGCGTCTCACATTTTGACCTCGGGACTTCGACGTCATATTTGGCACAGATGTTTCTGTTTACTATGCCAGCCACTTTGTTATGGCGGTCCATATATGCCCTGCCCGGCCAAATTACATTTGGCCCGCAGGCCAGAGTTTGACACCTATGTGCTAAATTGTCTCAGGGGCATCTTTACACTTTCTGCATCTGAGGTCTTACCTTGTGCAGTAGACCCCAGCCCGATGGATCTTGTGCTCAGAACTTGTTCTTGTGCTGCCACAGCGGTGTTCTTAGCCCTCAAGCTTTTTTGTCTGGTACTGAAGGGCCAGCATTTCCTAGTCAGGACCAACAATTCAACAGTGATCTTTTACATAAACAGGCAGAGAAGAAACCTGTTATGGTGCATGGGTGTCTCTAAGAGTCACCCATGCTCTGGGCCATCTGAACCTGGGAGTAGAGGGAATGGAGGTTGCACCCTTTGATAGTGGCCCAGATTTGGGATCTTTTTGCCTCCCTCTTCAGGTAGGAGGAGAAGTGATTCATCCATGCACAGATCTGTGGTGTTAGAAATGACTGAAAGAATAATAGGCTCTGTTTTGAGTTTTGTTCAAAAGTTATGCAAAAGTTATGCAGGCTTGTTGTGCAAACAAGCCTGCATAACTTAATAAATATGGAATTTGAAAAATAACAAACCTAGAAAGAAACACTAGGTACGAGATACATGAGTACCTATGATACGGTGATACTTTTGGTAAACAACCATTTGACTAACATGTCTGTCTCACCTGGCTCTTGTTCCCTCTCTGTTCTGTCCTCGTTCTCCATCTCCCTCTCTCTCCCTCTCTGTTCCTCTCTCTCCCTCTTTGTGCTGACAATCAAGCCAGATAAAAACACAAACACTTTTTTAATTGTAACATAAAATCAGGCTAAATGTTTATTTTTTTTAGGTTGATAAATATAAAAAGCACATTTGTTAACTTTAAGAGTAAAGAGAGAAACTATCTGTATTTCTTAATTGTAAATGGCACCAAATTGTATTCAAAATTGAGCCACACTTATGGAGCTCCACAGTTCTTTCCCTGGTGTTTTGGTTGATATCTCTTGATTTTCCTATGTCAAAGAAACAGGCTCTGTGTTTTGCCTTATATGCATCCACGGGTGTGCCACCAGTTTACTCACATGGACTCTACTAACCTATCAGAAGCTTCTTCAGCTCAGAATGGAATCGTCTGGAGTTTTCTTATTAATTAACAATAAACTTAGTGTATACTCCTAAATTTGATGAAAGTGATAAAAAACATAGACAGCTCTCTTTATTCTGACATGTAACTAATTCAAAAGATATTTCAATATTTATTTATCCAAAACAAAACAAGTTTACTCTAAATTGATGTTGTACAGTAAAAAAATGTTCTTGTTTTATGTTTTCCATAAAGTGTATGTAAATATCTGGTTTCAACTGTGAATATCCTGCTGTGTATTGAAATTCCTCTTGTTTTGCATAGAAATATACTGAACAACATACAAAGCATAATATATAAAATAACATCTACCTGAGTGTTTTCTTTGAAAGAAGCCCCTTATGTCCATTCTTGTATTCTGAAACCAATTTATTTAGCCGTGGAGGGTAACAACTGAAAATATGAAATAAACACAAATGTAAGCTAAGACTCTCTAAAGAAACAACATTGTTGTTGTTCGGCTTTTCATTTCGCCATTTGTTGATTCACTTGAAGAACAAGTAATGTAATATGGGTCAAGTGATCAGTTTGATATCAATCTTTCGTGATACACTGTCATATTTACATTGTTTGTACAGTATGAATGATTTGCTTTGGTACCTGGTCAAACTTCAGTTCTCCTCTGTCTGCCTGGCTCCACTTCTCCAACAGCAAACTCGCAGGCAGCAGCTCCCCACAACCGAGATGACAGACCTTGCCGACCGTACATACAATACACAAACATCACATTGGGGAGACAGGTCAGGCTAGGTAGCAAGGAAAAAAACATCAAAATGCGTAACACAAAAGGATAATACAGGAATGCACAGATATTAACACACCATAGCACAATAAACACAGACAAGCAACACGGGAAAGTGTTCCAGTGTGTACATCTGATCTGGGACCGCTGCAATCTTCGACTGCGCCTCCAGCTGACCCGATGTCCACATCAGAGGGGAGGTAAGCGTTGGAGGTGGCGTTGGATCCGGGGTAGGGAGGGTGATGTGTCAGCGAGTGCTTATCAGTATCAGTATATGTATGTGTGTGCGTGTCCATAGTTCAGCTGAGACCGCGTCCTTCGCCCTGCCAGGCCCTGCCAGGCCCTGCCAGTGTGCACTATGTGCTTCAAATATTGTGTGTAGTTTTTGTTTTATACAGTTGTCAGCCAGGCATCTAACTATGAAAAAATTACACTCCAAAAGACCCTGAGCTTCTGAAAAAACAACCCGGGCTTAAGCCCAGTAAGCCACCCCGCCACTGGTTAGCACATGTGATAACTTTGACTTCAGAAGGTAAAACTTGTTCAAAATCTGTGCTTGAATCACATCTTGTTTATTTAAAATCCATTATACTAGTTTACACCATAGTCAGGTACGCTTTGAAGGCTACTCTTTAAATCTCCTATTTCTGATAATTAATACCAAACTTTTTAATACAAGGCAAGTTTAATTGCTCTCTTAGGCCAAAAGACAAAATGGCTTGTTGACCACTTTATCCTTTTGACAGTTACGTCTGTGATAGTTACAACTTAGTGACACATTGTGGAGGCCATTGAAATAATAAATTCTCTCCTTCTCTCTCTTCTCTCTGGTGTGAAGACCCAAAGGTACTGGATGTTTGTTGTGATATACTACATTAGATCAGGTTCACGGATCCTGCTAATGACAGTGATACATGGGAAAACATCCCAAAAGTCCTTCATAGTAGCTACTGTGAGATAATTAGTTGTTTAGAGACTGGCTGTAGTCAGGCCACTCCTCTGAGGCTTGGCCTGTTGTTTTACACAGTGCAGGTGGGATGCAAGCTCACTAATGATACTCATTACAGTAACCTTATATCACCTATGGACTGTCAACTTAATTTCTGTCACCTAATCCTGAAGTAAAATTGCATAAACATACAGTTGGAACTTACTTTTTTCTTCTAAGACCACACACACACACACACACGGGTCTATGTGGTATGGAGGGACTATCCTACGTCAATCCGCCCGGTGGTGGTTTAAGTGGACTACCCTTTTCAAAGGACTTAGAGCCAAGGGAGTGAGGTTAAAGTGTTCGAAAAAATCTGAAAAAAATTTGGGTCACTTCAGACCTCATACACTCCCTATAGAAGTCTAGATACACTGATACACACCAACCAGACTCTATTGTGTTTTCTGGAGACATTGTCCACTTGACAACAATGTGTTTTATGAGGTCCAAAAAAACAATATTGGGTCTTTAAAGGGACAATGATGTAATATTTAAATAGCTCATCATTACCATAAATACACATCTGACAGGACACAGGATTACTGGAACATCATTTTATTAGTGTTCTTGGATCTGAACATTAATTTTAACCATAAATAAAAAAAGAAATCTATGGACAAAAATGCCCACGCTTCCCACAGAAATATAAAAATATAGAAAACAGAAAAATTAAAAACATTTAAAATGAATTTTAATAGTTTAAAGGTAAATATTAAGGGGAGAAAATATGCATTTATAATTTTTTATTTTAAATATAACCCGTCAAAAAAAAAACCCTAAATAAATTAAATGTAAAAATTATGAAATACAAACTGCTTCTGTATTTAACAAGAACTTTTTTTTTTCTTTAAACAGAACATCAGTGTTAACAACAATTGGCAATCTGACCAAGATGTAAAACCACATCTGGCTAAACAGTTATTTTAGTTCATTTTTTTTCTGCCTTTTTGCAGTTAATCCTCTGTTTCTTACAAAATCTCTTATGTTTTGAACTGTTCTTCCTGCCAACACCGGATCTTCTACCAATTTGCAATGACTGCATTCATTTTTGGTGGCTAGTTTCCCTTCGTTTATGTGGTCTTTAAAATGCCTCATCACTGCAGCAACCTCAGCCTTGGACCACATGTTTTTGGGAGCTCTTCGGGAATTGTGGGATTGAGCAGCATTTTTCTCTGGAAGATATATAAAGTAGTAGTAGTTAAAACAAACAAAAAACCAAACAAAAAAAACAAAAAACATTTGCTTGTTAAAAGAATGGATGCTACCCTGTATTAACTTCTGAAATGTGTTGCTACCATCAATATCAAAACGAGCTAAAATTCTCTTTGAAAATTTATCAAATTTCTAAAATGAGACAACATTTAGTGTTCCGCTGTGAATAAAAGACTAAATAAAAAGTTGAATAAAAGTCTCTTGATGCATGCTCAATCATCCAGGTAAGTAAATCCCAAAACGTTGATTCTGTTAATCTGGACGTAGCGTTTTCAGTGGGAGAAACATTTTGTCACTCATCCAAGTGACTTTTTGCCACCACTCTGCAGTTTGCCATATGTTGCAAAGTGATGAAACAATAATACGCTTAGAGAACCAACTGCACCCCTTACCTTCAGAGGGAGCAGCAGTCTCACTTGCTGCAGGCATTGTGAGTGGTCCTTCATCTGCTGATTACACAATTTGATTAAGTTTTAATATTTGTAACAAACATTTTATCCACAGAAACCAAGCTAGTGGTAACTTACCACAATCTACAGTGTCTTGGAGCTGCGCTGTGTTTGTGGAATCAGCTACTGCATGTACAGGCTCACTGGTGCCACACGCCGACATTGTGAGTGCTGTGTCATCATCATCTGATTCACTCTCACTGTCCTTTGTTTCAGCATCACTTAATGCAATTTCATCTGAGAAATTGTGGGGGGGGGGGGGGGGGGGGGGGAAACAAAACAAAAAACAAACAAACACAACCCCCCCAAAAACCTCACATTAACAACGAGATATGACAAAATACAGAACAAATACTGGAAATTATAGTACATAGTTTTACTATTTAAGGCCACCACTCTGCAGTTTGCCAAATGTTGCAAAGTGATGAAACAATAGACTTCAAGAACCTTAAATCATGGACATTTAACAGAATGGTCTGTGCTTTTAGGTTTTAATTCTGTTGATAAAGCATAATATTCAACTACTGCCCTAATATTTGCTCCTTTCAATACAAACCTATTTTGATCTCATCCAGTGATTTCCCCTGGATCTGGGAAAGATGTCCTTTTTCCAGTGTTAAAAGCAGTTTGGAAATCTTGGCCAGCTGTGTTGTGGGAACTGGTAATCTGTAGAATTCGCGGTGAACGCGGATATCATGACCCAGGAAATCTGCAACCTGATCAAGTTCGTTGTTTTTCAAATTAAGGACTTGTGAGAGTGTGGCAACATGTTTTCTGAGCTGTGTCGATCTTAGATACTCAGGCTGCTTTGCTCCACACTGGTGTGCATGAACACGCAAGGAGTCCATTCCTCTGTAATGACTCATTGATCGGGGTCTTGCAAAGAGGTAGATATTAGTGGCACAAATACCACAGTCAGGCCTCCTACTAACCAGTAGTGACAGAGCATCCAGCATGCTTGGTGTTAGCAGAACCGGAACATTTCTGTCCCTTTTCCCCATTATTTCTATTCTACAGAAATAGTTACAGAGTCTCTGTTCCATTTCTGAGAGCCCCATGGCAACATCTGTGTGGAGTGCTGTTTTGTCTCTTTCAAGAAAACTTTTGAGGCGCATCTTTGAAACCTCTCCAGAACGTCTTCGGTTGAACACAATGATTTGTGAGAGTGTAACTTGTGCAAGTTGGGCATAATTCTGAGCTGTGGCTTCGTTCTCCAAGCTGCAAAAGGCACTTTCTGCAGATTTTTGAAGGTAGTGATGGAGAATCCGAACATCTTCTGTAAAGGGCAATGTTGATGGCTTGTTAAACTTTGCCTCACTCAATGTGTTCAAGGCACGGTGAGACACCATCTCGGACCATTTGGAGACATACAACTTCTTGAACGCATCAGTGGACTTGATTAGGGCTTCATCCTCTGTCATGAGGGCACGACAATGGATAATGTCAGACATTTTATGCAGTGTATGTCCCAGTTTCAGCGCAAGGCTTGGAGTTTTGTATGACAGTGTCTCTTCATCAAAACCTGAAACTTTCTTTACTGCTTGCACAACTCTCTGGAAATTAGCAGGCTTAATAGCTTCTTCCATGTTATGCACTGAGAATTCTGTGCGCAGACACAACAACAAACGTCCCGCTTCACGAAGCTTCTGTCGTATATAATCATACTTTGTAGGGTCTTGTCCATGTTTATTGTAGAGGGACTGGGCAAAGTGAATAACAGTAAAGTCATTTCGCACAGCTGAGGCAATCTCATCTTGTTTCATAACAGCAAGAACCTTCCAGACTCCACTTGACACCTGCGGATAACACTGAGACTCCAGAGTTAAAGCCAGGCCGAGTACTTTGGTTCTTCCAGGTTCTTTATCCGTGTCATCTTTTGGTTTGTTCGGACATCTGCGGACATGTCTCCAAAGATCCTTGCGAACATACATCCCTTGACAATAAAAGCAATGAGCGAACTTTCCCTCTACTGCTTTAATCTTGGGTCTTCTCTTCACTTTCAGTGGTCCCACTCCACCATGCAAAACTGCAGCATTATGCTTAAAATTTCCCTTATTTCTCAATTTCTCTAACAGACTTTTACGCTCGTTTGAGTCTCTAGGCAGGGAAAATGCATGCACAACATCAGGAGCCGTTTTGTGCGTTTTCAGGTGGCGGGAAATTTTAGCTTGTGGTTTGCCACAAAAATAGCAGTAATTTCTTTTACTTAAAGTCATTTTTTCTGATTCAGTTTCGCAAAGCTCACTTTTATCTTGTGGCTTGTCCTTTGTCAAGTTGTGGATTAAATTCATTGAATCTGATTGTTCATGCGCTTTGGAGATGTCATTTTGGCATAGCAGACCTTTTGATGTGCTTGGCAATAATGAGATGTCTTCATCTGAATCTTCATCATATGACTCTGAATCTGGCACATATTCTTCTTCTGATATGCTGTGGTTGCCATCATCATCGCTTGATATTTGATCCTGAACTGAATGTGGCAATCCATCCTCCCCTGAATATTCAGAAATTTCTTCTTTCTGGAATGTAAGAACAAAAGTTATTTTAATTGATCAATACTTTAGACAGGTAAAAAATAAACTGAAAAACAAAGTCAAGCCAAATATGAATGGGATACACACCTGTGTTGACTGGTGGCAATTCTGATTTGCCAATTTTGCAAGGCAAGATTTGTGCCAGACCCCTAAACAAACTGAAACACATTTTGATAGACTTAATTTAGCTTTGCAGTTCTATTTAAGTGAAGTAGTTTTTTGTCAAAGCATTGCAGTAATGTCAAATGCTGAAAAAAAAAAAAAAAACCAAACTGTTCACACTTAAGGATATTTTAATGACTACACATACACTGCTAATCCCCCCCCCCCCCCCCCCCAAAAAAAAGGACATCCCAGATGTGAATGAAGGAATTATTCTTATTAAATACTTTGTTCTTTAGGTAGTTGAATGGCATGAAAGTGTGTAGTTGAATGTGTGTGGCCTCCAGATGCCTGTATGACTTCCCTACAATGCCTGGGGATGCTCGGGATGAGGTGGCGGATGGTCTCCTGAAGGATCTCCTCCAAGACCTGGACTAAAGCATCTGCCAACCCCTGGACAGTTTGTGGTGGATGGAGTGAGACATGATGTCCCAGATGTGCTCAATTGGATTCAGGTCTGGGGAACAGGCGGGCCAGTCCATAGCATCAATGCCTTTGTCATGGAGGAACTGCTGACATACTCCAGCCACATGAGGTCCAGTGTCGTCTCGCATTAGGTGGACCCCAGGGTCAAACGCACCAGCATGTGGTCTCACAAAGGGTCCGAGGACCTCATCTTGTTACCCAATGACAGTCAGGCTCTCTGGCAGGTACAGAAATGCCACCCCTCACCATTACTGACCCACTGCCAATATGATCATGCTGGAGGATGTTGCAGGCAGCAGAACGTTCCCCACGGCATCTCCAGACTGTCACGTGCTCAGTTTGAACCTCCTTTCAGCTGTGAGGAGCATAGGGTGCCCGTGCCGAAGTTGCCAAACTTTGTGTTTTCTGGCAAATGCCAAGCATCCTGCATGGTGTTGGGCTGCAAGCTCAATCCCCACCTGTGGACGCTGGACCCTCAAGCCACCCTCATGAAGTCAGTTTCTGACCATTTGAGCAGACAGATGCACATTTGTGGCCTGTTTGAGGTCATTTTGCAGGGCTCCTCTTGTTCCTCCTTGCACAAAGGTGGAGGTAGCGGTCCTGCTGCTGGGTTGTTGCCCTCCTTTGGCCTACTCCACATCCAGGTAGCACCTCCATGCTCTGGACACTACACTAACAGACACAGCAAACCTTCTTGCCACAGCTCACATTGATGTGCTACGCTAGATGAGCTGCACTACCTGAGCCACTTGTGTGGGTTGTAGACCGTCTCATGCTACCACTAAAATGAAATCACGGCCAGCATTCAAAAGTGACCATAACATCAGCCAGAAAGCATAGGTACTGAGAAGTGGTCTGTGGTCACCACCTGCAGAACCAGTCCTTTATTATGGTGAATTGACTATAATTTCCACTTGTTGTCTACTCTATTTGCAAAACAGCATGTGAAACTGGTTGTCAGTGTTACTTCCTAAGTGAACAGTTTGATTTCACAGAAGTGTGTTCTGACTTGGAGTAACATCGCATTGTTTAAGTGTTCCCTTTATTATTTTGAGCAGTTTATGTTATGGAATGGGGAATTGAGGACAATCCCAAGTATACCATTTTTACAAGGTCCTGCACCAATGAGGTAATACTACATTTCTTTAATTAGACGTGACCACCCATTAATTAAAAAGGGAGCAGTGTTCATTTCAGCTAGTCTTAACTTGTTGAACTCTATTAATGCTTTTTACTATACACTGTACCTATTCACTAAATGTCTCACCTTTGCACTTATAGCCAAGCCACTTGAGGGAGGAAACCGGTCCCACACACTGAATGCACTTGTCCAAAGATGATATTGTTGTACACACCAGACGATGATTGTGAAACTGTTAGCAAAATATTGCAACATTTATTTGTTTTGGACAGTTGGAAAGGTGAGGTGTTTTCAATTCAGTTGCAGATATCAACTAATAAACTTCGTCCATGTAAATCACATCACACCCAGGTGACTGCCAAACACACACACACAGCATCCATAAAGAATGATGATAGATTAAATTATTAGTTCATTAAGTGGTACACTGGATTATATTTACCCTTTCAGGCTCTGGATGTTTCAGGTCCAGATCATTGTTTGGAAAGCTGTTTGGTTGCGGCTTTAGGCAGCTCACAGTCTTCTGAATCTGGCTGGTCTCAGTCTTCGTGTGTAACAGATAGAAAATGAATATACAGTGCATTTTTGAAGACGCTTTTGAAACATTAAATAAACTGTATGAGAAAGATAAGTTTCAAGCTAATGTCTTTAAAATATTCACTGTCATGTATAGAGAATTTAAGGCCCTATGATTAAGAGACAAATAGTCAGTGTGATTTCTTTATTTTTTAAGCCATTGCTAAAGGAGTAAAACAATCACCTGTAGCAGCAACGAACTGTCACTAGGGCCCATTTATCTTCGAGGGCCAAAATTTAAAATGAATCTAACTAAAGAGGCTACACAGCAAAATCTCCAGTGTTAAATTAACACTAGAGAGTGTCTATATGGGTCCACACAACACTGTTGAGTGTTAAATGAACACTTTTGACAGTGTTATATGTTTAAAAGTAACCTAGTCAGTTTTGAAGATTAACAGTGGCTAACACTGAGCAGTGCTGATTTTCTAACACTGGAATATTTCTAACATTTTGAGTTATTTTCCAGTGTTAGAAAATCAGCACTGCTCAGTGTTAGCCATTGTTAATCTTCAAAACTGACTAGGTTACTTTTAAACATATAACACTGTCAAAAGTGTTAATTTAACACTCAACAGTGTTGTATTTAACACTCAGAGGTGTGGACCCTTATAGACACTCTCCAGTGTTAATTTAACACTGGAGATTTTGCTGTGTAGAATCACATTAAACATCAATCACTGTTAAAATTTAGAAACCAAAAGCCATTTTTTATTTCTGCATACCTGCTGATATTTTTTTAGTGCTTTTAGAGGGCTTTGATGTGGCAGCCATCACAATTGCCTGTTTTCCATTAGTACCTACCCCTGTTTTTCCAGTAGGTTATAGTACCATGTAGTTTTTCAGTAACTACTGCACCAAGGTTCCAAGTGATCCAAAGTGATCAGAAAATTTGACATAGACTGAATGCCACCAGGTGGCTGGTCAATGGTGTCACTCGATAAGTTATGAGTGCGCCTCCTTCGTGAAAATCCAAGCCATCATTTTTGAAACTCTGAAATGTTTGAAATAGCGACCAAAATTAACAGCGTGATCCCTGAATTGAACACTAAAGTATAGACTGAGCAGGCATTTTGTCACCTTGACGTCCATGCTTGCTGTGGCATTTATATCACTGGATGCTCGGCTGCATTGCTATAGTGACCCCAGGCACAGTAGGTGATACTCAATTTCAGTGAAAAACTAGATGCCCTAAGTCACGTTAAGCCAATTTGAGTAGGTACAAATGTAAAAATGGCTTACGGTATGCAATTTATCAGTTCCAAAAAGTACAATTGTAGAAATACCTTGCATCTCCAGAGCCAATCCGAGTCACCATAATTATAGTCTATTTCTTCGCCTGGACTTATGTCTCTGCTTGCAAATAAGCATAGATGGGGCTTTCCATTGATATTTAATATTTTCATCTTAGCACTTGGACTGATGTGGTTGTCGTTGACAAGTCTGCCTAATGACCCATCTTCTTGAGATGCATCCACACTGTGGGGTTAGGCAAAAAAGTATTAGCTTAACTAGTTAGTTAGGAAGCTTTTTTTTTCATAAATCAAAAGCAATGTGTAATTTAATCTTAATCAAACTACACTGATATAATACGCACCACCAGAGTTTTCCATCAAACTTGAATTCAAACATGAACACCTTCAGGCTGTCATGATAAACTCTGGGTCTCCGCTCACATTCTTCTTTTGTTATGAGTTTACCTCTGTATTCCAAAAGGAAGTCTCCTTTTTGGAATGGAACAGTCGTGAAAATGCCCCGACCTGAATTGCAGAGGCATACCAAGTGAGTGACAAAAGACAAAGTGACAAACTCCAAATCTAATCCAAACTAAAGACCAACTTACCTTTGAAGGCATTTATGTAGTGGATATCAAGTCCCAGTTTGTCCCTTCCAGCAGAAACATGACAGACTGCATCCTCCCGTGGAGGAATGCGTCTCCTTCGCATGTTCTCCTGTACGTTTTGATTGGCTGCATTACCAAAGCATATAAAGTATTACGATTATCGTCATCATTGTCATCATCATCAGTAGTAGCAGAACTAGCAGTAGTGTAGTTTACAGCATAAACACAGCTGACTTATTCATAGTCCTAATTTATGCCTTCTTTTAAAATGTTAAAGGCCTAGTACTCAAAATGGCGACATGTGACATTTCTGTAATGGCGACTGCAGAGAGTGATACAAGTACTGAGAAAGCTTAGGCATCAAAACTGTAAGAAGTTTTTTCTTCAGGCATATAAATAAATACACGACTAAATACACTTATACCCTTGCTTTTATTTTAGGGCTGTCAGCAGAATGGACAGACATTGGACAAACTGCCCGAAATTAGCTAACAGCGACATCAGGGATTTTGACTCAGACTGCGCTGGTTTAATTGTTAATCGCGTTAGTCGCGATGTCGGCATTAACACGTTTAAGCCACAATAATGCTTTAACACCGAGTAAATCCTAACACGGGTTAGCCCGCTTTTGACGCGGTTAGTCGTCAGCCCTATTTTATTTACTCAATGACAAACGCTGGGGCCGTTTTACTTCTTCAAAGACTCACTAACAGTCCATAAAGCATAAATTAAACCAGTTTAATATAGGCCTGTGCACCTATAATTTCATATAGTATTAAAGTCATGGTGCATTTTACATTAAAAAAGGCTTACCTTTGTGTTTTTAATCCGTCTTCGTATTGCCGTCGACATACACTTGTTAAAGGGCACGCGCGCGAAAGTTGTGGCGCCGTTTCCTGTAGGTACCGCCTATATATATAGCCTACCAATCACAATGACTTCCGGCCGTGTGTATTGAAAATGTGTATTAAATTGCAGTACCTACACACATCCACTCTAACTCGAAACGTCGCTGTGCAATACACTGGAATACACAAAAATCAGGTGAGGGGTATAGGTGGACTTTTAAGAAAATCAGAAAATCTTTTAATTATAGTTTAATAAATGAATTTACACTACAGTTTAAGCAAATACAGGTCAAAAGATAAATAATGACCTCATAAGAAGTAGAAAAAATTATTATTTAGACACTTAAAAATGCATTTACAAGTCATGTTTTAGGGGGACACATGAATACACAGCAAAAAGTCGAAATGTCCCCGGAGCCCAGGTACAGCGCAGGTCAAATGTCAATCCATACCACATAGACGCACTCACACACACACACACACACACACACACAAACCACAAGCGCACACAATATAACCTTACATAAGAATATATAACCTTTGTTTGGCTCCAAAATTTTACAGCCCTACAGGAATAAATCTAAAAAAATCATCAATTCATCAGTGGAAAAAAATAAAAAAATGAAACTAGTTGTAAACCAATTACATAAAAAGAGCACTGATCGAAAGAGCGTCCATTTAATATTGGAAAATTATTTGGTGATGAGTATATTATGAGTATTATGAGTGATAACCTTAGTGTGTGAAATTTAAATTTACTGCATTGAGGTAAAGCAGGACAACCACAGAGATGAGTTGACTGTCAGAGGCCATTAGAAAATAATTTGTAACCTTCACCAAAGCTGTTTCTGTCTTGTGATGAGCTCTGAAACATGACTGAAACTGTTCAAATAAACAATTTCTCTGACGATTAACAGTTACATATTTTACAACTATTTTTTACAATTACGACAATTTTTGAGATAACAGTAAGGTTGCCTATTAGTCTATTAGCTAAAACATCTAAGTGAAGAGATGGTCTTCTAAGTACTACTTCCAGCTTAGAGGTCTGTGGTACACAACCGATTAATAGTGTAATACTGAAATATATCTAACATTCATTTAGAAACTTCTTTTTATTATAGTTATTTTTAGACTGTTTTTTCCTGTATTTGATTATGTGAATTTAGAAATTCAGTAAAATATATTTACTGGCTATATTATAAAATGTATTTAATTCAAATGTTTACTTTCATGTGAGGTAATTAAAACAAAATCCTTTAAACTACTCTGAAGAGTTACAAGATTTGACCATTATATCTCCATAAAAAAACTGCTCATTTCGCAATAGTCACACCACATAATGAAATTCAGAATCACATAAACCTACATATAAATCAAACGGAAAATATATACTTTAGTCAGACCTACAATTTTTTGGTGATGTCAATCCATATGTTTTCAATATGCATTCTGAACCCTATTTCATTTACAGAGGGCTGCAATACAGATAAAAAAAACCTCGGCATGTTAATTCTCTCGCTTCCTTATGTACTTGTCCTCATGTCAAACTACTTCCTCCATATTTTCAGTTATCTTCATACATAGTCTCAGCTTTTGGATTTGATTGTGAGAACCAATAAATATGAAATCACAGTATAAAATTATGAACACATTTCTTTATTCAGAAATCTATATGGGAAAAGTGATATCAGACAGGTAGGATCTTGCTATTTTCTTACTTTCATTTAGAATTTTAAATAATGATCCGCTCTCTGTTGCACAAGGAAAAGGCCCAGTTTTTGAATCTCACACTATGACCACAGAAATCTGTGATATTATAATACAAAAGAGAAAAAGCTATATATTTTTGGTTTTCATTCAATCAATCATTTCAAATGTCCTTAAACTGTATATGAAGAAACAATATTATGAATAGGAGTAATGATAGTAATATTTTTTAATGAATGATCCAAAAATTACTGAACAGAATCACATGCTTTGAATAGCTGGAGAAGTTTATCAGTTTTTACACTGAAAAGAAAATGTCTCAGAAATGATAGGTCTTATTAAAGACCTACCAAAGATCAGATATCATTTAACACCTCTTAAATAAACACTAAAAAACAATTTTTAACAAAAGACTATAAAAGTCTACAATAGTTTACATTAGTTCAAGAGAACAACCTTTTGAGGTTTTTAGAGATTTCTTTCATTTTTAGTCCATATATTATTGGATTGCAAAGAGGGTTATATGTTATAAATTGCAATGTCATTATAAAACGTGCAGTTTTAGGAAACTCTGATTCCAGTCTAACTATAACCATATCATAAGTAACCAAACAAGAATAGTTAATTAGAACTAGCACATGAGGCAAACAGGTTTGTGCAGCTTTTTTTCTGACATTTCCACAACTCTGACAGGCAACTATAATTATCTTTATGTATGTAAAAAGTATAAAAAGCATGGGGAAAAGTGCACCATTAAATAGAACAACCATACCATATATAGATAGTTCTTTTGAAGTTACACAATAAAGATGATTTACAGAATTGTTACAAAATATACCTTTCAAAGTAAAGTTACAGAGTGGTGTAATAGAATTTCTTAGTACTGGCACTACAATCTGAATAGCAGGTAAAAACCAGGACATTATCAGGAAAATACTGACTCTTGTTCTTCTCATGATAGTTGGATATTGCAGAGGTTTACATATAGACACATATCTGTCATAAGCCATGGCTGACAGCAGTAAGAATTCTGAACTGCTTAAAACATAAAACATGAATACTTGAAAAAGACAGGCGTGATACAAAATAATCTGTTTTTCAGATAAGAAGTCAATCAAAAGCTTCGGGTAGATGACAGTGCTCAAAACAACAGAATTCACTAACAAAGCAGCAATGAAAATGTACATAGGCTCATGAAGGCTTTTTTGAACTATGATGACCCACACAATAGTGGAATTGCTGCAAATTATTAGACCGTATACCATAAACATAATTACAAAATAAATATATCTGTATTTCTCCACTTCCACATGACCACCAAAAGTTATATATGTTATATTCATTTCAGCATTCATGAAAATCAGATATTACAAACTAAAATTTTAAACAGGCAGAATGTTTAAAACTAGTACATATAAAATATTATTATTCATAGATACCTAAACTTGGTGTGTGTTCATCTTTAGAAAGTGAACTGTTCAAATCAGACCAAATATGTGATGAAATGAAACTTCAAGCTCCATATATCTCATTCAACTCTCCACAAAGACCTATTACCATGTTCAACCTCTGGAGACATAAGCCGACAGTGGTTAGCCCTTACTTACACGGGTACATTTTCTGGCTCCTCCTCTTTTACTACATACATACGTGGGTATTAATTGAAAAACAAATTTTAAAGAAGAAAAAATTAGTTGACCGGCAGAAATGATAATAAAATAACAGCAAATATAGTCCTATATTTAAATATGTAATTCTGTTCAGGCTAAGAGAATTTCATGTAGATCGACATCATGCACACTGCAATGCAATGTGGGGAGAAAAAATAGTTAATGCACTTTAAGATAATTTCTGTTTCTGTTTTCTTTTTTCCTATTTCCATTGTGTTTTGTGTGCTTTTACAGCGTTTTTCTTATTGCTGGTGTTTTCTTAAGTTGCAGTCCGTTTGGCCTCTCAGGGCCACTGTAACAATTCCATAATTTACACAAATTTACTTTAGAGAATATAATTAATTGACAAATTTATAGAACAGTGAGGGTTCTTTTTAGAACACACCAATTTTTTCAATTATTTATTCCAATTCAAGTCTTTCAAGTCCAATAAATAGCTTGAAAGGTTACAAAGGTAAGTGATGAACTCCAAGAGGTTAAAAAAAAGGTAGGGTTTCCCAAAATCCTGTGTTGCAGAAAGTAGTGTGTTGCACAAAAAAGGTGAGAAAAAAGCAATTAACAGTGGAAGAGAGACAGACCAGCATAACACTTAAAAATTTAGGTCTTTCCTACAAAGAAATTGCAAAGAAAGTCAAGGTGTCAGTAAGTACGGTTCCCTTCACCATCAAAAGGCACTCAGAAATTTGGGGCAAACTCTGACAGGAAGAGGTCAAGCAGACCCCAAACCACAACTGAATCAGAGGACAAGTTCCCTAGAGTTAACAGCTTGCATGATAAGTGGTTCAATGGACAATAGCTTCAAGCACAGCTTAGTAGTAAGCTGTAATAGTAAGCATGTCTCCATTTCAACTGTGAAGAGAGGACTTCGAGCTGCAGGTTTGACAGGACTAGCTGCAGCCAAAAAGCCATTGCTAAGACATCAGAATAAGACAAAGAGGCTTGCCTGGGCCATGAAGCAGACTACTGAAGACTGGAAGAAGGAATTATGGACTGATGAATCATAATTTGAAATACAGTACATCACGTAGGATCTTTGTCTTCTCTGGGCTACTCCATTTTGGGGCTGCCAGTGTCGATTATCTGTCTCCACCTCACTTCATTTCGAGCAAGATCCTCTGTCACACCAACCCTCCACATATCCTCCTTCACTATATCCAAGATCCTTCTCTGTGAACTTCATTTTTGTGTTCTGGCTGTTAGCTCCACATTCAACATCCCCTTTCCATCCTTTTATATCCACTATCCCTCCTCATCACATGTGCAGATCATCTCAATCTTGAATCTCTAGCTTTGCCTCCGAACTGCTTAACTTGACCTGTCCTTCTAAGATACTCATTTCTAATTTTGTTGCTCCTGGTCATTCCCAGTGGAAATCTTAGCATCTTCAACTCTACCATTTCACCTTCTGTCTTTTTTATCAGAGCCACCATCCCCAAAACATACATCAACTCTGCACTCTCTTCTCACCTGTCTTGGGTAGTGCCCATTGCTTTGAATGGTTGATCCCCTGTATTTAACTTATTTATCCTTGTGATTTCTTACATGTTCACCTTTCTCTCTCTTATTTACACACATGTATTCTGACTTTTTTCTACCGACTTTCATTCCTCTTCTAACCAGTCTATACCGCCATCTCTCCAGACTGTCTTCCAGTTATTCTCACTACACATCACAATGTCATTTGCGAACATTGTAGTTCATCCTGCCTTGCCCCATTTACCAACCTACCTATTCTTGTTAACAAGAAAGTGGCTCAGAGGTGATCCCTAGTGCAACATCCACCTTGGCTTGACCATTGTCTTGATGTTTTCCAAAAATTGTTTTCAAAATCTTTGATTAAATTAAATAGCAAAATGTTCCTTTAGAGTTCTTTGAGCGCTTTCTTTTTAGCACCACTCCTGTGGGTGGTGGCCTGTAAGCTCATCACATGCAGGAGGTGCCGTCTCCTGTAGTCCCACCACGCGCAGTAGGTGCCATAGGGGTCAGGTGCAATGTGTGCTGGGCAGCAGCCAGGGGCAGAGACCCTCAACTCTCACTCTGGCAGAGCTTCAACAGCATTCCTAGGGAGGTTGGAGACATTGAGTCCAAACGGACAATGTTCAGCACCTCCATTACTGAAGCTGCTGTACTGAGCTGCGACCACAAGGTGGTTGGTGCCTGTCGTGGTGGTAACCCCTGGACCAGATGGCAGGCACCAGAGGTAAAGGGAACCATGAGGCTGAAGAAGGAGTCCTCTTGGGCTTAGTTAGCCTGTGGGACTTCAGAGGCAGCTGATAGGTACTGACGGGCCAAGCGGAACGTGGCTTGGGCAGTGGCTGAAGCAAAACTGGGTGCGAGAGAGTTCGGAGAGGCCATGGAAACAGACTTTCAGACTGCCTTGAAGAGATTTTGGCTAACCAACAGCAGCTCAGGAGGCAAAAGCGGTGCTCTACTTGCACTGTGTAGGGGTGGAGGTGCTGACTTCGACTGAGGATATTGTCGGGCAGTGGAAGGAGTACTTCAAAGACCTCCTTAATCCCACTGAGACTTTAGGTACAAGGGGGATGCCTTGTCTATGTCCAGGAAAGAGGTCACGAAGGCAGTTAAAAAACTCCTTGGTGGAAGGCCCCTTGGGGTTACCCTGAGTTCCTGAAGGCTCTCAGTATTGTAGGGCTGTCTTGGTTCACCGGGATGGTGGTTCAAATGTTCAAGAAGGGGGACCAGAGGGCATGCTCCAACTATAGGAGGATCACACTTCTCTGCCTCCCCGGGAAAGTCTAGTCTAACTCCAGGGTGCTGGAAAGGAGAGTCGGTTCATTAGGCAAACCTCGAATGCAGGAGAAACAATGCAGTTTTTGTCCCAGTCCTGGAACCTTGGACAAGCTTAACCTCTCGAGGATACATGAGGGTGCATAGGAATCTGCCCAACCAGACTATATGTGTTTTTGGATTTGGAAAAGGCATTTTGGTATACTGTTGGAGGTGCTTAGGGAGTATGGGGTATCTGGCCCAATGCTACAGGCCATTTGATCCTTATACACCTGTTGCAAGAGCTTGGTCCCCATAGATGGCAATAACTTGCATTAATTTCTCCTGGGTGTTGCACTTCGCCAGGGCTGCCCTTTGCCCTTTTTCTGTTCATAATTTTTATGGACAGTATTTCTAGGCATAGCCAAGTGGCTCCCACTTGGGTGGTCTCAGAATCTCAATTCTTCTTTTTGCAGATGATGTGGTTCTGTTTGCTTCATCAGGTGATGGCCTCCAGCTCACACTGGAATGGTTGGCAGCCGAGTGTGGAGCGGTGGGAATAACAATCAGCACTTCCAAATCTGAGGCCATGACCCTTAGCCAGGAAAGGTTGGAGTGCCCACTATGTGCCAGGGACAAGTTCCTGCTTTAAGTGGGGGAGTTTAAGCATCTTGGGAGGGGCACAGAGTAGAGTCGCTGCTCCTTCACATTGAAAGGAACCAACTGAGGTGGTTCAGGTATCTGACAAGGATGCCTCCTAGATGCTTCCTGGGTGAGGTGTTCCAGGCATGTCCCACTGGGAGGAGGCCCTGGGGCAGACATGCTGGAGAGATTATATTTCTCGGCTGTCCAGGGAATGCCTTGCTTTTCCCCCAGACAAGCTGGGGGTGGCTGGGGACAGGAGGGTATGGGCTTCTCTTTTTAGGCTGCTGCCCCCATCACTCTGCCATCGATAAGTTGAAGAAAATGGATGGATGGTGGATTGCTTTTCCAGCCATTTTTTTGCTCACATCCTATCTTTTTTTAGGATGAGCTAATATATTGTAAAATAAGTAGTAATCTCATGTTAAGCATTTTACACGTTTGTTACTGTGATCTATGAATAATTAATCGGTGGTAAATAATCTGCAAATTATTGGATTCTTTTCTTATATGACAACTTTTTTGGAATTAGGATTGTACTTTTTCAAATGTTTTATGCACATTCAAGATAGACGGCAATAAATTACACTGGCCCATGATTTGTGACAAGGGAGGAAGATGTAGTTATTATAAAGCTATTGCAGCTATCACAGTTTTATAAAGTGTTACCACCCATTCCTTTAGTGGAAAATCTCTATTACACAGCATATATAAGAACCACCAATAATGTTATAAAAATCCAAAATAAAATATGAAAGTCTGACAAAATTAATCTGATAGTTTATTTGATTACTTATCCTCTTACCTATCTTGGAATTGGTGAACCTTTCATAAAAGAAGGCAATTTATATTTGTATTTAAATACGTCACCAAAAGCTGTTAATGTAAATTAACCATAGGTCTTAAACCCTATTCACATGAGCATTTTACTGAGCATAACAACAGACTTCAATACACTTTAATAATAATATTATGTTCAATTTATTTACAAATACAGATGAACACGGCATGGTTTATTTTTTCCTGTACTTTTCTGAATAATAGTTTGAATTACTTTATTAAATGAAAAGCATTTTCAATGATGGCAAGAAAATTATTACAAAACAAATTGTGGCACCTTAGCATTCAGAGTTAATACATGAAATGATTTTAGCATGATAGAAAAATCTTTTTAGCTGTTTAGAAATTTCCTTCATTTTGAGCCCATAAATGAATGGATTAAGCAATGGATGATAGAGCACTATTTGTAATGTCATTATTAATCGCGCAGTTTTGGGAAAATCTGATTCTACTCGAGCTATGCTTACATCATAGATACTTAAACAGGAGAAGCTAAATAAAACTAACAAATGGGGTAAACAGGTCTCCAAAGCTTTCTTCCTCACGTCTTTACAGCTTTGATAAGTGAGGATAAAAATGTTTGAGTATGTAAAAACTATGAAGAGCATAGGTAATATTACAAGATCTATTAAAGCAACTACTCCAAATACAGTAATTAATCGTGACTTGACACACTGAAGAGTGTAAACTGCATTATTACAAAATATTCCTTTTAAGTTAAAGTTACACAATGTTGCTTCAGCACTCCCAGCTGTTAAGACTGCAATGTGACAAACAGGTACAAGCCATGCTACAGCCAAGAAAATACTCACAGTGGTTTTACTCATGATAGTTTGATATTGCAGAGGTTTACAAATAGCCACATATCTGTCATAGGCCATGGCTGCCAAGAGAAAGAACTCTGAACTGCCTAAAGTGTAAAACATAAAAAACTGAAAGAGACAGGCTGAATATGTTGTGACTTGTTTTTCAGATAAAAAGTCAATCAGCAGTTTGGGGTAAACAGTTGTGCTGTAAAGAACACAGTTCAGCAGCAAAGCAGCAATGAAAGTGTACATCGGCTCATGAAGGTTTTTATGAATCCAGATTATGTACACAATAGTAGAATTACTGCAGATTATTAAACTATATAATATAAAGAAAATGAAAAAATAAACATATCTGTACTTGTTAACTTCAACATACCCATCTAGAGTTAAATATGTAGCATTTAACACCTCATCCATTAATACTTTGAAAAAAAATTATAAAACCAGCAGTGTTAATGAAGAATAACAAATAACAAAACAAAACTGCACCAATATGCAACCTATGTTGTCTTTCCTTCATTCATTTACAGGTATTTGAACTTGAAATATATCTTGGAGTACATTCATCAGTCAAATGTGCACAGTGAATCATCTTACTCTGTGAAAGGTTTTATTAGGTTGCTTTGTCCACCAGGGAATTGTACTGTGAAGGTCACAGTAAATCAAAACTGGATTATAGATGGCAGACAGTTGGTGTCGTAAGCCACCGCCTCTGTTCAAAGATGGTCGCTCATAGTGGACATAAATGGCTTCTTTCACTACTCTTTCAAACCATATGTCTTCTCTGTCCAAAAAGAGAAGACAGATAGATTTCTGTCTATGTAAGCTGCTACACTTGTTTTTCGACAATCTACCACACATGACTTTAGCATATACCAATGTTAAACATTGGAGTAGTTCTTACAGAACAAAGCATACAGTTAGGGCTGGATCAGGTAATACAACATCCTCCCTTTGTTATGCTGCAGTAGGCCTAGAATCTTGGGGGCTTTCCATAATGCACTTTTCCTTTACTCACCTCTTTTCACTCACTATGTGCTTGTACATCACTCTGCATTTAAAGAGTTATTATTAATCTCTGTCTCTCTTCTACAGAATGACTTTTGTACTGTCTTCCTCCCCTCACCCCAACCGGTAATGGGTAGATGGTTGCCCCTACGTAAGCCTGATTCTTCTTGTTTAAAGGGGGTTTATTTTCTTCCTGTCACCAGGTGCTTGCGCATAGGGGTCACCTGATTGTTTGTGTGTATTGTTGTATTGTATTATCTTTACCTTACAATATAAAGCATTATGGGGCAACTGTTAATATTGGCAAAATCTGAATTAAATGGAAATGAGACGATTCTAGGGAAGTGAGTGACCGCCTGTCAATTCTGAACTCCTTACAGGAACACAGGACAAAGTTCAGATGGGCAAGCAAAAAGTTTTGAAAGTTAACTAGGAAACAGGCAAGGAAAGCAGACTGCACAATGGAAAATGGCAGGACTTAGGAGATTAGAATCAGTAAGTCTATTTGCAGGCAACTATAGTGGTGTAAAAAGTGTTTGGCCCTTCTTGATTTCCCATTTTTTGTATTTTTGTCACACCTAAATATTTCAGGTCATCAAACCAAATGTTAATATTAGACAAAGATAACACAGATAAACAAAAAGGGAAGTTTCCTAAATATAGGTGGCCCCCTTCAAACTCGGGTCTTCTACAAGAGGCCTGGAAGCTTCAGGGTCCTGCACAATATCTTTGCTGTTCCTATGATTGCACTCCTAGGAACAGCATCTGACAGAGATCTCAGATGATGTTCCCAGGATCTGCTGGAGCCGCTCGCCTAGCTTGGGAGTCACTGCATTGAGTGCTCTGATTACTACTGGCACTACTGTTACATTCACCCTCCACATCTTCTTAAACTCTCTGAGCCCTTGGTACTTCTCAAGCTTCTTGTGTTCCTTTTTCCTAATGTTGCTGTCATTTGTTATCATTTCGACTATCACTACGCCTATTTTCTTCTGCTTTTCTACCACCTCTATGTCTGGTTGGTTAGCCATCACCATTTTGTCCGTCTGTATCTGGAAATCCCACAGGATCTTAGCTTGGTCATTCTCCAACACCCCAGGGGGCGTCTCACATTTTGACCTCGGGACTTCGACGTCATATTTGGCACAGATGTTTCTGTTTACTATGCCAGCCACTTTGTTATGGCGGTCCATATATGCCCTGCCCGGCCAAATTACATTTGGCCCGCAGGCCAGAGTTTGACACCTATGTGCTAGATTGTCTCAGGGGCATCTTTACACTTTCTGCATCTGAGGTCTTACCTTGTGCAGTAGACCCCAGCCCGATGGATCTTGTGCTCAGAACTTGTTCTTGTGCTGCCACAGCGGTGTTCTTAGCCCTCAAGCTTTTTTGTCTGGTACTGAAGGGCCAGCATTTCCTAGTCAGGACCAACAATTCAACAGTGATCTTTTACATAAACAGGCAGAGAAGAAACCTGTTATGGTGCATGGGTGTCTCTAAGAGTCACCCATGCTCTGGGCCATCTGAACCTGGGAGTAGAGGGAATGGAGGTTGCACCCTTTGATAGTGGCCCAGATTTGGGATCTTTTTGCCTCCCTCTTCAGGTAGGAGGAGAAGTGATTCATCCATGCACAGATCTGTGGTGTTAGAAATGACTGAAAGAATAATAGGCTCTGTTGGATCAGGGAAATTATTTTACTGCTATTGTTGAATAATTGTCATCAGTACCATTGCATTAATAATATAATCTGGAGTTTATATTGCATTCAGGGGTTAAACAGTGTCTCTTTCAGAAAGACTGAGTTGCAGGCTGACAGGAAGTTGTATGCAGAAGTGAAAGCAGGAAGTTATTTTGAGCAGCAGGCTAAGACGAGGCTTTAACAATGTAACAGATAGCTTTAAGAAGGCTTTAAGGTTTTATGCACACAGGTATTAAATTAACTTTGTATTTCAGGTGCAGTTATAACTATTTTATACATATTGCATATCTGTGCTTATTTGAGTTGATGTTCAGGTTCTTTAAAGGTCTTAAGCTTCATCTAGTGAGAGTGTCTAGATGATCCATGCTGAGGGAAAACTAGAACATAGAAGGAATTGCAATACATGCTTACAAAACACTTATATATCAGATCATTTTATATTAAGGTTTTAGTAGAGGTTCTTGGTTAAAACATTTATTTAGTAGAAGACATACACATAGTCTCAGTGAGCCTCTGTCCTGGTGAAAGGTCAGAAGTGCAACAGGTGAATTGAGAAAGAGCATGTGAGGTCGTGACACACACACATGAGTTAGATTTATTTAGAGGAGAGAGAGGTTACTCATGTCTGGCTGTAACTGCAAAAGTGTCTCGGTAAAAGAGGAACCGTTCCTTGTTGTCTCGGCAAGAAAGAGGAACAAGACAAGAACTGAAAGGTAGACAGGAAGGGCCAGCCATGAAAATAGAAGATGATCTTCTGGGTTAAAAGTCTGATCTATGTATAAAATGTATCTGTGACGCATGAAGGGGCGTCAGTAAATCAAACCCTGATGCTATAAAATATCTGTTCATGCTTTGATTAAGTCGAGGACTACTGGCTGTCTGCGTACAGAGTGTCTTCCCACACGTGTGTTCATTAAAATCATTGTTGGACCAAGATCCTCTGGACCAAGAGTAGTTTGTACTCTCCTTCCTCAATTTTGAACCTTAACATTTGGGGGCTTCGTCCGGTGGTTGAGGAGGGAGAATTGGAGGTTTAGATGGAGAAATTTGGTGGTCTCTGAGGTGGTCTGACGGGCAGACATGAATTCCAGTGGTCGAAGTGAGTGGGCATAAGCCGGCTTATCCAAAAGGTAAGGCACTACCTGGTGAATTATTTCCAAAGTGTGCCAAATTGGACATGATAAAATTTAAGTCTACTCACTGAAGTTACTGGTGGATGTCTGTTTTGATTTTGATGAAAAATCTCATGAGTTGAAGCAGTTAGAGTTCTGCTAAGAAGAAATGAAAGCAGTAAAGTCTGCTAAAGCAGTTAGAGTCTGCCAGGAAAAGTTTAAATACTGGGTTGAAGTCCCAAAGAAATTGAGTTAGAGTCTCAAGTAGTTTGGTAGGGAATTGGTTATTGTGTTGGTTAGAGTCCAAATTTGGTCATAAGAGTGGACCTGAGCGGTCATTTTGTGAGTTGGAGTCTCCATTGACCACTAGGTTGCACCTGCCTCAGTTATACACTTGTTTCGGGTGTTGATTGTTGTTTCAAAGTATTATAAATTATTCTAGAACGGCAGTTCGAGTCTGCTAGGAAGCGCAGAGCCCGGAGGTTACGCTCCCTCCTTGTCGTGGACGCGCGACATTGACCTGTCGGCGAACAGGGTTAGTTCAGTTTGGCTTAACTGTGGGGTACAGGGCATCCTGGAATTAAGCTAGGAGTTAGAGTCTCCTTACCGTTTGGAACGGTACCTGCGCTTTTTTGGTCAGAAGAAGTTGGACTTCGGGCGTGTAACTTTAACCTAAAACTTCAAAGTTTGGGTTGGTTGACGCTTTTAAATTGAGTTAGGGATTTTAGAAATGAGGCCAGAAACAGTTAAAGTCTTGATACTGGTTAATTGGTCGCAAAAAACTCAGGGAGTTTATCCGCTGGGCGGTTATTTTAAATTTGTCTAAATTGTGTAGGCGCTAAAGCTGACAGATCTGACAGTGGTTGTAAATATAAGACGTCGTTGTAATATAGAATAAGAAAATTTGGTGTGAGAGATCTCTGTGTGTCGAGTCAGTAATGCACTGACTGCCTGCTGCTATTTTTAGACGGTGTGTGTGAGTGTGAAAATGCAAATGAGTAAGCAGTGAACTGTTTAAGCCACCGTTGGTTTTACAAATACTGCTGCAAACATTGTTGAGTGTGTGTTTAAAATGCCATTTATGTTTATTAGAGGACTATAAATAAAGTTTTGAGTTGCCGTAGGGGATGTATAGTAATTGACTGAAGTTGGATGTAGATATATAAATATATTGAGTGCACTGTGTATACTTAAGATTAACATATTACTTTCAGTAGTAACTTCTCTCCAGCAATAGTTGCTGGTGTGTTTTATTTTTTCAATTTCTTGTGTGAATGCGGTGACTAGAAGGTTTTGAATGATGAATAAAGGTGTGAGAGGTATTTCTTGGGTGATGTAAAGTAGGATGTTTTAAAGTTTGAAAGTGTTTTTAATTTAAGAGATGCATGAGTGATGTTATAAGAGTTTAGTTTATTTAAAAGGTGTGTGTGTGAGAGGATTATGAAATCATTGTGTGAATGATGCTACATTTTAGATCAAAAGTTAGTAGAATTACAGAGGGTTTGTAGATTGTAAATACAAAATAAGTTTGATTAGCCTGAAGAAACAGCAGAGCAGCTGCGTGCTGTGTGTGTGTAACAGGAAATGGTGTGGGTGACAGGAAGTTTGCATGCCCATATAAGGTGACGAGTGAGCACCCAGAGAGAGAAACAGATGAGTTAAACTCTAGGCAGATAAAGCGAATGGAGGTTTTGAGAAAAGAAATGAAAAGGATATTAATTGTATGTTTTAGTGTGTCAAAACAGATTACAGATAAATAAAGGTGGACTTCTCTCAACCTGGAATTTTGAGTACGGCGCCAAAACCACTAGAGTAGCATAATTGGGAGAAAACAGGCCAGATTTTGGCTTAAAATTTTACAGCTTGACCTCGCACTTGTCCCCATCCTGAGAAGAAGCTCAAAGGACAGTTAATCTCCTGATGAAGACCGACAGAACATCGTGGACTTGAGAAAAATTAATAGCAGGCAAAAGACAGTGCAACTGAAACCACATTGACGACACCAGCAGCAGCATGTAAGGAACCACGAGGTGGAAACATGTACTGTAAATTACAGGCTGGGCAGTTGAACAGTGGGATAATGAACGGTGGTAAAGCACTGGACACTGATTGTCAGATTTGTCTTGCTTGGAGTAATCTTGAAAGGGACGAGTGAAAGGATCAACAGAAAAGAAGAAACCACGTGATGAAACATGCACGGTGGACAGCAGGCTGGTAAGAACAGTGTGACATGACTGTTTAAAGGCACTGAATGTGGTATTTTGCCAGGCTGGGACTTGATCCAAAAGGAAAATACTGAAGAGAAACAGAGAAGAAACAGACTGTGTTTGCTGGAATTCAAGACAACAAAAGGACACTGAGAGAAGAGGACAGTGACCAGTGAGAGGTGAAGCCGGACGAGTTCGACTGTGAGAATACAGGGTGTAATTGGACTGAAAGTGAAGCCTGAACTCATGATGGTTTAGAGATGTCCACCGTCACAAACAAAGAGGTAAACAAGAATAGAAAACACACATAGACAAAGTGTTACATGTGAAATTATTTTTGGAAAGAATCAGAAGTGAGATAATTTTGAATTAAGAAATCAGAGAAAAGATGCATGAATTAAACCTGACTATAACATACAGAGGCAATGAAGAAAGCAGCTTACACTCACTGAACATTAACAAAATACATAGGAAAAGCAATGAAGACCTGCTTACACGTATATACATGACATAAGTTGGGATTTCTGACCAGAGAAAGGGAAACGGGTAGTTTAAGTACTTATGATAATAATGAAAATGTCTCAGTTGTGTTTCTTTAGGGGCTAAACAGACCTGGATCAATTCTCCCATGCAGCGGTCGGAAGAAACCTGTAGGTTAACTTGACTGGACATGCCAAGGCAAGTTTCTGGTTGAATTGTTTACAGCGCCATGTCTCCATAAACCTGACAAGTGGGCCCTAACTTCTGGCTGAGGAGCAGGGACGCGGTTAATAAGGTGGGAGCTTAAAATTTGGGTTAGCAAATTTGGGAAAGAAACTGACGGCTTAAGTGGAGAATTGTGCAGGAGTCTGACACACTGCAAAAGCAACATATGCAAATTCACACACACAAACAGAAAATGCATTAACCTTATAAAGACAAGACAAGCTCATGGAGTTTAATGCATAGACACTGATTAAACCTGGCTAAGAACACAAACATATGCAATGAAGAACAGCTTGCTATTTTGTATGAATGAGTTGGGAATGTTTAAACATATGTTTCTGTTGTTACAGCAACTCATTGAGAGATGACTCAGTATGCAAATTAGTTGGAGTGAGTGGTGACGTAGGAGCTTCCTGTGTGTGTGTGACTGAGGAAGTGACTTTCAGAAGAGGAAGCATAGCAGAGACGAGAAGTGCAGATTGGGGTAGGGAATTTATAGTTTAGTGATTATATGATGTCGTAAGGGGTCTTATGCTGAATTTAAGAGCATAAGGGGGTGATTTTTGTGTGCAAATTGTGTGGTTTTAATGAGACTTTCGGTGTATTGAGGAGGTGAAATTATGTGGTGGCAAAATACTTGTGTGTTTAAGGTTGTTGAGGTTGTTGTGGTAATGGGTTGATTTTGTCAGTTAGGTTTGGGTTGGTGTTTTTGTTTTTAATAGAGGGAGTTTTAGGAAACATGGACATGTCTGGGAGGGGCCCATTATTTTGTAACAGTGCACTTAAAGAAAACCTGTCAGGTGATTTTGTTTTGTTTTTATGAGCTAACAATCAGCTCTATTTTTTCATTTCTGTTTTAAGCAGGCCTGCAACAGTGAATAACGGCGCTGAAAATTCTCGGGAAGAGCAAATATAAGGCGGCTTTCCAGATTACAATTGGCTGAGGAAAAAGCTACCTGGGGACGATTCAGGTCGTAAGTCCCTGTAAAAAGGATTTTATGCGAGTCAATCCAGTCCAAAAGCATAAAGAAATATTTTCCTATGGAAAATAAAAATGACTGAGCTCATTTTGCTGAGGGTGGAGTATCTGATCGTGCGGGAAGCTCCACTATCAGCAAATACATGGTGTGACTGCATGTGAGTGAATGTGTGACTGCATGTGAGTGAGGATGAATTAATGTGGACAAACAATTGTTTTTACCAGAGAAAATTTGTTGACTGGGGTTAGATTATGGGATTATAGTATATTGTTGGGAGAATGCCAAATGTTAAAGGGGAAACATTTTAATGTAACTCAGTTACCATTAATTGAAGAAACACATGACTGATAACTGTTCTGTTTTAAGTTTATTTTTATGACATAGATTGGATCATGAGTGGGGAAAACTGAGCATTTTAAGTTTTGTATAGTATCTTGACACATGAAATGTATCAAGATAAAGGGGGGTTTAGGGTTTAATAATTTAATTGTTTAATAATTTAGGATCATTTCAGGACCTTTTGGGTTTTTGATCATTTGGATATGGTAAAACTGAAACTGTTATTTTTAAGTTAAGGTTAAAGGATTAAAAGTGAACTTGTCACGGTTTGCGGGCCAAGCCGTGTGGAGTTGTAGAAAAGGACCCAAAAGGCGGCAGCTCTGGTGCAGGTGAATATTTATTTACAACGGTGGGCATAAAACTGTACTGGTGGAAAAACAAGAAACCGGAAACCTAAACTGGGTAAGCTAATAACACGAACCAGAAACGAGGATGCAGGGAGGTCCGGGGAAATACACAAGAGACGCAGGGAGACCGAGGGGAAACAACACAGACGAACCAGCAACTACCATAACAGAAGACACAACTTAAATACACCCAGAGAACACAGGGAGATTACACACAGGTGGGGAACACAGGTGACACTGATAAACATAACGAGACAGGGCAGGAGTGAACACAACATTACGCATACTGACGAGAGACTGTCAAAGTAAAACAGGAAGTACACAGAGGTTCAGACAGGAGGAGAGAAAGCACGGGGAGAACACAGACATAACAGGCTGGGGGAAACATGGAATAAACACAAAGAGAGACGAGAGCTCATAAATACACAGAGGGGCACAAGGGGGTAAGAGTCACAAAGGGAAAAAACACTTAGGGAACACCACAACAGGACACCTCAGAAAACCTGGCCTAAATAAGGAGCGAAAATACAAGGAACCAAGAATACTGGGCCAACATGGCCCAGGACCATGACAGAACTGAATCCTGTTTAGAAGATACAATGCCGGTTTTTCAAAGCTGTGAATAAGTCTTAGAGGGAAAATTAGTGAGGGTTGAAGGAGTAGAACAGCTTTGATTTCTTTTTGATTTCTAGAAGTAGTGGTTATAATGTAGGCTTACACATACAGATATTACATAGGAGGTATTTTTAGGATAAAGGGGAGAGCTTATAAATAGAAATGATTTTTATACATATTGCATTTTTGAGATGAGTTATTGAAGTTATTGAAGGATTGCACACGCTTACAGACACAGAGTTAAGAAACACACATGACAGTATTGATTCCAGGCAAAAGGCCCTAAATTCATTTAGCTTTTGACTGAACTTAAAAGAAGGACCAAAGAGGAAGGAAAGCATATATTTTGGTTAAGTCCGATAAATTGGAATTAGAAGGTATTGTTACATTAAAAGGAGCAAAATGAAATAAAAAGGCTATACCAAAATGGGTTATAACATAGGAAATGTGAGGTTTTAAAATGAAGTTAGTGTTAACACACAGGAGTTGTTTCAAGGCAGCAGTTAGCTATGTTGAAATGTATGCAGGAGTAATTGCTTATATGCTTAAACTTAATTGATTAAAGTGGTTGTTTTCTTTTGGAGCTTTTAGTAGAATAGGCGCTTATAATGATTTTCTTGTTAAAAAGGTGACTTAAGATCAGAGTGAAGGCACTTGCAGCAGCGACAGTTTGTGTGTACAGGATGTTGATGATCAAATAAGGGAAAATAGAGCAAGCAACCGGACGTGAAAGCAGCGCTTTAAGAGTTTTAAAGTGATGAGGAACGTTGAAGAATATACATAGATACAAGTCAATAAGTTAAGAGCATAATTAGGATCATGCTTTTGATTAAAGAGTCCCAAATAGGATAAGTTAGGGAGATGCAGGAAAAGGTGTTTTGTTTCCTTTGCAGAAGATCGATCTCGGCGACCACAGGAGGGGCAAGGATCCTGGAGATCTCGAGGCCTGCTCAACCACCAGAGAGGGTCTGAGCGAGGACACAATGTATTGCGACCTCTGGTGTTCCAGAGGTCGAGAGAGGGAGTGTGGATCAGGGAAATTATTTTACTGCTATTGTTGAATAATTGTCATCAGTACCATTGCATTAATAATATAATCTGGAGTTTATATTGCATTCAGGGGTTAAACAGTGTCTCTTTCAGAAAGACTGAGTTGCAGGCTGACAGGAAGTTGTATGCAGAAGTGAAAGCAGGAAGTTATTTTGAGCAGCAGGCTAAGACGAGGCTTTAACAATGTAACAGATAGCTTTAAGAAGGCTTTAAGGTTTTATGCACACAGGTATTAAATTAACTTTGTATTTCAGGTGCAGTTATAACTATTTTATACATATTGCATATCTGTGCTTATTTGAGTTGATGTTCAGGTTCTTTAAAGGTCTTAAGCTTCATCTAGTGAGAGTGTCTAGATGATCCATGCTGAGGGAAAACTAGAACATAGAAGGAATTGCAATACATGCTTACAAAACACTTATATATCAGATCATTTTATATTAAGGTTTTAGTAGAGGTTCTTGGTTAAAACATTTATTTAGTAGAAGACATACACATAGTCTCAGTGAGCCTCTGTCCTGGTGAAAGGTCAGAAGTGCAACAGGTGAATTGAGAAAGAGCATGTGAGGTCGTGACACACACACATGAGTTAGATTTATTTAGAGGAGAGAGAGGTTACTCATGTCTGGCTGTAACTGCAAAAGTGTCTCGGTAAAAGAGGAACCGTTCCTTGTTGTCTCGGCAAGAAAGAGGAACAAGACAAGAACTGAAAGGTAGACAGGAAGGGCCAGCCATGAAAATAGAAGATGATCTTCTGGGTTAAAAGTCTGATCTATGTATAAAATGTATCTGTGACGCATGAAGGGGCGTCAGTAAATCAAACCCTGATGCTATAAAATATCTGTTCATGCTTTGATTAAGTCGAGGACTACTGGCTGTCTGCGTACAGAGTGTCTTCCCACACGTGTGTTCATTAAAATCATTGTTGGACCAAGATCCTCTGGACCAAGAGTAGTTTGTACTCTCCTTCCTCAATTTTGAACCTTAACAGGGCATCTTTACACTTTCTGCATCTGAGGTCTTACCTTGTGCAGTAGACCCCAGCCCGATGGATCTTGTGCTCAGAACTTGTTCTTGTGCTGCCACAGCGGTGTTCTTAGCCCTCAAGCTTTTTTGTCTGGTACTGAAGGGCCAGCATTTCCTAGTCAGGACCAACAATTCAACAGTGATCTTTTACATAAACAGGCAGAGAAGAAACCTGTTATGGTGCATGGGTGTCTCTAAGAGTCACCCATGCTCTGGGCCATCTGAACCTGGGAGTAGAGGGAATGGAGGTTGCACCCTTTGATAGTGGCCCAGATTTGGGATCTTTTTGCCTCCCTCTTCAGGTAGGAGGAGAAGTGATTCATCCATGCACAGATCTGTGGTGTTAGAAATGACTGAAAGAATAATAGGCTCTGTTTTGAGTTTTGTTCAAAAGTTATGCAAAAGTTATGAAGGCTTGTTGTGCAAACAAGCCTGCATAACTTAATAAATATGGAATTTGAAAAATAACAAACCTAAAAAGAAACACTAGGTACGAGATACATGAGTACCTATGATACGGTGATACTTTTGGTAAACAACCATTTGACTAACATGTCTGTCTCACCTGGCTCTTGTTCCCTCTCTGTTCTGTCCTCGTTCTCCATCTCCCTCTCTCTCCCTCTCTGTTCCTCTCTCTCCCTCTTTGTGCTGACAATCAAGCCAAACACCAACATCATTGAAACCAGATATTTACAAACTCTTCAGATAAAAACACAAACACTTTTTTAATTGTAACATAAAATCAGGCTAAATGTTTATTTTTTTTAGGTTGATAAATATAAAAAGCACATTTGTTAACTTTAAGAGTAAAGAGAGAAACTATCTGTATTTCTTAATTGTAAATGGCACCAAATTGTATTCAAAATTGAGCCACACTTATGGAGCTCCACAGTTCTTTCCCTGGTGTTTTGGTTGATATCTCTTGATTTTCCTATGTCAAAGAAACAGGCTCTGTGTTTTGCCTTATATGCATCCACGGGTGTGCCACCAGTTTACTCACATGGACTCTACTAACCTATCAGAAGCTTCTTCAGCTCAGAATGGAATCGTCTGGAGTTTTCTTATTAATTAACAATAAACTTAGTGTATACTCCTAAATTTGATGAAAGTGATAAAAAACATAGACAGCTCTCTTTATTCTGACATGTAACTAATTCAAAAGATATTTCAATATTTATTTATCCAAAACAAAACAAGTTTACTCTAAATTGATGTTGTACAGTAAAAAAATGTTCTTGTTTTATGTTTTCCATAAAGTGTATGTAAATATCTGGTTTCAACTGTGAATATCCTGCTGTGTATTGAAATTCCTCTTGTTTTGCATAGAAATATACTGAACAACATACAAAGCATAATATATAAAATAACATCTACCTGAGTGTTTTCTTTGAAAGAAGCCCCTTATGTCCATTCTTGTATTCTGAAACCAATTTATTTAGCCGTGGAGGGTAACAACTGAAAATATGAAATAAACACAAATGTAAGCTAAGACTCTCTAAAGAAACAACATTGTTGTTGTTCGGCTTTTCATTTCGCCATTTGTTGATTCACTTGAAGAACAAGTAATGTAATATGGGTCAAGTGATCAGTTTGATATCAATCTTTCGTGATACACTGTCATATTTACATTGTTTGTACAGTATGAATGATTTGCTTTGGTACCTGGTCAAACTTCAGTTCTCCTCTGTCTGCCTGGCTCCACTTCTCCAACAGCAAACTCGCAGGCAGCAGCTCCCCACAACCGAGATGACAGACCTTGCCGACCGTACATACAATACACAAACATCACATTGGGGAGACAGGTCAGGCTAGGTAGCAAGGAAAAAAACATCAAAATGCGTAACACAAAAGGATAATACAGGAATGCACAGATATTAACACACCATAGCACAATAAACACAGACAAGCAACACGGGAAAGTGTTCCAGTGTGTACATCTGATCTGGGACCGCTGCAATCTTCGACTGCGCCTCCAGCTGACCCGATGTCCACATCAGAGGGGAGGTAAGCGTTGGAGGTGGCGTTGGATCCGGGGTAGGGAGGGTGATGTGTCAGCGAGTGCTTATCAGTATCAGTATATGTATGTGTGTGCGTGTCCATAGTTCAGCTGAGACCGCGTCCTTCGCCCTGCCAGGCCCTGCCAGGCCCTGCCAGTGTGCACTATGTGCTTCAAATATTGTGTGTAGTTTTTGTTTTATACAGTTGTCAGCCAGGCATCTAACTATGAAAAAATTACACTCCAAAAGACCCTGAGCTTCTGAAAAAACAACCCGGGCTTAAGCCCAGTAAGCCACCCCGCCACTGGTTAGCACATGTGATAACTTTGACTTCAGAAGGTAAAACTTGTTCAAAATCTGTGCTTGAATCACATCTTGTTTATTTAAAATCCATTATACTAGTTTACACCATAGTCAGGTACGCTTTGAAGGCTACTCTTTAAATCTCCTATTTCTGATAATTAATACCAAACTTTTTAATACAAGGCAAGTTTAATTGCTCTCTTAGGCCAAAAGACAAAATGGCTTGTTGACCACTTTATCCTTTTGACAGTTACGTCTGTGATAGTTACAACTTAGTGACACATTGTGGAGGCCATTGAAATAATAAATTCTCTCCTTCTCTCTCTTCTCTCTGGTGTGAAGACCCAAAGGTACTGGATGTTTGTTGTGATATACTACATTAGATCAGGTTCACGGATCCTGCTAATGACAGTGATACATGGGAAAACATCCCAAAAGTCCTTCATAGTAGCTACTGTGAGATAATTAGTTGTTTAGAGACTGGCTGTAGTCAGGCCACTCCTCTGAGGCTTGGCCTGTTGTTTTACACAGTGCAGGTGGGATGCAAGCTCACTAATGATACTCATTACAGTAACCTTATATCACCTATGGACTGTCAACTTAATTTCTGTCACCTAATCCTGAAGTAAAATTGCATAAACATACAGTTGGAACTTACTTTTTTCTTCTAAGACCACACACACACACACACACGGGTCTATGTGGTATGGAGGGACTATCCTACGTCAATCCGCCCGGTGGTGGTTTAAGTGGACTACCCTTTTCAAAGGACTTAGAGCCAAGGGAGTGAGGTTAAAGTGTTCGAAAAAATCTGAAAAAAATTTGGGTCACTTCAGACCTCATACACTCCCTATAGAAGTCTAGATACACTGATACACACCAACCAGACTCTATTGTGTTTTCTGGAGACATTGTCCACTTGACAACAATGTGTTTTATGAGGTCCAAAAAAACAATATTGGGTCTTTAAAGGGACAATGATGTAATATTTAAATAGCTCATCATTACCATAAATACACATCTGACAGGACACAGGATTACTGGAACATCATTTTATTAGTGTTCTTGGATCTGAACATTAATTTTAACCATAAATAAAAAAAGAAATCTATGGACAAAAATGCCCACGCTTCCCACAGAAATATAAAAATATAGAAAACAGAAAAATTAAAAACATTTAAAATGAATTTTAATAGTTTAAAGGTAAATATTAAGGGGAGAAAATATGCATTTATAATTTTTTATTTTAAATATAACCCGTCAAAAAAAAAACCCTAAATAAATTAAATGTAAAAATTATGAAATACAAACTGCTTCTGTATTTAACAAGAACTTTTTTTTTTCTTTAAACAGAACATCAGTGTTAACAACAATTGGCAATCTGACCAAGATGTAAAACCACATCTGGCTAAACAGTTATTTTAGTTCATTTTTTTTCTGCCTTTTTGCAGTTAATCCTCTGTTTCTTACAAAATCTCTTATGTTTTGAACTGTTCTTCCTGCCAACACCGGATCTTCTACCAATTTGCAATGACTGCATTCATTTTTGGTGGCTAGTTTCCCTTCGTTTATGTGGTCTTTAAAATGCCTCATCACTGCAGCAACCTCAGCCTTGGACCACATGTTTTTGGGAGCTCTTCGGGAATTGTTGTTGCACGTTGTTGTTTGATGTTTCTCAAGTACTTAAACTCATACTGTTCACAGATGACACCAACATATTTTTCAGTAGCGATGATTATACTGATCTTGTAATGACTGTAAACAGGGAGCTAAAATTAATAAAAAAATGGATGGACATAAATAAATTATCATTAAATATAAATAAAACTAAAGCAATGTTTTTTGGTAATTTAAAATATAATATAGAATTACCAATTATCATTGAAGGTGTACCAATTGATAATGTGAGTGAAAACAAATTTTTGGGAGTTATAATTGATAACAAAATTTCATGGAAACCCCACGTCAGACACATAAAAACCAAAATTTCCAGAAGCCTCGCAGTTTTGAACAAAGTGAAACAATTCCTTGATAAAGATGCACTTCGTACTCTGTACTGTACCCTGGTTCTTCCATATCTTACATATTGTGTGGAAGTGTGGGGAAATACATATAAAAATACAACTAATCCATTAGTCACAGTACAGAAACGAGCACTGCGTATTATTCACAAGGCTGGTTATCTAGATCATACTCACAAATTCTTTCTTCAGGCAAAGTTACTTAAATTCCAGGATCTGGTTAATTACAATACATCCATAATTTTGTATAAAGCTTTTACTAAACTTTTACCGGCAAATTTACAAACTAGATTTGAAATTCGAGAAAAGGTTTATAATGTGAGAGGCTTTGGAGAATTCAAATTACCCAGAACTCGAACAACCCGTAAAGGCTTTTGTGTGTCTGTATGTGGTGTGAAAATCTGGAACAGTCTGAGTTTACAATTGAAACAATGCAAAAATATTCATAGATTTAAATTTCTCTACAAACAGTTGGTCTGGTCACAGTATACTCAATGATGGGTTTTAGTGTGCTCTGTAATGTCTGTCCTCTTACCATTGCTGATATGGATTCCAAAATAAAAAAAATAAAAATAAAGTGTGCGTATGTATGTACATATATGTACTTGTGTGTGTAGATATATATGTATGTATATGTATGTGTGTCTG
Source organism: Diplotaxodon limnothrissa (assembly GCF_057381915.1). Lineage (NCBI taxonomy): Eukaryota > Metazoa > Chordata > Actinopteri > Cichliformes > Cichlidae > Diplotaxodon > Diplotaxodon limnothrissa. Next base: position 9,305,014 of record NC_140611.1, on the reverse strand, counting down.
TTACTTGTAGTTATTACTGCCTGTTACCTGTGGTAATGCAATTTATAATTTATATATTCTGTATTCAGTTATGAAGGCTCTAATTGTTGGTTGCGAGCTGCCGCTTAGATGCTTGTATCTGCCCGGGGCTGTTGATGGGTCTGTATGCAATGATGGGCGTAGCTGCGGGAAGTTTATTGGTTTTTTTTGTTGATGAGTGAGTATAGGGGTGGGATTTAATAAGTTTTCTTCGTCCCACTCCTTTTTCAGGCAAGTTTTGTTTTTTGTTTTGTGTATTTTATGTTCAATATAGGTATTTGTTGTGCCTGAAAATGAATAAATAAATGAAATGAAATGAAATGAAATGAATTGTGGGATTGAGCAGCATTTTTCTCTGGAAGATATATAAAGTAGTAGTAGTTAAAACAAACAAAAAACCAAACAAAAAAAACAAAAAACATTTGCTTGTTAAAAGAATGGATGCTACCCTGTATTAACTTCTGAAATGTGTTGCTACCATCAATATCAAAACGAGCTAAAATTCTCTTTGAAAATTTATCAAATTTCTAAAATGAGACAACATTTAGTGTTCCGCTGTGAATAAAAGACTAAATAAAAAGTTGAATAAAAGTCTCTTGATGCATGCTCAATCATCCAGGTAAGTAAATCCCAAAACGTTGATTCTGTTAATCTGGACGTAGCGTTTTCAGTGGGAGAAACATTTTGTCACTCATCCAAGTGACTTTTTGCCACCACTCTGCAGTTTGCCATATGTTGCAAAGTGATGAAACAATAATACGCTTAGAGAACCAACTGCACCCCTTACCTTCAGAGGGAGCAGCAGTCTCACTTGCTGCAGGCATTGTGAGTGGTCCTTCATCTGCTGATTACACAATTTGATTAAGTTTTAATATTTGTAACAAACATTTTATCCACAGAAACCAAGCTAGTGGTAACTTACCACAATCTACAGTGTCTTGGAGCTGCGCTGTGTTTGTGGAATCAGCTACTGCACGTACAGGCTCACTGGTGCCACACGCCGACATTGTGAGTGCTGTGTCATCATCATCTGATTCACTCTCACTGTCCTTTGTTTCAGCATCACTTAATGCAATTTTATCTGAGAAATTGTGGGGGGGGGGGGGGGGAAACAAAACAAAAAAACAAACAAACACAACCCCCCCAAAAACCTCACATTAACAACGAGATATGACAAAATACAGAACAAATACTGGAAATTATAGTACATAGTTTTACTATTTAAGGCCACCACTCTGCAGTTTGCCAAATGTTGCAAAGTGATGAAACAATAGACTTCAAGAACCTTAAATCATGGACATTTAACAGAATGGTCTGTGCTTTTAGGTTTTAATTCTGTTGATAAAGCATAATATTCAACTACTGCCCTAATATTTGCTCCTTTCAATACAAACCTTCTATTTTGATCTCATCCAGTGATTTCCCCTGGATCTGGGAAAGATGTCCTTTTTCCAGTGTTAAAAGCAGTTTGGAAATCTTGGCCAGCTGTGTTGTGGGAACTGGTAATCTGTAGAATTCGCGGTGAACGCGGATATCATGACCCAGGAAATCTGCAACCTGATCAAGTTCGTTGTTTTTCAAATTAAGGACTTGTGAGAGTGTGGCAACATGTTTTCTGAGCTGTGTCGATCTTAGATACTCAGGCTGCTTTGCTCCACACTGGTGTGCATGAACACGCAAGGAGTCCATTCCTCTGTAATGACTCATTGATCGGGGTCTTGCAAAGAGGTAGATATCAGTGGCACAAATACCACAGTCAGGCCTCCTACTAACCAGTAGTGACAGAGCATCCAGCATGCTTGGTGTTAGCAGAACCGGAACATTTCTGTCCCTTTTCCCCATTATTTCTATTCTACAGAAATAGTTACAGAGTCTCTGTTCCATTTCTGAGAGCCCCATGGCAACATCTGTGTGGAGTGCTGTTTTGTCTCTTTCAAGAAAACTTTTGAGGCGCATCTTTGAAACCTCTCCAGAACGTCTTCGGTTGAACACAATGATTTGTGAGAGTGTAACTTGTGCAAGTTGGGCATAATTCTGAGCTGTGGCTTCGTTCTCCAAGCTGCAAAAGGCACTTTCTGCAGATTTTTGAAGGTAGTGATGGAGAAACTTTGCCTCACTCAATGTGTTCAAGGCACGGTGAGACACCATCTCGGACCATTTGGAGACATACAACTTCTTGAATGCATCAGTGGACTTGATTAGGGCTTCATCCTCTGTCATGAGGGCACGACAATGGATAATGTCAGACATTTTATGCAGTGTATGTCCCAGTTTCAGCGCAAGGCTTGGAGTTTTGTATGACAGTGTCTCTTCATCAAAACCTGAAACTTTCTTTACTGCTTGCACAACTCTCTGGAAATTAGCAGGCTTAATAGCTTCTTCCATGTTATGCACTGAGAATTCTGTGCGCAGACACAACAACAAACGTGACGTAACACTGAGACTCCAGAGTTAAAGCCAGGCCGAGTACTTTGGTTCTTCCAGGTTCTTTATCCGTGTCATCTTTTGGTTTGTTCGGACATCTGCGGACATGTCTCCAAAGATCCTTGCGAACATACATCCCTTGACAATAAAAGCAATGAGCGAACTTTCCCTCTACTGCTTTAATCTTGGGTCTTCTCTTCACTTTCAGTGGTCCCACTCCACCATGCAAAACTGCAGCATTATGCTTAAAATTTCCCTTATTTCTCAATTTCTCTAACAGACTTTTACGCTCGTTTGAGTCTCTAGGCAGGGAAAATGCATGCACAACATCAGGAGCCGTTTTGTGCGTTTTCAGGTGGCGGGAAATTTTAGCTTGTGGTTTGCCACAAAAATAGCAGTAATTTCTTTTACTTAAAGTCATTTTTTCTGATTCAGTTTCGCAAAGCTCACTTTTATCTTGTGGCTTGTCCTTTGTCAAGTTGTGGATTAAATTCATTGAATCTGATTGTTCATGCGCTTTGGAGATGTCATTTTGGCATAGCAGACCTTTTGATGTGCTTGGCAATAATGAGATGTCTTCATCTGAATCTTCATCATATGACTCTGAATCTGGCACATATTCTTCTTCTGATATGCTGTGGTTGCCATCATCATCACTTGATATTTGATCCTGAACTGAATGTGGCAATCCATCCTCCCCTGAATATTCAGAAATTTCTTCTTTCTGGAATGTAAGAACAAAAGTTATTTTAATTGATCAATACTTTAGACAGGTAAAAAATAAACTGAAAAACAAAGTCAAGCCAAATATGAATGGGATACACACCTGTGTTGACTGGTGGCAATTCTGATTTGCCAATTTTGCAAGGCAAGATTTGTGCCAGACCCCTAAACAAACTGAAACACATTTTGATAGACTTAATTTAGCTTTGCAGTTCTATTTAAGTGAAGTAGTTTTTTGTCAAAGCATTGCAGTAATGTCAAATGCTGAAAAAAAAAAAAAAAACCAAACTGTTCACACTTAAGGATATTTTAATGACTACACATACACTGCTAATCCCCCCCCCAAAAAAAAGGACATCCCAGATGTGAATGAAGGAATTATTCTTATTAAATACTTTGTTCTTTAGGTAGTTGAATGGCATGAAAGTGTGTAGTTGAATGTGTGTGGCCTCCAGATGCCTGTATGACTTCCCTACAATGCCTGGGGATGCTCGGGATGAGGTGGCGGATGGTCTCCTGAAGGATCTCCTCCAAGACCTGGACTAAAGCATCTGCCAACCCCTGGACAGTTTGTGGTGGATGGAGTGAGACATGATGTCCCAGATGTGCTCAATTGGATTCAGGTCTGGGGAACAGGCGGGCCAGTCCATAGCATCAATGCCTTTGTCATGGAGGAACTGCTGACATACTCCAGCCACATGAGGTCCAGTGTCGTCTCGCATTAGGTGGACCCCAGGGTCAAACGCACCAGCATGTGGTCTCACAAAGGGTCCGAGGACCTCATCTTGTTACCCAATGACAGTCAGGCTCTCTGGCAGGTACAGAAATGCCACCCCTCACCATTACTGACCCACTGCCAATATGATCATGCTGGAGGATGTTGCAGGCAGCAGAACGTTCCCCACGGCATCTCCAGACTGTCACGTGCTCAGTTTGAACCTCCTTTCAGCTGTGAGGAGCATAGGGTGCCCGTGCCGAAGTTGCCAAACTTTGTGTTTTCTGGCAAATGCCAAGCATCCTGCATGGTGTTGGGCTGCAAGCTCAATCCCCACCTGTGGACGCTGGACCCTCAAGCCACCCTCATGAAGTCAGTTTCTGACCATTTGAGCAGACAGATGCACATTTGTGGCCTGTTTGAGGTCATTTTGCAGGGCTCCTCTTGTTCCTCCTTGCACAAAGGTGGAGGTAGCGGTCCTGCTGCTGGGTTGTTGCCCTCCTTTGGCCTACTCCACATCCAGGTAGCACCTCCATGCTCTGGACACTACACTAACAGACACAGCAAACCTTCTTGCCACAGCTCACATTGATGTGCTACGCTAGATGAGCTGCACTACCTGAGCCACTTGTGTGGGTTGTAGACCGTCTCATGCTACCACTAAAATGAAATCACGGCCAGCATTCAAAAGTGACCATAACATCAGCCAGAAAGCATAGGTACTGAGAAGTGGTCTGTGGTCACCACCTGCAGAACCAGTCCTTTATTATGGTGAATTGACTATAATTTCCACTTGTTGTCTACTCTATTTGCAAAACAGCATGTGAAACTGGTTGTCAGTGTTACTTCCTAAGTGAACAGTTTGATTTCACAGAAGTGTGTTCTGACTTGGAGTAACATCGCATTGTTTAAGTGTTCCCTTTATTATTTTGAGCAGTTTATGTTATGGAATGGGGAATTGAGGACAATCCCAAGTATACCATTTTTACAAGGTCCTGCACCAATGAGGTAATACTACATTTCTTTAATTAGACGTGACCACCCATTAATTAAAAAGGGAGCAGTGTTCATTTCAGCTAGTCTTAACTTGTTGAACTCTATTAATGCTTTTTACTATACACTGTACCTATTCACTAAATGTCTCACCTTTGCACTTATAGCCAAGCCACTTGAGGGAGGAAACCGGTCCCACACACTGAATGCACTTGTCCAAAGATGATATTGTTGTGCACACCAGACGATGATTGTGAAACTGTTAGCAAAATATTGCAACATTTATTTGTTTTGGACAGTTGGAAAGGTGAGGTGTTTTCAATTCAGTTGCAGATATCAACTAATAAACTTCGTCCATGTAAATCACATCACACCCAGGTGACTGCCAAACACACACACACAGCATCCATAAAGAATGATGATAGATTAAATTATTAGTTCATTAAGTGGTACACTGGATTATATTTACCCTTTCAGGCTCTGGATGTTTCAGGTCCAGATCATTGTTTGGAAAGCTGTTTGGTTGCGGCTTTAGGCAGCTCAGTCTTCTGAATCTGGCTGGTCTCAGTCTTCGTGTGTAACAGATAGAAAATGAAGACAAAAGAACAGTAATCTGACAGTTACTAAAAATGCATCACTCAAGAGGATGAATAAACCATTTCACTATCGGCAAATAGCGTAGGGTACACATCGTGCATGAGAAACATTCATTAAAATCTGTCCTAGGTCAATGTTACCTCTTCAAAATCTTGCACTGAAGAAGAATGCATGGCTTCTGAGCCTTGCTGAGGCATTTCTTCATCAAGATCCTGCAACAAAGAAAAGATGGCACAAAGATTAGACCAAGTGCTCTTCTTGCAACTGTACTGGGCAGGCCTGTGCTTCTGTTTTTAATTTGCATGTGTGTGTGTGTGGGGGGGGGGCCCTTTCCGCTCAAGAAATGTTTTCTTCTGAAAAAAATACTGGCTACAATAATTAACAACTGATTCCTTTGCAATCATCCATCCTCTTCCACTTATCCTTATCAGGATTGTGGGGTAGCAGGTTTGGGGCCTATACCAGCTACCATAGGGCAGTACAACCTGGACAGATCACCAGTCTAACATGGAAGGACAAGCATTTGCATTCACACCAAAGGGCAGTTTTGAATCACCAGTTAACCTAACCCCATAAGCTACATCTTTGGACTGTGGGAAGAAGCCAGAGTACACAGCCAGAGAGAACCCATGCACTACAGCAGTAAAAAGTGCCTAAAACAAGTTAAGAAGTTGTATAGTACTATCTTTCTTAATGTTCAAGCCTGAGTTTCAAAAAATTTCAACATAGAAACAAAGCACATGCAGTCAGTTCTGCATGCTGTAGGTCAAACTGTCAAGAAATACGAGAAGACCCCTCCTAAAACCAGAGTGATGTCACCATGAAGCAAACTTTGACAGAGTCCCCCAATAACAGTGTGGTCCTCCTAAGTCACATTTGGGTGGTTAACACACACACACTCAGATGTTATCCAGACTTGCACTTTGAAACAATGAAAAGGACCTACAAGCCACGGTCCATGTAAATCACATCACACTCAGGTGACTGCCAAACACACACACACAGCATCCATAAAGAATGATGATAGATTAAATTATTAGTTCATTAAGTGGTACACTGGATTATATTTACCCTTTCAGGCTCTGGATGTTTCAGGTCCAGATCATTGTTTGGAAAGCTGTTTGGTTGTGGCTTTAGGCAGCTCACAGTCTTCTGAATCTGGCTGGTCTCAGTCTTCATGTGTAACAGATAGAAAATGAAAATACAGTGCATTTTTGAAGACACTTTTGAAACATTAAATAGCGATAATAACAAATAGCGTAAGGTACACATCGTGCATGAGAAACATTCATTAAAATCTGTCCTAGGTCAATGTTACCTCTTCAAAATCTTGCACTGAAGAAGAATGCATGGCTTCTGAGCCTTGCTGAGGCATTTCTTCATCAAGATCCTGCAACAAAGAAAAGATGGCACAAAGATTAGACCAAGTGCTCTTCTTGCAACTGTACTGGGCAGGCCTGTGCTTCTGTTTTTAATTTGCATGTGTGTGTGTGTGTGCGCGTGGGGGGGGGGCTTTCCACTCAAGAAATGTTTTCTTCTGAAAAAAATACTGGCTACAATAATTAACAACTGATTCCTTTGCAATCATCCATCCTCTTCCACTTATCCTTATCAGGATTGTGGGGTAGCAGGTTTGGGGCCTATACCAGCTACCATAGGGCAGTACAACCTGGACAGATCACCAGTCTAACATGGAAGGACAAGCATTTGCATTCACACCAAAGGGCAGTTTTGAATCACCAGTTAACCTAACCCCATAAGCTACATCTTTGGACTGTGGGAAGAAGCCAGAGTACACAGCCAGAGAGAACCCATGCACTACAGCAGTAAAAAGTGCCTAAAACAAGTTAAGAAGTTGTATAGTACTATCTATCTTAATGTTCAAGCCTGAGTTTCAAAAAATTTCAACATAGAAACAAAGCACATGCAGTCAGTTCTGCATGCTGTAGGTCAAACTGTCAAAAAATACGAGAAGACCCCTCCTAAAACCAGAGTGATGTCACCATGAAGCAAACTTTGACAGAGTCCCCCAATAACAGTGTGGTCCTCCTAAGTCACATTTGGGTGGTTAACACACACACACTCAGATGTTATCCAGACTTGCACTTTGAAACAATGAAAAGGACCTACAAGCCACGGTCCATGTAAATCACATCACACCCAGGTGACTGCCAAACACACACACACAGCATCCATAAAGAATGATGATAGATTAAATTATTAGTTCATTAAGTGGTACACTGGATTATATTTACCCTTTCAGGCTCTGGATGTTTCAGGTCCAGATCATTGTTTGGAAAGCTGTTTGGTTGCGGCTTTAGGCAGCTCACAGTCTTCTGAATCTGGCTGGTCTCAGTCTTCGTGTGTAACAGATAGAAAATGAATATACAGTGCATTTTTGAAGACGCTTTTGAAACATTAAATAAACTGTATGAGAAAGATAAGTTTCAAGCTAATGTCTTTAAAATATTCACTGTCATGTATAGAGAATTTAAGGCCCTATGATTAAGAGACAAATAGTCAGTGTGATTTCTTTATTTTTTAAGCCATTGCTAAAGGAGTAAAACAATCACCTGTAGCAGCAACGAACTGTCACTAGGGCCCATTTATCTTCGAGGGCCAAAATTTAAAATGAATCTAACTAAAGAGGCTACACAGCAAAATCTCCAGTGTTAAATTAACACTAGAGAGTGTCTATATGGGTCCACACAACACTGTTGAGTGTTAAATGAACACTTTTGACAGTGTTATATGTTTAAAAGTAACCTAGTCAGTTTTGAAGATTAACAGTGGCTAACACTGAGCAGTGCTGATTTTCTAACACTGGAATATTTCTAACATTTTGAGTTATTTTCCAGTGTTAGAAAATCAGCACTGCTCAGTGTTAGCCATTGTTAATCTTCAAAACTGACTAGGTTACTTTTAAACATATAACACTGTCAAAAGTGTTCATTTAACACTCAACAGTGTTGTATTTAACACTCAGAGGTGTGGACCCTTATAGACACTCTCCAGTGTTAATTTAACACTGGAGATTTTGCTGTGTAGAATCACATTAAACATCAATCACTGTTAAAATTTAGAAACCAAAAGCCATTTTTTATTTCTGCATACCTGCTGATATTTTTTTAGTGCTTTTAGAGGGCTTTGATGTGGCAGCCATCACAATTGCCTGTTTTCCATTAGTACCTACCCCTGTTTTTCCAGTAGGTTATAGTACCATGTAGTTTTTCAGTAACTACTGCACCAAGGTTCCAAGTGATCCAAAGTGATCAGAAAATTTGACATAGACTGAATGCCACCAGGTGGCTGGTCAATGGTGTCACTCGATAAGTTATGAGTGCGCCTCCTTCGTGAAAATCCAAGCCATCATTTTTGAAACTCTGAAATGTTTGAAATAGCGACCAAAATTAACAGCGTGATCCCTGAATTGAACACTAAAGTATAGACTGAGCAGGCATTTTGTCACCTTGACGTCCATGCTTGCTGTGGCATTTATATCACTGGATGCTCGGCTGCATTGCTATAGTGACCCCAAGGCACAGTAGGTGATACTCAATTTCAGTGAAAAACTAGATGCCCTAAGTCACGTTAAGCCAATTTGAGTAGGTACAAATGTAAAAATGGCTTACGGTATGCAATTTATCAGTTCCAAAAAGTACAATTGTAGAAATACCTTGCATCTCCAGAGCCAATCCGAGTCACCATAATTATAGTCTATTTCTTCGCCTGGACTTATGTCTCTGCTTGCAAATAAGCATAGATGGGGCTTTCCATTGATATTTAATATTTTCATCTTAGCACTTGGACTGATGTGGTTGTCGTTGACAAGTCTGCCTAATGACCCATCTTCTTGAGATGCATCCACACTGTGGGGTTAGGCAAAAAAGTATTAGCTTAACTAGTTAGTTAGGAAGCTTTTTTTTTCATAAATCAAAAGCAATGTGTAATTTAATCTTAATCAAACTACACTGATATAATACGCACCACCAGAGTTTTCCATCAAACTTGAATTCAAACATGAACACCTTCAGGCTGTCATGATAAACTCTGGGTCTCCGCTCACATTCTTCTTTTGTTATGAGTTTACCTCTGTATTCCAAAAGGAAGTCTCCTTTTTGGAATGGAACAGTCGTGAAAATGCCCCGACCTGAATTGCAGAGGCATACCAAGTGAGTGACAAAAGACAAAGTGACAAACTCCAAATCTAATCCAAACTAAAGACCAACTTACCTTTGAAGGCATTTATGTAGTGGATATCAAGTCCCAGTTTGTCCCTTCCAGCAGAAACATGACAGACTGCATCCTCCCGTGGAGGAATGCGTCTCCTTCGCATGTTCTCCTGTACGTTTTGATTGGCTGCATTACCAAAGCATATAAAGTATTACGATTATCGTCATCATTGTCATCATCATCAGTAGTAGCAGAACTAGCAGTAGTGTAGTTTACAGCATAAACACAGCTGACTTATTCATAGTCCTAATTTATGCCTTCTTTTAAAATGTTAAAGGCCTAGTACTCAAAATGGCGACATGTGACATTTCTGTAATGGCGACTGCAGAGAGTGATACAAGTACTGAGAAAGCTTAGGCATCAAAACTGTAAGAAGTTTTTTCTTCAGGCATATAAATAAATACACGACTAAATACACTTATACCCTTGCTTTTATTTTAGGGCTGTCAGCAGAATGGACAGACATTGGACAAACTGCCCGAAATTAGCTAACAGCGACATCAGGGATTTTGACTCAGACTGCGCTGGTTTAATTGTTAATCGCGTTAGTCGCGATGTCGGCATTAACACGTTTAAGCCACAATAATGCTTTAACACCGAGTAAATCCTAACACGGGTTAGCCCGCTTTTGACGCGGTTAGTCGTCAGCCCTATTTTATTTACTCAATGACAAACGCTGGGGCCGTTTTACTTCTTCAAAGACTCACTAACAGTCCATAAAGCATAAATTAAACCAGTTTAATATAGGCCTGTGCACCTATAATTTCATATAGTATTAAAGTCATGGTGCATTTTACATTAAAAAAGGCTTACCTTTGTGTTTTTAATCCGTCTTCGTATTGCCGTCGACATACACTTGTTAAAGGGCACGCGCGCGAAAGTTGTGGCGCCGTTTCCTGTAGGTACCGCCTATATATATAGCCTACCAATCACAATGACTTCCGGCCGTGTGTATTGAAAATGTGTATTAAATTGCAGTACCTACACACATCCACTCTAACTCGAAACGTCGCTGTGCAATACACTGGAATACACAAAAATCAGGTGAGGGGTATAGGTGGACTTTTAAGAAAATCAGAAAATCTTTTAATTATAGTTTAATAAATGAATTTACACTACAGTTTAAGCAAATACAGGTCAAAAGATAAATAATGACCTCATAAGAAGTAGAAAAAATTATTATTTAGACACTTAAAAATGCATTTACAAGTCATGTTTTAGGGGGACACATGAATACACAGCAAAAAGTCGAAATGTCCCCGGAGCCCAGGTACAGCGCAGGTCAAATGTCAATCCATACCACATAGACACACACACACACACACACACACACACACACACACACACACACACACACACACACACACACAAACCACAAGCGCACACAATATAACCTTACATAAGAATATATAACCTTTGTTTGGCTCCAAAATTTTATAGCCCTACAGGAATAAATCTAAAAAAATCATCAATTCATCAGTGGAAAAAAATAAAAAAATGAAACTAGTTGTAAACCAATTACATAAAAAGAGCACTGATCGAAAGAGCGTCCATTTAATATTGGAAAATTATTTGGTGATGAGTATATTATGAGTATTATGAGTGATAACCTTAGTGTGTGAAATTTAAATTTACTGCATTGAGGTAAAGCAGGACAACCACAGAGATGAGTTGACTGTCAGAGGCCATTAGAAAATAATTTGTAACCTTCACCAAAGCTGTTTCTGTCTTGTGATGAGCTCTGAAACATGACTGAAACTGTTCAAATAAACAATTTCTCTGACGATTAACAGTTACATATTTTACAACTATTTTTTACAATTACGACAATTTTTGAGATAACAGTAAGGTTGCCTATTAGTCTATTATTAGCTAAAACATCTAAGTGAAGAGATGGTCTTCTAAGTACTACTTCCAGCTTAGAGGTCTGTGGTACACAACCGATTAATAGTGTAATACTGAAATATATCTAACATTCATTTAGAAACTTCTTTTTATTATAGTTATTTTTAGACTGTTTTTTCCTGTATTTGATTATGTGAATTTAGAAATTCAGTAAAATATATTTACTGGCTATATTATAAAATGTATTTAATTCAAATGTTTACTTTCATGTGAGGTAATTAAAACAAAATCCTTTAAACTACTCTGAAGAGTTACAAGATTTGACCATTATATCTCCATAAAAAAACTGCTCATTTCGCAATAGTCACACCACATAATGAAATTCAGAATCACATAAACCTACATATAAATCAAACGGAAAATATATACTTTAGGCAGACCTACAATTTTTTGGTGATGTCAATCCATATGTTTTCAATATGCATTCTGAACCCTATTTCATTTACAGAGGGCTGCAATACAGATAAAAAATACCTCGGCATGTTAATTCTCTCGCTTCCTTATGTACTTGTCCTCATGTCAAACTACTTCCTCCATATTTTCAGTTATCTTCATACATAGTCTCAGCTTTTGGATTTGATTGTGAGAACCAATAAATATGAAATCACAGTATAAAATTATGAACACATTTCTTTATTCAGAAATCTATATGGGAAAAGTGATATCAGACAGGTAGGATCTTGCTATTTTCTTACTTTCATTTAGAATTTTAAATAATGATCCGCTCTCTGTTGCACAAGGAAAAGGCCCAGTTTTTGAATCTCACACTATGACCACAGAAATCTGTGATATTATAATACAAAAGAGAAAAAGCTATATATTTTTGGTTTTCATTCAATCAATCATTTCAAATGTCCTTAAACTGTATATGAAGAAACAATATTATGAATAGGAGTAATGATAGTAATATTTTTTAATGAATAATCCAAAAATTACTGAACAGAATCACATGCTTTGAATAGCTGGAGAAGTTTATCCGTTTTTACACTGAAAAGAAAATGTCTCAGAAATGATAGGTCTTATTAAAGACCTACCAAAGATCAGATATCATTTAACACCTCTTAAATAAACACTAAAAAACAATTTTTAACAAAAGACTATAAAAGTCTACAATAGTTTACATTAGTTCAAGAGAACAACCTTTTGAGGTTTTTAGAGATTTCTTTCATTTTTAGTCCATATATTATTGGATTGCAAAGAGGGTTATATGTTATAAATTGCAATGTCATTATAAAACGTGCAGTTTTAGGAAACTCTGATTCCAGTCTAACTATAACCATATCATAAGTAACCAAACAAGAATAGTTAATTAGAACTAGCACATGAGGCAAACAGGTTTGTGCAGCTTTTTTTCTGACATTTCCACAACTCTGACAGGCAACTATAATTATCTTTATGTATGTAAAAAGTATAAAAAGCATGGGGAAAAGTACACCATTAAATAGAACAACCATACCATATATAGATAGTTCTTTTGAAGTTACACAATAAAGATGATTTACAGAATTGTTACAAAATATACCTTTCAAAGTAAAGTTACAGAGTGGTGTAATAGAATTTCTTAGTACTGGCACTACAATCTGAATAGCAGGTAAAAACCAGGACATTATCAGGAAAATACTGACTCTTGTTCTTCTCATTATAGAAGGATATTGCAAAGGTTTACATATAGACACATATCTGTCATAAGCCATAGCTGACAGCAGTAAGAATTCTGAACTGCTTAAAACATAAAACATGAATACTTGAAAAAGACAGGCGTGATACAAAATAATCTGTTTTTCAGATAAGAAGTCAATCAAAAGCTTCGGGTAGATGACAGTGCTCAAAACAACAGAATTCACTAACAAAGCAGCAATGAAAATGTACATAGGCTCATGAAGGCTTTTTTGAACTATGATGACCCACACAATAGTGGAATTGCTGCAAATTATTAGACCGTATACCATAAACATAATTACAAAATAAATATATCTGTATTTCTCCACTTCCACATGACCACCAAAAGTTATATATGTTATATTCATTTCAGCATTCATGAAAATCAGATATTACAAACTAAAATTTTAAACAGGCAGAATGTTTAAAACTAGTACATATAAAATATTATTATTCATAGATACCTAAACTTGGTGTGTGTTCATCTTTAGAAAGTGAACTGTTCAAATCAGACCAAATATGTGATGAAATGAAACTTCAAGCTCCATATATCTCATTCAACTCTCCACAAAGACCTATTACCATGTTCAACCTCTGGAGACATAAGCCGACAGTGGTTAGCCCTTACTTACACGGGTACATTTTCTGGCTCCTCCTCTTTTACTACATACATACGTGGGTATTAATTGAAAAACAAATTTTAAAGAAGAAAAAATTAGTTGACCGGCAGAAATGATAATAAAATAACAGCAAATATAGTCCTATATTTAAATATGTAATTCTGTTCAGGCTAAGAGAATTTCATGTAGATCGACATCATGCACACTGCAATGCAATGTGGGGAGAAAAAATAGTTAATGCACTTTAAGATAATTTCTGTTTCTGTTTTCTTTTTTCCTATTTCCATTGTGTTTTGTGTGCTTTTACAGCGTTTTTCTTATTGCTGGTGTTTTCTTAAGTTGCAGTCCGTTTGGCCTCTCAGGGCCACCGTAACAATTCCATAATTTACACAAATTTACTTTAGAGAATATAATTAATTGACAAATTTATAGAACAGTGAGGGTTCTTTTTAGAACACACCAATTTTTTTCAATTATTTATTCCAATTCAAGTCTTTCAAGTCCAATAAATAGCTTGAAAGGTTACAAAGGTAAGTGATGAACTCCAAGAGGTTAAAAAAAAGGTAGGGTTTCCCAAAATCCTGTGTTGCAGAAAGTAGTGTGTTGCACAAAAAAGGTGAGAAAAAAGCAATTAACAGTGGAAGAGAGACAGACCAGCATAACACTTAAAAATTTAGGTCTTTCCTACAAAGAAATTGCAAAGAAAGTCAAGGTGTCAGTAAGTACGGTTCCCTTCACCATCAAAAGGCACTCAGAAATTTGGGGCAAACTCTGACAGGAAGAGGTCAAGCAGAGCTCAAACCACAACTGAATCAGAGGACAAGTTCCCTAGAGTTAACAGCTTGCATGATAAGTGGTTCAATGGACAATAGCTTCAAGCACAGCTTAGTAGTAAGCTGTAATAGTAAGCATGTCTCCATTTCAACTGTGAAGAGAGGACTTCGAGCTGCAGGTTTGACAGGACTAGCTGCAGCCAAAAAGCCATTGCTAAGACATCAGAATAAGACAAAGAGGCTTGCCTGGGCCATGAAGCAGACTACTGAAGACTGGAAGAAGGAATTATGGACTGATGAATCATAATTTGAAATACAGTACATCACGTAGGATCTTTGTCTTCTCTGGGCTACTCCATTTTGGGGCTGCCAGTGTCGATTATCTGTCTCCACCTCACTTCATTTCGAGCAAGATCCTCTGTCACACCAACCCTCCACATATCCTCCTTCACCATATCCAAGATCCTTCTCTGTGAACTTCATTTTTGTGTTCTGGCTGTTAGCTCCACATTCAACATCCCCTTTCCATCCTTTTATATCCACTATCCCTCCTCATCACATGTGCAGATCATCTCAATCTTGAATCTCTAGCTTTGCCTCCGAACTGCTTAACTTGACCTGTCCTTCTAAGATACTCATTTCTAATTTTGTTGCTCCTGGTCATTCCCAGTGGAAATCTTAGCATCTTCAACTCTACCATTTCACCTTCTGTCTTTTTTATCAGAGCCACCATCCCCAAAACATACATCAACTCTGCACTCTCTTCTCACCTGTCTTGGGTAGTGCCCATTGCTTTGAATGGTTGATCCCCTGTATTTAACTTATTTATCCTTGTGATTTCTTACATGTTCACCTTTCTCTCTCTTATTTACACACATGTATTCTGACTTTTTTCTACCGACTTTCATTCCTCTTCTAACCAGTCTATACCGCCATCTCTCCAGACTGTCTTCCAGTTATTCTCACTACACATCACAATGTCATTTGCGAACATTGTAGTTCATCCTGCCTTGCCCCATTTACCAACCTACCTATTCTTGTTAACAAGAAAGTGGCTCAGAGGTGATCCCTAGTGCAACATCCACCTTGGCTTGACCATTGTCTTGATGTTTTCCAAAAATTGTTTTCAAAATCTTTGATTAAATTAAATAGCAAAATGTTCCTTTAGAGTTCTTTGAGCGCTTTCTTTTTAGCACCACTCCTGTGAGTGGTGGCCTGTAAGCTCATCACATGCAGGAGGTGCCGTCTCCTGTAGTCCCACCACGCGCAGTAGGTGCCATAGGGGTCAGGTGCAATGTGTGCTGGGCAGCAGCCAGGGGCAGAGACCCTCAACTCTCACTCTGGCAGAGCTTCAACAGCATTCCTAGGGAGGTTGGAGACATTGAGTCCAAACGGACAATGTTCAGCACCTCCATTACTGAAGCTGCTGTACTGAGCTGCGACCACAAGGTGGTTGGTGCCTGTCGTGGTGGTAACCCCTGGACCAGATGGCAGGCACCAGAGGTAAAGGGAACCATGAGGCTGAAGAAGGAGTCCTCTTGGGCTTAGTTAGCCTGTGGGACTTCAGAGGCAGCTGATAGGTACTGACGGGCCAAGCGGAACGTGGCTTGGGCAGTGGCTGAAGCAAAACTGGGTGCGAGAGAGTTCGGAGAGGCCATGGAAACAGACTTTCAGACTGCCTTGAAGAGATTTTGGCTAACCAACAGCAGCTCAGGAGGCAAAAGCGGTGCTCTACTTGCACTGTGTAGGGGTGGAGGTGCTGACTTCGACTGAGGATATTGTCGGGCAGTGGAAGGAGTACTTCAAAGACCTCCTTAATCCCACTGAGACTTTAGGTACAAGGGGGATGCCTTGTCTATGTCCAGGAAAGAGGTCACGAAGGCAGTTAAAAAACTCCTTGGTGGAAGGCCCCTTGGGGTTACCCTGAGTTCCTGAAGGCTCTCAGTATTGTAGGGCTGTCTTGGTTCAAGGGGCCTCTGGATTGGCAAACCGGGATGGTGGTTCAAATGTTCAAGAAGGGGGACCAGAGGGCATGCTCCAACTATAGGAGGATCACACTTCTCTGCCTCCCCGGGAAAGTCTAGTCTAACTCCAGGGTGCTGGAAAGGAGAGTCGGTTCATTAGGCAAACCTCGAATGCAGGAGAAACAATGCAGTTTTTGTCCCAGTCCTGGAACCTTGGACAAGCTTAACCTCTCGAGGATACATGAGGGTGCATAGGAATCTGCCCAACCAGACTATATGTGTTTTTGGATTTGGAAAAGGCATTTTGGTATACTGTTGGAGGTGCTTAGGGAGTATGGGGTATCTGGCCCAATGCTACAGGCCATTTGATCCTTATACACCTGTTGCAAGAGCTTGGTCCCCATAGATGGCAATAACTTGCATTAATTTCTCCTGGGTGTTGCACTTCGCCAGGGCTGCCCTTTGCCCTTTTTCTGTTCATAATTTTTATGGACAGTATTTCTAGGCATAGCCAAGTGGCTCCCACTTGGGTGGTCTCAGAATCTCAATTCTGCTTTTTGCAGATGATGTGGTTCTGTTTGCTTCATCAGGTGATGGCCTCCAGCTCACACTGGAATGGTTGGCAGCCGAGTGTGGAGCGGTGGGAATAACAATCAGCACTTCCAAATCTGAGGCCATGACCCTTAGCCAGGAAAGGTTGGAGTGCCCACTATGTGCCAGGGACAAGTTCCTGCTTTAAGTGGGGGAGTTTAAGCATCTTGGGAGGGGCACAGAGTAGAGTCGCTGCTCCTTCACATTGAAAGGAACCAACTGAGGTGGTTCAGGTATCTGACAAGGATGCCTCCTAGATGCTTCCTGGGTGAGGTGTTCCAGGCATGTCCCACTGGGAGGAGGCCCTGGGGCAGACATGCTGGAGAGATTATATTTCTCGGCCTTGCTTTTCCCCCAGACAAGCTGGGGGTGGCTGGGGACAGGAGGGTATGGGCTTCTCTTTTTAGGCTGCTGCCCCCATCACTCTGCCATCGATAAGTTGAAGAAAATGGATGGATGGTGGATTGCTTTTCCAGCCATTTTTTTGCTCACATCCTATCTTTTTTTAGGATGAGCTAATATATTGTAAAATAAGTAGTAATCTCATGTTAAGCATTTTACACGTTTGTTACTGTGATCTATGAATAATTAATCGGTGGTAAATAATCTGCAAATTATTGGATTCTTTTCTTATATGACAACTTTTTTGGAATTAGGATTGTACTTTTTCAAATGTTTTATGCACATTCAAGATAGACGGCAATAAATTACACTGGCCCATGATTTGTGACAAGGGAGGAAGATGTAGTTATTATAAAGCTATTGCAGCTATCACAGTTTTATAAAGTGTTACCACCCATTCCTTTAGTGGAAAATCTCTATTACACAGCATATATAAGAACCACCAATAATGTTATAAAAATCCAAAATAAAATATGAAAGTCTGACAAAATTAATCTGATAGTTTATTTGATTACTTATCCTCTTACCTATCTTGGAATTGGTGCACCTTTCATAAAAGAAGGCAATTTATATTTGTATTTAAATACGTCACCAAAAGCTGTTAATGTAAATTAACCATAGGTCTTAAACCCTATTCACATGAGCATTTTACTGAGCATAACAACAGACTTCAATACACTTTAATAATAATATTATGTTCAATTTATTTACAAATACAGATGAACACGGCATGGTTTATTTTTTCCTGTACTTTTCTGAATAATAGTTTGAATTACTTTATTAAATGAAAAGCATTTTCAATGATGGCAAGAAAATTATTACAAAACAAATTGTGGCACCTTAGCATTCAGAGTTAATACATGAAATGATTTTAGCATGATAGAAAAATCTTTTTAGCTGTTTAGAAATTTCCTTCATTTTGAGCCCATAAATGAATGGATTAAGCAATGGATGATAGAGCACTATTTGTAATGTCATTATTAATCGCGCAGTTTTGGGAAAATCTGATTCTACTCGAGCTATGCTTACATCATAGATACTTAAACAGGAGAAGCTAAATAAAACTAACAAATGGGGTAAACAGGTCTCCAAAGCTTTCTTCCTCACGTCTTTACAGCTTTGATAAGTGAGGATAAAAATGTTTGAGTATGTAAAAACTATGAAGAGCATAGGTAATATTACAAGATCTATTAAAGCAACTACTCCAAATACAGTAATTAATCGTGACTTGACACACTGAAGAGTGTAAACTGCATTATTACAAAATATTCCTTTTAAGTTAAAGTTACACAATGTTGCTTCAGCACTCCCAGCTGTTAAGACTGCAATGTGACAAACAGGTACAAGCCATGCTACAGCCAAGAAAATACTCACAGTGGTTTTACTCATGATAGTTTGATATTGCAGAGGTTTACAAATAGCCACATATCTGTCATAGGCCATGGCTGCCAAGAGAAAGAACTCTGAACTGCCTAAAGTGTAAAACATAAAAAACTGAAAGAGACAGGCTGAATATGTTGTGACTTGTTTTTCAGATAAAAAGTCAATCAGCAGTTTGGGGTAAACAGTTGTGCTGTAAAGAACACAGTTCAGCAGCAAAGCAGCAATGAAAGTGTACATCGGCTCATGAAGGTTTTTATGAATCCAGATTATGTACACAATAGTAGAATTACTGCAGATTATTAAACTATATAATATAAAGAAAATGAAAAAATAAACATATCTGTACTTGTTAACTTCAACATACCCATCTAGAGTTAAATATGTAGCATTTAACACCTCATCCATTAATACTTTGAAAAAAAATTATAAAACCAGCAGTGTTAATGAAGAATAACAAATAACAAAACAAAACTGCACCAATATGCAACCTATGTTGTCTTTCCTTCATTCATTTACAGGTATTTGAACTTGAAATATATCTTGGAGTACATTCATCAGTCAAATGTGCACAGTGAATCATCTTACTCTGTGAAAGGTTTTATTAGGTTGCTTTGTCCACCAGGGAATTGTACTGTGAAGGTCACAGTAAATCAAAACTGGATTATAGATGGCAGACAGTTGGTGTCGTAAGCCACCGCCTCTGTTCAAAGATGGTCGCTCATAGTGGACATAAATGGCTTCTTTCACTACTCTTTCAAACCATATGTCTTCTCTGTCCAAAAAGAGAAGACAGATAGATTTCTGTCTATGTAAGCTGCTACACTTGTTTTTCGACAATTTACCACACATGACTTTAGCATATACCAATGTTAAACATTGGAGTAGTTCTTACAGAACAAAGCATACAGTTAGGGCTGGATCAGGTAATACAACATCCTCCCTTTGTTATGCTGCAGTAGGCCTAGAATCTTGGGGGCTTTCCATAATGCACTTTTCCTTTACTCACCTCTTTTCACTCACTATGTGCTTGTACATCACTCTGCATTTAAAGAGTTATTATTAATCTCTGTCTCTCTTCTACAGAATGACTTTTGTACTGTCTTCCTCCCCTCACCCCAACCGGTAATGGGTAGATGGTTGCCCCTACGTAAGCCTGATTCTTCTTGTTTAAAGGGGGTTTATTTTCTTCCTGTCACCAGGTGCTTGCGCATAGGGGTCACCTGATTGTTTGTGTGTATTGTTGTATTGTATTATCTTTACCTTACAATATAAAGCATTATGGGGCAACTGTTAATATTGGCAAAATCTGAATTAAATGGAAATGAGACGATTCTAGGGAAGTGAGTGACCGCCTGTCAATTCTGAACTCCTTACAGGAACACAGGACAAAGTTCAGATGGGCAAGCAAAAAGTTTTGAAAGTTAACTAGGAAACAGGCAAGGAAAGCAGACTGCACAATGGAAAATGGCAGGACTTAGGAGATTAGAATCAGTAAGTCTATTTGCAGGCAACTATAGTGGTGTAAAAAGTGTTTGGCCCTTCTTGATTTCCCATTTTTTGTATTTTTGTCACACCTAAATATTTCAGGTCATCAAACCAAATGTTAATATTAGACAAAGATAACACAGATAAACAAAAAGGGAAGTTTCCTAAATATAGGTGGCCCCCTTCAAACTCGGGTCTTCTACAAGAGGCCTGGAAGCTTCAGGGTCCTGCACAATATCTTTGCTGTTCCTATGATTGCACTCCTAGGAACAGCATCTGACAGAGATCTCAGATGATGTTCCCAGGATCTGCTGGAGCCGCTCGCCTAGCTTGGGAGTCACTGCATTGAGTGCTCTGATTACTACTGGCACTACTGTTACATTCACCCTCCACATCTTCTTAAACTCTCTGAGCCCTTGGTACTTCTCAAGCTTCTTGTGTTCCTTTTTCCTAATGTTGCTGTCATTTGTTATCATTTCGACTATCACTACGCCTATTTTCTTCTGCTTTTCTACCACCTCTATGTCTGGTTGGTTAGCCATCACCATTTTGTCCGTCTGTATCTGGAAATCCCACAGGATCTTAGCTTGGTCATTCTCCAACACCCCAGGGGGCGTCTCACATTTTGACCTCGGGACTTCGACGTCATATTTGGCACAGATGTTTCTGTTTACTATGCCAGCCACTTTGTTATGGCGGTCCATATATGCCCTGCCCGGCCAAATTACATTTGGCCCGCAGGCCAGAGTTTGACACCTATGTGCTAGATTGTCTCAGGGGCATCTTTAGACTTTCTGCATCTGAGGTCTTACCTTGTGCAGTAGACCCCAGCCCGATAGATCTTGTGCTCAGAACTTGTTCTTGTGCTGCCACAGCGGTGTTCTTAGCCCTCAAGCTTTTTTGTCTGGTACTGAAGGGCCAGCATTTCCTAGTCAGGACCAACAATTCAACAGTGATCTTTTACATAAACAGGCAGAGAAGAAACCTGTTATGGTGCATGGGTGTCTCTAAGAGTCACCCATGCTCTGGGCCATCTGAACCTGGGAGTAGAGGGAATGGAGGTTGCACCCTTTGATAGTGGCCCAGATTTGGGATCTTTTTGCCTCCCTCTTCAGGTAGGAGGAGAAGTGATTCATCCATGCACAGATCTGTGGTGCCTTCATGTTTACCTGCTGAGAGGCCACATTTGATAGCTAAGGGTTTGGCCCCAACTGTTAAGTATGTGGATATGAAATTTCTGTACTGCTTATTTACCCAAAGTCATTCCTGCAGTGGTGGAATTTGAGCTGCTGAGCTTTTGCTCCCCTCCTTTCAAGTGTTGTGTGGAGGAGAGGAGGATGCATTCTCTGTGTTCTACGTAACTACGCTGAGCACACTCAGAATGTGTGCTTATGTGACAAGTTGTTTGTCTGCTTCGCTAATCCAGCCAGAGATGAAGCTCTGTCTAAACAGAGGCTGCCCCACTGGATTATAGAAGCTATCTCACTGGCGTACAGCACCAGGGGTCTTGCTTTGCCCCAGGGGGGTGAGAATTCATTTCACCAGAGGAATGACAACCTCATGAACTCTTATTAAATGGGTCCCCATAGGTGATATTTGTGCTGCAGTTGGACATGACCGTACATTTTTGTTCAGCTCTATTGTTTGGATGTTACAACTCATGCTGTCCTCTCTGCTGGTTCTACCACACTCTAAGGTGCTGGTGGTCCAACTTCCGTTTGGTGGTTGCTCTATGGGATGTGTATATATGTCCCATATATATGTGTTGCACCGAGTGAATCATCTGAAAGGGAACAAACAGTTTTCTCTATAACTTGTATTCCCTGCAGGAGAGGAACAATGTTAAACACAAGATTTCCATGCCTTGCAGCTTGGCTCAATGAAGAGCAACTAACTAAGAGATGGCTGTAATAACAGGGGGATATATGCAGGCATAAAGATCTGTGTGGATGTCATCACAGGTCATTTGTCTTAAAGCCGTGAATAAAAGTTTCTTTCTGAACACCTTGAGAACAGACGAAGAAAAAAGTCACCTATAATTTTCAATTTTGGTGCATTAAGTATTTACTAAAAATCGTGCACATGTTTGAATTTCAGTGGCCTTGACATGAGGGAGCACAAAGTCAGGATCAAATTTTCTAAAAGTCTTGTAATCACAATAATATAAGAACATACAAATGACTTTAAAAGTCTCTGACAAGTTTGAATCTCTGTGACCCTTGCCCTCAAGGTCAGAATTCATGTTTTTTTTTTTTTACTTTTTCAAATTTATCCTGTAACGCAAACTGGTGTTCATTCTGCCCAGCACAATGCACCCACCCATAGTATTTCAGTGTTCGGTAATTTATTTAATTTCAACATTCTGTGTCACCACACGCAGCTCTCCAATCTCAGCTTCCTCCTTCTCCAGATCCTGGCACAATTACAGGGGGGCATGATCCGAAGATGATCTACCCCTGGCACTGCTGCCTGAATGCACTGCATCACCCCTACCCTGCAGCTAAGCCACAGACCATACTCCATCATGGTCTGTGGCTTAGCTAAGAGTCACCCATGCTCTGGGTGACTCTGCATGTTTCCAGTCTTAATATAGGTACATCTAGTAGGAGGCTAAGGGGTAGTACTGGCGACTTCCAGTATTTGTAAATATAGTGATATGAGTGCATTTATCTTAATTTAATGATCAGTCAGTAACAGTAAAATCACCAACAACAATCATTAAAACTGGAGCAGAAAGGGAAAGTATAAAAAGTCTATGCGGGTGTGATCACAGGTACGTCAGTTTGGTGTGTGGGCAAGAATTCAACCCAAGTAACTCCACCCAAATACTGCTACACAGAATACAACTGTGTGTTTGCATCTTACTTGGCAGGTGGAGTGTGTGTCGGTCAGGGTGGCGAGGTAATGGCCAAGTGAGCATCCTGGAAGGTGGGTGATTGGAGAGAGTCCAACCTGGTTTATCCAGAGAGGTGCAAGGACAGGGGGCAGACAGGTGTAAAGAATTGAGAGTCTTAACGTAGTGACCAACATCCTTAGAATGTAAGCCTTAGCTAAGTGTGATGATGGCTTCAAGAGATGACTAGAGGCACAACACAGAAACAAAGAGTATGAAGCAAAGGCAGATCCCCGTGTACTAAATAGAAGCGAAGAAGTTAAAGAATAGAGAACAAGGAGGGAGGGAGGGTGGGGCACGTAAACAAGAATGATCAGCTTGCAGAACGGGGGAACCTAAATTGATGACAGCCGGAAGGAGCATGTTTGGAGGTGTGGTCCCTGTGATCAGATGTCACTGATGGAGACCACCAATTGCCCTAGTGATTTTAACAGAAAATACAAATTAAAGTTATTGTCACATCAGTATGAGCAGAGTTTTCTAAAGTGCTGTCATACATCCGTTTCTGCTTTTAAAACCCTCTACATGAGTTCTGGAAGTCTGAAAGATCTTAAGGTATTCAGCTGTATCTGCAGTTTACCTTTCGGCTCAATATGCCCCAAGGCCCTGAATGACACAACACAGCACAGCAGGTCAGTTTAAGATTTTCACACATCAGCAAGATAAATAAAAACATTCCTTTATTTCAGTTTCAGCAGGCCAGACTATATCACAATGTCCTTCAATCAGGCAATCAAAAAAGACCAAAAAGACCTTTCAAACTTCAGTGAATTAAAATAATATTTTACTCTGTTTAAAGCCTGTGTATATTTAAAATATATATTACCCTCTTTGGTTACTCTGTGTCATGGTTAATTACTGTACAGAAAATACCAGTTACATGATTATATGATCTCTTTTGATTTTTTTGTCTTCAATTTTCTCAGTAAAACAGCTACAGCATATGTGCAGAATAGCATAGCTTTTGCACTCTTTCACTGGTTAATTTTAGGGTTATTACAAAAGTATTCAAATATTTTACAAAAATGTGCATTTGACATAAAGAGTGGACATATAGCACCACCCAGTCTTTTGTCACTGGGTGGTGCTGAGGTCTGAATCTGAGAGTAGCGCCTATATTCACAAAGAGAAAAGAATCATTACAAACAGCTGTCAAGTTTATCTCAAACCAGAAAAAATCTGATCCTTTCTTATCCCGACAGACTTCAGGTTGTAAAGTTCTGCGTTTTCAACATACACTTCTGCTGACAACTGACATAACAGTATAATATCCAGTATAATATTTAAACTTTGAGTTGTTGGTACTTTTTAAATGTAGCTAACTGACAGTGCATGTCTCCAGTCTTAATGCATTGTGGTCACCTGCATGTAAATGGAGTGGTTCTTACTTAGCAAACCACATCTCACAAAAACCTCTTGAGTGTATTTGTAACACCAAGTGCTGCTAAACAGACCAGGGAATATTTAACATAACTTTTCTAGATGTCATTATTTTATTTTGGATGCTTAGATTATTTTACTTGGCATGCAGACACAAAATATTTCACAAAACTCAGAAACTGCTAGGGTAAGCATCATTAGCCCTTTAGATCATCCCACAGATTTTCAATGGGATTCAACTCAGGGATTTCTGCAGCCAGTCAGTGCCGGTCAATTCAATACCTGAATGCTAAAGCATTCATCATTCAGGTAGTAACTCACCAGGATTGATGTACGTTTGGATTGTTTCATGTTGGAAGACAATGCGACGACCCAGCTGTCGCCTGCTCCAGATTTTCACATTTCTTTCTTTCTTCATGATTAGTTCCACCTTGATGAGATTCCCAGTTCCAGATGCACTGAATCAACCAAACAGCATAATACTCACTCCACTTTTTTAGTGTGGGGATGGTGTTCTTTTTGGGTTGTACACCTCTCCAGTATGAATAATTTTTCTCCAGGTTGTCTTTAGCATACGTCAGACTGGCTTCACCGAGTTTTTATCGGTCCGCATGCTGGTCTGAAATAATTCTGTTATTGTGCACAAATAAAAATAATAATTTGTGCTTTCTAAAGAAAACCTTCAGGTTTAGAAATGTTTCTTTGAAAAATGTTTGCTCTTTTAAAAAAGCACTAGGAAAATTTATAAAACCTTAACTTTAAAATGGAGACATAATTGTGACCTCATCTGCTTATGAAGAGTACATTATAATTATATTCTAATACATTATAATATAGTAATAAGAATAATATATAATAGACTGCTCAATTTCTGAAATACTTTTTAATCAGAGTAAAATATCAAGTCATTTAAATTTTTTGTATATTGATCTAGTCAGTTAAGTAGCAGAGGAGGTTGTTAATCAATTTCAGCTTCTTTGATGTTAATACTGTTAGCAGTTATTAGAAGTGCAACAATGAGACAAAAGCCCTGGACTTTTCACAGATGAGAGCAGGTTCACCTTAAGTACGTATGACAGGCACGCAAGGTTCTGGAAAAACCATAGAGAATGTTATGCTGCCTGTAACATCATTCAGCATGACTGTTTTTGTGGTGGGTCAGTGATAGTCTGGGGAAGTAAATACACAGGGGTACTCACTGACCTTTACAGGTTTGGCAACAGCACACCAACTAACATTAGGTTTTGGGATCAAATCCTGGGACCCACTGTCAAACCCTACACTGTTGCAGTGGATCCTGGGTTCCTATGGGTGAACAACAGTGTCTGGCCTCATGTGGCGAGGGTATTCATGCAGTTCCCCGACGATAAAGGAATTGATATAACTGGCTGTCCCCCTCGCTCACATGACCTAAATCCAGTAGGCCTCTCTCTGGGAGATTATGTTTCAGTCCTTCCCATGCCACCAGGTTGAACCTTAGACTGTCCAGGCGTGTGAGAGGCGTGTGGCCTGGTGAGATATGGAAGGAGATCTCACCTCCTTCCCACAGGACACCAAACCTCCTCTCATTATGTGTATATGTCAACATTATCAGGCATGCATGCAAGTGGTAGTTGTATACATGCCTGAGTTACTACAATGTTCCAATGAACTTTCAAAATGGACAAAATGGATTAGTCTGCGTTCAGCCCTTTGTATATTGATAATTTTAATTTCCACCGAATGTGTTCTTTTCCTAAAACATTACCCAGTCCATATCAGTACAGAGATCCAGCATGATTTCTTTTCCTTTGTCTTTTGTTTTTGTTTTAGTAGTGTAAACACTATATTGCCAAAATAATTATCTCACCCATCCATATCATTGAATTCAGGTGTTCCAGTCACTTCCATGTCCACAGGTGTATAAAATCAAACAGCCAGGCACGGGCAGTAGCAGGAGCTCATGGAATGTCAACATGGCTGATAGAATGAAACCTGTGCAACACGTCCAGTCATGAAGTTTTGTCACTACCAAATTCTCCACAGTCAACTGTTGGCATGGTGTTGCTCTTAGGCAGCGAACCAAATTTTTGGTTATTACACTGTCCCTTTATTAAGTATTTACTTATTTTGTGACACAAAATACCTCAGTGTTGAGTAAAATGAGGAGTAGCAGATGATTTGACCTTTGACCAGGGGTAATGTGCCAAATCTGCACATGGCACAGTGCTAGCTACTGCTAAGACTAAAACCATTTTTATTCATGTTTAAATTGAATTAACTGTATTTTTTTTTTTTTAAATATGTGCATGTAGAAGAATATGTGATGAATTATTTTCAGTTGTTTATAGACAGATTTACCAAAACAGCATGTTTTGGTTTGCTGCCTCAGTGCAAAATTATGCAGTTAGGCCACTTTTCCTCTAGCAATACAAATATACGCAATGGTTTTAAACTCTGCTCCTTTCCACTGCTTGTTTTAGGTTTTTAGGTTTATAATATTGTCATAATATTTAATGACATTATATGACCAATGATGACAGCAGTAAGATTTACTTGATTATTTAAACTTTTTATACTTTTTTATTAGTACTTGTTTTAATGAGCCACATAGTCAAAGTAAACAGATATTATAGACACTAATTTTATTGTTGTTGTTGAAGGGTACCCAAGCTGAAGTTTAATTGCTCTCTAGGGCCAAAGACATAATAACCTGTTGACCATTTTGACAGTCTTAACTTAGCAATTAGCTGTTTAGAGACTGGCTGTAGTCAGGCCACTCCTCTGAGGCTTGGCCTGTTGTTTTACACAGCGCAGGTGGCACCAATGCATGCTCACTAATGACACTCATTACAGAATCCTTATATCACCTGTGGGCTGTCAGTTTACTTTTTATACCATCACACAGTTATTATTTTTTTCATTCTTCTAAGGAGCTCACCCACAACATTTATTAACTGCTGAAAATGCATCACAAATCCTGTCCTGTCATCATAGTTGTCCAATACTTGTAACATCACAAGCAATAAACAGGACATACTTATATGAAAATGATTTTCAGATTTGGAGTTATTAAGTGAAATTTGTTAAGGTATAGGTGAAAAATTCCTAGCAGCAAAATGATTTGTTGACAAGGGATTTCAAAATCCAAGACTGTTTACCCCATAATCATTTTGAAAATCTTTTTTGAATCCTGGAACAATTATACAAATAAAATATCAATGAAACTCAGGCAAATGATAATAAAAAAACCCATATTAGTGTGTCTAAATGTTAGAAAGCACTTAGGCATATGTAAAAGTGCTGTTATGAATTGTGTGCCTACCACCCTAGGCAAGACCCGTGGTGCAGGGTGTGCAAAGATGCACCTGAGACAATCCAACACATAACAGGAAGGTGCAAAATGCTAGCAGGCAGGGCATACATATCATGCCATAACCAAGTGGCCGGCATATTATACAGTAATGTCTGTGCCGTGTATGGCCTGGAAGTCCCGACGTCAAAAATAAAAAGACTCCCCCTAGGGTGGTCAAGAATTAGCCAAGCTAAGATCTTGTGGGACTTCCAGAAACAGACGGACAAAATAGTGATGGCTAACCAACTGGACATTGTGGTGGACAAGCAGCGGAAGGGGGCTGTAGTGATAGATGTGGCGGCACCGAATGACAGTAACATCAGAAAGAAGGAACACAAGAAGATGAAGAAGTACCAAAGGCTCAGAGAAGAGCTCGAGAAGATGTGGAGGGTGAAGGTAACAGTGGTTCCAGTAGTAATTAGAGCACTTGGAGATCCAAGATCTCTGTCCAGAAGAGTGCAATCCAAGGAACAGAAAGGATACTGCGCAGAATCCTCAAGCTCCCAGACCTCTGGTAGAGGACCTGAGCTATATGTATATGTAATATTTTGTTATAATTTATAGAATTTGAAAAACTTTGAAACTTTGTTTTTTCTTTCATTGATATTGATATGTCAGTTACAATACAAAAAATGCTTGTCAGCATAATAGACTGGTAGCAATTGATTCATTTTACTAAATTATATTTATTCATTTACACAATAGTAAATTAGAATCTGTGACAAAACAGACAGGAAAATGTGAAACGCGGGCATATGAACTATTTAGACTTCAAAGATTACCAGCAACAGTTTAATAAATTGTTTATCTTTGTATAATGACCATTATGTTCGCTATCAATCTTGCATGTGAAATCAGAGCTAAAGTACTCCATTATCTGAAATGCCATTCATTTGATAATACCAATGCAGTAATACCAGTTTTATTAAACTTGACACAACAATGACTTGATATGTCTAAAAATCTCATTCATTTTGAGTCCATATATGATTGGATTTAAAAGAGGATGGAATAAAATTGACTGAAACGTCAATGTCAAGCGAAGAGTTTTCGACAGATCGGAATCCAGTCTAATTATAACTGAATCAAAAACAATAAAACATGAAAAGTTGATTAACACCAGCAAGTGGGGTAAACATGTCTTTAGAGCTTTTCTCCTTGTTTCTCTACAACAATTGTAAGATATTCTAAGAATCCTTATATATGTAAAAAGTATGAAAAGCATTGGTAGAAGGGCAATATTTATCAACGTGACCACACCATATATAGATATTGTGACTGACGGCACACACTGAAGCCTGTAAATTGAATTGTTACAAAAAATTCCTGTCAGAGTAAAACTACAGAGTTTTATATTAAAATAAAGCACAAATGACACTGCAATCTCAAAAGCAGGTATAAGCCAAGCTAAAATCAGAAACACATTTATAGTTATTCTATTCATAATAACTGGATATTGCAGGGGTTTGCATATAGACACATACCTGTCATATGCCATTGCTGCCAACAGTAAAAACTCTGACCCAGCTGAGGTGTAATACGAAAATCCTTGGAAAAGACAGAGTGGATACGATATAGTTTGTTTTTCAGACAAAACATCAGATAAGAGCTTCGGATAGATAATCATGCTGTAAAGAACAGAGTTGATTAACAAAGCTGCAATAAAAATATACATTGGCTCATGAAGGTTTTTGTGAGTCCAAATAAGGTACACTATAGTGGAATTAAAGCAGAGTATCAGAATATATAACGTGAATATAACCACAAAATAAAGGTATCTGTATTTGTGCAATTCTGCAAACCCACCAAGAGTTAACAATGTTACATTTAATTTAACATCCATTGATTAAAAAATGTTACTGACTATAGAATTTGATTGCATAAATGGTATTCAAGAATAACAAACCAAAAGATAAGCCTTAAAGTACTGTATTAATATATTTCCTGCACCGAACTGAGAAGGTAAGTGACTATGTGGCTTTGTTTTATCAGAAAAACTTCCATCCTCTATGGGACTCATTAAGTTCTCCACTAACATGTAAACAACTTCAGGGAATCTGACGAATTGACGTTTATAGTCCTATGCCCTTCATTTTGTTTGCCCATGCATTTTTTTTTTTAAATTCGCGGAACTAGTATAGGCTTAGTATAAAAGCAAAAAAGCCACGGAAACCACTACTGCCTTCACGCTCAACATTTTCTCAAGCTCTCTTCTCAGCCTATGATAAGTCTCAAGCATATTGTGTTCCTTCATCCTCATGTTGTTAACACTTGATATAGCTATATCTATCACTACAGTCATCTCCCTCTGCTTGTCCACCACTATTGCGTCTGGTTGGATAGATATCACCAGTTTGTCTGTTATATCAGGAAGCCCCAGACTTACACTCAAAAAAATAATTCATTGGATGAACTTAATTTCATCTTGCCACCTATATTCCATCTAAACAAATCATGTTAAATCAATCCATCTTGATTGTGTTGTTTCAACACTAAATATGTTTGTAAGTGTAACATAATTTAAACATTAACATTCAGTTAATTTGATTTTTATTCAGTTAACATGTTTGTACCAAGTTAGTCTAATTAAATTAATTTAAATTCATGCTATATTGTTTAAACACTTTGGCACATCAAAAGTCAGTCTTGTTACATGAACTAGTAAAATATTTGTTTGTTACACCAATGTTAATCTTGTTGAATGAACAAATGTAATTTATGTCTGTAGTACTTACACCAATCATGTTTCAGTTAGTGTTTGTATTGCTTATGTAAACATTACTTTTAATTAAATTAATGAAACATACATAAATGATAACTTGCAAAACCATCTTTTATTTTGCTTGAACATTCTTAAAACAGTTGGCAGGATCCCAGTTCAGCCTAGCTTTCTCCCCTTTAACGATCTCATACCAAGACCACAGAACTTCCAGATCAAGACATGCTGACTGAAAGAAAAAATACAATAAAATAACCCTAACCCTAATAATAAAAATGAAATAAGTCTGTTGAATAGTTTGCAGACAAAAAATATTATCCCCAAAGCAACTTTCGTAAAATGTAGTAAAATATGCATTGCAAACAACAATATGAATTTTAACACAATTTAAAGCTCAGACATAACATTCAACATTACTATAATATTACAACATTACTATGTTGCTTGCATACATTAGTCCTCCATTTAATCAGGCTGTATCCATTAATAGTGACTTTATGCTATTTAACGTGTGGAGAAAACATTCAATTTTGAGCATAACTGCACCACTCAAACAATTTGTGAAAACCAGTGTGCATTTGCCTTTGTAACAATTGCCATCTGGCAAAAATCAGTGTTTACACTTCAAGTGTATAAGACTTTAAGTTATGGACGAACAATCTTTGTGTAATAGCCACAGAGCAAACCACATAGTTTATATGAACATTTTATAACTTACAATTTTAAACTTTAAAACAGTAAACACATATTTGCATTGCAGAAACCTTGAAAAAAAAAAAAAATATCTGGCTTGCATGAGTCCGTTTCAAGCTCATTCACCCCATTAGCTTGTTTTTTAGGAACTGTGCCTTGGATGACAACCTCTGTCCATCCAGCTTCATGATAATCTTTTGCAAGACTTCAAAAGTGCATTTGAGCTCCGGTGGGTAGCTTAGGTTCAGACAGTATATCAGTCCAAATAACAGAGCACAAGCAATTGCAATGCTCCTCAAACCAGTGAGAACCTCCACGCCTTCAATCAGGACACCGATGTTCTCTGGGTCATCTCCAGGCTCCGCACCCTCCTGATGTATGACATACACTCCCATCACAGTTTGTTCCATGGCTTCAGTGTTGGCCTCAGTGTTCTGTGACGTAAAATATAATAATACATTTGTTTGAGTCTACATATGAAAAAAAAAAAAGGAATTCAGCAATCAGCGTGAATATGCTGATATATTTACTAAATTCTATGTCTCTGGTTTCACACCTCAGAAATTTGACATGAAACAAAACAAGGACCAATTGCAATATCTTTTATTCACACGTGTTGTCACATTTTACCATTTCATATATCGAAATTACCCATAACTCCTGGAGCAAATTACATAACACAGAACAACTTGTGAATATAACTGACCGTATATTCCTTCACAAGTTTCTCATGGTCTTCATTCAGGTAGACACACAAGGACTTCAGGATGCATGCTCGTCTTGTATGTATTGTGTCATCCTAAGAAAAAAGGGAATCCATAATGACAATATTTAACTTTTAGGCAGCAGTTTGAAAAAGGAATACTTAGTTTGGAAGAGTCCAAAAGGCCACATGGTAAATAGACTGGTTCTTATATAGCGTTTTTCTACTCAGAGCACTCAAAGCTGCCTTTATACAACAATTCATTCACCCAATCACTTTTTCTAAACTGTTTAAATGGCCTGTATTTATATAGCACTTTACTAGTCCCTAAGGACCCCAAAGCGCTTTACATATCCAGTCATCCACCCATTCACACACACATTCACACACTGGTAATGGTAAGCTACATTGTAGCCACAGCCACCCTGGGGCGCACTGACAGAGGTCGAGGCTGTCGAACACTGGCGCCACCGGGTTTAGTGCTTACTGTCTAACATTCATACACATTCACACTCCGATGAATGCATCGGTGAGCAACTTGGGGTTAGTATCTTACCCAAGGATATTTGGCATGCACACTGGAGGAGCTTGGGACCAACCCGCCAAGCTTCTGATTAGTAGCTGACCTGCTCTACCACCTGAGCTACAGCCACCTCAAAACATCTGTCTAAACCAAATCAGACACAAAATGAGGCAACACTAATGTTTTTTTGGGGTTTTTTTTCCCCATTTTGATCAAAATTAACCATACGATTTTATCAATTACTTATTAATATAAGACTGATGCTTATATAATTTGTATAAAATATGAAAACCTCTTAGGACTTTTGCCTACCATATGTATAGATATCTTTGCTCATAAAATTGCCAGATTATGGGCATAAAAAGTTCTTAAGCACAGATCTAACCCACCTTGGAGATGGCCACCATGATGTGTCTCATTTTTCTGCCAGCCACCCCACCTTTGCCTCGAAAGAGCTCCATCATGCGTGGAGTGTACAAGTCTAGCTCATAAAAGAATCTAGATAGCAGCGGTACTGTCGATATGCGCAGGAATTCCTTGTCAATCTGAAAAACATGAACAATGCACTTATAATATGCACCAGAGGAAGGACATACCAGGAATTATTAGCTGTTTTATCACTATGTTATGTCAATATTAGTGAAGCAAGAAATAACTGGTCAACCATAAACACACTCTAAAAGTTAGACATATAGGACATGCACCTCTTTCTCGGTGAACAGAGCTGGCCATCTGCTTTTAAAATCTGCAATAAAGGGCTGTCCTTGAATAACTTCTTGCCTTCTGTACGAAAAAGTCTTCTGCATTTTCATTGTCACTATATTGTCATTGTTTCTCTTCTGAACCTCTGAAAGCAGTGCAATTCTCTCTTTTTCCAGGCTGTCAGTGGTTTCTCCTTTTGGATACTGCGGACAGTAATTGACTTCTGCTCTTCTAGGCTTTTTCACATTCAATGCTGCCTTACTTTTGTCTTGGGCCTTGTTCTTTAGTGAATTTACCAACACCTCAGCACAGCCCAGGCCTCTTAGTTTGGTCCGGACATTGGCCATTTTATACTTGAGGCTAATTTTCCAACCATAACAGCCATTAAAGGATCCCTGCTCCCTCAGACAAGGATGCTGTTTGACAAGGGCTTCTGCAACTTCATTCAGGTCATTGTCAGTTGGATAGACTTTAAATTTTATTATTTCTTCAGCCAGCCTTTCTAAAAGGTGGGATTTCAGTTTTGGTGAGGGGGTCAAATGAGTTCCACCAGCAATGAACTCAGCATTGGCCTTTTCAAGTTGCAGTTCAGCCTCATAGCTGAAACAAGGGACTGTGAAGACACTTGGCCACACTGACAGTCTTGTAGACGGTGATGAACCTGACGATGAAACGGGCCTTGTATTGTCTGTGTCTGAAGAGCTTGAAAAGGAATGTGTTGGACTTCGCACTGGTTGACATGTCACTCCATCTTCTGTAAAACTTTGCAACTGCACACTATCCAAGTATACAACCTTTAAAGTTGCTTTATCATTAATTTCAGAGATCGCAGTCAGATTTACAAAATCATTTCCGAAATCAGGATCTTGATATTGAAGACGAAAATCCTGTTGCACTCCAAAATTTGTCTTTATTTCCTGACACAATTCCTCAATGGAGTCTGATATCCCAGCTGGTAAAATTAGTTTCCTGGCATCATCTTCTCCGAGAATGATCCTCAGTCTTATGGGCTGGGGCATCATGCTGACCTGGACAAATATCAAATATTTAAAAAATAAATAAAGATGTACTCATTGACTATTGTGCGAGTGTGTGTAACAAATTCTAATGTCAACGATAATTTGATGATGTCACCTTGGCCTCGAGGAATTTTTTTACTGGAGAAGTGAATAGTGCATTTTCCAGATTTGTCTTGCATTCTTCTAATTAATGACAATTCTTGCATAAGATGCTTAAAATAAATCTACTCTCAATAAATTAAGTAGCAATTGGTCTGCAAAGTATGATGTATTATTTACTGTGCCAGGTGATATAGGGGGAAAATACTTACAAACATCACTCCTGTTTACCCTGCAAGTTAGTGTGTCTCTTCAGAGTAACCAGACGCAGGCCTCCCACTGAATAGGCAGCTAACGGGTAGTCATCGAGTAGTTCCCCATGCTCAATCAGAGACACCTCTCTCGCATGTGACATGTCAAGCTCAAAAGCTCTGAAGTGCTCTCGATACCAAGCAGAGAACTTTTTTACAAAAAAGTATATTCTGCCATGCAAAATAAAAATCTGCAGAATTTCTGCAAACTCTGGCAAACCAAATATTTGCCCATGAACAACTATCATTCCTGTGCTGTAGTTCATGCCATTGTATGACACGCTTTTTGTAATATGGACATCAGTTTCATCTGGTAATCTTTGCTTTATAGCTACTGCGATATCACTTTTCAGAACATCAATTGGTACTGATGAGCCAACATTTACCATTAAAGGTGTCTTATGGTCAGAAGAGTGCAAGTCAGAGGCAATCACGAGCTGATGTTTTTTGGCAAGTGTAACAGGTATGTTCTTAAAACAGTTTGTATGGCGAGCAATTTGTTTAAAAAAAACTATGTTTCGCCTCAAATCTCATTGTCCATTTGTGGACAAGAGGCCCAAAATGCCGAATCAGAGCAGGGTAGTGCTCCAAATAATGATGTTTAGGGAGAAGACTGTTGTTTGGAAAAAGTTCTTGGTATCTCTGGCGATGTTCACTGATTTTACACTCAAGGTAGGAAATCGACTCATCAGACTGGACAGGGGCTACAACAAGCTCCACAATGTCCTTCAGATCCAAAACAATATGCCATGCAGGTTCATCCTCTGGAACAAGTGGACCAATAATTAGAGGCAACAAACGAAGCAGAGACCAATTTTCATGTGCATTTCCACCAATATTTTTTTTTAATGAGAAAGTCTGGGGAATTGCATGAGGCCGGTTGGTTTTATCTGCCCATTTATACTCAAAATTTTGGATCAAGTTGTTAAGTTTTTCTAAGGTGAAATACTTTTTAGAGATTAAAAAAGAAAAACAATGCGCAAGCTCCACTGGTATTATGCCCTCTAGCAGATCATGTGCTACATCTGGAGGGTAGCCTGCAGTGACATGAAAATGGCTCAGATTCTTACTCAAAATACAATCTCGCTTAACTCCACAACAAGCACTTGCTGTTTCTTGTGCACGCTTCAAATGGAATTCATGAAGTTCCGGTGTTCTATGCTCAAAATCACCAGCAGTCACAGACTTTATTTCAGATTTTTTAGCTGTACAGAATCTGCATATGTATTCAGCAGAAAAACTTTCCACAAAACCTGCCAGCCCATGGGCTCCTAGGTTGTCAGCTATGACGCAGCTCACAGTTCCTTTAATTAGGGCTGAACGATTATGGAAAATAATCTAATTGCGATTTTTTGCCCCAATATTGCGATTGCGATGCGATTATTTTTTAAGGTCTTTGTCTTCTGTATTATTAAACAAAGACAAGCAATACATCATATAGTATGGCCAATACTATATTACATTAATTTTAAACTGTTCTTTCCTGGAAGACAGACCTCTGTTATGATGACATGAGGTGATGCATGAATTGATGACTGACATTTTTATTTAACTTCTTCAATCACAGCAGTATATTTGAACATACACAATAGTTTATTTTTAGCTTACAAACATCTGAGCATAAAGTGCTGACAAGGAACCCTGGTGTAAACATTAAAATGAAAGTCAGTACAATGTGCAGATTGCAGAAATATACATAAAAAAAATCAGTGGCTTTACCACACTCAGTTTTTCGACATCTGTGAACTACTAGACAGTCATTCAATTAAAAAATAATATTAAATAAATAAAACTAATAAATAAAAAATACACACATCTTACTGATCTCTGCAGTCAGTAACATTACACATAAAGTGCAAACATAATAGCAATTGTATAAACACACACACAAACACGCCTTTAAAGTTTAAAGGCGTGAAATTGGACGGTCTAGTTCTGATTAGCGTCACCGCTGTCTCGGTGGAGTTTAATAAACTCGGCCGTCTGCTTCTTGCTATCTAAAATATAACCAGACACTGGTGTAAATTCTCGACTGTCTCATACTTCTGTTTAATAAGTTTTCTGTTTGACGTTTAGTCAGCTGTGTGAAAACCAAGGAGGAACCCACCCGGGGGATTAATAAAGTTTTATTTTATCTAATCTAATAACTTTAATCTCAGCCAAACCGATTTACTCACGAACAAACAAAACACTGAAAAAAGCCCAACAATAACATTTTTAGGTTGTCTAAGTGACTTATATATTACGTTTAACCCGAGCAGCGAAACTCCGCGGTGATCTGAAAATGATGTGCCGGGAGTTGTGCCGTTCTCGGCCGCATCAGTAACCCTTGAGCTCCCGGCTAGCTGTCGAGCTGGTGGGTAGCAGACGCCTCTGAAAACGTCGAAGCACTTTTGCAAATATGGGATATCTTGATAAACCGAGCAGATATTTGATGTTTACACAACTACTTTCTCGCCTGAAAATATGTTAAAAGTTTATTTTGTGACCCAGAAAGATTAGTATGAGTAATTTTAAAACTTAGTAGCGGCCGCCATTGCTGGAAACTGGAGTTTGGCTGGGCCGCGCTATGAATTCTGGGATATGGTAGTAATTTGGACAGCCTTCGGCGCGTCGCTGTGACGTAATCGGTCTACAAATGCGGCCTCAGGAGGATGCAGCCCATGAATTGTATAATATAATCGCAGTATAATCGCAGCCTTTGCGGTTAGAAAATTGCACTTGATCATGTCGCGATATTATCACAAATGCGATATATCGTTCAGCCCTACCTTTAATACACTCGTTCAACTGACTGATGAACACACCATGTTGCTCCAAAGTTACCAGATCTCTCAAAAGTGGATCAAAGACTTTTTCAAACCCAAATGTCCTCAAATCTTCACTCTTGCAAAGGATTGCCAAATAAATGGATGAAAGGGCTGAATGAGAACCAGGTGGTAAATTGCCCAAGACCCAATATACACCACAAAGCTTGTGCTTTTTCCGTGAGGTCCCAAGAGGATTACAAACCTCAAAATCATCAATATAAAGGTTAATAGAAATTCTCAACTTCTCACCATCTAGAAAGCTATTTCTTTTATAATGCTCCCCATCTCGAAAAGATCTGTAAACCCTCTGATCACCATTCAGATTCTCTCTATTTTCTTGAGCTATTTGTTCTTCAATCACTCTATCCAGCAATTTATTGTGACTCAATATTTCCTGCAATAACTGTAATAAAGGGATGTACTGAAATGACTTCCTTTGGTCTATCGATAAAAAATACTCAACAGGCTCTACAACCCTAAAATTTTGTATGTAGTATAGTTTTCTTTTATAAGGAGTGGCAAGAGGGCCACACTTTCCCAATATTTTAGCCACAGGGTTAGAAACACATACAGAATTTGCAAGCTCTTCAATAACAGCCTGACTAATATGGAGGTTATGGCTCTTAAAAATTTCTGTAATTGTACGTTTTGTCAGAGGTACACTAGCTGAACTCAACAGAAAAACTAACTCCTCTAAGAACTCATCTAATCCTTTTGCTGGAACATGAAATATGTGTTCCAATTTCAACAATATTACTGCTAATTTCCGTTCAATTAGTTCGGGCTGATTTTCAACAGCACTATTATCACATTCTGTCACTGACTCACTTTCAAATTCACCATAGGATACATCTTCAGAACAGCTAGCCCTTACATTATCAGAGGACTCTATCACTTGAACTGGGTCCACACGTGTAACTACACTGGCTTTAAAATCTTTAAGTGTGTGTGGATGATGCTTCCTCTTTTTGTGTGTATAAAATGTATTGTAAATATTTGTCTTGAAAGGGCAACCAAGAAACACACAACTAACTGTCTCGTTACTTCGCAGATGTGTTCCAATATGGACAAAAAAATCTCTCTCAGAGAAGACGTCACTGCAGTCACATAACTCACATTTAAAAGTTACTGAACTTGAAGCTGTCTGTGTAAACTGAGATGAATGAGCTTTATAGACATGAGTGTTCAGTCCACTCCAAGTCTTAAATGTGCACGGACAATTAACATATATGCACAGATAATGTTGACCTATTCCGTAATGATGATGTAGTTTATAATGTTGAAGTAATTTGTACCTGCTGCTCTCTCTGGTAACACAATGCTTGCACTGCCACATACACGTCACTGATAAAAAATGAAATATGCATTAGAAAACGTCAAGGAGATTAAACTTCTGCATCATCCAAAAAAAATAAATAAATAACATAATAATAATAAGGCAAACATGAACTTACCATGTATTGTTGAGGAGGTGCATAAGAATCTCAGAGCATGGGAATGTGGCTTTATTTTGTGATGTATTTCTGGGGAGAGAAATTAATTAAAACAAAGTTATTACTCTGACAAATTTGTGTTAATATCTACATACTGTGAAATGTGAAGACTGTTACGGTGCGTACACACCGAACGCGATAGACGCGACCAGAGCTTCAGGTTTACATGTAAAGTCAATGGAGGAGCACGATGAAGCGCGACTGGGGGTCTAGCTAAACTTCGGAAGCAGATTTGCATTGAGAAAACGCTTTTCTGCCTACTTCACACGACTGACGCCTTTGAAGCGCGAAGTAAAATACGCACTGCAGTTTGTGTGGTGCATTTTGTGCATTCGCGCTTATCACGTCTACCGCTCGAGTTGGTAAAATCTGCGGGACAGCAGCTTCTCAAACTCGGCAAGGGACAGAAGGTGGTACAGCTGAAAGCGGCCGTCATCCAGACGGAGCTTCTGGAGCAAGTGGTGAAACTCACCAAACTGCTCACGCTTGTGGAAGACCTGATGGACCCAGGTACAGTGAGGACGTCCTTTAGGCACTGCTCTGCTCTCCACAGCAAATAGAGAAGGGAGACTTTTTCTTCAAACGCTAGATTGACAGCTGCCATTTTAATAACATACCGTCTGGCACTACTTCCTCCCAGATCTCTTCTTCATACGAGTGAAAATTGCATATAAACCTCGACCAGTTCATGCTGGACGCGCTTCGAGGTGCAAATGTGCACGAGATCAGCTAGGGGCATCTATCGCGTTCGGTGTGAACGCACCGTTAGTCAGCCTAATGCAGAGCACCAGAGAAACTATAACCCAAACAATTATCCACCTAAATCATTCTGAATTCAAAAATTAAGTGAATATATTACAAAAAAAGAAAATGCACATGCAATTATTGTGACAGATTTTATCTTACTCCTTGTTATTAACTCCCCTAAACGCTGGTTTAGTTGAATTAAACCTTTCATCAATCCAGTTAATGCGGTTGCCCGCGACTAAACTCCACTGACAAAAACAGGAATTTTAGATAGAGCATCATAAAACACTCATAAAATCACCAAAACCATGTCGGTCAGTCTTACCACTACTACCAACAATCACCAACTCCGGTTAAGCAGAAAGTAACCCTTCATTCATGGAGCTATATGCGAAGACGTTACGGCTCTACGCGGCTTTCCCGCTCTTCAAAGTTAGCTAACTCCAGAGAAGAAAAACAGTCCTACCAACGCAGATAACCATGAAACACACCTCATTCAAAGTCGACAGAAACAAAAACAAAAAAACGAACTTACCAAAATAACCTCATCAGTTTTTGCTCTGTTGCAACAATTAGCGACTCCGGTTAAGTTTTTTAAAAAAAACATTAAATTCACCGACTTACATTTGAAAAATGTTTGGGTCTACAACCTCCCTGCTATATATAAATCTCCACACTACACAGGTAAAAATTTTTAACTAATAGTATTTATCTCTCACTCCACTAACCTAAATAAATATATCAAGAAATATTACTTACCTCACTATCAGGTATGCCAAAGAAGTAACTCCACGTGCGCTCGTTAACTTCTCAACGGACCTTTCCGCATCCGGTGGGCGTGGAGCATGCGCAATACATGACGCTATCAGAGCCTTTGGTTTGATGGACCTCATTCTCATTGGATTGCCATGAACGAATTTAACTCATCAAAGTTTTCTTTGATTTATATTCAACAAAAAAGAATGAATCATTTAATGAGCATAAAAATGATTTCTTCATGTGATGTAAACATATTACTACTTTGTTAATCAAACACATGCCCTAGTTGATTTTTTTGAGTGTAGCTTGGTCATTTTCAGCTACCTTGGGGGATGTATCCCATTTTGACCTCTGGATTTCCAGGACATTGCTGCACAAATGTTAATTGATATACTTCCAGCCAACCTGCACCTGCTGTTATGTACTGGATTTTTTCAGGGGCATCTTTGCACAGTCTGGGGGTTTAGCCTGGGGTAGCAGCCTCTAAGGATCTTATGCTTAGAGCTTGTTCTTGTGCTGCCATGATTCATGCCTCTGTGTTTTGTCTTTCGGTTCAGCCTTGTCCAGCCACTGGTAGGATTTCTGGATGTCAGCCATGTTTTCTATCTGCTGGTGGTCCATACTGTATGGGGATCTGTCCTTCCATGATGGTTCATCTCCTTGCTCCTCTTCTTTCTAAGGTTTGGCTGCCTGACGTATTCACTAAGCACACATGGCCATCTTCCATATGTACTCATGGATGAGCATTGACTCATCCTGGATTGTGGTTCTGATACTCACTAGTCCTCAGCTCCTTCCTTCCACTTAGCTTACAGTCTCAGCCAGCCAGAAACAAAACACCTGTATATTCTGTGAGTGTGCCGATCACAAATCGGAAAACTGCCCAAATAATGACACGCTTCAAAGAAAGGGCAAGTTAAAGAGAATGGGGAGATGTTTTGTGTGTTTGGGACAGAAACACATTGCAAGATTCTGTAAGACCAAGAATGTGTCCTGTGAGAAATGTGGACGGAGACATCACGTTGCTGTGTGCGGTGGTGAAAGGGTGGATGTACAGGCCCCATCCCAGAAGCAGTGGTCTTCTCCGTGCTCCCTCATTCAGTAAGAGTGAAACCAGGTGAACAGAACACTGTGTTCCTAAAGACTGCAAAGGTGTGGATTGAAGACCCGTCAGGCAGAAGGGTAGCTCGTTGCTTATTAGATGGAGGCAGCCAAAGAAGCTTCATACATGAAACGTTGGTGAAGAGCCTAAATTTACCAGTAATAAGGCAAGAGACATTGACACTACACACATTTGGGTCCTCCTTTCCCACAAGATCACAGCGCGGCATAGTGAAAGTTATGCTACAAAATATCTGGGATCCTAGCCAGAGTATTGTAATAGAAGCTGTGGAGACCCCACAAGTGTGCTCGGCAATAATGAAGGTTCCTGGTGAACAGATCCAGCATGAGCTTAAGAAAAGAGTACTACAACTGGCTGACTTCCCAGGATCCAATGAGGAACCAGAGCTTGCTGTCCTCATAGGAGCTGACTACTATTGGCAGATCGTGACAGGAAGGGTGGAGAGACTTACAGAAACATTGGTGGCACTGGAGAGCACCTTCGGATGGTCTGTTCAGGGTCCAGTCTCTGCATCAACTGTTACAGAGGCAGCCTGCATGTTCATTCCGTGTGAGGAAGAGAAACT
Organism: Diplotaxodon limnothrissa; assembly: GCF_057381915.1. Taxonomy (NCBI): domain Eukaryota; kingdom Metazoa; phylum Chordata; class Actinopteri; order Cichliformes; family Cichlidae; genus Diplotaxodon; species Diplotaxodon limnothrissa. Next base: position 9,262,716 of record NC_140611.1, on the reverse strand, counting down.
CCTTTCCAAGCAACTGAAAGCATTCTGGGAAATAGAGTCTCTGGGTATTACAAATGAGACAACAAAGAACCCAGAAGATGATGAGGCTCTGCAGATGTTTGAGAGAACGACTATGTTTAAAGATGGACGATATCAGGTGGAGTTGCCATGGAAGCCAGAAAAGGTAGAGCTCTCAGACAACTACAGAGTTGCCAAAAAACGGCTGGAAGGTCTGAGTAAAAGATTTAAGAAGGATGTCACACTCTTCAGCAGGTATAATCAAGTGGTGGAGGACTACTTGGACCAGAACATTGCAGAGGAAGTGGCACCAAACCGCAGCACAGACTCTAATGTATTATATGCCTCACCATGCAGTGCTGAGAGAGGACAAAGCAACTACAAAATTAAGATCGGTCTTTGATGCATCGTCCCATGAAGAAGGCTGTCTGTCGCTGAATGACTGCTTATTTACGAGGCCAAATTTGAATCCAGATCTACTCAGTGTTCTCCTTAGATTTAGGGAACACAAAGTCGCCTTTCTGGCGGACATAAAACAAGCATTCCTGCAAATACGTCTTGCAGAAAGGGACAGAGATGCAGTCAGGTTCCTGTGGTTCTCAGGTGCACCGAATGGAGAAGTGAATGACCACCTGCGCATTCTGAGGATGACGAGAGTGGTGTTTGGAGTTACGCCAAGCCCGTTTCTGCTTGCAGCGACAATTCAAAGACATCTAAAACAATATGAAACAAGCCAACCACAAGTGGTGAATACAATAAGGGAGTCACTTTACGTAGATGACTTCATTTCAAGTACACGCTCAGTGGAAGAGGCGTATCACATAACAACAAATGCCAAAGAAATACTGGTGCTGGTATGGAGCTTTGCAAATGGATGACAAACTCAGGCAGAAATGGGGCAGAAATGGGAGAAGAGCTCCACAAACTACATGATGGCACCTGAGACGAATGGAGTAGCATTAAAGGTGCTCGGATTAGTGTGGAGGCCAGAGCCTGATGATTTCACCTTAGTTCACTAGTGAGGCTTCTAACAGAGAAGAAAGGAACCAAACGAAGCGTGCTGCAGTCCTCAGCACGAATTTATGACCCACTTGGGTTTCTGAACCCCTTCACCATTAGGGTCAAGTGCATGTTCCAAGCAATGTGGGAGATGGGGCTCTCCTGATATGAAGAATTGCCACCAGATCTGGCACAAGAATGGCAACAGTGGTGTTCAGAGCTTACTCAGTTACACCAGCTCGCCATACCAAGGTGGTACCAAATCAATATGCAACAAGAAAGCAAAGAGGGCTTGGAATTACATGTGTTTTGTGATGCCAGTGAAAGGGCATACAGTGCTGTGGCCTATCTGCAAGGCAAAACACGAGAAGGAGAAACGACAATGAGCTTGGTCGCATCTAAAGCCAGGGTGGCTCCCCTAAAGAAAATGACGTTGCCACGTCTGGAACTCATGGGAGCCGTGATTGGGGCCAGATTGGCGAACAACTTGATCATCTCGCTGAAGATGGAGCAAGCCCAAATAAAAATGTGGACTGACTCCATGATCATTTTGCAATGGATTTGCAGTTCGGCACAAAGGTGGAAATCGTTTGTTGCAAACCGAGTGACTGAGATCCAGACTCTTACGAGTCCATCTTCATGGTCACACATCCCAGGGAAGGCTAATCCCGCTGACCTGCCCACAAGAGGACAATCAGTGGAGGCCCTACTACAAAACCAGCTATGGTGGAATGGCCCCAGTTTTCTTGTATCAGAAGATCGGATACATGAGTCTGAAGATGAAAACATTTCAGACGAAATGAATGTAGAACTTAAATCCAGTTATCAAATAGCCATGCAGTTTGCTGTTAATGACACTGACATCTGTGAACCAATACTGAAGCTTGAGAGTTACGGCAAACTGAAGAGAGTGCTCAGAGTGACAGCATGGATTAGGAGATTCATAGCTAATGCAAAAACAACGATGCAACCAAAGATGCGAGGTGAGCTGACAATGAGCTTCTTGATGCTGAGAAGTACTGGATTAAGGTTGCACAACATCATAGTTTTCACCAGGAGGTCCAGAGACTGAAGGTAGGAAAACCTATGATGAATGACAGTAAGATTCAGGAACTGAAACCATTCCTTGATGAAGATGAGCTGCTTAGTGTTGGAGGCAGGCTGCAGCAGTCGGACTTCACATTCAGAGAGCAGCATCCTTGGATTCTGCCAAACAAACACAGATTTTCAGAACTGCTGATACAGGACTGTCACAAAAGGGTGATGCATTCAGGAGTGAGGGACACTCTTGTACAAATAAGAGAGAGATATTGGATCATCCGGGCACGGCAGCTGGTTAAGAGCATTGTGACCAGATGCACTGTGTGTAAGAGGTTTAAGGCAAAGGCTGGGCATCAGCTAACTGCACCTTTGCCTAGGGACAGAATATCCGAGTCACCACCATTCGAAGTTGCAGGTGTGGATTTTGCTGGGCCGCTCTATGTGAAAACATAGGATTTTGTGAAAAGATCCTATATTGCCCTATTTACCTGTGCTGTGACACAAGCGGTCCATTTAGAGCTTGTGTCAGATCAGTCAACTGAGACATTTTTGCTAGCGTTGAAGAGATTCATTGCCAGGAGAGGGCTATGCAGAGTTATCTATTCTGACAATGCCAGAACATTTAAGAGAGCAGACCAAGATTTGAAGGAGCTGTGGAGTTTCTTCACTCCACTTTGAAGACATGTGTACTGTGTTGGCGGAAGTCGAAGCAACTCTGAACTCTAGGCCTCTCACCTTTGTGCACAACGAGGTAAATGAACCGCAACCATTTACTCCAGCCCACTTTTTGGTGGGCAAACGATTGACATCTCTACCACCCAAGTCAATCCCGAAGGACACACACCATCCAACACCTAACAAAGAGGACATTACTCGGAGATGGAGATAACGGCAGAAACTCATGACCAACTTCTGGAACACCTGGAGAACGGACGATCTGTTGGAGCTGAAGTCAACTCATTGCTGTGACGCTTCAAAGCCTACACCCCTAAAACTAGGGGATGTTGTGCTCATTGGGCATGACAACCTCCCCAGACAAGTGTGGAAACTTGGAAGAATTGAAGAAATGTTTCCTGGTCGAAACGGTCTTGTTAGATCTTGCTTAGTTCGCACGACAACGGGGACTCTGTTAAGAAGACCAATTCAGATGTTGTATAACCTGGAGCTTTAGATGAACAGATTGTTCATCGGGGGGGAGGATGTTGTAACTTTATTGCAGTTTATTGTTTGATAACAGCATTTTGGTTATTTTGTAAGTGATTTAAGTGTCACATGTTTAGTGAGAGCTGTTAATTATAGATTTAATTTTCTGCGTTTCCCAGAATCCTTTGTGGTAGACGAAAGTTACTCTGGGTTTTAGCTAGCAAAGAAAGTTTCGGGAAGCCATTATATGTTGCTCTGATGTCGAGAAGTTTATTTGTTGTACATTCCCCTTTTTGAAGCCTTATATAAAGACTATCGTTTCTACAACTGATGTACGATCCATTTTTTTGGCTAAGTGGATTCGCCACAACATATTCAGCTTTTTACTCAGTGTTTGACTCTGTGTAAAATTTTTGTAATACATCTCGTATTCAGGGTTATTGTTTCCCACTGATAGTCACTTGATAGTTTTAATTTTGTTGTTTGATACTCATTTGTTTCCTGTGTTTTGTTTTGCTTCCATTAGGATAGGAGTCAGGTTTGGTCACACTGTTCACTTTTCGAAAATCAGTACAAAAACGTGGGGTTTTGTCTTCCTTCGGCACAAAAAGGCATGGGGAACTCCATGCTCTCGGGAGAACTCGGGACAGCTAGACCATTTTCCAGCAAGTAGGAAACTTCTTGCTGAAAAAGTGCATTTTGGTAGGGTTCACACGATAAGCGTGTTGTTTGATCGGAGGGTGGTCACCTACATCCATGTCATGTTCGAGGATAGTAGTGCGAGAGGGAGTGTCAGCAAACAGGGATGGGTAAGTGTCAGCAAACAGGGATAGGTAAGTGTCTATGCAGACGCTCCCTAAAACAACTTAGGTAATCTAGTACGTTCTGCTCAGGGATAGCTGTGTCGGACAGATATTGCTCTTTAAGCAGCCGCAGGGGACCACGCATTGTGTGTCCAAACACCAGCTCAGCGGGACTGAAACCCGTGGACTCCTGCACACTCTCTCTCTCACCGCTAGAAGGAGAAGTGGCAGACCCTCGTCCCACTCTCTTCCTGACTCAAGGCAGAACTTCCTCATCATGGCTTTTAATGTTTGGTGGAAACGCTCAAGCGCACCCTGTCATGAATCGCTGTGTGGCAAACAGGAATTGAACCCAAAATGCAGGCTCTTAAACTCAAATGAACTCAGGAACCACAGCTTTATTTGCTGGCCGGGAAAAGCATACAAAAGCAAACTAAACTAAACTAAACTGGAAAATGACAAACTAAACTCACAGGGAGATCCACACAGCATGAGGGACGATGCGACTCAGAGAAACACAGGGTTTAAATACACTGGGAAGTAACGAGGGGAATGAGACACAGAAGGAGGGCACAGCTGGGAGAAATCAGAACTGACGAGACAAGGAAGCAAAGCAGGACACATTCACATAAGACACAGACCTTCAAAGTGAAACAGGAAGTATAACACAGAGACGCGAACTTGTCATGGTGGAGACAGCAACTAAGAAACACAGACATAAACCATAAGGCAGAGGACTCTAATAACCAAAATATGCAGAGGGAAATACTAAGCTTGGAACACAAGAAATTAGACTTGAGGGAGTAATAAAAGACCCACCATGAGAACATAATTCACAATACAGAGTGACAGAAAACAAGAAGCTCAAACATGCAAAGACACAGACGTACACAGAACAGAGGGGGCACCGAGAAACATGAAGGGCAAGGGATTAAAACTAGAAACCATAGAATAAATCACACGAGTACAAAATACAAGAATCACAAAGAACTAAAAACGCTGGGTAAGGAGACCCAGGATCCTGACACACCCTGTGATTCGGGATGATACGCACTGGATTTTTGATGCTTGATGCAGAGTGATTTTAAGACCTGAGCAAATATTTTGGACATAAAATTAAACCCTTGGTCCGTTTGAACAGATTTAGGCAAACCGAAAGTGGAGAAAAAGTTTACTAATGCTCTGACAATGGCTTTGACTTTGATAGTGCGTAGCGGAATATCCTCGGGGAAGCGTGTACATCAGGACATCAAAGTCAAGATGTACTGATTTCCTGACTTTGTTTTTGGGAGAAGACCTACAAAATCAATGATTTTGTACGCAAATGGTTCCCCTAAAGCCGGGATCGGATGCAATGGAGCGGGAAGATTAACCTGGTTGGGTTTTCCACTGACCTGGCAAATGTGGCAAGAACGACAATACTTGGTTACATCAGTTTTTAACCCTGGCCAAAATAAGTGATACAGAATACGATGGTAACAGAGAAACTGTCATGTGCAAGACTGAGTACTTGGGGTCAAAGTTTTTGCGGTACAAAGTCCAGCCAAGATCACTAGATGAGGGAGGATGCCATTTAGGCATTAACATGTCATTTTCAATGCTGTAAACACGGGGATTCTGATCGCTGGCCAGTTTTGTGGCCAGAGTTGGGTCATTCTGTTGCGCATGGAAAAAAATCTGTTTTGTTTGCCTGAAAAGACAGGTCAGGTGTAGCAGGTGGCAGGCTATCAGACACACATTTTTCAGTCTTTTCCACAGGCAGTTCAGCTTTCTCAGGAACAGCTTCAGAACATAGAAAAGAGTCAGAGAAGTCAACATCACCGTATTTGTTAGGGGTTGTTCAAATTACAAATTGTGCAAACAAAAACAAGATATTGAAAATAAGCAGACCTCAGTGCAACGAAATGTCTTTCCAACACTGGCAAGCACAAAGACCAACTTTAACATTAAAAGGTGTAAAAACAAGTACAAGATGTTGAAAATAAGCAGACCTCAGTGCAAAAAAGTGTTTCCTACACTGAAAAGCACAAAGGAAAACTTTAACATTAAAAGGTGTTCAAACAAGTACAAGATATTTACAATAAGCAGACCTCAGTGCAACAAAGTGTCTTTCCAACAAAGACAACCACAAAGACCAACTTTAACATTAAAAGGTGTTCAAACAAGTACAAGATATTTACAATAAGCAGACCTCAGTGCAACAAAGTCTCTTTTCTAAACTGAAAAGCACAAAGGCAAACTTTAACATTAAAAGGTGTAAAAACAAGTACAAGACACTGCAAATAAGCAGACCTCAGTACAACAAAGTGTCATTCCAACACTGACAAGGACAAAGGCCAACTTTAACATTAAAAGGTGTAAAAACAAGTACAAGATGTTGAAAATAAGCAGACCTCAGTGCAAAAAAGTGTTTCCTACACTGAAAAGCACAAAGGAAAACTTTAACATTAAAAGGTGTTCAAACAAGTACAAGTTATTTACAATAAGACGACCTCAGTGCAGGAAAGTGTCTTTCCAACAATGAAACACGCAAAGGCTAACTTTAACATTAAAAGGTGTAAAAACAAGTACAAGACATTGAAAATAAGCAGACATCAGTGCAACAAAGTGTCTTTCCTACACTGACAAGGACAAAGACCAACTTTAACATTAAAAGGAGTAAAAACAAGTACAAGACATTGAAAATAAGCAGACATCAGTGCAACAAAGTGTCTTTCCAACACTGAACAGCACAAAGGCCAACTTTAACATTAAAAGGTGTTCAAACAAGTACAAGACATTGAAAATAAGCAGACCTCAGTGCAACAAAGTGTCTTTCCAACACTGAACAGCACAACGGCAAACTTTAACATTAAAAAGTGTAAAAAAAAGTACAAGACATTGAAAATAAGCAGACCTCAGTGCAACAAAGTGTGTTTCCTACACTGAAAACCACAACGGCAAACTTTAACATTAAAAAGTATAAAAACAAGTACAAGATATTGACAATAAGCAGACCTCAGTACAGCAAAGTGTCTTTCCAGCACTGACAAGGACAAAGTCCAACTTTAACATTAAAAGGTGTAAAAACAAGTAGAAGATATTTACAAGAAGAAGAATTCAGTGCAAGAAAGGGAGGTGAGGGTGTGTGTGTGTGTGTTTGTGCGGGGGGCGGGGGTTCTCACCTTCCACTTCACTGACATGCATCACCATCCAGTTCTTCATGAGAAGGGGGGGGGGGTTGAGAGGGCGATGTACTCACCTTTACTGACACGCTTGGTATCAATCAATCAATCAATCAATCAGTCTTTATTTATAAAACACTTTTCATACAAAAAATGTAGCACAAAGTGCTTTACATAGTTAAAAACAGCCCACCCCCCCTTCCAACTCACTCCCCACGCTCTCATTAAAATAAATGATGTGAATACACACATATTCCCCCCCCCCACACACACACACACACACACACACACACGCGCGTACACTTAAAGAGTAAAAATTGGGCTGGGTTCGCATGAGCCAAGTGAGGAAACACTATAACAGGGAGCCGTCTGCACCGGGAGCCGGTCACAGACCGCAGCCTCCAGGCTGGGCACACAGCAGGAGGGAGGCAAAAGAGCCCCCCAGCCAGGCTGAGAGGACCCCCAGAGACCCAGCAGCCACGGTCGATCACAAACCCGGTGCAGAGAGCCCCCTCCGAGGAAACACTGATATGACACAATAGGATATACAGTGGGGCAAAAAAGTATTTAGTCAGCCACCGATTGTGCAATTTCCCCCACCTAAAATGATGACAGAGGTCAGTAATTTGCACCAGAGGTACACTTCAACTGTGAGAGACAGAATGTGAAAAAAAATCCATGAATCCACATGGTAGGATTTGTAAAGAATTTATTCGTAAATCAGGGGCCTGTTCTTCGTACCGCGCTAAGTGAGTTAGCTGGATGAGATTGTTGACGATTTCGCGTGATCCTGGATCGTTCGGTTCCCCGAAGCCCATCCGGGACTTGCTGTCATAGCAACAGAGCCGTAAGCGTAAACCTGCTGGGGAGCAGGTTTACTTTATGTAAACAGGATTAGATCGCGGCCACGCAGGTATGTCCGCGTCATTCATACGAAAGCAACAGCGATATTCCACTACTGTTTCACCATAAATAAATAACATCAATGTAACTAAAGATAATGCAGCACTTGATCCTTTTATTGATTTCACACAGATACATACAGGTCATTCCCTAAAAAAGGGAAATGTACTATTAACATTCTATTACATGTATGTGATTATTACAGATGTAATTCATATTTCAGAGTAGTAATTGTAAATTACTTCGTGTAATCAAGATGAGAGACCACGGCTATAAAAGCGAAGGTGGATTTGGGAAGCCTGTCGCAGCCATGTCCTGTCCGTTTACGCGAGCAACCCATTGCGGAAGGTGCAAGATTGATAAGGAGAGTCCTCAGAATTCAGCGTATATTGCGGGACAGACAGGATCCTTTAGCTCAGCGCGACAGTGTGCTCATAGAGAGATATCGATTTTCCCGTGAGGGTATTATTCACTTAACCAACTTGTTGACGAGGGGGTGCAGGACCACCACCTGTCTTTTTTTTTGCTCTGCCCTTTTCTTGGTTGCTGTTATGAACAAACAAACAGAGTATTCCAGGGTCTCTTTCCAAGAGACGACAAGCAATATAAGTGATAAATATTACCATTCTGTAGAATATTCTTATATTTCACTTTTACTTGTTCCCATGTTCTAGTGGGTCCTGTTGTGGCTCTAATGTGAAAGGGGATATAATATAACATATTATAATATAATATAATGTAATATAATATTGGATAATATGGTGTGATATGATAAATCTACCCTACCACCTACTGGTGTTGGCCAGAGGGGCCGATGGCGCAATATGGCAGCCTGGCTTCTGTCAGTCTGCCCCAGGGCAGCTGTGGCTACAACCGTAGCTGCCTCCACCAGTGTGTGAATGTGAGAGTGAATGAATAGTGGCATTGTAAAGCGCTTTGGGTGCCTTGAAAAGCACTATATAAATCCACTCCATTATTATTGTTATTATTGAATTACTTACGAGTTTGATTTGTCAGCAACTTTCTGCCAGCCCTCTCTCCTTGCTTTTGCAGCCTTTGCAGTGTTCCCTTGCGTTTTAATTAAACTCTGAAACTCCTGAAATCCCTCACTCAAGAGTTCTTGCTCTGCTGCCGAAAAATACCGAGCGCGCTCCTTCGACATTTTCGCCGACCAATCAAAGGGTTGCCGATCAATGTTTCTACTATCGATGCGTAGCCCCTGTTGGGCCACCCAGTGATCTCACATTACTTCATCCAGCTATACTAATCGTCAACAACAGGTGTGTTCGGGGAACCGGAATAGCGAGCTCAGAGTTAGCGCGATGATTTGGTCTTGGATGTTTCATTTGATCTTGGATGTAGTAAGCGACGTACGAAGCACAGGGCCCAGGGTGGAAAATAAGTATTTGGTCAATAACAAAAATACAACTCAATAGTTTGTAACATAACCTTTGTTGGCAATAACAGAGGTCAAACGTTTACTATAGGTCTTTACCAGGTTTGCACACAGGTTAAGATACTTTAAGTGACCTATTTGGGTTTAAAAATTGTACTGATATCTGGAAGGCAAAAGAGCATCAGGCAGGAAATCTATGGAGCAGTCATCCTGATAACCTCAGCCACATCCCTCTTACTTTGTTTAAGGGTATTTTATTCACTTAGTACCACATGACTGTGGCCTTGTGTTATACCCACTCTGCTGCAGTGATGCTGCAGTCAAACACAAACATTGTGATTAGACATTCAAGAAGAGCCTCTTAAAGATACTCTGTGTCTCTTGACCTAAACACATAATCTGGTTAAATCCGATTTATGTTCATTAATGCCCCCAGTGTAAATTAAAGTAATAAATTGGTTACTGATTAATTACAGAAGTACGTTGGTGACCATAAAGATGTAAGCCTTTGACCATCGGGATAAAATGTGGTTGGAAAACTTAACAATCATTGATAAAGATTCATCAGTAGCTCGAGCAAGACCAAATTGTTCAGTTTGCCTTTTTGCTCCCCATCAGGTCACTTTCACCATGTGACAAAAACAACTCCCCACTGTACACACTCAAGCCACCAACAACTTTCTAAATCCTCGATAAAAATCTGACAGGTTGCAATGATGCTCCAAATAACTTTTTGTAAAAGAAATACACAGAAAATATTGTGAAAATTGGTTTATTTTATATCTCCTAGTTTTAACTGAAGAGATAAAAACATGTATGAAATATCACAAACTGCAGTATTGTATAAATGCTTACATCCTGCTGATGCAATGGAGACATCTTCTAGTGACGGTGTACATCCGTGTGTGTGTGAGGAGGTTCCTAAACTCACTGACATAGAAATGGATGTCCACAACTCCCGCTGTGCAGGCGGGGTCAGGACCCTCCTCACGTTGGGTGAAGAGGGGTGGTGCTGGGGCCGGTCAGATATAAAGTGCTGAGAGTGGATCTTTGGTCCTCTGTGCAGCTCTGTCCACTCTCAGCTGTTCCAGGATTGCTAAAGACACTGCCCTGCAAAGCAATAACACAAGAAAGTTGTCATTTGAACACAAAACAGATTTTCATTGTTGGTAGTTGCAGTATGTTGTTAAACACAATTTAAATCCAACATACACACATGAAAACTATAAATAAACTTAAACCTACAGTGCTGCTGACATCAAACCATGATTTATACCAACTACTGGAAGAATTTAGTCTTCAAGACAGTTTTTAGTCAATGTGAGGTGATAACTTACATAGTTCGAAAACAGCACCACTCTCCAGTTTGTCCTTTGGTCATCCATCCTTCTCATCAGGTCATGGTAAGGCTGTCGTCTGGGTGGGGTGTTGAGTGTCTGAAGTGCTGAATGCTGGGAGATGAAAAGTGTAAAGCAGCTTTATTGAATTTAAAGACAAAAAAAATGAATTCACAGATCACTGATTTGTTAAATTTACTTTTCTTCTCATGTGTTTTTATCTTACCTCTGATCCCTTAGCCACAGGCTATACCTTATGTAAAAAGAGACTACTGTCAGTTCACTACATCATTTTTAAACCTATTCTACTTATTTGTGTTGACATTAAGTATGGGCTGTCATGGCTAACCAATGGACACACCTGCAGCCGGAGTTCTGGCAAGCAAAAGGTGACAGTTTATTTACAAAACGGGAATCCACACACGCGCTCTCCTCTTCAGCACAATAACCGCCGCTACTCATGCTGCCACACTCAGGGATCACAGGGAAGGGTACATCACCAGCTCCGGGGAAATGTGTACACAGAGAGCACGATTAGATCCAACAGGCAAAATACACAGAGAGAGTTTGCTCAAGCTGTGATTCAATGTTCCAGCGAAGACTGCTTCGTGCCGAACACTCATACGGAGCTCCAGCAGATCAGCAACAGATGGAGGCAATCACCGCAGGTGCATGGGTCAAGAGGGAGAGCCCACAATGAGCTGCGCCCAGGCAAGCAGGAGAGATTGATTTTCAAAAACACATTTATTCACTTAATAGTGAATCATACAAAAATTCTGCTCAAACCAACACATTGCTAAATAAAAGTTCAGAGTTATTTAAAGTAAAGAGACTACCTTTATAGTCCCAAAGATTTTGAAAAACATCCAGGCCATCCATTTTGAAATAATATTTATACTCTAACATTACTCTTGCTCTTAACATACTCTTGAAGAGCTCTACACAATCAATATTTCGTCCATTATAAATCTTATATTTTCTACTCAAGTAAATTACCAACTTTGCTTGACCCAAGAAAAAAATGATACATCGTCCCTTTTTCTTTTTCCTTTTGTCATATGAAAAGCCAAAAAAAAACCCCACTCTTTTGTAAAAAAAAATTAAATTCTACAAAGGATTTCCAAATACCATTAAGTACTGAAAATGAATCCATTAACCTGAAACACTGTACGAAACAATGAAAAATAGTTTCTCTCATTGAACAAAAAGGACATTTATCTGAAACCCCATGATGGACACAAGAGGCAACTGGTGAAGGCAATTGTAGCTTGCCTTCACCAGTGTATGAATGTGAGAGTGAATGAATAGTGGTATTGTAAAGCGCTTTGAGGGGTCCCGAAAAGCACTATATAAATGCAATCCATTATTATTATCATTATAAGAGCATTAACCGCACTGATACCATGTAAAATTCGCCACTGTAAATCACCTGTGTTCTTAGTCAATGGTGGCTTGTACAGCATCCCCCATACAGGTGTCACATCAAAACCAACCTTAAAATGTTCTCTCCAAGGCGTATGATTTTTACCTTTTAACTTTATTCCAGGAGCTTTACCATTTTCCATACTCGACAAAGCTTCCTGCAGTTCTTGCAGAGTTGAGGCAGGCTCCAACACGATACTGTCTTGCTCTGAGACCTCTGGCAAGTTACTGAGAAACTCTTCACTAGCCACGGAATCTTCTCTAAACTCACTGACATACAGCTTTGAAAAATAATCAGCAGCCTTTTTCTGTAATTCAGTGGGTTCAGTCAGCTCTTTCCCATCCTCAGATTGAATACAGTGAATACGACGATTCTGTCCATTGTTTTTTTCCAAACTAAAGAAGAATTCTGAGGGATCATCCATTTCAGCAACATTTGAAAACATGAATGGACCAGGGCGGCCTGTGCTCTAAACCCTAGCACATCACCCAAAACAGCGTTTTTACTTTTGAGTGCCTGAAAATGGTCTCGATCTCCTGTGGACTCACTCAAATTTTGAAGATCCACTACATCAGTCTCTAATTTTTTATATAGATTTTACCATCTCACTTATGTGTATTGAACACAGAACTGCTGAATTTCTATTTTACCAATATCCCACCATTGCTGCAAGGAAGCAAACTGACACTTCGTAGTTCTCCATTGATAAATGAGGACCTTTCCACAAATGTTTTTCCATGTGATGATGTCCTCTTGCTTTTTAATCTAATGACTGCACTGACTTCTTTTTCATTAAATGCTTTTCTTTGTAATCTGATGTATGTCATGCATGTATTATTTTAAGACAGGTGGGGATTATGTGTCCTCACTCTGTCTTCACCATTAATGACCTATTTACTTGGGCGTGACTTAACCAATTAACCAGTACAAACCTGTTATATGTCAGCTGGTTTATCCATGAAGATGTGATTGGTTAATTGGAATTTTTTTCTGTTTACTGTTTTTAATTTAAGCACACTTCTACTATGTAGCACAGATTAACTAATTTGTCTGGACCTGTCATGGTCCTGGGTCGTTGACCCAGCGTTTTGTTTTGTGATTATTTCCCTCTGTCTAGTTATTCTGTGTCCTCCCCCCTTGTGTCCGGTTTGGGTTCTAGATTTCCTGTTTTGTTCTGAAAGTCTGTGTCTGTTGTCATTGTGTTCAGCTTGTGTCCTCCAGTCATCATGTGTATTCAGATCAGCTGTTCTTCCCTCCTGTGTGCGATTACCTGATTACCTTGTGTGTGTATATTTAGTGGGTGTCGGTCTGTGTTTGTTGTCGGCTCGTCTGCGTTCATCCATGTATCACTGCGTTAATCTACATTCATCTGCGTTCTATGGTGTTCCTGTCTCTGCTTCTCTCTGCCCCGCACCCCTTTGTATGGTCCCAGGTTTGTCACTTAGTTTCTCCCAGTTTAGGTTTCCGTTTATAATTACTCGTGCTTCATTGCCTGTTTTTGCCACTACCACCCTGTAAATAAAACGTCACTCGTATCATCAGTTTGCTGCATTTTGGGTCCTCCTTTTCCTCCACACCACACGGCTCCCTCCGCCGGCCGTGACAGTACGAGCCGACCAACATGGACCCAGCAGCATTCGCACCTACCCAGGAGTTTCGGGAGGAGGTAACCGACACGGTCGCAAGGTTGGTAAACCTGTGGCTCGAGCAGGAGGAAGAAGAGTTCCACCGCGCTGTAGAAGCCAGGCTACAGCAGCTACTCTCTGCACACTCCTGGCTGCTAGACTCGCTTCACCCGCTGGCACGGGACTTCCTCCTTCATGAGCTGCACCTTCGCCCTCCAGCCGCTACCGCTTCCCAACCCAGCCCGCCGGAGGTTTTGCCCGGCCCGCCGGAGGTTTTGCCCGGCCCGCCGGAGGTTTCGCCCGGGAGGAAGCGACGATCGCGCCGTCGGCGCGTCGCCCCACAGCCGGAGAGTAGGACTTCGGAACTGCCGGCTGTGGTGAATGGAAAAGACACTCCGTCTGTTTCGCCAGCTCGAATGACTGTTTATTCCGGGGCTGTGTTTGTTGAGCCAGCTGCCCAGCAGGTAGCTCAGTTAGCCGCCCAGCAGCCACTAGCTCTGTTAGCCACTCAATCGCCACCTCCTTTACAGTCACAGCCAGACCTATTAGACACTTGGTTACAATCCATAGCTCAGTCAATAGCTCAGTTGGCAAGAGACTCATCAGCTTTATTATCAGCTCAGCCACCTATTCAGCCACCATCTACACCAGCTCCGCCTGTACTACAAGTCCAGTCCGTCCAACCGGAAAAGCGCTGTTTTACACCTGTTCATGTCAAGCAGAGAGACACACCACATAACGCAGTTGTCAGTCCGCAACAGCTGGCCAGCCCAGAGACTGTGACGCACTCCAGGGCCTCCCCAGAGGCTGGGTCCCAGCCCCCGGCCGACTCTGGACCCCTGGAGATTAAGAAGCCAGCTGAGGACTGCATCCGGCTGTCGCTGCCTGAGCTGGGTCAATGCTCTGTGCAGCTGCAGTCTGCCTTGTGTTTGCCAGAGGCCCGTGCGCCTGCTGGATCTGATCTGTTCCTGCCAGAGGCCCGTGTGCCTGCTGGTTCTGACCCGTACCTGCCAGAGGCCCGTGTGCCTACTGGTTCTGTTCTGTGCCTGCCAGAGGCCCGTGTACCTACTGGTTCTGTTCTGTGCCTGCCAGAGGCCCGTGTGCCTGCCAGAGGCCCGTGTGCCTACTGGTTCTGTTCTGTGCCTGCCAGAGGCCCGTGTGCCTGCTGGTTCTGTTCTGTGCCTGCCAGAGGCCCGTGCGCCTGCTGGTTCTGAACTGTGCCTGCCAGAGGCCCGTGCGCCTACTGGTTCTGACCTGTGTGTTCCAGGGGCCCTGGTGCCCACTGGTCCAGAGACAGTTTTCGCTGGGGGGCCCGAGGAGCCCGTCCAGCCTCCTCCTTCGCCTGCTGGGGGGCCCGAGGAGCCCGTCCAGCCTCCTGCTTCGCCAGCTGGAGGGCCCGAGGAGCCCGTCCAGCCTCAAGACTCGTCAGCTGGAGGTTCAGGAGAACCTAGCCAGCCTCCTGTCTCGTCAGCTGGGGGGCCCGAGGAGCCCGTCCAGCCTCAAGACTCGTCAGCTGGAGGTTCAGGAGAACCTAGCCAGCCTCCTGTCTCGTCAGCTGGGGGGCCCGAGGAGCCCATCCAGCCTCAAGACTCGTCAGCTGGAGGTTCAGGAGAACCTAGCCAGCCTCCTGTCTCGTCAGCTGGGGGGCCCGAGGAGCCCGTCCAGCCCCAAGACCCATCATCGCCACCAGCTGCAGCCTCTGTGTCTCCATCCTCGCCAGCTGCGGCCTCTGTGTCTTCACCCACGCTGTCGCCTGGTCCAGCTACTGCTTCACCCACGCCGTCGCCTGGTCCAGCCACTGCTTCACCCACGCCGTCGCCTGGTCCAGCCACTGCTTCAGCCTCGCCAGGTCCGGCCTCTGCTTCAGCCTCGCCTGGTCCGGCCTCTGCTTCAGCCTCGCCTGGTCCGGCCTCTGCTTCAGCCTCGCCTGGTCCGGCTCCAGCCTTCGTGTTTTCAGCATCGCCTGGTCCGGCTCCAGCATCCTCGTCAGCATCGCCTGGTCCGGCTCCAGCATCCTCGTCAGCATCGCCTGGTCCGGCTTCTGCTTCAGCATCCTCTTCAGCTGCCTCGTCTGGTCCAGCCGCTGCTTCGGTCTCGTCTGGTCCAGCCGCTGCTTTGGTCTCGTCTGGTGCTGCGACGGCCACGCCACCTTCGGGTCCCAAACTGCCGCCTCGACATCGGCGGTCATCTGCCAGGCCGCTGGTGGAGCGTCATCGTCAACATGGACGACCTCCTAGACGCCGCCGCTGCCTTCCGCGCGGTCGGCCTCCAGACTTGTGTCATCGCCGCCGTTGCCGTCCGCACGGTCGGCCGCCTGACTTGTGTCATCGCCGCCGTTGCCGTCCGCACGGTCGGCCGCCTGACTTGTGTCATCGCCGCCGCTGCCGTCCGCACGGTCGGCCCCCTGAGCGGTTTCCCTGTTGCCGCCGCTGCCGTCCGCACGGTCGGCCCCCTGAACGGTTTCCCTGTTGCCGCCACTGCCGTGTGCACGGTCGGTCCCCTGAACGGTTTCCCTGTTGCCGCCGCTGCCGTGTGCACGGTCGGCCCCCTGAACTGCCTCCACGTTGACCCAGCGTTTTGTTTTGTGATTATTTCCCTCTGTCTAGTTATTCTGTGTCCTCCCCCCTTGTGTCCGGTTCGGGTTCTAGATTTCCTGTTTTGTTCTGAAAGTCTGTGTCTGTTGTCATTGTGTTCAGCTTGTGTCCTCCAGTCATCATGTGTATTCAGATCAGCTGTTCTTCCCTCCTGTGTGCGATTACCTGATTACCTTGTGTGTGTATATTTAGTGGGTGTCGGTCTGTGTTTGTTGTCGGCTCGTCTGCGTTCATCCATGTATCACTGCGTTAATCTACATTCATCTGCGTTCTATGGTGTTCCTGTCTCTGCGTCTCTCTGCCCCGCACCCCTTTGTATGGTCCCAGGTTTGTCACTTAGTTTCTCCCAGTTTAGGTTTCCGTTTATAATTACTCGTGCTTCATTGCCTGTTTTTGCCACTACCACCCTGTAAATAAAACGTCACTCGTATCATCAGTTTGCTGCATTTTGGGTCCTCCTTTTCCTCCACACCACACGGCTCCCTCCGCCAGCCGTGACAGGACCTATGGCTGACCTGTGTGAGGTGGTGAGAAGACCCAAACACAGGAGAAAAGGAACTACTTAGCAAAAAGCGAGCTGTTTATTTAGGCTGAACATTAAGGTACAAAACAATCCCCCAACCAACCAAACAAACAAACAAACAAATAACCTAAACTGGGAAAATACTAGGGACATGGACCCTGAGAGACACAAAAACTGATGAGAAGAGACTCGGACAAGGGTCAAGAGGCCACTGAGAAAATTTATACACAAGGGGAAGAATAGACGAGTGGAGACAGCTGGGAAACACAGCAGAAACAAATAAGATATAATGAGAGACAAGGAGTATCGAAATAAAACAGCAAGTAGCACGAACATATGAACGTCACACTAGGACAGGGATTAGGGAACACTGCAACATGACAGACTAGAGAGACAAGGACAAAACACAAAAAGAGAGGAACATGGGAACAGGTAAGAGAGACAAAACACAGAGATATGAGTAAGACCTAGAGCGAGAGAAATAGAGAGAGACCGCGAGAGAGGGAGAGTGATAGACAGAGAGAGAGAGAGAGAAAGAGAGAGAGAATGAGGGTCACACAGAGAGGCAAAGTGAGCAAGACAGAGCGAGAGAGCGAGAGAGTGACACAAGGAGGTACACTAAAATGGAGACAAGACACTGAGGACAAGACAGACTGAGAAAAGCTAAAGTAAACTAAATACCCTAAAATAAACCTGAATCAACAGGGATAAACTGCATAATCAGAAGAATATAAGAACAAGAAAGATTAAAGATTAAATTACCAAAAATCATCCCACAGATGTAATATTATCTACAGCTACTCTTAGTACCATTGATGTTAGGTTAGACTCTTTTTCTCTAATTGATCTTTCTGAGTTAAGTCATAATTACTTCCTCCAAACCATCAACGTGTCTTTTAGACCCCATTCCTACAAAACTGCTCAAAGAAGTCCTGCCATTAATTAATTATTTGATCTTAAATATGATCAACCTATCTCTAATAATCGGCTATGTACCACAGGCCTTCAAGGTGGCTGTAGTTAAACCTTTACTCAAAAAGCCATCTCTAGACCCAGCAGTCTTAGCTAATTATAGGCCAATCTCCAACCTTCCTTTCATATCAAAAATCCTTGAAAGAGTAGTTGTCAAACAGCTAACAGATCATCTGCAGAGGAATGGTTTATTTGAAGAGTTTCAGTCAGGTTTCAGAGCTCATCACAGCACAGAAACAGCTTTAGTGAAGGTTACAAATGATCTTCTTGTGGCCTCTGACAGTGGACTCATCTCTGTGCTTGTCCTGCTAGACCTCAGTGCAGCGTTCGATACTGTCGACCATAATATCCTATTAGAGCGATTAGAACATACTGTAGGTATTACAGGTACTGCACTGCAGTGGTTTGTATCATATCTATCTAATAGACTCCAATTTGTTCATGTAAATGGAGAGTCCTCTTCACACACTGAAGTCAATTATGGAGTTCCACAGGGTTCAGTGCTAGGACCAATTCTGTTTAAATTATACATGCTTCCCTTAGGCAGCATCATTACAAGACATAGCATACATTTTCACTGCTATGCAGATGACACCCATGAAGCCATGAAGCCAGATAACACACACCAAAACTGCAGGAATGTCTTAAAGACATAAAGACCTGGATGGCCGCTAACTTTCTGCTTCTTAATTCAGATAAAACTGAAGTTATTGTACTCGGCCCTGAAAATCTTAGAAATATGGTATCTTACTCTGGATTCTTACTCTGGATGGCATTACCTTGG
This sequence comes from Diplotaxodon limnothrissa, assembly GCF_057381915.1. Taxonomy (NCBI): domain Eukaryota; kingdom Metazoa; phylum Chordata; class Actinopteri; order Cichliformes; family Cichlidae; genus Diplotaxodon; species Diplotaxodon limnothrissa. Next base: position 9,244,012 of record NC_140611.1, on the reverse strand, counting down.
CCTCCAGTAATGCTGTGAGGAACCTTGGAGTCATTTTTGACCAGGACATGTCCTTCAACGCACATATTAAACAAATATGTAAGACTGCTTTCTTCCATTTGCGCAACATCTCTAAAATTAGAAATATCCTGTCTCAGAGTGACGCTGAAAAACTAGTTCATGCATTTATTACTTCCAGGCTGGACTACTGCAATTCATTATTATCAGGATGTCCAAAAAACTCCCTGAAAAGCCTTCAGCTAATCCAAAATGCTGCAGCAAGAGTGCTGACAGGGACTAGAAAGAGAGAGCATATTTCTCCTGTTTTGGCTTCCCTTCATTGTCTTCCTGTTAAATACAGAATTGAATTCAAAATCCTGCTCCTCACATACAAGGTCTTAAATAATCAGGCCCCATCTTATCTTAATGACCTTCTAGTACCATATCACCCTATTAGAGCACTTCGCTCTCACTCTGCAGGCCTACTTGTTGTTCCTAGAGTATTTAAAAGTAGAATGGGAGGGAGAGCCTTCAGTTTTCAGGCCCCTCTTCTGTGGAATCAGCTTCCAGTTTGGATTCGGGAGACAGACACTATCTCTACTTTTAAGATTAGGCTTAAAAATTTCCTTTTTGCTAAAGCATATAGTTAGGGCTGGACCAGGTGACCCTGAATCCTCCCTTAGTTATGCTGCAATAGACGTAGGCTGCCGGGTTTTCCCATGATGCATTGAGTTTTTCCTTTCCAGTCACCTTTCTCACTCACTATGTGTTAATAGACCTCTCTGCATTGAATCATCCATCCATCTTCATCCGCTTTATCCGGGGCCGGGTCGCGGGGGCAGCAGCCTAAGCAAAGAGGCCCAGACCTCCCTCTCCCCAGCCACCTCCTCCAGCTTATCCGGGGGAATACCAAGGCGTTCCCAGGCCAGCCGAGAGATGCATTGAATCATATCTGTTATTAACCTCTGTCTCTCTTCCATAGCATGTCTTTATGCTGTTTTCCTTCTCCCACCCCAACCGGTCGCAGCAGATGGCCGACCCTCCCTGAGCCTGGTTCTGCCGGAGGTTTCTTCCTGTTAAAAGGGAGTTTTTCCTTCCCACTGTCACCAAAGTACTTGCTCATAGGGGGTCATATGATTGTTGGGTTTTTCTCTGTATTTATGAAGCGCCTTGAGGCGACTTTTGTTGAATTGAATTGAATTGAATTGAAAGCTAAACTAAGAAACTGTTGAGGGCTTTTTTATGAGAGAGAAGACAATATGCTCCAATTTTAAGTTTTCACAATTTATCATCAAAATATTTAGAATTTTTAATTGTTTTACATGGCGCCATGGATCTCCTTTCTCTGGCTCAGAGACAAAGGCACTGTGCCAGGGCGGTATACACTTTTATGAATCAAAGAAACTGAATGTTAACATGATTGGTCAAATGAGCTGAGAGTGGCCTTAGGTCTCATACCAGCTCATGTTTCTTCTTCTGCAGCTCTCTGGGCATCTCGCTATATGGAGACGCCCTTTTGCAGGCAACACCCTCGTTACCATGACAACCACCTCTTATGCTCTGGTCAGGCCTGTAGAGTTAAAGAAGGGGTGTAGAGTGCATGCCATAACAACAGATTTATGATCAATGCCACATTCCTGTGAGGGTTTGTGAGGAAGTGTTGTATCTGATAGTATCAGAGTAACACTCTACTTCCAAAACTTACCTACAATACACTCTATACAGTATGGAAAAAAACAGAAATTTGCAATGCCAATCATGAGGTATTAGCCCTAAAGCAAACAAACATTTGATATGTTTCTCATGTTCTATTGTGAGTAAAATATGGGTTTATGAGAATGGCAAATTATTAAATTCTGTTTTGTTTTGTTTTTTTGGTTTTTACATTTTACACAGTGTCCCCAGTTTTTGTAACTGGGATTGTACTTTTCAAGATTGTTTTTCTACATACATCTGTTTGGTTTATAACCCACAGAGAACAATAATATGTGACAAGAGATGAAGATGCAGGGCCTTAAGCAACAGTTATAAAGTGTTACTACTTATTCCATCTATGTTGCACTTGTAGCATATTGCAAATAAGAATCAGTAATAAAGTAAAAATGAAAAAATATGAAAAAGTTGAAAAACATTTATCTGAAAATGGATCATGTTGATCATCCATGTTGATTGATGAAAATATATAATTAACACCTCCATTTTTGAGAGCATTCTTTATTTACAGCATTTTTTTCTCACCTGCCTGAAACTTTTGCACAGTACTATATATATATATATATATATATATATACATATATATATATATATATATATATATATACATATACATATATATATATATATATATATACATATATACATATATATATACATAAAACACCCAGCACGCCCCTGCGGGCGGTTTATCCTTCAAGCTCGGGTCCTCTACCAGAGGCCTGGGAGCTTGAGGGTCCTGCGCAGTATCTTAGCTGTTCCCAGGACTGCGCTCTTCTGGACAGAGATCTCCGATGTTATTCCCGGGATCTGCTGGAGCCACTCGCCTAGCTTGGGAGTCACCGCACCTAGTGCTCCGATTACCACGGGGACCACCGTTACCTTCACCCTCCACATCCTCTCCAGCTCTTCTCTGAGCCCTTGGTATTTCTCCAGCTTCTCGTGTTCCTTCTTCCTGATATTGCTGTCATTCGGAACCGCTACATCGATCACTACGGCCGTCTTCTTCTGTTTGTCTACCACCACTATGTCCGGTTGGTTAGCCACCACCATTTTGTCCGTCTGTATCTGGAAGTCCCACAGGATCTTAGCTCGGTCATTCTCCACCACCCTTGGGGGCATCTCCCATTTTGACCTCGGGACTTCCAGGTTATACTCGGCACAGATGTTCCTGTACACTATGCCGGCCACTTGGTTATGGCGTTCCATGTATGCCTTGCCTATATACGTATATATATATATATATATACACGTATATATATATATATATATACATATATATATATATATACATATATATATATATATATATATATATATATATATATATATATATATATATATATATATATATATATATATATATATATATATATATATATATAGATATAGAGAGAGAGAGAGAGAGAGAGAGAGAGAGAGAGAGAGAGAGGTAGCAATTGATTAACTAAATTAACTAAATTATTTTTTGCGCTTACAACCCACAATAGTAAAAGATAACCTGTGACAAAAAAGAAGGAAAAATGTGAAACGCAGGCATATGAGCTGCTTAGACTTCAAACATTACCAGCAAGAGTTTAAGAAATTGTTTATCTTTGTTTTATGACCATTATGTTTATCGTCTTGTTGTCAGTAGAAGGACAGAGATCAACGTTTATATAAATGTTGATCTCTGTCCTTCTATCTTGCATGTCAAATCAGAGATAAGAAACTCTTAACTAACTCACATTACAATGAAATCCCATACATTTGATAATGGTGCAGTAATACCAGTGTTGTTAAACCTGACACAACAACATCTTGATGTGTTTAAAAATTTCATTCACTTTGAGTCCATATATGATTGGATTTAAAAGAGGATGGAATAAAATTGACTGAAACGTCAATGTCAAGCGTACAGTGTTTGATAGATCAGATTCCAGTCTAACTATAATTATATCAAAGAAAAAAAAACAGGAAAAGTTGATTAACACCAGCAAGTGGGGTAAACATGTCTCACAAATGACACTGCAATCTCAAAAGCAGGTATAAGCCAAGCTAAAATCACACATACATAAATAGTTATTCTATTCATAATAACTGGATATTGCAGGGGTTTGCATATAGACACATACCTGTCATATGCCATTGCTGCCAACAGTAAAAACTCTGACACAGCTGAGGTGTAATATGAGAATCCTTGGAAGAGACAGAGTGGATACGATATAGTCTGTTTTTCAGACAAAACATCAGATAAGAGCTTCGGATAGATAATCATGCTGTAAAGAACAGAGTTGATTAACAAAGCTGCAATAAAAATATACATTGGCTCATGAAGGTTTTTGCAAGTCCAAATAAGGTACACTATAATGGAATTAAAGCAGAGTATCAGAATATATAATGTGAATATAACCACAAAATAAAGATATCTGTATTTGTGCAATTCTGCAAACCCACCAAGAGTTAACAATGTTACATTTAATTCAACATCCATTAAATAAACAATGCTTTAAAGTACTGTAGTAATATATTTCCTGCACTGAACTAAGAAGGTAAGTAATTGACTCTGTTTTGTGGCTTTGTTTTATCAGAAAACCTTCCATCCTCTATGGGACTCATTAAGTTCTCTACTAACATGTAAACAACTTCAGGGAATCTGACGATTTGACGTTTAGTCCTATGCACTTCATTTTGTTTGCCCATCCATTTGTTTTAAATCCCTGGAACTAGTATAGGATTAGTATAAAAGCAAAGAAAAAAAAAACACGGAAACCACGGAAACCACTACTGCCTTCACACTACATTTTCTCAAGTCTCAAGCTTATCGCGTTCAGTCATCCTCGTGTTGTTAACACTTGATATAGCTATATCTATCACTACAATCATCTCCCTCTGCTTTTCGACCACTATTATCTCTGGCTGGATAGCCATCACCAGTTTGTCTGTCTATATTAGGAATCCCCACACTTAGCTTGGTCATTTTCAGCTACCTTGGGTGATGACCTCTGGACTTCAAGGACATATGCTGCACAAATGTTAATTGGTATACTTGTCCTGCCTGCTAGCATCTTGCACTCTACTCTTATGTGCTGGAGTGTTTCAGGCCAGTCTGCCAGGGGTCTTACCCGGTGTGGTAGAACTAAGGTCATGTCCAAATTCATGGGCTGCATCCTCCTGAGGACCTTCGCGGTCTACGTGGGCCGGGTCCTCAGAAGGTCGGGTAGGCCGGAAGTAAACGGCTGGGGAAATTGGACGGTCTAGGCTTCTGATTAGCGTCACCGCTATCTCGGTGGAGTTTAATAAACTCGGCCGTCTGCTCCTTGCTATCTAAAATATAACAGGACACTGGCGGAAATTCTCGACTGTCTCATACTTCTGTTTAATCAGTTTTCTGTTTGATGTTTATTCAGCTGTGTAAAAAACAAGGAGGAAACCACCAGGGGATTAATAAAGTTTTATTCTAGCTAATCTAATCTAATACCTTTAATCTCAGCCAAACCGATTGACTCACGAACAAATAAAACACTGAAAAAAGCCCAGCAATAAAATTTTTAGGTTGTCTAAGTGACTTATATATTACGTTTAACCTGAGTAGTGAAAGTCTGCGGTGATCTGAAAATGATGTGCCGGGAGTTGTGCCGTTCTCGGCCGCATCAGTAACCCTCGAGCTCCCGGCTAGCTATCGAGCTGGTGGGTAGCAGACGTCTCCGAAAACGTCGAAGCACTTTTGCAAATATGCGATATCTTGATAAACCGAGCAGATATTTGATGTTTACACAGCTACTTTCTTGCCTGAAAATATGTTAAAAGTTTATTTTGTGACCCAGAAAGATTAGTAAGAGTAATTTTAAAACTTAGTAACGACCGCCATTGTTGGAAACTGGAGTTTGGCTGTGATATGGTAGGCCACGAAGGACACACCCGACCCATCCTTCAAATTCGGGAAAAAGGAGGACGCATTTGTCGGCTGCATTCGGAGGAGTCTACGAATTTGGACAGCCTTCGGCACGTCGCTGCGACATAATTGGTCTACAAATGCGGCCTCAGGAGGATGCAGCCCATGAACTTGGACACGACCTAAGTGTTTATGGATCTTTTGCTTAGAGCTTGTTCTTGTGCTGCCATGATTCATACCTCTATGTTTTGTCTTTCAGTCCAGCCTCGTCCAGCCACTGATAGGATTTCTGGATGTCAGCCATGTCTTCTATCTGCCGGTGGTACATACTGTGCAGGGATCTGTCCTTCCATGATTGTTCGTCTCCTTGCTCCTCTTCTCTCTCAGGTTTCTGCAGGTGTTGATTGCCCAGGTATTGTTCTTCTCATTCAGCTCCTTACAACTTGCCATACTCTCTGCAAATATTTGGTTGTTGCAGCTTTCCTAATTGCCTCTTTATGGTTTCCATTTGGTAAATGGTGAATGAGCTGATTCTTATATAGCACATTTCTACTTTTCTGGAGCACTCAAAGTGCTTTAATACAACATGCCACATTCACCCATTCACACGAGCACTTTCCTCTGGATGCAACATAGAGCAACTTAGGGTTAATATCTTGCTCAGGGATTTTTGGCATGCAGACTGGGGGACCCAAATTAAAATACCAACCTTCTGATCAGTAGAGGACTTGCTCTACCTCCTGAGCTACTGCCAACCAATTTTCCTGTGGGACTCCCAGGTACTTGTAGCTATCCTCGATGTCTGCAGTGTTGCCTTCTTATAGTGCAGTCCCCTCAGTTCTGACTACTGTCCCACTCTTAGTTACCATCCAACTACACTTCTCCAGTCCGAATGATATTGTGCTATCATGTCTGTAGATCCTAATGGTGTGGATAACTGAACTGATGTCTTATTCACTCCTGGCATATAACTTGATATCATTCATGTAGGTAGTAGAGGATGGTTGACAATGGCTTCATTCCATTGTCAGTATATGGAGCTAGTCTTGTTGATGAGCTTATCGAGGGGTTCAGGCTTATGCTGAACAGTAGTGGGGACAAAAAATCTACTTGGTAAATCCTGAATTTGATGGTGACTTGTACAATTAACTTAATTAAATTAATGAGATATAGGTTTAAATAGTTTAGTGGGGATGTGGTCAAGTAAATAAACTGTAAGATCATGAGAGGTTCAAAGAATTAAAGACATTTGGATTTGTGGTATAAGAGAAAGAGTTTTCCAGGTCTCTTGGAAACCACACATTACTTATGTTAGGGGGAAACTGGCATGGGAAAAATAAAGCAAATCTTGAATCAGAAAACACTGCACATATTATACTGTGCTTTACTATTACCTTATATGAGCTATTGTGTAGCGGTCTGGTGAAACACATGCAAAAGTAATACACAAACAATAATTATAAAGCAGACAAGACAGGGCAATTAGATTAATAAATAATGCAGGGTACCTGTACCACGTTCCCACGCTACCTTCCTGGCGAAAACGTCATCGTCACAGGGGTAAACAAAGCAGTCAGCTGGTGAAGGTAAAGGTTTCTCTAAGGATTTGTTCTGCTGTTTTCCAACCAGGGCATGGATTATTCCCAAGATTGTTTGTGTCTTGGCATTTCCTGGATCCTCTTGATGCCTGCTTGGTGCCTGTGGTCAGCTTTGATCATGGTCCTCAGCCTCACTGCCCATGCCCTCCCAGGCTAAACCTCCGCTGTGAACATTATTGAAACCTGAGATCGCTGCGTCTGGTTTCTCAACTTACTGAACCCCGTGCTGCAGCTCCAGCTCCTGCAGCGATTGGCCTGGTAAATGCCAGATCCCTTTAAACAAAACTTTTATTCTTCTGGACTTTTTCAGTTCCCATGATCTGGATTCTCTGTGTGTGACTGAGGCGTGTTGGTGAGTCCAGTGCTCTATCTGAACTTTTAGAAAGAAAAAATACTGGGCTAATATGACATTTGTTTATACAGGGATATGCATGTTAATGTGATCCCTGTCCCTGCTTTGTATTTGCCAGTTGTGTTATCTGGGGGTCACATTTTGTAACTTTAAGGAGCACACAGGTCTCTGAGTGTCCGGCAGTCAGACGGCAACGGGAGGCGCTAAGGACACTCTTCATGTGAGAGAAAATTGGCTCACACAGATAGGTAAAGCCAAATACTGTCAATAGGGCCTGTGCAATGTTCTTAAGACAGTTAAACTTGTCTGGTAGTGATGTCCAGCAAGTGAAGATGCAAGCTCCAGGTTCACGCGCAGCTGTGGATTCTAGCTGTGTTCGTAGTTCTGCGAACTTTGTCACCCACACAGTCGAGCTTTTCAGTTCAATCAGCTGCATTTCCATGTCATCTGTGTCTAGCCATTTAAAAAGAGACAAATCCAGCTGCTCATTAAAGCTTTCTGGCTTGATAAGAAAAGAAAACATCGGTCCATACACCTGAAAGTCCAGAAAACCCGTTCAGAATTCTTTCTTGAGTCTTTGGACGTACCCGTGTATTTCCGAGGTGCTGATGCTGCACTGAGCGGACAGCTCCCTGAGGCGTTTGAAGTAGCAGAACGTGGAAGTTTCAACATTGCTGGAAAAAACTGCCAGTTTTTGAACGAAAGCTTCCCACGTGTCACGCATATCTAAAACAGTTTGTCCGGATCCCTGCAGTTTGACATTAAACTCGTTGAGGTGTCCCGTTATATCAGCGAGAAAGAAAAAAATTTTCAACCCACTTCTCATCTTGGAGTTCGGAATGGCTTTGCCCCTTTTTTGCCAGGAATTTTTTTACCACATCAAAACAATCCACAAATCATTCCAGATCCTTTCTACAGCTAAGCCATCTGACAGCACAGTGGAGCGGGATGTCTTTGCATGAGCTATCCAGCTCCTCGAGCAGAGACTGGAATTGGCGGTGAGTCAAAGGAGATCGCTTAACTATAAAGTTCACGACTTTTGCCACTGTGGGCATGACGTCATGAAGATCTGAATTTGAAATCTTGGAACACAGGTTTTCTTGGTGTATTATACAGTGTAGTTTCATGATGGGATCGCCAACTTGTTCCTCAATTAAGGTAACAGCGCCCCTGTGTTTCTCAACCACAGCTGGCGCACCATCAGTTGTCACAGCAAAAATCTTTGTAATGTCAATGCCTTGCTCATCAAAACACTCCTTAAAAACTTTGGCAATATCCTCACCTCGCGTTGTTTCAGGCATCGGGGTTAAACAGAAGAGTTCCTCTTGTACTGCCACATCACAGTATCTTACCATAACAGCCAAACGTGGAATGTCATTGATATCAACGCTTTCGTCCAAAGCTACACCAAACACCTGGGCTTCTCTCAAACCAGCTGTTTGTTGGGCTCTGACATTGTCACCCATTTCCTGGATACGTCGTTCCACAGTTCTGGCTGATGCAGGTATGTCTTGTATCCTTGCTTTAATTGCATCTTTGTTTGGAAGCCCATTAAATAACACTTCTGAGCTTGAGAGAAAAGTCTCCTTAACAAATTCTCCGTCTGTAAACGGTTTTCCATGTTTAGCAATACAGTGTGCAATACGATAACTTGCTTCAGTTCCATGATGTTTTGCAGCTGTAAAAACTTTTAGAGTACTTGCTTGCTTCTCATATCTTGACACAGACGTGTAATTGATTCAACTTTCTCTGCCTCATCCTTGAAGGTTTTTTGATGTTTCGTCTCAAAATGTCGTTTAACACTGGAAGTCCGGCAAACAACACTCTCGAGGCAAAGGGCACATACAGCACGATCTTTCTGTTGCGCAGAACCCTAGTCTTCTCTCCAAATTGGCATAAAAGACCAGGGATCATCTTTTTTAGCTCGCTTCGATATAATTCACAGAACTGGCTACATCCCTCTCGTCTGTGTAATTTTTAGCCAGTTACAAGTAAAACAAGGAGGTGGGGCTGTTAGCTTAGATACTGTCATTAAGACTGTCATTAGCTGTATTGTCATTAGCTCTGTGTGAACTAATTTGTGATGTGCATTGGTGGCCCAGCCGTAGATATTTATTTTTAAATACACCTTCTCAGATTATTTCACTGCATGCTGCGCCATCACTTAACCCTTCGCGTGTCAGCTGTGGCACACGTGCCCAGGGTTGCCTGGTGTAGCTGAAGGAAGTCATCTAGCAATTGGTCATGTGGTCAGCTGTAGACTAGTGCATGTTTTTTTATTTGGCTCTCAGCTCTTATCTTCTGAGCTCTCCTGCCCCTATCTTCCCTGCTTAGCTTCTTATGTCCTTGTCTTGTCTTGTGTTTTTTCTTACTTTTCCCTGGAACACTCTCTCACAGTCTGTTCTCTAAAACCTAAAAGAGGAATTATGGATTTGATCAACTGGTCTCTGAATGCAATTGACACCCCTTCTCAACGAGAATCTGGGCTCAGGTGAGCCTGACTGCTGAAGATATCTACCTATTCGGAACCATAATAACAGGGTTCTTGCTGATCGGAGCTGGCTTGGCCCTGGCTTATCGAAGAATTAAGGAAGTGGAACCAGCTGTTCAAACCCCCAAAAGGCTGCCCACTGGGATTGAAATGATGGGACGAGGCATGAGTTTCTCAAAATGGGCTCATTGAGTGCAGCACGGAGAAGATCTTGGAGAACGCACGGCTGCCGTGAATACTCAGAACAAGACATCTGAGTGAAAAACTGGATTACATCTGGAGGGGCTAGCTCGAATAACACCTTTGAGCGCAAATTCGATCACATCTTGGCGAAGTGCACTGCGGTCATGAGTTCTCAGAACCTGCTCTTTGAGCAAAAAGAATGACAACATCACAGAACGTAAGTTTGGATAACATCATAGAAAGCTCACGGCTCTCCAACGGCAGATTGAGAGACCAGTGTTGGACTGTTAGAACAGCTTTGAAATTCATATGAGTTGATCGCACTAAAGTAAAAACCATCATCACTTCATGCGGAGACCCCTTCGGCGCCAGCTGCGGCCTCAAGGCTGGAGCTGAACAAAACACCCTGATAACGACTGTGTTTAGACTGTTCCCCCCATTCCATGCAAGGCCACCTGGGTTGGCTGGAAGACTGTTTACTTATCCTGGCGGGGCGAAGGACACTGTTTCAGCTGAACTCTGGACACACACACACACACACACACACATACACTGATATGCACACATTGATCCCCCCTCCCTGTCCAAACGCCTTCGATGCTTGTGCTTGCGCCATTAGCGTGCTGCTTGCTGTAACCCTAATTTCCTTCGGGATTAATAAAGTATTCTGATTCTGATAAACAAGCCACAATGTGAGTGTGTGTTATCGATCCACTACAAATACTACTGCAACATTTCATGCTGAGAGACAGCAAAAGTGGTGAATGTTAGCCACTTCCTCTATCTCCAGCCCATGCAGGGGCCTATCCTTCCATGATGGTTCTTCTCCTTGCTCCTCTTCTTTCTTGAGTTTCTGCTGCCTGAAGTACTCACTAAGGAATTAACAACCCTAGTCTGTAACAAAGTCAGCAAAGAAGGATGTAAAGCTATAAAACTCCACTGTATTATTCACCAACAAGTACTCTGTGCTAAACATTTAAAATATGACCATGTTATGAAACTGGTGATAAAGGCTATTAATTATATTCGCTCCAAAGCCCTGTACAACCGCCAGTTTCAACAGCTTCTACTCAACATCCAGAATACGGAGATGTTGTGTATTATAATGACGTAAGATGGCTCAGTAGGAGGTCTGCACTGCAGCGGTTCTACTCTCTTATGGAGGAAATCGGACAATTCTTTTTTTGAATTTCACAGTTCTTATTTAAACAGCTGACTTTGAATTAAATCTAACATTAAAAAATAGTTAAATTCAGTAGGAAACATTTTCATAATATAACTGGTGAAATTCAAAATATACTGACAGCTCTCCAAGCAAGACTTCAGTATTAAATAAAACGGTCTAGTTATGAAGTTGAACTTTAATCTGAGCCAAAACCGATTTACTCAGGAACAAATCAAACACTGAAATAAACCAAACATTGACATTTAGAAGTTATCAGAGTGACTTATATATCATGTTTAACCCGAGAAGCGAAAGACCGTAGGGGGGTTGGGGGGGGGTAGGGGGGTTGGGGGGTTGAAAATGATGTGCCTTGAGTCTGCGCCTTGACCACCTGGTCAGCTGGAGTGGGACAAAAAGTCAGTCTGGGCATTTTGACTAGAGACAGGCCCACCAGGTTTTATAGGAAAAACCATAAAGCCTTTGGATGAAAACAAACGCTGTTGTGACAGTGATGTACACTGTCTTGTTGGTATATACGTATGAGTTCTAAACAGTTTACATCATATGACCACTGAAGGACATCTCTTGATTTCACCTTCGTGTTTCCCTCTCACCAGATATCCAAACCGACATCATGACAAGCAGCTTTTACGGCTGTGGCTCCAGTAAACATCAGCTGATACTAGAAAGTAATATTAAATGAATTCTAACAACAGCTGATCAAGCTTAAACGTGCTGCTGTTGTTTAGCGCATGTTTTCATGTTCATTCCGTTTAGTCTAGCTTCCCCTGTCTCGTTATGGTTATTCCTATCAGTTGTGTGTGTCCTCATGTCCCTGTCATCCCTCTGTGTATTTAGGTCAGCGTCTCTCTCAGTTCGGTCCTCCCTCATGGCTCCGTGTCTCTCCCCGTGTTTCCCTAAGTAATTAGATTAGATTAGCATTAGAATTTCCCAGTTTAGTTTAGCATTGTCTTGTATCTTTTTTCCCCGTTCAGTAATAAAGCTGTATTTTGAGTTAAGTCCCGTTTTCCATGAGTTTGTGTTTGGGTCCTCTCCTGCCAGCACACAGACGTTTCATGACAGTCAAATGAGAAGCTTGGCTCCTAGTGGTCTGCAACACTGCAAAGTAAACACAGGTTCAGCATTACTGTTGCTGAGTACAGATTTTGATACTTTTAACTTATAAAGGCAGCTTATATGGCAGAGAGCCGTGTGTCTTGATTTATCAAATAAATCATCATCAATTTGAAAATTCTGAGCTCATTTTAATGACAACTAAATCACCTTCCACAAGAAATAGTTAACACAATAAAACAGACATAAAACAGACAAGTCAGCTTGCCATATATTTAGGAACTGGGTGTCTTTAAGACTTGGAATGTAAATGTAAGTGTCCAGGTGCCCAGGGCAGCTGTGGCTACAACTGTAGCTGCCTCCACCAGTGTGTGAATGTGTGTGTAAATGGGTGGATGACTGGGTGTGTAAAGCGCTTTGGGGTCCCTGGGGGGGACTAGTAAAGCGCTATACAAATACAGGCCATTTACCATTTTTACCATTTTTCTTCTTTTGGTCAACTTCTGTTGATTATTGTGCTATATAAATAAAGTAAACTTGTAAACTCAACACAAAAAGGTTATTATATTCAGATATTTTTCATAATTCAAAATGGAGTAAACATGGGAATGACGGAATAGATTGCCTGAGTACAATTCAATGGCCCATCTTGGTGGAACGGAACCAAAGCTATGAGAGGGATTACAGCAGGACCCCTCGGAGCCAAGATGCTGGTGGTGGAGATAGCTTGAATGGAAAAGTGGGAGTGATAAAACTTAGATTTAGCTGGCAGCACCTGGGAATGCACAGATATGAATATTCACCTATATCTTGTCGTGGAACTTTTTAAAATAAAATGCAAACACTTGATGAGTGTCTTTGAAGTGAGTTTTATTCACGTTGCAGCAAGAGAGAGAGTCCAGTCTGAGTGTCTGTCCCACTATGCTTCAAATAAACATGTTATATATGTGTTATTGTCAGAAAAGGTGAGGAAACACTAAGGAAAAATACATTTCCATTACAATCTCTACACATTAAAATATCAACAGCTATGATGACTAATTGGGTTGTTATGATACTAGAATTTCGAACTCGATACATATTAACCAGGAAAATACTTGATACCATATTTGATATTATGGGGAAGATTCTGAACCCACCCTGCAATGACAAAAGTAATGGCAAAGATGTCATATCACTAAAAAAAAAAAAAAAAAAAAGTTTTAATTTTCATCTACTTTTCCCAATTATATATTTAGTTAGATCTGACAAAAGAAGAACTTAAGATTGAGTTTAGAAGTTTCATTTGTTTTACAAATTATTTATATAATTTAATTGCAGAATGTGAAGGTAGATTTTAGAACCTATCTGTTGTAAGGGTGTTAATATTTTTCATGAAATGGTAAAATATTGAACTTTCATTTCAAAACATTTGATATGTTTTTGATGTGCTATTGTTAATAATATTGTGGGTTTATGACATACATACATACATACATACATACATACATACATACATACAGTGGGGCAAAAAAGTATTTAGTCAGCCACCGATTGTGCAAGTTCCCCCACCTAAAATGATGACAGAGGTCAGTAATTTGCACCAGAGGTACACTTCAACTGTGAGAGACAGAATGTGAAAAAAAAAAATCCATGAATCCACATGGTAGGATTTGTAAAGAATTTATTCGTAAATCAGGGTGGAAAATAAGTATTTGGTCAATAACAAAAACACAACTCAATACTTTGTAACATAACCTTTGTTGGCAATAACAGAGGTCAAACGTTTACTATAGGTCTTTACCAGGTTTGCACACACAGTAGCTGGTATTTTGGCCCATTCCTCCATGCAGATCTTCTCGAGAGCAGTGATGTTTTGGGGCTGTCGCCGAGCAACACGGACTTTCAACTCCCGCCACAGATCTTCTATGGGGTTGAGGTCTGGAGACTGGCTAGGCCACTCCAGGACTTTCAAATGCTTCTTACGGAGCCACTCCTTTGTTGCCCGGGCGGTGTGTTTTGGATCATTGTCATGTTGGAAGACCCAGCCTCGTTTCATCTTCAAAGTTCTCACTGATGGAAGGAGGTTTTGGCTCAAAATCTCACGATACATGGCCCCATTCATTCTGTCCTTAACACGGATCAGTCGTCCTGTCCCCTTGGCAGAAAAACAGCCCCATAGCATGATGTTTCCACCCCCATGCTTCACATTAGGTATGGTGTTCTTGGGATGCAACTCAGTGTTCTTCTTCCTCCAAACACGACGAGTTGAGTTTATACCAAAAAGTTCTACTTTGGTTTCATCTGACCACATGACATTCTCCCAATCCTCTGCTGTATCATCCATGTGCTCTCTGGCAAACTTCAGACGGGCCTGGACATGTACTGGCTTCAGCAGCGGAACACGTCTGGCACTGCAGGATTTGATTCCCTGCCGTTGTAGTGTGTTACTGATGGTGACCTTTGTTACTTTGGTCCCAGCTCTCTGCAGGTCATTCACCAGGTCCCCCCGTGTGGTTCTGGGATCTTTGCTCACCGTTCTCATGATCATTTTGACCCCACGGGATGAGATCTTGCGTGGAGCCCCAGATCGAGGGAGATTATCAGTGGTCTTGTATGTCTTCCATTTTCTGATGATTGCTCCCACAGTTGATTTTTTTCACACCAAGCTGCTTGCCTATTGTAGATTCACTCTTCCCAGTCTGGTGCAGGTCTACAATACTTTTCCTGGTGTCCTTCGAAAGCTCTTTGGTCTTGGCCATGGCGGAGTTTGGAGTCTGACTGTTTGAGGCTGTGGACAGGTGTCTTTTATACAGATGATGAGTTCAAACAGGTGCCATTCATACAGGTAACGAGTGGGGGACAGAAAAGCTTCTTACAGAAGACGTTACAGGTCTGTGAGAGCCAGAGATTTTCCTTGTTTGAGGTGGCCAAATACTTATTTTCCACCCTGATTTACGAATAAATTCTTTACAAATCCTACCATGTGGATTCATGGATTTTTTTTTTCACATTCTGTCTCTCACAGTTGAAGTGTACCTCTGGTGCAAATTACTGACCTCTGTCATCATTTTAAGTGGGGGAACTTGCACAATCGGTGGCTGACTAAATACTTTTTTGCCCCACTGTACATCTGTTTGGTTAATAACTCACACTGACCAATAAAATGTGACAAGTGGTGAAGATGCAGGTCCTTGGGCAACAGTTACAAAGTGTTACCACTTATTCCTTTAGTGGAGAATCTATGTTTCACTATGTTCCACTAGCATATCCTAAATAATATTTAGCAATAATGTAAAAATGAAGAAATACAAAAGTTTAAAAACATTAATCTGAAAATAGACTTAATTACCTATCATTTTACCTATGGCAGAATGGATATGTTTATGTTAAGACAACTGCATACATTTTTCATTAATTGCTTCCCAAAAGCTCCTAGGTTGTAACTTACCAAAACTCTGCAGCTCTGAAACTGTAGGTATTACGTTCAGATGAGCATTGTACTGAGTACAGCAACATACAACTTGAAAAAACTAAAAAAGAATTGTGTGAAATGAATTAAAACTAATGTCATTTATTTTGCTCATATACGTTTTCTTTAAAAAGATTGATTACTCTGTTAGACTTGTAATTATGAGAAACTAAAGAAAAACTTGTTGAGGAATAGTATATTTACAAAATAAACTTAGAACATGTTTGTCCTATTATCAGTATGGACTTAATACACCAACAGTAAATCATAGCAATAATTTATGAATAATTAAATAAGTAAAAATGACATTTTTATGTTTTACTTTTTGATTATGTTAAAAAGTGTTTTCAGTAATTTCAGCAAACTGATTACATAACAATTAAGGCACATTAGCATTGATAGTTAATACACGATGATTCTGGCATGACAAAAGAATCTTTTTAGCTGTTTAGAAATTTCCTTCATTTTGAGCCCATAAATGAATGGATTAAACAATGGATGATAGAGCACTATTTGTAATGTCATTAGTAATCGTGCAGCTTTTGGAAAATCTGATTCCACTCGAGCTATGCTTACATCATAGATACTTAAACAGGAAATACTGATTAAAACTAACAGATGGGGTAAACAGGTCTCTGCAGCTTTCTTCCTAATTTCTTTGCAACTTTGATATGAGATGATAAAAATGTTCGTATAAGTGAAAACTATGAAGAGCACAGGAAGTATTATAAGATCTATTAAAGCAACCACTCCAAATACAATAATTAATCTTGACTTTACACACAGAAGAGTGTAAACTGCATTATTACAAAATATTCCCTTTAAATTAAAGTTACACAATGTTGCTTCAGCACTCCCTATTGCTTGGATTGCAATATGAACAGCAGGTATAAGCCAAGATACGACCAGGAAAATGATCACAGTGGTTTTGTTCATGATAGTTGGATATTCAAGAGGTTTACAAATAGCCACATATCTGTCATAGGCCATGGCTGCCAAGAGAAAGAACTCTGAACTGCCTAAAGTGTAAAATATAAAAAACTGAAAGAGACAGGCTGAATATGTTATGACTTGTTTTTCAGATAAAAAGTCAATCAGAAGTTTTGGGTAAATAGTTGTGCTGTAAAGGAGACAGTTCAGCAGCAAAGCTGCAATGAAAATGTACATAGGCTCATGAAGGTTTTTATGAATCCAGATCACATACACGATGGTAGAATTACTGCATATTATTATAATGTATAATGTAAAGATAATACAAAAATAAACATATCTGTACTTGTTAACCTCAATGTATCCATCTAGAGTTACATATGTGGTATTTAACTCCTCATCCATGAATTAAAAAAAATGCTACAAAATAAATATATAGCAGCATAAAGATATCAGAACTTCAAATACAAGTACACTCATCAATCAAATGCTTATAGTGAATCATATGTATGTGGACTGAAGAAGAGTTTTATTGGTTTGCTTCAACCTTGAGGGAGCTGAACTGTGAAAGTCAGTTACATCATTGTTCAGCCTCTTTTACTTGAGGCTTTAGTAGTTAGAGCTAATGGATCATAAGTTGCAGCTAACAATGACAATGATCAGCCAACTTCTATTAATCTAGTATAGAATTTTAATAATGTAGCAAGATTTTATTGTTGAGTGTATCCTGGCTTTTTTGCACTCGGGTCCATATCTTATTTCATAAGGAGTTTTTATTTGGTTTCCAGTTTAGGTGGTGTGGTTTTATGCCTTGTGTACATTTTCAGTGAAAAAAAAACTTGGATAACTACCATACTAAATAATAATAATAATAAAAATAATAATTAAAAAAAACTTTAACAAAAACAAGGACATCAAGCTTGTGCATTACGAATGTCTTTTCATACATTATTTTATTTATAGCCTATAAATAAAGCCTATATATAGCATACATGGAAAAAATTCCCCCGCTGACCCCTGCGGGCGGTCTATCCTTCAAGCTCCGGTCCTCTACCAGAGGCTTTGGAGTTTGAGGGTCCTGCACAGTATCTTAGCTGTTCCTAGGACTGCGCTCTTCTGGACAGAGATCTCCAATGTTGTTCCTGGGATCTGGTGGACCCACTCGCCTAGTTTGGGAGTCACCGCACCTAGTGCTCCGATTACCACTGGGACCACTGTTACCTTCACCCTTCACATTTTCTCAAGCTCTTCTCTGAGCCCTTGGTATTTCTCGAGCTTCTCGTGTTCCTTCTTTCTGATGTTGCTGTCATTGGGAACCGCTACCTCTATCAGAATCAGAATCAGAATACTTTATTAATCCCGAAGGAAATTAGGAATTATCACTATGGCCGTCTCCTTCTGTTTGTCTACCACCACTATGTCCGGTTGGTTAGCCACCACCATTTTGTCCATCTGCATCTGCATCTAAGTCCCACAGGAACTTAGCTCGGTCATTCTCCACCACCCTTGTGGGCGTCTCCCATTTTGACCTCAGGACTTTAACGCCATATTTGGCACAGATGTTTGTGTATACCATGCCAACCACTTGGTTATGGTGTTCCATGTATACCCTGCGTGCTAGCATCTTGCATCCTGCTGTTATGTGATGGATTGTCTCTGGAGCATCTTTACACAGCCTGCACATGGGGTCTTGCCTGGTGTGATAGACCCCAGCCTCTATCAGTCTTGTGCTCAGAGCTTGTTCCTGTGCTGCCATGATTAGTGCCTCTGTGCTGTCTTTTAGTCCAGCTTTGTCCAGCAACTGGTAGGATTTCTGGATGTCAGCCACTTCCTCTATCCTATTGTCCCTCTATGATGGTGCCTCCTCTTTCTCGGGTTTCTGCTGCCTGAGGTATTCCCTGAGCATGTGGTTGGTTAGGGCCATCTTCCTGATGTATTCATGGATGTTTGCTGCCTCATCCTGGACTGTGGTGCTGACACACCAGTCCTTGCTTTTGCTTAGCATACAGCCTCAGGGTGCTGGATTTGGGGTGAAACCCTCCATGCATGGTCAGAGTCTCCTGATCATGATGTCACTGGCTTCTATCTCCACCTTTGGCCAACTTATTATGCCAGCAGGGTACCTGATCAAGGGCAGGGCATAGGTGTTGATAGCCCAGATCTTGTTCTTACCATTCAGCTGACTCCTCAGGACTTGCCTGACCCTCTGCAGGTACTTGGTGGTTGCAGCTCTCCTAGCAGCCTCTTCATGGTTCCCATTTGCCTGTGAGATCTCCAGGTACTTGTAGCTGTCTTCAATGTTTGCAATGTTGCCTTCTGGTAGTTCCATCCCCTCAGTTCTGACTACCTTCCCTCTCTTTGTTATCATCCACTTTGTTCAAGACAGTCCAATGAAATCTAAAAACCATTGCATTCTTCAGTTATTCAGTTCTCACCCCACGCTGCCCAACTGAATCCAGTTCTGGGACTGATAGAGTATTACCACCCAGGAGCTCTGTGTTGGAAAATCCATGAGAAGACTTTAACAAAGACGCTCCCTTTAAATCAGTATCAGAATCAGCATACTTTATTAATCCCTTGTGAAATTATGTGGGTTACGGGTTGCTCCAGTACAGTGACATTAGAAAAAACAATAACAAAAACAAAAACAGACTAGACTATTAACAATAGAATATCTTAAGATCTAAGGAATAGCACAATATATACAAATCACCAAATAATAAATATCCAGATGTGATTGCAAATAAATATCAAGAAAATAGACGGCAACATTACAGAGTAAGAAAAGAGTGTGTGCAAAAGGATGTAACTTTTGCAGTGTTTACAGTGTATTAGACGGAGGAGTTCTACAGGGAGATGGCCACAGGCAGGAATGATTTCCTGTGTCGTTCAGTGGTTTTTGGTAATTTCAGTCTCTCACTGAACGTTGATGTGATACTACAGAACTTTAATAACTTTTATCTGAGTAGACTGAGTTTCACTTTAGTGGACCTAAGCCTCCTAGTTTTTTCTCATGAAAGACTGAATAGGTTAATCAAGTTTTGGTTGTTCTTTTTTCTTTACTTTCTTTTCTTTTTCTGGATACTGGTTCCGGGTCGCTACTCGTGCGGTCCACCGGCCAGTCAGCTGAAAAGTTTTTTCAGTCACTTTAATTTTAAAACTGTATATACTGTATATTCTGTGCATTTATTATCTCACTGTTATACCCTGTTCTTACTGTCCTTATCTTCAACGTTATGCTGCTCGGTTGTCTGTTAATTGCCCCTTGGGGATGAATAAAATCTTCTGATTCTGATTACTACCCTAAGAGATCAATTGTCAAAGCACCTTAAGTAGATGGTATAATAGTTTCGAGCTTTGAAGTAAATTTTGATTCTATTACTTAATGTGCAGAAACAGAATTACAATTTAGCCACACTACTTGCATGCTGACTTGGGGTATCTTTGCCACTGTTTATTAGACACTGAACTTCTGGACTGCAAAGCTGCCTTAAAGTCAAAACAACTCTTCACAGTTTAAAAAAGGTCACATGAATGCATGTTGTGGTGGAGGGTTTGCTGAAATCCGTGGAGGGTGAAGTAGAGTGATTAAAAACATACTGCATGGTCAGAGCAGGACGCATTAGAACTGTGGATAGGATCTTGTAAATACAATTCCCAGCCAGGTAACTCAATGGACAATAAACTAAATTTAACTTACATAACACTTAATGGGTATGTAGAGGTGGAAAAGTACAGATATGTCTATTTTCTGATTATTTTTACAATATATGCTGCAGTAATTTTCTCTAATTCCACCATTATTCGTCTTATTGTGTTTCATCAAAGCCTTCATGAGCCCATGTATATTTTTATTGCAGTTTTGCTGATTAACTCTACTTTTTTTTGCACAACCATCTACCCAAAGTTTTTGCTTGATGTTTTATCTGAAAAACAGATTATCACACACACACACACACACACACACACAATGTGTCACTTTCAGTATTTTGTACTTTACACTTCAGGAGCTTCAGAATTTTTAGTGTTGGCAGCCATGGCCTATGACAGATATGTGTCTATATGCAAACCTTTGCAATATTCCGTAATCATGAAAAAAAACTACCATCTCTGTTTTCTTGGTCTTAGCGTGGCTTGTGCCTGCTTGTCAGGTTGCAGGAACAACTGTCAGGGCTCTGTGTGCGGGCAGGCAGAGATGAGGATCCAAATGCAGGACTCGAACACAGAATTGTAACTCACAAAACCTCAGCTTTATTGCTGGCAGGAAAACAAACATGAAGTGAGGATGGAACACTGAGACCAAGGACACACAGGCATAATCTGAGGGTACGACGCGACACTGGGCATGGGAAAACAGGGCTTAAATACACAGGGTAGTAATGAGGAAATGGGCCACAGAAGGGAGACACAGCTGGGAGAGATCAGGGCTAACGAGACATGGGGAACAAAGCTGCACACACTAACATAAGACAAAGACTTTCACAATAAAACAGGAAACATGAATCACAACTCAGAGACATGGACTCAACACAGAGACAGAAAATGAAACATGGAACTGAACTATACATGAAACCACCATTCCTAAAACATGGATAATAGAAACATGAAACTCTAATAATAATAATAATAATAAACATCACAACAAGAGAATGAGAAACAATCCAAAACACCAAGATAACTGAAACACAAAGTACCAGAGAAACAAAGAATAATCCATGATGCAAAAGTGAACCAAAACATAATAAACTCGAAATACTGGGTCCAACGGACCCAGAACCGTGACAGTACCCCCCCTCAAAGGGCTGGCTCCCGACAGCCCCAAACAAAAAAAGCATAAAGCACCAGGCCAGGGCGGGCGGAGGGGGTCCAGGACGGAGGGACAGAGACCAAACAAAAAACAAGGAGCTCTAGAGTCCACGAAGAGTTCAGGGGGCCGACCGTGCACACGGCAACGGCGGCGACGGGCGAACAGTTCCGGAGGCCGACCGTGCACACGGCAACGGGCGGCGACGGGCGAACAGTTCCGGAGGCCGACCACTTGGAAGGCAGTGGCGGCCACTGAGCAGGTCCGGAGGGCGGCCGCGATGCCAGCGGCGGCGACGACAAACCCTTTCCGGAGGCCGTCCTCGAAGGCCATGATGCCACCTAATAGGCCCGGAAAACGGCCGGCAGAGGCGAGGCGGAACGGGTCGAGCTGGCTCTGACGGCGGTATGGCAACCGCAGGACCAGACGAAGGCGGAGCCGAGGCCGGACCAGGCGTGGATGAAGACACGGAGGCCGGACCAGGCGTGGATGAAGACACGGAGGCCGGACCAGGCGTGGATGAAGGGACGGCTGCGGAACCTGACGGCAGCGGGACGGCTGCGGAACCTGACGGCAGCGGGACGGCTGCGGATGATGATGTAAAAGTCGCGGGGGACGATTCAGCAGGTGATGGCTGAACCAATTTCCCCGGACCATTAGCAGGTGTGAGGATGTGCTGGCTGGACCCTCAGCTAACGAGGCGTGGTGCTGGGTGGGCTCCTCAGACCCTCCAGCGGACGTGGCTTGAGGCTGGACGGGCGACTCGGGCCCTCCAGCGGACGTGGCTTGAGGCTGGACGGGCGACTCGGGCCCTCCAGCGGACGAAACATGAGGCCGGCTGGGTTCTCCCGAACCCCCAGCGGACGAAACATGAGGCCGGCTGGGTTCTCCCGAACCCCCAGCGGACGAAACATGAGGCTGGCTGGGCTCCTCGGGCCCTCCAGCTGGAGCAGATGCAGGGCCAGAGGCAATAGGGACCCCTGACTGAGGGCGAAGATGAGAGGCTGATTTAGCAGATGACAACGCCAATGATTCCTTCACTAACTGAACTACTGACTGGGTTATGGATTGCAACAAAGCTTGCAACAAATCTGATTGTGGTTGCGACTGAGCTATGAATAACGGGGGTGAAGACTGAGCTACGGGTGACGTAATTTGAGATGAAAGCGGTAGTGGAGTAGGTGACAGGGCTACAGGTGGCTGCTGATCAGGGGACACTGTAAACTGAGCTGAAGGTGGCTGCTGATCAGCTGACTGAACTGAAGGTGGCTGCTGATCAGAAAACTGAGCTGGGAACTGCCATAAAGGTTGTAGTGATGGTGGTTGTGATGGTGACTGAGCTAATCCTCCTGAGCCTTCTGAACACGACAAAAACTGCTGGAAGGGCTCACCTGAGCCTCCAGCTGACACAGGAACGGGTGCCGGCACCAGCTGAACACCAAACCCTTCCACCCGAGGAACTGAAACGGGTGGAGGGGAACGCTGGGCCCGAGCTACCCTAGGAGCAGAAACAGGAGGAGAGAGAAGCTCAGGAATGGTCTCAAAATGCCCAATATTGCCAACTGGGTCTGAGCATATAGTCTTAGCAGAGTGGGCAACCTCAGAAACATTCAACTGGGACACAGAACAGTCCCTGGGAAGAGCCACGGTCTTAATAGATTGTAGAGAGGTGCAACTAGAGTCCTTAAATGTCCTTGGGGAACAGACAGCCCCTTCCTTCAGAGAGCCTGAGTTACAGCCTGAAATTTCTGTCCCTACCAACTGCCTGCGCCCTTGCTGAAAAGTACATGGCTGAAAGGCTGGCTTAGAAACATTAACCACCTCCCTTTCAGCTGACTTGAAAACAGAACTTGAAGCCTCCAGAAATTTCACAGCAGTTTGAACATTTCTCCCCCCAGATTTAAGTGGCGTAGTCTTATTCATTTTAACACTAGGTTCAGATTGGGCAGAATGAAAACAGGTTCTTAAATCCTCAGAGCAGGGGTTCACAGGGTTAACAAACACAGACTCAACTACCTTTAAGTTAGTAGATTTAGATTCACTTGAATGGCAGGTAGTCTTCAGAATCTTAGGGGTAGATTTATTGTTTGTTATGTTCAAGAGTTCAGGAGGAGCATGAGAAAGACAGTCTTTGTTGCTCACCACTGCTGACTGTCCAGAGGAAGCGGAGCGACGGCTGCGTGAGCGTCGCTCACTCTGGGAAGAGGGAGGTAAGCCAGACTGCGAATCCTCCTGCAGACCGGGCCGAAAGTCTTTCGGTGGGCCGGGCTGGGACGAAGAGGCGGGAAGTTTGTGTAGCTCCGAACGTGGAAGTCCCAAAAACAAAGCAAAGGATTGCAGTGGAGTAAGCCCAGTGTCTTCCACCACATAATCCTTCTTTCGTCGCTGCTTGCCCCTCCTGCAGGGCCTGAATTCGGAGAGCAGCGGTGGAGTGACACCAGAAAACGGAGGAGCTACTGCCGTCGAGGGAGAGCGCTTGGCCCCTCGCATCCCTGACGGAACAGCTGATGGAACGGCGGTAGCCATCGCAGTTTGGAAGCTGCGGGGCCCACCCAGAGCCAAACGAGACCCATCGAATGGTGACTCGTGCTCCCAGGCACACCTAGCCCCCTGCCTCTCCCTCTCCTTGAGGAAGGTGGAGACTGCGGGTCGCCGATACCGTACGGAGTCTGCTAGATCCATACTGGTCGCGTCGTTCTGTCAGGGCTCTGTGTGCGGGCAGGCAGAGATGAGGATCCAAATGCAGGACTCGAACACAGAATTGTAACTCACAAAACCTCAGCTTTATTGCTGGCAGGAAAACAAACATGAAGTGAGGATGGAACACTGAGACCAAGGACACACAGGCATAATCTGAGGGTACGACGCGACACTGGGCATGGGAAAACACAGGGCTTAAATACACAGGGTAGTAATGAGGAAATGGGCCACAGAAGGGAGACACAGCTGGGAGAGATCAGGGCTAACGAGACATGGGGAACAAAGCTGCACACACTAACATAAGACAAAGACTTTCACAATAAAACAGGAAACATGAATCACAACTCAGAGACATGGACTCAACACAGAGACAGAAAATGAAACATGGAACTGAACTATACATGAAACCACCATTCCTAAAACATGGATAATAGAAACATGAAACTCTAATAATAATAATAATAATAAACATCACAACAAGAGAATGAGAAACAATCCAAAACACCAAGATAACTGAAACACAAAGTACCAGAGAAACAAAGAATAATCCATGATGCAAAAGTGAACCAAAACATAATAAACTCGAAATACTGGGTCCAACGGACCCAGAACCGTGACAACAACATCACTAAGTGCTACTAGAAAAGTGTGTAACTTTACTCTGCAAGGGATATTTTGTAATAAGTCAATTTACAAACTTCATTGTGTGAGTTCAAGAGTTTTGGCTATTTATGGTGTGAATGTTTTGCTCAATATTGTATTTTTTCCCATGCTCTACATAGTTTTCACTTACACAAAGATACTTATAATATCTTATCAAAGCTGTAGAGAAGTCAGGAAAAAAGCTACACAGACCTGCTTACCTCACCTGCTGGTTTTATTCAACTATTCATTCTTCTGTACATGTGAAGTTATTATACTTCGACTGGAATCTGATATTTCACAGACTGTACGTTTAATAATGACTTTGCAAGTGGTTTTATATCATCCACTGTTTAATCCAATCATATATGGACTAAAAATGAAATACATTTCTAAACACCTAAAGAGATTGTTCTGCTAAGAAAAAAGTATAGTGAGATGTTTGATTTTGATCCCTGAAACAGATTTATTGTTTATTTCATCAGATATTCTTTATATTGATATATCTCCTATATAAATATTGATTTATCTCTCTTTGTACTTAACAATTTTTCTTTTATCTATTTATTTAACAATCTCTCACTTTGTGTGAGAATCAACATTTTGTTCATGTGATGAACTCTTCTGTTACAAATTGGTGAGGACTTCTACACTAACAGTCACATTTATAGCTACGTGTTGACAGACTTTTCAAAATCATCTGCAATAGAAAAAAGTAAAGACAAAAAGAAAATTAATTAAGAAAGCAGCTCTTCAAGTGGGCACTGATAGGAAAAGAAACATAGCTGTTGATAATAATGCAGATTTGGGTCCTGCTGTTAAATGAAACCTTCCCCTTGTATATGTAAGTATTCTTTTGCCATGTTATCAGACTGTAGAGTGACAAATTAGTCAAACATAATAAGAGTAGCACATGGGTGTAGAATTGCTAGCTAACAACAAGCTTGTAATACAGTGTGTTTTCACCATTGTTTTTTCCTGAAATTGGCTTTATTTTGGTATTAAATCAATTTGTTCTAGAAGTAATTAGTGTTACCTTAAAACTTCACACATCACCTACAGCAAAGTGCAAAAGCAACCCAAGAGTTCCTTATGGCAAAGAAATTATGTTAATGTTAAGATATTTTAAGCTCTTGGAGAGATGGTTGAACCTTTGTGTCCTTAAAAGACCAGAAAAGTTTTCTGGTGTCGAATATATTTACTAATAAAAGCTTGAGGAGCTTAAGGGTCCTGTGCAGCATCCTTGCTGTTATTTGGACTGCACTTTTCTGGACAGAGATCTGGGATGTCCTTCACTACCCCAAGTCCTAAAATTACTATGTGAAACACTGTTTCTTTCACCCTCCACATCTTCTCACGTTCCTCTCTCAGCCCTTGGTACTTCTAAAGCTTCTCATGTTCCTTCTTCCTAGTGTTGCTATCACTTGGTAACACCACAGTACATCTATCACTACAGCTAATAGACCCCATTCCAACAGTACTGCTCAGAGAGGTCCTACCTTAAAGTATACCTCAGTCTTAAATATGGGCATACCACAGGCCTTTAAAGTGGACATGAAACACTTCATTTATAGAGGCTAATTTACATGATGGAGCCCAGCTCTCACAAACTGACACAGTGTGTGTTGCTGGATTTAGGAAAATAGTGCTTAAAACGCTAAAGAAGCTAACTAGAGTCCATGATCGTCTGGCAGCACAAATGAACAGGTCACCACCATGAGGGAGAGGTCGCCACACCACATGATCCTGCTAAGATGAACAGACATATGGCTCAATACACAGAAGGGAATAAGCAGGAATTCCAGAGAAACAACACACCAGCTACTGGTACAAGGTACCCAATACTGCAAGACCAGGCTCAGCAACTTATGCATCACCTGGATTGGCAAGAAAGCCTATGACTCGATGCCCCACACACAGATCTTGGAACGCATAGATTTGTACAAGATAAAAAGGACACTAAGAGCCTGAATCAGAAATTTGATGGGGATGTGGCGAACTTCAAGCCTATAGCACAAGTCGCCATCAAGTGCGGGATTTATCAAGGAGATGCGCTGTCCCCACTCGTGTTCTACATATGCCTGAAACCCCTGAGTCATTGACTGTAACAACATCGGAATGTAATTTGTACTGGAAAAATGTAGTTGGATGTACCTGGGAATCCCACAAACAAATAACCATGAAGAAACTGCTAGGAAAGCCAGTCTCCAGCAGTGTTGATTGCCTGTTGTCTCTGGTCCTCTGGGACTCACCCTTTGGCAGTGGGCAACCCATCTGGGCCTTCCTGATAAAAAATATCTAATATAGTAGAATAGAATAGAATAGAATAGAATAGAATAAACCTTTATTATCCCATGGATAACAGATTTTGACATAGATTGTTACACAACTGTACACACAGTAGCTTTTTCACATTTTAGTTCAAAAACCAGAACCTCAGAGATACATACTTCATCAATCTTAAAAAGTGAACATTTGATAAATGCCACAGCCAAAACTTCACCCTGGCCACTTTCTCTGGGCCAATTAAAACAATCATAAAGGGAGGGCATAGTTCACCAACTAGGCAGTCCTCTCCAGAGTTTATTCACATTTCTGTTAAAAATATAAAACTATCAAGGGCTCTAACATTAAAAAGACTAAACTTAGCAAGGTGAATGGAGGTAGCAAAGAAACTGTAGGTTGTAGATGAACAACATTTAAAAAACTGGATGAGACAAGAGATTCCCTACGCCTTGCAAAAACTGTCCTATTAGTTATTAAGGCCAAAATACCAAAAACGTCACTTGAGGGTTCAAGTCCAGCTGTATTGTATATCAGTCTATTATAATCAACAGGTATGGTTGTTCATGCCTGAGGTTTTTGTTTGTTTGTTTGTTTTTGTTTTGTGTTTTGATACTGCATTCTGTGTCAGTGAAGGGCCTGTACTATTTCTTCAATTGGTTAATACTCTGCGTAGAAGCCTGGCTGGTCCTGAAGGCCTCTATAGATTGAAATCATCTCAACAGAGACTTCAGGTTACACCCATGCCTTACAGAACAAAAATAGTAAAACTGACCAAATAAAGGATCCTTTCCAGAAAATGAAAGTGAACTACTAGCTAAACTACATTTTCTTGCACTCCAAAAAAAAACAAACTGGAAAGAAAATCCAGATATATAGTTTTCAACTGTAAAATAAAACGTATTTTGAGGTGTCTGAACTGTATGTAACACAAGATTGTAATGGAATTTCATTTACACAGAGCCACAAGATAAAAAGTGACTGGCATGATAACTGTCTCATTTTTTAAGTACTCGACCTTATGTTACTCTACTTCATCCCTTTTTCATTTCTCTTGATGTTGTGTTAGTATCCATTAAGAAGGATATTCACGTTTAATTTCATTGTGAAAATCAATAGGGGCAATCACATTAGATGAAACTATTAACAAATGTATTATTAATGAGGAGAGTGATATCAAACATTCATTTTAATATTTGTTTACGTTTCATTTTGGTTTTTAAATATTGATCAATTCTCAGTTGTAGGAGGAAAACATTAAGCCAGTTTTCATAAAATTCATAAAAAATGAGTAATAAAAAAAGACTATAAATTAATAAATTGGTTTGCTTGCAATTAACTGAACAGTATTTTGAGGTGTTTAGAAATTTCTTTCATCTTTAGTCCATATATTATTGGATTACAAAGAGGGTTATATGTTACAAACTGTAATGTCATTATAAAACGTGCAGTTTTAGGAAACTCTGATTCCAGTCTAACTATAACCATATCATACGTAAACAAACAAGAATAGTTCATTAGAACTAGCACATGAGGCAAACAGGTTTGTGCAGCTTTTTTTCTGACATTTCCACAACTCTGATAGGCAACTATAATTATCTTTATGTATGTAAAAAGTATAAAAAACATAGGAGAAATTGCAACATTAAATAGAACAACCATACCATATATAGATAATTCTCTTGAATTGACACAATAAAGATGGTTGGCCGAATTGTTACAAAAAATACCTTTCAGAGTAAAGTTACAGAGTGGTGTATTTGCATTTCCTGCTATTGGCACTGCAACCTGAATAGCAGGTAAAAACCAGCACAAAAGCAGGAAAAGATTGACTCTTGTTCTTCTCATTATAGAAGGATATTGCAAAGGTTTACATATAGACACATATCTGTCATAAGCCATAGCTGACAGCAGTAAGAATTCTGAGCAACTTAAGGCATAAAACAGGAATACTTGAAAGAGACAGGCTTGATACAAAATAATCTGTTTTTCAGATAAGAAGTCAATCAAAAGCTTTGGGTAGATGACAGTGCTCAAAACAACAGAATTCACTAACAAAGCAGCAATGAAAATATACATAGGCTCATGAAGGCTTTTTTGAACTACGATAAGCCACACAATAGTGGAATTGCTGCAAATTATTAGACCGTATACCATAAACATAATTACAAAATAAATATATCTGTATTTCTCCACTTCCACATGACCACCAAAAGTTATATATGTTATATTCATTTCAGCATTTGTGAAGATCAGAAACTGAACTAAAATGTAAAACAGGTAGAACGAGTAACAAACAGTGTATATAAAATATTTGTTTTATGTAGATTGTCTTATTGATAGCTACCTAAACTTGGTGTGTGTTCATTTTTTAAAAGTGAACAACTCAAGTTACATCAAATATATAATGAAACTTCAGTCTCTATGGATCTCATTAAACCGTCCACATGGACTTGCTACTATGTTGACCACTTTAAGAGAGTGTTAGCTGTTAGACCTTACCTACATGGGTGCACATTCTTTTTTTATCTTCCGAACCACACTTTGCACTTTGAAAAAAAAAATTCAGCGTTAGGTGCACTAAACACAACAAACCATGCGATTCTCATAAGTAAATGTATTTTAAGAAAATTCTATTGCTTATAGGAATTTATTATAGAGAGCAAAACACTTGGAAAAGGTAGTAAAAAAGTGTGGGCTCTAAATAATGGAACACTTTGGTTTTGTCAGTCTATTCTGCCACAAAGAAACTACAGCCTTTATAGAGTTTGCAATAATAGGCCCAAATTTGTTGTCGTTGCTGAGCTTTTTGGTGTGTATATTGTGGTACTGCCTTAGCGGATTCAATCATTTTCCATGCAGTAGAAGCCTCGTGAACAACCCCCTAAGCACCCTGATTTTGAATGACCAGTAGTAAAACTCGAAGTACTGCCAAACCACCAAGTAATTTGGCCTGCTGCAATGTTGACAAACGTATCCTAGGCCTTTTCCCATTCAAAATAAATTTAGACACCACAGAGTGTATATCCTTAAAGTAAGTCAGAGGAGGGAGGAGTGGCAACATGAATAAAAGGAAATTAAGACATAACAGTATGTTCATTTTGACTGTGCTGAGGCCATAGTCTTAGTGTTAGGCAGGTCAACGCTGCATAATATAGCTGAGTGAGCAGATGTCAAGATTGGCTGAATAGAGGTCAGCCAATCCAAATTAAGTAGCGCAGAGCCGAACCAATCACAGCCGCAGCGTCACGTCGCGTGACTTGTTACGTACAGCACAAGTGCCAAGCCGCACATGTGTATTTGTTTGGGAAGCAGCCAGCCACCGTACCTCCCGGGTAATGGAGGAAATGAGTGTGCCGACTAGAAAAATCAACCGAGCGTGACCGAAGGTTACCGAAGAGAAAACAGATGATGGTTCCAATGCCGGAGAGATTGTCGAACGGAAGAGCCATAGAAGTTCCGTAGTGTGAAGGTATTTCGGCTATTTCAAGTCTGACAAAAAACAGAGTAGCGTTCACTGTAAATTGTGCCGAAAGCAAGTCTGGAAATACAATAAACTGGTGCATGCGTCACACTGTGCGCCACGTTATTGTTTCGGTGAAATGAATTTCTACAATACTGTTACTGTTAATTCTACTCTCTGCAGTGTTTAAATGCTTACATATACACACAGTTACTGTCCCTCCACACTTACGACTCGGTTCTGCTTCTATGCCCCAGCTTTGTTTACTTTTTCCCACCGAGGCTTCTAGACTTCTGATTGGCCAACATTTCTGCACGGTTAGGACTCTAGCTCCACCTGCTGCTTTGGCATGTTCATAGCAGCGTTTTCCTTCATTTCTGCCTTTATGTGTGGACGGGATTATTTTTTAAAACGAAAACGGAAAATCTCCGTTTTCAAAAATACCCGTGTACGTGTGGACGTAGCCTCAGTCTCTGACTGGAAGCGCTAATTCGTCATTCGGCTTTTGTCAGACTAAAGTAACTGTTAAAACTGTTTGAAAAGCTAAGCTATACAACAAGGAGAGATTGAGAATTTCCTTTTAGTTCTCAGTTTATTTGATATTGACAAAAGTTAGTCAGTTTTGTCTGTTCTTCTGTAAAACAAACTAAGATTTATTTTTAGAATTAATATTTTGTTTCTAAGTGGAATTGACAATTTAGTAGTCTGTTTCGTTTGTTCTATTTTGAAACGTAAATGCTTTAGCGGCTGCCTTGTGTGTAGTTTGCAATATTTGCCTTTATTTATCTGAAAAAGTCTCATGTTCCTTAAGTACATCTACCCTGTTGAACTTATTATGGGAAATAAATATTTAAATAAAAACAAGCTGCTGATTATTTCACATTTTACTTGTGAGCAACGGCACATTTAAATCTTACAAATATAGTTATTTGGCTTATATCGTGATATATATCGTTATCGCCTGAAATGAAAAAAACATATCGTGATATGAAAAAATCTTATATCGCCCAGCTCTAGAGACGATGAGAGATTAGATGCTGCATCTGGATTAGATTTATCAATAACAGGGTTGATGGCGGCATTGCAGTCACCTCCCAACAGTAAGAATGATCATTGTGTTCTAATAACAGGGCTGTACTGGGACAAAAAATCGGCCTGGGTATTTTGACTAGAGACCGGCCCACCACGTATTATAGGAAAAACTATAAAGCCTTTGGATGAAAAGAAACGCTGTTGTGACAGTGATGTACACTGTCTTTTTGGTATATGTATGATTTCTATACATTTTACGTCATACTAAAAACTTTGGTTGTAAGATTCAGATAATTATTTATGGTGTTATTTGTTCATAACTTCCCTTCAACTCATCCATGTCACCTAAAAGATAAACCTGTTTCTCCATCACATGTTCAGCTCTGATGATTCAGTAAAGACATCTCCTGGTTTTATCTTCATGTTTCCCTCTCACCATATATCATGACCAGCAGCTTTTACAACTGTGGCAGTAGCAAACATCAACTGTTACTAGAAATTAATATTAAATAATTTCTAACAACAGCTTATCACGCTTAAATGTGCTGCTGTTGTTTAGCGCAACATCCGCTGGTTTCCTCTTTCTGGAGCAAAGTGGGCGATAAACAAACAAGAGAGAAGAAGAGGCAGCTGACAGCGTAAAGACACAGAATAACTCCAACGTTGTGTCTTTTTTCCATTCTAGCTGAAGTACGGGACAAACTGTGTTCCTTTTCAGCTCAATACGAAAAACGTAATATTTTCTCTGAATACGGGACAATTCCGTTTTTTACGGGACGGTTGGCAACTCTACTAACAAACCTTATGAATAAAATAAAGTTCACTATCATTAACATCATAGCACCCACCCAGCTGTATAGAAACTCCGTCATGCTAGCTAGTATGCAGTATGAGCAGTGTTGGGAAGGTTACTTTTAAAATGCATTCCATTACAGAATACAGAATACATGCCCCAAAATGTATTCTGTAATGTATTCCGTTACGTTACTCAATGACAGTAACGTATTCTGAATACTTTGGATTACTTAATATATTATCATGCTTTTTACAACAACGTGAATGTACTATTGCTGTGTGATTTATTACTATTACTGAAGGTCCGCGACTCCGAACTGTAGTAAAGGGACCTCTGACTAATACGGCGGGGTCCCTGTCGGTTCATAGCCGAAAACTAGCTTTACTTTGTTGTGTGGGTCAACTTTTCTTGCGACAGACAGAGAGAGGCGTTGAAAGGCTGCTCCAACGGAACTTATTGTTTCGGAGGAAAACACGAACACGGTGTACAGTCGAGTCTTAATAGCTTACTTACAACTGGGCACGTCAGGCACTCTTCTTGGCTGCAGTGGTTATTATTATATTTACATGCTTCCAGCTCCCGTTTTTCCTCGATGACAACTCGTACCTTTCCACTCCCCTTTTTCTCCCTCCTCGCGCTCACAGACCCATAACGTGTATGGCAGTCCATTCTCCCTGCAACACGGACTACACTGCCCATGATGCTACATTCTTTAGAGCTATGCTTGTAGCATTCTGCCTGTTAACTTAGCACAACAACAACAACAACGAAAAGGCGCTCTCTCACCCAGGAAACACACAGTCGTAGTGAGAGAGAGAGAGCGTCGCCCTGTAACCATGGCAACCATAACGCTGCCGCCTGGAACAACAGAACGTAGCTGTCAAACAAAACCCAAACAGTCCTGACCCGCGACAATATGAAACAGGAAAATACCGCCGTGTAATCCATTTATTTCAACAAAGTAACTGTATTCTGAATACCACCTTTTTAAATGGTAACTGTAACGGAATACAGTTACTCATATTTTGTATTTTAAATACGTAACGGCAGTACATGTATTCCGTTACTCCCCAACACTGAGTATGAGTTATAGTAACTGACGGTAAAAAGTCAGCACAATGAAAATAAACTACACCTAAACTTGGTTTATATCTGACCCAGATAGAATGCAGGTCATAACTTCTTACCTGAAGTTCAGTTCACCTGACAGTCGGACCAGCGGCTGCCTTGGGTCTCTCCTCCTGCCTCCCCTTTCCCTCATCCACCTGCTGGCCTTTATGGAAGCTCCGCCATAGCCACCATCAAACAACTGAGTTATTTTTACACATCGGCCAGCATCTGGCCAATCCACCACCTTTAATTGTTCATACCGTTACCAAAAAAAAAAAAAAATTGGCCTCTGCCCATAAAAATGAAAAATCACTATCGGCGGGCTGATGGCCAGTCCAGCTATGTCTAATAGTGTCTTGGCAATATAGATAAAAAGTCTCTGTCTGGCTCATTTGGAAAGTATACAGATACAAATGCTAGTTTGTGATTTACAATACTGCCAGTGATAAGGGCCAGCCAGCCATTTTTATTATTTGTGCTATACCTGATGGGGAAGTTGAATTTCCTCTTCAGCAAGATACAAACATCCTTGGGTTTATTTGTTGCACAGGATGAAGCTGTTAATTTGTTTTTTGTTTTTTTGTTGGTTTTTTGCCTGTCCCGTTTGGCTCTTTTGCCATCAGAATTCTTGTCTAAAGGCAAAGAAAGATGCCCAACGGATTTACTTTACCAAATTGACCATACCAGCCTTGCCGTAATGGTCCATTTGATTCACCTTTTATTGTTTATTTTATTTTCACTTGCTGAATACGGGACAGACTTGACTGGGGGAAAGAAGGGGAGAAAGAAAGAGGGAAAGAGAAACAGCTGAGAAGAGGGACGGGGGAGAAGGGCAAAAAACATAAACCAACAGAACGGGCAGAAAAAGAAAAAAAAAGAAAATGCATATATCGATCACCTGGATCACCTGTTGAGAAAGAAAAAAGAAAACAAGCAGAAGAGAACAAGAGTAATAGAATAAACAGCATCACAATGATATATGGGAATATGACAGTAAATACTAAATATTAAACATTATTGTGCAGCACATAAGATCAACAGAACACAGTGTGCTTTGAGGTAGGAGCCAAAAAGGGTGTAGTTTGTGGGTGTGATCACCCGTGTGTACACCTGTGAGCATGGACGCGCTTGTTTTTTTTTTTTTTAAAGGTTCCTTCATGTAATGATCTGCTAGAGGGTGTGGGGGGGCCACAGCCCCGTCCTCCAGGGCATGAAGCAGGTATGGAGGAGATCAAAACTCCAGACATCCAGAGGCCCCCAGAACACAAGAGACCAAGGAAGACCAACAGAGGGGCAGCTGCGCCACTGTCCCAGAAAGAGCTGAGGAGAGTCCCAGATGAGGGGTCACTCAGCAGCCGCGGAGCAGAAGCCAGGGGGGGTTGCAGTGACGCGCCCGTGAGCTCCGCCGGCAGCCAGCTGTGCCTGAGTGACCGAGCCCCAGGCCGAGAGGCTGGGGGCACCCCACCCCCGAAGTGGCCCGACCGAGCCCCAGCTCGAAGCTGTTAATTTGTAATGTTTGTTTTTTAAACCTAACACATCACATTGTCTGAGACGTTTTTTGAATTAGACCAGTTCTTAAAATCATCTCAAACAAAAAAGAAGAAAAAGTAAAATATTTTATGTTCATTGTTTCTGTTCTTACTGTTGTTTAATGAAAGTGAAACAAGATCAATATATTTATTTAAACAACAAAAAAAGGGACACAAATTTATATATTTGTTCTGGTTAAACAAGGGTTAAGTTTCTCCGAGGGTTGATGAGCTCTGATGAGAGCCTATTGTTATACTCTGCGGTGTCTGTGGCATCGGTGCTCTCATCGCATGCGATGGAGTAAAAATCAAAAGCACAGCTTTATCAGACAGTTGCAGTTATATGTTGGCTAACGAGTCTTCAATCCGTCGCACAACTGGATTTCTGGACATGCTGACGTTGTTGAAGTCCTGCACTTTTTCCGGGCACATTATTTCCGTGACTTTAACGAGGCCGTGTTTTATGAGGTCTCCATCTGAAAAAGGCTTGCCATGTCTTGCGATGGGTTGGGTGACCTCATAGCTGGCTATTGTAGCCTTTTCCTGGACAACCGCGGGCCAAGTTTGGACACCCCTCATCTACAACCTACAATTTCTTTGCCACCTCCATTCACCTTGCTAAGTTTAGTCTTTTTAATGTTAGACCACTTGATAATATAACTTATTTTTAAATTATTTAAATGAATAAACTCTGGAGAGGACTGCCTAGTTGGTGAACTATGCCCTCCCTTTATGATTGTTTTAATTGGCCCAGAGAAAGTGGCCAGGGTGAAGTTTTGGCTGTGGCATTTATCAAATGTTCACTTTTTAAGATTGATGAAGTATGTATCTCTGAGGTTCTGGTTTTTGAACTAAAATGTGAAAAAGCTACTGTATGTACAGTTATGTAACAATCTATGTAAAAAATCTGTTATCCATGGGATAATAAAGGTTTATTCTATTCTATTCTATTCTATTCTACTATATTAGATATTTTTTATCAGGAAGGCCCAGATGGGTTGCCCACTGCCAAAGGGTGAATCCCAGAGGACCAGAGGCAACAGGCAGTCAACACTGCTGGAGACTGGCTTTCCTAGCAGTTTCTTCATGGTTATTTGTTCGTGGGATTCCCAGGTACATCCAACTACATTTTTCCAGTACAAATTACATTCCGATGTTATTACTGTCAATGACTCAGGGGTTTCAGGCATATGTAGAACACGAGTGGGGACAGCGCATCTCCTTGGTAAATCCCGCACTTGATGGCGACTTGTGCTATAGGCTTGAAGTTCGCCACATCCCCATCAAATTTCTGATTCAGGCTCTTAGTGTCCTTTTTATCTTGTACAAATCTATGCGTTCCAAGATCTGTGTGTGGGGCATCGAGTCATAGGCTTTCTTGTCAATCCAGGTGATGCATAAGTTGCTGAGCCTGGTCTTGTAGTATTGGGTACCTTGTACCAGTAGCTGGTGTGTTGTTTCTCTGGAATTCCTGCTTATTCCCTTCTGTGTATTGAGCCATATGTCTGTTCATCTTAGCAGGGTCATGTGGTGTGGCGACCTCTCCCTCATGGTGGTGACCTCATGTGCTGCCAGACGATCATGGACTCTAGTTAGCTTCTTTAGCGTTTTAAGCACTATTTTCCTAAATCCAGCAACACACACTGTGTCAGTTTGTGAGAGCTGGGCTCCATCATGTAAATTAGCCTCTATAAATGAAGTGTTTCGTGTCCACTTTAAAGGCCTGTGGTATGTAGCCCATATTTAAGACTGAGGTATACTTTAAGGTAGGACCTCTCTGAGCAGTACTGTTGGAATGGGGTCTATTAGCTGTAGTGATAGATGTACTGTGGTGTTACCAAGTGATAGCAACTCCAGGAAGAAGGAACATGAGAAGCTTTAGAAGTACCAAGGGCTGAGAGAGGAACGTGAGAAGATGTGGAGGGTGAAAGAAACAGTATTTCACATAGTAATTTTAGGACTTGGGGTAGTGAAGGACATCCCAGATCTCTGTCCAGAAAAGTGCAGTCCAAATAACAGCAAGGATGCTGCACAGGACCCTTAAGCTCCTCAAGCTTATATTAGTAAATATATTAGACACCAGAGAACTTTGACTTCGGTTAACTTAACTACTAATAATGTAGGTATAGTTGTCTGTTGTTTACAAACCCTCAGATACAATGATATACTGGCTGCCATGAAGAGGACCAGATGATGGGGGAAAAAACACACACACAAAAAAGAAAAGAAAAAACCACAACAAACTTCATTTGTTGTCATTTTCCAGTGCTCTGAATATATTTCTTTTAAGGATACTGTTGCGAGATCGATCAACTTTAGACCAGACAACAAACTACGGAGGCTCCGGAAAAGTGCAATCAAACGATGAGTTTTATTATCACAGGAGAACAACCAACCGTCAGCATATGGATTGTTTTGCTCTGACAAGAATACATTGGGTTCTGGTTTTATAGGACAAAATATCACACCTACGTCAATACAGTTCAAAAATACATGGTGACAGACGGGCAAAAGTTCAATTCGTGCAGACAAGGGTACATCACGTACATATAACCTTACACCGACATATAACTTCTCCTTTCTACATTACTTGCCTTTTAAGGTAATAACTTCAGGTCTTAGCATCTCTGAGAGCTAATAATGGACCCTCGTCATTAATTACTAAGTAGAGTACTTTAGCAGCCAGTCTCAAACTGAAGTAGAAGACGCTTAGGCCTTCACTCAAACCTGCTACTAGATTAATATGTGTATTGTAAGCATGCATGCAATTAACCTGCTATGTTCTCATCTCCCCTCAGCATGTATCATCTGGACACTCTCACCAGTGAAGCTTAAAACCTTCTAGAATGGAACATCAACTCTAACCAAGCACATTTATGCATTGTGTATAAAATGAACTCAACCTATAAAAAATAGAAAGGTCAATGTGAAGACAGACATATTCAATGCAATATAAACCCTGTAGGAAATATTACTGATAAATGATACTGTGAAACATGTTATTAATACATTCTTCATAAGGCAGATTATATGGTAGCAATAAAAGAATCTCTGAATCCCAACATTACAAAGGTTCAACAATCTCACCAGCAGCACATCTTAACATAAACACCATTCCTTTGCCACAAAAAAGTCTTGGGTTGCTTTTGCACTTTGCTGTAGGTGATGTGTGAAGTTTTAAGGTAACACTAAAGTACTTCTAGAAAGAAACTGTATTAATACCAAAATAAAGCCAATTTCAGGAAAAAACAATGGTGAAAACACACTGTATTACAAGCATGTTGTTAGCTAGAAATTCTACACCCATGTGCTACTCTTATGTTTTATTAATTTGTCACTCTACAGTCTGATAACATGGCAAAAGAATGCTTACATATACAAGGGGAAGGTTTCATTTAACAGCAGGATCCAAATCTGCATTATTATCAACAGCTATGTTTCTTTTTTTCTTTCTCTTTTTTTTTCTTTTTTTTTTCCTGTCCCGTTTGGTTCTTTTGCCATCAGAATTATTGTCTAAAGGCAAAGAAAGATGCCCAACGGATTTACTTTACCAAATGGACCATCCCAGCCTTGCCGTAATGGTCCATTTGATTCACCTTTTATTGTTTATTTTATTTTATTTTACTTGTTAAGTATGGGACAGACTTGACCGGGGAAAAGAAAAGGGACAATGAAAGAGGGAAAGAAAAACAGCAGGGAAGAGGGACGGGGATAAAGGGCAAAAAACAATAAAATAAGCAGACAAAAAATACATAGATCAATCACCTGGATCACCTGTTGAGAAAGAAAAAAGAGAAAATAAGCAGAAGAAAAAAAAAAGAGCAACATAATAAACAACATCACGATGATCTATGGGAATGTAACAGTAAATACTAAATATTAAACATTATTGTGCAGCATGTAAGATCGACAGCGCACAGTGTGCTTTGAAGTAGGAGCCAAAAAGGGTGTAGTTTGTATGTGTGATCACCCGTGTGTACACTTGTGAGCATGAGCGCGGTTGTTTTTAAAAGGTTCCTTCATGTAATGATCTGCTAGAGGGTGTGGGGAGCCACAGCCCCATCCTTCAGGGCATGAAGCAGGTATGGAGGAGATCAAGACTCCAGACATCCAGAGGCCCCCAGAACACAAGAGACCAAGGAAGACCAACAGAGGGGCAGCCGCGCCACTGTCCCAGAAAGAGCTGAGGAGAGTCCTGGATGAGGGTCACTCAGTATCCGCGGAGCAGAGGCCAGGGGGGATTGCAGTGACGTGCCCGTGAGCTCCGCCGGCAGCCAGCTGCATGTGCTACTCTTATATTTTTTATTATGTTTGACTAATTTGTCACTCTACAGTCTGATAACATGGCAAAAGAATACTTACATATACAAGGGGAAGGTTTCATTTAACAGCAGGACCCAAATCTGCATTATTATCAACAGCTATGTTTCTTTTCCTATCAGTGCCCACTTGAAGAGCTGCCTTCATTTTCTTTTTGTCTTTACTTTTTTCTATTGCAGATGATTTTGAAAAGTCTGTCAACATGTAGCTATAAATGTGACTGTTAGTGTAGAAGTCCTCACCAATTTATAAAAGAGGAGTTCATCACATCAATAAAATGTTGATTCTCACACAAAGTGAGAGATTGTTAAATAAATAAGTAAAAGTAAAATTGTTAAGTACAAAGAGATATAAATCAATATTTATAACTGAAGAATGCAATGGTTTTTAGATTTCATTGGACTGTCTTGAACAAAGTGGACATTGGCTGGGTGGCCAAGCCAGGAATGCATAGATAATCAAGCGTCTAAAACACTGTGCTGCCGAGCAGAATTTCAACAAGTTAGCATCTTGTCAGGACCATACTGTTTGTTAGTTAGAAGCATACCACTGCAACAGGCCAGACTTAGACAGTGAAGTATTAGCCAAACCTGAAGCAGCTAACTTCAGTTTGGTTTCACCTCTAGGTTCAATTGAGGAACCATCCTGCATTGTCTGAAATGTCCAACTCAGGATGCAGCTAGGATAGATGTTTTCACTGTGAAAGAGAGGACATTTTTACCCATTTGTGAACATTTTCATCATGCATTCTAGATTAATTTAGTTACTGGTCTATTAAAAAACAAATTATCATGGTCCAGGTGAGTGCTGGGTTTTTACACAATGCTGGGATCCCCCTTCGGCAGAGACTCCAATCAGCCTTCACACCTGACTGCAATCAAGTCACCGGTATTTAAGTCCAGCATTCACAACAGACCTCTGCCAGATCTATACCTAACTCATTTTAGTGCTAGGCCGTCAAGCTTTCGTTAAATCCTTTAATGTTTTGTGGTTTTGCTCATGCAGTTGGATAGTGTAGTGGTAAGATTACACACCTTCGGAAAGGGAATCGCATGTTCGATTTCCACCCAGTATAAGGGTCCTGGCTAGACCTCCCATGCTAAATCCAAGCCCTGGAATGGCACGGCTACGTCTGCAGCTCAGACACAAATATTTTACTACATGTTGTACTTTTTATGTGACAAATAAAATTTGAATTTGATTTTTGATTTCATAGTATTTTCTCTCTGCCGTAGTTACCCACTTGGTCATCATGCTTTACAGCTATACTCACAACAATACTGAACAATACTCACCTCTGTTTGGACGCTGGTTTTCTGCTATCAGGTCAGACTCCCTTCATTGTGGCGCTCCACCTGTCTGCCTCCCTGCCAGCCTGTTGGATCACGTACATTCTGGACTCTCTCTGGATCACTGCTCACCCAGACCCCTTGGACTCCCTCCTCCCATAACGTCTTCACCTGCAACTCGTAAGCCATTACAACATCGTTTAACCAACTGGCCGTGATTCACTGGATTTCCACCCAGGATCCGTTCATGGACTTTTTGAATCTAGCCAAAGTTCATAGTTTAGGTTTCACGTTTCATAGTTTTGTCTCATAGTTCATAGTTCTCAACCTCACAGTTCATAGTTCATAGCCTTCAGAATTTCTTGCAAAATTACTATTCATTGTTATCAAATTAGTCACTGTAAATAAATGTATCCACGTCAATCTTTCCTCCGTCTGTGTCTGCACTTGAGTTCACACACAAAGCCTGGCCTTTTCGTCGTAACACACTCCATGTTTTCAAGCTTACACTCTTGTGCTTTTTTTTTCTGAGGTAGTTCTGGCATAGCTTGGACTTGGACTGTTTCGGGTCATTATCTTGCTATAGGATGAATCCCTGACCAACTTGGTGCATACCAGAGGGGATTGCATTGTGCTGCAGAATGCTGTGGTAGCCGTTTTGGTTCAGGGTGCCTTTCACTCTCTATAAGTCACCAACCACGAACAAAACAGCTCCAAATCATCACACTTCCTCCTCTATGTTTGGCAGTTGATGGTACACACTCTGGAACCATCCTTTCACTGACCCAATGGCATACAAAGACTTTGCATAATGAACAGAAGATTTAAAATTTTGATTACTCAGTCCAAAATACATTCTTCCAGCCTTCAGTTGTCACCACAAGGATATACAGCAATGACATCGGAATTTTGTTCGGACTGGATAAGTGTAGTTGGATGATAATGAAGCGAGGGAACGTAGTCAGAACTGAGGGGATGGAACTACCAGAAGGCAACATTGCAAACACTGAAGACAGCTACAAGTACCTGGAGATCCCACAGGCAAATGGGAACCATGAAGAGGCTGCTAGAAAAGCTGCAACCACCAAGTACATGCAGAGGGTCAGGCAAGTCCTGAGGAGTCAGTCGAATGGTAAGAACAAGATCTGGGCTATCAATACGTACGCCCTGCCCTTGATCAGGTACCCTGCTGGCATAATAAGTTGGCCAAAGGTGGAGATAAAAGCCAGTGACATCATGACCAGGAGACTCTGACCATGCATGGAGGGTTTCACCCCAAATCCAGCACCCTGAGGCTGTATGCTAAGCGAAAGGAAGGAGGTTGGGGACTGGTGTGTCAGCACAACAGTCCAGGATGAGGCAGCAAACATTGAAGAATACATCAGGAAGATGGCCCCAACCAACCACATGCTCAGTGAATACCTCGGGCAGCAGAAACCTGAGAAAGAGGAGGCACCATCATAGAGGGACAATAGGATAGAGGAAGTGGCTGACATCCAGAAATCCAACCAGTGGCTGGACAAAGCTGGACTAAAAGACAGCACAGAGGCACTAATCATAGCAGCACAGGAACAAGCTCTGAGCACAAGACTGATAGAGGCTGGGGTCTATCACACCGGGAAAGACCCCATGTGCAGGCTGTGTAAAGATGCCCCTAAGCAATCCAGCACATAACAGCAATGTGTACGATGCTAGCAGGCAGGGCATACGTGGAACACCATAACCAAGTGGTTGGCATGGTATACAGAAACATCTGTGCCGAATATGGCCTTGAAGTCCCAAGGTCAAAATGGGAGATGCCCCCTGGGGTGGTGGAGAACGACCGAGCTAAGTTCCTGTGGGACTTCAACATACAGACGGACAAAATGGTGGTGGCTAACCAGCCGGACATAGTGGTAGTTGTCAGGTTTATATTGTTGATTGTCATTTATGCTTAGAAATATTTAACCATATATGCTTAGAGGTGAGGGGATTGTGTAGTGATAGGATGTGTGATCCTTAGTAGTCTGCAAAGACTTTGTGTGCATTCCAGAGTGTTCTGGCATGCACACTCACATCTTAGGGTCATGGGAAGAGGTCGTCTCTTCTCTTGCTGATATATGGTATAGCAAACTCATTTATATCTGTTTTAGTATAAGTGTCTTTTGTTTAGCTGGACTGCTGGACTTATAGACCAGCAAGTTTAGGGAAGTCGTTTATGGGGTCACATTCTGCCCCCCCCCCACGCACACACACATACATACCTACACACACACACACACACACAGACGGTACTCTTTGTTCACATGTGAACCTATGTTAATGAGCCTATGCATATTCACGTAACCTTAATAAAAGAGCAGTGTTACGAGGGAGCAGAAAAGAGCAACTGGGGTCAAGCGAAGGAACAGCGTTTGTCCAGTTGGTCTTCCTCGTATACGAGAAACATAAAGGACTTTGCCTGCTTGTGTCTTGCTTTACCGTGTAGTAGAATCATCTGAACATTCCAGCAAATAGGTTTATGCTACAAACCTATCAGTGGTAGACAAGTAGAAGAAAATGGCCGTAGTGATCGATGTAGCAGTTCCAAATGACGGCAACATCATGAAGAAGGAACACAAGGAACTTGAGAATTACTAAGGGCTCAGAGTAGAGCTGGAGAAGATGTGGAGGGTGAAGGTAACAGTGTGTGTATATATATATATATATATATATATATATATATATATATATATATATATATATATATATATGCTTTATTTATAGGCTAT
The DNA here is from genome assembly GCF_057381915.1 of Diplotaxodon limnothrissa. NCBI lineage: Eukaryota > Metazoa > Chordata > Actinopteri > Cichliformes > Cichlidae > Diplotaxodon > Diplotaxodon limnothrissa. The sequence continues at coordinate 9,200,484 of NC_140611.1, read as the reverse complement.
AAATAAAACAATGTATGAAAAGTTGGACATTTGTAATGCATTTGTAATGCATAAGCTTGTCCTTGTTTTTTTAAAGTTTTTTTAATTATTATTATTTTATGATGATTATTATTGTTATTTAGTATGGTAGTTATCCAAGTTTTATTTTACACTGAAAATGTACACAATGCATAAGACCACACCACCTAAAATGGAAACCAAATAAAAACTCCTGATGAAATAAGATATGAACCCGAGTGCAAAAAAGCCAGGATACATTTAACAATAAAATCTTGCTACCTTATTAAAATTCTATACTAGATTAATAGAAGTTGGCTGATCATTGTCATTGTTAGCTGCAACTTATGATCCATTAGCTGTAACTACTAAATCCTCAAGTAAAAGAGGCTGAAAAATGATGTAACCGACTTTCACAGTTCAGCTCCCTCAAGGTTGAAGCAAACCAAAAAAACTCTTCTTCAGTCCACATACATATGATTCACTATAAGCATTTGATTGATGAGTGTACTTGTATTTGAAGTTCTGATATCTTTAAAAGAATAATACCTAACACAGGTTGCATTTTAGTGCAATTTTGATTTTATGTCGTCATATAAACTGGTTATGCTGCTATATTTGTTTTGTAGTATTTTTATTTTTTTAATTCATGGATGAGGAGTTAAATACCACATATGTAACTCTAGATGGATACATTGAGGTTAACAAGTACAGATATGTTTATTTTTGTATTATCTTTACATTATACATTATAATAATATGCAGTAATTCTACCATCGTGTATGTGATCTGGATTCATAAAAACCTTCATGAGCCTATGTACATTTTCATTGCAGCTTTGCTACTTAACTGTCTCCTTTACAGCACAAATATTTATCCAAAACTTCTGATTGACTTTTTATCTGAAAAACAAGTCATAACATATTCAGCCTGTCTCTTTCAGTTTTTTATGTTTTACACTTTAGGCAGTTCAGAGTTCTTTCTCTTGGCAGCCATGGCTTATGACAGATATGTGGCTATTTGTAAACCTCTTGAATATCCAACTATCATGAACAAAACCACTGTGATCATTTTCCTGGTCGTATCTTGGCTTATACCTGCTGTTCATATTGCAATCCAAGCAATAGCGAGTGCTGAAGCAACATTGTGTAACTTTAATTTAAAGGGAATATTTTGTAACAATGCAGTTTACACTCTTCACTGTCAAAGATCAAGATTAATTACCGTCTTTGGTGTGGTTGCATTACTAGATCTTGTAATACTTCCTATGATCTTCATAGTTTTCACATACACAACAATATTTATTGTTTCTTATCAAAGTTGTAAAGAAATTAGGAAGAAAGCTGCAGAGACCTGTTTACCCCATCTGTTAGTTTTAATCAGTATTTCCTGTTTAAGTATCTATGATGTAGGCATAGCTCGAGTGGAATCAGATTTTCCAAAAGTTGCTCGATTACTAATGACATTACAATTATTGCTCTATCATCCATTGTTTAATCCATTCATTTATGGGCTCAAAATGAAGGAAATTTCTAAACAGTTAAAAAGATTATTTTGTCATGCCACAATCATTACGTGTATTAATGCTAATGTGCCTTAATTGTTATGTAATCAGTTTGCTGAAGTTACTCAAAACGTTTTTCATTCAACATAATCAAAAAGTAAAACATAAAAATGTCATTTTTACTCATTTAATTATTCATAAATTATTGCTATTCTTTTTCGCAGGTATAGTTCATATTGATAATAGGACAAACTTCCTCAACAAGTTTTTCTTTAGTTTCTTATAATTACAAGTCTAACAGAGTAATCAATCTTTTTAAAGAAAACATATTTAAGCAAAATAAATGACATTAGTTTTAATTCATTTCACACATTTATTTTTTTAAGTTGTATGTTGCAGTGCTCCGTACAATGCTCATCTAACCAGGATGTAATATCGACAGTTTCAGAGCTACAGAGTTTTGGTTACAACCTAGGTGCTTTGGAGAAGCCATTAATGAAAAATGTATGCAGTTGTTTTAACATAAACATATTCATTCTGCCATAGGTAAAATGATAGGTAATTAAATCAATTTTCAAATTAATGTCTTTAAACTTTTATATTTCTTCATTTTTACATTATTGCTAATTCTTATTTACGATATGCTAGTGGAACATGGGTGGGTTCAGAATCTTCCCCATAATATCAAATATGGTATCAAGAATTTCCCTGGTTAATATGTATCAAGTTTGAAATTGTAGTATTATAACAACCCAATTAGTCATCATAGCTGTTATTTTATCAGACCGATTACCTTACCGTAATTATCTTAGAGATTCATATGATATTTTAATGTGTAGAGAGAGATAATGAAAATTTATTTTTCCTTAGTGTATTGATCACCTGTTCTGACAATAACACATATATAACAGGCTTATTTGAACCATAGTGGGACAGACACTCATCACAGCAAGACCACCCTAGAACATAATAATCTGCAAAACATATCCCTCTTTGGGTATGACTGTTATTGCTTTACTGCTTTCAAGGAGTAGATGCTGTGTATGTTCTGTCACGGTTCTGGGTCAGTTTGACCCAGTATTTTGAGTTGTTATGTTTTTGGTGTGTTTTTGCATTTTGGATTCTTTTCTTATTATGATGATAATGATGATTATGACTCTATGTTTCGGTTATTCTTGTTTAGGGATTAGTTCGTAGGTTTTTGTGTTCTCATGTTTATTGCAGGTTTAGTTCAGTGTCTAGTCTGTCTCTCTGTGTCGTGTCTGCGTGTTTGTTTAGTGGTGTTTTGTTTCCTGTTTTACTCTGAAGGTTCATGTTCCCGTCTTATGTCAGTGTTTCTAGCTTTGTTCCTCCTGTCTCATTAGGTCTTATTCCTCCCAGCTGTGTTCCCCTTCTGTCTCTAATTCCTTGATGACTGCCTCAGTGTATTTAAGCCCAGTGTGTCTTTGTGTCAGTGTCAGATCGTCTGTTATCCTCACCTCGTATTTTCGTAGTTTCCCTTATTGTGACACTGTGTTTCATAGCCTGCTTAGTTACTCTGTGTTTATAGTTTTTTCCATAGTTCCTTCACAGAGTGTCTTAGCCTTTTTAGTTTACACAGTGTTCTCTGTCTTCTTAGTTTTCCCAGTTTCAGTGTTCCCTAGTGTTTTTGTTATGCCTTCAGCCACAATAAAGGCTTGCCTTATTTTGGAAACCTAGTTCTGTCTCCACCGTGTCTGCTCTTGGGTCTACCTCATTCTTCACACCGGCGCGCCCCGCCGTGACATGTTCCAAGGAAGAACCGAGGTATAAACCATCAACACTTTATATGGAAATGATAAGTTGTGCTACAAGTTATGAGAGTTGTGTGTCTGTGTACCTGACTGTATAAGGGAAGCCCAGCTCTGCTTCCGCTTTAGAGACGCTGGCTTGACTTTGGCTGACTGGACTCTCTCTCTTGCTGCAAAGTGAATAAAACTCACTTCAAAGACACTCATCAAGTGTTTGTATTTTATTTTTAAAAAACTTCCACGACAAGATATAGGTGAATATTCATATCTGTGCATTCCCAGGTGCTGCCAGCTAAATCTAAGTTTTATCACTCCCACTTTTCCATTCAAGCAATCTCCACCACTAGCATCTTGGCTCCGAGGGGTCCTGCTGAAGAATATCTGAATATAATAACCTTTTTGTGTTGACTGTCAAGTTTACTTTATTTATATAGCACAATAATTAACAGAAGTTGACCAAAAGAAAAAAGAACACTTACATTTACATTCCAAGTCTTAAAGAAACCCAGTTCCTAAATATATGGCAAGCTGACTTGTCTGTTTTATTGTGTTAACTATTTCTTGTGGAAGTGATTTAGTTGTCATTAAAATGTGCTCAGAATTTTCAAATTGATGATGATTTATTTGATAAATCAAGACACACGGCTCTCTGCCATATAAGTTAAAAGTATCAAAATCAGTACTCAGTATCAGTAATGCTGAACCTGTATTTACTTTGCAGTGTTGCAGACCACTAGGAGCCAAGCTTCTCATTTGACTGTCATGAAACGTCTGTGTGCTGGCAGGAGAGGACCCAAACACAAACTCATGGAAAACGGGACTTAACTCAAAATACAGCTTTATTACTGAATGGGGGAAAAGGCGATACAAGACAATGCTAAACTAAACTGGGAAATTCTAATGCTAATCTAATCTAATTACTCAGGGAAACACGGGGAGAGACACGCAGCCATGAGGGAGGACCAAACTGAGAGAGACGTTGACCTAAATACACAGAGGGATGACAGGGACGTGAGGACACGCACTGCCAATACGAATAACCATAACGAGACAGGGGAAGCTAGACTAAACGGAATGAACATGAAAACATGGGACCTTTACAATAAAAAAGGAAACATGATGTGTAAGTGGAGGAGAAGCAGGCTAGATGGAGCACGGGAAAACGAGGGAGAGCACAGACATGGCGGGCTCTGGAAACATGATGGATTAAAACACAAGGATGGGAAACAAGGCACAAGGACTCACACAACTAAATAAACACAGATGCACAAGGGGAGACAGAGGGCAAAGACACAAGGGGAAATCTAATAAACCTGTCATGATTCGGCTGTGTGGCAGGCAGGAATGGACCCAAACGCAAACTCAGGGGGACAGAACTTAAACTCAAAAGCACAGCTTTATTGCTGGGAAAACAGATCATACCAACAATACAAAACTAAACTAAACTGGGAAAAACTAATTATAATGTGCACCAGGAGATACAGGGAGAATCACACAGCTATGAGGGAGAACGCAACACAGAACTGAGGGAGACGCGGACATAAATACACAGAGGGTCAACGAGGAAAGTAGTAGCACATGGGGAACACAGCTGACACTGATAATCATAGCAAGACATGGCAGGAGTAACACAACACTGACTCATGCTGACGGGAGACTGTCAAAGTAAAACAGGAAGTACACAGGGGTGCAGACAGGGGGGCAGGAGAGAACACGGAGAGAGCACAGACATAACGGGCTGGGGAAAACATGGGATAAAACATAAGGAGGAGAAACAAGGCATCGGGACTCACAGATGCGTGGACACACATGGAGTAAGGTCACGAGGGGAAATCTCATAAACAAAACTGAACAACCTAGGAATCACAGAATAAATAAAGAACAGAATACAAAAACACAAAAAAACTAAGAACGCTGGGTCAAAAGGACACAGGACCATGACAAAACCATAGTGAACAGAATAACCTAGGAACCAAATAATACAGAATGATCAAAAATATATGAAAACTAAAAAAAACTGGATCAAAAGACCCAGGACCATGACATTAACCCTCTGGGGTCCAGGGTATAATTGGCCACTTTTCACTACTTTTGATTTCATCTCAATATTTCTATGGCATTATTTTAGTGCCTCTATTCTGAGCGCACCTAAAAAAAAATTGCAAGCGCAAATGTTGCATGTTGAGGAGAAAATTATTTTGCCAAACAAAATTCATTTCTGTGTACAAGAAATATATTTTAGTGTTTGCGATTGTCATTACACACAATAACAGCATTTTGTCCAAAACTCAAATGAGGCAGTGGCAGAGGAATGCAGAATGGCGGAGTTTAAAATATTAGTCTTTCTGGATCATGAAATAAACTGATGTTGCCGTATAAACTTCAAATATCTGCTCAGTTTATCAAGACATCACATATTTGCCAGAGTGCTCTAACTTTTTCGGAGATGCCTGCTACCCACCAGCTGACCCCAAAGCTGGACTGGAATCGGGCATACAAACGCAATTTGTCCTGTACTTCTGCTAGAATGAAAAACAGAAAAGCTGGAGTTATTCTGTGTCTTTACGCTGCACAGCTGCCTCTTCTTCTTTCATTCTTCCCCCTCCTACTCCTGTTGCTACTTCAATCATGAAACTAGTCAATGATCAGCTGATCAGCTTTTTTCTTTTGTTTGTTTATCGCCCACTTTGCACCAGAAAGAGGAAACCAGCGGATGTCGCGCTAAACAACAGCAGCACATTTAAGCAGCTGTTGTTAGAATTAATTTAATATTACTTTCTAGTATCAGCTGATGTTTACTGGAGCCACAGCTGTAAAAGCTGCTTGTCATGATATGGGTTTGGATATCTGGTGAGAGGGAAACACGAAGGTGAAATCAAGAGATGTCCTTAAGTGGTCATCTGATGTAAACTGTTTAGAACTCATACATATATACCAACAAGACAGTGTACATCACTGTCACAAAAGCGTTTGTTTTCATCCAAAGGCTTTATGGTTTTTCCTATAATACCTTGTGGCCACTCTCTAGTCAAAATGCCCGGACCGATTTTTTGTCCCAGTCAAGCTGACCAGGTGGTCAAGGTGCGGACTCACGGTCTCTTGCTTCTACAGCCGAACAGAGCAGGTGGGCTAAAACTTTGTTATCGGTAAGCTGAAGAAATTAATCTCTAACGAGTTAAAATACCATCAGACTTTATGTTGCTTCCTGCTTAATTTTTTGATGTCAATCAGTTGTTTTACAATACAGTGGAACCTGGACTTACGAATACCCCATTTAACGGAAAATTCAAGTTACGACGGCACTTAACAGCAAAATGCCCGTGTAACGAAAACCGCTGGCTCTGATTGGCTGATCCTAGAATGCCTACAATGCCCACAATGCCTTCCAAATCATGTGACAACCCCCTTGGCTTTCGTACTTGCGCTTCGCTGTTCCACTTGAACGACGTATTGTTGTTGCAGTTAGCAGTTAGCAATTAGCCTATAGCCTATCGTTCACTCAAAAAGCGCGATGGGTGCTTCGACTAATTTCGTAAGTCGGGGTTCAACTGTACTCAGTATTGAATACTTGGAGGTAATTTTTAGTGTATTTCCACTTGTACTAGTAGGCCTATGATACAAGCGGGATTAAGCACATCTATTCTAATACTCCTATTCGTGGACTGAGTCCTTGTGTTTACATGTTATTGAAATTATTTGCACTTTGTTCGGTTTCTGATAAGCGTTTGTGTATTGCTCCAACAATGACTTTATATCTGATGGATCTAATGAATGTTTACCATGAAAAGTGAATTATATGGTGACTATAATTCCTGAATGTTTGAAGCCTTGTAGATAATCTTTAACATTGCTGCAGGTTACAACTAAATTTTGAAGACTGATACTTTCAACTTTGAAACTTGATATCTTAATGTTGTTCAACATGACTGAACTGATAATGATTGAATTGATGATAGCTGATCGGAATAGTAGTTACTGCAGTGTGACACTACTGTAGTTTAATTTGTGAGAGTTATTCCTAAATTGTTCGTGACATATATTGGACCATTGTTTATAGGTCAGGTTTTTATATGGGACAAATCCAAAGACCAGGTCAGCGATTCCAGAACCCAGAGTGTTCCGGTGTTCACTGGACGGCGAGACAACCCAAGATCCTAGGAGACGATATACATACACACGCACAATCATTTGCACATTGATCGACTACAATCCTCTACTGTACAAGTAGTACGGTAGGACAAACAATCACACACACACACTCCTCATCGGACGGACTCTATTGCAATACACCCGTTTGTCATGGGCCCCACCGTTACCATTTGGACTTAAAAAAGACTAATTCTTTACTTGTGCACAATTTTATTTTATTCTATTTTTTTGCTACTTTGGGGGAATTTTTTATTTTTGAAGATCTGTTAAAACCTGTTGTAATTCTGTGTTGTTAAAAAAATAGTTGCTGGTCCGTTTGTGTATCCACCATGCTTCATCTGTGTGTTCTCCCTGCTGTCATCCGTCGTCATTCTCCACTGATCATCCTCCTTCATGATCATGTCCTGGTTTGTGTTCACTAGTTTAGTTGTTCTCAGTTTAGATAGCCTTCTGTTCCTTTTGCCGTTTGCCCATTTTTATTTTGTGTTTAATAAACCACCTTCACACCTTTAGTGCCTGCGTTTGGATCCTCCTTTTCTTTCTTCCACACAGCTCACTCAACTCGCCGTGACAGTACGGACCAGCCAGATATGGATCCAGCGGCATTCAACCCACCCAGCGAGCTTCAGGAGGCCGTTATCGACTCCGCTTCAAGGTTAATCAATCTGTGGGTAGAGCATGAGGAAGGAGCGTTTCTCTATGCTGTGGAAGACAAGCTGCAACAACTTATTTCCGGTTACCCCTGGTTATTGGGCTCACTGCACCCGCTCGTACAGAATTTTGTTCTTCACAAGCTTCACCTTCACCCTCCCGCCGCTACCGCTCGCCCACTCGCTTCGATGGAGGACGTGCCGTCCGACTCGCCGGACAAGGAGTTTCCCGGCCCGTCGGAGCCGTCTCCAAGGAGGAAGCGACGTTTGCGCCGCCGGCGCGGCACTCCACAGCCAGATGGTTTTGCTGGGTACTACAGACGTTTTGTCCAGGGATATTCAGCCATTGTCAAGCCGTTGCATGATCTCACTGCTGGTTATTCACCTTCCCAGAGGAAACTGAGACGAACTGTAAAGCCAGAGAATTACCTCAACCCCAAAGAGCCATTTGGAAGACAATGGACGCAAATGTGTCAACAAGCTTTTGAGTCCATTATTGACAAACTTACTTCTGCCCCAGTTCTGGCATTTGCTGATCCCAGAAAACCATACACACTCCACACTGATGCCAGTGCCACAGGTCTTGGTGCGGTGCTGTATCAAGAGCAGGATGGAAAAAACAGAGTTGTAGCATATGCCAGCAGAGGTCTTTCCCGGAGTGAGTCAAAGTATCCCGCCCACAAATTGGAGTTTCTTGCTTTGAAATGGGCGGTGACTGAAAAATTCCATGACTATCTTTATGGTGCTCAGTTTACAGTTGTGACAGACAGCAACCCATTAACATACCTCTTATCATCAGCAAAACTTGACGCTACCGGTTACAGGTGGCTTTCAGCTTTGTCCACTTTCACCTTCAAATTAATCTACAGAGCAGGAAAGCAGAACTCGGATGCTGATGGTTTGTCTCGCCGACCTCATGGTGAACTGTCTGATGATCCTCTGTCACAGAAAGAACGTGAGCGAATCTGGAGATTTGCATGGCAACATCTCAATCAACCAGATTATGTCTCTATTGACCACCATACCGTCAAAGCAGTTTGTGACCGTCATCTGGTGTACAGTTCAAGCACTGATCCTGATCTTGCTCTGGTGTTATCCATGTCTGTCAATGTCAACAGTCTGCCTGACAGTTTCACGGACGACATCCAGTTCACCTCCATGGTACTCCCCCGAATCTCAACAGCTGACCTTGCAGCCAAACAACGCCTCAACCCTGTCATTCGGCATGTCATAGCTCAGGTTGAGCGAGGAGAGTCACCACCGCCATTCCTGAGGGAAGAACTTCCTGATTTACCTCTATTACTGCGAGAAGTAAATAAACTGGAGCTCTATAACACCCTTCTCGTCAGGAATAGACAAGTGGGAAGTGACTTCACATACCAGCTAGTGCTACCCGAGGAATATCGACCAGTTGTACTACACCACCTACATGATCAAATGGGTCACATGGGAATTGACAGAACACTAGACTTGGTCCGTTCCCGGTTTTATTGGCCTAAGATGACGAGTGATGTGGTCAATAAAATAAGACACTGCGAAAGATGCGTGAGACGCAAATCTCCATCTGAACGAGCCGCACCTCTGGTCAATATCAGAACCTCTCAACCCATGGAACTGGTGTGTATGGATTTTCTCTCTGTGGAACCAGATCGTGGAGTCAAAGACATACTTGTCATAACTGAACATTTCACAAAATATGCCATTGCTGTGCCAACACCAAACCAGAAAGCCAGGACTGTTGCCAAATGTTTATGGGACAACTTTCTTGTGCATTATGGTATCCCAGAACGCTTGCACAGTGACCAAGGCCCTGACTTTGAATCCAGAATCATCCGAGAGCTTTGTGAAATGGCTGGGATCCACAAAATAAGAACCACTCCATACCATCCAAGAAGCAATCCTGTTGAACGGTTTAACCGAACATTACTGGATATGATAGGAACACTCACAGCTCAACAGAAATCTCATTGGAAAGATTTCGTAAAACCCCTGGTGCATGCATGCAATTGCACAAGAAATTATGTTACAGGTTTCTCACCATATGAGCTTATGTTTGGCCGCCAACCTCGCTTACCGGTGGACTTGGCCTTTGGACTACCCCTTGCCAAAGAAGGATCAACATCCCACACACAATATGCGGAAAAACTAAAGTCCCACCTAGAAGAAAGTTACAAGCTGGCCATCGAAAACTCAGAAAAGGTGATGAAACGTAACAAAAACAGATTTGATAAAAATGTCACTGCGTCACAGCTGAATGTTGGAGACAGAGTTCTTGTGAGGAAAGTGCGGCTAAGAGGCAAACACAAGCTTGCAGATAAATGGGAGTCATCTGTGTACATTGTAGTGAAGAAAGCCGGCACTCTTCCTGTGTATACAGTTCGACCCGAAGGCCAAGACAAGCCCCTGAGAACTTTACATCGAGACCTCCTACTGCCCTGTGGGTATTTACCACCTTCTGAAAAGGAAATGGTTACTAAGCAGAAGAGAAAAATGCCTGTCTTACCCCTGTCTCCTGTACGTGCTGATGCTAATGGCAATGACGAAGAGGAACTCATCTCATACCTACCTGTTCCTTTCTCTGCTGAACCTGTCACCTTCACAACAACCATTGACTTACCCAATACTCTGCAACCTGTTCCACTTATCAACCAGCCCGATGTCCCTGTAGTATTGGCTACAGAGGTAGAGAACGCTATTCTCTCAGAGGAACCTGTACCTGTTGAAGAGGAACAAGTTATTGCTAACGGAACTTTGGAAGCTGGCTTTGAGCCAGTTGATCTTGCAGAAACTTCTCATGATGAAGAAAGTCTGTCTTCTGATTCAGAAGCATCCAGAAATAACTTGTCACAACACTCACCTACTGAATCAGAGCCTCTGATTCCTGAGGCAGAACCACCCTTGAGGCATTCAACCCGCCCCAGGAATCCTCCTGATCGGCTGCAGTACATCAAGCCTGGTAAGCCTCTGTTAAAGAGCGTTCAGACCTTTCTGCATGGGTTAAGTTCTGTCTTCTCCTCGCTCTTCAAGACGATGAAGAAGAGGAGACGATGCCTTCACACCTCAGCAACCAGTCATTCGCTGCCAGCCTAGTCCATGTACGAGGACGTCCATGAGATTAGGGGGGGGAGAGTGTAACCACGGTAACTTCTGACCCCACTTCTGCCAGTCCCTTTATTGTGGCGGGAATAAACCCTGTATAAGTTCCGGGTAAATCAGCTGCATGTTCCCTGCTCTTCTAGCTGCTGTTGTCCCTGTGGTTGGCGTACTTGTCAGATATCGACAAATTTTACACTACAGACCAGTTGACAGCGTGCAATAACCCGGCCGATTCATTCATCTTTACACTACCTCACAATCGACTCAACGGTGAGTTATTTGTTTGTTTTGCTTTGTCACAATTAATGAAAATGCAGAGCCGCGATCGCACATCCTAAAACGCCGGTAAGCTAATGCTAGGCTAGCGACAGTAAATCAAATCAAATCAAATCAAATCACTTTTATTGTCACATCACATGTGCAGGCACACTGGCACAGCACATGCGAGTGAAATTCTTGTGTGCGAGCCCCACAAGCAACAGAGATGTGCAAACACAACAACACAAACGAGCAAAATACAAGAATGGCCAACCTGAAACTAATAAATATATGTACAATATATAATAGTGTATGCATTTCTGGATGTGTATACTAAATATTTTCCTACGTGTGTGTGTGTGTGTGGTGTGTGTGTGTATGCACATTTTTACAAATTAAATAGTTTAAAAAAAAATTAAAAAAATAAATAAATAATAATAATAATAATAATAATAATAATAATAATAATAATAATAATAATAATAAAATATATAAAATATACAGAGTTGAATATGTGCAAAACAAGTGGCATTTATATACAGTGTGGAGTGCATAATGTTAAAGTTCCAGTAGTGAAGCTGAGGTGTCTATGACGTGTTCAGCAGTCTGATGGCCTGATGGAAAAAGCTGTCTCTCAGTCTGCTGGTACGGGACCGGATGCTGCAGAACCTCCTTCCTGATGGAAGTAGTCTGAACAGTTTATGGCTGGGGTGACTGGAGTCCTTGATGATCCTCCCCGCTTTCCTCAGGCAGCGCTTCCTGTAGATGTCTTGGAGGGAGGGAAGCTCACCTCCAATTATCCGTTCAGAGCACCGCACTACTCGCTGGAGAGCTTTGCGGTTGTAGGCGGTGCTGTTGCCATACCAGGTGGTGATGCATCCAGTGAGGATGCTCTCAATGGCACAGTGATAGAAGGTCCTGAGGATGCGGGGGCTCATGCCGAATCTTTTCAGTCTCCTGAGAAAGAAGAGGCGCTGCTGCGCCTTCTTCACTGTTTTGTTTGTGTGTACTGACCACGTAAGATCCTCAGCCAGATGTACTCCAAGGAACCGGAAGCTGCTCACTCTCTCCACAGCAGCGCCGTTGATGGTGATGGGGGTGTGTACTTCTCTGCACCTCCGGAAGTCCACTATCAACTCCTTTGTCTTTGCGACGTTGAGGGTGAGATGGTTGTCTTGACACCAGTGGGTCAGGGCGCTGACCTCCTCCCTGTAAGCTGTCTCATCACTGTTGGTGATAAGACCCACCACTGTAGTGTCGTCCGCAAACTTCACAATGATGTTGGAGCTGTTAGTGGCTGTGCAGTCGTAGGTGTAGAGTGAGTACAGGAGAGGGCTCAGTACACACCCCTGTGGAGCACCAGTGTTCAGTGTGATGGGGGATGAGGTGATGCTGCCCAGTCTGACCACTTGGCGTCTGTCAGACAGGAAGCTAAGTCCTAGATCCTGCAGTTTCCTGTCCAGCTTCGAGGGAACGATGGTATTGAATGCTGAGCTGTAATCTACAAACAGCATCCTCACATACGTGTCTCTCTTCTCCAGGTGTGACAGGGCAGTGTGTAGTGTCAGGGCTATGGCATCATCAGTGGACCTGTTGTGGCGGTATGCAAACTGTAGAGGGTCCAGTGAGTCGGGTAGTGCAGAGCAGATGAAGTCCCTGACCAGCTTCTCGAAGCATTTGCTTACGATGGGGGTCAGGGCTACAGGTCGCCAGTCGTTCAATGAGGAGATGGTGGAGGATTTGGGTACAGGGACGATGGTGGCCATTTTGAAGCAGGCTGGGACTACAGACAGAGAGAGGGAAAGGTTGAAGATGTGTGTGAACACTCCAGCCAGCTGAGCCGCGCATGACCTGAGGACGCGGCCGGGAATCCCGTCCGGACCAGTAGCTTTGCGTGCGTTCACCTTCCTGAAGCACTTCCACACATCCTCCTCAGACACAGTGTGCGCACTGACGTCATCCGCGGTGCGCACACTGTCCGGTCTCATGGTGTTCGCTGTGTCGAATCTAGCGTAGAATACGTTTAGATCCTCACATAGAGAGGCCGTGGTCTGCGGTGTGCTGGTTTTCCCTCTAAAGTCTGTGATCGTGTTTAGTCCCTGCCACATACTCCGAGGGTTGTCAAACTGTTGCTCCACCCTGTCCCTGTACTCACGTTTGGCTGCTTTGATCGTCTTCCGGAGTTGGTAATGTGCGTGTTTGTAGTCCGATGTGTTCGCGGAGGCAAAGGCGGTGTTCCGTGCCGCGCGAACATCTCCGTTAATCCAGGGTTTTTGATTTGGGAAGGATTTGACTGTTCTGGATGGGACGACATCTTCCACGCATTTCCTGATAAATCCACAGACTGAGTCTGTGTATTCATCAATGTCTCTGGCGGCCACGTGAAACATTTCCCAGTCCGCGTGATCAAAACAGTCCCGCAGCGCAGACTCCGATTGGTCCGTCCAACAGTGCACCGCCCTCCGGGTTGGAGCTTCCTGTTTCAGCTTCTGCCTGTAGGCGGGCAGGAGCAGGATGGAGCAGTGATCTGATTGGCCGAATGGGGCGCGGGGGAGGGCTTTGTACGCATCCCGGAAAGAGGTGTAACAGTGGTCGAGTAGCCGGTTTCCACGTGTGTTGAAAAGGATGTGCAATTACTAGTTTTATTTATTGAATATTGTTGCTTTTGTTTATTCCATTATGGCCGAATGTTGACTTAACGTATCTAGAGTTGAACGAGTGATTTGAATTTTGTAGTTTTGTCCGTTTTGGATGTTTTTTGTTACTTTTCTGATGAAATGCCAAAACGGCCTATGAGATTTTGCATTGAGTTAAATTCCACTGAGATTATTGAATCTGTTGCGCAACATCTGTGATTAAATGAGTTTTGTAAATATATTTGATTAACTTTGGATAATGTTTATTAGCTTTATTGCTGATATACTTTGATGGGACCCATGAGAATGTTTTTCTATAATAGTATTTTGAATGAAATTCATTATAAGAGATGATTGTTTATTGATTGTTGTATGAAACATGGCATTAATTACTTGTCTTTGTTATTTATGGATTTATGTATTTTGTCACGGCAGTAGAATGCTGTTTCATTTTCTTCTGTGATAATTTATGTTTTTGACCTTGTTTAGGTCAGGTTTTTTTTTTCTCCCGCGATCAGCCCTGATCAGCGCGGGATGGCGAGCCACCCGACCACCGCTACGTTGCAGTAGGAATCGTAAACCTATGGACTGAATTAAACTGTTGACACATGACCTATCACAGGTCCATGGAACTAAACTAAATCTCATACTGGATCACACCTCATCCCACCTCCTTTTGGAACCTAATAAGCTGTTTTGTATTGTCAACATTATTTTTGTTTGTGATATATATGCATATTTTTTTAGCTTTTTGTACATCTGTCTATACATTTCTCAAAAATATATATATTTTGAGCTCTACTTTGGTTTCCTGTGCTTTATTCACACACTCAGGCTCCATAGTCGAAACTAATTCTGATAGCTCATTGTCTATGAAGCTGCAGTCAGGTGCCCTGGTCCTTTAACCGCGTTACATGGGACATATAAGCAGCCGGCTGTGGTGAGTGAAAGGGACACTTTTTTTGCTGCGTCAGGTTCTGTGACTGTGTTTTCTGGAGCTATTTTTTGTGTGTCTTCTGAAGATAACAATGATTTTTCCGTCGCACCCATCGCCACTGTTCCAAAGACTGCCTTTGCTGAGCCCGCATTCAGGGTTAATGACTGTGTTCACGCTATTGTTTCTAAACCTGGAGTTACTGAGTTTAGCACTACGAGTTTAGGGAATGACTATGTTAGGGGAGCCTTTTCGTCTGCATCGGTTCCTTACGGTAAAGCAATAAACTTCCCTGAAACAGTTTTTCCTGACCATATCCCCCCATCCACACCTTCACCACAATTCAATGTGGGGTCTGTAACACAGTTAGCAGTACAGTTATTAGTTCAGTCAGCAGCCCAGCTGCCCTCAGTTCAGTATGCAGCCCAGCTGCCCTCAGTTCAGTCAGCAGCCCAGCTACCCTCAGTTCAGTCAGCAGCCCAGCTGCCCTCAGTTCAGTCAGCCACTCCATCACCTGTTACACCTCCGCTACCATCATCTTCGCTACCTGTAGTTCAGTTGCCACTAGTTCAGCAGCCCACCCACTCGTTCATCCAGTCACCATCCTCACCATCTCATTACGAGCAGGGAACACACTTCATCATTACATCTGCTGGTTCTTTTACAGTTTCTTTTACAGAGACAGTTACTCCCTCTAGGGTCTCACCAGAGGCTGGGTGTCAGTCACCAGCCAACTCTGGACCCCTAGAGGTCAAGACGCCAGTGCCAGCAGCTCCACCGGACAACTCACCTAAATAGTCTCGGCTCTCAGCACCCCTGAGAATTCAAGTGAGTTCACCCATCCGCCTCCGTCCTCTGCTGAGTATGTTGGGGAACACTTTCAGCTCTTCAAGGACTGCAACCCACTGTTGCTGCCTGAGTCTAACCACTGTGCTGCTCAGTCCCAGCCAGTGTCCGCACTGCCAGAGGTTTCCGTACCTGCTGCTTCAGTGTCTGTCTCCACTGGAGGGCCTGAGAAGCCCTTCCAGCCTCAAGTGTCGTCTGCTGGAGGGCCCGAGGAGCCCGTCCAGCCTCATGCCACGTCTGCTGGGGGGCCCGAGAAGCCCGTCCAGCTTCATGCCTTGTCTGCTGGGGGGCCAGAGGAGCCCGTCCAGCCTCAAGTGTCGTCTGCTGGAGGGCCCGAGGAGTCTGTCTAGCCTCATGCCACGTCTGCTGGAGGACCCGAGAAGCCCGTCCAGCCTCATGCCTTGTCTGCTGGGGGTCCTGGAGGACCCAGCAAGCACATCCTCGCGTCAGCTGGAGGGTCCGGGGAAGTTTGTTCAGCCGTCACCTGCTGAATCATCCCCTGCGACTTCTACACCGTCACCGGCAGCATCCACATCTCCGCCTGCAGCATCACCGTCAACTGCAGCATCACCGTCAACTGCAACATTACCGTCAAGTGCAGCATCACCGTCTGCAGCATCACCATCGTCAGATTCCGCAGCCATCCCGCTGCCGTCAGGTTCCGCAGCCATCCCGCTGCCGTCAGGTCCAGCCTCTGTGTCTTCATCCAGCCTCGCCTTTCCTGGTCCAGCTTCAGCCTCGCCTTCGCCTGGTCCAGCTTCAGCCTCACCTTTGCCTGGTCCAGCTACAGCCTCGCCTTTGCCTGATCCAGCTTCAGCGTCTGGTCCTGCCTCGTCTGGTCCTGCGGATGCCACACCGTCATCAGTTCCAGCTCGTCCTGTTCCGCTTCACCTCTGCCGGCCGCTTTCCCGGTCTCTAGCTGAGCATCATGGCCGTCGAGGCCAGCCTCCTGAGACAGTTTGTTGCCGTCACTGGTATCGTGGCCAGCCTCCTGAGACAGTTCGTTGCCGCCGCTGGCATCGCAGCTGACCTCCAGACCTGCTCTGTTTCCACCACTGCCTTCTGCGTGGCCGGCTTCCTGATTTGTTTTGTCTGCGCCGCCCCCATTGCCGTGTGCACGGTCGGCCCCAAGAACTGTTTGCCCGTCGCCGACGTTGCTGTCCGCACGGCCGGCCCCCTGAACTGTTTTGGCTCTTGTGCTGTCCCTCCCTCTCTGTCTTTCACTCAATAGACACGCACACCACCACCATCAACTTTGCTAAATTGCTAATGAAAAACGTTGATCAGGCAGCTGTGATTGAGTAGCAATGTCCATCCAACTATATTCACGGTTGTTGTGGTCATGATGATATTGTGAGGCCACACTGAAAAAGGCTCGGATGAGCTTGCCAAAGTTCTACAAGTTGTGCCTCCATCACTTGTGTCCAGATCACACGCTGCACTGCTGTGCTGCCCCATCTTTTCACTTTCATTACTGTGTTTGCACGTGCGCAGTGTGAGAGGCTGCGTTGACACCCTCACAACGGCCAACAGGATTTCAAACAGGTTTGATTTTCTTACGACCAAACGACTGATGATCGGGAGCTGGTCGTGAGGTGTTAATCGCTTCTCGTTACCCCACGTATACTATACGATGCACAACACATGATGAAGGCGAAACTCGGGCCGATCACCAAAATGGTTGCACGACTGAAAAATCATCTCAAAATGAGCCAAAAATCGCACAGTGTATGCCCAGCTTTAGGGAGATTAGCCTTGATGTAGCCAACAGCCCTCTGTCATTTCTGGTAAGCCAACAAGTCCGACGTTATTCCTGCGACCCCTGTGCTCCAGATCTGTGAGCTTTGTAGCGAGTTGGTCAAGTTGTTTCTTTAGATTGATAGTCAATCGTCTGTCCTCTCGTGCAGCTGCTTGCACTGAATCCACTCGGTCTTGAGTACACTTAGCCACTGTAGCCACTCTCTCGAGTTTGCCGCTAACATCATTTACCACTTCATTGGTCTTTTGAAGCTCTGTGCATAAGTCGTGTAAAGCAGGGACTGAGACAGAGTCCATAGCTTCTCTGACTGCCGAGGCAACTATTGCATTGAGGGACTTTTGTTGTTATTGAAGTGCTAGCTTTAAGCCATTAGCAATAACCTTGTTGAGGTCATCCTTAGTAACGGAGGATTCTTTAAACTTCTTTAAGGGAGAATGAACAATCTCCTTTTTCCATGAGTCTCTGGTTAATGAAGTGTCCATAGTAGGATAGGCCTCAAAATAACTAACTTGTATGACAGGATGCGTGAAAAACTGTGACTATGTGAGCAGAGCTAGAAACTATGCTGGCGAAGGGTCACGTCACAAACTTAATTTCTTAATTGCTGAAAATGCATGACAATTTCTGTCCAGTCATACTTGTCCAATAATTTGAACATCACAATCAAAAAACAGGACATGCTCAGATGAAAATGGTTTTGCAGATTTGCAGTCATCAAGTGAAATTTTTTTAAGGTATGGGTAAAAAATTCCTAGCAGTAACATGCTTGTTGACAATAGATTTTAACCATAAGAAATTTTTTAAAAAGCACTTCGTCATGGTAAAAGTGCTGTATGAATATGTTATATATTCACAATATGTTATTTTGTGAATAAGACTTCTTGTGGAAAGTGCTTTGACTGCATAGAAGGGTGCTATAAAAGTACTAGTCCATTTATGCTTTGTTAAGGTTTTTAACTATATTACGTTTATAAATAATGAGTTATGGAAAGTTCAAAAGAATTTTCATTTAAAAAAACCTATTTTTTTTAAGTATTGTAAACTTCATGTAGTTGATGGAGGTGATTTTACAATTGGTCATGCTAATTTTAATTACCTTATTTAGCTGCATAAATATATATAACTGAGAAAACAGTTATATATATATATATATATATATATATATATATATATATATATATATATATATATATATATATATATATATATATATATGAGGACGACGGGCATGCGGTTGAGCGTCCCTGAGACGGTTTCTGACAGTTTGTGCAGAAATTGTTTGGTTGTGCAAACCAATTGTTCCAGCAGCTGTCTGGGTGGCTGGTCTCAGACGATCTTGGAGGTGAACCTGCTGGATGTGGAGGTCCTGGGCTGGTGTGGTTACACGAGGTCTGCGGTTGTGAGGCCGGTTGGATGTGCTACCATATTCTCTGAAACGCCTGTGGAGACGGCTTATGGTTGAGAAATGAACATTCAATGCACGGGCGACAGATCTGGTTGACATTCCTGCTGTCAGCATGCCAATTGCACGCTCCCTCATTGCTTGTGGCATCTGTGGCATTTTGCTGTGAGACAAAACTGCACATTCCAGGGTGGCCTTTTGTTGTGGGCAGTCTGAGGTACACCTGTGCACTACTCATGATGTCAGATCAGCATCCTGATGTGGCACACCTGTGAGGTGGGATGGATTATCTCAATATAGCAGATGTGCCCACTACCACACATTTGGACTGATTTGTGACCACTGTTTGGGAGGGATGGTTATATTGTGTATCTGGAATGAATTTTAGGTCTCTACGTCCATCCCATGGGGAATGGGAGCAGTAACAAAGGTGTTGCGTTTATATTTTTGTTGAGTGTATATATATATATATATATGGTCGCCCTTAAATATATATAACTGAGAAAACAGTAAAAAATATTTAAGGGTGACCGTGGCTCAGGGGGTTGGGAAGCGCAACTGTAAGGATAGGTTGCCGGTTCGATCCCTGGGCTCTCTGTCCTGGTCGTTGTGTCCTTGGGCAAGACACTTTACCCTACTGGTGTTGGCCAGAGGGGCCGGTGGCGCGATATGGCAGCCTCGCTTCTGTCAGTCTGCCCCAGGGCAGCTGTGGCTACAACTGTAGCTGCCTCCACCAGTGTGTGAATGTGAGAGTGAATGAATAGTGGAATTGTAATACGCTTTGGGTGCCTTGAAAAGCGCTATATAAATCCAATCCATTATTATTATTATTAAAACAGAAGACACTGTGATGAATATTCATATGCTTGTCAGCATCAAAGAGAGACTTCTACTAATTGATTCATTCTACTAAATTATTTTTATGTGAATATACAATAGTAAATACTAATCTATGACAATAAAGAAGGGAAAATGTGAAATGCAGGCATATGAGATGTTTAGAATTTAAACATTACCAGAAACAGTTTAAGAAATTGTTCGTCTTGTTTTTTATGACCATTTTGTTGTCATTAATAGAAGAACAGAAATGAACATTTACATAAATGTCATGACATTTCTATAAATTTGATCTCTTTTCCTCTGTCTAGTATGTAAAATCAGAGAAAAGGTACTCCATTATCTAGTTTGCATTACAATTTAAAATTATATGCCATACATTTGATAATAGGGCAGTAATACCAGTGTTATTAAACTTGACAACAATATTTTGATATGTTTGAAAATTTCATTCATTTTGAGTCCATATATGATTGGATTTAAAAGAGGATGGAATAAAATTGACTGAAACGTCAATGTCAAACGAAGAGTTTTTGATAGATCAGAATCCAGTCGAACTATAATTATATCAAGGAAAATAAAACAGGAAAAGTTGATTAACACCAGCAGGTGGGGTAAACATGTCTTTACAGCTTTTTTCCTCACTTCTCTACAACAATGATATGATATTCTAATAATCCTGATGTATGTAAAAAGTATGAAAAGCAAAGGTAGAAGGGCAATGTTTATCAACGTGACCATACCATATATAGATATTGCGACCGAGGGCACACACTGAAGCTTGTAAAGTGAATTGTTACAAAAAATTCCTGTCAGGGTAAAGCTACAGAGTTTGACATTCGAATACAACACACCCAGCACTGAGGTTTCAAAAGCAGGTATAAGCCAAGCTAAAATCAGACATACATATATAGTTATTCTATTCATAATAACTGGATATTGCAGGGGTTTACATATAGACACATACCTGTCATATGCCATTGCTGCCAACAGTAAAAACTCTGACCCAGCTGAGGTGTAATATAAAAATCCTTGGAAAAGACAGAGTGGATATGATATCATCTGTTTTTCAGACAAAACATCAGATAAGAGCTTTGGATAGATAATCATGCTGTAAAGAACAGAGTTGATTAACAAAGCTGCAATAAAAATGTACATTGGCTCGTGAAGGTTTTTGTGAGTCCAAATAAGGCACACTATAGTGGAATTAAAGCAGAGAATCAGAATATATAACGTGGATATAACTACAAAATAAAGATACCTGTATTTGTGCAATTCTGCAAACCCACCAAAAGTTACCAATGTTAGATTTAATTCAACATCCATTGACAAAAACAAAAACGTTACTGAGTATGGAACTATATTACATAAATGGTATTCAAGAATAACAAATGAAAATGCAACTGTTACTGTATTGGAATAATATATTTTCAGCACTACACTAAGAAGGTAAGTGACTGACTATATGGCTTTGTTTTATTAGAAATCTTCCATCCTCTATGGGACTCATTAGGTTCTCCACTAACATGTAAACAACTTCAGGAAATCTGACCTATAAACATCTGATCTGATGTTTATATCACTGTGCAATTCATTGAATTTGCCCATGCATTGTTTTTAAATCATTGAACTAGTATAGGCTTACTATATACGCAAAAAGTTCGAGTGTATGAAAAAAGGCTAAAGAAACCTCTTGAAAAGGAAACATTTTCTTTTTCTGTTTTCCATATGTGAATGGACATATCTCTCTGGGTTTCCGGACAGAGATCTCGGATGTTGTATTGGTATCAGATCATTTCCCCGAGTGCCCCGATTAACATAGAAACCACTGTTGCCGTGACCCTCTACATTTTATCAAGTTATATGACTATATAACACTTTAGTTAATATAAAGCATAGAATTTAGGCACTTCAGGTAACTTCATTCTAACACTTGGGTTTCTGCTGCCTGAGGTATTCACTAAGCACACAGTCTGTCGGGGCATTTCCCTGATGTATTCGTGAATGTATGTTGTCTCATCCTGGACTATGATAATGCATGGTCAGGAGCCTTCTTGTCTTGATGTCACTGGCTTTTGCCAGCCTTTTATGCCAGCAGGATACCTGATCACAGGCAGGGTGTAGGTGTTTATAGCCCAGATCTTGTTCTTATCATTCATATGACTTCTCAGGATGTGCCTGAACCTCTGCAGGTACTTAGTGGTTGCAGCTTTCCGAGTGACCTCTTTGTGGTTCCCATTTGTTTGCGTGATCCCCAGGTACTTGTGGCTGTCCTTGATGCTTGCAATGTTGGCTTTTGGTAGTTCGATCCCCTCAGTTCTGACTACCTTCCCTCCTGTTGTTATAATCCGACTACACTTATCCAATCTGAGTACTGACATGGACTAGAAATAGAGTGCATATTTCTCTTACGGTGTGTTCACACCGAACGCAATAGACGCGACCAGAGCATCAGGTTTACATGTAAAGTCAATGGAGGAACGCCATGAAGCGTGACTGGGGGTCCCGCGAAAATTCAGAAGCAGATTTGCATCGTGAAAACGCATGAGTCGCGCGAGTAGCGTGACTGACACGTTTGAAGCACGAATAAAAATACATGCGGCAGTTTGTGTGCTGCATTTTGTGCATTTGCGCGTATCCAGCTTCAAGCCGTGCCACGACAACCAATTAGGAGCCTGGTGACATGATGCTCTGACCGTAGTTCAAAGGGGCAGGTCCAGCCAAAGCCATTTATTCTTCATTCAATATGGAGGAAAGGCTCATCAACGCCGTAGCAAACCACCCGGAGCTGTACGACACCAGCTGTTTTCTCTACCGAGACAGGAATAAAAAAGGCCTAGCTTGGAGGAAGATGTGTGAAGAGATCGGGCAACCTGGTAAGTTCATTCATTTCTCTTTTGAAATTTTTAACTGACCCGTGGAAGCCGCACAAAAGCTAGCAAGCCGCCTACTGTCCTGCTATTTTCCTACTGATGTACAAATACCTTTCTGCTAACGAGATTATGTACTTATTCAGAGGACATCTGCAGGAGAAAGTGGAAGAGCCTCAGGGACACATACTCCAAGTAGAAGAGGATGGAGAAGAAGAAGAGGAGCGGGTCTGCAGCAGGATCGGGATGAGATGGAAGTTCTTTGTGGTCATGGGGTTTCTGGCAGCAGGGGAGTCCCAGTCAGAAGGTATGTTTACAATGAATTAATGTTGGCAGTTAATTTATGCATGTTGTCATATAGGAATATATGTTATTGTTAACATATATGGGCATCAGTTTCCTCATGTGCAAATGGTTACTGGACTTCCTGACCAACCACCCCCAACATGTCCAGCTGGATAACCACTGCTCATCTACAATCACAATGAACACCGGTGTACCACAAGGCTGTGTGATGAGCCTTTTCCTCTACTCCCTCTTCACCCATGACTGGAGACCTGCCGATGGTTCTAACACCATCATTAAGTTTGCAGATGACACCACGGTGATTGGCCTCATCAGTGACAACGATGAAGCCGCCTACAGGGAGGAGGTGGATCATCTGGCTGAATGATGCGACACAAGCAACCTGCTGCTTAACACTGAGAAGACCAAGGAGCTCATCGTGGACTACAGGAGGAATGCTGACCCACATCCACCCATCTACATTAAGGGGATGGCTGTGGAGCGTGTGAGCAGCTTCAAGTTCCTGGGAGTCCACATCACCGAGGATCTCATCTGGACGACTAACTGCTCCAAGCTGGTCAAGAAGGCTCACCAGCGCCTCTTCTTCTTGAGGACTCTGAGGAAGAACCACCTGTCCTCAGACATCCTGGAGAACTTCTATCGCTGCACCATCGAAAGCATCCTGACCAACTGTATAACAGTCTGGTACGGGAACTGCTCTGCCTCGGACCGGAAGGCGTTGGAGAGGGTAGTGAAAACTGCCCAGCGCATCGCCAGAGCACCACTTCCTGCCATAAAGGACATCTACAGGAAGTGGTGTCTGAAAAGGGCTGGGAAAATCATCAGAGACCCCAGTCACCCATCACAAGGACTCTTCACCCTCCTGCCCTCTGGGAGGCGCTACAGGAGCCTCCGGACTAAGACCACCAGGTACCGAAACAGCTTCTTCCCCACAGCTGTCAGACTCCTGAACTCTGCCTCCTGACATCAGGCCCACATTAAACACATGGACTGGACATACACACACCCACAACCACCTACACACACAATGGACAACTGTACCCTCATACACACAATAATAACATGGACTGAACCACCACTCTCAACCACTAGCACTTTATATAGCCTTTGTAGAAATTATCCACATATCTCACTCATCTTAACTGCACTACTGTATAATTCTGTATAAATAATCATTCTGTATAATACGATAATTTTTAATTCTACAACTGCTTATAACTTGCACAGTTCACATTTCTGTATAGCTGTATATCTCATATTTCTGTATAGTTTTTTTTTAAATTTCATATTTGTGTATAGTTTTTTCATATTTATATCCTGTTCATAGCCTGTAATTAGCTTGTACTTAGGGCTAGGCCATATTATACCGTTCACAGTAATACCGATACAATGTTAGGCAACAATAAGAAAATGAAATATCGCGATAGGATATGGGTAAAACTTTCACGGACTGCCGGGGTAGACCATGTGGAGTGAGTAGAGGACCCAAGAGGAGACAGAGGCGAGGACACAAAACTGGACTTAACAAAAAGCGAGCCTTTATTTAGGGCCGAAAACTCATGGAAAAAACAACAACAACAAAGTAACTGAGGGAAAACCTGAACATAAACTGGGAAACTATGACTCTACTGAGATTTAGACTATGACTAAACAACATAAAAACTATGACTTACTATCGTTGGGAAACTGTGACAAGGGGTAGGGGAGATAACACAGACGACGCGACACTGAACACAGCAAGACTGAGGACTAAATGAGGTGATCAGAGGAAGTGGAGACATATGAGGACACAGCTGACACACATAACCTAATGACAGGACAGGGGAAGTGAAAACTAAATGCAATGAACAAAGAACAGAGGACTCTTTCAAAATAAAACAGGAAACATGATGAGACAGACCAGACAACATGGGCTTGACAACACGAGACGTGGAACACAAAGGGCAAATGAGACTAAGATCCAGGGGAAGGGGAAATGAGGAGATCCACTAAACAGAACTAAGGCTGAACAACTTAGGGGTTTAAGAGAGGTGGATGAGCTTAACCCAAATAATAAATGACAATACACAATATATAATGAACTCAAAATGCTGGGTCACAGACCCAGCCATGACAAAAACGCGCATGCGCAGTCCCTTAGTTTTCATATGCACATGGCCGAAAAAGCCAAAAGAGGCAACGGAGAATGAGAAGGGGGAAAGTGGATTTTTGAGTGAAACGGATGAACCAGAACTATTTTTTAAAAATGATGCAACTTCACTTGTGTGGTGTTTGTCCATCAGATACACAGAAAAGTAAATTTTTTTGTAGAACATGCATCGTTATTGCCGTATTTGTCGGACTAAGGTGCTCGTTAATCTGGGTGTAATCGGGGTTCTAAACCCCGTCCTTTCAGGTCCCAAAGTTAAACGATCACTGCAGCATCACTGACAGTTAAAAACTGTCTAAATTCTTTCGATCAGCATTGCTGCTTTACCAGGTGTAACTATGAAGTTTAACATACAGGCATCCATGAAAACAGAATTTATTACATTTAACGGAGTTAGAAGCTAGCAGGAAATTAGCGGAAGGTAGCTCGCTAGTTTCGCCAGTTACCTAAGCATGATATACCATGTTCTGACTGAGAGAATTCTGAAAAAATTCAAACATTAGCTTTCCTATCACTTCCAACATAAATGAAGACAGGAAAATAAACAGCAGCAGACGTTTGTATGGTTACTGAAGTTGGGCTAACTGGTATATAATGATGTGCTACGTATCGCTAGCGACACAGCTATGTTAGCATAATATAAACAGCGAAGCTGGAGGATGAACGCTAACATTTTTCCACTCGATAAAAGTTAACATGAAGCTTCCTGACGGTTAGAGACACATGCAATTGCATGGCAGGATGCTGTAAGCGGACCAACTTCAGTCAGGAGAACAACTGAGATAATCCATCCACAGTACGAGGTTAGTCATTAATATACTGCAACAACATGGGAATGGAGCAGCTGTGATAGAATACAACATAAATGAATCAATGGTACAGAAGTGGAGGAAGCAAGAAGAATGAGTTGAATAAAGTTTGATTTATCTGACTGCTTTGTTTCGCCTAATGTGCCTTATAATCCCGTGTACCTTATGGTCCGAAAAATATGTATTTGACTTTTTTATTTGGCACACTGCAGTTTAAGGTTGCAAAGCGCCTCTTTTGAACTTCAGTGGATATTACATACATGGTTATGCTGAGGATATGTCAGCCCATTTCTACTGGAAATGCCTTTTGGTTAAACTTTCAGCAAGAAATTTGCACTGTTAAATGTTTATATGGTTTTAATGCACATAAAAAACAGCTGCTTATTTAACTGAAAATAAATGGATGGGGGTTTTTTTTGTGCTAGTAAAGTTGTGGAGTTGTATTTTGTCTCGCAGAAATTATATTGTCAGTTATATCAATATCGCAAATTTTCAAATATATATCGTGATATATTTTTTTGGCCATATGAATGAATTAATGAATGAATGAATGAATGAATGTCTTTCATATCACCCTGCTCTACTTGTACTCACTACAGCCTGTACATACTTATAGTTATAGCATATTCATAACATACCTTCATACCGTGTACATTATAACATACCATAATAGACCCATTTCTGTAATATACTTACATATCTATATTTTTGCTAATATATATTTGTAATATATCTATATCATGGCTAAAGCACTTCTGGATGGATGCAAACTGCATTTCGTTGCCTTGTACCTGTAACATGTGCAATGACAATAAAGTTGAATTCTATTCTATTCTAATATTATTTCAAATAATTCTTTTTTAATAACTATTGTATCAGTTCTACTACACAGCAAAATATTAACACACAACTTGACACATGTAGAATTTTTTTCATAGTATACTAATGAAAAAATATACAACTATATAGGAACATAGTGAAGACCAATTATTTAAGACAATAAAGAGAGGTTAGTTTATTTTGGAGGCAAGCTCCATTTATTAAGTAAATTTTAAAAAGGCAGGAATGCACTTTAGAGGTTTGTGGGTTGCTCTTAAAAGAGCCGTTCTGGGGAAGTCACTGGGACGTCAAATAGGATATTCTTTTGGCTGCCAAGACACTGCTCCCTATGCCGAGAAGTGGGCCATGAACTTCTCCCTCACCATCAGGACCTTTCGAGTATCACTAGAAATATTATAAACAGTCATCTCCATACCACAGTTTGCTAACAGTAAACACCGACGACATTCACAGATAGCACACCATATCCATGTTATCAGTGTATAAACTGATAGTTTAACATATATTAGCATAGGTATCAATAAAGGACTACTGTATTAAACACTTTTACCAGGCATATGGACAGGCGCTCTGCAGGTGGGATTGAGCACCTGTAGTTGGTGTCCAGGCGGGTGATGCTTGGACTGACGCGGGACAGCAGCTCCTCAAATTGGGCAAGGGTAAGACAGTGGTACCGCTGAAAGCGGCCATCATCCAGACAGAGCTCCTGAAGCAAATGGTGAAACTCACCAAACTGCTCACGCTTCTGGAGGACCTGATGGTCCCAGGTACGGCGAGGACGTCCTTTACGCCGCTGCTCTGCTCTCTACAGTTAATAGAGAAGGGAGACTCTCTCTTCAAACACTAGATCAACAGCTGCCATCTTGCAAACATACCATCTGGCACTACTTCCTCCCACATTTAGAATAGAATAGAATAGAATAGCCTTTATTGTCATTGTACAGAGTACAACGAAATTGGAGTGCCACTCCCTTGGTGCAAGTTTCAATAATAAATATAAATGTAAAATATAAAAAGTACAAAAAAAACAATCGTAAGTACTCAAACAATAGTATGTACAATATATACAGGATAGCAGCATTAATATAATGACAGTATGAATAGCAGCATAATATAATGACAGTGACGGTATGGAATAGGTTCAATTGTTTTTGTGCTTATTTACTACGGTGATAGCTCTGGGAAAGAAGCTATCCCTGAATCTGTTTGTCCTGGTTTTATGTGACCTGTACCGTCGGCCTGACGGTAATAGTTCAAACAGTTGGTTGCTGGGGTGAGAGTGGTCCTTGATGATATTGCCAGCTCTGCTGAGGTACCGAGAGTTTGCAGTGACCTCCAGGCTGGGCAGAGAGCAGCCAGTGATCTTCTGGGCTGTGTTGATGACCCTCTGCAGTACTTTCCTGTCTGCAGCTGAGCACCCTGCATACCATGTTGTTATGCCGTACGTTAGGATGCTCTCTATGGTGGCTCTGTAAAATGTCACCAGCAGCCTCTCCTCCAGGTTGTTCCTCCTGAGCACTCTCAGAAAGTGAAGACGCTGCTGGGCCTTTTTAACCACCGCTGTAGTATTTGCAGTCCAGGAGAGGTCATCAGATATCTGCACGCCCAGAAACCTCATGGAGTGTACCCTCTCCACACAGCTCCCGTGAATGTAAAGTGGGGCCGGGTCTGCTCTGCCCTTCCTGAAGTCCAAGATAAGTTCTTTAGTTTTCGTGGTGTTCAGTTGGAGGTTGTTAACTGAACACCACTCAGTCAGTCTGTTGACCTCATCTCTGTAGTCCGACTCATCCCCCCT
Source organism: Diplotaxodon limnothrissa (assembly GCF_057381915.1). Classification (NCBI taxonomy): domain Eukaryota; kingdom Metazoa; phylum Chordata; class Actinopteri; order Cichliformes; family Cichlidae; genus Diplotaxodon; species Diplotaxodon limnothrissa. The sequence goes on along the minus strand of NC_140611.1, from coordinate 9,171,878 downwards.
TGAGATGAGTCCAACCACTGTGGTGTCATCCGCGAACTTTATGATGGTGTTTGAGAGATGGGTAGGGGAGCAGTCGGATGTGTAGAGCGTAAACAGGAGGGGACTCAAAACACATCCTTGTGGAGACCCGGTGCTGAGTGTGATGGTGCTGGACCGGTGGGGGCCGAGTCTGACAGACTGTGGTCTATTTGTCAGGAAGTCCTTGATCCAGAGGCAGATGGGGGTGGAGAGTCCCAGGTGAGACAGTTTCTGGACCAGGATCTCCGGGATGATATGATTGAATGCTGAGCTGAAGTCCAGAAAGAGCATTCTCACATAGCTTCCTCGGTGCTCCAGGTGACTCAGCGCAGTGTGGAGCGCTATGGTGATAGCGTCCTCGGTGGAACGATTTGTCCTGTAGGCAAATTGGTGGGGGTCCAGAGTGGGAGGCAGACCGGCCCTGATGTGCTGACAGACCAGTCTCTCAAAGCACTTCATCACTACAGGCGTAAGTGCAACAGGCCTGTAGTCATTTGGGCTGGCCACGGCTGTCTTCTTGGCGATGGGGATGATGGTGGAGGTTTTGAGGCAGGGCGGGACGGTGTTTGATGACAAGGAAAGGTTGAAGATTTTAGTGAAGACTCCGGTCAGTTCGTCAGCACATGCTCTGAGAACCTTTCCATGTATTCCATCAGGACCTGCCGCCTTCCTGGGATTCACTGACCTTAGAACACACCTCACTTGGTGCTCCCTAAGTGTTAGTGTGCCAGTGCTGGGGGCGGGTGGAAGTGGTGTGGCAGCTGAGGGCTTGGTCGTCTCAAAGCGGGCGAAGAAACGGTTTAGATCCTCAGCCAGTGAGGCATCAGTCCTAGATGTTGCCTGGTTATTGCTTCTGTAGTTGGTAATGTGATTGATCCCCTGCCACATTTTTCTGGGGTCGTTGTCAGCAAAGTGATCTTCAATCCTCCTCCTATAGGCAGCCTTAGCTTTCCTGATGCCTCTACTCAGGTCTGCCCTGGCCGCCCTATACGCAGCCCTGTCCCCTGACTTGAAGGCAGTGTTGCGGCTTTTTAGGAGGGATTGCACTTCGCTATTCATCCAGGGTTTTTGATTTGGAAACACCCTGACCCTTTTGTTGACGGTGACATTGTCAACACAGTTCCTGATGTACGAGAGTACAGTGTCCGTGTACTCCTGGAGGTTGTGGCTGGAGAATAAATCCCATACAGTTGTTGAGAAGCAGTCCTGCAGTTGAGAAAGGGCTCCTTCAGGCCAGGTTTTTATTGTCTTTGTCTGGGGCTTTGTTTTTCTCAGCAGGGGGGTGTAGGTGGGGGTGAGGGACATGCAGAGGTGGTCAGATCCAGCCAGGTGGGGGAGGGGTGTCACTCTGAAAGCATGCCTGATGTTTGAATAGACATGGTCCAAAGTGTGTTCTCCTCTCGTAGCAAAGTCCACGAACTGGACAAATTTAGGAAGCACAGTCTTTAGGCACGCTTTGTTAAAGTCGCCGGCGACAATAAAAACCCAATCGGGGTGGGCAAGCTGTTGTTTGTTTATGGTGTTGAGCAAGAGGCTGAGAGCTGTGCTAACGTTAGCATCCGGCGGTATATAAACAGCTATCACAATAACTACTGTAAACTCCCTCGGGATGTAAAAAGGTCTGCACGAGACTGCCAGAACCTCCAAATCAGGAGAACAGTGTGTGTGAATGATCCTGCTGTTACAACACCACTCGTTATGCACGTAAACACATAGCCCCCCTCCTCTGCTTTTACCTGAGTTGCTGTTTCTGTCATGCCGGTGTAGCGTGCGGCCTGCTAACTCGACTGCAGCGTCGGGAATCAGCGGGTGAAGCCACGTCTCCGTAATAAGAATAATTTCCGCTTCACGCGTGTGAAAATTGCATATTTTTAAGTGCGACCAGTTTGCGTTGGACGCGCTTCGAGGTGCGAATGTGAACGTGACCAGCTTGGGGCTTCTGGCGCTTTTTAGTCGTGTCTATCGCGTTCGGTGTGAACGCACCCTTATACTGCCTTCCCTTCACTGGCTTCCCGTTAATTCCAGAATTGAATTCAAAATCCTACTCCTCATATACAAGGTCTTGAATAATCAGTTCCCATCATGTTTTAATGACTTTATAGTACCATATCACCCCATTAGAGCACTTTGCTCTTGCACTGCAGGCTTCTTTTTCCCAGAGTATTATAAAGTAGAATGGGAGGCAGAGCCTTCTGTTTTCAGGCTCCTCTTCTATGGAACCAGCTTCCAGTTTGGATTTTGGGGACAGACATTATCCCAACTTTTAAGATTAGTCTTAAAACTTTTCTTTTTGCTAAAGCATATAGTTGGGGATGGATCAGGTGACCCTGAATTGTCCCTTGGTTATGCTGGAATAGGTGTAGGCAGCTGGAGGATGATGCATTGAGTATTTCTTGTTCAGTCATTTTTTTCACTCACTGTGTGTAGATAGATAGATCTCTCTGCATTGAATCATTACGTCTTATTAATCTCTGGCTCTCTTCAGCATGGCTTTTGACCTATCTTCCTCATCTCACCCCCACTGGTTGCAACAGGTGGCCGCACCTCTCTGAGCCTAGTTTTGCTGGAGGTTTCTTCATGTTAAAAGGGAGTTTTTCCTTCCCACTGTTGCCAAAGTGCTCGCTTATAGCGGCTCATATGATTGTTGGGTTTCTGTCTTCACACTCAGGCAACGGTCGTTGGGATTTGTATAAAAAATATTGAATTGAAACCAATATGAACTGTTAAAATGTATCCCAGTTTCTGTTCATTCACCCTAGTTATCCAGTTCTTGCTCACCATATGTTTTACACACATATAAATGAACAAAAGATTACTATACATTGTACAATAACTTGTCATTTTATCCAATTTCGACTTTTTTCTATCACTCACATTTACATTAAATCAGAGAATGAACCTGTTGTATATCAAGAAAGTCATTTCCTTTATACACTCACACCCAACAGTCCGGTTTGCTGTCCTCGTGGAGACATCTCATTGACATATTGCTTTCTTTCGCAACTTACCCTAACCCAGTGATTCGCAAACTGTGGTAAGTGTACCAGTGGTGGTACTTGGGCTCCCTCTAGTGGTACCCGGGAAGTCCAGATTTTGTGTGTGTGTGGGTGTGTGTGTGTGTGTGTGTGTGTGTCTGTATGTATACATATATATGTATAGATGTAATTGGCATGTGATAGATATATTGATTTGCTGTAGTAAATTACAGATTTTGGTCCCCACAAAGTAAAAACCAGTACACACACACAAACACACACAAAAGGCCAGCAGAATTTGACTCTTTTTACTAAATCATTTTCATAACAGCGATTAATAATCTGTGATAAAGGGAAATGAAGGAAAAACCTGAAATCCAAGCATGTTTAGACTTTAAATATTACCAGCATCAGTCTAAAAAGTTAAATATCTTTGCTTTATGACCATTACATATGTCAGCACTAAGAGAATAGACTTGAACACTTACATAAATGCCATAAATAATAGTGCAGTGATTTCAGTGTTATTTAACTAGACACAATAATATCTTGAGATGTTTAGAAATTTCATTCATTTTGAGTCCATATATAATTGGATTTAAAAGAGGATGAAATAAAATCAACTCAAAGGTCAATATCAAACGGAGAGTTTTTGATAAGTCTGTTTCCAGTCGAACTATAATTATATCAAAGGAAATAAAACAAGAAAAGTGAATTAAAACCAGCAGGTGGGGTAAACATGTCTTTACAGCTTTTTTTCTCACTTCTCTACACCTTTGGTAAGATATTTTAAGAATCTTGATGTATGAAAAAAGTATGAAAAGCAAAGGTAGAAGGGCAATGTTTATCAACATGACCACACCATATATAGATATTGCTACTGACGGCACACACTGAAGCTTGTGAACTGAATTATTACAAAAAATTCCTGTCAGAGTAAAGCTACAGAGTTTGACATTAGAATACAACACACCTAACATCAAGGCTTCAAAAGCAGGTATAAGCCAAGCTAAAATCAGACATACATATATAGTTATTCTATTCATAATAACTGGATATTGCAGGGGTTTACATATAGACACATACCTGTCATATGCCATTGCTGCCAACAGTAAAAATTCTGAACCAACCGAGGTGTAATATGATAAACCTTGGAAAAGACAGAGTGGATATGATATCATCTGTTTTTCAGACAAAACATCAGATAAGAGCTTTGGATAGATAATCATGCTGTAAAGAACAGAGTTGATTAACAAAGCTGCAATAAAAATGTACATTGGCTCGTGAAGGTTTTTGTGAGTCCAGATAAGGAAAACTATAGTGGAATTAAAGCAGAGTATCAGAATATAAAGTGTAAATATGATCACAAAATAAAGATATCTGTATTTGTGCAATTCTGCAAACCCACCTAGAGTTAGCAATGTTACATTTAATTCAATATCCATTTAATGAACAAAAATGTTATTTACTATACAACTAGATGACATAAATGGTATTCATTAAAAATCAAATGAAAAGACAAGTCTTAATGTATTGTAGTAATGCTTTTCCAGCACCGAACTAAGAAGTAATTGGCTCTGTGGCTTTGTTTTATCAGACAATTTCCCATTCTCAATGGGACTCATTAAGTTCTTCAAGAACATGTAAACAACTTCACCAAACTTTATCAGTTGATATTTTTGTCTGTGTGATCTATCATCGTACAGCATACCTCATAGAGAGGTGAGTAGACTTAGTAGTGTAGATAAAATAATAATAAAATATCATTATTATTATTATTATTTGTGTATAACTTTCTATAACCAAAGTGCTTGCTGGTACAGGAGAAGCACTTCTAGTATATATTCTGAGCCCAGGCCATGAAGGACAGGTAATTAGTAAAATCTTAAAATCAATTCTAATGCAATATGTAAATTTTTCTTAGTCTTTAGAAGATGTCTAGCTGCTGTATTTTGCACGATTTACAGTCAATTTAATGCTTTCTGAATGATACCTGTTAGAAGACCATTACATTACTGTATTTTTTGGATTATAAAGGTGCACTTTAAACCCTTGATTATGTTGAATGATGAATTGAAGGCAAAAAAATACTGAATGCAATTCTAACAAGCTTGAAAGTCAATATGTGTTCAACACAGCTTAAACTCTTTTGAGCAAATTTTACTGAATGTCTTTAAATAGTCTTCAGGAATAGTTCTCCAGGCTTCTTGAAGGGTATCCTAAACCATTAATGTTGAGGTCCTGGTGCTGTAGACATCAGTCCATAACTGACAGTGTTCTGCAGTGTTGTTGTTTTTTTCGTTGTTGTTGTTTTTTAATTCCAGGTTATTGAAAGCCATTGCTAATTAGATATTTTCTAAATTATATCACATGGTGGATCAAACTCTGACATAACTTATGAAAGTGACCAACATTATTAGAGACAAGGAAACAGAAGCAGGGCTACAGAGTAGGGCTGAACGATTATGGAAAATAATCTAATTGCGATTTTTTGCCCCAATATTGCGATTGCGATGCGATATGCGATTATTTTTTAAGGTCTTTGTCTTCTGTATTTTTAAACAAAGACAAGCAATACATCATATAGTATGGCCAATACTATATTACATTAATTTTAAACTGTTCTTTCCTGGAAGACAGACCTCTGTTATGATGACATGAGGTGATGCATGAATTGATGACTGACATTTTTATTTAACTTCTTCAATCACAACAGTATATTTGAACATACACAATAGTTTATTTTTAGCTTACAAACATCTGAGCGTAAAGTGCTGACAAGGAACCCTGGTGTAAACATTAAAATGAAAGTCAGTACAATGTGCAGATTGCAGAAATATACATAAAAAAAATCAGTGGCTTTACCACACTCAGTTTTTCGACATCTGTGAACTACTAGACAGTCATTCAATTAAAAAATAATATTAAATAAATAAAACTATCCATCCATCCATCCATTTTCATCCGCTTTGTCCGGGGCCGGGTCGCGGGGGCAGCAGCCTAAGCAAAGAGGCCCAGACCTCCCTCTCCCCAGCCACCTCCTCCAGCTTATCCGGGGGAATACCAAGGCGTTCCCAGGCCAGCCGAGAGATATAATCTCTCCAGCGTGTCCTGGGTCTGCCCGGGGGCCTCCTCCCGGTGGGACATGCCTGGAACACCTCACCCAGGAGGCGCCCAGGGGGCATCCTTGTCAGATGCCCGAACCACCTCAGCTGGCTCCTTTCGATGTGGAGCAGCAGCTGCTCTACTCTGAGCCCCTCCCGGATGGCCGAACTTCTCACCCTATCTCTAAGGGAGAGGCCAGCCACCCTTCGGAGGAAGCTCATTTCTGCCGCTTGTATCCGCGATCTCGTTCTTTCGGTCACTACCCACAGCTCGTGGCCATAGGTGAGGGTAGGGACGTAGATCGACCGGTAAATTGACCGGTAAATAAAACTAATAAATAAAAAATACACACATCTTACTGATCTCTGCAGTCAGTAACATTACACATAAAGTGCAAACATAATAGCAATTGTATAAACACACACACAAACACGCCTTTAAAGTTTAAAGGCGTGAAATTGGACGGTCTAGTTCTGATTAGCGTCACCGCTGTCTCCGTGGAGTTTAATAAACTCGGCCGTCTGCTTCTTGCTATCTAAAATATAACCAGACACTGGTGTAAATTCTCGACTGTCTCATACTTCTGTTTAATAAGTTTTCTGTTTGACGTTTAGTCAGCTGTGTGAAAACCAAGGAGGAACCCACCCGGGGGATTAATAAAGTTTTATTTTATCTAATCTAATAACTTTAATCTCAGCCAAACCGATTTACTCACGAACAAACAAAACACTGAAAAAAGCCCAACAATAACATTTTTAGGTTGTCTAAGTGACTTATATATTACGTTTAACCCGAGCAGCGAAACTCCGCGGTGATCTGAAAATGATGTGCCGGGAGTTGTGCCGTTCTCGGCCGCATCAGTAACCCTCGAGCTCCCGGCTAGCTGTCGAGCTGGTGGGTAGCAGACGCCTCTGAAAACGTCGAAGCACTTTTGCAAATATGGGATATCTTGATAAACCGAGCAGATATTTGATGTTTACACAACTACTTTCTCGCCTGAAAATATGTTAAAAGTTTATTTTGTGACCCAGAAAGATTAGTATGAGTAATTTTAAAACTTAGTAGCGGCCGCCATTGCTGGAAACTGGAGTTTGGCTGGGCTGCGCTATGAATTCTGGGATATGGTAGTAATTTGGACAGCCTTCGGCGCGTCGCTGTGACGTAATCGGTCTACAAATGCGGCCTCAGGAGGATGCAGCCCATGAATTTGGACATGTCCAGAGTATAATCGCAGCCTTTGCGGTTAGAAAATTGCACTTGATCATGTCGCGATATTATCGCAAATGCGATATATCGTTCAGCCCTACTACAGAGTCAGAATACAAACAGACTAAAGAAGTCTCTCCAGAAAAAAAAGAACCACTGCCCAGTATTTACATCATACCCTGAAGTATACCTTGAAGAACCTGGAGAGGTTAATTCTCAAACATCTCACAACTCTGGTGAGTAAACTGCTGGATCCCCTGCTGGTCACTTACTATCCTAGTATTGGGGTGAATGATGCAGTCATGTACCTCCTGCACAGATCACTGTCACACCTGGAGAGTACTGGAAGCACTGTGAGATTCATGTTTTTTTTTTCTCCCTTCCTAACGGCCACCTCCAGAAATTCTCTGATGATACAGTCATTGATGGATGTCTGAGGGGAACGATCTAGAGTATAGGAAAATCATCACCGACTTCATCATCTGGTGTGAATTCAACCAACCACCATCCATCGCACCAGTGAACATCCATAGTTTGGATATTGATGTGGTCGACACATACAAATTCCTGGGTGATCCAACATATCACCCTAATTTAATTTAGCCTTCTGTTTATTTTACTTTATACCTCGTGTATTTATATTTATTCAGTCGGATCTGTTTCCAGCCCTTTTTAAACTACTTTAAACCACTTTGATCTCTAATTTTCACTTGGTGAGGGATTATTATGTTCTTCCTAGTCTGAACTGCTCTCTTCACCTGAGCTGCTATCCTGTTCTGAGTCACTGTCTTCTTTGTTTCTTACAGTCACGTGCAAAATGTCCCTTTTTTCCACACTCCCAGCATGCAGCGCTAAAATTACTGTTTGGTGTGTATCTAAGTCTGCCTTTACCTCTTGCTCTTCCAATATGCATTCCTCTCCCTTTCTTTTGGATTATTCCTGCTCCAGCTTATTGTTTTTCTAAACATTTCTCATCAGGTGTTAATTTTACTTGTTTATTTCCCATTTTCAAAGATTTTGCTGGGCCGTCACTGGCACGCTTGACTTCAGAGTGGTTGCTGATACTCCCTTCTACTTCACTTCTAAAAAATGAAGCGGTATCAGTTTTATGAGATAAAACTCAACCGTTGTCCTTTGTCACCAGTACGTGAGCCTCAAGCAAAGAAAACAAAAAATGGAAGTAGTTCAGCAGCATATTGTGCTGTAAAATCAACTTACTTCCAGACAAATACACATAGACATTTGCGCCCTTCTACAATTTGTTACGAAGTAATTACGACTACCTCTAAAACCTAAGTCTAATTTGGTTCGTTACGGCGTAATTGCGGCTACTTCTAACCTATTTTACGCGTTTCATTAAACCTTTGCGGTGGTTTTATATACCAAAATAATGTTTCTCACCCTCAGATGTCTCACTGGTGGTTCGGATCGTCAGACTGAATCCCACCGCCGTGGACCAGACTATAAACACCTGCCCGCACCCGAATTCACGTCCCGGGGCTTTCTTCCTCGTCTAAGAGGAAAACCTTTTGGTGGCAGTGGTTATTATTATATTCACATGCTTCCATCTTCCATCAGTGGTCAGTGACAACTCGTACTTTTCGACTCTCCTTCTTCTCCCTCCTCGCGCTCACAGAAACATAACAGGTATTGCAGTCCATTCTCCCTGCAGCACAGACTACACTGCCCATGAGGCTACTTTCTTCTGCAACACTCTGCCTATTGCCTTCATAATAAATTATTTTGAATAATAATTTTTAAAAATATTTCTTCAAGTCATTAGGCGGCCGCAAGTACAGGTGACATGGGGCGCGAGATTCAGACACAGGCATTAGAGCCTCTTAATGCGTGCTTTCTTTGGGTTTCCACTGGCGTGGAATTACCAAAAATAGAGAGGGCATAGCCTAATATATGAAACAGGGAAAGACCGCCGTGTAATCCATTTATTTCAATAAGGTAACTGTATTCTGAATACCACCTTTTAAAACGGTAACTGTAATGGAATACAGTTACTCATATTTTGTATCTTAAATATGTAACGCCCGTACAATTATTCCATTACGCCCCATCACTGCCGGCAGGGTGCAGGTGTTGAGTGGCCAGATGTTGTTCTTCCCATTCAACTGACTATTCAAAACTTGCTCTAGCTTGAAGTTGGCCTTTAGTGTTGTTCTGTCATGGTTGGCTGTGTGGCAGGCAGGCAGGAGTGGTGAACCCAAAATGCAGGACTCTTAGGAAACGAGGTTTAAACTGAAAATGCAGCTTTATTGCTGGAACAAAACTTCAACATAAAATAAAACTCACAAAAGCAAACAAAACTCTAACTGAGGTGCAGGAGGCCTGGAAGTCATGAACACACAGCAAGTTGAGGGTACGACAAGACAGGGAGCACAGGAAAACACAGGGCTTAAATACACAGGGGAGTAATTAGGAAATGGACAACAGGAGGGAGACACAGCTGGGAGAAATTAGGCTAACGAGACAGGAGAGAGGTAAAACTAAACACATTGACATGAGACATGAACTTTCAGAATAAAACAGGAAACTAACAGACACAGAGAACCAGACAGGACACTGAACTTGGCAGGCAGACTCACGAGCAGACACAGTGACACCATGGACAGACAGAGGGAACACAGGCAGGCATGAAACAAACACACTAACACATAGCAAACCTAAACAAAAGACAAGGCAGAATAAACAAGAATATAGAAGAATATAAAGAAACACAAAACACCGAGTCCTCAGACTCAGGACCATGACATGTTCGCCACATCCCCACTGAATTGAAGGCTCTTAGCATTCTATGCATTCCATTGAGTCAACGGCTTTCATTTTCATTTTTCTCCTTGTGTGATTAAGTCTTACCTGTAGGCCATTCTGTGGATACAGTGATGTTAAGGATCTCTGCCTGTAAAATCTCCTCAAACACATGCATAGCAAAGTAGAATATTACCAAGCTCTCAGAGCTTCGCGATTAATAATCAATACTCTTTTGATGTATTTGTTTCGCAACTACTTTCTTCTCCTTTCCCCGTTTGCCACTGATGAACTGATAACACTATCGGAGTTATTACTGTACAACTGTGACATTTAAGAAATCAAAATATTCATATTTTCATTCATTCTTGTGTGTGTGTGTGTGTGTGTGTGTGTGTGTGTGTGTGTGTGTGTGTGTGTGTACATGCGCACTCGCATATGCCTTAGAAGAATGAAAAAAGGTACTTCAAACTGTATGATGCAATTTACTTCATAATATCAACATGGCCCCTTAAGGCGAATTCATGACTTTAACATTTGGCTACACAAAGCTGCCCCCTGGTGAGTAAGGAGCCGGCTCGCGTTGTTCACTTCAAAGAGTTGGCTCTAAGAGCCATTTTTGTGCCATTTCGTTCGTGACCGACACGTCACTAATTTGTATTCAGCCAATCTTGATATCTGATCACTCAGATCACTGCAGCGTTGACCTGCCCCACACTAAGACTAGGGCCTCAACATAGTCAAAATGAACATACTGTCATGTCTTAATTTCCTTTTATTCATGTTGCCACTTCTCCCTCCTCTGTCTTGCTTTAAGAATATACACTCTGTGGTGTCTAAATTTATTTGGAATGGGAAAAGGCCATCAACATTGCTACAGTTTTACTACTGGTCATTCAAAATCAGGGTGCTTAGGGGGTTGTTACTACCAGAGATGGGCAGTAACGCGTTACTGTAATCCGATAACTTTTTTCAAGTAACGAGTAAAGTAAGGGATTACTATTGCAAAAACGGTAATTAGATTACCGTTACTTTCCCGTAGGAATGCTGCGTTACTGCGTTACTAAAACCGTGATTTTTTTGCGAGAATGTCTCATGACAGTGACGTAAGCGAGTGGACGTTCGTGACAACAGCTGTGTGCAGATCAATGGATAATATATCGAGTGTGGGAGAGAGTATGAGCATGCAGCGTTTAAAGCGTGGAAGTACTGACCTTACTTTAAGTTTGATTCCATAAAAAGTGACAAAAACATTAGTGTCCGTTGTGCGTGGGAAGAAAACTTCTTTTTACAGCGAAAAAAACCTCTAAACTTCCAAGCAAGCACCAAGTGCGCTACGACGTAATGGGAAACTCACAGAGAAACTCGCGGATTCTTCCACTGACCGCTGCGGCACACCTGCACCAGGGTAAACCTCCGCCTACCCTACTCCTGCTTTACAGGTGAAAATAGAGCAACAGGACCGCTGAGTCTCTGACTTTATTTATTTTCTGCTGTGTTTTACTTGCATCTATTTGAAAGAGTGAGTGTAAACACACAAAAATATTTTATGTGCTGGAATGTGCAGAAAATAGGTTTAAATATTAAACAAATTTCTTCCAGTCAGAGAATGTTGCATATAATTAAATTTTTGCTTGATGCATAAAGTTAAAAGATTAAAACTAATAAAACAAGTTTTAAAAAGAGACTTTTCCATTTGATTACATTTTGTATGATGGATTATGTAGAAAAAGTAGAATTGGACTGAAAGATCTATCGCTTTATCACCTATTCAGGTTGTAAATCGTGTTTTTAAAAAGTAACTAAGTAATTAATTACTTTTGAAAATAAGTAATCAGTAAAGTAATGGGATTACTGTTTTGGGGAAGTAATCAGTAATTAGTTACTGATTACTTTTTTCAAGTAACATGACCAACACTGGTGAGGAGTAATCCGAAGCGAACACAGCAGCCGCCCTGCACAGCGCTACCCTTCCAGCGCGTCACACAGACCCGCCGTGTTCCCCCGCAGGAAACAAGCATCGAAGGCGTTTGGAAAGGGAGGGGGATAAGTGTGTGTGTGTGCGTGTCCATAGTTCGCCCTGCCAGGCTAAGTAAACAGTCTACCAGCCAACCCAGGTGGCCTTGTATGGAGTGGGAAGGAACAGACTAAACACAGTCGTTATCAGGGTGTTTTTGTTCGGCTCCAGCCTTGCAGCTGGCGCCAAAGGGGCTATCCGCATGAAGTGATGGTGCTTTTTACTTTAGTGCGAACAGCTCATATGAATTTCAAAGCAGTTCTACAGTCCAACACTGGTCTCTCAATCTCCTGTTGGAGAGCCGCGAGCTTCGCCATACTTGCGTTCTTTGATGTTGTCATTTCTTGTGCTCATGATGTTGGTTTTGATATCTGTTGAGAGGGAAACATGAAGATGAAACCAGAAGATGTCCTTAAGTTGTCATGTGATGTAAACTGTTTAGAACTCATACATATATACCAACAAGACAGTGTACATCACTGTCACAACAGCATTTGTTGTCATCCAAAGGTTTTATGGTTTTTCCTATAATACCTTGTGGCCACTCTCTAGTCAAAATGCCCTGACCGATTTTTTGTCCCAGTCCAGCTGACCAGGTGGTCAAGGTGCGGCCTCATGGTCTCTTGCTTCTACAGCCGAACAGAGCAGGCGGGCTAAAACTTTGTTATCGGTAAGCTGAAGAAATTAATCTCTAACGAGTTAAAATGCCATCCAAACTGATAATGTTCACAAAGTATAATTTTGTACTTGTCGTAGAGGACAGAGTGAAACCAGAAGGTTTACTGAGCTGTGGCTTCATGTAAATGCTGAGCATCCACTCGACGGCGGTAAGCTAAATGTGGCTAATCAGACACGTGATGTGCGGAGTGTGGGTACAGTTGTTGGGTGTCTCTGAAACGCACTGTTGATATGCTAGTTAGATCGTTAACCAAGTCATTAACATGTGAAAAGCTGTAAATGGTTAAAACAGCTGAAAATAAGTTTATGAGAGATAATTGTAAGCAGACTTTATGCTGCTTCCTGCTTAATTTTTTGATGTCAATCATTTGTTTTACAATACAGTGGAACCCCGACTTAGGAATACCCCATTTAACGAAAAATTCAAGTTACGACGGCACTTAACGGCAATATTTCTGCCCGTGTTATGGCAAAATGCCCGTGTAACAAAATCCACTGTCTCTGATTGGCTGAGCCCAGAATGCCTACAATGCCCACAATGCCTTCCAAATCATGTGACAACCCCCTTGGCTTTCGTACTTGAGCTTCGCTGTTCCACTTGAACGACGTATTGTTGTTGCAGTTAGCAATTAGCCTATAGCCTACCATTCACTCAAAAGGCGCGATGGGTGCTTCGACTTACGAAAATTTTCGACTTCTGAAAGACCCTCGGGAACGAATTAATTTCGTAAGTCGGGGTTCAACTGTACTCAGTATTGAATACTTGGAGGTAATTTTTAGTGTATTTCCACTTGTACTAGTAGGCCTATGATACAAGCGGGATTAAGCACATCTATTCTAATACTCCTATTCGTGGACTGAGTCCTTGTGTTTACATGTTATTGAAATTATTTGCACTTTGTTCGGTTTCTGATAAGCGTTTGTGTATTGCTCCAACAATGACTTTATATCTGATGGATCTAATGAATGTTTACCATGAAAAGTGAATTATATGGTGACTATAATTCCTGAATGTTTGAAGCCCTGTAGATCATCTTTAACATTGCTGCAGGTTACAACTTCAGGTCTCAAAGTCAAATGAACACTGCAGCATCACTGAGAGTTAAAAACTGTATAAATTATTTCACCTTTAATAAAATGGGTGTTCTGTTTTACAAAGTGTAACAATTACATTTAACATCCAGGTATTCATGAAAACAGAATTTAGTAAATTTAACAGAGTTAGAAATTAGCATTGAATTTACACATTACACTATACAATACACTATATTATGTTTATAAATAATGAGTTATGGAAAGTTCAAAAGAATTTTTCATTAAAAAAAACTATATATATATATATATATATATATAACTGAGAAAACAGAAGACACTGTGATGAATATTCACATGCTTGTCAGCATCAAAGAGAGACTTCTACTAATTGATTCATTCTACTAAATTATTTTTATGTGAATATACAATAGTAAATAATAATCTATGACAATATAGAAGGGAAAATGTGAAATGCAGGCATATGAGATGTTTAGAATTTAAACATTACCAGAAACAGTTTAAGAAATTGTTTGTCTTTGTTTTATGACCATTATGTTGTCATCAATAGAAGAACAGAAATCAACATTTACATAAATGTCATGACATTTCTATAAATTTGATCTCTTTTCCTCTGTCTAGTATGTAAAATCGGAGAAAAGGTACTCCATTGTCTAGTTTGCATTACAATTTAAAATTATATGCCATACATTTGATAATAGGGCAGTAATACCAGTGTTATTAAACTTGACAACAATATTTTGATATGTTTGAAAATTTCATTCATTTTGAGTCCATATATGATTGGATTTAAAAGAGGATGGAATACAATTGACTGAAACGTCAATGTCAAACGAAGAGTTTTGGATAGATCAGAATCCAGTCGAACTATAATTATATCAAAGAAAATAAAACAGGAAAAGTTGGTTAACACCAGCAGGTGGGGTAAACATGTCTTTACAGCTTTTTTCCTCACTTCTCTACAACAATGGTAAGATATTCTAAGAATCCTGATGTATGTAAAAAGTATGAAAAGCAAAGGTAGAAGGGCAATGCTTATCAACATGACCACACCATATATAGATATTGCGACCGAGGGCACACACTGAAGCTTGTAAAGTGAATTATTACAAAAAATTCCTGTCAGAGAAAAGCTACAGAGTTTGACATTCGAATACAACACACCCATCACTGAGGTTTCAAAAGCAGGTATAAGCCAAGCTAAAATCAGACATACATAAATAGTTATTCTATTCATAATAACTGGATATTGCAGGGGTTTACATATAGACACATACCTGTCATATGCCATTGCTGCCAACAGTAAAAAGTCTGAACCAACCGAGGTGTAATATGATAAACCTTGGAAAAGACAGAGTGGATATGATATCATCTGTTTTTCAGACAAAACATCAGATAAGAGCTTTGGATAGATAATCATGCTGTAAAGAACAGAGTTGATTAACAAAGCTGCAATAAAAATGTACATTGGCTCGTGAAGGTTTTTGTGAGTCCAGATAAGGAAAACTATAGTGGAATTAAAGCAGAGTATCAGAATATAAAGTGTAAATATGATCACAAAATAAAGATATCTGTATTTGTGCAATTCTGCAAACCCACCTAGAGTTAGCAATGTTACATTTAATTCAATATCCATTTAATGAACAAAAATGTTATTTACTATACAACTAGATGACATAAATGGTATTCATTAAAAATCAAATGAAAAGACAAGTCTTAATGTATTGTAGTAATGCTTTTCCAGCACCGAACTAAGAAGTAATTGGCTCTGTGGCTTTGTTTTATCAGACAATTTCCCATTCTCAATGGGACTCATTAAGTTCTTCAAGAACATGTAAACAATTTCACCAAACTTTATCAGTTGATATTTTTGTCTGTGTGATCTATCATCGTACAGCATACCTCATAGAGAGGTGAGTAGACTTAGTAGTGTAGATAAAATAATAATAAAATATCATTATTATTATTATTATTTGTGTATAACTTTCTATAACCAAAGTGCTTGCTGGTACAGGAGAAGCACTTCTAGTATATATTCTGAGCCCAGGCCATGAAGGACAGGTAATTAGTAAAATCTTAAAATCAATTCTAATGCAATATGTAAATTTTTCTTAGTCTTTAGAAGATGTCTAGCTGCTGTATTTTGCACGATCTACAGTCAATTTAATGCTTTCTGAATGATACCTGTTAGAAGACCATTACATTACTGTATTTTTTGGATTATAAAGGTGCACTTTAAACCCTTGATTATGTTGAATGATGAATTGAAGGCAAAAAAATACTGAATGCAATTCTAACAAGCTTGAAAGTCAATATGTGTTCAACACAGCTTAAACTCTTTTGAGCAAATTTTACTGAATGTCTTTAAATAATCTTCAGGAATAGTTCTCCAGGCTTCTTGAAGGGTATCCTAAACCATTAATGTTGAGGTCCTGGTGCTGTAGACATCAGTCCATAACTGACAGTGTTCTGCAGTGTTGTTGTTTTTTTCGTTGTTGTTGTTTTTTAATTCCAGGTTATTGAAAGCCATTGCTAATTAGATATTTTCTAAATTATATCACATGGTGGATCAAACTCTGACATAACTTATGAAAGTGACCAACATTATTAGAGACAAGGAAACAGAAGCAGGGCTACAGAGTAGGGCTGAACGATTATGGAAAATAATCTAATTGCGATTTTTTGCCCCAATATTGCGATTGCGATGCGATATGCGATTATTTTTTAAGGTCTTTGTCTTCTGTATTTTTAAACAAAGACAAGCAATACATCATATAGTATGGCCAATACTATATTACATTAATTTTAAACTGTTCTTTCCTGGAAGACAGACCTCTGTTATGATGACATGAGGTGATGCATGAATTGATGACTGACATTTTTATTTAACTTCTTCAATCACAACAGTATATTTGAACATACACAATAGTTTATTTTTAGCTTACAAACATCTGAGCATAAAGTGCTGACAAGGAACCCTGGTGTAAACATTAAAATGAAAGTCAGTACAATGTGCAGATTGCAGAAATATACATAAAAAAAATCAGTGGCTTTACCACACTCAGTTTTTCGACATCTGTGAACTACTAGACAGTCATTCAATTAAAAAATAATATTAAATAAATAAAACTATCCATCCATCCATCCATTTTCATCCGCTTTGTCCGGGGCCGGGTCGCGGGGGCAGCAGCCTAAGCAAAGAGGCCCAGACCTCCCTCTCCCCAGCCACCTCCTCCAGCTTATCCGGGGGAATACCAAGGCGTTCCCAGGCCAGCCGAGAGATATAATCTCTCCAGCGTGTCCTGGGTCTGCCCGGGGGCCTCCTCCCGGTGGGACATGCCTGGAACACCTCACCCAGGAGGCGCCCAGGGGGCATCCTTGTCAGATGCCCGAACCACCTCAGCTGGCTCCTTTCGATGTGGAGCAGCAGCTGCTCTACTCTGAGCCCCTCCCGGATGGCCGAACTTCTCACCCTATCTCTAAGGGAGAGGCCAGCCACCCTTCGGAGGAAGCTCATTTCTGCCGCTTGTATCCGCGATCTCGTTCTTTCGGTCACTACCCACAGCTCGTGGCCATAGGTGAGGGTAGGGACGTAGATCGACCGGTAAATTGACCGGTAAATAAAACTAATAAATAAAAAATACACACATCTTACTGATCTCTGCAGTCAGTAACATTACACATAAAGTGCAAACATAATAGCAATTGTATAAACACACACACAAACACGCCTTTAAAGTTTAAAGGCGTGAAATTGGACGGTCTAGTTCTGATTAGCGTCACCGCTGTCTCGGTGGAGTTTAATAAACTCGGCCGTCTGCTTCTTGCTATCTAAAATATAACCAGACACTGGTGTAAATTCTCGACTGTCTCATACTTCTGTTTAATAAGTTTTCTGTTTGACGTTTAGTCAGCTGTGTGAAAACCAAGGAGGAACCCACCCGGGGGATTAATAAAGTTTTATTTTATCTAATCTAATAACTTTAATCTCAGCCAAACCGATTTACTCACGAACAAACAAAACACTGAAAAAAGCCCAACAATAACATTTTTAGGTTGTCTAAGTGACTTATATATTACGTTTAACCCGAGCAGCGAAACTCCGCGGTGATCTGAAAATGATGTGCCGGGAGTTGTGCCGTTCTCGGCCGCATCAGTAACCCTCGAGCTCCCGGCTAGCTGTCGAGCTGGTGGGTAGCAGACGCCTCTGAAAACGTCGAAGCACTTTTGCAAATATGGGATATCTTGATAAACCGAGCAGATATTTGATGTTTACACAACTACTTTCTCGCCTGAAAATATGTTAAAAGTTTATTTTGTGACCCAGAAAGATTAGTATGAGTAATTTTAAAACTTAGTAGCGGCCGCCATTGCTGGAAACTGGAGTTTGGCTGGGCCGCGCTATGAATTCTGGGATATGGTAGTAATTTGGACAGCCTTCGGCGCGTCGCTGTGACGTAATCGGTCTACAAATGCGGCCTCAGGAGGATGCAGCCCATGAATTTGGACATGTCCAGAGTATAATCGCAGCCTTTGCGGTTAGAAAATTGCACTTGATCATGTCGCGATATTATCGCAAATGCGATATATCGTTCAGCCCTACTACAGAGTCAGAATACAAACAGACTAAAGAAGTCTCTCCAGAAAAAAAAGAACCACTGCCCAGTATTTACATCATACCCTGAAGTATACCTTGAAGAACCTGGAGAGGTTAATTCTCAAACATCTCACAACTCTGGTGAGTAAACTGCTGGATCCCCTGCTGGTCACTTACTATCCTAGTATTGGGGTGAATGATGCAGTCATGTACCTCCTGCACAGATCACTGTCACACCTGGAGAGTACTGGAAGCACTGTGAGATTCATGGTTTTTTTTTTCTCCCTTCCTAACGGCCACCTCCAGAAATTCTCTGATGATACAGTCATTGATGGATGTCTGAGGGGAACGATCTAGAGTATAGGAAAATCATCACCGACTTCATCATCTGGTGTGAATTCAACCAACCACCATCCATCGCACCAGTGAACATCCATAGTTTGGATATTGATGTGGTCGACACATACAAATTCCTGGGTGATCCAACATATCACCCTAATTTAATTTAGCCTTCTGTTTATTTTACTTTATACCTCGTGTATTTATATTTATTCAGTCGGATCTGTTTCCAGCCCTTTTTAAACTACTTTAAACCACTTTGATCTCTAATTTTCACTTGGTGAGGGATTATTATGTTCTTCCTAGTCTGAACTGCTCTCTTCACCTGAGCTGCTATCCTGTTCTGAGTCACTGTCTTCTTTGTTTCTTACAGTCACGTGCAAAATGTCCCTTTTTTCCACACTCCCAGCATGCAGCGCTAAAATTACTGTTTGGTGTGTATCTAAGTCTGCCTTTACCTCTTGCTCTTCCAATATGCATTCCTCTCCCTTTCTTTTGGATTATTCCTGCTCCAGCTTATTGTTTTTCTAAACATTTCTCATCAGGTGTTAATTTTACTTGTTTATTTCCCATTTTCAAAGATTTTGCTGGGCCGTCACTGGCACGCTTGACTTCAGAGTGGTTGCTGATACTCCCTTCTACTTCACTTCTAAAAAATGAAGCAGTATCAGTTTTATGAGATAAAACTCAACCGTTGTCCTTTGTCACCAGTACGTGAGCCTCAAGCAAAGAAAACAAAAAATGGAAGTAGTTCAGCAGCATATTGTGCTGTAAAATCAACTTACTTCCAGACAAATACACATAGACATTTGCGCCCTTCTACAATTTGTTACGAAGTAATTACGACTACCTCTAAAACCTAAGTCTAATTTGGTTCGTTACGGCGTAATTGCGGCTACTTCTAACCTATTTTACGCGTTTCATTAAACCTTTGCGGTGGTTTTATATACCAAAATAATGTTTCTCACCCTCAGATGTCTCACTGGTGGTTCGGATCATCAGACTGAATCCCACCGCCGTGGACCAGACTATAAACACCTGCCCGCACCCGAATTCACGTCCCGGGGCTTTCTTCCTCGTCTAAGAGGAAAACCTTTTGGTGGCAGTGGTTATTATTATATTCACATGCTTCCATCTTCCATCAGTGGTCAGTGACAACTCGTACTTTTCGACTCTCCTTCTTCTCCCTCCTCGCGCTCACAGAAACATAACAGGTATTGCAGTCCATTCTCCCTGCAGCACAGACTACACTGCCCATGAGGCTACTTTCTTCTGCAACACTCTGCCTATTGCCTTCATAATAAATTATTTTGAATAATAATTTTTAAAAATATTTCTTCAAGTCATTAGGCGGCCGCAAGTACAGGTGACATGGGGCGCGAGATTCAGACACAGGCATTAGAGCCTCTTAATGCGTGCTTTCTTTGGGTTTCCACTGGCGTGGAATTACCAAAAATAGAGAGGGCATAGCCTAATATATGAAACAGGGAAAGACCGCCGTGTAATCCATTTATTTCAATAAGGTAACTGTATTCTGAATACCACCTTTTAAAACGGTAACTGTAATGGAATACAGTTACTCATATTTTGTATCTTAAATATGTAACGCCCGTACAATTATTCCATTACGCCCCATCACTGCCGGCAGGGTGCAGGTGTTGAGTGGCCAGATGTTGTTCTTCCCATTCAACTGACTATTCAAAACTTGCTCTAGCTTGAAGTTGGCCTTTAGTGTTGTTCTGTCATGGTTGGCTGTGTGGCAGGCAGGCAGGAGTGGTGAACCCAAAATGCAGGACTCTTAGGAAACGAGGTTTAAACTGAAAATGCAGCTTTATTGCTGGAACAAAACTTCAACATAAAATAAAACTCACAAAAGCAAACAAAACTCTAACTGAGGTGCAGGAGGCCTGGAAGTCATGAACACACAGCAAGTTGAGGGTACGACAAGACAGGGAGCACAGGAAAACACAGGGCTTAAATACACAGGGGAGTAATTAGGAAATGGACAACAGGAGGGAGACACAGCTGGGAGAAATTAGGCTAACGAGACAGGAGAGAGGTAAAACTAAACACATTGACATGAGACATGAACTTTCAGAATAAAAACAGGAAACTAACAGACACAGAGAACCAGACAGGACACTGAACTTGGCAGGCAGACTCACGAGCAGACACAGTGACACCATGGACAGACAGAGGGAACACAGGCAGGCATGAAACAAACACACTAACACATAGCAAACCTAAACAAAAGACAAGGCAGAATAAACAAGAATATAGAAGAATATAAAGAAACACAAAACACCGAGTCCTCAGACTCAGGACCATGACATGTTCGCCACATCCCCACTGAATTGAAGGCTCTTAGCATTCTATGCATTCCATTGAGTCAACGGCTTTCATTTTCATTTTTCTCCTTGTGTGATTAAGTCTTACCTGTAGGCCATTCTGTGGATACAGTGATGTTAAGGATCTCTGCCTGTAAAATCTCCTCAAACACATGCATAGCAAAGTAGAATATTACCAAGCTCTCAGAGCTTCGCGATTAATAATCAATACTCTTTTGATGTATTT
Source organism: Diplotaxodon limnothrissa (assembly GCF_057381915.1). Classification (NCBI taxonomy): domain Eukaryota; kingdom Metazoa; phylum Chordata; class Actinopteri; order Cichliformes; family Cichlidae; genus Diplotaxodon; species Diplotaxodon limnothrissa. Next base: position 9,150,556 of record NC_140611.1, on the reverse strand, counting down.
GTTTCGCAACTACTTTCTTCTCCTTTCCCCGTTTGCTACTGATGAACTGATAACACTATCGGAGTTATTACTGTACAACTGTGACATTTAAGAAATCAAAATATTCATATTTTCATTCATTCTTGTGTGTGTGTGTGTGTGTGTGTGTGTGTGTGTGTGTGTGTGTGTGTGTGTGTGTGTGTGTGTGTGTGTGTACATGCGCACTCGCATATGCCTTAGAAGAATGAAAAAAGGTACTTCAAACTGTATGATGCAATTTACTTCATAATATCAACATGGCCCCTTAAGGCGAATTCATGACTTTAACATTTGGCTACACAAAGCTGCCCCCTGGTGAGTAAGGAGCCGGCTCGCGTTGTTCACTTCAAAGAGTTGGCTCTAAGAGCCATTTTTGTGCCATTTCGTTCGTGACCGACACGTCACTAATTTGTATTCAGCCAATCTTGATATCTGATCACTCAGATCACTGCAGCGTTGACCTGCCCCACACTAAGACTAGGGCCTCAACATAGTCAAAATGAACATACTGTCATGTCTTAATTTCCTTTTATTCATGTTGCCACTTCTCCCTCCTCTGTCTTGCTTTAAGAATATACACTCTGTGGTGTCTAAATTTATTTGGAATGGGAAAAGGCCATCAACATTGCTACAGTTTTACTACTGGTCATTCAAAATCAGGGTGCTTAGGGGGTTGTTACTACCAGAGATGGGCAGTAACGCGTTACTGTAATCCGATAACTTTTTTCAAGTAACGAGTAAAGTAAGGGATTACTATTGCAAAAACGGTAATTAGATTACCGTTACTTTCCCGTAGGAATGCTGCGTTACTGCGTTACTAAAACCGTGATTTTTTTGCGAGAATGTCTCATGACAGTGACGTAAGCGAGTGGACGTTCGTGACAACAGCTGTGTGCAGATCAATGGATAATATATCGAGTGTGGGAGAGAGTATGAGCATGCAGCGTTTAAAGCGTGGAAGTACTGACCTTACTTTAAGTTTGATTCCATAAAAAGTGACAAAAACATTAGTGTCCGTTGTGCGTGGGAAGAAAACTTCTTTTTACAGCGAAAAAAACCTCTAAACTTCCAAGCAAGCACCAAGTGCGCTACGACGTAATGGGAAACTCACAGAGAAACTCGCGGATTCTTCCACTGACCGCTGCGGCACACCTGCACCAGGGTAAACCTCCGCCTACCCTACTCCTGCTTTACAGGTGAAAATAGAGCAACAGGACCGCTGAGTCTCTGACTTTATTTATTTTCTGCTGTGTTTTACTTGCATCTATTTGAAAGAGTGAGTGTAAACACACAAAAATATTTTATGTGCTGGAATGTGCAGAAAATAGGTTTAAATATTAAACAAATTTCTTCCAGTCAGAGAATGTTGCATATAATTACATTTTTGCTTGATGCATAAAGTTAAAAGATTAAAACTAATAAAACAAGTTTTAAAAAGAGACTTTTCCATTTGATTACATTTTGTATGATGGATTATGTAGAAAAAGTAGAATTGGACTGAAAGATCTATCGCTTTATCACCTATTCAGGTTGTAAATCGTGTTTTTAAAAAGTAACTAAGTAATTAATTACTTTTGAAAATAAGTAATCAGTAAAGTAATGGGATTACTGTTTTGGGGAAGTAATCAGTAATTAGTTACTGATTACTTTTTTCAAGTAACATGACCAACACTGGTGAGGAGTAATCCGAAGCGAACACAGCAGCCGCCCTGCACAGCGCTACCCTTCCAGCGCGTCACACAGACCCGCCGTGTTCCCCCGCAGGAAACAAGCATCGAAGGCGTTTGGAAAGGGAGGGGGATAAGTGTGTGTGTGTGTCCATAGTTCGCCCTGCCAGGCTAAGTAAACAGTCTACCAGCCAACCCAGGTGGCCTTGTATGGAGTGGGAAGGAACAGACTAAACACAGTCGTTATCAGGGTGTTTTTGTTCGGCTCCAGCCTTGCAGCTGGCGCCAAAGGGGCTATCCGCATGAAGTGATGGTGCTTTTTACTTTAGTGCGAACAGCTCATATGAATTTCAAAGCAGTTCTACAGTCCAACACTGGTCTCTCAATCTCCTGTTGGAGAGCCGCGAGCTTCGCCATACTTGCGTTCTTTGATGTTGTCATTTCTTGTGCTCATGATGTTGGTTTTGATATCTGTTGAGAGGGAAACATGAAGATGAAACCAGAAGATGTCCTTAAGTTGTCATGTGATGTAAACTGTTTAGAACTCATACATATATACCAACAAGACAGTGTACATCACTGTCACAACAGCATTTGTTGTCATCCAAAGGTTTTATGGTTTTTCCTATAATACCTTGTGGCCACTCTCTAGTCAAAATGCCCTGACCGATTTTTTGTCCCAGTCCAGCTGACCAGGTGGTCAAGGTGCGGCCTCATGGTCTCTTGCTTCTACAGCCGAACAGAGCAGGCGGGCTAAAACTTTGTTATCGGTAAGCTGAAGAAATTAATCTCTAACGAGTTAAAATGCCATCCAAACTGATAATGTTCACAAAGTATAATTTTGTACTTGTCGTAGAGGACAGAGTGAAACCAGAAGGTTTACTGAGCTGTGGCTTCATGTAAATGCTGAGCATCCACTCGACGGCGGTAAGCTAAATGTGGCTAATCAGACACGTGATGTGCGGAGTGTGGGTACAGTTGTTGGGTGTCTCTGAAACGCACTGTTGATATGCTAGTTAGATCGTTAACCAAGTCATTAACATGTGAAAAGCTGTAAATGGTTAAAACAGCTGAAAATAAGTTTATGAGAGATAATTGTAAGCAGACTTTATGCTGCTTCCTGCTTAATTTTTTGATGTCAATCATTTGTTTTACAATACAGTGGAACCCCGACTTAGGAATACCCCATTTAACGAAAAATTCAAGTTACGACGGCACTTAACGGCAATATTTCTGCCCGTGTTATGGCAAAATGCCCGTGTAACAAAATCCACTGTCTCTGATTGGCTGAGCCCAGAATGCCTACAATGCCCACAATGCCTTCCAAATCATGTGACAACCCCCTTGGCTTTCGTACTTGAGCTTCGCTGTTCCACTTGAACGACGTATTGTTGTTGCAGTTAGCAATTAGCCTATAGCCTACCATTCACTCAAAAGGCGCGATGGGTGCTTCGACTTACGAAAATTTTCGACTTCTGAAAGACCCTCGGGAACGAATTAATTTCGTAAGTCGGGGTTCAACTGTACTCAGTATTGAATACTTGGAGGTAATTTTTAGTGTATTTCCACTTGTACTAGTAGGCCTATGATACAAGCGGGATTAAGCACATCTATTCTAATACTCCTATTCGTGGACTGAGTCCTTGTGTTTACATGTTATTGAAATTATTTGCACTTTGTTCGGTTTCTGATAAGCGTTTGTGTATTGCTCCAACAATGACTTTATATCTGATGGATCTAATGAATGTTTACCATGAAAAGTGAATTATATGGTGACTATAATTCCTGAATGTTTGAAGCCCTGTAGATCATCTTTAACATTGCTGCAGGTTACAACTTCAGGTCTCAAAGTCAAATGAACACTGCAGCATCACTGAGAGTTAAAAACTGTATAAATTATTTCACCTTTAATAAAATGGGTGTTCTGTTTTACAAAGTGTAACAATTACATTTAACATCCAGGTATTCATGAAAACAGAATTTAGTAAATTTAACAGAGTTAGAAATTAGCATTGAATTTACACATTACACTATACAATACACTATATTATGTTTATAAATAATGAGTTATGGAAAGTTCAAAAGAATTTTTCATTTAAAAAAACTATATATATATATATATATATATATAACTGAGAAAACAGAAGACACTGTGATGAATATTCACATGCTTGTCAGCATCAAAGAGAGACTTCTACTAATTGATTCATTCTACTAAATTATTTTTATGTGAATATACAATAGTAAATAATAATCTATGACAATATAGAAGGGAAAATGTGAAATGCAGGCATATGAGATGTTTAGAATTTAAACATTACCAGAAACAGTTTAAGAAATTGTTTGTCTTTGTTTTATGACCATTATGTTGTCATCAATAGAAGAACAGAAATCAACATTTACATAAATGTCATGACATTTCTATAAATTTGATCTCTTTTCCTCTGTCTAGTATGTAAAATCGGAGAAAAGGTACTCCATTGTCTAGTTTGCATTACAATTTAAAATTATATGCCATACATTTGATAATAGGGCAGTAATACCAGTGTTATTAAACTTGACAACAATATTTTGATATGTTTGAAAATTTCATTCATTTTGAGTCCATATATGATTGGATTTAAAAGAGGATGGAATACAATTGACTGAAACGTCAATGTCAAACGAAGAGTTTTGGATAGATCAGAATCCAGTCGAACTATAATTATATCAAAGAAAATAAAACAGGAAAAGTTGGTTAACACCAGCAGGTGGGGTAAACATGTCTTTACAGCTTTTTTCCTCACTTCTCTACAACAATGGTAAGATATTCTAAGAATCCTGATGTATGTAAAAAGTATGAAAAGCAAAGGTAGAAGGGCAATGCTTATCAACATGACCACACCATATATAGATATTGCGACCGAGGGCACACACTGAAGCTTGTAAAGTGAATTATTACAAAAAATTCCTGTCAGAGAAAAGCTACAGAGTTTGACATTCGAATACAACACACCCATCACTGAGGTTTCAAAAGCAGGTATAAGCCAAGCTAAAATCAGACATACATAAATAGTTATTCTATTCATAATAACTGGATATTGCAGGGGTTTACATATAGACACATACCTGTCATATGCCATTGCTGCCAACAGTAAAAAGTCTGAACCAACCGAGGTGTAATATGATAAACCTTGGAAAAGACAGAGTGGATATGATATCATCTGTTTTTCAGACAAAACATCAGATAAGAGCTTTGGATAGATAATCATGCTGTAAAGAACAGAGTTGATTAACAAAGCTGCAATAAAAATGTACATTGGCTCGTGAAGGTTTTTGTGAGTCCAGATAAGGAAAACTATAGTGGAATTAAAGCAGAGTATCAGAATATAAAGTGTAAATATGATCACAAAATAAAGATATCTGTATTTGTGCAATTCTGCAAACCCACCTAGAGTTAGCAATGTTACATTTAATTCAATATCCATTTAATGAACAAAAATGTTATTTACTATACAACTAGATGACATAAATGGTATTCATTAAAAATCAAATGAAAAGACAAGTCTTAATGTATTGTAGTAATGCTTTTCCAGCACCGAACTAAGAAGTAATTGGCTCTGTGGCTTTGTTTTATCAGACAATTTCCCATTCTCAATGGGACTCATTAAGTTCTTCAAGAACATGTAAACAACTTCACCAAACTTTATCAGTTGATATTTTTGTCTGTGTGATCTATCATCGTACAGCATACCTCATAGAGAGGTGAGTAGACTTAGTAGTGTAGATAAAATAATAATAAAATATCATTATTATTATTATTATTTGTGTATAACTTTCTATAACCAAAGTGCTTGCTGGTACAGGAGAAGCACTTCTAGTATATATTCTGAGCCCAGGCCATGAAGGACAGGTAATTAGTAAAATCTTAAAATCAATTCTAATGCAATATGTAAATTTTTCTTAGTCTTTAGAAGATGTCTAGCTGCTGTATTTTGCACGATTTACAGTCAATTTAATGCTTTCTGAATGATACCTGTTAGAAGACCATTACATTACTGTATTTTTTGGATTATAAAGGTGCACTTTAAACCCTTGATTATGTTGAATGATGAATTGAAGGCAAAAAAATACTGAATGCAATTCTAACAAGCTTGAAAGTCAATATGTGTTCAACACAGCTTAAACTCTTTTGAGCAAATTTTACTGAATGTCTTTAAATAGTCTTCAGGAATAGTTCTCCAGGCTTCTTGAAGGGTATCCTAAACCATTAATGTTGAGGTCCTGGTGCTGTAGACATCAGTCCATAACTGACAGTGTTCTGCAGTGTTGTTGTTTTTTTCGTTGTTGTTGTTTTTTAATTCCAGGTTATTGAAAGCCATTGCTAATTAGATATTTTCTAAATTATATCACATGGTGGATCAAACTCTGACATAACTTATGAAAGTGACCAACATTATTAGAGACAAGGAAACAGAAGCAGGGCTACAGAGTAGGGCTGAACGATTATGGAAAATAATCTAATTGCGATTTTTTGCCCCAATATTGCGATTGCGATGCGATATGCGATTATTTTTTAAGGTCTTTGTCTTCTGTATTTTAAACAAAGACAAGCAATACATCATATAGTATGGCCAATACTATATTACATTAATTTTAAACTGTTCTTTCCTGGAAGACAGACCTCTGTTATGATGACATGAGGTGATGCATGAATTGATGACTGACATTTTTATTTAACTTCTTCAATCACAACAGTATATTTGAACATACACAATAGTTTATTTTTAGCTTACAAACATCTGAGCATAAAGTGCTGACAAGGAACCCTGGTGTAAACATTAAAATGAAAGTCAGTACAATGTGCAGATTGCAGAAATATACATAAAAAAAATCAGTGGCTTTACCACACTCAGTTTTTCGACATCTGTGAACTACTAGACAGTCATTCAATTAAAAAATAATATTAAATAAATAAAACTATCCATCCATCCATCCATTTTCATCCGCTTTGTCCGGGGCCGGGTCGCGGGGGCAGCAGCCTAAGCAAAGAGGCCCAGACCTCCCTCTCCCCAGCCACCTCCTCCAGCTTATCCGGGGGAATACCAAGGCGTTCCCAGGCCAGCCGAGAGATATAATCTCTCCAGCGTGTCCTGGGTCTGCCCGGGGGCCTCCTCCCGGTGGGACATGCCTGGAACACCTCACCCAGGAGGCGCCCAGGGGGCATCCTTGTCAGATGCCCGAACCACCTCAGCTGGCTCCTTTCGATGTGGAGCAGCAGCTGCTCTACTCTGAGCCCCTCCCGGATGGCCGAACTTCTCACCCTATCTCTAAGGGAGAGGCCAGCCACCCTTCGGAGGAAGCTCATTTCTGCCGCTTGTATCCGCGATCTCGTTCTTTCGGTCACTACCCACAGCTCGTGGCCATAGGTGAGGGTAGGGACGTAGATCGACCGGTAAATTGACCGGTAAATAAAACTAATAAATAAAAAATACACACATCTTACTGATCTCTGCAGTCAGTAACATTACACATAAAGTGCAAACATAATAGCAATTGTATAAACACACACACAAACACGCCTTTAAAGTTTAAAGGCGTGAAATTGGACGGTCTAGTTCTGATTAGCGTCACCGCTGTCTCCGTGGAGTTTAATAAACTCGGCCGTCTGCTTCTTGCTATCTAAAATATAACCAGACACTGGTGTAAATTCTCGACTGTCTCATACTTCTGTTTAATAAGTTTTCTGTTTGACGTTTAGTCAGCTGTGTGAAAACCAAGGAGGAACCCACCCGGGGGATTAATAAAGTTTTATTTTATCTAATCTAATAACTTTAATCTCAGCCAAACCGATTTACTCACGAACAAACAAAACACTGAAAAAAGCCCAACAATAACATTTTTAGGTTGTCTAAGTGACTTATATATTACGTTTAACCCGAGCAGCGAAACTCCGCGGTGATCTGAAAATGATGTGCCGGGAGTTGTGCCGTTCTCGGCCGCATCAGTAACCCTCGAGCTCCCGGCTAGCTGTCGAGCTGGTGGGTAGCAGACGCCTCTGAAAACGTCGAAGCACTTTTGCAAATATGGGATATCTTGATAAACCGAGCAGATATTTGATGTTTACACAACTACTTTCTCGCCTGAAAATATGTTAAAAGTTTATTTTGTGACCCAGAAAGATTAGTATGAGTAATTTTAAAACTTAGTAGCGGCCGCCATTGCTGGAAACTGGAGTTTGGCTGGGCCGCGCTATGAATTCTGGGATATGGTAGTAATTTGGACAGCCTTCGGCGCGTCGCTGTGACGTAATCGGTCTACAAATGCGGCCTCAGGAGGATGCAGCCCATGAATTTGGACATGTCCAGAGTATAATCGCAGCCTTTGCGGTTAGAAAATTGCACTTGATCATGTCGCGATATTATCGCAAATGCGATATATCGTTCAGCCCTACTACAGAGTCAGAATACAAACAGACTAAAGAAGTCTCTCCAGAAAAAAAAGAACCACTGCCCAGTATTTACATCATACCCTGAAGTATACCTTGAAGAACCTGGAGAGGTTAATTCTCAAACATCTCACAACTCTGGTGAGTAAACTGCTGGATCCCCTGCTGGTCACTTACTATCCTAGTATTGGGGTGAATGATGCAGTCATGTACCTCCTGCACAGATCACTGTCACACCTGGAGAGTACTGGAAGCACTGTGAGATTCATGTTTTTTTTTTCTCCCTTCCTAACGGCCACCTCCAGAAATTCTCTGATGATACAGTCATTGATGGATGTCTGAGGGGAACGATCTAGAATATAGGAAAATCATCACCGACTTCATCATCTGGTGTGAATTCAACCAACCACCATCCATCGCACCAGTGAACATCCATAGTTTGGATATTGATGTGGTCGACACATACAAATTCCTGGGTGATCCAACATATCACCCTAATTTAATTTAGCCTTCTGTTTATTTTACTTTATACCTCGTGTATTTATATTTATTCAGTCGGATCTGTTTCCAGCCCTTTTTAAACTACTTTAAACCACTTTGATCTCTAATTTTCACTTGGTGAGGGATTATTATGTTCTTCCTAGTCTGAACTGCTCTCTTCACCTGAGCTGCTATCCTGTTCTGAGTCACTGTCTTCTTTGTTTCTTACAGTCACGTGCAAAATGTCCCTTTTTTCCACACTCCCAGCATGCAGCGCTAAAATTACTGTTTGGTGTGTATCTAAGTCTGCCTTTACCTCTTGCTCTTCCAATATGCATTCCTCTCCCTTTCTTTTGGATTATTCCTGCTCCAGCTTATTGTTTTTCTAAACATTTCTCATCAGGTGTTAATTTTACTTGTTTATTTCCCATTTTCAAAGATTTTGCTGGGCCGTCACTGGCACGCTTGACTTCAGAGTGGTTGCTGATACTCCCTTCTACTTCACTTCTAAAAAATGAAGCGGTATCAGTTTTATGAGATAAAACTCAACCGTTGTCCTTTGTCACCAGTACGTGAGCCTCAAGCAAAGAAAACAAAAAATGGAAGTAGTTCAGCAGCATATTGTGCTGTAAAATCAACTTACTTCCAGACAAATACACATAGACATTTGCGCCCTTCTACAATTTGTTACGAAGTAATTACGACTACCTCTAAAACCTAAGTCTAATTTGGTTCGTTACGGCGTAATTGCGGCTACTTCTAACCTATTTTACGCGTTTCATTAAACCTTTGCGGTGGTTTTATATACCAAAATAATGTTTCTCACCCTCAGATGTCTCACTGGTGGTTCGGATCGTCAGACTGAATCCCACCGCCGTGGACCAGACTATAAACACCTGCCCGCACCCGAATTCACGTCCCGGGGCTTTCTTCCTCGTCTAAGAGGAAAACCTTTTGGTGGCAGTGGTTATTATTATATTCACATGCTTCCATCTTCCATCAGTGGTCAGTGACAACTCGTACTTTTCGACTCTCCTTCTTCTCCCTCCTCGCGCTCACAGAAACATAACAGGTATTGCAGTCCATTCTCCCTGCAGCACAGACTACACTGCCCATGAGGCTACTTTCTTCTGCAACACTCTGCCTATTGCCTTCATAATAAATTATTTTGAATAATAATTTTTAAAAATATTTCTTCAAGTCATTAGGCGGCCGCAAGTACAGGTGACATGGGGCGCGAGATTCAGACACAGGCATTAGAGCCTCTTAATGCGTGCTTTCTTTGGGTTTCCACTGGCGTGGAATTACCAAAAATAGAGAGGGCATAGCCTAATATATGAAACAGGGAAAGACCGCCGTGTAATCCATTTATTTCAATAAGGTAACTGTATTCTGAATACCACCTTTTAAAACGGTAACTGTAATGGAATACAGTTACTCATATTTTGTATCTTAAATATGTAACGCCCGTACAATTATTCCATTACGCCCCATCACTGCCGGCAGGGTGCAGGTGTTGAGTGGCCAGATGTTGTTCTTCCCATTCAACTGACTATTCAAAACTTGCTCTAGCTTGAAGTTGGCCTTTAGTGTTGTTCTGTCATGGTTGGCTGTGTGGCAGGCAGGCAGGAGTGGTGAACCCAAAATGCAGGACTCTTAGGAAACGAGGTTTAAACTGAAAATGCGGCTTTATTGCTGGAACAAAACTTCAACATAAAATAAAACTCACAAAAGCAAACAAAACTCTAACTGAGGTGCAGGAGGCCTGGAAGTCATGAACACACAGCAAGTTGAGGGTACGACAAGACAGGGAGCACAGGAAAACACAGGGCTTAAATACACAGGGGAGTAATTAGGAAATGGACAACAGGAGGGAGACACAGCTGGGAGAAATTAGGCTAACGAGACAGGAGAGAGGTAAAACTAAACACATTGACATGAGACATGAACTTTCAGAATAAAACAGGAAACTAACAGACACAGAGAACCAGACAGGACACTGAACTTGGCAGGCAGACTCACGAGCAGACACAGTGACACCATGGACAGACAGAGGGAACACAGGCAGGCATGAAACAAACACACTAACACATAGCAAACCTAAACAAAAGACAAGGCAGAATAAACAAGAATATAGAAGAATATAAAGAAACACAAAACACCGAGTCCTCAGACTCAGGACCATGACATGTTCGCCACATCCCCACTGAATTGAAGGCTCTTAGCATTCTATGCATTCCATTGAGTCAACGGCTTTCATTTTCATTTTTCTCCTTGTGTGATTAAGTCTTACCTGTAGGCCATTCTGTGGATACAGTGATGTTAAGGATCTCTGCCTGTAAAATCTCCTCAAACACATGCATAGCAAAGTAGAATATTACCAAGCTCTCAGAGCTTCGCGATTAATAATCAATACTCTTTTGATGTATTTGTTTCGCAACTACTTTCTTCTCCTTTCCCCGTTTGCTACTGATGAACTGATAACACTATCGGAGTTATTACTGTACAACTGTGACATTTAAGAAATCAAAATATTCATATTTTCATTCATTCTTGTGTGTGTGTGTGTGTGTGTGTGTGTGTGTGTGTGTGTGTGTGTGTGTGTGTGTGTGTGTGTGTGTGTGTGTACATGCGCACTCGCATATGCCTTAGAAGAATGAAAAAAGGTACTTCAAACTGTATGATGCAATTTACTTCATAATATCAACATGGCCCCTTAAGGCGAATTCATGACTTTAACATTTGGCTACACAAAGCTGCCCCCTGGTGAGTAAGGAGCCGGCTCGCGTTGTTCACTTCAAAGAGTTGGCTCTAAGAGCCATTTTTGTGCCATTTCGTTCGTGACCGACACGTCACTAATTTGTATTCAGCCAATCTTGATATCTGATCACTCAGATCACTGCAGCGTTGACCTGCCCCACACTAAGACTAGGGCCTCAACATAGTCAAAATGAACATACTGTCATGTCTTAATTTCCTTTTATTCATGTTGCCACTTCTCCCTCCTCTGTCTTGCTTTAAGAATATACACTCTGTGGTGTCTAAATTTATTTGGAATGGGAAAAGGCCATCAACATTGCTACAGTTTTACTACTGGTCATTCAAAATCAGGGTGCTTAGGGGGTTGTTACTACCAGAGATGGGCAGTAACGCGTTACTGTAATCCGATAACTTTTTTCAAGTAACGAGTAAAGTAAGGGATTACTATTGCAAAAACGGTAATTAGATTACCGTTACTTTCCCGTAGGAATGCTGCGTTACTGCGTTACTAAAACCGTGATTTTTTTGCGAGAATGTCTCATGACAGTGACGTAAGCGAGTGGACGTTCGTGACAACAGCTGTGTGCAGATCAATGGATAATATATCGAGTGTGGGAGAGAGTATGAGCATGCAGCGTTTAAAGCGTGGAAGTACTGACCTTACTTTAAGTTTGATTCCATAAAAAGTGACAAAAACATTAGTGTCCGTTGTGCGTGGGAAGAAAACTTCTTTTTACAGCGAAAAAAACCTCTAAACTTCCAAGCAAGCACCAAGTGCGCTACGACGTAATGGGAAACTCACAGAGAAACTCGCGGATTCTTCCACTGACCGCTGCGGCACACCTGCACCAGGGTAAACCTCCGCCTACCCTGCTCCTGCTTTACAGGTGAAAATAGAGCAACAGGACCGCTGAGTCTCTGACTTTATTTATTTTCTGCTGTGTTTTACTTGCATCTATTTGAAAGAGTGAGTGTAAACACACAAAAATATTTTATGTGCTGGAATGTGCAGAAAATAGGTTTAAATATTAAACAAATTTCTTCCAGTCAGAGAATGTTGCATATAATTAAATTTTTGCTTGATGCATAAAGTTAAAAGATTAAAACTAATAAAACAAGTTTTAAAAAGAGACTTTTCCATTTGATTACATTTTGTATGATGGATTATGTAGAAAAAGTAGAATTGGACTGAAAGATCTATCGCTTTATCACCTATTCAGGTTGTAAATCGTGTTTTTAAAAAGTAACTAAGTAATTAATTACTTTTGAAAATAAGTAATCAGTAAAGTAATGGGATTACTGTTTTGGGGAAGTAATCAGTAATTAGTTACTGATTACTTTTTTCAAGTAACATGACCAACACTGGTGAGGAGTAATCCGAAGCGAACACAGCAGCCGCCCTGCACAGCGCTACCCTTCCAGCGCGTCACACAGACCCGCCGTGTTCCCCCGCAGGAAACAAGCATCGAAGGCGTTTGGAAAGGGAGGGGGATAAGTGTGTGTGTGTGCGTGTCCATAGTTCGCCCTGCCAGGCTAAGTAAACAGTCTACCGGCCAACCCAGGTGGCCTTGTATGGAGTGGGAAGGAACAGACTAAACACAGTCGTTATCAGGGTGTTTTTGTTCGGCTCCAGCCTTGCAGCTGGCGCCAAAGGGGCTATCCGCATGAAGTGATGGTGCTTTTTACTTTAGTGCGAACAGCTCATATGAATTTCAAAGCAGTTCTACAGTCCAACACTGGTCTCTCAATCTCCTGTTGGAGAGCCGCGAGCTTCGCCATACTTGCGTTCTTTGATGTTGTCATTTCTTGTGCTCATGATGTTGGTTTTGATATCTGTTGAGAGGGAAACATGAAGATGAAACCAGAAGATGTCCTTAAGTTGTCATGTGATGTAAACTGTTTAGAACTCATACATATATACCAACAAGACAGTGTACATCACTGTCACAACAGCATTTGTTGTCATCCAAAGGTTTTATGGTTTTTCCTATAATACCTTGTGGCCACTCTCTAGTCAAAATGCCCTGACCGATTTTTTGTCCCAGTCCAGCTGACCAGGTGGTCAAGGTGCGGCCTCATGGTCTCTTGCTTCTACAGCCGAACAGAGCAGGCGGGCTAAAACTTTGTTATCGGTAAGCTGAAGAAATTAATCTCTAACGAGTTAAAATGCCATCCAAGCTGATAATGTTCACAAAGTATAATTTTGTACTTGTCGTAGAGGACAGAGTGAAACCAGAAGGTTTACTGAGCTGTGGCTTCATGTAAATGCTGAGCATCCACTCGACGGCGGTAAGCTAAATGTGGCTAATCAGACACGTGATGTGCGGAGTGTGGGTACAGTTGTTGGGTGTCTCTGAAACGCACTGTTGATATGCTAGTTAGATCGTTAACCAAGTCATTAACATGTGAAAAGCTGTAAATGGTTAAAACAGCTGAAAATAAGTTTATGAGAGATAATTGTAAGCAGACTTTATGCTGCTTCCTGCTTAATTTTTTGATGTCAATCATTTGTTTTACAATACAGTGGAACCCCGACTTAGGAATACCCCATTTAACGAAAAATTCAAGTTACGACGGCACTTAACGGCAATATTTCTGCCCGTGTTATGGCAAAATGCCCGTGTAACAAAATCCACTGTCTCTGATTGGCTGAGCCCAGAATGCCTACAATGCCCACAATGCCTTCCAAATCATGTGACAACCCCCTTGGCTTTCGTACTTGAGCTTCGCTGTTCCACTTGAACGACGTATTGTTGTTGCAGTTAGCAATTAGCCTATAGCCTACCATTCACTCAAAAGGCGCGATGGGTGCTTCGACTTACGAAAATTTTCGACTTCTGAAAGACCCTCGGGAACGAATTAATTTCGTAAGTCGGGGTTCAACTGTACTCAGTATTGAATACTTGGAGGTAATTTTTAGTGTATTTCCACTTGTACTAGTAGGCCTATGATACAAGCGGGATTAAGCACATCTATTCTAATACTCCTATTCGTGGACTGAGTCCTTGTGTTTACATGTTATTGAAATTATTTGCACTTTGTTCGGTTTCTGATAAGCGTTTGTGTATTGCTCCAACAATGACTTTATATCTGATGGATCTAATGAATGTTTACCATGAAAAGTGAATTATATGGTGACTATAATTCCTGAATGTTTGAAGCCCTGTAGATCATCTTTAACATTGCTGCAGGTTACAACTTCAGGTCTCAAAGTCAAATGAACACTGCAGCATCACTGAGAGTTAAAAACTGTATAAATTATTTCACCTTTAATAAAATGGGTGTTCTGTTTTACAAAGTGTAACAATTACATTTAACATCCAGGTATTCATGAAAACAGAATTTAGTAAATTTAACAGAGTTAGAAATTAGCATTGAATTTACACATTACACTATACAATACACTATATTATGTTTATAAATAATGAGTTATGGAAAGTTCAAAAGAATTTTTCATTTAAAAAAACTATATATATATATATATATATATATAACTGAGAAAACAGAAGACACTGTGATGAATATTCACATGCTTGTCAGCATCAAAGAGAGACTTCTACTAATTGATTCATTCTACTAAATTATTTTTATGTGAATATACAATAGTAAATAATAATCTATGACAATATAGAAGGGAAAATGTGAAATGCAGGCATATGAGATGTTTAGAATTTAAACATTACCAGAAACAGTTTAAGAAATTGTTTGTCTTTGTTTTATGACCATTATGTTGTCATCAATAGAAGAACAGAAATCAACATTTACATAAATGTCATGACATTTCTATAAATTTGATCTCTTTTCCTCTGTCTAGTATGTAAAATCGGAGAAAAGGTACTCCATTGTCTAGTTTGCATTACAATTTAAAATTATATGCCATACATTTGATAATAGGGCAGTAATACCAGTGTTATTAAACTTGACAACAATATTTTGATATGTTTGAAAATTTCATTCATTTTGAGTCCATATATGATTGGATTTAAAAGAGGATGGAATACAATTGACTGAAACGTCAATGTCAAACGAAGAGTTTTGGATAGATCAGAATCCAGTCGAACTATAATTATATCAAAGAAAATAAAACAGGAAAAGTTGGTTAACACCAGCAGGTGGGGTAAACATGTCTTTACAGCTTTTTTCCTCACTTCTCTACAACAATGGTAAGATATTCTAAGAATCCTGATGTATGTAAAAAGTATGAAAAGCAAAGGTAGAAGGGCAATGCTTATCAACATGACCACACCATATATAGATATTGCGACCGAGGGCACACACTGAAGCTTGTAAAGTGAATTATTACAAAAAATTCCTGTCAGAGAAAAGCTACAGAGTTTGACATTCGAATACAACACACCCATCACTGAGGTTTCAAAAGCAGGTATAAGCCAAGCTAAAATCAGACATACATAAATAGTTATTCTATTCATAATAACTGGATATTGCAGGGGTTTACATATAGACACATACCTGTCATATGCCATTGCTGCCAACAGTAAAAAGTCTGAACCAACCGAGGTGTAATATGATAAACCTTGGAAAAGACAGAGTGGATATGATATCATCTGTTTTTCAGACAAAACATCAGATAAGAGCTTTGGATAGATAATCATGCTGTAAAGAACAGAGTTGATTAACAAAGCTGCAATAAAAATGTACATTGGCTCGTGAAGGTTTTTGTGAGTCCAGATAAGGAAAACTATAGTGGAATTAAAGCAGAGTATCAGAATATAAAGTGTAAATATGATCACAAAATAAAGATATCTGTATTTGTGCAATTCTGCAAACCCACCTAGAGTTAGCAATGTTACATTTAATTCAATATCCATTTAATGAACAAAAATGTTATTTACTATACAACTAGATGACATAAATGGTATTCATTAAAAATCAAATGAAAAGACAAGTCTTAATGTATTGTAGTAATGCTTTTCCAGCACCGAACTAAGAAGTAATTGGCTCTGTGGCTTTGTTTTATCAGACAATTTCCCATTCTCAATGGGACTCATTAAGTTCTTCAAGAACATGTAAACAATTTCACCAAACTTTATCAGTTGATATTTTTGTCTGTGTGATCTATCATCGTACAGCATACCTCATAGAGAGGTGAGTAGACTTAGTAGTGTAGATAAAATAATAATAAAATATCATTATTATTATTATTATTTGTGTATAACTTTCTATAACCAAAGTGCTTGCTGGTACAGGAGAAGCACTTCTAGTATATATTCTGAGCCCAGGCCATGAAGGACAGGTAATTAGTAAAATCTTAAAATCAATTCTAATGCAATATGTAAATTTTTCTTAGTCTTTAGAAGATGTCTAGCTGCTGTATTTTGCACGATCTACAGTCAATTTAATGCTTTCTGAATGATACCTGTTAGAAGACCATTACATTACTGTATTTTTTGGATTATAAAGGTGCACTTTAAACCCTTGATTATGTTGAATGATGAATTGAAGGCAAAAAAATACTGAATGCAATTCTAACAAGCTTGAAAGTCAATATGTGTTCAACACAGCTTAAACTCTTTTGAGCAAATTTTACTGAATGTCTTTAAATAGTCTTCAGGAATAGTTCTCCAGGCTTCTTGAAGGGTATCCTAAACCATTAATGTTGAGGTCCTGGTGCTGTAGACATCAGTCCATAACTGACAGTGTTCTGCAGTGTTGTTGTTTTTTTCGTTGTTGTTGTTTTTTAATTCCAGGTTATTGAAAGCCATTGCTAATTAGATATTTTCTAAATTATATCACATGGTGGATCAAACTCTGACATAACTTATGAAAGTGACCAACATTATTAGAGACAAGGAAACAGAAGCAGGGCTACAGAGTAGGGCTGAACGATTATGGAAAATAATCTAATTGCGATTTTTTGCCCCAATATTGCGATTGCGATGCGATATGCGATTATTTTTTAAGGTCTTTGTCTTCTGTATTTTAAACAAAGACAAGCAATACATCATATAGTATGGCCAATACTATATTACATTAATTTTAAACTGTTCTTTCCTGGAAGACAGACCTCTGTTATGATGACATGAGGTGATGCATGAATTGATGACTGACATTTTTATTTAACTTCTTCAATCACAACAGTATATTTGAACATACACAATAGTTTATTTTTAGCTTACAAACATCTGAGCATAAAGTGCTGACAAGGAACCCTGGTGTAAACATTAAAATGAAAGTCAGTACAATGTGCAGATTGCAGAAATATACATAAAAAAAATCAGTGGCTTTACCACACTCAGTTTTTCGACATCTGTGAACTACTAGACAGTCATTCAATTAAAAAATAATATTAAATAAATAAAACTATCCATCCATCCATCCATTTTCATCCGCTTTGTCCGGGGCCGGGTCGCGGGGGCAGCAGCCTAAGCAAAGAGGCCCAGACCTCCCTCTCCCCAGCCACCTCCTCCAGCTTATCCGGGGGAATACCAAGGCGTTCCCAGGCCAGCCGAGAGATATAATCTCTCCAGCGTGTCCTGGGTCTGCCCGGGGGCCTCCTCCCGGTGGGACATGCCTGGAACACCTCACCCAGGAGGCGCCCAGGGGGCATCCTTGTCAGATGCCCGAACCACCTCAGCTGGCTCCTTTCGATGTGGAGCAGCAGCTGCTCTACTCTGAGCCCCTCCCGGATGGCCGAACTTCTCACCCTATCTCTAAGGGAGAGGCCAGCCACCCTTCGGAGGAAGCTCATTTCTGCCGCTTGTATCCGCGATCTCGTTCTTTCGGTCACTACCCACAGCTCGTGGCCATAGGTGAGGGTAGGGACGTAGATCGACCGGTAAATTGACCGGTAAATAAAACTAATAAATAAAAAATACACACATCTTACTGATCTCTGCAGTCAGTAACATTACACATAAAGTGCAAACATAATAGCAATTGTATAAACACACACACAAACACGCCTTTAAAGTTTAAAGGCGTGAAATTGGACGGTCTAGTTCTGATTAGCGTCACCGCTGTCTCGGTGGAGTTTAATAAACTCGGCCGTCTGCTTCTTGCTATCTAAAATATAACCAGACACTGGTGTAAATTCTCGACTGTCTCATACTTCTGTTTAATAAGTTTTCTGTTTGACGTTTAGTCAGCTGTGTGAAAACCAAGGAGGAACCCACCCGGGGGATTAATAAAGTTTTATTTTATCTAATCTAATAACTTTAATCTCAGCCAAACCGATTTACTCACGAACAAACAAAACACTGAAAAAAGCCCAACAATAACATTTTTAGGTTGTCTAAGTGACTTATATATTACGTTTAACCCGAGCAGCGAAACTCCGCGGTGATCTGAAAATGATGTGCCGGGAGTTGTGCCGTTCTCGGCCGCATCAGTAACCCTCGAGCTCCCGGCTAGCTGTCGAGCTGGTGGGTAGCAGACGCCTCTGAAAACGTCGAAGCACTTTTGCAAATATGGGATATCTTGATAAACCGAGCAGATATTTGATGTTTACACAACTACTTTCTCGCCTGAAAATATGTTAAAAGTTTATTTTGTGACCCAGAAAGATTAGTATGAGTAATTTTAAAACTTAGTAGCGGCCGCCATTGCTGGAAACTGGAGTTTGGCTGGGCCGCGCTATGAATTCTGGGATATGGTAGTAATTTGGACAGCCTTCGGCGCGTCGCTGTGACGTAATCGGTCTACAAATGCGGCCTCAGGAGGATGCAGCCCATGAATTTGGACATGTCCAGAGTATAATCGCAGCCTTTGCGGTTAGAAAATTGCACTTGATCATGTCGCGATATTATCGCAAATGCGATATATCGTTCAGCCCTACTACAGAGTCAGAATACAAACAGACTAAAGAAGTCTCTCCAGAAAAAAAAGAACCACTGCCCAGTATTTACATCATACCCTGAAGTATACCTTGAAGAACCTGGAGAGGTTAATTCTCAAACATCTCACAACTCTGGTGAGTAAACTGCTGGATCCCCTGCTGGTCACTTACTATCCTAGTATTGGGGTGAATGATGCAGTCATGTACCTCCTGCACAGATCACTGTCACACCTGGAGAGTACTGGAAGCACTGTGAGATTCATGTTTTTTTTTTCTCCCTTCCTAACGGCCACCTCCAGAAATTCTCTGATGATACAGTCATTGATGGATGTCTGAGGGGAACGATCTAGAGTATAGGAAAATCATCACCGACTTCATCATCTGGTGTGAATTCAACCAACCACCATCCATCGCACCAGTGAACATCCATAGTTTGGATATTGATGTGGTCGACACATACAAATTCCTGGGTGATCCAACATATCACCCTAATTTAATTTAGCCTTCTGTTTATTTTACTTTATACCTCGTGTATTTATATTTATTCAGTCGGATCTGTTTCCAGCCCTTTTTAAACTACTTTAAACCACTTTGATCTCTAATTTTCACTTGGTGAGGGATTATTATGTTCTTCCTAGTCTGAACTGCTCTCTTCACCTGAGCTGCTATCCTGTTCTGAGTCACTGTCTTCTTTGTTTCTTACAGTCACGTGCAAAATGTCCCTTTTTTCCACACTCCCAGCATGCAGCGCTAAAATTACTGTTTGGTGTGTATCTAAGTCTGCCTTTACCTCTTGCTCTTCCAATATGCATTCCTCTCCCTTTCTTTTGGATTATTCCTGCTCCAGCTTATTGTTTTTCTAAACATTTCTCATCAGGTGTTAATTTTACTTGTTTATTTCCCATTTTCAAAGATTTTGCTGGGCCGTCACTGGCACGCTTGACTTCAGAGTGGTTGCTGATACTCCCTTCTACTTCACTTCTAAAAAATGAAGCGGTATCAGTTTTATGAGATAAAACTCAACCGTTGTCCTTTGTCACCAGTACGTGAGCCTCAAGCAAAGAAAACAAAAAATGGAAGTAGTTCAGCAGCATATTGTGCTGTAAAATCAACTTACTTCCAGACAAATACACATAGACATTTGCGCCCTTCTACAATTTGTTACGAAGTAATTACGACTACCTCTAAAACCTAAGTCTAATTTGGTTCGTTACGGCGTAATTGCGGCTACTTCTAACCTATTTTACGCGTTTCATTAAACCTTTGCGGTGGTTTTATATACCAAAATAATGTTTCTCACCCTCAGATGTCTCACTGGTGGTTCGGATCATCAGACTGAAT
The DNA here is from genome assembly GCF_057381915.1 of Diplotaxodon limnothrissa. NCBI lineage: Eukaryota > Metazoa > Chordata > Actinopteri > Cichliformes > Cichlidae > Diplotaxodon > Diplotaxodon limnothrissa. The sequence continues at coordinate 9,130,068 of NC_140611.1, read as the reverse complement.
CCCACCGCCGTGGACCAGACTATAAACACCTGCCCGCACCCGAATTCACGTCCCGGGGCTTTCTTCCTCGTCTAAGAGGAAAACCTTTTGGTGGCAGTGGTTATTATTATATTCACATGCTTCCATCTTCCATCAGTGGTCAGTGACAACTCGTACTTTTCGACTCTCCTTCTTCTCCCTCCTCGCGCTCACAGAAACATAACAGGTATTGCAGTCCATTCTCCCTGCAGCACAGACTACACTGCCCATGAGGCTACTTTCTTCTGCAACACTCTGCCTATTGCCTTCATAATAAATTATTTTGAATAATAATTTTTAAAAATATTTCTTCAAGTCATTAGGCGGCCGCAAGTACAGGTGACATGGGGCGCGAGATTCAGACACAGGCATTAGAGCCTCTTAATGCGTGCTTTCTTTGGGTTTCCACTGGCGTGGAATTACCAAAAATAGAGAGGGCATAGCCTAATATATGAAACAGGGAAAGACCGCCGTGTAATCCATTTATTTCAATAAGGTAACTGTATTCTGAATACCACCTTTTAAAACGGTAACTGTAATGGAATACAGTTACTCATATTTTGTATCTTAAATATGTAACGCCCGTACAATTATTCCATTACGCCCCATCACTGCCGGCAGGGTGCAGGTGTTGAGTGGCCAGATGTTGTTCTTCCCATTCAACTGACTATTCAAAACTTGCTCTAGCTTGAAGTTGGCCTTTAGTGTTGTTCTGTCATGGTTGGCTGTGTGGCAGGCAGGCAGGAGTGGTGAACCCAAAATGCAGGACTCTTAGGAAACGAGGTTTAAACTGAAAATGCAGCTTTATTGCTGGAACAAAACTTCAACATAAAATAAAACTCACAAAAGCAAACAAAACTCTAACTGAGGTGCAGGAGGCCTGGAAGTCATGAACACACAGCAAGTTGAGGGTACGACAAGACAGGGAGCACAGGAAAACACAGGGCTTAAATACACAGGGGAGTAATTAGGAAATGGACAACAGGAGGGAGACACAGCTGGGAGAAATTAGGCTAACGAGACAGGAGAGAGGTAAAACTAAACACATTGACATGAGACATGAACTTTCAGAATAAAACAGGAAACTAACAGACACAGAGAACCAGACAGGACACTGAACTTGGCAGGCAGACTCACGAGCAGACACAGTGACACCATGGACAGACAGAGGGAACACAGGCAGGCATGAAACAAACACACTAACACATAGCAAACCTAAACAAAAGACAAGGCAGAATAAACAAGAATATAGAAGAATATAAAGAAACACAAAACACCGAGTCCTCAGACTCAGGACCATGACATGTTCGCCACATCCCCACTGAATTGAAGGCTCTTAGCATTCTATGCATTCCATTGAGTCAACGGCTTTCATTTTCATTTTTCTCCTTGTGTGATTAAGTCTTACCTGTAGGCCATTCTGTGGATACAGTGATGTTAAGGATCTCTGCCTGTAAAATCTCCTCAAACACATGCATAGCAAAGTAGAATATTACCAAGCTCTCAGAGCTTCGCGATTAATAATCAATACTCTTTTGATGTATTTGTTTCGCAACTACTTTCTTCTCCTTTCCCCGTTTGCCACTGATGAACTGATAACACTATCGGAGTTATTACTGTACAACTGTGACATTTAAGAAATCAAAATATTCATATTTTCATTCATTCTTGTGTGTGTGTGTGTGTGTGTGTGTGTGTGTGTGTGTGTGTGTGTGTGTGTGTGTACATGCGCACTCGCATATGCCTTAGAAGAATGAAAAAAGGTACTTCAAACTGTATGATGCAATTTACTTCATAATATCAACATGGCCCCTTAAGGCGAATTCATGACTTTAACATTTGGCTACACAAAGCTGCCCCCTGGTGAGTAAGGAGCCGGCTCGCGTTGTTCACTTCAAAGAGTTGGCTCTAAGAGCCATTTTTGTGCCATTTCGTTCGTGACCGACACGTCACTAATTTGTATTCAGCCAATCTTGATATCTGATCACTCAGATCACTGCAGCGTTGACCTGCCCCACACTAAGACTAGGGCCTCAACATAGTCAAAATGAACATACTGTCATGTCTTAATTTCCTTTTATTCATGTTGCCACTTCTCCCTCCTCTGTCTTGCTTTAAGAATATACACTCTGTGGTGTCTAAATTTATTTGGAATGGGAAAAGGCCATCAACATTGCTACAGTTTTACTACTGGTCATTCAAAATCAGGGTGCTTAGGGGGTTGTTACTACCAGAGATGGGCAGTAACGCGTTACTGTAATCCGATAACTTTTTTCAAGTAACGAGTAAAGTAAGGGATTACTATTGCAAAAACGGTAATTAGATTACCGTTACTTTCCCGTAGGAATGCTGCGTTACTGCGTTACTAAAACCGTGATTTTTTTGCGAGAATGTCTCATGACAGTGACGTAAGCGAGTGGACGTTCGTGACAACAGCTGTGTGCAGATCAATGGATAATATATCGAGTGTGGGAGAGAGTATGAGCATGCAGCGTTTAAAGCGTGGAAGTACTGACCTTACTTTAAGTTTGATTCCATAAAAAGTGACAAAAACATTAGTGTCCGTTGTGCGTGGGAAGAAAACTTCTTTTTACAGCGAAAAAAACCTCTAAACTTCCAAGCAAGCACCAAGTGCGCTACGACGTAATGGGAAACTCACAGAGAAACTCGCGGATTCTTCCACTGACCGCTGCGGCACACCTGCACCAGGGTAAACCTCCGCCTACCCTGCTCCTGCTTTACAGGTGAAAATAGAGCAACAGGACCGCTGAGTCTCTGACTTTATTTATTTTCTGCTGTGTTTTACTTGCATCTATTTGAAAGAGTGAGTGTAAACACACAAAAATATTTTATGTGCTGGAATGTGCAGAAAATAGGTTTAAATATTAAACAAATTTCTTCCAGTCAGAGAATGTTGCATATAATTAAATTTTTGCTTGATGCATAAAGTTAAAAGATTAAAACTAATAAAACAAGTTTTAAAAAGAGACTTTTCCATTTGATTACATTTTGTATGATGGATTATGTAGAAAAAGTAGAATTGGACTGAAAGATCTATCGCTTTATCACCTATTCAGGTTGTAAATCGTGTTTTTAAAAAGTAACTAAGTAATTAATTACTTTTGAAAATAAGTAATCAGTAAAGTAATGGGATTACTGTTTTGGGGAAGTAATCAGTAATTAGTTACTGATTACTTTTTTCAAGTAACATGACCAACACTGGTGAGGAGTAATCCGAAGCGAACACAGCAGCCGCCCTGCACAGCGCTACCCTTCCAGCGCGTCACACAGACCCGCCGTGTTCCCCCGCAGGAAACAAGCATCGAAGGCGTTTGGAAAGGGAGGGGGATAAGTGTGTGTGTGTGCGTGTCCATAGTTCGCCCTGCCAGGCTAAGTAAACAGTCTACCGGCCAACCCAGGTGGCCTTGTATGGAGTGGGAAGGAACAGACTAAACACAGTCGTTATCAGGGTGTTTTTGTTCGGCTCCAGCCTTGCAGCTGGCGCCAAAGGGGCTATCCGCATGAAGTGATGGTGCTTTTTACTTTAGTGCGAACAGCTCATATGAATTTCAAAGCAGTTCTACAGTCCAACACTGGTCTCTCAATCTCCTGTTGGAGAGCCGCGAGCTTCGCCATACTTGCGTTCTTTGATGTTGTCATTTCTTGTGCTCATGATGTTGGTTTTGATATCTGTTGAGAGGGAAACATGAAGATGAAACCAGAAGATGTCCTTAAGTTGTCATGTGATGTAAACTGTTTAGAACTCATACATATATACCAACAAGACAGTGTACATCACTGTCACAACAGCATTTGTTGTCATCCAAAGGTTTTATGGTTTTTCCTATAATACCTTGTGGCCACTCTCTAGTCAAAATGCCCTGACCGATTTTTTGTCCCAGTCCAGCTGACCAGGTGGTCAAGGTGCGGCCTCATGGTCTCTTGCTTCTACAGCCGAACAGAGCAGGCGGGCTAAAACTTTGTTATCGGTAAGCTGAAGAAATTAATCTCTAACGAGTTAAAATGCCATCCAAGCTGATAATGTTCACAAAGTATAATTTTGTACTTGTCGTAGAGGACAGAGTGAAACCAGAAGGTTTACTGAGCTGTGGCTTCATGTAAATGCTGAGCATCCACTCGACGGCGGTAAGCTAAATGTGGCTAATCAGACACGTGATGTGCGGAGTGTGGGTACAGTTGTTGGGTGTCTCTGAAACGCACTGTTGATATGCTAGTTAGATCGTTAACCAAGTCATTAACATGTGAAAAGCTGTAAATGGTTAAAACAGCTGAAAATAAGTTTATGAGAGATAATTGTAAGCAGACTTTATGCTGCTTCCTGCTTAATTTTTTGATGTCAATCATTTGTTTTACAATACAGTGGAACCCCGACTTAGGAATACCCCATTTAACGAAAAATTCAAGTTACGACGGCACTTAACGGCAATATTTCTGCCCGTGTTATGGCAAAATGCCCGTGTAACAAAATCCACTGTCTCTGATTGGCTGAGCCCAGAATGCCTACAATGCCCACAATGCCTTCCAAATCATGTGACAACCCCCTTGGCTTTCGTACTTGAGCTTCGCTGTTCCACTTGAACGACGTATTGTTGTTGCAGTTAGCAATTAGCCTATAGCCTACCATTCACTCAAAAGGCGCGATGGGTGCTTCGACTTACGAAAATTTTCGACTTCTGAAAGACCCTCGGGAACGAATTAATTTCGTAAGTCGGGGTTCAACTGTACTCAGTATTGAATACTTGGAGGTAATTTTTAGTGTATTTCCACTTGTACTAGTAGGCCTATGATACAAGCGGGATTAAGCACATCTATTCTAATACTCCTATTCGTGGACTGAGTCCTTGTGTTTACATGTTATTGAAATTATTTGCACTTTGTTCGGTTTCTGATAAGCGTTTGTGTATTGCTCCAACAATGACTTTATATCTGATGGATCTAATGAATGTTTACCATGAAAAGTGAATTATATGGTGACTATAATTCCTGAATGTTTGAAGCCCTGTAGATCATCTTTAACATTGCTGCAGGTTACAACTTCAGGTCTCAAAGTCAAATGAACACTGCAGCATCACTGAGAGTTAAAAACTGTATAAATTATTTCACCTTTAATAAAATGGGTGTTCTGTTTTACAAAGTGTAACAATTACATTTAACATCCAGGTATTCATGAAAACAGAATTTAGTAAATTTAACAGAGTTAGAAATTAGCATTGAATTTACACATTACACTATACAATACACTATATTATGTTTATAAATAATGAGTTATGGAAAGTTCAAAAGAATTTTTCATTTAAAAAAACTATATATATATATATATATATATATAACTGAGAAAACAGAAGACACTGTGATGAATATTCACATGCTTGTCAGCATCAAAGAGAGACTTCTACTAATTGATTCATTCTACTAAATTATTTTTATGTGAATATACAATAGTAAATAATAATCTATGACAATATAGAAGGGAAAATGTGAAATGCAGGCATATGAGATGTTTAGAATTTAAACATTACCAGAAACAGTTTAAGAAATTGTTTGTCTTTGTTTTATGACCATTATGTTGTCATCAATAGAAGAACAGAAATCAACATTTACATAAATGTCATGACATTTCTATAAATTTGATCTCTTTTCCTCTGTCTAGTATGTAAAATCGGAGAAAAGGTACTCCATTGTCTAGTTTGCATTACAATTTAAAATTATATGCCATACATTTGATAATAGGGCAGTAATACCAGTGTTATTAAACTTGACAACAATATTTTGATATGTTTGAAAATTTCATTCATTTTGAGTCCATATATGATTGGATTTAAAAGAGGATGGAATACAATTGACTGAAACGTCAATGTCAAACGAAGAGTTTTGGATAGATCAGAATCCAGTCGAACTATAATTATATCAAAGAAAATAAAACAGGAAAAGTTGGTTAACACCAGCAGGTGGGGTAAACATGTCTTTACAGCTTTTTTCCTCACTTCTCTACAACAATGGTAAGATATTCTAAGAATCCTGATGTATGTAAAAAGTATGAAAAGCAAAGGTAGAAGGGCAATGCTTATCAACATGACCACACCATATATAGATATTGCGACCGAGGGCACACACTGAAGCTTGTAAAGTGAATTATTACAAAAAATTCCTGTCAGAGAAAAGCTACAGAGTTTGACATTCGAATACAACACACCCATCACTGAGGTTTCAAAAGCAGGTATAAGCCAAGCTAAAATCAGACATACATAAATAGTTATTCTATTCATAATAACTGGATATTGCAGGGGTTTACATATAGACACATACCTGTCATATGCCATTGCTGCCAACAGTAAAAAGTCTGAACCAACCGAGGTGTAATATGATAAACCTTGGAAAAGACAGAGTGGATATGATATCATCTGTTTTTCAGACAAAACATCAGATAAGAGCTTTGGATAGATAATCATGCTGTAAAGAACAGAGTTGATTAACAAAGCTGCAATAAAAATGTACATTGGCTCGTGAAGGTTTTTGTGAGTCCAGATAAGGAAAACTATAGTGGAATTAAAGCAGAGTATCAGAATATAAAGTGTAAATATGATCACAAAATAAAGATATCTGTATTTGTGCAATTCTGCAAACCCACCTAGAGTTAGCAATGTTACATTTAATTCAATATCCATTTAATGAACAAAAATGTTATTTACTATACAACTAGATGACATAAATGGTATTCATTAAAAATCAAATGAAAAGACAAGTCTTAATGTATTGTAGTAATGCTTTTCCAGCACCGAACTAAGAAGTAATTGGCTCTGTGGCTTTGTTTTATCAGACAATTTCCCATTCTCAATGGGACTCATTAAGTTCTTCAAGAACATGTAAACAATTTCACCAAACTTTATCAGTTGATATTTTTGTCTGTGTGATCTATCATCGTACAGCATACCTCATAGAGAGGTGAGTAGACTTAGTAGTGTAGATAAAATAATAATAAAATATCATTATTATTATTATTATTTGTGTATAACTTTCTATAACCAAAGTGCTTGCTGGTACAGGAGAAGCACTTCTAGTATATATTCTGAGCCCAGGCCATGAAGGACAGGTAATTAGTAAAATCTTAAAATCAATTCTAATGCAATATGTAAATTTTTCTTAGTCTTTAGAAGATGTCTAGCTGCTGTATTTTGCACGATCTACAGTCAATTTAATGCTTTCTGAATGATACCTGTTAGAAGACCATTACATTACTGTATTTTTTGGATTATAAAGGTGCACTTTAAACCCTTGATTATGTTGAATGATGAATTGAAGGCAAAAAAATACTGAATGCAATTCTAACAAGCTTGAAAGTCAATATGTGTTCAACACAGCTTAAACTCTTTTGAGCAAATTTTACTGAATGTCTTTAAATAGTCTTCAGGAATAGTTCTCCAGGCTTCTTGAAGGGTATCCTAAACCATTAATGTTGAGGTCCTGGTGCTGTAGACATCAGTCCATAACTGACAGTGTTCTGCAGTGTTGTTGTTTTTTTCGTTGTTGTTGTTTTTTAATTCCAGGTTATTGAAAGCCATTGCTAATTAGATATTTTCTAAATTATATCACATGGTGGATCAAACTCTGACATAACTTATGAAAGTGACCAACATTATTAGAGACAAGGAAACAGAAGCAGGGCTACAGAGTAGGGCTGAACGATTATGGAAAATAATCTAATTGCGATTTTTTGCCCCAATATTGCGATTGCGATGCGATATGCGATTATTTTTTAAGGTCTTTGTCTTCTGTATTTTAAACAAAGACAAGCAATACATCATATAGTATGGCCAATACTATATTACATTAATTTTAAACTGTTCTTTCCTGGAAGACAGACCTCTGTTATGATGACATGAGGTGATGCATGAATTGATGACTGACATTTTTATTTAACTTCTTCAATCACAACAGTATATTTGAACATACACAATAGTTTATTTTTAGCTTACAAACATCTGAGCATAAAGTGCTGACAAGGAACCCTGGTGTAAACATTAAAATGAAAGTCAGTACAATGTGCAGATTGCAGAAATATACATAAAAAAAATCAGTGGCTTTACCACACTCAGTTTTTCGACATCTGTGAACTACTAGACAGTCATTCAATTAAAAAATAATATTAAATAAATAAAACTATCCATCCATCCATCCATTTTCATCCGCTTTGTCCGGGGCCGGGTCGCGGGGGCAGCAGCCTAAGCAAAGAGGCCCAGACCTCCCTCTCCCCAGCCACCTCCTCCAGCTTATCCGGGGGAATACCAAGGCGTTCCCAGGCCAGCCGAGAGATATAATCTCTCCAGCGTGTCCTGGGTCTGCCCGGGGGCCTCCTCCCGGTGGGACATGCCTGGAACACCTCACCCAGGAGGCGCCCAGGGGGCATCCTTGTCAGATGCCCGAACCACCTCAGCTGGCTCCTTTCGATGTGGAGCAGCAGCTGCTCTACTCTGAGCCCCTCCCGGATGGCCGAACTTCTCACCCTATCTCTAAGGGAGAGGCCAGCCACCCTTCGGAGGAAGCTCATTTCTGCCGCTTGTATCCGCGATCTCGTTCTTTCGGTCACTACCCACAGCTCGTGGCCATAGGTGAGGGTAGGGACGTAGATCGACCGGTAAATTGACCGGTAAATAAAACTAATAAATAAAAAATACACACATCTTACTGATCTCTGCAGTCAGTAACATTACACATAAAGTGCAAACATAATAGCAATTGTATAAACACACACACAAACACGCCTTTAAAGTTTAAAGGCGTGAAATTGGACGGTCTAGTTCTGATTAGCGTCACCGCTGTCTCGGTGGAGTTTAATAAACTCGGCCGTCTGCTTCTTGCTATCTAAAATATAACCAGACACTGGTGTAAATTCTCGACTGTCTCATACTTCTGTTTAATAAGTTTTCTGTTTGACGTTTAGTCAGCTGTGTGAAAACCAAGGAGGAACCCACCCGGGGGATTAATAAAGTTTTATTTTATCTAATCTAATAACTTTAATCTCAGCCAAACCGATTTACTCACGAACAAACAAAACACTGAAAAAAGCCCAACAATAACATTTTTAGGTTGTCTAAGTGACTTATATATTACGTTTAACCCGAGCAGCGAAACTCCGCGGTGATCTGAAAATGATGTGCCGGGAGTTGTGCCGTTCTCGGCCGCATCAGTAACCCTCGAGCTCCCGGCTAGCTGTCGAGCTGGTGGGTAGCAGACGCCTCTGAAAACGTCGAAGCACTTTTGCAAATATGGGATATCTTGATAAACCGAGCAGATATTTGATGTTTACACAACTACTTTCTCGCCTGAAAATATGTTAAAAGTTTATTTTGTGACCCAGAAAGATTAGTATGAGTAATTTTAAAACTTAGTAGCGGCCGCCATTGCTGGAAACTGGAGTTTGGCTGGGCCGCGCTATGAATTCTGGGATATGGTAGTAATTTGGACAGCCTTCGGCGCGTCGCTGTGACGTAATCGGTCTACAAATGCGGCCTCAGGAGGATGCAGCCCATGAATTTGGACATGTCCAGAGTATAATCGCAGCCTTTGCGGTTAGAAAATTGCACTTGATCATGTCGCGATATTATCGCAAATGCGATATATCGTTCAGCCCTACTACAGAGTCAGAATACAAACAGACTAAAGAAGTCTCTCCAGAAAAAAAAGAACCACTGCCCAGTATTTACATCATACCCTGAAGTATACCTTGAAGAACCTGGAGAGGTTAATTCTCAAACATCTCACAACTCTGGTGAGTAAACTGCTGGATCCCCTGCTGGTCACTTACTATCCTAGTATTGGGGTGAATGATGCAGTCATGTACCTCCTGCACAGATCACTGTCACACCTGGAGAGTACTGGAAGCACTGTGAGATTCATGGTTTTTTTTTCTCCCTTCCTAACGGCCACCTCCAGAAATTCTCTGATGATACAGTCATTGATGGATGTCTGAGGGGAACGATCTAGAGTATAGGAAAATCATCACCGACTTCATCATCTGGTGTGAATTCAACCAACCACCATCCATCGCACCAGTGAACATCCATAGTTTGGATATTGATGTGGTCGACACATACAAATTCCTGGGTGATCCAACATATCACCCTAATTTAATTTAGCCTTCTGTTTATTTTACTTTATACCTCGTGTATTTATATTTATTCAGTCGGATCTGTTTCCAGCCCTTTTTAAACTACTTTAAACCACTTTGATCTCTAATTTTCACTTGGTGAGGGATTATTATGTTCTTCCTAGTCTGAACTGCTCTCTTCACCTGAGCTGCTATCCTGTTCTGAGTCACTGTCTTCTTTGTTTCTTACAGTCACGTGCAAAATGTCCCTTTTTTCCACACTCCCAGCATGCAGCGCTAAAATTACTGTTTGGTGTGTATCTAAGTCTGCCTTTACCTCTTGCTCTTCCAATATGCATTCCTCTCCCTTTCTTTTGGATTATTCCTGCTCCAGCTTATTGTTTTTCTAAACATTTCTCATCAGGTGTTAATTTTACTTGTTTATTTCCCATTTTCAAAGATTTTGCTGGGCCGTCACTGGCACGCTTGACTTCAGAGTGGTTGCTGATACTCCCTTCTACTTCACTTCTAAAAAATGAAGCGGTATCAGTTTTATGAGATAAAACTCAACCGTTGTCCTTTGTCACCAGTACGTGAGCCTCAAGCAAAGAAAACAAAAAATGGAAGTAGTTCAGCAGCATATTGTGCTGTAAAATCAACTTACTTCCAGACAAATACACATAGACATTTGCGCCCTTCTACAATTTGTTACGAAGTAATTACGACTACCTCTAAAACCTAAGTCTAATTTGGTTCGTTACGGCGTAATTGCGGCTACTTCTAACCTATTTTACGCGTTTCATTAAACCTTTGCGGTGGTTTTATATACCAAAATAATGTTTCTCACCCTCAGATGTCTCACTGGTGGTTCGGATCATCAGACTGAATCCCACCGCCGTGGACCAGACTATAAACACCTGCCCGCACCCGAATTCACGTCCCGGGGCTTTCTTCCTCGTCTAAGAGGAAAACCTTTTGGTGGCAGTGGTTATTATTATATTCACATGCTTCCATCTTCCATCAGTGGTCAGTGACAACTCGTACTTTTCGACTCTCCTTCTTCTCCCTCCTCGCGCTCACAGAAACATAACAGGTATTGCAGTCCATTCTCCCTGCAGCACAGACTACACTGCCCATGAGGCTACTTTCTTCTGCAACACTCTGCCTATTGCCTTCATAATAAATTATTTTGAATAATAATTTTTAAAAATATTTCTTCAAGTCATTAGGCGGCCGCAAGTACAGGTGACATGGGGCGCGAGATTCAGACACAGGCATTAGAGCCTCTTAATGCGTGCTTTCTTTGGGTTTCCACTGGCGTGGAATTACCAAAAATAGAGAGGGCATAGCCTAATATATGAAACAGGGAAAGACCGCCGTGTAATCCATTTATTTCAATAAGGTAACTGTATTCTGAATACCACCTTTTAAAACGGTAACTGTAATGGAATACAGTTACTCATATTTTGTATCTTAAATATGTAACGCCCGTACAATTATTCCATTACGCCCCATCACTGCCGGCAGGGTGCAGGTGTTGAGTGGCCAGATGTTGTTCTTCCCATTCAACTGACTATTCAAAACTTGCTCTAGCTTGAAGTTGGCCTTTAGTGTTGTTCTGTCATGGTTGGCTGTGTGGCAGGCAGGCAGGAGTGGTGAACCCAAAATGCAGGACTCTTAGGAAACGAGGTTTAAACTGAAAATGCGGCTTTATTGCTGGAACAAAACTTCAACATAAAATAAAACTCACAAAAGCAAACAAAACTCTAACTGAGGTGCAGGAGGCCTGGAAGTCATGAACACACAGCAAGTTGAGGGTACGACAAGACAGGGAGCACAGGAAAACACAGGGCTTAAATACACAGGGGAGTAATTAGGAAATGGACAACAGGAGGGAGACACAGCTGGGAGAAATTAGGCTAACGAGACAGGAGAGAGGTAAAACTAAACACATTGACATGAGACATGAACTTTCAGAATAAAACAGGAAACTAACAGACACAGAGAACCAGACAGGACACTGAACTTGGCAGGCAGACTCACGAGCAGACACAGTGACACCATGGACAGACAGAGGGAACACAGGCAGGCATGAAACAAACACACTAACACATAGCAAACCTAAACAAAAGACAAGGCAGAATAAACAAGAATATAGAAGAATATAAAGAAACACAAAACACCGAGTCCTCAGACTCAGGACCATGACATGTTCGCCACATCCCCACTGAATTGAAGGCTCTTAGCATTCTATGCATTCCATTGAGTCAACGGCTTTCATTTTCATTTTTCTCCTTGTGTGATTAAGTCTTACCTGTAGGCCATTCTGTGGATACAGTGATGTTAAGGATCTCTGCCTGTAAAATCTCCTCAAACACATGCATAGCAAAGTAGAATATTACCAAGCTCTCAGAGCTTCGCGATTAATAATCAATACTCTTTTGATGTATTTGTTTCGCAACTACTTTCTTCTCCTTTCCCCGTTTGCCACTGATGAACTGATAACACTATCGGAGTTATTACTGTACAACTGTGACATTTAAGAAATCAAAATATTCATATTTTCATTCATTCTTGTGTGTGTGTGTGTGTGTGTGTGTGTGTGTGTGTGTGTGTGTGTGTGTGTGTGTGTGTGTGTGTGTGTACATGCGCACTCGCATATGCCTTAGAAGAATGAAAAAAGGTACTTCAAACTGTATGATGCAATTTACTTCATAATATCAACATGGCCCCTTAAGGCGAATTCATGACTTTAACATTTGGCTACACAAAGCTGCCCCCTGGTGAGTAAGGAGCCGGCTCGCGTTGTTCACTTCAAAGAGTTGGCTCTAAGAGCCATTTTTGTGCCATTTCGTTCGTGACCGACACGTCACTAATTTGTATTCAGCCAATCTTGATATCTGATCACTCAGATCACTGCAGCGTTGACCTGCCCCACACTAAGACTAGGGCCTCAACATAGTCAAAATGAACATACTGTCATGTCTTAATTTCCTTTTATTCATGTTGCCACTTCTCCCTCCTCTGTCTTGCTTTAAGAATATACACTCTGTGGTGTCTAAATTTATTTGGAATGGGAAAAGGCCATCAACATTGCTACAGTTTTACTACTGGTCATTCAAAATCAGGGTGCTTAGGGGGTTGTTACTACCAGAGATGGGCAGTAACGCGTTACTGTAATCCGATAACTTTTTTCAAGTAACGAGTAAAGTAAGGGATTACTATTGCAAAAACGGTAATTAGATTACCGTTACTTTCCCGTAGGAATGCTGCGTTACTGCGTTACTAAAACCGTGATTTTTTTGCGAGAATGTCTCATGACAGTGACGTAAGCGAGTGGACGTTCGTGACAACAGCTGTGTGCAGATCAATGGATAATATATCGAGTGTGGGAGAGAGTATGAGCGTGCAGCGTTTAAAGCGTGGAAGTACTGACCTTACTTTAAGTTTGATTCCATAAAAAGTGACAAAAACATTAGTGTCCGTTGTGCGTGGGAAGAAAACTTCTTTTTACAGCGAAAAAAACCTCTAAACTTCCAAGCAAGCACCAAGTGCGCTACGACGTAATGGGAAACTCACAGAGAAACTCGCGGATTCTTCCACTGACCGCTGCGGCACACTTGCACCAGGGTAAACCTCCGCCTACCCTACTCCTGCTTTACAGGTGAAAATAGAGCAACAGGACCGCTGAGTCTCTGACTTTATTTATTTTCTGCTGTGTTTTACTTGCATCTATTTGAAAGAGTGAGTGTAAACACACAAAAATATTTTATGTGCTGGAATGTGCAGAAAATAGGTTTAAATATTAAACAAATTTCTTCCAGTCAGAGAATGTTGCATATAATTACATTTTTGCTTGATGCATAAAGTTAAAAGATTAAAACTAATAAAACAAGTTTTAAAAAGAGACTTTTCCATTTGATTACATTTTGTATGATGGATTATGTAGAAAAAGTAGAATTGGACTGAAAGATCTATCTCTTTATCACCTATTCAGGTTGTAAATCGTGTTTTTAAAAAGTAACTAAGTAATTAATTACTTTTGAAAATAAGTAATCAGTAAAGTAATGGGATTACTGTTTTGGGGAAGTAATCAGTAATTAGTTACTGATTACTTTTTTCAAGTAACATGACCAACACTGGTGAGGAGTAATCCGAAGCGAACACAGCAGCCGCCCTGCACAGCGCTACCCTTCCAGCGCGTCACACAGACCCGCCGTGTTCCCCCGCAGGAAACAAGCATCGAAGGCGTTTGGAAAGGGAGGGGGATAAGTGTGTGTGTGTGCGTGTCCATAGTTCGCCCTGCCAGGCTAAGTAAACAGTCTACCAGCCAACCCAGGTGGCCTTGTATGGAGTGGGAAGGAACAGACTAAACACAGTCGTTATCAGGGTGTTTTTGTTCGGCTCCAGCCTTGCAGCTGGCGCCAAAGGGGCTATCCGCATGAAGTGATGGTGCTTTTTACTTTAGTGCGAACAGCTCATATGAATTTCAAAGCAGTTCTACAGTCCAACACTGGTCTCTCAATCTCCCGTTGGAGAGCCGCGAGCTTCGCCATACTTGCGTTCTTTGATGTTGTCATTTCTTGTGCTCATGATGTTGGTTTTGATATCTGTTGAGAGGGAAACATGAAGATGAAACCAGAAGATGTCCTTAAGTTGTCATGTGATGTAAACTGTTTAGAACTCATACATATATACCAACAAGACAGTGTACATCACTGTCACAACAGCATTTGTTGTCATCCAAAGGTTTTATGGTTTTTCCTATAATACCTTGTGGCCACTCTCTAGGCAAAATGCCCTGACCGATTTTTTGTCCCAGTCCAGCTGACCAGGTGGTCAAGGTGCGGCCTCATGGTCTCTTGCTTCTACAGCCGAACAGAGCAGGCGGGCTAAAACTTTGTTATCGGTAAGCTGAAGAAATTAATCTCTAACGAGTTAAAATGCCATCCAAACTGATAATGTTCACAAAGTATAATTTAGCTTACGGCGGTAAGCTAAATGTGGCTAATCAGACACGTGATGTGCGGAGTGTGGGTACAGTTGTTGGGTGTCTCTGAAACGCACTGTTGATATGCTAGTTAGATCGTTAACCAAGTCATTAACATGTGAAAAGCTGTAAATGGTTAAAACAGCTGAAAATAAGTTTATGAGAGATAATTGTAAGCAGACTTTATGCTGCTTCCTGCTTAATTTTTTGATGTCAATCATTTGTTTTACAATACAGTGGAACCCCGACTTAGGAATACCCCATTTAACGAAAAATTCAAGTTACGACGGCACTTAACGGCAATATTTCTGCCCGTGTTATGGCAAAATGCCCGTGTAACAAAATCCACTGTCTCTGATTGGCTGAGCCCAGAATGCCTACAATGCCCACAATGCCTTCCAAATCATGTGACAACCCCCTTGGCTTTCGTACTTGAGCTTCGCTGTTCCACTTGAACGACGTATTGTTGTTGCAGTTAGCAATTAGCCTATAGCCTACCATTCACTCAAAAGGCGCGATGGGTGCTTCGACTTACGAAAATTTTCGACTTCTGAAAGACCCTCGGGAACGAATTAATTTCGTAAGTCGGGGTTCAACTGTACTCAGTATTGAATACTTGGAGGTAATTTTTAGTGTATTTCCACTTGTACTAGTAGGCCTATGATACAAGCGGGATTAAGCACATCTATTCTAATACTCCTATTCGTGGACTGAGTCCTTGTGTTTACATGTTATTGAAATTATTTGCACTTTGTTCGGTTTCTGATAAGCGTTTGTGTATTGCTCCAACAATGACTTTATATCTGATGGATCTAATGAATGTTTACCATGAAAAGTGAATTATATGGTGACTATAATTCCTGAATGTTTGAAGCCCTGTAGATCATCTTTAACATTGCTGCAGGTTACAACTTCAGGTCTCAAAGTCAAATGAACACTGCAGCATCACTGAGAGTTAAAAACTGTATAAATTATTTCACCTTTAATAAAATGGGTGTTCTGTTTTACAAAGTGTAACAATTACATTTAACATCCAGGTATTCATGAAAACAGAATTTAGTAAATTTAACAGAGTTAGAAATTAGCATTGAATTTACACATTACACTATACAATACACTATATTATGTTTATAAATAATGAGTTATGGAAAGTTCAAAAGAATTTTTCATTAAAAAAAACTATATATATATATATATATATATATATATATATAACTGAGAAAACAGAAGACACTGTGATGAATATTCACATGCTTGTCAGCATCAAAGAGAGACTTCTACTAATTGATTCATTCTACTAAATTATTTTTATGTGAATATACAATAGTAAATAATAATCTATGACAATATAGAAGGGAAAATGTGAAATGCAGGCATATGAGATGTTTAGAATTTAAACATTACCAGAAACAGTTTAAGAAATTGTTTGTCTTTGTTTTATGACCATTATGTTGTCATCAATAGAAGAACAGAAATCAACATTTACATAAATGTCATGACATTTCTATAAATTTGATCTCTTTTCCTCTGTCTAGTATGTAAAATCGGAGAAAAGGTACTCCATTGTCTAGTTTGCATTACAATTTAAAATTATATGCCATACATTTGATAATAGGGCAGTAATACCAGTGTTATTAAACTTGACAACAATATTTTGATATGTTTGAAAATTTCATTCATTTTGAGTCCATATATGATTGGATTTAAAAGAGGATGGAATACAATTGACTGAAACGTCAATGTCAAACGAAGAGTTTTGGATAGATCAGAATCCAGTCGAACTATAATTATATCAAAGAAAATAAAACAGGAAAAGTTGGTTAACACCAGCAGGTGGGGTAAACATGTCTTTACAGCTTTTTTCCTCACTTCTCTACAACAATGGTAAGATATTCTAAGAATCCTGATGTATGTAAAAAGTATGAAAAGCAAAGGTAGAAGGGCAATCCTTATCAACATGACCACACCATATATAGATATTGCGACCGAGGGCACACACTGAAGCTTGTAAAGTGAATTATTACAAAAAATTCCTGTCAGAGAAAAGCTACAGAGTTTGACATTCGAATACAACACACCCATCACTGAGGTTTCAAAAGCAGGTATAAGCCAAGCTAAAATCAGACATACATAAATAGTTATTCTATTCATAATAACTGGATATTGCAGGGGTTTACATATAGACACATACCTGTCATATGCCATTGCTGCCAACAGTAAAAAGTCTGAACCAACCGAGGTGTAATATGATAAACCTTGGAAAAGACAGAGTGGATATGATATCATCTGTTTTTCAGACAAAACATCAGATAAGAGCTTTGGATAGATAATCATGCTGTAAAGAACAGAGTTGATTAACAAAGCTGCAATAAAAATGTACATTGGCTCGTGAAGGTTTTTGTGAGTCCAGATAAGGAAAACTATAGTGGAATTAAAGCAGAGTATCAGAATATAAAGTGTAAATATGATCACAAAATAAAGATACCTGTATTTGTGCAATTCTACAAACCCACCTAGAGTTAACAATGTTACATTTAATTCAACATCCATTCAATTAACAAAAATGTTATTTACTATACAACTAGATGACATAAATGGTATTCATTAAAAAACAAATGAAAAGACAAGTCTTAATGTATTTGTTACAACCCACTCTGCTAGGCGTCAGGGGAGGAGTAACATAAACAAGCCCCCCACACAAACTGAGTAAAGTAAAAAGTTTTAATTTCAAACTTTAAACAGAAAACCGACAGGGCTGTTCAACAGACCACTGGGCATATAATTATTACATAAATTAAACAAAGAGCAACACAACAAAGAGGTTTAACAAACAAGATTCACATGCAGAGCAGACGAGAAGGACACTGCATATTCACTTCAGAGCAGCAGTTCCCCCTAGTGTGAAGGATCTTCAGCCTTTTATACTCCCAGGTGCAGACAATCAGCCAGTCAATTGGTCATGGAGTGGTCATGGGATCTCCAGGCAGCCAATCGTCCGCGAGGTCTGGCACACTGTGATCTGCATAAAAGAAGGCTGGCACAGGACTCCCAGCAGCCAGTCATCCACGAGTCCTGGCACACTTAGATTTGCATAAGCACAAAAGGGTAGTCTCACTCTCTCCAAGGCCCAGGGCCGTAACACCACTCCCCTTAAAATACAAGACTACGTTTTGTATATACAGATTTCAATATTCATGACAGACAACAAAACAAGTCATACTCACAACCGGGAGAGGCCATCAGCTAGTACATTTTCTGATCCTTTTATATGCCAAATCTCCAAATTGTACTCTTGCAGCAGCAAGCATCGCCAAATAAACAGGGGTACTCATGGACCAAATTAGCTATGTCTTCTTGTTGCTCGGAATGATTTTAACACTTCAGAGTAAGGCAAGCGGGGCTTAGAACCACTGGAGTCATTCAGTTTTAAACCATCAGCCTCGTCTGTGCTTTCTACCTCTGAGTGACTGAAGACGGCCACAGGAGCACAGCTCCCAGTGGGTTTTGGTTAGGGTCGGGAGTGGTATAACTTTAACATGATTATATGGCAAACACAGGTTTTGCGTCTTCGATTCGGCGTGCTGATTATGTAATCAGTTTCTCCTACTTGTTCGTGTACCTCATAAGGCCCCTCATACTCAGCAGAAAGAGATGATCCGGGGACAGGGAAGAGGACAAGTACTTCATCTCCTGTCTGGAATTGTCGTTTGACAGCAGCCTTATCATAAGCGTGTTTCATTTTTCCTTGTGAAACAGTGAGGTGCTGCTTAGCCAGAGCATTAGCCTGACTCAAACGCTCACAGAAATCCTGCACATACTTGGTCACTCCCACTCTAGGGCTCCCTTCCTGGATCAAATTTCTCTTTCATTGATTTAAGCGGGCCACGAGGCGTGTGGCCAAACACTAGTTCAGAGGGACTGAACCCGAGTGACTCTTGGACAGCTTCGCGAGCAGCAAACAACACAAAGGGAATCCCTTCATCCCAATCCACTTTGGCCTCTAAGCAATACTTGCGGAGCATGGCTTTTAAGGTTTGATGCCACCGCTCTAAAGCTCCTTGGGATTCTGGGTGATAGGCAGAAGACACAACCTGTTTGATTTGTAGGTTTTTAGCTACTTGCTTGAATAATTTAGATTGAAAGTTAGAACCTTGATCTTTTATGACAACTTTAGGCAGTCCAAATGTAGAAAAAACTTAGTAAGGGCTCTCACAACAGACCTTGCCGTAATTTGTGCAGTGGAATAGCCTCAGGGAAACGTGTAGCAGCACACATAATGGTGAGTAAATATTGGTTTCCTGACGTTGTTCTTGGTAGTGGACCTACTTAGTCTACTATGACGTGATCAAATGGTTGATCGACTACTTGGATGGGACATAATGGTGCAGGGGGTATAACCTGATTTGGTTTACCCTCAAGTTGACACATATGGCAACTACGGCAGAAAGCAGCCACATCACGTTTCATGCCAGGCCAGAAGAAGTGTTTTAATAGTAACTGATACGTTTTTTTGATGCCTAAATGTCCTGACCACTGGCTTTCACGAGCAAGCGCCAGGATCTTTGACCGATACAGCGTGGGTATGACAATCTGCTTAACCTTACTCCAGTCCACACTCCTAGCACCCAATGGAAACCATTGACGTATTAGCACAGCTTGTTCTATGAAAAAGGCTTGTTGCTCATTCTTAGCTTGCTCAGCACTTACCACATGCTTAAAACATCGCTGCAACGATTCATCAGCCAACTGGGCCGCCGACAGATTTTCTCTGGTTAAAGGCAGTGGTATTTCTTTTACAGATGGACTAGGCTCCTCAGGGTTTACCAAGTCTGGGGAAGACAAAACATTGTTGTCGTCAGGTAACGTGGCACCCTCCTCAGAAAATGAGGACATCAACACAGAATCAGCGAGGGTAACGTCACCATCTTTACGGGCTTGGGCACGAGTAACCACACAGGCTGGGTACAGCTTTGGGGTCACAGAAATATCTGGGGCATTAGAACTGAAGGGCTTATCCAGCACCTCCAGACTAGGACGCACTAATTCGCCCGTAATATCATTTCCTAGCAACATGGCCACCCCCTCTATTGGTAAGGACGGACATACTGCGACAGGGAAAAATCCCGTAACGAGTTCTGATTTGATATAGACCTGGTGAACGGGTCTGGGAGCATAACCCATCTCTATTCCACGCAGCACAACATTAAAGCCGCATGCACTGTCTGCTGAGAAAGGTAAAGCACTAGAAAGGATTAAGGTCTGAGACCCTTCGGTGTCTCTCAGTATGCGCTTCGAGTAATGAACCGTTTTTCAATACAAGCCTCAGTGCTTCAGAAAGCTTCATTTGGCCATCACTACCGACAGGGCTGTTCAACAGACCACTGGGCATATAATTATTACATAAAGAACAAACGAAACAGTCACGCGTAAAAGCTAAGGGTTAACTAAAGCAGGCTGGCAGCACACACAATAAAAGCTAAGGGTAACTAAGGCAAGCCAGCATCACAAAACTCTAATGAAACTAAGTTCAGCTGTATATCAGGTTTAAACAAAGAGCAACACAGCAAAGAGGTTTAACAAACAAGATTCACATGCAGAGCAGACGAGAAGGACACTGCATGTTCACTTCAAAGCAGCAGTTCCCCCTAGTGTGAAGGATCTTCAGCCTTTTATACTCCCAGGTGCAGACAATCAGCCAGTCAATTGGTCATGGAGGGGTCATGGGATCGCCAGGCAGCAAATCGTCCGCGAGGTCTGGCACACTGTGATCTGCATAATCAGAATCAGAATCAGCTTTATTTGTCACAAGCAGGTTGCCCTGCAGTGAAATGGGACCCCCCGACCTTACACACATAACACAGACATCACATGGGGTTACAAGTCGGAGATTGGTAGCGTTACAGAAAAGAACACTGAAATGTACACAACAACGGGAGGGTACAAGAGGAAAACAAGAGACCTCCACTCATGCTGTGCTTCCATGGTAGGACAGCACGAGAACAGGAAACAAAAAAAACTCTGCAGAAAAAAAAGCACATGAATGGCCACAGCACAACATTATGAAAGACATGACAAGCCACAGGGTTGGGTAGGGGATATCATAACACAATAAACACAGTGTGCACATCTGATCTGGGACTGCTGCAATCTTTCGACTGCGCCGCCAGCTGACCCGATGTCCAAATCATGGGGGAGGTAAGCATCGAAGGCGCTGGAAGGGGAGGGGGGATGGGTGAGTGCTTATCAGTGTAAGTGTATGTGTGTGCGTGTCCATAGTTCAGCAGAGACAGTGTCCTTCGCCCTATCAGGCTAAGTAAACAGTCCTCCAGCCAATCCAGGTGTCCTTGCATGGGATGGGAAGAATAGTCATCACACAGTCGTTATCAGGGAGTGATTGTTCGGCTCCAGCCTTGGGCCTGCAGCTGGCGCCGTGGTGGTGTCCGCATTTTGATGTTGATTTTGTTGATTTTTTCATGCGAGCAGCCCAGGAGAATGTCAAGTTGCTCTTTAACACTCTGACGCTGGTCTCTCAATCTCCCGTTGGAGAGTCGCGAGCCTCCCCATGATGGTATCAAACTTCTGTTCCATGGTGTTATCATTCTTTTGATTCTGAGACCCCACAACTGCAGTGATCCGTTCCGCGATGTGTTCCAACTTTCGCTCAAGGGTCTCATTTTGAGCAGGCCTCTCTCTGATGTATCCCCCCATACGCTCAATGGTGTTGTTTTGAGCCTTCACAGCAGCTGTAAGCGTCTCCAAGGTGTTAACCATGCTGCGTTCATTGTGAGAGGTCGCGCCTCGTCCCATCGTTTCAATTCCAGCGGGCAGCCTTGGGGGGGTTTGAACAGCCGGTTCTGCTCTCTTATTTCTCCGATAAACCAGGGCCAAGCCAGCTCCGATCAGCAAGAACCCTGTTATCATGGTTCCGAATAGGTAGATATCTTCAGCGTCCTTGATCGACAGGCACATGACCCTCCAGTTCTGCCACCCGTCCATCGTGTATCCGGCAGGGAAAGTCCCTCCAGGGTACTCAGGCTCTCCCGAGCCCAGACTTCTCGTTGAGAAAAGGGTGTCAATAGCATTCAGAGACCAGTTGATCAAATCCATAATTCTCTTTTAGGTTTAGAGAACGACAGTGAGCGACTGTTCCAGGGAAAGTAATGCACACGAGACAAGACAAGGACACAGAGGCTAAGCAGGGAAGATAGGGGTAAGAAGGCTGGCACAGGACTCCCAGCAGCCAGTCATCCACGAGTCCTGGCACACTTAGATTTGCACAAGCACAAAAGGGTAGTCTCACTCTCTCCGAGACCCAGGGCCGTAACAGTATTGTAGTAATACTTTTCCAGCACCGAACTAAGAAGTAATTGGCTCTGTGGCTTTGTTTTATCAGACAACTTCCCATTCTCAATGGGACTCATTAAGTTCTTCAAGAACATGTAAACAACTTCACCAAACTTTATCAGTTGATATTTTTGTCTGTATGATCTGTCATCATACATCATACCTCATACAGAGGTGGGTAGACTTAGTAGTGTAGATAAAATAATAATAAAATATCATTATTATTATTATTATTATTATTATTTGTATATAACTTTCCATAACCAAAGTGCTTGCTGGTACAGGAGAAGCACTTCTAGTATATATTCTGAGCCCAGGCCATGAAGGACAGGTAATTAGTAAAATCTTAAAATCAATTCTAATGCAATATGCTAATTTTTCTTAGTCTTTAGAAGATGTCTAGCTGCTGTATTTTGCACGATCTACAGTCAATTTAATGCTTTCTGAATGATACCTGTTAGAAGACCATTACATTACTGTATTTTTTGGATTATAAAGGTGCACTTTAAACCCTTGATTATGTTGAATGATGAATTGAAGGCAAAAAAATACTGAATGCAATTCTAACAAGCTTGAAAGTCAATATGTGTTCAACACAGCTTAAACTCTTTTGAGCAAATTTTACTGAATGTCTTTAAATAATCTTCAGGAATAGTTCTCCAGGCTTCTTGAAGGGTATCCTAAACCATTAATGTTGAGGTCCTGGTGCTGTAGACATCAGTCCATAACTGACAGTGTTCTGCAGTGTTGTTGTTTTTTTCGTTGTTGTTGTTTTTTAATTCCAGGTTATTGAAAGCCATTGCTAATTAGATATTTTCTAAATTATATCACATGGTGGATCAAACTCTGACATAACTTATGAAAGTGACCAACATTATTAGAGACAAGGAAACAGAAGCAGGGCTACAGAGTAGGGCTGAACGATTATGGAAAATAATCTAATTGCGATTTTTTCCCCTAATTTTCACAAAAATCAACAGTGCACCTTATGTATGAATTCTGGCTATGCATACTGACCTTGAACCAATTTTATGTGGTACACAGTGCTCAAAAATCTGTGAAAAAATGTCTTAGCACGGGTCCAAAACTCTGTCCGCTTCAGGTCTCAAAGTCAAATGAACACTGCAGCATCACTGAGAGTCAAAAACTGTCTAAATTATTTCACCTTTAATAAAATGGGTGTTCTGAGCCCCGGCTTGGACAGTCTCGGTCGTTGTGTCCTTGGGCAAGACACTTCACCCGTTGCCTACTGGTGGTGGTCAGAGGGCCCGGTGGCGCCAGTGTTTGGCAGCCTCGCCTCTGTCAGTGCGCCCCAGGGTGGCTGTGGCTACAATGTAGCTTGCCGTCACCAGTGTGTGAATGTGTGTGTGAATGGGTGGATGACTGGATATGTAAAGCGCTTTGGGGTCCTTAGGGACTAGTAAAGCGCTATATAAATACAGGCCATTTACCATTTTACCATTTCTGTTTTACAAAGTGTCACAATTACATTTAGCATCCAGGTCTTCATGAAAACAGAATTTAGTAAATTTAACAGAGTTAGAAATTAGCATTGAATTTACACATTACACTATGCAATACACTATATTATGTTTATAAATAATGAGTTATGGAAAGTTCAAAAGAATTTGACTGCCTGCTCAACCATTTGGTTTAGCATATTTTGAGAGACTATATATAATGAACTGGAGTACTTAGCTTAACTCAACCTTATTGAGCCATCTCTACCACTTGGTTGAGTTATGTTATCCTAAAAAAAAAAACACTAGATGGCACTGTGTCAGGATATGGCAGGCCTCATCTGCCACCCTCCAACCAGGAAATCAGAAAGCAAAAAATCACTCTGGACACATGGACTGTTTTGGCTAAAAATTTTAAAGGTAAGTACATTTTTCTTCAGTATAAACATCTCAGAGTCTTTACTGAACATGATTATGTCATTTGATACCAGAAAATAGCTGTAATAAATCCATAATATTTTTTTAAAAACATGCTCAACCAAACGGTTGATTTGTCAATTGATGGTAAGAGTAGCAAAACTTAGCTAATGTTTAGAACTGTTGTTTTAACATATGAAATTGACTATTTACTATTGAATATAAATAATTTAATGATCTATACATGTAAATATGACATGTTTAAATTTGGATTTGCATTGGCACTGTTCGACCAAATCGCACAGGTGGAGCCACTTTGATGACAGACAAAGAGCTGATGAAGAGAGGGCGTGGAGCTTTTGACTACAGGTCTGCTGAAGGTGTGATCGCAGTTAAATGGTTTGACAACAAATGTGTGAACCTGCTAAGTAATGCTTCTGGGATCATGCCACTTTCAACTGTCAAACGCTGGAGCAAAGAGTCCAAGGCGAAAGTTATGATCCCATGCCCATCACTCATCCCTGCATACAATGAGCATATGGGAGTGATAGATCTCTCTGACATGCTGGTACACCTGTACAAGACCCCAGCCAAGTCTACAAGATGGTACCTGCCACTCTTTGGTTACATGCTTGATCTGTCCATTGCAAATTCCTGGCTGGTCTACAAGAGGGAATGTGGACAACTAAACCAGAAACCAATCACACTCAAAAGATTCTGCCTGGCAGTTGCGCATAGCTTGAAACAAGTCAACAAGCCAGCATCCAAAGTTGGCCGACCATCATCCAGCTCTTCACCACCACCAAAGAAACCACAGCCAGATGTGCGATATGACTGCTTTGGGCATTGGCCACTTCACTGTGACAAGCGAGGCCGATGCAATTACTGTCCAAAGGGCGTCTCAAGATGGAAATGCCAAAGATCCAATGTTTTCTTGTGCTTGAATGCCAGTCAGGAATGCTTTGCAGTGTACCACCAGAAGATCTAATCATCAAGGGGTATTGGTGAAGTTGCATGAACGGCAAAAGAAAAGAGCCAGAACTGTTTCAGTGTGTTCTCAAATTTTTCAGTGCAAAATGGCAATGGTATATAATATACCACCAGAATTTTCTGGAAGATAAAATAAAAAATGTTAGTGCTGTTCCAACACTACAGTGAAAAGTTTATGTTAACAACAGGTCAAAAGTGAATTTGTATGTTTATGAATTTTCGGTAATTGCAGATCAAGTTTTTGATCAAATTTACAATATTTTTGTGTTTTATACATTTTGTGGTTTGTTATTATAACGCCCACTGTTGAAATGGAATCCAACAATGTTTGATGTTTTACTACCACAATAAAGTGGGTCAAACACAAAATTGGGTAGTTATTGTTTTGCAAAATGAGTATAACCTTTACTTTTTTCTACTAGTTATGTCTGTAGAACTTTATGTAGTTGTACCATAGAGAGACATCTCAACCGTTTGGTAGAGGGTAATATTTAAAAAACTATAAGGTGTGTATAATTTTTTTTTTTAATTGTGATCATTATTGACCTAAAGGAATAGAAAATATGAACAAATAATTTTTTCATTGTATTTTTCTTGGTGAGGCAGTCAAAGGGTTAAAAAAAATTATTATTATTTTTTTTTTAAGTATTGTAAACTTCATGTAGCTGATGGAGGTGACTTTGCAATTGGTCATGTGGTCAGCCGTCGACCATCACAAGCCACAACGTGAGCGTGTGTCAGTGACTGTCTATCCTTTCTCTACAAATACCTACCACATTACATGAAGAGATACACCAAATGGATAGATGGACAAATTAAAGGCTTCAAAATGTTCTGATGATAGGATCAACAGAAAAATCAAATTTTTTACCCAGAGAAGTGTAAATTTTAATTAGCTTATTTAGCTGCATAAATATATATAACTGAGAAAATAGAAGACACTGTGATGAATATTCACATGTTTGTCAGCGTCAAAGAGAGACTACTAATTGATTCATTCTGCTAAATTATTTTTATGTGAATATACAATAGTAAATAATAATCTATGACAATATAGAAGGGAAAATGTGAAATGCAGGCATATAAGCTGTTTAGAATTTAAACATTACCAGAAACAGTTTAAGAAATTGTTTGTCTTTGTTTTATGACCATTATGTTGTCATCAATAGAAGAACAGAAATCAAAATTAACATAAATGTCATGACATTTCTATAAATTTGATCTCTTTTCCTCTGTCTAGTATGTAAAATCGGAGAAAAGGTACTCCATTATCTAGTTTGCATTACAATTTCAAATTATATGCCATACATTTGATAATAGGGCAGTAATACCAGTGTTATTAAACTTGACAACAATATTTTGATATGTTTGAAAATTTCATTCATTTTGAGTCCATATATGATTGGATTTAAAAGAGGATGGGATACAATTGACTGAAACGTCAATGTCAAACGAAGAGTTTTGGATAGATCAGAATCCAGTCGAACTATAATTATATCAAGGAAAATAAAACAGGAAAAGTTGGTTAACACCAGCAGGTGGGGTAAACATGTCTTTACAGCTTTTTTCCTCACTTCTCTACAACAATGGTAAGATATTCTAAGAATCCTGATGTATGTAAAAAGTATGAAAAGCAAAGGTAGAAGGACAATGTTTATCAACATGACCACACCATATATAGATATTGCGACCGAGGGCACACACTGAAGCTTGTAAAGTGAACTATTACAAAAAATTCCTGTTAGAGAAAAGCTACAGAGTTTGACATTCGAATACAACACACCCATCACTGAGGTTTCAAAAGCAGGTATAAGCCAAGCTAAAATCAGACATACATAAATAGTTATTCTATTCATAATAACTGGATATTGCAGGGGTTTACATATAGACACATACCTGTCATATGCCATTGCTGCCAACAGTAAAAATTCTGAACCAACCGAGGCGTAATATGATAAACCTTTGAAAAGACAGAGTGGATATGATATCATCTGTTTTTCAGACAAAACATCAGATAAGAGCTTTGGATAGATAATCATGCTGTAAAGAACAGAGTTGATTAACAAAGCTGCAATAAAAATGTACATTGGCTCGTGAAGGTTTTTGTGAGTCCAGATAAGGAAAACTATAGTGGAATTAAAGCAGAGTATCAGAATATAAAGTGTAAATATGATCACAAAATAAAGATACCTGTATTTGTGCAATTCTGCAAACCCACCTAGAGTTAACAATGTTACATTTAATTCAATATCCATTTAATGAACAAAAATGTTATTTACTATACAACTAGATGACATAAATGGTATTCATTAAAAATCAAATGAAAAGACAAGTCTTAATGTATTGTAGTAATGCTTTTCCAGCACCGAACTAAGAAGTAATTGGCTCTGTGGCTTTGTTTTATCAGACAACTTCCCATTCTCAATGGGACTCATTAAGTTCTTCAAGAACATGTAAACAATTTCACCAAACTTTATCAGTTGATATTTTTGTCTGTATGATCTGTCATCATACATCATACCAAGGTTATTATTGTTAACAAAAACTAACGTAATAATGAAAACTAGAAGTGAAAAAACATTTTCGTTAACGGAAATAAAAATAAAAACAAAAAAAGGAAAACTAACTAAAACTGTAATGAGTGTTCACAAAACTAACTAAAAGTAACTGAATTTATAGCAAAAGTGTGTTTAGTTTTCATTGATGTGTGCGTGTCATACAATAGTCAAGGGTGAAAATGAAGTTTAGTTTCCAGATTTTTTCCTTGCTGTCTAATTATGCCAGCAGGTGGCAGTACGTTACTCTAGTCGTCTGTGTTGCTGCTCCGTCCACGCGCAGAATCATGTCAGGAAAAGTCGGGAGAAAGCGCCAGAGTCCAATTTGGGATTACTTTGAATATGACTGTGTTTTGGATAAAGCAAGTGTCTTGTAGTGGAAAGAGACAAATCATGATATCAGATTATAATATATGATATCAGATTGTGAACCACAGTGCAATGTCTTTGCATCTGAGTCTAAAAGACTCAGTGCAGTCAAATTCCGTCCAGCAACAAAACTTGCAAACCACAAAAATCTTTGATAACTTTCTCAAAAATTTGATATACCGTAGTATAACAATTACCAGTGATCAACTAACTGAATTGATTTGTTAGACTTACTAAGACATATTTTGAAAAACTAAATTCTGAAACTAATATTGCAATGCCCTGGCGTAGCGATCCCCAGCTTCCAAGAATAGCAACTGGGATATGTAACGTCACTTCTCTGGTGGGGAAGGAGCCTGAATTAGTGCATAAGACTGAGAGATACTGATCAGATATAGTTGAGCTCACCTCAATGCATGGCTTGGGCTCTGGAACCATTCTCCTGGAGAGGAGCTGGACTCTGTCTCAGTCTGGAGTTGCCCTCAGTGAGAGGTGGCGGGTTTCAGAGATGGCACGATACCACTTTTTTTTATGTCCAATACTGATATCATAATTTTGGATATCAGCCGATACTGATATGAATACGATGCAGTGTATTTTATAATCAATAAAACGTTTTAGGTTTTTTTTTATATCTTGCTGCATTTTGTGAAAGTTCATACTCAAGTTTTAAAAAGCAAAACACTAAAGCTATTAAAAAATACACTGCACCCAAAATATTTCTTTATTCAGCAATACTGATCAGTCTAATAAACTTAAACCTACACCATCCGCTCTAATCTGGTATTTTAAAGAGTACTTAGCAGAAATATTAAACACCCAGCAAAAGCCACCCCCACCCTCCGCCTCATAATGCTTATTATCGTGCGATTGTGGCTCAAGATTTAGGAGTTCGTCTTGTAATCGGAAGGTTGCCAGTTCGAGCCCTGGCTTGAACAGTCTTGGTCGTTGTGTCCTTGGGCAAGACACTTCACCCGTTGCCTACGGGTGGTGGTCAGAGGGCCCGGTGGCGCCAGTGTCCGGCAGCCTCTCAATCTTATATAAACAAAAGTGTCCAACACAGTCTGAGTGCTTGTGGGCAAGAGTTTGTGTGCAAGTGGGTCGGGGGATTCAGTGAAAGGGCAATGGTAGAGCTCCAGCGAAGCCCCCATGATCCTCTCTGCTGCTTTCTTTCTCTAGAAGGTTTTGATCATGGGGGTTGAAGTTCTTGCTCTCCTCAGTTTGTGGAGAAAGTAGAGTCGCTGCTGGGCGTTACTAACCAGTGATGCTGTGTTTTTTGGCTAGGAGAGATCTTTTGAGATGTGCACACCTAGGAACTTTGTGCCACTAACCCTCTCCACAGCAGCACCATTCATGGTTAGTGGGGTGTGCAAGGTGTGAGTTTTAGTTGTGTCACTTGCAAATTTGATGAATAGGTTGGAGCTGTGTGATGGTGTGCAGTCATGGGTCACCAGAGTGAAAACAAGGGTCTCAACACACGTGTTCAGCATTCTAGTGCATGAGGTGTTGCTGTCGACCTGTACTGTCTCCTGTCTTCCTGTCAGAAAATTTAGTAGCCAGTTAAAGAGTGAGGTGCTGATCCCCAGCAGATCCAGTTAGTGAATGACTTGCTGGAGAATGATTATGTTGAATGATGAATTGAAGGCAAAAAAATACTGAATACAATTCTAACAAGCTTGAAAGTCAATATGTGTTCAACACAGCTTGAACTCTTTTGAGCAATTTTTACTGAATTTCTTTAAATAGTCTTCAGGAATAGTTCTCCAGGCTTCTTGAAGGGCATCCTAAACCAGTAAGATTGAGGTCCTGGTGCTGTGGACATCAGTCCATGACTGACAGTGTTAAGCAGTGTTGTTGTTTTTTTCGTTGTTGTTGTTTTTTAAATCCAGGTTATTGAAAGCCATTGCTAATTAGATATTTTCTAAATTATATAACATGGTGGATCAAACTCTGACATAACTTATGAAAGTGACCAACATTATTAGAGACAAGGAAACAGAAGCAGGGCTACAGAGTCAGAATACAAACAGACTAAAGAAGTCTCTCCATAAACAACCACTGCCCAGTATTTACATCATAAGTGCCAGAATGCTCAGAAATCAAACAAATAAGTTGGAATTTGTTTGATTCCAACTCATCCCCAGCAGATCCAGTTTGGAAGTCGAGGTATACCATCAGCTCGACTTCCTTCTTTTCTTGTGGCGTTCGTGTCGCATATATATGATGTCAGGGGACATTTGGCGACATCGCTTTTATGACCCCACTCGGTGGTACTCAATTTAAATTTAAACAAGCTGAGTCAAGTTGAGTTGCCTTGAGCTGATCCGAGTACTGTATGTACTGATTGAAAAGGGGTATTACTGTGATCTCTTTACACAAGAAAACATAGAGAACTACACAACCACTCTCCTGTTTTATATAAAGAACTGTCTGAATAGTGTCACTATTGATATTCTCCTGATAGAAGATTCACCATGGGCGTCTGTACCATGGGCTTGCTTACAAATCCAGGTCTTATGGAAATGTGGAAATTCTTAAAGGGAGATAGTATGTTAATCGTGTAGTATACCCTGAAGAACCTGGAGAGGTTAATTCTCAAACATCTCACAACTCTGGTGAGTAAACTGCTGGATCCCCTGCTGGTCGCTTACTATCCTAGTATTGGGGTGAATGATGCAGTCATGTACCTCCTGCACAGATCACTGTCACACCTGGAGAGTACTGGAAGCACTGTGAGAGTCATGTTTTTGTTTCTCCCTTCCTAACTGCCACCTCCAGAAATTCTCTGATGATACAGTCATTGATGGATGTCTGAGGGGAACGATCTAGAGTATAGGAAGATCATCACCGACTTCATCATCTGGTGTAAACTCAACCAACCACCATCCATCGCACCAGTGAACATCCATAGTTTGGATATTGATGTGGTCGACACATACAAATTCCTGGGTGTTCACCTTAACAAGTTCCATCTGCTGGGCAAGCTGAGGTATTTTGAGTTATGCAGGACATTGCTGAGGACCGTTTATGACACTTTGAAGGCTTCTGCTACCTTTTATTTTGTTATCTGCCCTGGAGGTGGTAGCACAGAGAGGGACAGGAAACAGACTGATAGACTGGTAAAGAGCGCCACCTCTGTCCTGACCACTCCCATAGATCTCATAGAGGAGGTGGGTGAAAGGAGAAGCCAAGCTTTGCCCATTGTGCACACTCAGCCCATGCATGAGACTGTGGAGGCCCAGAGCACCTCCTTTATCAGTAGGCTGTTACGGACACAGAAAAATATAAAGAGATAAGGAGAATCTTGGAGTATTTTATTGTATAAAGTAACCATCTGTACATAGTATAGTACTTGGTCTTTTTTATGTTTCTTATTCTTTTTTTCTATTATATTGTTTTCTAGTATATCTGTAATTCAGGGAACATTATGTTGCACATTATCAGGGAATACAGTTTCCATTAAAGGGTGTACAGTTGTCCCTCACTATAACGTGGGACAACTGTTTTTGCAGTGTAATTATCCTCTGCACAGCTTTCCTGTTCTCAGTAGTGGCCCCTTTGTACCAAACACCCAGGGAGTAGGAGACCACGCACTCTGCTGAGGGGTGGTAGAAGGCCAGCAGCAGCTTCTGGTTCAGGTTATTCTTCCTCTGGTCCTGGCAGAATAGGACCAGAGGCATTGAGGCATTTGGGATGTTTTGATGGAGCCAGGATGGAGCCAGGATCCAGGATTCAGTTACAATCAGTAAACGACACTCATAGACAAATCTGTTATAGTAGGTTGTGATTGTAGCTCCTCCATTTTCTTTGTGAAGGATCTTGCATTGGTCAGGAAGATGAATAGATACATAACATGCAGGGGCCTGTCCGTCAATGATGGTCCTTCTCCTTGCTCCTCTTCTTTCTTGGGTTTCTGCTCCCTGAGGTATTCAATAAGCAGCTGTGAGTTGTGGACATTAAATCAGGAGAAGGAGCTTTCTTGTCTTGATGTTAGTGGCTTCTATTTCCTTTTTTGGCTAGCTTATTATCCCAGCAGGGTATTTGATCACCAGCAGACAGTGTTGGGAAGGTTACTTTAAAAATGTATTCCACTACAAATTACAGAATACATGGCCCAAAATGTATTTTGTAACGTATTCCGTTACGTTACTCAACGAGAGTAACGTATTCTGAATACTTTGGATTACTTAATATATTATCATGCTTTTTACAACTACACGAATGTACTATTGCTGTGTGATTTATTACTAATACTGAAGGTTACTCGCCATATCAATACCAACTAGATTTTCAAATCTCAATATAAAATGAGTAAAATTAGGTAAGGCTGCACTTTTTGCAGCAATCTAGTATATAAAACTATTCCGCGCATATATAAAACAGGTCAGCAGCTCCAAACCGTAGTAAAGGGACCTCTGGCTAATATGTCGGGTTCCATGTCGGGGTCATAGCCAAAAACCTTTTGGTGGCAGTGGTTATTATTATATTCACATCTCCATCTCCCGTTTCTGGTCGGTGACAACTCGTACTTTTCGACTCTCCTTCTTCTCCCTCCCTCGCTCACAGAAACATAACAGGTATGGCAGTCCATTCTCCCTGCAGCATGGACTACACTGCCCATGAGACTACCTTCTTTAGGGCTATGTCTGCAACACTCTGCCTATTGCCTTCATATTAAATTATTTTGAATAATAATTTTAAAAAATATTTCTTCAAGTCATTAGGCGGCCGCAAGTACAGGTGACATGGGGCGCGAGATTCAGAGGCATTAGAGCCTCTTAATGCGTGCTTTCTTTGGGTTTCCACTGGCGTGGAATTACCAAAAATAGAGAGGGCATAGCCTAATATATGAAACAGGGAAAGACCGCCGTGTAATCCATTTATTTCAATAAGGTAACTGTATTCTGAATACCACCTTTTTAAACGGTAACTGTAATGGAATACAGTTACTCATATTTTGTATCTTAAATACGTAACGCCGGTACATGTATTCCATTACTCCCCAACACTGCCGGCAGGGTGCAGGTGTTGATTGGCCAGATGTTGTTCTTCCCATTCAACTGACTATTCAGAACTTGCTCTAGCTTGAAGTTGGCCTTTAGTGTTGTTTGCCACATCCCCACTGAATTGAAGGCTCTTAGCATTCTATGTATTCCACGATCCACGAGTAGGTCATTGTGTCAACGGCTTTCATTTTCATTTTTCTCCTTGTGTGATTAAGTCTTACCTGTAGGCCATTCTGTGGATACAGTGATGTTAAGGATCTCTGCCTGTAAAATCTCCTCAAACACATGCATAGCAAAGTAGAATATTACCAAGCTCTCAGAGCTTCGCGATTAATAATCAATACTCTTTTGATGTATTTGTTTCGCAACTACTTTCTTCTCCTTTCCCCGTTTGCCACTGATGAACTGATAACACTATCGGAGTTATTACTGTACAACTGTGACATTTAAGAAATCAAAATATTCATATTTTCATTCATTCTTGTGTGTGTGTGTGTGTGTGTGTGTGTGTGTGTGTGTGTGTGTGTGTGTGTGTGTGTGTGTGTACATGCGCACTCGCCTTAGGAGAATGAAAAAAGTTACTTCAAACTGTATGATGCAATTTACTTATAATACTTACTTACTCATAATAATATTATTTACTTCATAATATCAACATGCCCCCTTAAGGCGACTTCATGACTTTAACATTTGGCTACACAAAGCTGCCCCCTGGTGATGTAAGCATACCTTAATGAGTCATTAATGACCTATACTGTGCCTTTGCATCTATCTCACTTGCACTGTGGAAAACAACAGGCCAGGCCTCAGAGGAGTGGCCTGACTACAGCCAGTCTCTAAACCTCTAATTATGACCCAGTGGCAACAGTGAGCTCATGGGATGTTCTCCCATTTACCTCTGTAATTACAGGGATCCAGTGGTATTGATCTAATGTGTTATTTTATAATAACCATTCAGTACACCTTTGGGTTTTTATAACAGAGAATTTGTGGTGGTCAACAGGTCATTATGTCTTTTGCCTCTAGAGAGCAATTAAAATGCAGCTTGGTATTAACTCTCACAAATACAAGCTCTTCAACAACAACAATAAACGTACTGTTTATAATAGTAGTTTTCTCTTTCATAAAACAAGTAATGATGCAAATGCACCAAAAGTTTAAGGAGTCAAGTAAATGTTTCTGATTTTCAGAAGAGAGTGAATCTTATATTTTAAATGTAGACTTTCCACAGGTCTACAGCCAACATCTCTTTCAGAATTAATAAATCATTCTTCTTACAGGTTGTGTATAAATTACATTCAGCGTTTCATGTTTTTTATGACTTTCAGTCTCATGAACCTTGCAGTTCCTTTCTAGAGGGCTGGTGCTGGTAGGGTAACCTCATACTAAAGATCAGTAAAACTGAAAAATATTATGTTAACTTAACCAGAAAGTATCAGGGGAGAAGATGTGAGTTTTGTCACATCATTATGATAGTCAAAAAAGTCTGAACGAGTCTTGACCACTTCATGTATGCCCAAAGAGATTTTAAAATGTGAATCAGGATCCAGTATTCTCAGGAAATTGCAGTAATTTCACTGTAGTTTTATCGTAAATAAACACATGTGGTTTATACTGTATAGTAAAATTATTATTTTGCTGGACTCCCTTAAAACAGCCATGTATTATGGTGAGCTGTGTGACAGGCAGGGGTTGGACCCAAACGCAAGTCTCGGACACAAAAACGTAACTGAAAGCGACAGCTTTATTGTTGAAAAAACAAACTAAAACAAAAAGAGGTGAACACTAAGGACACTAACAAAAGATACTAGAACTAACAACTGGACGTGACATAACATGACATAACATGACATGGCATGACATGCCGGGAGAACACACAACTAACAGAAGAAAACACAGAGTCTTCACACACTCCCGTTCTCTGTTACCTGGTGGGGGGGGGGGAGTTTGCTGTCCGATTGAGTCTGGAATGTGGGGCTTCCCTGCTGCTGCGGAGTCGGGGAGGTCTGCTTCTCTCCACCCCAGGGAAGAGGGTAACACCACCTGAGTCTGGGTGCAGTTTCCCCCTCTAGGGGCAAGGGTACCTAGACCTGGGGTATAAAGTACGCTTGGGGAGTGTGATTGTGTGTACAGTGTCTGTTTATGTCTGTCTCCACGTTGGGTGAGTGCTGAGTAATTGCATATGAGAGCATGAGGGTGGGAATGGATGGTTGTATCTGTGTGTGCCTGTTTGTCTGTGTCTAAATGTCAGGTTGGGTATCAGACGCCAGCTCTCTAGGGACATCTCAGGCCCTCCATGGTATGGAGGCCTATCTCCCTCCACCACTCCCCCTGCCAGTGGCAGACACCCTCAGTCATCGGTGCATTGGTGGTTCTTTGTGTCTGGGGATGGGGGTCCAGGTACGCACTGGCTCACTCCTGGTGGCTGCTTGTCAGGGCCTGGAGCCTGGGGCTTGTTCGGGCCCCTTCGGGGGGTGGGATGCCCTCGGCAGAAAATACAGCTAACAGGGAGAATGCAACAATGAACAGAGGGAGACCGAAGACTTAAATACACATGCAGGATAACAAAGGGATGGGAGACAGGCAGGAACACAGTTGGGACTAATCAGACCAGAAAACATAGGGAAGAAGTTAAACTAAATACAATGAACACAGGACAAAGGACTACGAAAATAAAACAGGAACCAAGAGACACACTCTAAGATGCGGAATGACTAAATACAAAGAACAGGGGGGAGCGAGAGACACGACAGGGAAACAGATCAATTAACACAGAAACAGAACTTAACATGCACAAGAGAGAGACTACATAAGCAACAGGGACACAGTGGAGGCACAGCACACTACCATGACTAAAACTAAACACAAGGATATGAATAAAGCCAGGAAACTGGATGAACGTCCCAGGACCGCGACAAATACTAAACAAAACAAGAACCAAAACCAGGGAGATGAACTACATTTTAGAATAATGTATAAACCATAATCTCAAAAAGAAGAAAACGGAAACGACACCATGGAAGAATCCTAATATAATAAATAATAAAATATTAATTCGTCCTGTAGGCCCATCACTCTACAGGAGGAATTAACAGATACTGTTCATAATTTTTATGGGTGTAATTTCTAGGCGTAACCAAGTGGTGAAAGGCTTCCGCTTGGGTGGTCTCAGAACCTTGTCACTTCTATTTACATATGATGTGGTTCTGCTGGCTCTAGGTGGTGGCCTTCAGCTTCCACTGGAGCGATTTGCAACCAAGTGTGAAGTAGTGGGAATGAGAATTAGCATGTCCAAGTCTAAGGCCATGGTCCTCAGCCAGAAAAGGTTGGAAAGCCCAGTCTGGGTCAGTGCCAAGTTGCTGCCCCAAGTGGAGGAGTTTAAGTATCTCGGGGTCTTGTTCACAAGAGAGAGTCGAAGGGATCGGGAGATTGACAGATGATTTGGTGCTTTGGTTGCAGTAATGCTCTGCTGGTCCGTCGTGGTGAAGAGAAAGCTAAGCGTAAAAGCGAAGCTCTCGATTTACCAGTTGATCTACATCCCTACCCTCACCTATGGTCACAAATTTTGGGAAAATGACCAAAAGAACATGATTGTGGATATTAGCAGTGGGAATGAGCTTTCTCTGAAGTGTGGCTGGCCTCTCCCTTAGCAATCTGCAGTCTACAAACAAGCCTATGATCAGAATCCCCAGTGTGTCAGCTAGGATATTAATATGTGGTTCTGAAAGGAGACATAGTTTCAGGAATGCAGCCGCAACACACGACAAATGATCCACTTTAACTTTTTAGGTGGTAGCTCGGAATAGTATTACGTTGTGGCAAGTTAAGAAGCAGAGTTTTTAATTGACATTATGGATAATGCTTCTACAGTGAGAATTTTTAATCTGTTAGCATTCAATGAGACAGCTAATTACAGAGCTGCTTTCTTTTCTGCCACTCTAGTGTGTTACTTTGCAATTGTATTTCTTAATGTCACAGTCATCATGATTATTGTCTTAGATGAAAGCTTACATGAACCTATGTATATTTTAGTATGTGTGTGTTGCATTAATGGGCTTTATGGAAGCACAGGTTTCTACCCCAAGTTCCTCATTGACCTCCTTTCATCTTCACAGGTCATCTCTTATAGTGAATGTCTTTGTCAGGCATTTGTAATGTACTCTTTTGTTTGCAGTGACACATCTATTCTTGCAGTCATGGCTTATGACAGGTATTTGGCCATATGCCAACCACTTCAATACCACTCTGTTATGACAAAAAAGAAGCTCTCCAAACTAGTATGCTTCTCTTGGTTAACACCTTTCTGCATTTTCTCCATTAACATTATGCTGACAGACAGGCTGATATTCTGTGGTACAGACATTCAGAGACTCTTCTGTGTTAATTGGCTGATTGTTAAAGTTGCCTGCCCTGGCATGGACACTCTTGTCAATAGTGCCTTTGCATATGCTACGCTTTCAATTTACATATTTCACTGGATTTTTATTGTTTGGACTTACATCTATCTTGTTAAATCATGTGTGCAATCAAAAAAGGACAAGGCAAAGTTTATGCAGACATGTGTGCCCCATTTGATCTCTTTGGTTACTTTTTTTGTAATTGTGATTTCTGATTTGATGCACATGCGATTTGCATCAAATGATGTACCTCAAAGTTTTCAAAACTTTGTCGCTATAGCTGTTCTCTTTATTCCTCCAGTTATGAATCCTTTACTTTATGGATTCAAACTATCAAAGATCCATAACAGAATTCTTGTTACACTTCATATCAAAAGATGTTGACTTTTTCTTTTAATCATTATCAGTTACTTGTGATAAGTGGAAGCTATGGAGGCTTTATTAAAACATTTTTCTTAAATTGTAAATAGACCACTGTTTAGTATTACATGACACTGGTAACAGCCTTTGTAAGTCCATTGTATATAGCTTAGTTTAAGATTCTGACTTGACTTAAATTACATGAAAAAAAGAGGTTCAGAGTAAGTGTGTGTGATTTCAGAAAACTTATGCAAAAAAACAAAGCCATACCCTGCGTGTACCACCCTTTATCATTGAGTTATCTTAATATAGGTCACATTTAATCTTTATGCCATAATGTACCTTACATATCATATATATTTTCATAATTTGTGAACAATTGCTTTTAAATTTAAATTTTATTTTGCAAAACATGCCCACTTTAACTTTTTTCCTTGTTGTCCTTTATTGTTTGGTCATTTTGATTTCATTGATTAAAGTTAATTACAAAGAGTTTGTACCTCTATGAAACCTGAAGAGCTGAAAATCTTAAGACAGAAACCAAACTGTTAGCAGAATAAACAATTTGGTTTTAGTGTTTAGAAAATGTGTTTGTGGGTCTTTTATAGTGCAGAAGGTTTTGATTTTCTTTTCCCTTTTTCATTTATTTTGTCTACTTTTATTGTCTTGAATGTTTCTTTTTTTATTATTATTTTATAAAAGGGAGAAAGAAAGAGAGGTAGGGAAAGAAAAACAGCAGGGAAGAGGAACGGTGATAAAGGGCAAAAAACAAAAAACAACAAAACAAACAGACAAAAAATACATATATCAATCACCTGGATCACCTGTTGAGAAAGAAAAAAGAGAAAACAAGCAACAAAAAAAAGAGCAATATAATAAACAACATCATCGTGATAATCTATGTGAATATAACAGTAAATACTAAATAATGAATATTATTGTGCAGCACGTGGGATCGACAGCACACACAGTGTGCTTTGAGGCCCGTGAGCTCCGCCGGCAGCCAGCTGTGCCAGAGTGACCGAGCCCCAGGCCCAGAGGCCGAGGGCACCCCACCCCCCGAAGGGGCCCGAGCGAGCCCCAGGCTTCAGGCCCTGCCAAGCCAGGAGTGAGCCCGTGCGTACCTGGACGCCCATTCCCGGACACAAAGAACCACCAATTCATCGATGTCTGAGGGCGTCTGCCACTGGCAGGGGGAGTGGTGGGGGGAGATAGGCCTCCATACCGTGGAGGGCCTGAGATGTCCCTAGAGAGCTGGCGTCTGATACCCAACCTGACATAAAGACACAGACATACAGGCACACACAGATACAAACATCCATTCCCACCCTCATGCTCTCATATGCGATTACTCAGCACTCACCCAACGTGGAGACAGACATAAATAGACACTGTACACACAATCACACTCCCCAAGCGTACTCTAAGCCCTGGGTCTACGTACCCTTGTCCCTAGAGGGGGAAACTGCACCCAGACCCAGGTAGTGTTACCCTCTTCCCTGGGGTGGAGAGAAGCAGACCGCCCCGACTCCGCAGCAGCAGGGAGGCCCCACATTCCAGACCCCAATCAAACGGTCAACTCCTCCCAGCCTCCCCGTCCCAACAGGCAACAGAGAACGGGGATGTGAGAAGACTCCAAACCTCCCTCCGCCTGCCTGCTCATATGTAGTGTTGATGCATGTGTGTTCTAAGGTGCATTTAAAACCCAGGAGGGCATGGAGCTACCTGCCAGAGAGCAGCAGGTAAGCGCATAGCCCCTCCTGATAGCCCTCAATATATACGTGTATTTAAAAATTGAAAGGTGGGCAACGACGCCAGGGGTGAGGTTGTACATCCTGATGGTCTTCTGGATGCCCACCCCCAAGGTCCTATATGTATGTGTAATGAGAGTGTGAGTAATGTGAATGTCTAAGTTGTGGGATAAAATTGAGGCACAGGCAGCCAGAAGGGGACAGAGGGGGGGATGCCTCCCCTGCACCCTGGTGACATACCTGTTGTGGGTTCGAAAATGTTGAGCAATGGAACAAACCAACAGAGGCCCAGAAAAGTTCAGTCAAACAATGATTTATTGAGTACACGCGTGGGAAGATGTATACTGCCACACCAGCATCGATCTTCCCCGAAAAGGTCTATTCACAATGGTTTCATTCATCAGGGTTACGCCCCTTCATGCGTCACAAATGAACATAATATGCATCAGTTATAGTAAATGGTCAATCTTAAACCCCTAAAATTAGACAAAGAAGTTCCTTTTTCTATCACACCTTCCATACAAGGCAATAAGTTGCAAGCCTAAATGGTCCCTGAGGGCTTGTCCTTTTCTTGACTTGTCTTCTGTCACCTGTTACTAGGCAAGCTAAAAGGCAGTTAGAAGCAAAATGTATCTCAGGCCTTTGGCCTGGAATCAATACTTTCATGTGTGCTTGTAAGCGTGCATGCTTTGAACCTTCTATTGCTCCAAGTCACTTACACCATTGATCGCCTGGACAGTCACGCCACGCGAAGCTTAAGAACTTTAATAGACCGAACATCAACTCTCTAGAAGCACAATCCTGCA
Organism: Diplotaxodon limnothrissa; assembly: GCF_057381915.1. Taxonomy (NCBI): domain Eukaryota; kingdom Metazoa; phylum Chordata; class Actinopteri; order Cichliformes; family Cichlidae; genus Diplotaxodon; species Diplotaxodon limnothrissa. Next base: position 9,089,500 of record NC_140611.1, on the reverse strand, counting down.
ATGTGTGTATAAAATGATTATAACTGCACCTGTAATGAAAATGTTAATATGTGATTATGATAACACCTGTAATACAAGTTTTAACATAATGCCAACAGCTTCAATAAATGCTTTGATGAAATGATGATGGTTATGAATAGTAGCAGTAAAATATTTCCCTCATCTCCACACACCTTTACCCCAAGGCCCTGCATGTGTGGGTGATTGTGGTGGAGCGGGAAGAGGGAAGCAGCTGGAGATGGGGAGGGAAGGAAGGGAGGCCCCTCCCTGGGGCCAGCTCCCCGGCTGACCCAGTAGACACCCCCATACCCTGGAACCCACCTGGGCAAGGGGGCCCAGGCCCATCTGGACCATCCGTCTTGAATGTTTCTAGCTAATAATGACTATTTTAAAAATACATAAGCAATACATTTTCAGGAAATAACAAAAGTAATATCTTTGTCCACTATAAAAATATTGTGGAGATTCACAAGCATTCATGCAAAATGAAAATAATTATAAGGCAATGTAAATAAAACAGAATGCAATGATTTGTAAGTCTAATAACCCCATATTTTATTCAAAATAAGATACAGGCTTATTAGACCCCCCAAATTAACCCTATATTTTTATTGGGGTGGGGCTATCCCAGCTGTCTTAAGGCAAGATGCAGTGCTAACAAATAGACACAGACAACCATTCACACCCACACCTAATTTTGAGTTTCCAATTAACCTAACCCCACTAACTGCATGTCTTGGGACTGTGGAAGGAAGCCGGAATACCCGGAGAGGACCCTCATAAACACGGGAAGAACATGCAAACTCCACACAGAATGACCCCGGCCTGATGTTGGAATTGAAGTCAGGAAATTCTAGCTGTGAGGCAACAGTGCTAACCAAAACTTCATGAAAAATATTAGCTCATTTTGAATTTGATGGCAGCAACAAGTCTCAAGGAATTTGGGACAGGGCCATATTCACTACTGTGTAGCATTCCCTTTCTATAAACATCTGAAAACAGAGTTTTCAAAACCATCAAAAGCAAGAAAACACATAAGTTAGCTACTAAACAATGGAGTAAGTTGAGAAGGTTAAATGATCAAACTTTTCACAGAGTAAGCATAAACAGTCACACATCCACCTAACAGCATGCAAAGCAAAAAGTTCCTCTGGTACGGGAATGCTTTTCTCCTTGGACTTAAGCACTCCGGCCTAATTGCTAAATAGAATCAGCTGTAAAGAAGGGCAGCGTCTAAGACTGGAAAGACAGCAAGACCACACCCACTGAGTCAAAATCACAGAGGCCCTTATATGGCCCTAATAATCTCCCTTTATCCTAGTCATGACACGAAATCTATATTCCTAATTTATCACTTAATTTATCACTTGATCACGTATTGTTATGTGAATTTTGCAAAGAACTGTAGCTGGTCAGATATTGAGAAAGAATTGCTGGAAAAACATGGTACTACTTTTCCATGTTTTCTTGCATCTGTTTTTGTTATATGTCCTCTCTCTCTTTCTTTGTGTTTTTGTCTACCACTGATCCTTCAGAAAGCAGAATAATCCTGGAGGAGGTGACCCAGTGACCATTACCCTGCAATAACCCCCAACACACACATACACAAAGCAGACACAGGCTGGCCTCACCCAGATGTTGCAGTGGGATTTAATGCACCAGAAGTACTGTTATTCTTTGCTGCCACTCTGATTCTGGTTGGCTTGCTGACCTGCTGTTTGTATGTGCCAACAGTTATTGTGAGAATCAAGACCAATGTTCCGCTTATGAGGACATTAAAGATAAAGGATCATTTTGTTGATCTTCACATCGTGACAAACCTGCCGCTTGTCACGGCTATTTGAGGCTTTGGGCTCTGTCTTAGGCTTTGATTTGGAATTAAGGGAAGATTAAGATAAAGGGCAGGGTAATGCATTATGCCACAAAGGGTTCTCACAAAGACAGCTATACAAACATGTGTGATTATACTGTGTGTGTGTGTGTGGGGGGGGGGGGGGGCTAAAAGCAGTGAAGAGTTAAGAAGCTTTGTGATTTGATGACTTACTTAAAGTGAATGAGAGAGTGAGTTGATGAGGATGGCTGAAGAATACAACGAGAAAGCAGGAACTAGAATAAAAGTGGACATGGGAACACTGACAGGGTTAGCGATAAAAACTTCAAGCTGATAACGAAATGTTTTTTTAAAATATTGCAAAAGTCAGCAAACAGGGAAGAGAGAAGGGGGAGCAGGAGACAGCGCAAGGGAGTGAGAGAGGGAGATTGGTGGTTGGTGGATTAAGTCGGGTCAGAGAGGATTAGTGTCAGTTCAGGTTTGGTAGTAAACTCACATTCATGTTGTTGGCGTTGACTGCTTCTGACACACTCGCCCTACTGGTTCCTTTCAACTGAGAAATCCCACACTGAACAATTGGACCACAGGAAGGGAATGTGAGTTTACCTTTTTTGACACTTCTGACTCTTGTAGTGCAATTGATTAAAAAAAAATCAGACTAAGCATATACAGCCTTCCTGCTTGCTCTATGGGGCTTTACTTACAGCTGATGAGCAAATAAGCTGAGTGCCTATTTGCTCACTGTACTTTTTATATGCCTTTTTGTGTTTGCTTAGTAGCACAGCATTTGAAATACCAAGAACTTGAGGGATGAGGGATGAAGGATTTACGCACATACAGAATAATCACAAAGAAATACTAATAAATGCTGCCATCCACTATGGGACCCTCCTGGCGATAATGTAGACACAATAAAATATTGCATATTTTATATACAATAGCATAGCAACAAAGTTCTCCCTGGTGTATATAGGTCTGGATTCAATTTATTTTTTAAATGATAATATTTATCTTACATGATTGATAAGCGACACCAACAGAAATAGTCTAAAAGAAGTTCCATGAAACTGTGTAACGAGTTTCACAGAACCCAAGGTTTCGTGACTAATGGAAGCTCTTCCCGGACAGTGTAAGTGGAAACGGAAGTTGAGCCGAGATAAGCAGCTGAAGAATAGCCGTAACCTGAAATTAGTCCACATTTAGTAACCTGCTGCTGTAACAGGAAGTTCTAAAGTAGGATAAGCTGCATTTAAAACATTCACTTCATTCATTGTTTCCCTCTCTGCTGTTCAAAGGAACATAATTTTTAAACATTGCTCTGCAATTTTGATCATTTGTTGTTCTTTTTTTAAAAATAAATTTTAACATTAACATTTTATTTGTAAAATATTCATTTTATGTATTTATTCAAAGTAACCCCTAATAACGACCAAAACTACACAATAAAAATAAAAAATAAAAACAATCACTTAAGTTAGTTATTTGGACACCATTTGAGGTAGAATGTGTATTACAACATGGTATAAAGATACACCTATTTTCTACAGCCATAACATTTAATCATAATAGTAAGACTTTGCTATGATCTCTCAAAAGTTACAGACTCTTAACTTTGAAGTACAATTAACTTAAAAACTACTCATTTTATCCAGCTGCAGTCAAATTGTCCAGGGCATCAAGATCTGTTGTTGATCAATTTTGAATGAAAATCATGGTTATCAGCCATAACTTCCAAACTCTGAAGATTATATCCATACCAAGTAGTAATTTTGAGTGTTTTCATGCCTTGAAAACATGAAGATCAACCTGATATTCTGCCTAAGGTGAAATGCTTTTGGAATGAAAATGTAAATGTGTCATCTTTCTTTGTCTGTTGTAATAAAACAAGATGATAGTCACACACAACATGAATTGAATTATGTTTAATAATGACATGGGTACTAACTAAAGATTGTTAAATTATCTAGATTTGTTTTATTTTTAATATGTAAAACATGAGGTTGTTACATAAATCTGTTTTTTATTTCTTTCTCCATATCTTTTCAGTGGAATAACCCTTTCATTCTCTTCTGAACAATTACCATGAAAAAAGCAATGGAGGATGGTGAGAAGCACATACACGTATACAGACAAATTCAGTAGACTTGAATTCACCTGTCTCAGTCATGAGTAGGTGCTTACTTGAAAAGACTTATTATAAAAGAAGGGTCAGGGCTTCTCTATAATGTTAATCCTGTCTGGTTCTGTCGGCTTTTCACCTTCTGCTCAGGAGAAATGTGAAACCTCAAACATCTGCTGTGATATTAAAGGCAATTATATTAAAGACATTCATTGGAATCTGTCAGTCACAGTGTAATTAATCATGCGTACCCCAGTTTTAATGCCCCAATTCTAACTATTTCTGACAATACCAAGTGAAAGATAAAGAGACAGTTAAGCAAACACTGGAACAATACAGTAATCAAACCAAATTTGGACAATATGAGAGCACTTTTATTTTTCAATTACTAAAAAACTTTCTCCACTGATATTATTGTACCAATGTGAAATAAAGTAATATGGAAATGTGGTTTTACTCTAAGCACTCGAACCACATTTTAATGTCAACATTTCAGACAATGCAAATTTGTTCCCCAAGCTAACCAACTTGAATTAGCTATGTATGGATCACTTCAGCATCTGTATTGGATAGCAGTATCTCCAGTTTGTTTAAGCAAATATTTTATTTGTACGATTATTTATCTTCTGTGCTGCCTTGACTACACTCTAAAGCCTCACTCTATCCGCCTTAGTGCAGCTGCCGTACCATACTGTGATATATGTCAGCAGGCTCTCAATGAAGTGGTAGAAGGTCAGCAGCTGGTTGGAGTCCAGTTTGCACTTCCTGAACTGCTGCATAGGCATAAGTGCCATATGATTGTGTGTGTAATTTGATGAATTAGTTGCAAGTGCTTTGAGCGCTCAGCTGTGTAGAAAGGTGGTGCATAACTACCAGTCCATTTACCAAGAATTCCCTGTGTCTTCCCTAATTCCCTATGTCATCATTTGTTCAGGTGTCAGTGTGGTACTATCCAGTGTGGTGAAGGATGTTGACCAAGCTGTTAGCAGGAACATTAATGGTGCTCAACTTTTGCATGAACTACTGAGTGCACCGTGGCTTTGTGCCCTGCTGAAGGTACATGATTCAAAGGTCCTGAGTAAAAGACACACACCTACCATCTGTCTGCAAACTAAAAGTTATCATTTGGTGCTTTGTCTCCAGATTTATGAGTGCCTGTTAAAGTTCCAGAGACTGACACCAAGCCCCGTTTTGCCTTATGCTGCAGGACTCTCACATGAGGTGTGTATATATACAACACAACAAACAAGCAGCCATAGACGAAATATTTAGATCCCTAAATATCAGTCATTAGTGTTCTGTAAAATATCACCTTATCACAGCTGATTCAATTGGAATTTTAATTCTGCATCTTGCAAAAGGTAACAAAATTAAAACTAAGTAAGCCTGATAATGTAATCAATACAGAAACCAACCAGAACATGTCTGCTTTCTGTAAATAATACAAAGCACAACAGGAGACACCCTCTCTACATTTACATTTAGATTTAAACCTTTCCTTTTTGAAAAAGTTTTTAGAGGATGTGGATCAAGTGACCAGATGACTGTGATAAGTCATTTTAACCTCCTAGGACCTGGCGTCCACATATTAGGACATCACACTTTGGGTTATTTAGACCAAAATACTCAATTTTGCTCTACAAGGGCCTGATATCCACTTATGAGGACATTATGCTGCTACTGTTCTTACGAAATTTTAAATGGATATCCTCATATGTGGCTCTCATTTTTCTTAGAAACAAAAATAGGGTAAAACAAAAAACTGGTAATCCTTTGTTTTTACATTCATCGGGTCCCAATATGCCCAAATATCAAAGAGAAATTAAAATGCATGCTCTGGAAGAGTTCGGGTCGTAGGTGGTTAAAGTCATTAAAATTATGTCTGGATCTAAAGTTTCTTCTGGAAATATTTCCATAGAAATCAGTGTTTTTAGGTCTCTTGCTTTCCTTTTACATATGTCTGGTATTCTGTCTTTCCAGTATAATGTAATTTAACATCTGATTCAGGAATCTTCTTAATTTTTCATTAGGTCATAACTGCAATACTGACAGCTCAAAAGCCTTCAGCTCCAGCTAGAGAGTTGTGCAGCCTCCTGAGCTCACCTCATATCCAGGTACATACACACACACACATATATATATATATACATATATATATATATATATATTAGGGGTGCAATGATACACAAAATTCATGGTTTGGTTCGATACTTTGGTGTCACGGTTCGATATTTCTTGATACAAAAAAAAATGTTCATGCTTTTTTAATTTGTCATTTATTAAAATTATAAATATATATTTTAACTCAAAAGTACAGTTTTTAAATTTAATGTTGCTGAAACAACAAAGTAATAAAAAAAATAAATCTATCTGATCGAGAAATCACTCATCTTTGGAAAAGAGAGTTTATTACAGAGAAATGGCTCTTTCCAAAATAAAAGCGATTCTATACACTTCTTCTGGGGTATACTTTCAGCAGCATATTAAACATATCAGGTCCCCATAAGGAGAATCATATGCTAACTTCTGTCTAAATGACTCGGGTAAAGTTTGTAGCATGCGTGCTTGTTGTTTTTGTCTGCTTCCACTTGTCTTTGCACTAGGATGATGTCGGTGTAAATGTGCAGTCATATTCATTGTGTTCCTACTAGTGCTGTCAGCGTTAATCTCGTTGAAATGACCTTAACGCCACAACACACCAAATCTCCGTTAACGAGCTACCGCGGATCGCCCCGTGCGTGGGGCTGGACAACCAACACATTAACGAGCTAACTGCGCTAACGCAGTAGTTCCCACCCATGTAATTGAGCATTGCGTGGCACATCCGACATACTATTTTACTTTTGTCCATGACGCGCTTACCTTCAGGGTCATACGTCACATGAAAACCAAAATAGTTCCAAACGCCAGATCTGAATGAGGGTGGGGGAGGTTAAATTTGCTATGTTGCAATGAGAGCTTAACTTGTGTCTCGCGAGCTTGCCCTGGGCTCAGTGAATCTGCGTTCGACTACTCCGCCTAGGCTGCACTGCTGAGTGCAGATCCACTGAGCGCTCAACACAGACAGCATCGTCTGAAGAAAAGTTGATAAAATAAATTAAAAATTTTGTATTGTTTGATACATATGCGTACCGAACCGAAAGCACTGTATCGAACGGTTCAATATCGATACGAGTATTGTTGCACCCCTAATATATATATATTAGAGATGGACCGATCCGATATTACGTATCGGTATCGGTCCGATACTGACCTAAATTACTGGATCGGATATCGGAGAAAAATAAAAAATGTAATCCGATCCATTAAATATCACGAAAGCACCTCACAAAACTTGCAACACGCCGTAACTCACCTCAGAACGTTAGCACGTCGGAGCAGTATGCATCACGTGATAGAGCGGCTGTGGCATGCAGGACCTGTTGGTGGTCTGGATAGCATTTGGAGCTTCGCTAGCAACCCGGCATTTCATCTCCGACAAAGTTATCCTGAGAGAAGTAAAGCAAGTGTGTAAGTCCATCTCTGAATGTTTGTAAAGCATTCCTGCGTTAAGCTTAACAAACGACTGCCTCTTCTTGCTGCTACTTCAATCATGAAACTGCTTAACGATCAGCTGATCGGCTTTTCTGTCGCGAGTCCGTGACTCTAGTTTGCTTTTGGCCCACTTTGCACCAGAAAGAGGAAACCAGTGGCTGAACAACAGCAGCACGTTTAAGCTTGATAAGCTGTTGTTAGAATTTATTTAATATTACTTTCTACTCGAGGATCTTTTTCTACGTAGCTGACGCTGGTAACTGTGCAGGGGCGGATCTAGCAAAGTTTAGCCAGGGGGGCCGATAGGGCATTAACAGGGAAAAGGGGGCACAAAGACATACTTTTCTTTCTTAATCTCATTTAAAATGTCTAGCTTTTAACAAATAATTATCTGACACCCAAAGTTTTAATTTGATGCAAAATGAATAGAAGTCCATTATTGTATATAGTAACTATTAAGTCTAATATATATACCCTAGTAAGCTATAGTACTTTTTCCTTTGGGAAGGTACCATCTGTGCAGTCTGCAATTCTGTTGAAGAAAGATGTTGAATCTATTTAATATTTCTTGAAAAATAATTGATTTCTGTGCATTTTTTTTCACACTGCATCAAATTAAGGTTGATTACGGCGATTAAGCATCATGAGGTGGAGCGTGAGGGGTGGTTCCCTATTTTTTATTTATTTATTTTTGTTGTTGCTGGGAGTTGGAACCCTATTAGTTAGGTTGCTTAATATTTATGCTAAGTACTCTTTAAAATACCAGAATAGGGAGGATGGTGTAGGTTTAAGTTTATTAGATTGATCAGTATTGCTGAACTATGAAATATTTTTTTTTGCATACAGGTATAACAGAATAGCTTTAGTGTAGTTGTTGTTTTAAACTTGAGTATGAACTTATACAAAATGCAGCAAGATATTTAAAAAACAGTTTTGTTGATTAAAAAACACTATATCGGATTCATATCGGTATCGGCAGATATCCAAATTTATGATATCGGTATCGGTATCGGACATAAAAAAGTGGTATCGTGCCATCTCTAATATATATATATATATATATATATATACACAGTGGGGCAAAAAAGTATTTAGTCAGCCACCGATTGTGCAAGTTCCCCCATTTAAAATGATGACAGAGGTCAGTAATTTGCACCAGAGGTACACTTCAACTGTGAGAGACAGAATGTGAAAAAAAAATCCATGAATCCACATGGTAGGATTTGTAAAGAATTTATTCGTAAATCAGGGTGGAAAATAAGTATTTGGTCACCTCAAACAAGGAAAATCTCTGGCTCTCACAGACCTGTAACGTCTTCTGTAAGAAGCTTTTCTGTCCCCCACTCGTTACCTGTATGAATGGCACCTGTTTGAACTCATCATCTGTATAAAAGACACCTGTCCACAGCCTCAAACAGTCAGACTCCAAACTCCGCCATGGCCAAGACCAAAGAGCTTTCGAAGGACACCAGGAAAAGTATTGTAGACCTGCACCAGACTGGGAAGAGTGAATCTACAATAGGCAAGCAGCTTGGTGTGAAAAAATCAACTGTGGGAGCAATCATCAGAAAATGGAAGACATACAAGACCACTGATAATCTCCCTCGATCTGGGGCTCCACGCAAGATCTCATCCCGTGGGGTCAAAATGATCATGAGAACGGTGAGCAAAGATCCCAGAACCACACGGGGGGACCTGGTGAATGACCTGCAGAGAGCTGGGACCAAAGTAACAAAGGTCACCATCAGTAACACACTACAACGGCAGGGAATCAAATCCCGCAGTGCCAGACGTGTTCCGCTGCTGAAGCCAGTGCATGTCCAGGCCCGTCTGAAGTTTGCCAGAGAGCACATGGATGATACAGCAGAGGATTGGGAGAATGTCATGTGGTCAGATGACACCAAAGTAGAACTTTTTGGTATAAACTCAACTCGTCGTGTTTGGAGGAAGAAGAATACTGAGTTGCATCCCAAGAACACCATACCTACTGTGAAGCATGGGGGTGGAAACATCATGCTATGGGGCTGTTTTTCTGCCAAGGGGACAGGACGACTGATCCGTGTTAAGGACAGAATGAATGGGGCCATGTATCGTGAGATTTTGAGCCAAAACCTCCTTCCATCAGTGAGAACTTTGAAGATGAAACGAGGCTGGGTTTTCCAACATGACAATGATCCAAAACACACCGCCCGGGCAACAAAGGAGTGGCTCCGTAAGAAGCATTTGAAAGTCCTGGAGTGGCCTAGCCAGTCTCCAGACCTCAACCCCATAGAAAATCTGTGGCGGGAGTTGAAAGTCCGTGTTGCTCGGCGACAGCCCCAAAACATCACTGCTCTCGAGAAGATCTGCATGGAGGAATGGGCCAAAATACCAGCTACTGTGTGTGCAAACCTGGTAAAGACCTATAGTAAACGTTTGACCTCTGTTATTGCCAACAAAGGTTATGTTACAAAGTATTGAGTTGTATTTTTGTTATTGACCAAATACTTATTTTCCACCCTAATTTACGAATAAATTCTTTACAAATCCTACCATGTGGATTCATGGATTTTTTTTTCACATTCTGTCTCTCACAGTTGAAGTGTACCTCTGGTGCAAATTACTGACCTCTGTCATCATTTTAGGTGGGGGAACTTGCACAATCGGTGGCTGACTAAATACTTTTTTGCCCCACTGTATTAGGGGTGCAACGATACACAAAATTCACGGTTCGGTTCGGTTCGATACTTTGGTGTCACGGTTCGATATTTTTTCGATACAAAAAAATGTTCATGCATTTTTAATTTGTCATTTATTAAAATTATAAATATATATTTTAACTCAAAAGTACAGTTTTTAAATTTAACCCTAACCCTTGTGCGTGTTTTTTATTTTGACAGCGAATGCGCACCTGCGGACCACTTATGTGCAGCCCTGGTTATTTAGCTCATCATATTGCAGCCACAGAAATTCTTTTGTCCATGAAACCATAAAGCTGCACTTTCTTTTTGCCTTATAGTCTGATTTGTCATAACTTCTCCGTTTTGTGGTAAGCTTTTCTTTGGCTGTCACTTCTTCACCCTGACCTGTCTTATTTGGCTCAGCAGAACTGAAATGCTTTTACACGCTCACTCACGTAAGCTCAGCGATTCTCTGCGCGATCAACCTCTCACATGTTTAAGCTGCGGGAGATTTCACTTGTCATGTTTGCATAGTAAGCTAACGATTAATAAGACGATGTCAGAGGAATTGGTGCACAAATTATCATCACTCACCAATCAGTACTGTCGCTCTCTATACACAGTTCGCACGATTGCAAAGTGAAAGCAAAAAAACAAGCGCAAATTCAAACGCAACTTCAATATGTCACATATTGACAGTGACTCACCGATGCCAATGACATAATTACCCAGCTACATTTCTGAAAGAATGCAAAAGCATTGACATATATTTTTTCTACAATAGCCTGACGGGCAGGGAAGAGATAGATTTTGGTAGCCCGACTGAAAAAATCGCTAGCTCCGGGACGTCGGGCTAGCGATATTGCAAGCCCTGTATCTGATTGAGGAATCACTCATCTTTGGAAAAGAGAGTTTATTACAGAGAAATGTCTCTTTCCAAAATAAAAGCTATACTATCCGCTTCTTCTGGGCTATATTCTCAGCAGCATAAGGAGAATCACGTGCTAACAGCTGTCTAAATGACTCGGCTAAAGTTAGTAGCATGCTTGTTGTTTTTGTCTTTGCACTAGGATGATGTCGGCGTAAATGTGCAGTCATATTCGTTGTGTTCCCACTAGTGCTTTCAGGTTAATCTCGTTGAAATGACCTTAACGCCACAACACGGCAAATCTCCGTTAACGAGCTACCGCCGATCGCTCCGTGCATGGGGCTAGACGGCAAACACGTTAACGAGCTAACTGCGCTAACACACTAGTTCACACCAATGTAATTGAGCATTGCATGGCACATCCAACATACTGTTTTACTTTAGTCCATGACTCGCTTACCTTCAGGGTCATACGTCACATGAAAACCAAAATAATTCCAAACGCCAGATCTGAATGAGGTTCAATTTGCCTGTTGCAAGTAGAGCTTAACTTCTGTCTCGCTAGCTTGCCCTGCTCTCTTCCTTCTGACTATGCTGTCTGTGTTGAGCGCTCAGTGGATCTGCGCTCGACAGTGCAGCCTAGGCGGAGTAGTCGAACACAGATTCACTGAGCGCTCAACACAGACAGCATCGTCAGAAGGAAAATTGATAAAATAAATTACAAATGTTGTATTGTTCGATACATATGCGTACCGAACCGAAAGCACTGTATCGAACGGTTCAATATCGATACGAATATCGTTGCACCCCTAATATATATATATATATAGATTCGTTTTATAGATTCATTTTAGAATCCATGTTCATCATGGCATGCCTTTCTTAACCTCTGGGGGGTCCTAGAAAAATGCATACACTATTGGGCTTAGAGCCACAAATCGACCACGCCATGAAAAGTGCCATAAAATATCTATATATTAATATTTTTTTCCACTTTAAATTAGCCAATCTTTTAGACCTACTTCTCCTTGAAATATTCATATCAAGTTTTAATTACATTTCGCGGATTTTAACCCTTTATATCCCGGTTTCGTCACATGGCCGCACTGTTTTTTTAGCCCCAAAAAACAAAGAAATCAAATATTTCCCAAAAGATACAATTCCAAGGCCCGGACTCCCGAGTACCACCAACATTCGGAAGATGGCCCATTATTTGGTTGTAATGACCGTGGAATGGGAAATAGCGTTTATAATGGTTTTCAATGGGGCACAAATCGACCACTAGGACCAATAGTGTAAGTTTATCTGTAGCTCAGCCACTGAAGCTAATTTAAGGGAGTCAGACTGGAATTTTGAAATATATGTAACCAGACTTTTTTTTGGAAAAGTTGGCTATATTCCGTTCAACACAGTGCAAATGGCGTGTATACGAACAATGAAAAATGTCACACCCAAGACCACCCAGAGGTTAACTTATAACTTATATTTGAAGTTTCTGGTTACCCATTACTGATTATCTATCTCTCTGTATATCAGGCTCTCTTGTCATCTCATGACAGTGTTGCACAGTCAGACTATGAGCCTGTCTTACCCCCTCTGCCTGATGAAATACCAGAGGATGAGGAGGCAATGAGGATTGTGTGTCTTGTAAAGAACAACCAGCCTCTGGTAAGACATAAGCATTTTCCTCATAAATGTAAACTTTTGCTCAGAAATACAGTTTCGTTCGTGTCAGCTATAGAAACCTATAAATATACATAAATGTGTTTTTGTCATTTTTTGTCCTTGTTTTTTGTTTTAGATAAGCTAAGGTAGCTTAGCTTTCTATTTACATGGCGTTATTAGTCTCAATATCTATGTCGTCCAAAACTCTCTGAAAGAAAAATGACAAAAAACATTGCTTATAAGCACAATCCAGAGAGTGATTACATTTTCAAACAAACCAAACAAATTAGTAATATATTCCTGTAAGATAGGGATGCAGAAATGATCACTTTTGTTAAACAGAATCTATGAAGTCAACAAGATGGCTTGTTGACTTCATAGATTCGATGACAAATCTGAAGGTAGCCTTGCAAGGTGCCCTCAGATTAGTCATAAAGTAGTTAAGTCTTAAATTGCTTAAATATAAATTACATTATGTTAACTTTAAAATGTTCTAATAAACCCTAAAAACTCAAAGTTTCTCATCTTTCATTCATTAAGAGTGGAGAAGAGTGTAGAAGGAGTGTAGGAGAAATTCACAGCCGCTGGAGCAGCCTGCACCGCTTTACATTGGAACGCCTCATCCCTGCAAGAAGAGCTCAGTCAGGGGAGGAGCTCAGAGTGCCCGAAAGTGAAGCAAAGCTTCCCCTTGTTCATAAAGACGGCAGGTCCCACCCCTTTCTCCCTCGCTATGAATCCACAGGAAGTTGCTATTTGTGTTCACCAACTGTAAAACTTGGGAACAAAGGACTCAATCAGTCAGCTCCCTCTGTTTTGAACCCTGCTACCTGCACTGGTAAGAGGAGGAAGAACAGATGATGACAGTCCATACAATCACCAATCATCTGACCATTTTCATTTGATCATTCTTTGTCTGTATTTAAGCCATCAAATATAAAAAACAATGGCAACATATCATAGAAACGCAGGCCATCCATCAGTACCTTCACTAATCATAATCGAGGATTCATTCTTTCTTGTATCTAATCATTCTAGTATTTGGTACTTTCTGGGCAAATATTTTCATATGTCTAGCAATGGCAATGAAAGGCAACAACCACTTCATCTATCTTGGTGTCATTCCTCAGTGCAACTAAGTGTTCATTTCTTCATGAACCTGCCATCATCTGGCAGTCTATAAGTCTTTTGGGCTTTCCTGCCATTACATTTCTTTTCAGACATAGTTTGCTAATGTCTTTCTGTTCTCTTGAACTGCAAATTTATTTGGTGGTTCATTTTCAGAGGAACTCAAACCCAATGGGAAAGATGGTGCTTCAACCAGAGAGAGCAGTGATGACTACGCATACCCACCTCCTCCAATCCCAGCTTACAGTTTTAGCCTTCCCAACTCTCCTGTGTTGTACAAAAAAAATTCTACAGGAGGACAGTCAAAAAATATCCCCACACCTGGAAGGACCTCCTCTTGTCGTGGCATGAACCCTCTTAGATCTCGCACTGCTCCTTCTAGTCCTGCAGCTAGAAGGAGTACTCAGGAACAAGGGGTCAGCACTATCTCCAGAAGAGATGGTTGTCAAACCACTCAAACCAGACCTCATAACACACATCAGGAAGAGTCTTTAAATCATCCATTAATGTTCCACTACGCTACAGCTCCTCGTCACAATGAATGCCAGAACATATCAAAACGTAAACAAAATGCGCAGCAGCAGCAATCAAGACACCATAATCAGCCTGCTGAACTCAAGAAACAGTGCAGTGTGGAAGAGCTTAGGTCCACTGTTCAGATGGTGGCCAGCAGTATTGAACACAATAGTCAGGATGTACGCCAACTTGGTGAGAGGATGGTGGCAGCATCAGAGATGATCACAGACAGCGTGGAAGAGAACGCCCAGGCACTTAACCTGCTTGCCGAGGTGGTGGACAAGCTTCAGGGGCTAATCGTAACCAAAAAACACCTCGAGTCATCTCCTTCACAGACAAAGACACAACAATATCCACCCTCACCTCCTCCAAGGGTCTCCTCATTATCTCCAAAACTTGTCCGCAAATCTCCAATACCATACCCAGGCCCACTCTCACCATCTTCTTCCACTACTTTCTCCTCTTCTTCATCCACAAGTTCTTGTGCAGATGACTTTACAACATCTAGGAGTCCAACACAAATTAATGGTGGATCCAAAAGGATGGTGGCAGCTCCTCAGAGGGCAGGTAGGGGTGGTAATAATGGACAAGTGAGGTTCAACACTGGAACCATTTCAAGAGCTCCTCTGGAGGACCAACAAGACTGTAAGAGTACAGGCTGCTTAAAAACAAAGAAGAAGAAGAAGAAAGAGTAACTAGACTAAAAACAAAGCTTTTCATCTCTTTCCAGCATTTGTACTGGAAAAGCTGTGACAGTGACAAAAATACCTAATGTTTTAGTCTAAAAAGAAATATCAGCTACAACAACATATGGACTTTTTTTTTTTAATTTGAAGACTTTTTCGATTTTTCAAACAATCACTCAAAGGAACAAAAGCAAACAATATAAAGGTACAAAGCAATTTCTTTCTGTCTTATTTTCGTCATCTAGTCCAACTATTCTTAAAAAGTATGACAGCTTTCATTTTTTTCATCAGCTCTGATTTATTATTTTGGGTTCTTGACTATGATGGTCTGAATATATACATTGAGCAAAAAAGGAGGAAAGTGTTTAGGGTTAAATTTATTTTTAATAATATTTGTTATGGATTATTTTGTACATGTCGAACTGCATTCATCTTGACTTATTGTTTGTATATTTACGTGGTATCTATTGCACATCAAATACAGCAATAAAACCCTGTGGAAACACCTAAGAAGTTTTACATTATTCCACATATAGAAACATCAAAATTAATTTTCATGAGCACTGTTTTAGCGCCTGGTTGGAGCTTATGTAATTGGCATTTTTTTAAATAATTTAGCATTTTCATTTCCCAAAACTATGGTAGCAAATTTGCAGGACTACTAAAGTTATCCTTAATTTTCATGATCCCTTGCTACCAGTTTGCTTCTAGCAATGGCCTGTAGTGGACATGGTATTGTGTTGATAGTGTTTACCTTTAGAGTCCCCATGATATTTTGATGTAATGCAAAATGAGTTAATATCAAATGCCCAAGCATTAAAATATAAAGAAAAAAACCCTTTAGTTATCTATTTAACTTTGATCTACCACCAGCACTAAACTGTGTGGCTTTGAGTTGAATGTATGTTCAGCTGCTGGGTGTATTATGTTAGTGTGTATATTGATATTCCTCACAAAATGGCACAAAAATGGAAGGCCTTATAAAAAAAATAATAATAATAACTGGCATACAAGAAGAGCTTTTACTTAATTTGCTGATTTTTTAATGAGGATCTCATGAAGAGAAAATGTGTTTAAACAAAGTATTTATTATTTACTTTTAAAATCGTGTACTTTTAAAAATTAATTTAGTCAAAATTTTCCATTTGCTAATCTTAGAAAACATATTGCCTTTGCCTTAAGATCTCTTGTCACTATTTTTGCTTGCTTTTTACTTTGTTGTTAAATTTTGAACAACTCTCTATCTGTTAGGGTGCAACTATAAGAAAGGATGAGGCGACGGGAGATATCTCTATTGCCCGGGTGATTCATGGAGGATTGGCTGACCGCAGTGGTATACAAGTATTTTAAGTGTGTGTGTGTGTGTGTGTGTGTGTGTGTGTGTGTGTGTGTGTGTGTGTGTGTGTGTGTGTGTGTGTGTGTGTGTGTGTTACATGTTTAGACAGCTTTGTGAGGACAGAAAATTGACATGCCACTATACTTATACAGTCGCTTATAACAAAATGTCCGTCCGAGTTTGAAGGTGAATGTGGTTTTAGTGTCAGGGTTACAATTAGGTTATGGTTAGGTTTAGGCTGAGGGTTAAAGAAAGCAGTATGTCAATGAGATGTCCTCACTAAGATATGAAAATGTGTGTGTGTGTGTGTGTGTGTGTGTGTGTGTGTGTGTGTGTGTGTGTGTGTGTGTGTGTGTGTGTGTGTGTGTGTGTGTGTTGCATGTGCATTTTTGCTTATGTCTGTGTGTGAGAGATGAAAACATCACGCCTAGCAATAATATGTCTTAATAAATATGGGTTTTTGCCTGTATCAGGACTTCTACATCCTGGAGACCTATTAGTGGAGGTAAATGGAAACCCAGTGGTGGGCCTGGAACCAGAACAGGTCATCCATATACTGGTATGCTATCAGCATCTGCTAAAAATAAGAAAAACATTATTTAAAAGAAAATACTATTATCAATGCTATTGTATACATTTTAGAAATATTAAAGGCAGTTTTTACCACCTCATTCAAAAGCCATTTAAAGTAAAAAAAAAAAAAAAAAAAAGAAAACGAAAAAAAAAGAAAACGAAAATGTTAAACACAAGCTTTATAGTATTAATAATATGTATAAATGATAGTATGACAACATGCTTGGTGAAAGCGTGTACATTTGATTATTAAAAATAATTCTCACCATGTATACTTCTTGTGTATGACTTTCCCTGTCAGGCCAATTCCCAAGGCACTATCCTGTTTAAAATCATTCCAAATCCATCTCAGGCCATCCTCAGCCAGACACCAGTAAGAAACACACACTTTATCACTTTACCTCCAGTATCACTTTATTAAAAGCACATTTTGTTGACATTAAACTTACTTATGAGCAGGAAAATCCCTGTACAATTACTGACATGATTCACTGATTGTTATTTTCCAGGCTGGTGTTCCAGGTTTAAAAACATGATTTCCCTCAGTACATCTGTGAATGTTTCACTTTTTGATTAATTTATTTTTTAATCTGCAATAAAACAAAGTTTATCTGTCTGTCTTCCAGGTATGTATGAGGGCAATGGTAGACTACTGCCCTCTGCAGGATTTTTCCATCCCATGTCCAGATGCAGGAATGGCATTCAGCAGAGGAGACCTTCTTCAGGTGGTTGACCAGTCAGATGGACAGTGGTGGCAAGCCAGGAAACTGCCATGTGCTACATCCTGCGCTGGTCTGATTCCCTCGGCCAGCATGCTGAAGAGGTGAGACGCACTCACATACTGTGAAGATGTGACGAACTTACAGGCCGCAGCCAGAGGAAGCGGTTAGTTTATAGATCTGACATTATGAGAGTAAGAAAACATTTATAACATAATTCTAAGTAACTTTAAAGGGCTACATCACTTTTATTCTGCACATTTAACTGATGGCAAAGCCTTAACACTGTTAGGTAAAGTTAGCTTATAATAATGTCAGAAAGAATATATCTTTGCAGTTTGGCTCCATGATTTTAGCTTAAGACTCTAATACATTGGTTGCATTTAACAATTTATTTCTCTTTCTACAGTAAACAGAGGGAACAATGGTGGTGTCAGCCTTTACAGGTTCATACCTGCATCAGACCACGTGAGGAATCATGGTTGTTATTATTAAACATGTGCTTATTTAATGGTTTATATATTATATGTACATTTATTGCAGAGTTGTTTGTAACTTGGATATTTCTCAGTAATGCCTAAACGGCTGTTTATTTTTTCTGTTAACCCTGCTGCCCTTAGTGACCCTGACTGCTAACGGTGGGTGTGACATGTGAAACATCATCCATAATAGTCATTTAATGTCGTAGTTTAGTTCATTTTATTTTTCTGAGTGTGCTTGTTTGTTAGCTTGTTTTGATGACACCTTTTTTTATTATTATTATTCAGCACTAATTACTGTTATCTGCACTAACCTGTCAGTCAATTCCTAACACAGAGAGGTGTCGCTTAGGCTAATAACAAACCACCAATAACAAAAACAAGAAACCACAGAAGACTTTTTTTTAAATCATTGAATAAAACTATAATAATTGAGGTCTCTGAGACTATTAACAGAAACAATAATCTATACTACTGGTATACAATATCTCCCAAACATCACTTGTTCGTCATGTTAGGGAATATCTTGTAGTCAAAACCAGCTATCCATGCATGCATACTTATCCAGAGTCAATCACAGCTTTCATAGGATGAGAATTCTATGAGAAATCTATCCACAGGTCACCAATCTACCAAAGAGAGAAATACAACCATTCGCACACATGAATCACCAATTGAACTACAGTGTTAATTAAGCTGCTTCTGCAGCTGCTTATTTCATCTTCTGAGAGATCTCAAAGGTAGAAACAAGAGCTAAGATCATGCCAGGCTGCTCCTTTCACAGTAACTGAAGTGTGTTATGTTGTGTTACAGTCTGTCACATTAACACTTTCAACCAAACATAGCTTTTTGTGCCTTTCAGCCATACAGTATGTTGTCTTTGTTGGTGTATTTAAACCCAGCTACATGTATGTGAAAATAAGCTTTAACTAACTTTTCTGTTATTTTGTTCCAGAGGAAAATCCTGCAAATTCTGATGAGAAACATGCAATAACAGGTGAACATAATAAATACATATTCATATATATTTTAAATATTTAGTTTTTATATACGAAAGCTATGCATTATTCAACAACCCATTGAATGTCACTATTTTTTTTTTTTTTTTTTCAGATCTGGAGGAAATAAATTTTGGTAGGTAAGTCTGTCCAGTGATGAATGTGTAAAAAGTGCAACCTTTTGATTGCATGACACTCATTGCTGTTCCTTTCTATTTCTTAGTGGGGGTTTTTCTCATATTTATGTCTATTGAGTTTCTCATCAATACTTTAGAGTGACAGACAACCAAACAACAAATTCTTTACACATGAAGTTGAAAAGATAAATTATTTAAAACAAACAAACAAAAAAATATATGTATAATATAAAAAAAAAAATCCCCACTCGCCCCTGTGGGCAGTCAATCCTTCAAGCTCGGGTCCTCTACCAGAGGCCTGGGAGCTTGAGGGTCCTGCGCAGTATCTTAGCTGTTCCCAGGACTGCGCTCTTCTGGACAGAGATCTCCGATGTTGTTCCCGGGATCTGCTGGAGCCACTCGCCTAGCTTGGGAGTCACCGCACCTAGTGCTCCGATTACCACGGGGACCACCGTCACCTTCACCCTCCACATCTTCTTGAGCTCTTCTCTGAGCCCTTGGTATTTCTCGAGCTTCTCGTGTTCCTTCTTCCTGATGTTGCTGTCATTCGGAACCGCTACATCGATCACTATGGCCGTCTTCTCATGTTTGTCTACCACCACTATGTCTGTATCTGGAAGTCCCACAGGATCTTAGCTCGGTCATTCTCCACCACCCTTGGGGGCATCTCCCATTTTGACCTCGGGACTTCCAGGTTATACTCGGCACAGATGTTCCTGTACACTACGCAGGCCACTTGGTTATGGCGTTCCATGTATGCCTTGCCTGCTAGCATCTTACACCCTGCTGTTATGTGCTGGATTGTCTCTGGAGCATCTTTACACAGCCCGCACCTGGGGTCTTGCCTGGTGTGATAGACCCCAGCCTCAATGGATCTTGCGCTTAGTGCTTGTTCCTGTGCTGCCATGATTAGTGCCTCTGTGCTGTCTTTCAGTCCAGCTTTGTCCAGCCACTGGTAGGATTTCTGGATATCAGCCACCTTCTCTACCTGCCGGTGGTACATACCGTGCAGGGGCCTGTCCTTCCATGATGGTTCCTCGCCTTCCTCCACTTTCTTGGGTTTCTGCTGCCTGAGGTATTCATTGAGCACTCGGTCAGTTGGGGCCATCTTCGTGATGTATTCGTGGATGTTCCTTGTCTCATCCTGGACTGTGGTGCTGACACTCACCAGTCCCCGGCCCCCTTCCTTCCGCTTAGCGTACAGCCTCAGGGTGCTGGACTTGGGGTGAAACCCTCCATGCATGGTAAGGAGCTTTCTTGTCTTGATGTTAGTGGCTTCTATCTCCACCTTTGGCCAACTTATTATGCCAGCAGGGTACCTGATCACGGGCAGGGCGTAGGTGTTGATAGCCCGGATCTTGTTATTACCATTCAGCTGATTCCTCAGGACTTGCCTGACCCTCTGCATGTACTTGGTGGTTGCAGCTTTCCTAGCGGCCTCTTCATGGTTCCCATTCACCTGTGGGATCCCCAGGTACTTGTAACTGTCCTCTATGTCGGCAATGTTGCCTTCTGGTAGTTTGATCCCCTCCATTCTGACTACCTTCCCTCTCTTTGTTACCATCCGACTACACTTCTCCAGCCGAACGACATTCCGATGTCATTGCTGTATATCCTGGTGGTGTGGATCAGTGAATCAATGTCTCGTTCACTCTTGGCATACAGCTTGATGTCATCCATGTACAGGAGGTGGCTGACAACTGCTCCATTCCGTAGTCGGTATCCATAGCCAGTCTTGTCATTTATCTCTCTGAGGGGGTTCAGGCCTATGCAGAACAGCAGTGGGGACAGAGCATCTCTTTGGTAGATCCCGCACTTGATGGTGACTTGTGCTATGGGCTTGAGGTTGGCCTCCAGTGTTGTACGCCACATCCCCATTGAGTTCCTGATGAAGGCTCTCAGGGTCCGGTTAATCTTATATAGTTCTAGGCATTCCAGGATCCAGGTGTGGGGCATTGAGTCATAGGCCTTCTTGTAATCAATCCAGGCAGGACAGGTTGGTCAGTCTGGTCCTGCAGTCTCAGCTGACTGCTTGGTCTGCCAGTAGCTGTTGTTTTGTGCCTCTGGTATTCTTGTCCATCCCTTTCTGTGCCCCGCTTATGTGTTGACCCATGTGCCTGTTCATCTTAGCCACTATGATGCCTGACAGGAGCTTCCACATGGTGCTGAGGCAGGTTATTGGTCGGTAGTTGGAGGGGACCGGTGCCTTCTGGGGGTCCTTGAGGATCAGGACTGTCCAGCCTTCAGTTAGCCATTCCGGGTGTCTCTCGTCAACTAGCAGCTGGTTCATTTGTGCTGCCAGGCGCTTGTGGAGTGCAGTCAGCTTCTTCAGCCAGTAGGCGTGAACCATGTCAGGGCCTGGTGCTGTCCAACTCTTAATACTGGAGACCCTTTCTTGGATATCTGCCACTGTGATGGTTACTGGACCCTGTTCGGGGAGGTCGCTGTGGTCTGCCTTCAGATCCACTAGCCACTGAGCATTGCCGTTATGGGTTGCGTCCTTCTTCTATATGCTCTTCCAGTATTGCTCCGTCTCCAGACTTGGTGGTGCTGTTCTCTTATTGTTCCCTTGCCACTGAGAGTACACCTTTGCTGGTTCTGTGGAGAAGAGAGATGGACCGATCCGATAGTATCGGTATCAGTCCGATACTGACCTAAATTACTGGATCGGATATCGGAGAGAAATAAAAAATGTAATCCGATCCATTAAATATCAGAAAAGCACCTCACAAAACTTGCAACACGGCGTAACTCGACTCATAACCGTAGCATGTCGGAGCAGTGTGTTCACGTGATAGAGCGGCTATGTGTATTTGTAGCCTCGCTACAAAACCAGAATTTCATCTCCGATGAAGTGATCCCAGAGAGAAGTAAAGCAAGTGTGTAAGTTCGTCTCTGAATGTTTGTAAAGCATTCCAGTGTTAAGCTTAACAACTGATATATGGAGCGACTGCCTTTTAATGAATAATTATCTGAATCTTACACCCAAAGTTGTAATCTTGTGTAAAATATATAGAAGTCCATTACTGTATATAGTAACTATTAAGTCTAATATACCCTAATAAGCTATACTACCTTTTCCTTTGGGAAGATACCATTTGTGCAGTCTGCAATTCTGTAGAAGAAAGATGTTGAATCTATTTAATTATTCTTGAAAAATAATTGATTTCTGTGCATTTTTTTTCTAACCTGCATCAAATTAAAGTTGATTACGTCGATTAAGCATCATGAGATGGAGGGTGGGGGTTGGTTCCCTATTTTTTTTGCTGGGAGTTTGCAACCCTATTAGTTAGGTTGCTTAATATTTCTGCTAAGTACTCTTTAAAATACCAGAATAGGGAGGATGGAGTAGGTTTAAGTTTATTAGATTGATCAGTATTGCTGAACTATGAAATATTTTGTTGTATTTTTTACATACAGGTATAACAGAATAGCTTTAGTGTTGTTGTTTATTTAAACTTGAGTATGAACTTATACAAAATGCAGCAAGATATTAAAAAAACAGTTTTATTGATTAAAAAACACTATATCAGATTCATATCGGTATCGGCAGATATCAAAATTTATGATATCGGTATCGGACATAAAAAAGTGGTATCGTGCCATCTCTAGTGGAGAACAGCTGGTTTATTCTCCTGCCTTCTATCTCTCTGGTGTACCTCCTCAAGTGGCTGGCCAAGGCTGTGAGTCTTTGCTTGGCAGTTTCCAAGGCCTCCGGTATGGACAGTTTCCTGTACTTCTTAGGCACCTTCCTCATTGCGCCTTTCTGCATCTCCGATAGTTGGCTAACCTCCCTCCGTGCTACTTTGATCTTAGCCTCTAGCCTCCTTCTCCATGGAGGGTACTGCCCCTTGTGGCTGTTCAACTTGTAGCCAAGCATCTCGCTGATCACTGCTGCCATATTGTAGATCAGCTTGTTAGTGTCGGTAATCATGGCTGTAGGTATCGTCCGTAGTGCTGCATTAACATCATCTAGCAGACCTTCTGAGGGTACTTCACGTAATCTTGGTAACCGGCTATGGGGGGTCCAGGTTTCAAGCTTGGCCATGATCCTATCTTTCAGGTCAGTTCATCTCGCACTCAACGATCCTTCTCCTATCGCACTTGGGGCATGGTACCCAATCTCGAGTGGCCCCCTGACCTGGCGTCCTGGTTCCCCCTTGCCGTAGCATTTATGTTGTACCTCATCAATCTCTAGCTGTGAGAGCAGTCCCTTCTTTCGAATGTTGGAACACTGAGCTACTAGTTGTTTCGCCGTCATTGTGGATGTTGGGTATCGAAGAATCCATAGGTCCCTCATCCTATTCATCTAACCCCTTCCGCCAGGGTTACTTGCGTAGTAGCATTCCAACAACGCCTTGTTTTTGTCTCTTGCCCACCGATGCCTTCTTGTTCCAGTAGCCCACTTCTCGTCAGGGTGCCCTGGTTCCTCAACACCTGACGCGGACCTTGTTGAACTTGTACTACTGGAACTTATTGAGGATGCGGCCAGGAATCCCGTCCGGACCAGTAGCTTTGCGTGCGTTCACCCTCCTGAAGCACTTCTGCACATCCTCCTCAGACATAGTGTTCGCACGAACATCTCCAGGGTTTTTGATTTGGGAAGGATTTAACTGTTCTGGATGGGACGACATCTTCCACGCATTTTCTGATGAATCCGCAGACTGAATCTGTGTACTCATCAATATCATTAGCAGCCACGTGAAACATTTCCCAGTCCGCATGATCAAAACAGTCCCACAGCGTAGACTCTTTTTGTATATGTACTTGTTTATTCCGAGTCATAATTCGATAAAATTATTTTAATGAAAATTTTAAATGGCGGTAATTTAGGTGCATTTTTAATATGACCATGAAAATTAAGGTCAGGCTTACAAACAAAAAATAAAATGTAGTAAATACATATAAAAATAAATGCTTACTTGTTTCTGTACTTAATAAAAAGAAGAAATGTACTGCCTGGTGATAAATCTAGGAGTTTGAATGTTTCTTTCCTTCAGATGAAGCTGAATCTGATGTTACTGATGGAATCTACCTGGGTAAGACATATATGCTATTCAGATAATTAGGTAGTATTTAAGTAGTCATTAAGTGGGTAGCACTGATAATAAAATCTATACTGAAGGATGGATTTAATAAGACAAGTTATTATTTAATAATAAATTCCTACAATCTAATGAAATCATATCTATAGAAAATATATATTATCAATAATAAATCATTTTACTGCTGTCTCTAAACTTTGGTAACGTTCACCTTATAAGGAGAAGTGTGTGTGAGAAGTGTGTCAAGTTTATTAAGTGAAACTAAAAGTGCTCTTTAACCTCA
Source organism: Diplotaxodon limnothrissa (assembly GCF_057381915.1). NCBI lineage: Eukaryota > Metazoa > Chordata > Actinopteri > Cichliformes > Cichlidae > Diplotaxodon > Diplotaxodon limnothrissa. Next base: position 9,064,926 of record NC_140611.1, on the reverse strand, counting down.
CCAGCTGGTTTCCGTCGAAGTTTCCGTGTCTGGAAGAGGACTTCCTACAGGAAGCGACGACAGTCGTGCACCACCTGCTCCCCCAACACCAATGCTTTGTCCACCCCCTATGAGGAAGTGGTTTTGTACCAGCGCCCTCCTCAGGAGAACCACCGCCTCATCATCCTCGTTGGTGAGATGAATAACTGCATTAATAACACATGAATGCTTCCATGAGAAATCAATCACTGCCTCCCAGCTGACCCTGAAATTATGGAATGTCGGTAAAGTGTTTCAAATAGACCTCCCACCTCATGTCAAAAGACAACTGCAGCACAAAATTGCTGAACAGAATAAAGATTAACAAAATCTGTGATTATCAATTGATCTTGAGACCCTCTGTAATAGAAGCCTCTCTGTATGCTTAGATTTTTCACTGGTTTCTTGAATACTGAATTGCTGGCATAACTACAGTAGTCCTTTGAATTAAGTACTTATCTAATTATAATACATACAATAAATAATGCTTTACTTTATGTACTGTTCAACACACTGGTCTCATCCTTGTATCAGGAGAATGTTTGAAATTGTTTCACTTCTACTGTAACAGCACCTGCTGTTTTCTCCTTGTTTGAAAAAGTTTATTCTCCAGCATTCTTGTCCGTCTCTGTATGTATATCTTTGGAAGTCTGAAGGAGATTCCTACCAGTTCATTATTTGTTCTTCTGCACAGGTGCTTCAGGAGTTGGAGTAAATGAACTTAGGAAGAGACTCATCAAACTGAATCCTTCGACATTCCAGGGACCAGTGCCTCGTATGTGCCTTTTACTTAACACGTGTGAGGTTTTCCTAATGAAATCAAATGAACCTGTTCTTCTCATTTTAAATGACAATAAAAAGAGGGCTCTACATTTAAAAAAAAAGAAATATATGTTTTTGTTTTGTTTGTTTTTAAACATCTGGAATATTATCATGGACTGTGTGTGAGGATGGTTGTGAGATTTGAAGTCACCTGTTGGTTTGCAGTTGAGCCCAGTTTGGTATAATTACTTATGAGAAGTGTCTTGTGACTTCCAGATAAGAAGCATGACTTACTGGCTTTGACACTCTTGAAAAAAAAATATTTAGCTCAATAGCGGAGGAGGTAGTAAAGTCATGAAAGTGATTTTACCTGCTTTACATAATTATTAGGGGTGCAACGATACACAAAATTCACGGTTCGGTATTTTTTCGATACAAAAAAATGTTCATGCTTTTTTAATTTGTCATTTATTAAAATTATAAATATATATTTTAACTCAAATGTACAGTTTTTAAATTTAATGTTACTGGAACAACAAAGGGATAAAATAATAAATCTATCTGATCGAGAAATCACTCATCTTTGGAAAAGAGAGTTTATTACAGAGGAATGGCTCTTTCCAAAATAAAAGCTATACTATACGCTTCTTCTGGGCTATATTCTCAGCAGCATATTAAACATATCAGGTCCCCATAAGGAGAATCATGTGCTAACTTCTGTCTAAATGACTCGGGTAAAGTTTGTAGCATGCGTGCTTGTTGTTTTTGTCTGCTTCCACTTGTCTTTGCACTAGGATGCTGTCGGAGTAAATGTGCAGTCATATTCATTGTGTTCCCACTAGTGCTGTCAGCGTTAATCTGAAATGACGTTAACGTCACAACACGCCAAATCTCCGTTAACGAGCTACCGCGGATCGCCCCGTGCGTGGGGCTGGACGGCGTCAACACGTTAACAAGCAAACTGCACTAACGCAGTGGTTCCCACCCATGTAATTGAGCATTGCGTGGCACATCCGACATACTGTTTTACTTTTGTCCATGACGCGCTTACCTTCAGGGTCATACGTCACATGAAGACCAAAATAGTTCCAAACGCCAGATATGAATGGGGGAGGTTAAATTTGCCATGTTGCAACGAGCTTAACTTCTGTCTTGCTAGCTTGTGCAGCGCTCAGTGGATCTGCGCTCGACAGTGCAACCTAGGCGGAGTAGTCTAACGCAGATCCACTGAGCTCTCAACACAGACAGCATCGTCAGAAGAAAAGTTGATAAAATAAATTAAATAATTTTGTATTGTTCGATACATATGCATACCGAACTGAAAGCACTGTATCGAACGGTTCAATATCGATACGAGTATCGTTGCACCCCTAATATTTATACTGCTGTTTTCACTGTGACTAATTATTAATATAAACGTTCTGATTGGTCTGTTCTTCTAGACACCACTCGCTCAATCAGAGCAGGGGAGCAGAACGGTAGAGAGTACCACTTTGTTACCAAAGAACTGTTTGAGTACATGGTCTGCAACCACAGGCAAGATTTTATTCCTTTACTATAAATTTTGCTAATGTTCTTGGTGTTGATTGTCATGATTTTTGGGGCTTTTTGTTCAAATTTTAGGGAACTATATAAGTTTATTATTTATTTAATTATAATTGTATGCTGTTTTTGCCCGTGTGGATGTATGAATGTGTGTGTGTACATGTGTTCAGATTTCTGGAATATGGGGAGAGTAAAGGTCAGCTGTATGGAATTAGCACTGATGCCATTGATGAGGTGCTAAAACGAGGGCGGATGTGTATCATTGACGCCGAGCCCCATGTGAGTCTCATGTAACACAGATTCACTTATTTCATGTATTCTGAACAGTCTCTAAGTTTTCTGTGAAGCTTTTTGTTTGCATATGATTGAAAAGGCTTTGGTGTTAATATAGTATTTTATTTCCAGAGCATCCAGCTGTTGCGAACAAAGAAATTTAAACCCTATGTAATTTTCATCAAACCACCCAGCCCAGACAGACTCAGGGAAACTCGGAGAGATGCTCGAATCATCACCAATTATGCCATCAACAGAGTTTTCTCAGTAAGAGCATAAAAAAATTTTATATGTGTGTGTGAGTGTGAGAGAGAGAGAGAGAGAGAGAGAGAGAGAGAGAGAGAGAGAGAGAGAGAGAGAGAGAGAGAGAACAGCTGCTTATGAAAAAGAAAAGCAAAAGCATGAATGTTATTTAAAACTGACAATAATAATAATGTCGTTTTAGGATGAAGACTTTGCAGAGCTTGAAGAGACATCAAAGCCGATTGAAGCAAAGTACAAGCAGTTTTTTGACAGTGTCCTGGTGAACGATGACCTACAGGACGCTTGCATAGAGCTCTGTTCCATCATTCAGCAGGCACAGGATGAACCACAGTGGATACCTGTAAGCTGGGGAAGAGCAGAGGATTAGCACAGGGGAAGAATAAAATACTAAAGAGATACAAAATGACAACGTGAAAGTGAAATAAGAAGAAACAGGCAGAAATAAGTATTTAAAGACACGGTGAAATCCTCAGAGCAGAACATAAGGATAATACATTTATAAGGGATGAACAGATAATCAGTCATATGATTATGATGTGACACTATCCATGATGTCATATCTTTGCAATTTGGGAACAAAACTCTTTATTTGTATCCAGTGGTTGGTAACCCTAGCAACAGTTTGTTGTTTCATGTTACATGCTGTTACATGGTGTTGAACACTACACTTTAATTATATTTCATATAATCACTCCCACTTTTGATGCTGTTTTTTTCAGTGACAGCTGTTCAATGTATTTACTTTCAGTCTTTCAGTCTTTGCCTCTCTGTGCTGTAGTGATATCTTATTGGTATGTTATTGGTATGTTGTGGTTTAGAGGCTAAGTAGGCTGCATTTTTAATTTGAAATGTACAGTGGGCAAAAAAGTATGTAGTCAGCCACCGATTGTGCAAGTTCCCCCACTTAAAATTATGACAGAGGTCAGTAATTTGCACCAGAGGTACACTTCAACTGTGAGAGACAGAATGTGAAAAAAAAAATCCATGAATTCACATGGTAGGATTTGTAAAGAATTTATTCGTAAATTAGGGTGGAAAATAAGTATTTGGTCACCTCAAACAAGGAAAATCTCTGGCTCTCACAGACCTGTAACGTCTTCTGTAAGAAGCTTTTCTGTCCCCCACTCGTTACCTGTATGAATGGCACCTGTTTGAACTCATCATCTGTATAAAAGACACCTGTCCACAGCCTCAAACAGTCAGACTCCAAACTCTGCCATGGCCAAGACCAAAGAGCTTTCGAAGGACACCAGGAAAAGTATTGTAGACCTGCACCAGACTGGGAAGAGTGAATCTACAATAGGCAAGCAGCTTGGTGTGAAAAAATCAACTGTGGGAGCAATCATCAGAAAATGGAAGACATACAAGACCACTGATAATCTCCCTCCATCTGGGGCTCCACGCAAGATCTCATCCCGTGGGGTCAAAATGATCATGAGAACGGTGAGCAAAGATCCCAGAACCACACGGGGGGACCTGGTGAATGACCTGCAGAGAGCTGGGACCAAAGTAACAAAGGTCACCATCAGTAACACACTACAACGGCAGGGAATCAAATCCCGCAGTGCCAGACGTGTTCCGCTGCTGAAGCCAGTGCATGTCCAGGCCCGTCTGAAGTTTGCCAGAGAGCACATGGATGATACAGCAGAGGATTGGGAGAATGTCATGTGGTCAGATGAAACCAAAGTAGAACTTTTTGGTATAAACTCAACTCGTCGTGTTTGGAGGAAGAAGAATACTGAGTTGCATCCCAAGAACACCATACCTACTGTGAAGCATGGGGGTGGAAACATCATGCTATGGGGCTGTTTTTCTGCCAAGGGGACAGGACGACTGATCCATGTTAAGGACAGAATGAATGGGGCCATGTATCGTGAGATTTTGAGCCAAAACCTCCTTCCATCAGTGAGAACTTTGAAGATGAAACGAGGCTGGGTCTTCCAACATGACAATGATCCAAAACACACCGCCCGGGCAACAAAGGAGTGGCTCCGTAAGAAGCATTTGAAAGTCCTGGAGTGGCCTAGCCAGTCTCCAGATCTCAACCCCATAGAAAATCTGTGGCGGGAGTTGAAAGTCCGTGTTGCTCGGCGACAGCCCCAAAACATCACTGCTCTCGAGAAGATCTGCATGGAGGAATGGGCCAAAATACCAGCTACTGTGTGTGCAAACCTGGTAAAGACCTATAGTAAACGTTTGACCTCTGTTATTGCCAACAAAGGTTATGTTACAAAGTATTGAGTTGTGTTTTTGTTATTGACCAAATACTTATTTTCCACCCTGATTTACGAATAAATTCTCTACAAATCCTACCATGTGGATTCATGGATTTTTTTTTCACATTCTGTCTCTCACAGTTGAAGTGTACCTCTGGTGCAAATTACTGACCTCTGTCATCATTTTAGGTGGGGGAACTTGCACAATCGGTGGCTGACTAAATACTTTTTTGCCCCACTGTATGTCATATGGAATGTAATTAAGTACTGTCATATAAAGGTACTTGCACTTTACTTGAGCATTTCCAAATTGGTCACCTTTGTGCTTTTGCTTCACAACATTTCAAAGATATACACCACAACATTCACTTAAAGTCTTTGGTATTTGTGTTAATATAATATTCAGATTTTACATATCAAACAAGTCAGTTAAAAGTTTAAAGTGTTACCAGCAGGAGCAGCTACAGCAGTTAAATGATATCTGAACATTAATTCAGCAGTAGTTACATATTCTTGTCCTGTAGGCAAATTCAGTATCTTGTTGGCTTTTTTGTAAAAAATAATGGTGACCACCAGTGCACCAGTGCTACCGCTCAGCCTCTAACTATGGTATCAATTTCAAAATCCTACGCCGCCTTGTTCTCAAGTTATCGCATTCACAAACTTAGGCGTCTATGCTGCCTGCCTGCCCAGCGGCATGACTGAGAATGTTGAAAAGACAAAATTTCCATTTCTTCAGCTCAATAATAAGAAATAAAGAATATCTAAGACAACAAAAGGAATACACAATGAGAATATCTCAAAGATACATTCATGTGAAGATAAGTGACATACATCCATATTACACAGTACCCAGTATGTGCTGGTAGTAGTATCCACACAAACTCCACTAATTCAGCAGTCTGTCATGTTTCACTGACTGGTACAAAAACATAGCAGAATGATTACACTCTTGTGTAACAGTTGCCAAGGAATCCTTTTCATCAAATTCTAATGATTTAAAGGTGTAATGCAGTTAGTAAAATGGCATTCATTTGTGATTAGCCTTTTCCTTCTTGAATAAATATAAAACAAGACCTTGAGAAAAATATTTTTCTTGACTGATTTTATTTGTAGCTCTTTGGTCAAGAAAATAACTTCCTTTTGCTATGAATGTAGAACGTCTTATTAACACAGTACATATGTTTCATCACAGCAATTGTATTTTAATGGCATTGCATTTACATGTATATGATACAATAAAGTAATTAAAACCAAAATGTTACAAATAATAGTAATAGTGAAAAAAATTGTTGTACTGTCATGTAAGTTGCACACTGCTGTTACATTAACATCAAACTGGTCCTATTCCTTCACCTAAAAGTTACCAAAACTTAAAATTAAATCAACGGGGAACTAACTGCTTTTGATCTTCACATTGTGTTAAAACATCTTTGCAGACAGTTAAGATGTTTAATTACCTGACCTTCATAGAAGCAAAATATAAAGTATTCACTGTACCTGTATGATGGACGTGACTGAAACTGATAGCTTACATTTCTCCTGTGATGTTTTGCATAACGTCCAGGTTTTTCCACTTTGGAAAATTTGCAGCACAAGGGGATAACACATCTTTTTGTCCAGTGTGTTAACGGTTTTCGAGAAGCTTTTATTATTTGCCATGTTTAAACAACAGAACAACCCAGGTTGTTCATTGTTGGTCTTAAAGGCACAGTTTTATCATTGTTTAAATATCTATCAGAGAGGTCCTTTTCTGTTACTATTGGACAATACTCCACTTCCTTTGCCCCAATTTGTTGTGGTGTGCCTCAGGGGTCTGTTTTGGGTCCAACTCTGTTCTTGTCACAGTCTGGCGAGGGCAGACTGTATGAATTGATGAGAAGGACCCAAAACGCAGACCCCAAGGAACAGGGAACAAAACTTGAATGTTAACAAAAAGCAAGCTGTTTAATGAGGCTGGTAAAAGGTACAAACAAAAGGCAAGGCAAACTGAAGAAAAATTAACACAAACCTAAACTGGGAAATCTAAACAGCAATATGAAAAAACCTGGACATGAAACCTGGTGTAAGGAACATGGCGTGAACAACAGACGACCTGACAAGGAATGAACAGAAACACACAGACTAAATACACACAAGGGTGATCAGGGGAAGTGGAAACACATGGGGAAACAGCTGACACTAGTCTGACATAACGAGACAAAGGAAGCAAAGCTGACTACACTGAAATAGGACACAGACCTTCAAAATATAACTGGAAACATGTGACGCAGACAAGACAATATAAACTTGACAACATAAGACACGCAGCATGAAACACATGAAGGGCAAAGGGAAACTTAAATACAGCGGTAGAAAACACAAAGGGAAACTAATAAACAACTTAGCTACCCTAAAGAACTCAAACATATCATCCAAATAAACTAAAACTCAAAACGCTGGGTCAGACCCAGGAAAGTGACACTTCTCCTAATACATGCTACATTTGGGATTTATTTTTAGGAAATGCAACATCCCCTTTCACTGTTATGCTGATGCCCCCCAAATTTACTTCCCCTTCAAACTGGGTGTTTCTGTTCCACTGTAATGTTAAAGACTGGTTAGCACAAAATTTTCTCATCCTAAATGTAAATGAGACTGAAGTTATTGTTTTTGGAAGTCATTCGACTTTGGATAAGTTAACTGTTACCCTCAGTTCACTTGCTTGTCATCAGTCTCACACTGTAAGAAATCTTGGGAGTGTTTTTAGATAGCTTTTATTAATTAGAGAGGCAAGTGTCCACAGTTCAAACCAGTTTTTATCTGTTATGTGAAGCTTTATCTTCCTCCAAAACACCTAGAAACACTTATTCATGCCTTCATCACCTCTAGACTGGACTACTGCAATTCTCTCTATTTTGGTCTTCGCCACTCATGTCTTGCAGTTAGTCCAAAATACTGCTGCTCATCATTTAATAGATGTTAGAATGTATGAATGTATCACTCCAGTTTCAGCAAATTTACGCTGGCTCCCTGTCAAATACCATATTAGTTTTAAGATTTTTTTTACTTAACTTTTAAAGTTTTAAATAATATGGCACCCAGCTATTTAAGCAAACTCCTCAACATTTATAACCCCAAAAGAGCACTGAGAGCTCTTAATATAACCGAGGTCTCGATTGAATCCTATTCAGTCTTTTAAATTGCGTCTTAAAACTCCCCTTTTTTCCATTTTAAACCTCTTATAGTCCCACACGTTGGAAATGTTGTAGTCCTCTGCATTTAATCCCTTCACTCAGTGAAGCAGTGGGCAGCTACCAACCCAGCGCCTGGGGAGCAGTGTGTAGGGACGGTACCTTGCTCAAGGGTACCTCAGGGTAGCTTGGATTCGGTGGATTCGAGTCCCCGACCTTCCGATCAAGGGGCGACCACTCTACCTGAACTATCCCCACCCCCCCACAATGTTGGCTTTTAACTCAAGTTAATAACCTCAGACCTGTTTTTTAATGTTAATACAATGTCCTCTCATTTATCTGTATTTGTTTCTCTATTTTCTTCTCTTGTTCCTAACTGATTGTGAAGCACTTAGGTCAACTCTCTTGCTTTTAAATGTGCTATAAAAATAAAGTTTGAATTGAATTGAATTGAAGTTCATTGGACACAAGGCCAATTTGAATGTGATTGATTGGTGATTTCAGTGCATCTTTGTGAGATTAATGTATATGCAGATTGCCTGCTCACTTTCATTATACTTTTCTGATCTACACAGTGGGTAATTAGCAACTTCAAGGGACAAGATCTAGACCTTCTGCTGAGTTTTGAATTTTGTTGTATATCTGTCTTTTCATGTAACATTAGTCATTCAGACTATTCCAGGAAACTTCAACCTTCAAACTTAAACTGTGTTATAGAAATGTTATTAGAAGTGACACTTCTGGGTTCAACACATACAGAATGACTTCCGATAAAACTTCTGTAAAAGACAAGAAGGAACTAAGCTAAAAACTTCCTCATTTATGCTTCAAGTAACGTGTACTGCAGAGCCGACTCTCTAAAAGAAAGCTGACTATCTCAGGAGAGATGGAGGAAATCTATGTCAATGTTCAACATGGCAAGTCAGTCAACAGAAGCTCTTCAACAATTCAAACAGGTAAGAATTTCCAGTTTGATGGAGATTGTCAAAGGACTGAAATCCCCCAAACCTCATCCATCTAGGACTTGAAGTAATGTGATGAATAGGAACTCAGCGGGGTAACCATGTACATAGTTAAAAACAAGTTGTAAGTGTTGTGAAACTGGAGTCTCTGGAGCGGTCTCAGCAATATAATATTTCAGAGTGTTCCAGACGGTTAATTATGGCCAAACAACTGTGATCTAAAAATTGGAGCCACAAGTCTTTTCTTTGCTGCTAATTTTTTGTTGAATTATGGACTTTGGAGGAACTATGAGACCATAGTGGTATTTAGTGGCAGTTATCCCATTTCATCTATTATGATTAGTCTTGGTGATTTATAGAAATTGGCTTTCGTGATTTAAATGAATATCTTACCTGCATTTAAAGTCTGAATTGTGTTGTTAAACGGTAAAGGTTAAAATATGTGTATGGCTATTACAGCTTTTATTGCTTCTAAGAGGTTGCTCTAGCCCACAAGCTGACCGTCGCTTAGGGCGTTTATTTCTTGGTCTGCTACTTTAGGGCAACAAGGTGAGTGACTGACTGTACTTGACTAACAGAGTTGCTTAATCAGAGTATGTTATCAGAGACAGTGGTATCATTATCTAGATGTAGGCAGTTAGGATGTCTCCTTTAATTAGTTTCTAGTAATTCTAACTCAGAGCCTTAAGACGGACAACCAGTCCAGACTTACTGTACCGCAGTAACTGAGTATATGTTGCATATGTTGCATTATGTGAAAGACATCTCTGACTTTTTTTTTCTTATCAGGTCCAAAGAGCTCTGATGGGAAGTTTCACAAAGCTGTTATTCTTACTTTGGGGCTGCTGAGTGTTTCCCTGTTGGTTGGGCTCATTGGCCTTGGTCTGCACTGTGAGTTTTGTTCACATTTAGCTTTATTCAGTTCATTTTTATATTCTGTATTCCGTATTCATACGGGCAGTTTATGCCAAGCCTTCAGTGCTCGTTTAGTTCGCTCATCTATGAGAACACAGTCATCAGTTATCATCGAATTATTTATAACGTCATTACATCACTGTATATAATTAGAAAATAATAAGAAAAAATGGCTGTTCATGAATACAAAACAAATAAAAATAACAACAGATATTTATTGTTCTTCTACACTAGCTTCATTGTCATTGTATGAGAGAAAATAACAAATTATAGGCACTGTTAGAATAGCTGTTTTTATTTACAGACACGGAAGTCAATGGATTCCAGTGACTCCAAAGTGCCACTGCATTAAACATTGTTTGGCCAAATGTATTTCTAAACAGTGTACATGTAATGTACACATGTACACATCAAATAATTTCAGTCGCTGAAAGGACCAAGCTGCAGGCACCCCGTTATTCCAATATTAACTGACACCATCTTTCTTAGGTGGCAACTATGGTGTCATTTTTGTGCCTCTATTCTAACTGCACGTAAAAAAAAAACTTTGCAAGCGCAAATGTTGCATTTTGTGGAGTAAATTATTTTTGAGCGAAGAAAAGTGTAGCTTAAACTAGATTAAAACCAACAGTGGTCTTAAAAAATTATATATTTTAAAATGAAATAATTAAACATACTAACCGAAAATGCATTTGGCAGCATTCTGGACCATGTTTCCGGAATGCAATAGCTAGCAAGCTGATTGGAGACCGTAACAGCCTATCAGAATTTTCACATCCACGTCAGTGATTGGTTGGTTGGTACACCTAGAATGGTGTACAGAGAGTTGAGCGTGCACCGAGCAGAGATGTTGTGAGCATGAACGTCACACTGAGAACAGCCAGCAACTGAGCAAGAGGGGCTGTTATTGTGTGTGTGTATGCATAATAGCAAACACTGAAATACATTTCTTGCACGCAGCAATGAATTTTGTTTGCTCCAATTAAACGTTTCTTCACTCAAAATAATTTTCTCCTCAAAATGCAACATTTGCACTTGCATATTTTTTGATTTTTTTTTAACCTGCACTCATAGAACAGAGGCACAATAATAATGCCATAGGTAACATATGTTGTAACAAAGCCTGTCAGTATTGACCAACTCAGTTGTTAGTTTTGTCCTTAACATAATAAACATAAATATGTCATTTTGTAAATGTATTTATTTCCAGATCACAGTGAAGCTGCACATTTCTCTTTTCTCAAAAACAACCTGACTGAGCATCTCCAGGCCTCTATTAATGCGATGTCGTTCATGACCAGAGAGAGAGACCTGCTGAATTCAAGCATCACTGAGTTAAAGAAAGAACTAATTTTAACCAGACAGAGAGAGAAAACTTGTCCAGCAGGATGGAGGATATTTAGTAGTTCTTGTTATTTCCTCTCCAATGACTCTGGTTCATGGACAAGAGCCAGACAGGACTGCAAAGACAAAGGAGCAGATCTAGTTGTCATTGACTGCAACAAGGAGCAGGTACTTCCCTAACAGTTGACCAGACTGCTTAGTTAATGATATGACCATAATCATAATAATGTGTAAGTAAATAAACGCAGTAACTACAGATCGAATTGCGTCCAATGATCTTTAAGAATGACATTCTTAAAATTGTTTTAGCTGAATGGAAAGCCATGTGTGTGGGTTTGTTTGTTTGCTTTTAACTGGAAAGTTTCTGGTGTTTTTAGTGTTTATTGAGTCATACTCAGCATGTATCTTCTTCCATCATGGTGGGGTGAGTTGATGCCAAATAGTAGGATTTTGGAGAAAGAGAAGGAAGTTAGTCAGAACTGAGGAGACTGCACTGCCAGAAGGCTACATTGGAGATACTGAGGACAGCTAGAAGTACCTTAGAATTATACAAATGGCAACCATGAAGAGGCCGCTAGAAAAGCCACAACCAAATACCAGCAGAGTGTCAAGTCCTAAGGTGTCAATTGAATGGCAAGAACAAGATCTGCTGAATCACCACGTACAACCTGCCAGTCATCATATACTCTACTGGAATAACCAGCTCGCCAAAGGAGAAGATAGAAGTCCCTGACATCAAGACAAGAAAGCTCTTTACCATGTATGGAGGGTTTCACCCCACGTCCTGCACCCTGACATTTTATGTGAAGCTAAAGGAAGGAGGATAAGGATTAGTGATTGTCAGAAGCATCATCCAGAATGAAACAACAAAAATGGGTATATCAGGAAGCTGGCCACAATGAATTTGTGCTTGGCGAATACCTCAGGCATTAGAAACCTGAGAAAAAAAGATGAGCAAGAACATCATGGAAGGACAGTATGTACTACGGGCAGATAGAAGAAGTGGCTGATATCAAAAAATCCTACCAGTGGCTGGACAAAGTTGGATAGAAAGACAGCACGGAGGCTCTAATCATGGTAGCACATGAACAAGCCCTGTGTATAAGACTGAAGGTGGGGGTCTATGGTGGTCTAAGTCTCAAGGTCAAAATGGGGTACAATACCCCTAATGTAATTTAATGTATAATAGCTTAATTTTCTGTTTAATGATTTTATAATAATGATTCAATTTTTAAAATATCATTTGTATCTTTTTTTTATCATTAAAAACAGACTTTTCTCTCCAAGTTAACAAAGTCAGAAACATGGAGCTGGATTGGTTTGATGGATGGGAGCAATGAGGGAACCTGGAAATGGGTTGATGGATCTTCTCTCACTCTAAGGTTACAGGCCCTTCTTTATTTTATTCCTTTCTTTTCCCTTTCTTAAATATAATTTTTACCATGTATTAAATGAGAAAGAAATCAAATTTTAAAAATAATTTGTGTAGAAATTTACTGATGTAAAAAAAATGTTTGTTTTTGTTGTTGTTTGTTTTTCTTTAAAAATGTTTACAAAGTATGCAAATCACCACATATCACTGTTTCTTTTCACTTTTTTATCACTTTTGCATTTGAAGAGTATCCCATTTTGAACAAAAGAAAAGGATTAGGTAGTTTGCATTACTTGTTGTGCAGATCATAAGATATCACAAGCAATGCTGGCTGCTCAGCATGCAAAGAATGTTCTGTATTTATTTGTCACACATACAAGTGTTTATGGTTTTAGAGAATGAATCTGTCAAGAATCACATTTGATTTTTAAGCCCCACCCACATTTTATCGCGCATGTATTCTACGTATTAACTTTACACTTTGAAACTACCTCTGTACATTAGCTGTTTGCCAGAGATGCGGTTCTCAGTTGGTTGCTTTTACAGTTTGCTCATTTACTTTTTATTTGCTACACTGATCTGTGCATGTGTATAATCACCTACAGATCATGAACATCACAGTTCTGCTTGGCTTCTACTCTGGTCTTCCATCAGTCTTGCATCAAAGAGCATGGATTTATCCATGGTGTGCTTTTGCAAATAACCGCAAAATTCTGCTGGGCTCTAAAGTGACCGAGGTCCAGGCTTTGATAATGGGACGCTGAAATGCGCATGACAACAGAAAGTTTAAATGGATTCTCATTGCTGTTTCCACAGACAATACTCAACTGTTGCCACAAGGTGGCAGTAATTTACATGATAAAGGCAAATAGCATGATCTTCTGTCCCTTTATGGGAGAGACTTGATATATTTTAATGGGGCGGCATTCAAGCAGGCCAAGAACTGCATCTGAGTTAAAACATACCAATGAAAAAACGTACCATGGCATACGCAGATGAACCACAACAGACAAGCGATAGACAGGAATCCCAAAATATTTATATTTGATCCTGGAATTCTTGACAGTATTTTGACACATACCAGCAAGCATACATGGTGAACAGGCCAGTGTTTTTGCCACTCTAAACTGTTCTAGACTAAACCTTAAAATCACTGTCAAAAAAAAATGTAATAATAACTTTAAAAAGTATACACTTGTCGAACTCCAGGCCTCGAGGGCCGGTGTCCTGCAGGTTTTAGATATCACCCTGAGTCAACACACCTGAATCAAACGATTCATTCGTTACCAGGCCTCTGGAGAGCTTCAAGACATGTTGAGGAGGTAATTTAGCCATTTAAGTCAGCTGTGTTGGATTAAGGACACATCTGAAACCTGCAGGACACCGGCCCTCGACGCCTGGAGTTCGACACGTGTGCACTAGAACAAAAATGACATTAACCAAACTAAACCACCATACTACACGTGAGCATATTACTACCACTTATGCCACTTAAAGCCTTTATTGTATCATACACCATACATAGAACTTTGAGGTTAAATAATGACTTGCGATGTCTCTGTTCATTAAGACTAAATCATTTAGATTTGCTAAACCCATAAAGCAGAGGAGGTGCCTTACACACACAAAAAACCAAAGATTTATTTTGCGCAGTACAAATATCAGTGTTACTGGAGTTGTCATTTTTAGGCTCAGTACAGAAAAAAATGTAAATGTGTACAAAAATGGGAATCATGGAAAGACTTCTAATATTAGAGATTAACAGTGTCACCATTGTCTTGTTCTGAAACCTGTTAGGTACTGGGAGGCTGAGCAGCCTGATAACGGTGGTGGTGATCCAAAGTGGGGTGAAGAAGACTGTGCACATATTAGAACTGGCAAGGATACAGAAGAAAACTGGAACGACCGCTCATGTGATGCTACTCTGAGGTGGATCTGTGAGAAACTGGCTTAGCACTGAGCTATATGTTTACATGCTTTTGAAAGGCATAGTGCCAGTTCCATCTCATCAAGAATATTTATTAAAAAGGTTTATTAAAAAGGTTTATTTGAAATGTTCAGAGTACCTGAAACCAGTTATGCCATGGTTACTAGACACTGTCTGTATTTATGTAGATTTAAATGGAAGAAGAGCTGTACAGTAACTCCAGAGGTAGAGGTAGAGAGTCACTGTAATTTCAAGAAATAAAATCTTTACTCCTAGTAGAAAAGCCATAGTTCATGAAAAGCTATGACTATTTAAGAGTTAGTTAAAAAGGAAAGAAAAAAAAGGTTAAATTCCAAACATAAAAACAGATAGACTGTATATAAAAGATAGTTGCACAATGCAGGTTAAAAAGGAAGCCAGGGTGGAAATGTCATATACCTGTCTTTTTTTCTACTGACCAGCAGAGGGCAACCTTGTAGCTGTCTAGAACTCGACTTCTCGCTTGATTTAAAACCTCAGTATATATTTTTCTAATGACTTTATGGTCTCATTCAGTAGTATTATGACTTTATCATGTTTAGTTTGGAAAGTGCCATTTAAAAAATACCATGCCATATAAATAAAAACGTGCTTGTGGATGAAACTCTATCAAATGATATACAAGTTAATATTCTATCAATACCATACTAAACCTGTACCCGTGAAGCACACATAAACACATACTGTGTTGTTATCCACAAATCTCTGAGGAAAGTTTCCAGCACATTTTTAAATCTATGCAACAAAGAAGTAAGGCAGTTCTGGATGGAAAAAATTCTAATTCTAGTTTTGATGCCTTCAGTGAGAATCTACAATGTAAAATAAAGCCAAAAAAACATTAAATGAGTGGGTGTGTCCAAAATTTTGATTGATAGTGTATGATGACTGCAGAATCTTCCTCATCTGAGGTGCAGGAGCATTGCAGCAGCCAATCCCTAGGGATCCCCTAAGGATCAATAAAGTATTCTGATTCTGATTGTGATTATTTTGTGGCGACCCCATGCAATTACATCTCCATATTGTCACCCTACATTTGTAAGTGTCACATTCACGATGGTGGAATCTCCAGCAAAGTGCCCTCTGCAGTCCCAGTCTGCCAATACCAGGCTCTCCTTCTGCATGCAAGTTTCATCCAGAAAAGACGACAGCAGGAATACTCACTGACTGGAATGTCCTCAAGAGTAAAATTATGTTTAATTGGAACATGAACATTATTTCTTAATACACCTCCTTTATTATTGGACTACTTTTCATGGCTGAATTGTAGTTCCTTTTATCTAAAAACAAAAACAAAAAACCAATGTTAAGTACATTATGCTCAAAAGAATCATATCAATCAATCAATCTTTATTTATAAAGCACTTTTCATACAGCAATGTAGCACAAAGTGCTTTACATGGTTAAAAGCAGCCCACCCCACCCCGCCCTCCAACTCACTCCCCACACTCTTATTAACATAAACAATCATGGATACATACACACACATCCCCCCCCCCAACACACACACACTTAAAAAGTAAAATTGGGCTGCACAGACATGAGCCAGTTGATGCACATTTTAATTCCAGTGAAAAATACTATGTATTCTATTTTTGTTTACATTTAAGTTTATTGCTTGAACTGTTCTTTCCTTGCCATGTGTTTTCTTAATGTTGAACAATATTTTCTGACACAAATAAATAGAAAACGATCATATGTATAATTTTCTTGTCATATTCTCTCAAAATTAGTGTAGTAAACTATTGCAAAGAAAGTAGAAAGAAAGTAAAATTATTTAGGAAATATATAGGAAAAACTTATCAAAAGGTTATAACACAGATTTTCGTTTGTAAAACGTGTTTTAAATTAACAGGTAAATAGATAACTGACTAAATAAAATGTCCACATGAAATGTACATATGAGATACAGACTTTTATAGATGTAAAGGTTCTAACAAATGACAGTTTAAAATATTGCTACAGTGTCTCCAGCTGTTTATTGTTCTTCATCTTCCATCAAGTAGAAACCAGGGATGGAAATTTTCTCCCAGGCTTCAGAAGCAGCAGTGTTTGCATCGTCATTATCATCATTGTTTCCTGACAGCTTAATAGCTTCAAGGTAGGGCTCACAGATGTTTTTTGCTTTTTCTGTTGCCATTTCTTTTAGTTTGTCGTTTAGGTGAATACTGACTTCCTCTGCTAGAAGGTCTTCAAATACTACACTGTAGTAAGGCTGACAGCGTGGCCTTGTTTTAAAACAGCTGCAAGACAGTCTTTTAATTTCACAGGTCGTCCAGACAAATAAAAAACCACAGATGAGAAAAAGACCATAATCCTGGAAAAGAAAAAAAAAGATACAGTTTGAAAACAATTCACATACTTGTTTTAAATGTAGGTTTGTTCTTTTAGTCAAGTTCAAGTTTATTTCAACTCTTTTCGCATTTCTTAACATTCAGCTTCCAATAACCTGGCAGTACATAAAGGTCTTTTGAGCATGGACAGTTGTTATTAAAGTGATGTTTTCTTTCTCTATTGTCAGTCAGACACACAGCTTTTGAATTTTGCGCAAGCATCCACTTGATGCTCTGAGCGCACTAAGTAAAACATTGTGATACTTTCCTTACATGGAGGTAGAACTAAAATGCTTTTAAATGTAACAAAATTTCATTGTCTTACATTTTTTAACATGTGAATTTTAGTTTAAAAATGATGTTAGTCAAATTGATGTTGCATGATTGTTGTGTGTTGTTACTTACAAGTGATTGAGTCATATAGTCTCCTATAATCCGTTGCTCCTCATAGGTCAGATTTTGTTTGCATGGAATTCCAGTCTGGTTCTTGTTGAAGTTTGTCTTTAGGCAAACGAACCAGTCTCCATCAAAAAGAACAGCAGATATCCATACAGCCGCCAAACTGATCCACTTAATGAAAACCTTATAGGCATAGCTGCCAACACACATAGCACATCTCGAGAGAGAGTGACACCAGTAAAAAATCTTTCTTTGGTGAAAAGGTTCAACAATGATGACAATAAAGGAGAGGATCAAAGGCGGCAGAGCCATGTACAGTACACCATTTGGATGCAGGCCCGGTTCACACGAGCATAAAAAATGCATGTTAAAAATGTACTGAAGGATGTAGAAGATGACTATGAGCACCAAAACACCCACAGAATTTCTGATTACTTGAAGAAGTTTGTAAGTAAACTCCGGAAATGCCATCCTGGATGAAATTAGTATCGGATGTCTTAAGTTAGTAAGTTAGATTTTTGAAATGTTCCTCCTCCAATGGCTGAGTGAAAATGAAAAATAATTCTGAAGCATAAAGCATATAGTACCATTATATTGCCTTTAAATACATTATGTGCCCATGGTTTACCACAATGAGGCTGTTTTAAGTACTTTCAGAATGATGCAAATCTTGGTTTTCACTTCTCAAATACATTTTTAGGGTTTTCCAGACAGATTCTATTCACTAATGAACAACATCACGGAGGGAAATTTCAGGAAATACACAGTAAAGTTATTCAAACAACATAGTGATATGGTTAATAAGATATCAGGTTAAAGTTGGTTAACTGTGACCAGTAATAAAAATGACCTAACTTAAGGAATGTGTTGTGTCTACACCAACAACTTGTCTCATAACAGCAATTGTAAATTGTATCATAAGGCACTTTGTTACTGGCAGCTTGTTGTAAAAACACATTTATTCACATGTTTTTAGTTTAATCTATAAAACAAGCAGTT
The DNA here is from genome assembly GCF_057381915.1 of Diplotaxodon limnothrissa. Taxonomy (NCBI): domain Eukaryota; kingdom Metazoa; phylum Chordata; class Actinopteri; order Cichliformes; family Cichlidae; genus Diplotaxodon; species Diplotaxodon limnothrissa. The sequence goes on along the minus strand of NC_140611.1, from coordinate 9,046,388 downwards.
TAACTGGCATAAAACAGTATTTTTGCAATATGATGAAAACTTATAACTAAGAAATGGTAGGTATTAAAAAAAAACTATCTACAGCAGCTGGACAGTATCTGAAAGTCATGTTCTAGAGAAATAGAAAAATAATCAGCAAATACCTGACACAGGATGTGAGAGATACACCTAGCACTTTGCCAAGGTAAGAAGGAAAAACTCCCTTTTTAAAGCCACGGCCAGTTGGGAGGGAAGAGAAAAGCAGAGAAAGACAGGACAAAGGATACACATGGGAGAGAACCACAGTTTAAATTTAGTTTTTAGAGGTATAAACCAAAAAGAGAGGTGTGAAGAAGAAGCCCTCAGAGCCTTTAGGCAACCTTGGCCTATAGCAGTGAAACTAAGGGAGGATTTAGGGTCACTTGATCAAGCGCTAACTATATGCTTTATCAAAAAGGAAAGTTTTGAGCCTAATCTAAACTGTAGAGAGAGTGTCTGTCTCCTGAATTCAACCTGAATCTTTTTCCGCAGGAAAGGAGCCTGGAAGCTGAAGGTTGTGCCTCCCATTCTACTTTTAAAAACTCTAGAAACCACAAGTAAGCTCACAGTCTGAGAGCAAAATGCTTGGAATAATACAGTACTATTTAAGAAATCAAGTGTCCTGGTTATTCAAGACCTTGCATGTAAGGATGTGGATTTTAAATCCAACTCTGGAATTAAGCAGGAGCCAGTGAAGAGAAGGGAGAATTATGCTCTCTCTTTCAAGTCCCTGTCAGTACTTTCACTGCAGCGTTCTTGACTAACTGAATGCTTTTCAAAGAACTTTTAGACAATGATGAATCACAGTCGTCCAGCCTAATAAATGCACCAAGTAACACCATGCATGACAATACAATAACATCTAGAAAGCACCTGGTAGGAAAAGACTTCATTTTTCAGCATGACTGTGATACCAAACACACTGTCAATACAGTAAAAGCATAGCTAGATAGAAAAATTCCCAATGGAGCACTATCAGTCATTGATTGGCCTGCCAAGTGCCTCCAATAAAGAGCTTTGACTATCTTTCCAGAATCATGGAGCACTAGTCCTGAAGACATCTGAAAATTACAAGAATGCTTGCATAAGTTGAGGCTGTGTTGAAGAATAAAGGTGGACATACTAACTGTTAGCTTTCAAGCTTGTTAGAACTGAGGTAAGGGCAAAAAAAGATTTGCTTTAAGGGTTTGTGGCTTGTGTGCTATAATTTCATGTATGTTTGTGTAATTTGATCATTTTGAGCATTCATTTTTATAGCAAAATAACATTTTACATAATGCGCACCTTTCTAACACTAATCGTTAACAAGGATTGTCAAGAAAGTAGGATTTTGGTTGCAGTTATCTACTACAAAATGCTTGCACCAAGAATATATGTGTTTGTTGTTTGCTACAAAGCAAAAACTAAGCCTTTCATTTTGTTTTATGGCTTAACAGTTTAAAAACTCTAGATTTCACAGTTGCATGCTCACATCTCTTGCAAAACTAAAATAAAAACTGAAAAAGAAAATGTTTCTTGTTTCATAAGATCATATGATGTGACATACATGTGCGTAAGTTTCAGTTTGATGTACACATTTGAGGTTGGCAGAATTTCTCAGTGGTCAAGAGGACTCTGTAATGTCTTCACTTGTCACACAAGTGTTGCACGCCACATTTCTTTCGATACTGTAGTTCAGTCCAAGCAGCTATTAGTATGAATAAGGCTAATCGTCTGTTTTGAAATGCCAAAAATATCACCAGAGATTCTCATCATCTATTTTTTCTGTTGTTATTTTAGTGAACAATGTTTGGTCCTTTTCATAAATAAACAAGTGTTACGAATGTTCTCTTTTTCCTCGACAGATCAAATTTTGTCCACCTTGAGTAAATTTGCCAAGCCCAGGGTGCTACTCTTTTTCCTTGTATGCATATTATGCTTTTGCCGTAATAAAACCAGCAGCAGTCGGTACTGCATGCTATAAATATATACATGAAAAACATATTCTATGTCATAACTACTGTGAAAATGTTTTTCTGGATGTAATCCCTTCACTTTGTAAAAGCTTAACTAACATCACAAAAATAATCTCTTTCTCTTGTAAATCAGTCACATGAACTTTTATTTTGATAAGATAAACGAGCTGGATGATGACCTGTCAACCAAAATGAAGAACACACCTTAAAAGTAATATTTACTTATGGTGTTGTATTGTATTTTCTAAGTGCTCTGAGAGAGGCTGAGCAGACAGTTCTGTGCAGGCTGCTGACAGACAGCAGCAGAAATATATTACTTGGATAAAAAAGTGGATAAAGAATAAATAATTGCCTTTTTTCTTGGTCTCAAGAGATTTCATCAGGAGCCATGGCCACGCTCGGACAAATCATCTTCTACAGGTGCGACCATGAGGAATATTTAGTGTTGTCATTCAACTTTGAAAATATTTAGGTGTCTCCAGTGGTAACCGAGTATGTTTGCTTTTACTGCATCAGTAGAGAAAGAAAACATCTCACTTTTGATGTTATTTGACAGCTGTAGTTGCTGATTACTTCTAAAGTTTCAGATTATAATACAACAACATGTTATTAAAGATTAAACTTATGCTTCACAACTAGTTTAAATATGTGATCCCTAACAAAATAAAAGTTGTTGACAGTCTGTCAAAGAGAAATTTCTCCTTTAAATTTCTGTCAGGACAAAATATTAACATTTTTGAACCACAAAGAAAACACTTACAGAAGAATTGAAAACAATCTCCAGCTTTCTTATTGCAATGGGGTTTTTTGTCCTGATCATCACGAGACCCAAAAGACACAACGCATGGAGCCCAAACCCTACAGTTCCAGGAAGAATAATAGAAGCTATTTGAAGAACTGCTATGAAACTAATCTTTAAAAACTAATACTATGTGTTTTGTTACAATTGCACTTGTGTTTTTCTTTTTGTACAGCATGCTCGTCATCATCGTCATACTTAGTTTCTTCATCATCCTCTTCTTCTCTCTGGCCTTCTCAAGTAAGACCCACAGATCTGTTTGGATCCTCTTGTCATTAGTGATGGCTCGGTGAGGCCTGGGGTGATACATGGGTGTGCTCACCACGTGCTGTGTTTGTCTAAACTAAAATACAGTTAATCCATGTGGACGGCAACACGGCACAGCACAGCATCGAGTGTTTAACTGTGAATATTCATTTGTATCTGCACGTGTGATGATCTCTAAATATTTGTGAGGCTGACTTTCCACTTGACAGAAATAATGTTGATAGCCAAGTAACACATATACTCTATATTCATGTTTCATTTCCTTGAGAAAATGTTTATGTGTGTTTAGGTATGCTCGACTGGTGCTGGTTTAACATGGTATTAAGGGAATATTGACTTTAAATATCATTTGATAGTTTCATTCATAACCATGGTGCGCCTGAGTTTTTACTGTGGAATCCTGTCCTATATGAACCTGTGAAATTGGTATTTTGGCCATCATCTTGTTGATGTCTTGAAAGTGGGCGTGACTATATTTTAGAAGAATGTGTGAAGCTGATATCTAGCTAGCATTCAAGCTAGATTAATTGGCATGTTAGTTTTATTAAGTTACAAATTTATTAAATATGTGCAATGTTATTACCTGAAAAAAGGACTTCTTTTTTTAATTTAACTGAATGCCAAAAAAGATCTGATTGTGAACCAAAGGACACGCCATGCTCATACAGTAGTGAGTCATCAGTCACAGAGTAAAAAGCATACCGCACTTTGAGTGGGTTATTTTTATAAATGGCACGATAATTTCCAAGCTAAACATGATAAAGTCATAATACTACTGACTGAGACCATAAAGGCATTAGGAAAATATTTACTGAGGTTATAAATCAAGTGAGAAGTAGATTTCTTTTCCTGACAGCTACAATGGTTGCCCTCTGCTGGTCAGTAGAAAGAAGACAGGTATAGGACATTTCCACCCTGGCTTTGTTTTTCAGACCTGTATGCTAGAAGCATCTTTTATATACAGTCTATCTATCTGTGTCTTTAGAATTTAATCACTTTTACTAACTCAGACCCCTAAATAGTCATAGCTTTGCTTGAACTATCTCTTGAAATCACAGTCTCTATCTCTCTCTCTCTCAGGATATGTGAATGTGAAAAATGTGAACTTGTCCTTAAAATCTTCCTGCTAAAAGTTTTATAACTGCCAAAAGCAAACAACACTTTCACTAAATATCATTTAAATCGGTTATTAAGTTGTCAACAAATTGGAACTGATTCAAATGTGCTAGTCTATAATATGTGTATAAAATGTCCACATCCCACAGAGCCCCAGTCCAATGTGATAAGCAGCAGTACAAAGCCTGTCGCCAACCTTGGTGAGGATCAGCTGCTCAGCTGCTATCTTGACACACAAACTTCCCAAGACAAAGTGACAGTGACCTGGAAGAAGACGGACCTGAACGGCCTGGTTTACTTTTATCAGAATGGAGCTCCGGATCTGACGAATCAGGCGTCACAGTTCAGTGGGAGAACTCAGCTCTTCCCTCAGGCTGTAGTCACAGGCAATGCCTCTCTGCTGCTGAGGAATGTGAGACGCAGTGATGAGGGGAAGTACACATGCAGCATCAGCTCCTCTAAAGGTGGAGGAGAGGTCAGCATTCAACTCAGAACAGCAGGTAGGATGACTCACTCTTCAAGATTAATTGTGTGTTTATCTAAACATTCTTTATTGGCATTCATTAGCAGCATGGTTTGCAACACATTGGAATAAGATGGTATAAGGGTATTTCTAGTTTTTGTAATGCTGGGAATTTTAACCAACGTGCTGTTCTGAGTAATGTGAGTACTGAGTGAAGCTTCACTCTTGATTGCAATATTAATTCAGGATTTTTTTCTTCCCTCTTTTATTACATCAGCTTTTTCAGCGCCCACTTTCACCTTCTCAAATGGCACCCTGTCTGCTGAGGCAGTCAGTTGGTTCCCTAAGCCAAGCGTTTCATGGTTAAACCAAACTGAGAACATCCTGAATGGAAGCTCCACTTTCACAGAAAACTCTGAGGGGATATTCAGCATCTTCAGCACACTGCTGTCGGTCCAAGTCAGTGACACCTACAGCTTCAGGATTGAAAACAACTTGGTGATGTCTCTTTCTGAGGCAACTATATCAGGTAGTCTATATACTTTTACATTGACCTGATACCAAACACATTTGTACTAAAGGACTAAAATTCATCCTTTGGCCTATCTTTTATTTATGGAGGTGTAACACTAAGTCAGAGGAATATTTCTTCAATTTAAATCAAATCTACCAGAAAATAAAAGCAAATATATGTATTAATAAATATATAGCTAGGCAAATAACATTATAGGTTTAAAAAAAAACTAATTATTTTTCATATTTTTCAGGCTCAGACGTTTCATGGAGGACTTATTTCACCTTCAGTGCTGCTTCATTCCGTCCAGTTGGATCACTTTATCTCATTATTATGACCAGTTTCCTCTGCATCTATTATGTGACCTTTTGACACACTAATGTACACAAAAAAACACAACAGATATAGACAGATACTTCCCCTGGCTGCATATGTGTGTGCGTGTGCTGCATTTAAGGTCAGGATATGTCCAAAGTAAAGACTGATATTCACAAAAGTGGTCCTCTTTGAAGATTGTGTAGCTTTACTTTAATGTAATTTATTACTGCGTGTGTTACAGTTGTGTAGTGCCATTTAACTCTGTGCTGGATGTTTTTAATAGTTTATCTATTAACTTTTAATATTATTTTTTACATCCTCTAATGCATTTACAGTGTGTGAACTGAGAGTTCCATTTAAATTATGTCAGTAAAATTCAGCTATCTTGACTTTGAAATTTTACTTTAATGCAGACATGTAACATAATGAAATACAGAAATATAGAAACAAAACAAGAAAAACATTGAAACATTTACATTTTAGCACATTTTCTGTGACAGTTTTAATGTCTAATTCTAGAAGCACTCACTTTATTTCTTTAGAAAGCTCTACCTCTAGTTGCCTTACACCTTTCATTTAAATCTAAAAACTACAGACAGTGTCCAGTAACCGTGGCAGAACTGTTCAGGTAATCTGAACCTTTCAAATAAACCTTAAACACCTCAGTCTACAGAAATCTGTAGATTCCTCTTGGATTTTGTGCGGATGATGTTTGCAGCCGTTTATTCATACTCGATTTATACTGTTGTTCTATTTCCATCATCTGATGTTTTTATAAATGCTTATTGCTCTAATTCCTCTCAACAAATATATTTTCACCCAATGAGACTGATTAATGACGGAATTTTAAAAAATTAAATAATTAAAGTTTTATTTTTGAAAAATACTTTTTGTGATGTCAAGGGTGACAGTGTTGCTTTAAAATGTTTTTTTTTTACTTAAAACCTTTGAAAGTAAATCCTGGGGAATTGATGATTGTGTCCTCCTGTCTGTAGTGACACTAACTTTGCCTGATTAGAAGTCTGCATTTGGGTCCTTTCCACATCCACAGCACAAAAGCTTTATCCCTGGTGGTAGGTGTCAGTTTAATTTCTCTGGTCTGCAGAGGTCCTCCATCAAATGTGTTTTCTGCATCAATTTATGATGAAAAACCTGTTACATAAAGGAAAACACAAAGCTAAAAAATCAGCCAATAGTTCAACATAATGCAGTGAGTCACATCCCGTATTGTTTTTCAAGTATTTGGTATTGTCAGCTTTTTTCTTTTAGTATTATCTTATTATTATAGTATCATCTATGTATCTGCCTGGTGTCCGGCTGGTTTTGTGCCTTTTGTTACCTGCTTAAATGTGCATATGTCACCTATTTCCATTATTTTAGTTGAGTTATCTGCTCCTGGATTTTATTTCGACTTTACTGTGTTTCAGCAAGATCTCATGTGCAAAACTTTTTCACACATCCACGTTTCACACCGATTTTTAGGAATCGCGTACATCTCCACTAGATTATTGAGGCTGACTGAAAAGGAGAAGTGTGAGCAACACTTCCTTAAGATTAGTTTGTCATCTAGAAACAGCACTTCGAAACTGGAACAAACTTGGCTCACACATTGTTCACAATCTCTCTTCCCTTTTCCTCCTTTGCGTTAAATGTGGCTTCTTCTTCTTCTTTTCTAAGTAATTATGCTTCTTTAATGTTTTTCTTCGGGTGAACTGAATCAGTTGTTAGAAATCCTGGTGCCGTGCTGTAAACACAGCCAGCTATTTTTGGTGTTGATGCCATTGTCCCAAAAGGTGATTTCGCATGTTCCACAGATTATAGGACGACGGGTCATTTACAACAGTTTAAACCAGCGGTCCCCAACCTTTTTTGCGCCACGGACCGGTCTAATGTCCGACAGTATTTTCACGGACCGGTCATTAAGGTGTCGCGGATAAAAACAACAAAAAATGATACAACCAAGACAAAAACTGTGATATTTTGTAAATAATAAACGCGAATTCACTGTGTAATTGTGTAACTATTTTAGCAGCGTCCTCCTGAAATGCGACAACAACATTCACACCGAACGCGATAGAGGCAGGCAGAGCGTCAGGCTTACATGTAAAGTCAATGGAAAGGCGCGCTGACCCGCGATTGCGGCTCCCGCGAAAATTCGGAAGCAGATTTGCGTCGCGAAAACGCCAAAACGCCTGAAACGCGCGTGAGTGTAGCGCGTTTCAGGCGTTTGACTCGCGAAAAAAACCACGCGCGTGAGTTTATGTGTTGCATTTTGTGCATACACGCGTTTCGCGTCCCCCCGCTCGAGTTGGAAAAATCTGAACTCCAGCGTCAAATCGCGCCGCGACAACCAATCAGGAGCCTGGTGACGTGGCTGTTACCTAGTTCAAAGGGGCAGATCCAGCCAAAGCCCTTTATTCTTCAATAGAAGGAAGGCTAATCAATGCCGTAGCAAACAACCCGTAGCTGTACGACACCAGCTGCTTTCTGGACCGAGACAGGAATATAAAGGACCGAGCTTGTAGGAAGATATGTAAAGAGATCGGGCAACCTGGTAAGTTCATTCATTTTTCTTAAGTTTTCTCTAAAGTTTTCACTGACCCGGGGATGCCGCACAAAAGCTAGCAAGCCACCGCTATTTTCCCACTGACGTACAAATACCGTTCTGCTTTTAGGCATGTTGTCATTTAAGAATATATTTTATTGTTTATTAATAAACAGCACACAGTGGTCCCGCTGTTCATCCGTCACTGCCTCTTTTTTTTTATTTTCTTTTTCTTTTTTTTGCACCGGACAGCATTGCATTCTGCAGCCTGATTGACAAATCTGCTCCGTGTCGTGTCTCCTGCGCTTGCCAAATTTATCATGTTTGGTTTTGATAACCATCACGTCCAATAGAAAAAACAGCACAAAAACACCCATAACTATGAGCCTCATTCGGAAATACACACCTGCACCGCGAGGGAAAAAGGCGCACGAAAGTGGCAGGCAGATGAAGACAAACGGCGGCATAATAATACTTTTACGTTTTGCAATCCACAAAGGTTTGCACTTTGAGAATCAATTGTGAGAACTGTGAGTAATGTTCATGTGTGTGGAGAAAACAGTGTATAAAGTGCGTGGCCAGGGGCTAGTTATTCTGAGAACCCCTGCTGCAATAAATGAGGGACCACTGTCTACTCTACGATTATTATTTTCAACCTGTTAACATTTAATACTGTATTGATAGAACCAACTGATTCTGCAGCAGAGCATCCCCTGTTGCTTCTCCTGGCTGCCCAGTCCCTGAGCTCCTGCTGCTGCACCCACAGGTATGTACAGCAAGCACTGATACCTTTTTAGTCGGTGGGTTCCCTTGTGATCACCTTTACTAAATATCTACAACCAATCTGATTATATCCTGTTTTTGGTTTGTTTGTTTTTTTCAATGTTGAAATTAAAATCTAGTAGCAGCCTTCTCATTTCTTTGTGTTTTGTGCTGTTTTACAGGCCCACAGGGGAGGACGGCTCCGAGGCAGATGAGGGACGGGTCCCAGGACGGTCCATCGGCGGTGGAGCTGGCCATCCTGGTGTCCCTGAAGAGTCCACACCAGTCTCCAATGGAGCATTTCCTCCTCAGCCTTGTTCCTGCTCTGGAGAGCAGCTGGTCCTTTTTATTCCTGTCTCTCTGTAAATTCTTATATTTTATATATTTATGTTTAATGTTTTTCTGTTTGAGAATTCTAATATTATTTCAAATAAATTTTTATAATGACTAATGTCTCAGTTCTACTACACAGCAAATGTTGGCACACGACTTGACACATGTAGAATTTATTTCATATTATACTAATGACAAAATATACTAATACAGTGGGATGCAGAAGTTTGGGCAACCTTGTTAATAGACATTATTTTCCTGTATAAATCGTTGGTTGTTACAATAAAAAATGTCAGTTAAATATATCATATAGGAGACACACACAGTGATATTTGAGAAGTGAAAAGAAGTTTACTGGATTTACAGAAAGTGTGCAATAATTGTTTAAACAAAATCAAGCAGGTGCATCAATTTGGGCACCACAAAAAAGAAATGAAATGAATATTTAGTGTATATCAATGTGTGTGTCTCCTATATGATATATAGGGTGCTTTTGTCTGGACGTGCTTCTCATCCAGAGCTGCACAGCACAGAGGGAAGTTCCAGCGCTCCTGGAATCCCTCTGTGATGGAGCGCCAGTCTCCAGGTGAAGGCACAGCCATGAAGTCGTCCACTAGACAGTCCCAGGTGGCCGTCGCTGCCTGGGGGGGTGATCTGGCTCACCGTGGACACACCGACTCTGTAACTGAATGCTTGGTGCTGAAGGAGTCCGCGGTGACAAGGAACCTGGACAAAATTGTTCAAAATCAGTATTATGTGTACTGCAGTTACAAAATACATTATTCAAATTCCAAAATACTTTTGTGATGTCAGATATAAATCACAAAACTTAAATCTTACATAAAACATTTTGTAATTATAAGGATAATTACAAAATGTATATTAGATAATATCTAAAACAGTTGTGTTTTATTTTAACTTTAACATATCATAATTTGATTGGTAGCAACTTTCACAACTACAGTGAGCCAATCACTCATAATTCCTAAACATGTCAATCAGGTAGGAATGAAGTGAGACATTAATAGAAATAAAGAGTTGTATGTTGACATGTAGCCCTTTCCTTGCTTAAATCATTAATATTTTTGAAAAATTAATCTGTGATAAGACAGTTTATCAAGATAGAACCATGTAACTAGAGATGAACCAAACTGTTCACAGTTTTATCTAACTCTGTTTTAATAAAGGCTGGTGACGCCTGTTATAGTCTGACAGCTGCAGGGATTATATACAAATATTCAACTATCCCAGAATTAAACCAGGTCTAAATAAAAAGGAGTGAGTATCACTACAAAGGTTAACTCAGTGGTCCTAATGCTACAGTTTGATATCAGCAAACACCGAGCGCATACATTGATGTGACACCACAGCCATGCTATCATGCAAACACTGATAACAGCATAAATCGAATTAAATCGGGACTTGATGAGACCTTCTGAGTATCACTAGAAATATTATAAACAGTCGTCTCTGTACCACAGTTTGCTTTCAGTAAACACCGACAGCATTCACTGTTAGCATAGCACATCCATGTTAGCAGTGTGTAACTGGATGGTTTAGCATATTAGCACAGGTATCAATAAAACACTTTTACTAACCTCAGGCAGACGGACAGGCGCTCTGCAGGTGGGATTGAGCGCCTGTAATTGGTGTTTAGGCGGGCGATGCTGGGACCAACGAGGGAAAGCAGGTCCTCAAACTGGCCGACGGTGATAGCGCTGGAATCGGCCGTCATCCAGGCGCAGCTCCTGGAGCAAATGGTGAAACTCACCAAACTGCTCACACCTCTGGAGGACCTGATGGACCCAGGTACGGCGAGGATGTCCTTTACGCCGCTGCTCTGCTCTCCACAGTAAATAGAGAAGGGAGACTCTCTCTTCAAGCGCTAGCTCGACACCTGCCATCTTGCAAAGATACCTGTCTGGCAAAACTTCCTCCCACATCCCTCCCACATTTCCGGTTCACGCGCGTTAAAATATGATATTTTGGGGCGCGATGGATTTTTCTTGGACACGCGTAGAGGTGCGAATGTGCACGCGTCAAGTTAGGGGCGTTTGGGGCTTTTTTCTCGCGCCCATCGCGTTCGGCGTGAACACACCGTAACGTCCTCCTCTCTCCCCCTTAATGCTCTCTGGTCGCTATGGTAACGTAAATATTTCTTTTCAAAATAAGACACAACTACAACACGGGAAAAGACCCAGGCAAACCGAGTTAACGATAAAAACCCTGAAAAACGTAAATTTCACACCCGAGCATCAACTCTCGCGGCCCGGTACCAAACGACTCGCGGACCGGTACCGGTGTTCCAGATCTACTGGCGTTTAGATCAACTGGCGTTGGTCGAACAGATGTGTGGCAGTCTTGCGTTTCAGTAGCTCCTACCGACAAGCCAGCAAAAAAACGCCAAATGTGTCATCTGTGACACTTGTGAGGTTGTCTCAAACACACTCCGTCAGTCTTGATGCTGTTGAACAACAAAATGTTTAAAAATGTGGCGAGTTTACCTGGTGATATCCTCATGCGCGACGCGATCGCGAAAACAGCAAACAAGTAACACCACGCCGTTGTTGTTCACAGGACAGCAAGAGTAAACGATCGGGAGACTCTTGTCGTCGTTATCGTTCCCCTCGCACGGTTTATTTCTCCGAATTCAGCGTTTTTGCTTCACAACTACAGCGTGCAGTTTACTTTGTGCACTAACATGGAGTCGAGTCAACCAGCGCCACCTCTGGCCAAGTGCCACAGCCTACAGCCAGATCAACCTGTGACACACATCTGCACCACGTTTGAATTCGTGTCATGCACATTTGTACCTTTCAATTGTGTCTGTTTGTGCGTCATGCAAATAAACCTTTGAAATGAATGAAATGATATCATGTATTTATTATCAGCCTACATTTGTACAAAATGCCAAATGACATACACATAAGAATCACCATCCTGATATCAATACTTTTGCCCATACGAAAAATGTCGTGAACACACTAATATTTCACCAGTGTTGTAACATCACATGTCGTTAGCGTAGTCTGTCTGTGTCTTCCCTCTGCAAACAAACATGTTAGAGTTGGTTGTGATATACAGTCTGCATAAGTGTGGTCAATCTAATAAACATTTATAAGGAGATGGCAGTTACTGTGAATGTACAGCAGTTACACAGTGATTAGTAATAAACAGTCAGACAATGACCCTGACAATCTCATTCAATCTTGCAGATTGCACCTTCTGTGGAAAGTGGTACCACACGGTGTGTGTGGACTTCCCCTGTGCAGAAGGCGACTACAAATGTTGTGGGTGCTAAATAAACAGAAAAAATTGATCCCTGTTGTCTTTGCTTACCGATTGTTTTTAGTGTTGACAATCCACATTGCTGGCATTGCATCTTTCAACATGTTTGTGGGTAGATTTGGATGTACCAGGGGTAAGTGCAGCCACTCAGCCTCTACTCAATGTGATCATAGCAGCAGGTGCAGATGTGTCACAAGTTAATCTAGTAGTGGGCTATGGTCATGTGTTAGTGGTGGGAACAGTCATATCCACTCACACTCACTGGCTGTTTATTACTAATCACTGTGTAACTGCTGTGAATTCACAGTAACTGCCGTCTCCTTACAAATCTTCATTAGATTAACCACACTTATACAGACTGTATATAACTCCAGCCATGTTGATGGATTGCCTATATTGGCTGGAAATATTCATTTTCAGGGAAAAGACACAGACAGACGATGCTTACAGGATGTGATGTGACAACACTAATGAAATATTGATGTGTCATATTTGTCCAAGGTGTATTTCATTGTTATGGAAAAAGAGAATATTAAAATCATGATGACCAATTGGAGTGGTGATTTCTATGACTTTGTGTATATAATTTGGAATTTTGTACAAATGTAGGCTGATAATAAATACATGACATCATTTCATTCTTTCCAAAGGTTTATTTGCATGACGCACAAACAGACACAATTGAAAGGTACAAATGTGCATGACACGAATTCAAACGTGGTGCAGATGTGTCACAGGTTGATCTGGCTGTAGGCTGTGGCACTTGGCCAGAGGTGGCGCTGGTTGACTCGACTCCATGTTAGTGCACAAAGTAAACAGCACGCTGTAGTTGTGAAGCAAAAACGCTGAATTCGGAGAAATAAACCGTGCGAGGGGAACGATAACGACGACAAGAGTCTCCCGATCGTTTACTCTTGCTGTCCTGTGAACAACATCGGCGTGGTGTTACTTGTTTGCTGTTTTCGCGATCGCGTCGCGCATGAGGATATCACCAGGTAAACTCGCCACATTTTTAAACATTTTGTTGTTCAACAGCATCAAGACTGACGGAGTGTGTTTGAGACAACCTCACAAGTGTCACAGATGACACATTTGGCTTTTTTTTCCTGGTTTGTCGGTAGGAGCTACTGAAACGCAAGACTGCCACACATCTGTTCGACCAACGCCAGTTGATCTAAACGCCAGTAGATCTGGAACACCGGTCCGTGGCCCGGGGGACCGCTGGTTTAAATGCAGGCAGTGAGTGGATATATCTTCCACCGTCCTGCCGGTAGATGGGGGCAGTCAAAGTCCCACACTGTGCTGAAGACTTCGGTAAAGTTTTGGACCACCCCGGATAGCCCGGGAGAGGTTTCCTATTGGTCTGCCAATGAGAGAGGTGTCAAATGTCCCATGGAGCAGTAAACTTCTCATGATCAAAAGTGGAGCTTTCGAATGGCCTTTTAATTAATGAATGGGGTGGATTGCCGCAGTGCAGAAAACGTGTGATTTATTATGCAGAAAGGGGATTATACAGAAGTTTCCTTCAGCTCTGACAACTTTTTCGAACTCGCTGGGGTTTTTCCCCCTTTATTCTTGCTCCAGAAATCACCCAAACTGAACAATGTCGCAGTCTGAGCAGAAAGAAACGTCGGAGCAGGGAGCACAGAGCTCTGGACGCGAGCAGAGCGACGTGTTGGTGAATCCCAGAGCGGTGTGTAAGGTGTGTAAGCGCCTGTACCGGGACCCTAAAATCCTGCCGTGTCTGCACACGTTCTGCTCTGACTGCATCGCTCAGCTGGAGCCGTTTTCGGTGTCTTCACGTATACAACGGGATGTTCCGGAGGGCGGTAAGCGGGACAAACCACTGGAGGCAGACCGACCCGCCGTCACTATCACGGTGCTCTGCCCTGACTGTGACTCAGAGGTAGACCTCCCTCCGTCCGGGCACGTCGGGCTGAGTACCGACCACTTAGCGCTGGACGAAGTATTCGTGGAGACCCTGGAAACGGACGGCCCGCTGGGATGCGACCTGTGCGGAGAAGGAGGTGCTGGGAGCCGCTGCGAGGTGTGCTCCGTCAACCTGTGCGAGTTCTGCTGCCAAGCGCATAGGTACAGTTAGCTCCGAGGCTAGTTTTTAATTCTGTTTTGCTATTATGCCTTAGCTCAGTTTTCTTTATCCCTTCGTACATCCCACATGCTGTTTTTTGTTTATTTGTTTTTTGCTGTCTAATGTATTAAATTAGGTTTTTACCGTGTTTAAAAGTTTTAATCTATTACTTCTACTGCTTGATAAAATGTTTGGTTTTCGTTTGAGTCTGTTCCACAGACTGTAAATGGAAGATGGCTATTGCAAAAACGTCATCCATTCCTTTTTGAGATTTCCAAGTGTCAGGCTGTGCATCTTAGGCTACTGTGGCCCTGAGAGGTCAAAAAGCACACTCTGCTGTTTGGTGACAAAAATTTGCAAATTATGCAGCATGTTTTATTCATTAAGACCTGGATCCTTTCTCAATTCTCAAGTACGCGAGTCCGGACTTGCCAAGAACACGATCATGGACACACGATTTGTACAACTGGAACACCAGCGTACTTGATGATGTCTCAGGTCAGGAGTTTTTGCTGCCGTCCCCTCTTAATTTAACTGTGATTAATATGTTATGAAGCTTAACTTAAATCTCAGCCAAACCGATCTACCCAGGAACAAATAAAACACTGAAATAAACCAAACATTAACAATTAGAAATGATCTAAGTGACTTATATATCATGTTTAACCTCAGTAGCGAAATCACTTTTAATAAAAATTGTGTACATGTATGCCTTAATAAAAACAAACAGGTGAGATGTTAGAAGGCTTTTATTTTTATTTTAGTGGACACTCAAAAATTACAATAGACAGCTGCTGGGGTTTGGAAGAGAACTGAACAAATATTTAAAATATAATCTGATCATTTTGAAGCAGCCTTCAGAATCTCCACGTATTAACATGCTGTTCTTCCCGGTGAAAATGTTTCCTCCTGAATTGAAATATATCTCTGTAAACGATGTGCCAGGAGTCCACTGTTCTCACCAGCTCTTGTGATCCTCAACCTCCCGGTCTGCTATGGAGCTGGTTGGTAACAGACGTCTCCGAAATCGGATCACGTTTGGAAATATTTGATAGCTTGATAAATCGAGCAGATCTTTGAAGTTTACACAGCTTCATTCTCGCTTGAAAATAACTTAAAAGTTTATTTTGTGACCCAGAAAGAGTAATATTTAAAAGTTTTTAGCTGCGCTCCTCTGCCATTGCTGCATTTGGGTTTTGGACTAAATGCATTCTGGGATATTTAGCTGTACCCAGTACACACAAGTCACCACCGATGCATGCTCGATAAAACAGGCAGAGCGAGAACACATCCGGAAATTTTTTGCGTTTTCGGCTTGATGCGTACTTTGAATTGGAACAGTACTTGGTCTCCGACTGATGACGTATCACGAGTTAACAAGAACGCAAGTACGCATATCGAGACAGGCCCCTGGAGTTACTGGCTGAGACCATAAACTTTGTATATATTAGGAACTGATGGTGGTTTTCTCAGATACTTTTATTCAACTGGATATTTTGTTTATTTGTTTGTTTGTCTTTTGTGTTTGTCCTAACAGTGGCAAAACACTAATGGTTAGGCGTGACTTATTAAAGGCTGTTTTGTGCTACTCTCTGCACCGCAGTCAGTTACAGTGGAAATTTGAGGGTTTTTTTTAAATATATATTCTGCTTTGAAGAGACTGAGGTTTAAATTGTATTTTACTCTGTTCTTCTTCATCACTAACTGATCTTGTTTACGTATGTCTTCAAGATGGATTCTGAGCCGTTCTGTGCACTAACACACTAACACTGTCTGCACAGACAGTAGCAGACATCCTGGGAAATCCAGATCTGTGTTCTGACTTAAAGATGTGCTCATATGTCTGTGTGTCCTCAGACGGCAGAAGCGAACAGCATCTCACTCCATTCAGGCTTTGGAGGAGCTGAAGGCTTGTGGTCGTCTGGTCCGGCCTGTCCTCTGCACCCTGCACCCGGGACAGGAGCTGCGGCTTTTCTGTCAGCCCTGCGACCTGCCCATCTGCCTGGAGTGTGCCGCCACGCTGCACCGCGACCACCGCTGCTGCCCCACACGTGATGTTATCGATCGCCATGGGGACCGTATCAGAGAGCTGGTTAACGTGCACCTTCGACCCCGACTCGAGCGACTGGAGGAGTCACTGCAGAAGGTGAAGACTGCCATTTTATTGGGAAGATATACAGACTTTTGAGCCAGTGTCCCAATACCTTCTGTCGTTGCCAGCGCTTCATGTTTACAACAAGTGGCATGAAATTTGGGTAGCTCACAGTTAAACAAAGGGCACCGCCGCTGTCACCTCAGAGGAGAAAAAAAGCCACATACTCGTTCTGAAAACCTGTTCTAGCACAGTTTGTTAAGCTTATTATTTTAAATACCCAGTATCTGCTTTTAGAACTATAATATACATTTCCACTGGCACAGGTGGAAGCATCTCAGGAGACTTTGCAGGCACGAGTTGAGGCCACAGCCAGTGAGGTGAGGGCATTCGCACGAGGTTACGCCAGCGCAGTGGAAGCCCACTGTCTGTCTCTGCTGCGGCGTCTGGAGGAGCTCCGAGTCCAACGGAGGTATGAAAACATGCATACTGACCAGCTTAAACTTAGCGGGGATTTGACGATTCTCTAGATCCTGGGTTTCCCACATTACATTAGATCAGTGGTTCCCGAACTTTTTTTGCTAGGCCCCCCTTTGTTTTACAAAAATGCCCCCCCGCACGCACAAACACAAACACATCCTCCAACCACACACACCCATATTTTGCTCCATTGCGGTTTATTTCACACCTCAAACATTTAGTAAACAATTAAGCAAATACAAGTAAACTGCAATAAATTACAGGTAGTAATAAAATAAACTACTAACTCTTTTACGCTGCGTCCGCACCTACACGGGTATTTTTGAAAACGCAGCTGTTTCGTCCACATGTAAACGGTGTTTACAACTGAAAACTGAGATTTTTAAAACTCCTTTTTTGCGTTTCCGTGTGGACGAGGAATACAGAGTTCGTCACGCAGCGTCAAAGGGATGCGCCTTTTTTCACGTCACGCTGTGCGCCACGTTATTGTTTACATGAGAGGAATTGCAGAAACAAAATACTGTTAATCTGACTATCTGCAGGTTTTACACGCTTACATACACACACAGTTACTGTCCCTCCGTTTACAAAGGCAGAGGCGTCACGGTGTGATTATTTTACATGTAGTTGTTTTTTCCTGTGTAATAATATTCAACATTGCTATCAATACATTTTTCAAAAAGTGCCTCTCTGTGCAAAATGGGTTTAAAAACATAAACAGCTGTGGGATCCTGTTTGTCTGTGATTTGAACCGGAGGAACAAATCGTGACAGGATCAGCCTGATATTATTTGTATCCTGCTGTAACTTTACTGTATACAGAGCTAACATCTCCAAAATGTCAGGAGTAGTTAGTCATTACAAGTGTTTGTGAACTAAAAATCAAGAATGTGGGATCCTGTTTGTCTGTGATTTGAAGAGCCCAGCGCTGCTCCCTACAAAGGAAAGACCAATTCTGCAGGGAGACCTACCTCGGCACTTGTGCAGGTGAAACCAAAGGGCAGACATGCTTCACCATATTTTCTAGTCTTTGGCTTAGAATGAAGTTGGTTTGGAAACATATTCAGCGATGCTTCCTCTCCTGCTTTGCGTTTGTGTGGGCGCCCGTGATAGCAGTGTCCAAGCGTCCCCCCCAGGGGGCGGGCCCCACACTTTGGGAAGGTCCGCATTAGATTATGAATAAAACATGAAATTTTGGTGTTTTTCCAGTGGCATTCGCTACCTCATAGTTTTTAGAAAACACAGTTCTCATCAGAATACTGTGCTTTAACCACCGTAGCGCCACATGGCTAGTTGAGAAAGCAAAATGCATAGATGGCTAATTAGCATATCATTACCTTTCCCAAAGCTATTTCTCAAGAGGAGACAGGAGCTTATTGCCACAGCAGGACACAATGCTGTTCATGAATCAATTTCCTCGCACTGCCTAAAGATGAATGAACCACCCCAGGACTGAATAGTTTACCGAGTAGTTACTGATTATGATATAGAGTCGCCAAAGTTGTGGTTAAGATTAACAGGTTATTACAGTTTTGTTTTGTTCTTAGTATTACAACCTCATCAGTGTTTAGATTATAAAGTCAGACCCAGAAAATAAAACCCAGGAAATCTTCTGCTAAGTGTTCATGGATCCATTTCGACACATTTTTGTGCCAGTATATATAAAAAGTCAATAAGCTGAGCGGCTGCAGTTTCACTGGCAGTGTGTTTGATATCGATGCTGTTGTCTTATTGTCTAATGTCCAAATGCTCTTTTTAGCTGATTCCAAGTGGATGTTGTCTTCACTGGACTTAAAAGTGTTTCTCATTTTGTGAAGCTGTTGACGTACTGTAACCCCAGCGCGTTTGAAATCTCCTGAAACAGAGCTAATTCTGTGAGTTTTGAACTGATCATAACCTTTTAATCACACAAAAATGAACCAGAATTAAACAAGCATAAGCAATCCATTTATTTCTTGAATATTGTAATACAGTAATTATTCACTGCCATGCCACAGAAACCACAGAGAGTCTACCAAGATTACTGTGAGGAAATGCTTTCAACTTTTGCTTGTCTAACTTCTCTGTTTACCAGGAACCACCTCCACTTACAGGGGGTGCAGCTTCAGCAGGCTCTGCTGGACATCCGAGGCAGTGTGGAGTTCGCAGAGCGGCTCCTGAGTTGTGGGTCTGACGCTGAGATCCTCAGTGCCAAAGGAGTGACCTTGAGAAGACTCACCAGCCTGGCAGAGAGGGGTTATGACCCCCACCCAGCAACCGTTGCCCCTGACGATGGCAGCAGTATATCCTTCATGCCCAGGGAACCCGCAGGGGAGGTGGAGGGCTACCCTGTGGTCGGGGTAATCAACTCTAAGACGGTGGATGTCAGCAGGTGCACCATTGAAGGAGAAGGTAAAAGACAGTTTCAACCATGTGTACAGAAGGTTAGGAATCCATACTTGCTTCAATAACACTCTTAAATAAATCACAGCAAACTATTTTCAGGGTCATGTGTACATATTGTATTTTTTATTTTTTATTTTTAGTGTTTTTACCGGCGATAAAACCAATTGTTAGTCTGTGCTATGGACAAGTTTGACACCTTTTCTCCTCCACAAATTTAAGCCGATATCACTTTAGCCCCTCCTATTTTTATAAATTCTGCACTGAGCTTTGAGGTCTCCGATATCACTGAAATGCAGCCAGATGTTGCTTATTTTACATTTGCACTCATTTCTTCACTTTTTTCGACACCCTGTGTACCTGGCCTGTACCACTACCACTTGCTGTGTTCAGAACATCTGCCCCGCTTCGTTATTTCACATAATGGTATGATCCTTGTCTGCCTGCATATTATTGGCCGCATTGTGTCCCCATCAAAATAAAGTCTGACCCCTGCCTGCATAGATTCTTAGTAGGGCTGAATATTCGGCTCCCACATACTGACGGGCCATTAATATACATATATACATATGAATTTATCTTGCAGGCCGGATATAATTGTATCATGGGCCAGATGTTTGACACCCCTGCCTTAAACCATATCAGCAACTTTCAAGACTCAAAGATGCAGCATACACAGAAGTGCCAGAAAAGTGCAGTTCCTCAAATTGCCACTTGAGGCTGGCTCCAAAAATCACTCACTTTCCATAGACCTCCATGTTAAATTCCCCATCTTTAGAGCAGAAGTAAACATGTTGACAGCGTGCCACAAAAACTTGTTTTGGGCTCTGTGGCAAATTTTTGTACTTCATGACAACCACGCAGGTGAATTTTTATGCAAGTCACCCATTTTAATTGTGTTAAAGGTAAAATTTGTGCCTTACTGGACTGTTTTGAGTTATAGTTGGGTGACATTTCGTGTCATTCCGAATTCAGTTTTTTTTTTTTAAAAAGACAGTAAATATGATTAAAGCATGTTTTAGGTGGACAGATCCCACATAATGTCTCAGTAAATTACAAACACCATGCTAACCAGACTACCTCCTGGGCTGCCCTCTTACCCAAATACATTCATGCCAAGTTTAAAGAAACAGACAAAATGTCAAACTGAAGGTTTTAAAACGTTAATCTACAAACAAGTCATCATAGTGACTGTGTCCGTCTTTTATATACAGTCTTTGCCTAAAATGACTCATTGCATCATCATTATGACCATTGTTTTATTATTGTAAGTCTGTTATGTACAGGTCTTGGGTCATCTTCCATTTAGATTTTCCTAGGAAAATTGGAAATGGGTACAGTGATTTATTGAAACACATACAAATACCCCCTGAAAATACAGTATGTAAGGCAAAAATAGAGTTTGTACAATTCTCACAAGCTTGAAATTCAGTAACGCTGAGGTTCAGGCTGTGGGGAGCCCCATCCATGACTGATAGTGATGCATTATATGTTTTTCTATGCAGGTATGCATACTGCATTTGCACTGTTTGTGTCATTGCTACACAATGACACCATTCCCAATCAGATGCTTTCCCAGTTGTACTGCATTGGGGATCAGAAATGTGATGATACTTTTCTGTGTTCATAATTCCATTCATTTCCACAAGTTTCCAAAAGCCACTGGCTGAACTGCAGTCATAAACCTGTAAGCACATCCTGTTTTAGCTTTCCCCCGACCTCCTCTGTACATAGCGACGACCATTTGAACCAATAATCTCTCGTTTAGATTCATCGCTTCATCAGATCTGATTTTCAGTCCAGTTCTTACATTAGCCTTTTTCCCTGTTTCCTTCCTTAAAAATGGCTTCTTGACAGCCACTCTTCCACTGAGTCCACATCAGGACTTTTGCACAGTATTGTAAGTTTAGCTTTGAGTTTGCTAAAAGCTAACTCGACTCTTTTACCAATGACTTTTTCTTTGTTCTAACATGAAAACAGCTTTAGGCATTTCTGTTTTTATATTCAAGGAACCAGATGACCTGAAGCTGAGAGTCACATGAACTGAGTAATATTTTAAAAGAGTGTGTAACAGTGACAAAAGCAAATTCATTTAAACTCAGAACTCTTGTTTTTCTAGCCACATCAGTTTAGAGACCGAAGGTTGGTGTGAGGCAGAGACGACAGTACAGACTCATGCAGCACATAAAGACTGTTGTTTTGTCTCTGGGGACTTTGGCTTAAAGGCAGAAATTCCTTCTGGAGTGAAGGAATGTTTAGGTGACTGAAGAGGCCTGCAGGCAGTGCACAAACATAACAGGGACACATGCAGTGTTGGAGGAACGGGGATCAGCAAGAGTACAGGGCAGCTTTTGAGCGACAGAATATTTACGACTTTCCTTTTGTGTTAAAATGTTTTATAATAGAGGAGAAGCATGCACACGGGGAAGGTTTGCTTGCTTTTCCTTTTGTTTAAATGATTGCTTCTACTGCTGTCCTTAGTAAGTTAACAGTTAATCAGAAAACTAATGTGAGGAGACAGAAATATGCCCAAAGGTTCTCCTTGTGACAGTCTGTGTGATCTAAATCACCTCATTTGTTATTGTAGAAATAATCATTTGCGCATCAGTTGATTATGCAAACTGCAGCCCTTATTCATTGCTCAGAAAAGCACCCAGGTACTGCCACAGTTCCCATCCTTCCACCACACATATGCAGACGCAGCAAGCAGGAGATTTGTAGCAGCGTTTCTCTCTCTGTCCCAGAGCTCGGATTAAAGCAGTGTTTACTTGTGATAAATGGGAAACCAAAGCAAATTTGGACTTCTTTGTTGAGTCTCGTGGGTATCCAAGAGCCGCTGCCAATGTTTGCCAAAGAGTCAGTCTGCCATGTGATGTCAGGCAGTCTGTTTGTGTGGGGGCTTGCTTGGGTCTGTATTAAAGTCGTGTGTACTGCATTAGATGTAGAGCCGTACACAGCTCTCTGGTCCCTGCAGCAACCTCTTCATTTATCCAGCTTTACTTTGGGCTGACTTCGGTTGCTAAAGCTTCTACGTTTTTTTCCTCCAGATTGAGGATCAATGCATCAGATAAACCAGCTTTTTCCAGCTTTAAGTTGTTTATTCTTCCCAAATTGACTGCAATCAGTTTAACACAGTGTGACACTCTCAATTTAGGGGTTCAGATTTCAGTCTTGAGTATAGGAAAGTGGACATCCCAGAGGCTTACCAACGATTATCCCCTCTTTGTACGAAAAGAAGATTTGAAGTGTTGAAATGGACTGCAAGACTGAGCAGCACAGGTGAATTGTGGGTGAGAAGTAGGGCTGGGCCATATTATACCGTTCACGGTAATACCGGTATAATGTTAGGCAACGATAGGAAAATGAAATATCGCGATAGAATGGGAGTAAAACGCGCATGCGCGGTGCCTTTGTTTTCATACGCACATGGCCGATTGTTGAGTGAAACAGATGAACCAGAATTGGTTTGTAAAAACGGTGCAACTTCCGTGATGTGGAACTGGTTTGGTGTTTGTCTGTCAGATACACAACAAAGCACATTTTTTGCAGAACATGCAAGCGGCCGTTGTTATTGTCATATTTGTCGGACTAAGATGCTCTTAAATCTGGGAGTAATCTGGGTCCTAAACTCAGTATTCTTCAGGTCAAACAACACTGCAGCATCACTGAGAGTTAAAAACTGTCTAAATTCTTTCATCTTTAATAAAACGATCAGCATTGCTGCTTTACCAGGTGTAACTATAAAGTTTAACTTCCAGGCATCCATGAAAACAAAAGTTATTACATTTAACGGAGTTAGAAGTTAGCAGGAAGCTAGCGGAAGTTAGCTCGCTAGTTTCGCTAGTTACCTAAGCATGATATAGCATGTTCTGACTGAGAGATTTCTGAAAAAAATCAAACGTACAGCTCTGCTATCACTTCCAACATAAATGAAGACAGGAAACTAAACAGCAGTGACGTTTGTAGGGTTACTGAAGTTGGGCTAGCTGGTATATAATGATGTGCTACGTGATCGCTAGCGACACAGCTATGTTAGCATAACATAAACAGTGAAGCTGGAGGACGAACACTAACACTTTTCCACTTATAAAAGTTAACGTGAAGGTTCTTCATGGTTAGAGACAAATGCAATCGCATGGCAGGATGCTGTAAACGGACCAAACTTCAGTCAGGAGAACAACTGAGATAATCCATCCACAATGCGAGGTTAGTCATTAATATACTGCAACAACATGGGAACAGAGCAGCTGCCAGAGAATTCAACATTAATGAATCAATGGTACAGAAGTGGAGGAAGCAAGAAGAATGAGTTTAATAAAGTTTGATTTATCTGACTGCTTTGTTTCGCTTAATGTGCCTTATAATCCCGTGCACCTTATAGTCCGAAAAATGCGTACTGCACACTGCAGTTTAATGTTGCAAAGCACCTCTTTTTAACTTCAGTGGATATTATACATGGTTATGCTCAGGATATGTCAGCCCATTTCTACTGGAAATGCCTTTTGGTTAAACTTTCAGCAAGGAATTTGCATTTGCACTGTTACATTTTTATAAAGCTTTAATGTACATAAAAACCAGCTTCTTGTTTAAGTGAAAATAAATGGAAGGTTGTCTTTTTGCGCTAGTAATGTTGTGGAGTTGTATTTTGTCTCGCATCAATTATATCGTCGGTTATATCGTTATCGCAAATTTTCAAATATATATCGTGATAAATATTTTTGGCCATATCGCCCTGCTCTAGTGAGAAGAGCTGTGTCTTTAGTGGTGACAGCTGCTAGTACTCAGCTTAGCAAGAAGACGAACAGAGATTCACAGATAATGCAACCGTATGTTCAATCAATTTACTGTCAAGACGCACCTAACTTACCCCTCTGTCCGCTCAGCGCCAATGCCACTTTATATGTGCTGAAGAGAGTGCTGAAAGGTTGGATGAAACAACCCTCTCAGCACTCCCTATTTATTTTTATTTGTATTAAATCTTTTAATATTGGTGTACATCAGAAATAATTATATGTTGATAATGATAAAAATCTGTAATAGACCAGTATCAGCTCATATTAGCTAAGCTATATGTAACTTAGGCTCCACTGAAATGCAGTGTTTAGGTTAAAAGTACTATATAAATACAGGCCATTTTACCATTTAAAATGGGAAGATGTTATTTAAAAAAATAACTGCAAAAATCTAACGTAAAGACATTTAAATATATTGCATGCAGATAAAAACTCTGGCGCCCAAGAAGAGGTTTTCACCTTTCACCAAGGAATCAGTAAGCTAAGTGTACTCTTACTGTTTCCATAGGAATAAAGAAGGTCCATACTAACCAGGGGCTGCTAATCTAATCCACTAATCATCAGGAAGAAAAGCAGCAGTTTGGGCAATTTACTAGTCCGAAGTGCTGGGTATTTCTGGGAAGGGTTATAAATGTATTTCCAAAGAGTTCAAAGTCAATCATTTTGCAGTGAGAAACATTATTGACAAGTGGAAAACATTCAAGACAGTTCCAGGTTTTCCCAGGATGTTCGTGCATTGCTTGGAGAAATTGAAAAATAACCTGAGTGCTACATCTCAGTCCTCAGCTAACGTGTCAAAATTCATAAAAGTACAATTAGAAAAAGACTAAACAAATATGATTTTATTGGAAGGTTTGCAAAGTTTCATCAGAAAAGACCACAAGACTTCTGGAACTGCACAATGGTGGAGGGGTGTTGATCTGCGCTTCCTTGACCTTGCAGTCAGTCAGAAGCTAATGAATCATGCAGTGTTCTTACTTTTTGCATAGAGTCTTATGAAAACTGTATATTCCCTGTATATGCAGACCAGTCATGCTCCCATTGTGTATTCACCCCCAAAGGCCCAGTTTGAGCCAGGAAAAACCCTGACACTGTGTATTCATGAATTCTCTTTGTCATTTTCGTTAGTTAAAGCAATTTAAAAGGTGTCCATTGAAGTCTTTAAATAATTGGGTTTTCCTGACCAGCATAATAACACAAATATTTAAAATGTCTTGATAATAAATATACTTTTGGTCGTCAGCTTCAGCCCCACTGCTGCACACGCTGGGCGTACAGGCCCAAGTGCCAGAGGGGGCACGTAAACATGCATGTGATCATCATGATCCAAATGATGAATAATTCCATCTTGAGATTAGGCATAATTGCAAAAGTCATCTGTACACAATACAATGTATACAAACATGAAAAGTAACCATGAGATCACTCTCACACAACTCTGTCATGTTAGTCAGATTCACCCTGGGTCCACCTCGAGCAGCTTTCTGCGAGTGAAATTAGAAGAATATAAATGTTGTGTCTGAGCATCAAGTTCAGAGAGCACACGTGTCTTCTTGGTGTGGCTCATATATAGCAGAAATTTAAAATCAGGACCTTTCAACTTCAGCAGGAGTCCCGTAACGCAATAGTGCTGCACCGTTATTAACGACAGTTCGGCCCCTTAACCAGTACTCCCATTCATCATCAGTGAAGGAGCCGCTGGAGTTAGTTCCATTAGCATCCAAACAGCTCTCCCTGCAGCTGCTGGAAAACACTGAATAATAACAAATGAAAACACAGCGTGGGATCATTTGTTATCAAACTGCTAATGGACTCTGACGAGCAGGCGCAAAGCGGCATTAATCATTGGAGTGAACACAGGTGATGCGCGCTGTAACACGACAGAAACAGCTGATGAATATCTTGAACGAGACAGCGGAACAAGTTAATGAAATGCTAAATAATGACGCAGAGGTGTTTGAGAAATTCGACAATGCTGAAGTCCAGCTGCACCTGAAGTCCCCTCCACATGCAGTTCGTTCATCTGGACACTGACCTGCGTAAGCGCTGAGCGGAGGGCTGTATTGAAATTGTGATCGTGCATCTGTGTGACTGAAACCTGTAGAGGCACAAGACAAATGTCCAGGTGTCTCAATGTCGTAGTGTGTCTGAATGATAAAGTGCCTCATTTATTCTTTGTAGGGTTTTTTTTGTCCTTCTTTGTACTGTTACCAACTTTTCTCTACCTTGAAACATCTTTTCTGGGTGTTTGTGTGTCTGTGTGCTCTTGCCATTTGTGAAATCTCTGCATATGAAGAGGTTGTGTCCATGTATTTAACCTTTACACATCATAAATAAACCGATAAACAAGATGCCTCCAAACTCCCAGGTTAAAATGCTCCAACGTACCAGCATGAAAAAGCATGTTTACAGAGTGATAGGTTGTGTAAACCATCATATAAATTGTATGGTTGGTGATTTTCTTTATAGTTCATTCATTTGGACACCGGGATAGTTTGGGCCACTGACAGGTGTGCTGACACAGGCGCTGTAGCTCAAATGTTGCCTCCTAGGCTTCATGCTACAGTCACACTAGGGAAAACAGTAGTTGGAGACTGAAGCGCAGCTAAATTTATTGCTTTGCACTTCAAAGCAACCATTTCAAAAGCAGCTCACCATCAGCTGCTGTCTTCAAAGCAGCAGTGGTGCATCAAGACGGCAATAAAATGGCAAGAAGACAGAGTCAGAGTCTACTCTCTGTCAGGTTTTGATTGAATGGGGTCTATTTGTCAACTACATGCAATCTATCTGGGATCAAATGGCAATCAACTGTAATAAATCACAAATCTTTTGCCACCTGTTGCAAAACTGTTCCTGTGAACATGAAGAGAAGTTTGCATTAAACAAAATTCACATTAACTTACATTTAGTCCACTCAGAAGCTCGTAGATTTGAAGTGTGAAATTTAAAATTTCCTTGATAAATAGTGACGTAATTGCTTCAGGACAGCACTTCAGTGGCAAAATTCTAAATGTGACTATGGTGCTCGGTGTCCTTGCTTTTATATAGGACTAGAACCAGATTAGAACCAGTTGAGTCCACTAGTGCAAAGAGATGCAGACAAGTTGTGCTCATCATCAGCCCAGACTGACTGTTTGATCACAGAGTGGTGTCAGTCAGTCTGCCATTCTAGATTCAACGGCAGTTACTGCAGAGCATCGTTACCTCCCACCAGGTAACCAGCTTCTGATCACAAGTCATCTGCTTTATCTGCTTTATCAATTTGTAGTTGGTCACTGAATAAAAATAAAACAATTAAATGACATCACCATTATTAACCACCTTTCCTGGAAGGGCTGTTCTGTATAACGATATATATCGGATGACGATATGAAAACGTCTATCGTTTCATTTTACACTATCATTTGTTTCGTGGTGTCGCAAAATAAACTGTTTATGGCAAAAAAAAAATTCATCATTTTGATGGTCACTGTGTAGAATTTCTTAAGTTCTATCTTCCTCTTATATTTAATATAACCACAATACAGACAGACAAGCAACTCTTTTTATGCGTTGCCATTAGCAACAACGACGGTAAAACCATTGTTTGACTCTGCCGTCCACTTGTTTATTTTCTACATAAACCTTTCACAATAAAACTGAAGATCCTGTTGAGATTTTTCAAAATAAACTGAATCACATGAAATAGTTTGTAAGAGTGTTTACGGACAAGAAGCTAAAAAGAGCTGTCAGGTGTAATAAATAGAAAGAAAATTGCAGCCATTTCAACTTTAGTAACACGACGCCCAGCTGAAAACACTTCACGCGAGTCGAGTTACCCAAGATTCATAGAATTTACAGAAAATGTAAAATTTTTGTGATATATATCATTGTCAGGACGATAAATGTCTTATATCGGGATATGAGATTTTGGTCATATCGCACAGCCCTGTTTCTTAGTCACAACCAGACTGCCATTCTGTTTTTATTCTAGTGTGGCTGAGCCAGCAGTGAGCCCCTAAACCTGACCTCTGCACTGTGCTTGTGGTGATTCTTAGTAGAAATCTATAAAAATATGACCGCTGTGACGTACAGCCTTAGCTGATAACTTCGAGCACCATTCTTTCCTCTAAATACGATAACTTTTAGGTCTAAAAATATAGAAATATATATACACATAATTTCCAGCGGTAACAACAGTGAACAGGCTTCAGAATGCTGAGTCCAAAACCAGTGTGTTATGTTACAGTGGTAATCTTTTATATAAAGTTTGTGGAAGATCCCTACATCAACTTATGACTGCGTACTTTTGTCCTGGTGCTCTTTTCACTAATGGGCTACATCTCTGAGCTGTAATTAAGGTAAATGATAATGACACAGGCAACTTTGTGGCAGTTTGGGACGGCCATGTTTTTTCAGCAACCTCAGGACTCAGCCTTCTGTTGACCCGTGGTACACTTTTAGTCAAGCGGTAGTTTTTTGTTACTCAGCGCAGTCTTCGGGATTCAAATTAAAGATGGCGCCGGTGAGGTCGGCTGCCGTCACGACTGCTCCGACCACTTTTTCTTTGTCTTTGTTTTTTAAGTTAGTTTTCAGCGTTTCTAAATCGGCAAAATCATCACCATTGGGTACATTAGGTATGACAGTGACACTCTTGTTTCTATTGGTATACAATGTACTCACAATTCGAAGTTTTTAACTCCGGATCCGAGCTGGCCGAGTGAGATCTCGAGGGAGAACAAAGGGAAGCGGCGGCGGCCTAGAGGGAAGCGAGCCGGCGTCAGGAACAGGCTGAGAGCTCGTGCACACCGCACACCTCTGCCTAGCATCCTGCTCGCCAACGTCCAGTCACTGGAGAACAAGCTTGACGACCTCAGGGCCAGGATAAAGTTCCAGAGAGACATTCGGGACTGCAATCTCCTCTGCTTCACCGAGACATGGCTGAACCCAGCGGTGCCGGACCACGCCATCCAGCCGGCCGAGTTCTTCTCGGTTCACCGCATGGACAGGACACGGGACTCGGGGAAGTCAAGGGGAGGCGGCGTGTGTTTAATGGTGAACAACAACTGGTGCAACAGTGCGAACGTTGTTCCTCTCACACGCTCCTGCACACCAAATCTGGAACTACTGTCCATCATGTGTCGTCCTTTTTATCTACCTCGGGAATTTACATCGGTCATTGTAAGTGCCGTTTATATTCCACCACAAGCGGACACGGTCACCGCCTTATGCGAGCTGCATGAGGCACTCACACAGCACCAGACACAACACCGGGACGCTGCGCTTATTGTGACGGGGGACTTTAATAGCGCCAACCTCAAACGCGCAGCGCCGAACTTTTATCAACACATCACCTGCCCCACCAGGGGTGAAAGGACACTGGACCACTGCTACACTACGGTCAAGGACGGCTACAAGGCACAATCCCGCCCCCCGTTTGGCAAATCTGATCACGCCGCCATCTTCCTCATGCCAAAATACAAACAAAGGCTGAAACAGGAAGTTCCGGTTCAGAGGAAGGTCGCGCGCTGGACGGATCAATCGGTGGCCGCGTTACAGGACGCACTCGATGACGCAGACTGGGGCATGTTCAGAAACAGCTCCGACGATGACGTCAACGTGTTTACGGAAGCGGTTGTGGGATTCATCGGGAAACTAGCGGATGATACCGTGGAGACAAAGACTATCACAACGTTTCCCAACCAGAAGCCGTGGGTGGATAAAACCATCCGCGACGCTCTGAGATCCCGCACCGCTGCCTACAACGCGGGACTCACGACGGGGGACATGGACCCGTACAAAGCCGCGTCATATAACGTGCGGAGGGCGGTGAAAGAGGCGAAGCAGCGCTACGGGAGGAAACTAGAGTCACAACTCCAACAGAGTGACTCTAGGAGCCTGTGGCGGGGACTAAGGACAATAACGGACTATAAAGCACCAACAACCGGTATGACGAACGCGGCCGTGACTCTGGCAGACGAGCTGAACACTTTCTATGCTCGCTTCGAGGCTGCAGCTAAGGTCTCCAACAATGCTAGTGTTAGCGGCGCTAACGGCTGCAGACAGGAAGATACTGCCAGCACCGGAAACGTGCTCGTCATCTCCGAGCATGAAGTAAGGAGAGCCTTCAAGAGAGTGAACACCAGGAAAGCAGCAGGACCAGACGGCATCCCAGGTCGTATCCTAAGAGACTGCGCATACCAGCTAGCTCCTGTGTTCACTGAGATATTCAACATCTCTTTATCTCAGTCGGTGATCCCCACATGCTTCAAAGAGTCCATCATTGTTCCTGTCCCGAAGAAACCCCACCCTGCTTCTCTCAATGACTATCGCCCTGTAGCCCTCACCTCAGTAGTGATGAAGTGCTTTGAACGCCTGGTCAGAGACTTCATCATTTCTTCACTACCAGACACACTGGACCCACTACAGTTCGCTTACCGTCCAAATCGTTCCACAGACGATGCCATCTCTCATCTCCTCCACACATCACTCACTCACTTGGACACTAGAAGGGGGAATTATGTTAAAATGCTCTTCATAGACTACAGCTCTGCATTTAACACCATAATTCCCTCCACACTCACCACCAAGCTGGAGCATCTGGGACTCAGCTCATCTATGTGTCAGTGGATCTCCAACTTCCTAACTGGCAGACCACAGGCAGTAAGGATGGGCGGACATGTCTCAGCCTCCACCACTCTCAGCACTGGAGCCCCCCAGGGGTGTGTTCTGAGCCCCCCGCTGTACTCTTTGTACACATATGACTGTGTGGCCACTACCAGCTCCACCACCATCATCAAGTTTGCTGACGACACCGTCGTGGTGGGCCTGATCTCTGATAACAACGAGACGGCCTACCTGAAGGAGATTAGGAATCTGGAGAACTGGTGCCAGAGGAACAACCTCCTTCTAAACGTCAGTAAGACAAAGGAGCTGATAGTGGACTTCAGCACTAAGCAGGAGAGGAACTACCAGACCCCCGTCATCAACGAGTGCCCAGTGGAGAGAGTGGACAGCTTCAAATACCTCGGAGTTCACATCACGCAGGACCTGTCATGGTCCTGTCACATCAACACCGTGGTGAAAAAGGCCCGACAGCATCTCTACCACCTCAGACGCTTGAGAGACTTCCAACTGCCCTCCAAGGTGCTCAGGAACTTTTACTCGTGCACCATAGAGAGCATCCTGGCGGGAAACATCTTAACCTGGTTCGGGAACAGCACCATGCAGGACAGACGAGCTCTACAGAGGGTTGTGCGGTCAGCTGAGCGCACCATCCGCTCCGAGCTCCCTGACCTGCACTCAATCTACAGCAGGCGGTGCTGGACCAAGGCCAGGAAGATCGTGAAGGACCTCAGCCATCCCAACAACAGACTGTTCTCTCTGTTGAGGTCAGGAAAGCGATTCCGCTCCCTGAAGACCAACACAGAGAGACTGAGGAGGAGCTTCTTCCCGCAGGCGATACGGTCTCTCAATCACACCACCACACAGTACTGACCCACACATACAGTTCTTACACACACACTGGACTTTCTGGACTTTGGTTTTGCACAACACTGGTCACTATATTCTTCATTTCCGGTTAATACTTGTACAGCTGCTGTTATTGTGTATATATTTATTTATATTTAGATTTCTTCATACATTCTTATATAGTTCTATATTGTGTATTGTGTATTTTGTTGTACAGTTATTTTATTTTCAACTTTAATTTATATATTTATCTTTATCTTATTCTTCCCAGTTAAATTTACCCTTCATTCTAATTTGTGTTGTACAGTTATTTCATTTTTAACCTTAATTTATATTTTATTCCTTCCTAGTTAAATTTACCCTTTTTAATTTTTCATATTTATTTCCTATCTTATTCATAGCCTTTTCCTTTTTTGTTCTCTTTAGGTCACGAGCAGTTGTCCAAGCATTTCACTACATATCGTACTGTGTATGACTGTGTACGTGACAAATAAAATTTGAATTTGAATTTGAATTTGATTTGAATTTGATTCTAACCTTTAACCCTGTGTTGGTCACAGGCCTGCAGGAAGGCACGGAGGGCCAGCTGGGCCACTTCACCCTGGTGTGCCGAGACTCAGCTGGAGAACAGTTGGCGCGAGGTGGAGAGCACGTCCTCGTGAGCGTCGTTCACACAGAGAAGAAAAACTGGTGAGTGGGGGGACAGCGTGTGGCGTGCCTGGTCAGCATTTTAACTCTGAGCATTTCTGACTCAGCAAATCATACAGAAGACACATTTAGTTAAAAAATTGACCTGCTTAGAACAGGTCATCAGAGTACTCTAAGCCTGAGTGCTGTGCTATTTTTGTTACTTGGGTTGAAAGAGGCACACTCTTATTGACCTCCGTAACATCACATGAATCATTTTTATTCACATTCACGATCAAACAGTGTGTAACTTTGAAAACAAGGGCAGCAATATCAGGAAGGCTAGTAGCTGTTTAGTATCTGCCAGCACAGCCGTCTGATCCATGAATGTCTTTGAGTTATTACCTAAAGTCAGCACGTGTGTGATCACTGGTGTTTTGGATGTCTGAAATAAGTTAACCTTCAGACTGAGAGGCTGATATACATCAGAGTATGACTCAAAGCTCGGACAGGTCATCCATGCTCTCAGAATGAGCAGATTCAGAATCCAGCACTGATGTTTTGAGAGCAGTTTACATCTATGTGCTATCAGTTGCGGTTTTAAAGTGATATTTTATATTATTAATAAAATGTTTTTTATTTTCCATCAGTAAAGTGGAGACGACTGTGACTGACAACAGTGACGGGTCCTACAGTGTGTCATACACACCACAGCAGCCAGGAGCGTACTCTGTGTGGGTTTGTGTCAAAGCCCAACATGTCAAGGTATTTTAAACTAAAGTGTCGAGACTGTAAGTTTTAATTTGGTTTGTTTCTCTTACGCCCCGTCTAAGGGGCCAGGATACAAAATGAGATGGGGACAACAAACTTACCCAAGACTCAAGCAGCCACAGTTTTTTCACAGTTTCATAATTAAGGCCATCTTCAGTTGATACATGGGTACACACTTTCACTTCCTGGGGTTTGCCTACAAGTTTACACTATAACAAAAGAGGCTAAAACTGCTTTAGCCAACACAGTGCGGTTGCTGTACACTTGAAAACATCATGAATTAACTTCAGTTTCATGAAATGGTGTGATCAGTTTTAGATATTTAGAGATCTCCAACTCAGACGCTCTCATACAGAGATGCAGGCCATCACCTCCTTTATATAAAGGGATTACCCAAAGATGTTCACTAGATATACCTGACACAGGTTCCACACAGACACCAGCAGCAAGGATGCCAGCAACCTCCACGACCTTCTGGTTCGGCCTCGTGGGCAACCCTTATTCTGCTGTGGCCTCCTCAGGCTGCCTTGCAGCTTCCTTCTGTGAAGGTCGGACGTCTTTGTCCACCAACTCTGCACACAGAGAGGCCTTCAGCTCTGCTTTACAAGCACTACAGAGCATTTGAATGTCACAAAAAATAGCCACTGTAAGTAAATCTGCCCCCAAAATATCTATGGAAAGAATTACCCCACACACTAAAGAAAACAAAAAACACACACACAAAATAACCGCCAAGCAAGAAAAACCGAGGACAAGCCCCCGTCTCATCTAGGAAACCATCTAGGAAAGCCACTCCATTCGCAGCCAGGCACCTGCAGAGTCTAATTAGTTTCCTCTTCTTTATATAATATTTACATGTTGAAACAAAAATATAATCGCTGTCGAAACAGTTTGAAAACAGTAGCTGCGTTTCACAGCTGAGATATGAATTATTGAAATAATAAGCTGACTGCTAGACGGAGCCGTGGCCTTGCTAGCAGTGCACAGCTCGTCACTTCAGGGCTCTACATCCTCCTGACAAATCAAGTTATTATGCACAACGTTGTCCTTATTAAGCAAGAAGAATCCCTGTAACGGCTCTTGTGCCAACCGACACTGGTTGACTGCCTCTGTGCTGTCTGTCTCTGCAGGGCTCTCCATTTGTTCTGAATGTGAAGAGGAAGTTCAGGCGTCACAGAGGGACGTTTCACTGCTGCTCCTTCTGCTCCAGCGGAGGAGCCAAAGAGGCTCGCTGTGGCTGCCCGGGAACCATGCCAGGTACGCAGCAGATAACTTTCATATGTCCTGTCTGAAGGAGCAGGTGTACAGTGAACAAACTTCGGGGTACACTGTGCTGTTGACTAGAACACACAGATGAAGAACAAAATTAAGTTAAGATTTTCACAGAATCTCGGCACCATCATCTGTGCACTTTGTGTTTTTAAGCTAAACCAGCTTTCCTTACACTCTCTGTGTTCTATTATATTTCAGGTTATTTGATTCATAAAAGAAGCAGGTGTTTGAAATATAGTTCCTTAGCATCACACATGTCTTTTGTGTGTAATTTGAGTTAAATAGAGACAGTTGCTGTTACTGAAATGTTTCCCGTCACTATGGAAATCATTGTTTCTCTCTGCATTTACTTACACTCTGAAATATGTTCAAAGCCACTGTGGTAAATGTAGGTAAACGTAGACCTATTACAGACTGATAAACTGGAAAAACAAATTTTCATATGAGCTGGCGATAATTAAAGTACAGATGTAATCATTCTATCCACACCTGCTATAATTCAGCTCCAAAATCTCTGTCTAAAGGAGCCTGTAAGCAACGAATGAGGAAAAAGCTTAAATCAGTCTTTTGTATTTTGTCTCTCATCATTTCATCTGCCATCGAATGTCCGTCTGACTGCAGGAGGATTTAAAGGCTGCGGTCATGGTCATAAAGGACATCCCGGGAAGCCTCACTGGTCTTGCTGTGGCAGCACCACGGAGCAGTCGGAGTGTTTGCCCCAGAGCGTGCTGGCTGCCGTTTCCCCTCGCAGCCACCTGCAAACTGTGGAGCTCTGAGGCGACGCAGAGCCGAGACCTGTCAGGACGATGCGGTTTCATAAAAAGATGGCAGAAATGGAAAGGTTAGAGCTGCGGGGAAGTAACCTTGAAGTTGTCGGCGTAAACCTTGGACCAACTTGAAAAGGTCAGACAAGGGAAGTGAAAGTAACCTAGTGAGGCAGGACATCAGAGTCACTGCATGTCGGGCTTAATGTGATACAGTATCCAGCCAGCTGCTAGAGACTAACAAGGGACACAGACAGTCCTCTGTGTAGTCCACATTGTAAAAGTGCCTTTATGTGTCGGCTTATCATGCTCACGCTGGAGGAGAAAGGAGAAAGAAGAAGCATCGATCACAGCAGGACAGAAATGTGCTTAAAGCCTTGCTGAAAGGAAGCAGAGCAACAGCTGACAGTTTACAAGTTTTTAACCTTTTAATCAGCTCGGAAGTTCTGAGGTGCTGAAATAAATTTTTGATTCATGATTTTAATGGTCAGTAAAAAAAACAGCCAGAATCAACAGATTGTGGAATATTTTATGTCTTTTTATATCAAACAGTCAGAGGAAGTAATCGTAAATATAGCCATGGTACACCACCACTCCCTACATGGCACCTTGCCTGTGTAGACAGCAAAAAATGACTGTAATGCTATTTTCCCCCCAAAAAAATTTGATGGATTTTTCTTTATAGTTCCTTTGTTCTTTCAGTTCTGAAATAATGTAACTATTATTGTAACTGTTATGAGGTATAAGGTAGTGGAACAACAGTCTATGTGTCAAGAAATGATTTTATGCATCTCCTTACAGTGCTGTTACAAATATGGACACATGTTAAATAATGAGATCAATGTTTTAACAGCTGATCATGTGCACCAAAGCTCAAGCTTCAGGGTTTTTTATTACTCTTGTTTCTGCATTATGTCAGTGACAGCAGATACCCCTATGGATGTGGCTCTGGCTGCGAGCACAGCAGCCCCGCCCACCTGCTGTTCAAACCTGCTGTTTACAAGGGGTAGCCAATCAGAAGAAAAGCTAGCTTGAAGGGCGAGGGAAAGGAGCTAAAACAGCTCATTTCAGACAGGGATTAATTTTGAATAACGGGAATATTTGTCATATAAATATTGACTAATTACTTGAGTTCCAAGTAGTTGTGTATTATAACAATACCTACTGTGTCTTCATTAGTAACAACTTAGTCATAATTGTGCCTTTTACTGGATTATTTGTATGTAATAGTCACAAAACAGGTGATTACACATAGCATTACTAATAATTCATAACCATTTCCTACAAATTTACATATTACAGCCTACTCAAGTTCTAAGTATTAAATCAGGTAGATAAATACATTTTTGTTAAAAAATAATAATAAAACATTATGTGTAGCTACAAGGAAATCATTATATGCACAACTACTGCCAAGTACTGCAAAAATATGTTTGCTCGACAACATTTGATTCAATGATTAATTTGTAAGTTAATCCATAAGGTAAGGAAGGCCGTTGCATGGAAACCATCCAAAGTGTAAATTCATTCGCTGTTCCAAATGCAAACATCTGATTGTTTTTGCAAGCCACAGCATCTGTCCTGTCCTGTGTGCATGTGAACAATTTTATATTCAATGGCTGTTAGTGCTACCGGAACAACGAAGAAACTTATTAAAATATTCACACAAAAGGTTTTTTCCTCAAGTGTCTTTAGGAATTCATCTCCTGCAAGCTTCAAGCCTTTATCTGGAAAGCACTGTGACCATGAAGGTGCAGACAGACACTGCTTAGAATACAGACTTGTTTTTCTTCTGAGCGTTATAATGAGCAACTTTTTCTGTATTCAGAATGCAACATGCATGTTGCACTTGAGTGGAAGGAACATGATGATTTTTACGTAGCATGTGCTCAATATGAAGTTGTAAAAATGAAATTTACAACTAATTTTTCTACTTGTGGGCCAATATCTGCAGAATGACAGAGAAGCTGTCACACACTGAGATCTGGAAGTGTTTCCATCAGACTCTGACTTACACATTCATCTGGATGTATTAGCAGGTAACTTGTCCTGGTGCTGTATTATTATTATTACTTTTTTTTTTTTAAACTTGTTTACACCTAATAAAGAGGTTTTTTGTCACTTCTTATATCATGCTTCAGTTATTTTTTGAAAATTACATATAGAATCATTTAGGAATGAATATGTTGTTTTGCATATAATACATCTGTATTATTTAATTTAGAGGGCTACTGCTTCTTAGGTCACTTTTTTGTTTTGTGGTCAGTGCAGCAGATTGTAAAGGCAAAGGCTGATAACAGGGGAGGGTGGGCAGTGGATGGCAGTGATTCAGCAACAACCTTCTGGTCTGGACAGAATGCATGCATTCAAGCAGCAATGGGCTATTTTTGGCGAAAATGTGGTGCTTTTGGGATTGTGTGGTCTGGTTGTGCCCTAAAGTGGCCCATGTGATAAATGGTTAATATGGACCTGGTGCAACAAATAAAAAGACAAATATATGCCTACATTTAATTTATCAAAGGTAGACAGTTTATCATAAAACATATGTGGCCACTTTTAGAAAAGCTGTGGCTCAGTAAGCTTTGAGTAATCTGGATGGGACCCTGAAGTGGCCGTAGTCTAACACAGCAAATGTAGTCCACTACTGTGCGCTGGTTAATTAGGTTGTGAGTCTAATGTGGCCCACATTTGAAATAGTAAGTATGGCCCAATTATTGTTGTAAAGGATTGTAAATATTGTGGCACTTTCCAGATGAAAACTGTCTGAAATGTGGCCTGAAAACATAATACTTGGTAATCTGTGTGAACCTTATGTTTATAGTGAGGGCCAGGTCTGCGCCATGTTCCTTCATTATTAACATTTAATCTTTGTGAGTCATTTTAGAAAAATTCTTTGTCTTAATCTGTTACCTGGTGTCCTGTTTACGTATAGGGGCATGGAAAGGATCACATTCACCTCTTTTTTTTTTTTTTTTAATCCAATTTTTTGCCTTTTTTCTTTTTTTAAAAAAGTATTTCCTTCTTTGGAATAAATTAAAGCTACAGATTATAATTCCAAAGGTACTGGAGGTTGATTATCTTATGATCCTCTGAGGTTGGTTGTTTCCCCTTGGTCTCAAACTCGAGCTGTTCTCATACAAGGTGAATGTGTTAACCACTACACTGTGGAATATGATTTATTCCTATAAGAATAGAAATGAAGACTTAGTTTGCACAAAGCCTCTTAGAAACTTTAACTTTGCCCTCTCTGACTTTGTAAATACTTCATAGAAATACCTCTTTCCACCACTAGATTGCAGCAGAGAGTTGTTTTTTTGCTCTGGTCTTCCAGAACTAATTCTCCTGATCCTCTGCGTCTGACATCAAGTTTTCCACACTTTATTCCTACAAATCATTCATAATCAGCATTTTCACAAGCCGTCTTTACCGCAGAGCTGATGAATACTGCATTATCGTTGGAAAATGTCTAAAGCGCTTTTAGACTGACTCTCTTTCTATGAAAGTTTGATGAATGGGGATCTGTTCCACTAAAAGCCACTTCACAGGAAGTTACATCAGCGATGTCAGCAGTGACACTGCTTAATTAAACACAGTGATCAGTCGGTTAACAGCAACTTGGAAACGAACGATCCCCTGATGTTCATCCTAACGCTCAGGAAGAGAAGCCATGGCTGGAAATGTTAGGACACTGCAGGTAAGGACACATCCACACACACATTAGATGAGGGCAGCTTTGGGTTAAGGATGATAAAGTGCTTCAAACCTGTCGTCATTATTGATTCCTCTCCTTCTCAGCCTCTGTACTTTCAGTGGACCCAATCTAAAAGAACTTGAGCGTACTCACACCAAATTAGAACAATGACAGTAAAAGGCAGGATACTCACCAGTCCTCTGAAGCACATTGAGAAGGACTTGTGCCAGACCTCATAAACCTCCTTCACCCATCATTGAGCTCTCAAGTAATGTACCTTGTAATTGAGAGACTCAGTGACCACGGTACAATATTGTCTCACAGCTGAGAGACATCTTTTCTCATATTTAATCTCTTACCTTTTGTGCCTTTTATGTTCTCACACTTTGCCAGTTACTCTAACCCTGAGAGATAGAGAGATTCAAAGTTCAGCTCTAAATTCAGAGCCTGAATCAGGTTTTCAGCATCCAAGTGATTGAGGAGTGATTGCAATTTTTAAAAAAAACAATAAGTTAACATATCATGTATTTTACATAACATCAGGTGTCAATATGTAGGATTTTTGTGGCCATATGCTACGTATCATTAAATCATTTTACATGACACAATGATACAATGAGCTTGATAATTCAGAAGGGGCTCAGAGTACAAGCACTCCTCCATATTGAAAGGAGCCAGCTGAGGTGGTTAGGAGTGATTAGGATGCCTCAAAACTGTGGTGTTCATTATGTTTTACCAGGAGAGAGCCCCGGAGCAGACACAGGACACGCTGGAGGGATGTTTCTTGGTTTGCTTGGAAACACTTTGGTATTCCCCCAGATGAGTTGGAGGAGGTGGTTGGGCATCCTACTGCTGCTCCCACCAACTGAACTTGAATAAGAAACAGGACATTTTCCATGACTGTTAAAATAAAGATTCAATTATTTGTAATATAATTGCGGCAGAGGCGTGGTCCCTGGCTCAGCTGTAGGGGAGGGGTAGTGCAGTGAGCCCAACGGGTATGTCCCTGATATATAGCAAAGGCGGAGCCCAGAGAGTAGGAGTGTGTGCTGGAGATCAGCTGGAAAGCTGGTGGACCGGAGGCCGAATGATATAAACGGCACATGTGTGATATTCCAATAAACACTCCTCAAACATGAACAACATACCAGTGTGTCGGGTCAGGCTTTACAGTACTAAACTTGTATTTCCCCGAGTCAAAGAGAGAAATGCAGAAAATCCGACCTCCAGCTGATCAATGGATATAGTCACTCTTCTACACAAAGAAACAATTTGCATCTGTCCTGTTCAAGTATGGGACATGCAATTTGTTGTATCACCAGCCTCTAAGCTTCAGATCATGGACTGATATCCTAACATTTTGGTTTACAGTTCTCATCTAAACATTCCACGTGCGTGTTTGCCAAACAAACAAACAAACAAACCCTTTTCTCTCATCGATTACCCCACAAATGTAGGCCAAGCTGAAGATTGAAAGTATCTCCTCAACCTCCCTGGACAGGAGATTAAGCAGATACAAACTGTTGTTTAGTTTTGTTTGCATTCTGATGCAAATTTTACTTGAGCTTCTGTGCAAATGCAAATAATGCAATAAAGAAATAGGTCAGATATATTTGGGATCAGTTCATTATGTTCCTTTTGCAGATTGCCATATGGTACCAACTGTTTATTTACATTTGTAGCTGAACCCTTTGTAAAAGTTTTCTTTAGAGACCAGAATTGGTGTCAGTGGTGCAGTCATCCTCTCATTTCACAATCTGGGAAAATGACACACAGTGTTTGAAGACAAGAAGAAAAAAAGAGAAACTCGGGTTCAGGATGGAGATGCTCATAACCTCCCACAGCATCAAGTCACCTTAAATCCAGTGTTGTGACAGCACCTGACATCCTTCTCTAAGAGACACTTTATCTGTGGGCTGCATGAGAGCAGCACTAGCTTCCATCATTGTCAGGACATGCACACACTCGTGCACACACTGTATACTGAAGGTCACCTGAAACAAAGTCTGGGGAGGACTTTTTTTTAAGAATACATCCTGTTGGAGGATCCTTGTGTGTCAAGATGTGAATAATAAATCTTGTTATGTTAAAGCGAGTGCGGTGTCAATAATGCAGTGGGAACACAGAATCTTATCTCCAGAGCAAGTTGCAACGGAAGAAAAGTCCTCCAGTCTGAACAACCTCAAAGCACAGATGTATTCCTTCTACATTTATTGAACCTGCAAGCTTCGGTTTTGCTCTCTTTTTAAATTTCAGAAAAATCCACACACTTCAGTTTGCATGTGTGTGTATGTTTGCAAGCACACCAGTATGTAATCCATTGAGACTCCAGGTCTTTCAAGTTGAACACTGTTTAACCTGATTATAGACAAGGAGGTTAGGCCACAGTCATGACAGTAATATACTTACAGGGTTCTAAATGGAGCCTAACCAGCTCCCAGTGAAAAGAAGTGGAGTTGGTAAAAGCCATTAAAGCCTGTTTTCTACTGAGCCACTGAAGTCTAAGTTCACAAACACACTGCTGATGGAGCAATATGAGAACCATATGGCTTTCAAATTGATAACAATTGCCATATAAAGAGGTTGCAGCAACATGAGATCAGTGACAAAGTGTTATGTGACCAGCAACAGGGACACTGTAAAAAGCCCGGCTTTTGTTACTCTGACATGTACTTGAATGCTGAGTGAGACAATATGTAAGAAACCACTGACCTAACCCAAGATAATTTTTAATAGTAGACTAAGATAACCTGAGTAGATATGAAATGATCATTGAATTTATTAAAGGGAAAAGTTATCCAATCCTATCTGGCCCTGTGTGAACAATTATATGCCCAACCCTAAACTTAATAACTTGTTGTGTAACCTTGGTAGCAAGAAGTGGAGTCAAGTTTTTGCAATAGCTGGGAAGGAGTCTTTCACATCACTGTGGAATGTGATGTGGGCCGACTCTTCTTTGCAGAATAATTTATTTCATACACACTGGAGGGTTTTTGAATGGCTTGATAATTAAGGTCATGTCAAATCATCTCAATCACATCTCTAAGTACTGACTTTGGCCAGGCCAGTCCAAAACCATGATTTTGTTTTTCAGAAGTGGACTTAAAGGTGTGATCATTGTCCTGCTGCATAACCCAAGTGGGCTTGAACTTCAGTGCACAAACTAGCTGGATATTTTCATTCAGGATTTTCTGGTAGAGAGCAGAATTCATGGTTCCTTATTTATGGCAAGTCATTCAGTTCCTGAAGCAGTAAAGCAGCGCCAGACCATTACACTACCACCACCATGTTTTACTGTTGGTATGCTGTTCATTATATGAAACGCTGTGTTAGTTTTATGTCAGATGTAGTTCAACTTAAACATTCCAAAAATAAAACTTTTTCCCAGTCCATAGAATATTTTCCCACAAGTCTTGGAGATCATCAGGGTGTGCTTCTGGTAAATGTGAGGGGAGCCTTTGTGTTCTTTTTGGTCAAAGGTGGGTTTTGCCTTGGAATAGTAGGTACTGGTGTGTGTGTGTGTGTGTGTGTGTGGGGGGGGGGGGGGGGGGGGTGTCCAGTAAACTTCAGTGTTGAGGCTTTCATCCTCCTCAGTGAGCACAGCACAGTCCAGGAACTGTAGCCTGTTTTATTTGGAATCCTCCTTGAAGTTTACCAGAAACCCACACATACAGAGACCAGTACCTGCTCCTTTACTCCCACCACCCTCTGGAACACAAACTTGGGCTCATCAGGACTCTACAACACCAGACAGAAAATGTTCCCTTTAAGGAAAAATTGAAAAAATGAACACACAAGTAAAGAAAGCTCTTTAACATGTGCTTTTCCCAACTGGGCCTTCATCAAATCACTAAAGGTGCACTGGAAAGAAGGTCAGACACCACCCAGGGAGAAACAGAATGACAAAGGGAACAACATTCCCATCCCTTATGTAGCAGGTTTATCAAAGAAACTCAGGTGAATGATATCCCACTTCACTTCAGACTGAACCACACCCTTAAACAAAAACTAGTTCATCCCAGGAACAAAATTTCCAAACACAAGCTAAGCAGCATAGCGTATGCTACGCAGTGCAGTGAGGAGTGCTTATACCTTTACACTGGAGAAACCAAACTCCACTCCATAAACACTCTTTTCTGTTGTCTTCTATGGGACAACGTCAACTTCCAACTTCAACAAACAAGCTGTACATCTGCACCTAAAGGACACAGTTCATTGATTTAAGGATGCCAATATTCACATTTTGGACCAAAAACACAGATGGTTTAAAGAAAGGGAAGTCCACTGTCCACTGTGAAGGACCCTCAATGAACAGAGGTGGTGGCTTAACTATACAAACTATTAGCCACCAACAGTGCAGTCTCGAGGTCCCTTCCTGAGTGCTTCAACCTCCCCTCTCAAACCTTTCCCTTAGGTGAGCTCAACCACCACCAGCCACCTTGAATCCCTGGTGATGGTAATGACCAGTGCCTTTTATCACACCTTGTCCAAACCCCCGCTAGGGTTTAAATATCTGGGCCTCTCTACCATTTGTCTTTAGAACTGAACAAGCCTCTTGGGTGTACGCTGAAACATCTTCGCAAACCTAAAGTAGTTTTTTTTTTCCAAGCTCTAGAGACTACCACAACCTGGATGACTGAGAACCTACACAGTCACTCTGATACACTCATTTCTGATCCTGTTCATCCTGATCATTCCTACTGTTTACTGTCTGTAGTGAAGCAAGTCAATCCTAAATAAGAAAAATGATTCCTTGGTCATGGTTGTAAATTCTGATCAACTAATTCATTTGACATTTGAATGCTGTAATACATGTATGAAGAAAATCTGTATGCTAAAAATTGATAACCAGTAAAAATCATTTTACATCTCTTTTGGACTTTGCGTCTTACAAACTCACTGATTGACTTAAACTGCAAAGGCAAAGTTTAAGAGCAAGTATCAAGGTGCTGTGCAAGGACACATGAAAATGCTGTATCATAAACTCCAGTAAAATGATCGTTCAGAAATGTCAAAAACTAGGAACCAAAATGAAAGAGTTGTAGAAAAAAAAAAAAGAGTAAACAGGTACTCCAGTAAGTATAGATAGGTTTTAAAAAGCTTTTTCCCACCTCTGTGGCACTGACCTAGTTTCAGCTGTTGAAAATCAAACAGTCACCATCCACCTTTCTCTTGAGCCTCGGCTGTGAAACTATTAACAGCGTTCGCTTGCCTGACCACAGCAGTCTTGGTGAAGAACATGAGGTGAAAAGATCAGAAATATAAATAGGAGATAAAACACGAAGGCTCTGAACAGTAACAAAAAGAATCCTCAGCACAACTATAAACTAAAGTGTCTCCAATGTTGAAAAGCAACAAAAGGCTACCACACACAAACCAATGCTACTGCAGCAGCGTGGATGGCTTTTAGCTTGGAGCTGCAAACCAGTGGCAGATCTAGAAAATTATACATGGGGGGCAAAAGAAGGGCAAGATGTCTAGGCAGGGTTGCACACACACCTCTTCAGTGAAGTATGTGTAAATAGAGTCAACAAAATATCCACAAAAACACAAAACTGGTTATTGTATCGCTGTCTCTTCTACAAAAACATGGGAATTTTTAGGTATAAATCAGACAAAAAAGTCCCCATAAATAAATACAGAAATAAATAAATACAGAACAAAAATACAGAAAAAGAGCTTAAAATACTGCACAGGACT
Source organism: Diplotaxodon limnothrissa (assembly GCF_057381915.1). Lineage (NCBI taxonomy): Eukaryota > Metazoa > Chordata > Actinopteri > Cichliformes > Cichlidae > Diplotaxodon > Diplotaxodon limnothrissa. Next base: position 9,001,898 of record NC_140611.1, on the reverse strand, counting down.
GATTTCAGCCATCACGTTTAGGCCCATTGTTCCTTCACTGGGCTGGTTTCAGTCATTATGCAAATGTACTGTTTATAAGATTGGGGCAACCTACAGTCAGCTGAGACTGAAGAAGTCACTTGGATGAGTGATGAAACATTTCTCCCACAGAATGCTACATCCAGATGAACAGAATCAACTTTTGGAGGTTTAGGCTTAAGGTAACAGTTGATGTGCTGGGCAGCATAACGTCTCACAAAGACATCCAAATCTACTGCTTTGGTACGCTGCTTTTCTATTCTAAGGATAGTTGGATTGCTCAGACGATCATCTCGCCATGGTTAAGCGGAGGTGATTTATTACAAGCTTTAAAGTATAAAAACAGCAAGCAATTCGTTTTTACAAGTATTTTAACCCTTTAAGACCTACCATAGAACCAAGTCCGCCAGAGCTTATATTATATTTTTACATGCTCTAGTGCCATTTTTGGGAGCATTTCAAGTTGATATACATCAATACAACTGTTATAGCCCAGATTTTAATAATATGTCTGCATTAAGTGCATAGTAATTACATAAATTGCAAAAAAGTGCAATAAACTACAAAAAAATTTAAAATCTTTTTTTTTTTTTTAACATATATTTCTGGTTAGAGAAATTTAAGAGGCTTATCCCTCAAAACTGTAAATACAAAAAAGTTGCACAAACTAGTTTCCCACCACAGGAAATTTATTTTGAGTGTCTTCATAGTTTTATTTTTGAAATACACCAATTTTTATATACTGCAGGAAAAACGAAAATGAATATTATAATGCAAATTTGCAAAAAAACAGCATATGCATCAAAATAAACTATTTCCAGCAGTGCAATATGAGTCCCCAGCATCCCAGAAATGACACAGAAAGTCATAAAGTCAAACATAACTTTTAAAAACACTAGTATAAGCTCATAAGGCCCTGAAAGTAAAAAACTACATTTCCGCAAAATGACGTCACTTCCGGTTTCGGGCAGGTCATGGGGACATGCGATAGTTCGCGCTGATGGACGTAGGAAGTGTTATGAACAGCTGATTGGATCGGCAAAGCGTGTTTCTGGAATATTATATTTTTGTTGCTGCAAGTGCTTTTTATGCAGTTTTTGCAAAGCTATATGTGGAAGGAAACCGTGACCGAGGACAAGCTGATGGCATAAGATGTAAGTACAACTCCTCCGGTTTCATATGCAAAAAAATTATTGCGCTAGCTTACGTGGTTGCAGTGCTACCGGGATTTAAAAATAGTTACGCAAAACGGAGCGTGCCCGCTCAGACCGGCTGTTATGGCCCTGTCCATAATCTGTTTTGGTGGCTGTTGTTGTCTGTGCCTTTAAGTCTTTGCAGGTCCCGGAGTGGATGAGCTGACGGCTGCTGATTGGTCCCCTGGCCATGTGATCTTCATTCAAATCCCTCACCAGCAGTTGTCCCGGGGCAGCCACTGACAGCAGCAGCAGACCTGACCCTGGCCTCCAAAACCTGAGACTTTTGTGCCTGTGACTTTGTGCGACTTTTTTGGAGTTTTGTATATAGTGTGTACATTAGTTTTCATTGTAAATAGCCTTGTAAATAGCACTGCAACAGAAGGGGTGAGCTGCCTTATTGTTTTTCCTTGCACTGTTTTCTCCTGTTTATTTCAGTTAGGGAGTTAGGTGTAGCGCTTGTCTTTTGTTTGATATTTGATTTCACATAGGGTTGTAGATAACACCTCCTCCTGACTTAGCTTGTTTTGTTTGTTATTTTGGCCTTTGTTCACCCCAGAGCTTCATTTTTGCAGTGCAGAAAAATAAATCACGATTCACTAAGAAATTGGTTTCCCTTTGTGTATGGTTTTGGGGACCAGGGCGGGGCAATTCTTTCAAACTTGTGTTGCGTTCCTGTACCCCTAGACTGGGGCGTAACATAAAGTGGGGGCTCGTCCTTTTTTTTTTCTTTTGCCATTCTTTTTGCTCATTGTATTTTGTGGGTTGTCTGCAGTTTTTGGTTGGCAGTTTTCTTGTAGTGTTGGGGGTGATCTAGTCACAATGACTTTTGATGTGGATGATTTTGCACTACAACCCACCGTGGATAAGTTGGATCGATGCACAAAGGCGGATTTGTTGTTGGTGGCAGATTTGTTTAATGTGGGTGTGCCTTTACATGCTAAAAAGGCAGAAATTAAGCAGTGCCTGACAGCTCAGCTGGTGGATAAGGGGGTTTTTGCGGAGTCGAAACCTCGGCCGGTTGAGGCGACTGGAGGTTTGGTGGTGGATGCGGGAGCAGAAGCTGCTGCAACCATCCCAAAAGCTCCCAGTGGACGGGTGTCGCCAGGGGCGGAGGCTCCTGCTGCCATTCAGATCCCAAACGTTAGCCCAGCCGGACAATCAACAGGATTGGTTACGGAGGATCTTGGGCTCGCCCTTCGCCTGAAAGAGGTGGAGCTTGCGACTAAGTCCAAAGAAGTTGAGCTTATGCATCTCCGCATAAGGGCTATGGAGCTGGATCCTTCCCGGCAGCGCAATGTTACCTCTACCCCAGTGAGTAAAGTTGTGAGTAAATCTTCTGATTCACTCTCCTCTGACCAATTTGATGCTAGCAGGCAAATTGCTTTAGTGCCACCTTTCAGAGAAAGTGAGGTTGACTCTTACTTTAATGCCTTTGAACGCATCGCAACCACTTTGAAATGGCCCAAGGATGTGTGGAGTTTGTTGCTGCAGTGTAAATTGGTGGGGAAAGCACAGGAAGTGTGTGCGAGCTTGTCTATTGATGACAGCCTGGATTATGAAATTGTGAAATCCACTATTTTAAGGGCTTATGAGCTAGTTCCAGAGGCATATCGCCAGAGGTTTCGGTCGTGTGAAAAATCTGCCAACCAAACACATGTAGAGTTTGCCAGGGAGAAGACTCTCTTGTTTGATAAGTGGTTAGCTGCAAGTAAAGTGAAGGACTTTGCTCAGCTAAGAGAATTGGTCCTGCTGGAGGAATTCAAAACGTGTCTTCCAGAGAATGTTGTTGTATATATCAATGAGCAAAAGGTGGATTCGTTGTCTAAAGCTGCTGTTCTCGCAGATGAGTTTGTGTTGACCCATCGCGTTGCGTTTTCAGCTGTGCGCCGTGAATGTGCCCCGTTGTCGAAACCTGCGAGGAGTTTGAGGGTTTCTCCTAAGCGTCAAACGCGCCCTGATCAGGTCCCCATGACTGTCCGAGAATGCTTTTATTGCCATGATACTGGCCATCTCATTGCCAATTGTCCGTCGCTCCGTCGCAAAGAGCAAACTCACACATGGAAAAAGCCAAAAAGCATTGGTTTTGTTCAATCGGTTGCTACTCCTAATCCCGTCAGTGATGAACCAGGAAATGACAGTCTTGACAGCAGTTACCGACCATTCATTTCACAAGGGTTCGCCTCACTGACTGGAATAGAGGAGGATCGCGTGCCGATTGTAATTTTGCGCGACACTGGGGCTGCCCAGTCTCTCATTTTGGAAAGCGCGTTGCCTTTCTCAAGTAACTCGTTTTGTGGTGCTGATGCTCTCGTGTGGGGAGTGAAAATGAGTGTGTTACGAGCTCCGCTGCACAGAGTCTTCCTACAGTCGCCTCTCGTTTCGGGCCCGGTAACAGTTGGGGTGCGCGCTCGCTTGCCCGTGCAGGGGGTTACTATGATTCTGGGGAATGATCTAGCCAATGGGAAAGTTTTCCCGATCCCTGAAGTAATTGAAAACCCCGTCGATGATTTTGATTTTGTTTCCGAGCCTGCTGCTGACAGTCTGCCCTCTGTTTTTCCTGCCTGTGTTGTCACACGCGCCCACAAGCGTAAATATCGTGATGTTGACTTGTCTGACTCTTTTCTATGTTCTGAAGCTGTTCCTGAGAAAGCCGAACTGCCTGTGGAAAAAGCTGAAAAATGTGTGTCTGATAAACTGCTACCCGCTACACCTGACCTGTCTTTTGAGGTAAACAAAACAGATTTTATTCATGCGCAACAGAATGACCCGACTTTGGCCAAATGTTTACTTGCCGCAAATTCAAGCGATCAGAATCCCCGTGTCTACAGCATTGAAAATGATGTGTTAATGCGCAAATGGCATCCTCCCTCCTCTAGTGATCTTGGCTGGAACGTATTTCAACAAGCAGTTGTACCGCAAAATTTCCGACACCAAGTACTCAGCCTAGCACATGACAGTTTCTCTGGACATTTAGGAATTAGGAAGACCTACCTTCGTATTCTGCGTCACTTTTTCTGGCCAGGTTTGAAGACTGATGTGACCAAATATTGCCGCTCTTGCCACGTTTGCCAGGTCAGCGGAAAACCCAACCAGGTTATTCCTCCTGCTCCATTGCATCCAATCCCAGCCTTAGGCGAACCATTTGAGCACATAATCATCGATTGTGTAGGTCCGCTTCCAAAAACCAAGTCAGGACATCAGTACCTCTTGACTTTAATGTGCGCCGCCACACGCTTCCCCGAGGCTATTCCGTTACGCACTATCAAAGTCAAAGCCATTGTCAGAGCATTAGTAAACTTTTTCTCCCTTTTCGGTTTGCCTAAATCAGTTCAAACAGACCAAGGGTCTAACTTCATGTCCAAGATATTCGCTCAGGTCTTAAAATCGCTATCCATCAAGCATCAAAAATCCAGTGCATATCACCCCGAATCACAGGGTGCGCTTGAGCGTTTCCACCAGACTTTAAAAGCCATGATGAGGAAGTTCTGCCTCGAGTCAGGAAGAGAGTGGGACGAAGGTCTGCCACTTCTCCTTCTAGCGGTGAGGGAGAGTGTGCAGGAGTCCACGGGTTTCAGTCCCGCAGAGCTGGTGTTTGGACACACAGTGCGTGGTCCCCTGCGGCTGCTTAAAGAGAGATATCTGTCCGACACAGCTACCCCCGAGCAGAACGTATTAGATTACGTAAGTTGTTTTAGGGAGCGTCTGCATAAAGCATGCGAAATTGCACGCGAGGCTCTTTCCGCGTCTCAGGAAAAAATGAAAAGGAAATTCGACAAAAAGTCCATGCAGAGAAAATTTGAAGTGGGTGACAAAGTGTTGACTCTCCTACCCGTTCCTGGATCCTCTCTCCAGGCAAAGTTCTGTGGGCCCTATACTGTCCAAGAGAAACTGAGTGACACAGATTATGTTATAGGTACCCCAGACCGTAGGAGAAAGCGTCGTGTGTGTCATGTTAATCTGATGAAGCCTTATTTTGTTCGTGATGCAGGTGTAAACTCCTCCTCATCCCCCGCTGCGCTGTCTGCCGTGTCGGTAGTTGTGCCAGCATCCCCGTCTCAGTATAGCCCAGAAAGTGATGGCTTAGCTTTCGTTTGTGCTGAGGGTTGCTCCCGACTCAGAAACTCTGAAGTATTGGATAAGTTGAATTCCCACCTAAAACATTTAGATGAGGCTGCCCAGACCGATGTGTGTTCTCTGATCAATAATTGCCCATCTCTGTTTGCTGACACTCCGTCTCGCACTACTGTCCTCGAACATGACATAGATGTAGGTGACCACCCTCCGATCAAACAACACGCTTATCGTGTGAACCCTACCAAACGTGCACTTTTTCAGCAAGAAGTTTCCTACTTGCTGGAAAATGGTCTTGCTGTCCCTAGTTCGAGTGCCTGGAGTTCCCCATGCCTTCTTGTGCCGAAGGAAGACAAAACTCCACGTTTTTGTAGTGATTTTCGAAAAGTGAACAGTGTGACCAAACCCGACTCCTACCCTCTTCCCCGCATGGAAGATTGTGTTGACAGGGTTGGCTCCGCAAAGTTTGTCACCAAACTGGACTTATTAAAGGGTTATTGGCAAGTTCCCCTCACTCCGCGTGCATCTGAAATTTCTGCTTTTGTCACTCCGGACCACTTCCTCCAATACACCGTCATGCCTTTTGGCCTTCGAAATGCCCCTGCCACATTCCAACGCCTTATGCACATTGTCTTAGGTGGTGTCACAAACTGTGAAGTGTACTTAGACGACATTGTAGCCTATTCAGAGACTTGGTCAGATCACCTTGGAACACTCACGGAGATTTTTGAAAGATTACAAGAGGCATCCCTTACCCTAAATCTTGCCAAATGTGACTTTGGTAAGGCCACTGTGACTTATCTAGGGAAGCAGGTGGGTCAGGGACAGGTGCGCCCCCTGCTGGCTAAAATCCAGGCTATCCTAGATCTCCCTGTGCCTCGCACTAGACGTGAGCTTCGCCGGTTCCTTGGTATGGCCGGCTATTATCGTGGCTTCTGTAAGAATTTTGCAGATGTAGTTGCACCTCTCACCAGTCTCACAAGTGTGTCAAAACCATTTGTATGGTCCCCCACATGCCAGAATGCTTTTGAGTCTGCCAAAGCTCTCCTCTGCAGCACACCAGTACTTGCCGCTCCTGTTTTCACACATCCGTTTAAACTTGAGGTGGATGCCAGCGCCAACGGTGCAGGTGCGGTACTGTTGCAGGAGGATAGGCAGGGTGTTGATCACCCAATTGGTTACTTTTCGAAAAAATTCAACTCCCACCAACAGAAATACAGCACCATTGAAAAAGAAGCCCTCTCTCTATTGCTTGCTCTACAGCATTTCGAGGTCTATGTCAGTTCCAGTTCAGCACCTGTCATTGTTTACACAGACCACAACCCCCTCGTGTTTTTGACCCGAATGCAAAATTCTAACCAAAGGCTCATGAGATGGTCCCTCTTAGTACAAGATTTCAATCTGGAGATCCATCACAAAAAAGGGACAGAGAATGTACTGGCAGATGCGCTGTCACGTGGTTTTCGGAACCCCTAAGCGCCAAACATCTTTAGGGGAGATGTTTGGTCTTGGGAAGGGGGGTGTTATGGCCCTGTCCATAATCTGTTTTGGTGGCTGTTGTTGTCTGTGCCTTTAAGTCTTTGCAGGTCCCGGAGTGGATGAGCTGACGGCTGCTGATTGGTCCCCTGGCCATGTGATCTTCATTCAAATCCCTCACCAGCAGTTGTCCCGGAGCAGCCACTGACAGCAGCAGCAGACCTGACCCTGGCCTCCAAAACCTGAGACTTTTGTGCCTGTGACTTTGTGTGACTTTTTTGGAGTTTTGTATATAGTGTGTACATTAGTTTTCATTGTAAATAGCCTTGTAAATAGCACTGCAACAGAAGGGGTGAGCTGCCTTATTGTTTTTCCTTGCACTGTTTTCTCCTGTTTATTTCAGTTAGGGAGTTAGGTGTAGCGCTTGTCTTTTGTTTGATATTTGATTTCACATAGGGTTGTAGATAACACCTCCTCCTGACTTAGCTTGTTTTGTTTGTTATTTTGGCCTTTGTTCACCCCGGAGCTTCATTTTTGCAGTGCAGAAAAATAAATCACGATTCACTAAGAAATTGGTTTCCCTTTGTGTATGGTTTTGGGGACCAGGGCGGGGCAATTCTTTCAAACTTGTGTTGCGTTCCTGTACCCCTAGACTGGGGCGTAACACCGGCTTTAAAGGGTTAAGGACATAAAAGATAGGGGGTAGCTAAGGGGGCAAGGCTTTACAGTAGGAGGGCAGTTGTCCACCTGCCCCTCTGTAGATACACCCCTGGTGCAAACTAGAAAACAGTGACATCTTCTTACAGGAAAAGAAGCTTTCCACTATACAGCTTTATGTAAATGAATTAGAATTTACAGCCAGCTAGAATATTGTAATCTTGTAGGGTTAATTGAACTGAATACAAGACAAACTTGCTGTCTCCAGAAAGTGCAAGTAAACACAAAAGGCACTCAGTCTAATGAAATCAAATGTAATTTGTCATTCTAACTTTGCTGGCCTGTAAAGCCATATGTCACTGACAAGACAGCAACCTTATCTCAAATAAGGTCCCCTGTTTTAAAGATACTGAGAGGTGATATTATAGAAGAGGATGTGTGTCCAAATGGATACGTATTGTTTTCCAATAGAACTCCGGAGCAACAGAAATGATTGATCACGCCCATTCAGAATAGGAGAAAAGGATTTAGAATCAAAGATAAACAACAGACCGGGATTAGATTAATAGGACTGAAAATCGAAACCCATAGTGATGTGTTTTGGTGTGTTGAGGAGCAGATGTATATTAATTTGGATTTATCAATACACTGCAGATAAATAGAAAATAGGTTGGAAATAAACAGGAAAAAGAGGATATGGCATTGCTAAATCTAAGAAGTACATAGTTACCAGTATGGCAAAACAGTGTCATGGATTATTGTTTGCTTCTTCAGGATTAATTTAAAAAGAGATTGAGGGACAAAATACTTCAACGTGCAGCCTTAAAATCAAATGAACAACTTTTTGAAAATAGCCCTCGCTCAACTGGTGAGGTCATTCAGTCTGCTACTTAACATACAGTATGTGAACTCTGTTGTCAGCCAGACTGAAGCCTGTTTGGCAGCAGTGAATATGAGGATACAGTGCTGTCACTGTTTCTGAGCTCCCTGAATTCTGCCATTCTTGCTTTTCACATACAAAATATATTGAATGTTTTCTACGCTGCATCTTCTAGTTTTCATTCTCAGCTCCACACTCACCTGAGTTTCTGTGTGAGTTCTATTGTAAAACATGGCTGCTATCAACAGCAAAATGAAAAACCTACTTCAAATATTCAAATAATAATGTCTGTTATGAAGTTTTGGTGAAGATTAAGTATTCTAGTACTGATTTTAAGCACGACACACTGGCGTGTTAAAGTGAGCGTAAAACTTCCTGCTAAACTGTTGACAGTGTTTTCCATCTTTATGCATCAATCTGCTGTGCTCTGAGGTTACAATTAAAAAGATTTAACTACTTAAAGCAATCCACATGCTCTATCGGTTTTTAATTAGCCTACATCTTGCTAATTGTCTGATACGCATCACTGCATAGGTCCCTGATGAAACATGCTGTATTACGTGATACATATGGAATCAAGACAGAATGATTTACATTCATCAAAATAGCATTTACCATTAGAGTGCAAAAATGCATAACTAAATCAACATATTAGCATTCGCACGTGTTAATTATGAACAAACACTTGGTCATTTTCATGAATTACCATATATTTTATATGGATGAACTCAAATGATGGTCTGTGTAGCATCAGATGTCATCTGTGGGCCAGATCGGACTGAGCAATGCTAAACACTTATTGGCTAGTGACTCACATGAGTCACTCACATGAAAGGAATACCCTGCTTTATCTTCCTTCTCCACTCTAATCAGCCCTGTCACTGTTGGTTTAAACCAGTGCTTAAGAGTATGCTGGACTCGCTGCAGTCTTCTCCTGAATGATAGGTTTAGCCAGTCAGAAACAAACCCTCCATATTATTGTTGCTGGAGGAGTCAAAGAAGAAAGAGGAAGTAAGGAAATCACTGAGCTGTTTTATTTTCCACTTTTCTCCAAAGTTTTCTCCCTAAAGTCTCACTTTTTCAATGTATTCCAATATCTCCTTCTTTTTACTCTGAGCTCATGTACGGATATGTGATAGAAATGGCCAGCATGACAGGTTATACAAATGAAAAGGTGCATGAAAAGCCAAGATGACGCCAAAGTGTGGCGTATCTGAGGATTTCTGTAACCGCAAACCTGTCTGAAACCCTACAACATGCTTCTCCCTGAAAATGTACACTGTCACAGATTCCCTGTGTGGCAGGCAGTGGTTGGAGCCAAACACAGGACTCTGAGGCAATGAATTAACTAAAGGAGGCATCTTTTATTCGCTGTAACAAAATACTCAAACACACAATAAAAAAATAAACCTAACACTGGAAAGTGGAAACTAGGAATTAGGAGCAGACAAGGAATTACAAGGGAAAACGAGGAGCACAGGGAAACGCATAGCAACGTGGATGACGTGACAACGAGCAGAGGGGGGACTGAGGACTTCAATACACAGAGGATAACAAGAGAATGGGAAACAGGAAAATACACAGCTGGAACTAATCAAACATAACATGATGGGAGGAAATGAACCTGGACCCAGGATGAGAGACTGTCAAAATAAAACAGGAAACACACTGAGACGCAGACACACGAGCTTGACACGGGAACTCAGTACACGAACACCGCAGATAAACGAACATGAAGACAAGGGTGAATAAAAGAGCAACATGGAACATGGGGGAGGCACAGTAACAGAAACCTAAAGACTAGAAATTGCAAATATAACACAAGCAGAAAACAACTCAACTTTAAATATTACTTAAACCAGAATTAAACTGTCCAAATGCAAAAACAATGGGCCACGGACCCAGGACCATGACAGACACAGCTCTGTTCAGTACCTCCTGTGCATTTCCAACTTTTTTTGTGAGGGAAGGCAAGGGCAAAGGCAAGCATAAACCAAGCTTTAGATTCATTACCAAAGTTCTACCTTTGATAGATTTTTAGGGGTTGTTTTGTAAAACTTTGAGAATTATCAGAGGCGGGATTGTATCTTATCCAGGTAACCTTTAAGGTTAACCCTGGTTTTCTTGTACCAGGGAAGATGGTTCAGTTCTTACCAGGGTACACTGCCATCGTAACCATTGTGAAATCATCAGTTATGAAATCACTGCTCAGTGACCAATCAGAGCTCCTGAAAATAGCATCGCCATCCCTGGACTGCTTGGAATGCATTTTGTTGATTCCACTACCACTTTAACCACTTGAATCTACTCTTCCCAACCATCAGTTCAATGTCGAGCTTGGTATCATATGCACATCGGTCACTACATTATGCCAGCTCTCAATATTCATCAAATGACTCCAACGGCAGACACCTTCGCCATCTCCACGCCATCTACCCTTTACTTCAGGATCTCCTGCTCTATTTTTACACTCCATTACAATGCTTTTGACAACCTGGCACACTCGAGGTCCAAGTCTATGTTTCTTCTTCGGATTTCTGCACTGCTCAGAGTTTAACTCTTCCACAATCACATTCAGAATAAATCTTCATCTCTGCAACAGGAACCTTCACTCAGTCTCCAAAGAATACCTTACCTTCTTTTTAAAATGAAGTAAAACCAACCAATCAGGCAGCCCCACTTTTGTTATTTTATTTAAAACTAACCTCATCCCTAAGCTCCTATGAATTATTAGCCCATTACCTCAAACTTAGAAAATCCCAGCACCCCTCATCTTCAGACCCTCTGCTTATCACAAAGTCCGGCTATGTTGCTACCTGGGGCCTGTTCTTCGTACCTCGCTAAGTAAGTTAGCTGGATTAGATTGTTGACGATTTCGCGTGATCCTGGATCGTTCGGTTCCCCGAAGCTCATCCGGGACTTGCTGTCATAGCAACAGAGCCATAAGCGTAAACCTGCTCGGGAGCAGGTTTACTTTATGTAAACAGGATTAGATCGCGGCCACGCAGGTATGTCCGCGTCATTCATACGAAAGCAACAGCGATATTCCACCACTGTTTCACCATAAATAAATAACATCAATGTAACTAAAGATAATGCAGCACTTGATCCTTTTATTGATGTCACACAGATACATACACGTCATTTCCTAAAAAAGGGAAATGTACTATTAACATTCTATTACATGTATGTGATTATTACAGATGTAATTCATATTTCAGAGTAGTAATTGTAAATTACTTCGTGTAATCAAGATGAGAGACCACGGCTATAAAAGCGAAGGTGGATTTGGGAAGTCTGTCGCAGTCATATCCTGTCCGTATACGCGACCAACCCATTGCGGAAGGTGCAAGATTGATAAGGAGAGTCCTCAGAATTCAGCGTATATTGCGGGATAGACAGGATCCTTTAGCTCAGCGCGACAGTGTGCTCATTGAGAGATATCGATATTCCCGTGAGGGTATTATTTACTTAACCAACTTGTTGACGAGGGGGTGCAGGACCACCACCTGTCTTTTTTTCCTCTGCCCTTTTCTTGGTTGCTGTTATGAACAAACTAACAGAGTATTACAGGCCAGTATTACCTTGCCAAGAGACGAAAAGCAATCTAAGAGATAAATATTACCATTCTGTAGAATACTCCTGTATTCCACTTTTACTTGTTCCCATGTTCTTGTGGGTCCTGTTGTGGCTCTAATGTGAAAGGGGATATAATATAACATATTATAATATAATATAATGCCATATGATATTGGACAATATAGTGTCATATGATAGATCTACCCTACCGCCTACTGGTGTTGGCCAGAGGGGCCGATGGCGCGATATGGCAGCCTGGCTACAACCGTAGCTGCCTCCACCAGTGTGTGAATGTGGGAGTGAATGAATAGTGGTATCATACAGCGCTTTGGGTGCCTTGGAAAGCGCTATATAAACCCAATCCATTATTATTATTATTATTAAATTACCTACGAGTTTGATTTGTCAGCAACTTTCTGCCAGCCCCTCTCTCCTTGCTTTTGCAGCCTTTGCAGTGTTCTCTTGCGTTTTAATTAAACTCTGAAACTCCTGAAATCCCGCACTCAAGAGTTCTTGCTCTGCTGCCGAAAAATACCGAGCGCGCTCCTTCGACATTTTCGCCGACCAATCAGCGGGTTGCCGATCAATGTTTCTACTATCGATGCGTAGCCCCTTTTACGACACCCAGTGAACTCACATTACTGCGTCCAGCTGGTGTGTTCGGGGAACCGGATTAGCGAGCTCATGGTTAGTGCGATGGTTTGGTCTTGGATGTGTCATTTGATCTTGGATGTAGTAAGCGACGTACGAAGAACAGGCCCCAGGTCCTCACACATACTTCACATTCGCTGATTCTCAAGGTCATGGGCCACTGGTCATTGCAAGCCTACCAATTATATATAACAGTCTTCAAAAACCTTTATAACACTCACTCATTACTGCTTCTATAGGATGCCTTCCTTTGGGATCTCCATGGTCCAGCAGACAATGCCGGTGCCAGCTAAGGCTTTCCCTTAATCCACAACCTCAGTTCATGCTTTTTCCACCTGCCAATGTGGTCCCAGTGAGTGAAAATCTTTTAAAACTTGATTTTGGGGTAAAGTCAGCAAATTTTGAAAAATTTTTAAAGAAAGATTTTCATACAATTCTGAACATAAAAGCAATGACCACTACATACAGAGAAGTTGCTTTTAAAGAGAGTGTAACATTTTCGTTTGGAGAATTATCCCACTTTTATTTGGTAGATATTTAAGTATGCATACAGCACTACATAAAGAAGATGTGCTCTACAGAGTCATGTGAACAGAGCTCTGTCTATGACAAACTCCCTCCAGTGTCTCAGCATCACTTCTGTTAGCAGTGTAGGAAGGCACTGCGTCGCACCATTAACTGGAATGTCAAATATCATATGTGAAGTGGAGTCTCTTCTCAGCAATATATGCAGTTGTCGCCACCGGAGCATGGGATTAGCATTTCAGACACACAACTCCTCTACAGACATGCACGTGCATGCCAATGTCCACCAGAGTCAGTGGTTGCTGACCTTGCCTGAACACTGACAGGCAGGTTCTGTGGTGCGGCGCATTATTCACAGGGGTGAAACTGTCATAATTCACCCTTTCAGCTTGTCAAGCGAGGAGCTGGAGGGCAGGAATCTTTGGTGCATATTTACAAGCTGGAATACAGCATCTCGTGCTTTGCCAAGACCTCCTGTAAACATTTGTGTCCCCTTTGTGTTGTTTTGCTACTTATTCCGCCTCCTTTACACAAAGGGGATAGAATGAGCAGCATTTGCCTTTGCAGCTTTGTTCTTTGTGGGTGTGAAATGTGTGATAAATCCTCCCCAGTCCAGCAATCCATCCCCATGACAATGATAATCAAAGATGCACTGAAGCAAAGGACACCGTACCTTCTCTACACACCCTCCATCTCTAGAACTTGGCTGTGATTTGGAAATTGTCGGCCTTTTTGTGTCTGCTCAGCTCTTTTTTTTTTTGTGAGCGTGTCTCCGTGCTCTCACACCAGCCCTGGCATCAAATTTAACCAGGAGAAAGGGTGACTCATAGGGATGCCTCTCTCCTACGGGAGGCCTTTGCAGCGATTACGCCACTGCACACCACACCATTGCCACTAATTTACTCACTGAGGGGTGTCCTGTAAATCACAGTGGCCCCGTTGTTGCTGCTGTGGGGAGTGAGGCCACTGGTGGCAGCTCAAGGACCAGCTGACGGACTCGGCTGCTTGCTGTCTCCACACTCAGCAAAACACTGCGACTGTCTTTATGGCTGGACTCTATACGTGGATAGATTGCCTGTCACAGACGATCTCACTTTGGCATATATGCTGGTGCTGCCAAAGCTCAGACTAACTGCCTGCTAAGCTCTAATGCAGCAGGGAGTGGCCTCAGGGTGACACATAAGAAATACAGTCCTTTTCAAACAAAGCCTTGGTGAAGACAATGGCTGTGGAGTATTTGAAGTGTGTGTCTACTGATGCGATCGATACTGTGTTATAAATCAGAAGTATTATTATATTATCTTAACACCTAAAAGTTCAATTTACTCAAGTTTAAAAGGACAAATTTTTCTGCCATCACAAGCAAATCTGAGGAAATTAGATCCGTCTGTACCTGGATTCAAGGTATCATCTTTCTGCTAATCAATATACTGTGTTTACATATAATAAGACACCTGAGCATGGACACCTACATAAAAAAAAAAGCCATGGCAAGCCATACTAGGGTTAGTAATTCCATTTCAAAACAAAATTCAGTCAGGACCAAATATTGATCAAAAGATCAATACTTCCATCTGCGGACATTCACTGGCATGGCTCTGTTCTGGCACATCTCTATCCTTTCACAACAATGTGTGGAATCATATGGAGGAGAGACCAGAGCTCCACGTCCTTTGTGTGCTTACATGGACAGCTACGAAAGATGGGAAGATCAGCAGCAAGACCTGAGCAAGAAAAGAAAGAAACTGATAAAGTCCGAAAAGGCACAGGAAGGAGATACTGGGGTGGATGTGGGTTACAAAGATGTCTGTGAAGGTTCTCAGTCATCCAGGTCATCGTAGTCAAAGGAGCTTGCAAAGAAAAGCGTCTGGACTTCTTTTTTTTTTTTTTTTTTTTTGGCCTGTCCCGTTTGGCTCTTTTGCCATCAGAATTGTTGTCTAAAGGCAAAGAAAGATGCCCAACGGATTTACTTTACCAAACTGACCATCCCAGCCTTGCTGTAATGGTCCATTTGATTCACCTTTTATTGTTTATTTTATTTTCACTTACTGAATACGGGACAGACTTGACTGGGGGAAAGAAGGGGAGAAAGAAAGAGGGGAAGAGAAACAGCTGAGAAGAGGGACGGGGGAGAAGGGCAAAAGACAAAAACCAACAGAACGGGCAGAGGAAAAAAAATGCATATATCAATCACCTGGATCACCTGCTGAGAAAGAAAAAAGAAAGCAAGCAGAAGAGAACAAGAGTAATAGAATAAACAACATCACAATGATATATGGGAATATGACAGTAAATACTAAATGTTAAACATTATTGTGCAGCACATAAGATCAACAGAACACAGTGTGCTTTGAGGTAGGAGCCAAAAAGGGTGTAGTTTGTGGGTGTGATCACCCGTGTGTACACCTGTGAGCATGGACGCGCTTGTTTTTTGTTTTTTTAAAAGGTTCCTTCATGTAATAATCTGCTAGAGGGTGTGGGGGGGGCCACAGCCCCGTCCTCCAGGGCGTGAAGCAGGTGTGGAGGAGATCAAAACTCCAGACATCCAGAGGCCCCCAGAACACAAGAGACCAAGGAAGACCAACAGAGGGGCAGCCGCGCCACTGTCCCAGAAAGAGCTGAGGAGAGTCCCAGATGAGGGCTCACTCAGCAGCCGCGGAGCAGAAGCCAGGGGGAGTTGCAGTGACGCGCCCGTGAGCTCCGCCGGCAGCCAGCTGCGCCTGAGTGACCGAGCCCCAGGCCGAGAGGCCGGGGGCACCCCACCTCCGAAGTGGCCCGAGCGAGCCCCAGGCTCCAGGCCCCGATAAGCGGCCGCCAAGGAGTGAGCCGGTGTGTACCTAGACGCCCATCCCCGGACACAAAGAACCACCAACGCACCGATGTCTGAGGGGGTCCGCCACTGGCAGCGTCTGGACTTCTTTAAGTTGCTTGAAGACGTTTCACCTCTCATCCGAGAAGCTTCTTCAATTCTAAGGTCAAATGGTGGAGAGTCCCAGATATAAACCTAGTGGGAGTTTCCCCCCACAGAGGGACAAAAGGACCCCCTGATGATCCTCTAATCCACTGAGCCAAGGTGGGAAACTGGGCGTGGGTCCCAATCAGCCAGAGTTTCGGGTGTGTTCATTGTGAAACCTGGCCCCACCTTATCATGCGAATTCCTGAGGTCAAATGGCCCAGGATGTGAGTGGGCGTTAAGGCGTCTGGGAAGAGATCTCAAAACTGGATTATAGATGGCAGAGAGTTGGTGTCGTAAACCCCCGCCTCTGTTCAAAGATGGTCGCTCACAGTGGACATAGATGGCTTCTTTCACTCCTCTTTCAAACCATCTGTCCTCTCTGTCCAAAATGTGAACATTGGCATCCTCGAAAGAGTGTCCTTTATCCTTAAGATGCAGATGGACTGCTGAGTCTTGTCCTGTGGACAAGACCCATCACCCTTTGGAACACAAACTTGGAGTAATCAGGACCCTACACCACCGGGCAGAACATGTTCCCTCTAAGCCTGAAGGGAAAAAGAAGGAACACACACATGTAAAGGAAGCACTCAAAACGTGCGGCTATCCTAAATGGGTGTTCTTAAAGTCAGCAAAGAGGCACAGAAAAGAAGATCAGACACCAGCGAGGGAGGACAGACGCAACAACATTGTCATCCCCTATGTAGCCGGCGTATCAGAGAAACTCAGGAGAGTTTTCTCCAAGCATGACATCCCAGTGTATTTCAGACCCAGCAACACGCTCAGACAGAAACTGGTTCACCCGAAAGACAAAACGCCAAAACACAAACTTAACAATGTGGTGTATGCTGTACAGTGCAGCGAGGAATGCTCAGACCTCTACATTGGAGAGACCAAACAGCCACTTCACAAGCGCATGGCACAACACAGAAGAGCCACCTCCACAGGACAAGACTCAGCAGTCCATCTGCATCTTAAGGATAAAGGACACTCTTTCGAGGATGCCAATGTTCACATTTTGGACAGAGAGGACAGATGGTTTGAAAGAGGAGTGAAAGAAGCCATCTATGTCCACTGTGAGCGACCATCTTTGAACAGAGGCGGGGGTTTACGACACCAACTCTGCCATCTATAATCCAGTTTTGAGATCTCTTCCCAGACGCCTTAACGCCCACTCACATCCTGGGCCATCTGATCTCAGGAATTCGCATGATAAGGTGGGGCCAGGTTTCACAATGAACACACCCGAAACTCTGGCTGATTGGGACCCACGCCCAGTTTCACACCTTGGCTCAGGCGATTAAAGGATCATCAGGGGTCCTTTTGTCCCTCTGTGGGGGGAAACTCCCACTAGGTTTATATCTGGGACTCTCCACCATTTGACCTTAGAACTGAAGAACCTTCTCGGATGAGAGGTGAAACGTCTTCAAGCAACTTAAAGAAGTCCAGACGCTTTTCTTTGCAAGCTCCTTTGGTTACAAAGATGCTTGCAGATGCACAACAATTGTTTTTAGGCCCAAGCAACCTAAAGAGCATGCCCGATATGAGATAGCGAGCTAGTTGTATAATATTGCCACAAGTATTTGTTCATCTGCCTTTACACACATATGAACTTGAGTGATATATACAGCAATATCACCTTCAACTCTTCTGGTCAGGTCACAAAGTTTAGGAGTGTGTTTACAGGAATTTTGGGACCATTCTTCTAGCATATTTGTGAGGACAGACACTGTTGTTGGACGTGAAGGCCTGGTTCGCAATGTCTGCTCTAATTCATCCCAAAGGTGTTCTGTCGGGTTGAGGTCAGGACTCTGTACATGCCAAGATGTCAAGTTCTTCAGCACCAAACTCACTCATCCAAGTCTTTATGGACCTTGCTTTGGTGGTGCACAGTCATGTTGCAACACCAAAGAACTATTCCCAAACTGTGCAAATCAAATTTGGAGCATGAAATTGTCCAATATGTCTTGTCTCCAAAATTGTATGCTGAAGCATTAAGAGTTCATTTCACTGGAACTAAGGGATCAGGCCCAACTCCTAAAAAAACAACCCCACACCATAATCCTCCTTTCAACAAACTTGGCACTTGGCACACTGGAGTCAGACAAGTACCGTTCTCCTGGAAACCATCATCATCATCATCAACTTTATTTATAAAGCACTTAAAAACAACCACAGCTGACACAAAGTGCTGTATATTGGAACTGTAAAATAAAATTACATGAGATATAAGTAAAAACCAAATAAAAGAAGAGTGAAATCATTAATTAAATAACTGCTTCAATTAAAAGAGAAACTAAGTCTCACTGAGGTTAAAAGCCAAGGAATAAAAGTGGGTTTTAAGACGTGATTTAAAAGTGGATAGTGAAGGGGCCTCTCTAACGTGCATGGGCAATTTATTCCATAATTTTGGAGCCACAATAGAGAAGGCCCTGTCCCCTCTGAGCTTCCTCCTGGATCTCGGTACCTCCAGGAGCAGCTGGTCAGCTGACCTGAGTAGGGATGGGTATCGAAAACCGGTTCTTGTTGAGAACCGGTTCCCACTGTTTCAATTCCTTGGAATTGTTTGCCATTTTTGCAAACGATTTCCTTATCGATTCCAGTCGCCCCGAATGACGTCACCACGTTGCGGAGCGTCATTTACCTGGCAGGAAACACGGCGCCTAAGCAGCTCAAACGCTAAAAAGTTTGGTTATACTTTACGAGAACGGATGACAACACGGCAACTTGCAATACTTGCAAAGTAGATATTTCATTTAAGGGAGGAAACACTACGAATATGCAAAAGCATTTGCTCACAAAACAACGCGATTACCTTAAATGAATGTCGTGTTTTTAATTCCGCTCCGGACTCGTGAATCTCAACCCAGCAGCAGCGGTAACGTTTGCACGTCCTCTCCCGTTAATGCAGCAGGTAAATAATCAACAACAGTGCATATTATGTTAGCGTGATCTGCCTTATTACAAAACCTGCCATCACTGTGCATTTAGGTGACCATGATGAGAGAGACAGACAGAGTCTGGCTGGCGCTCGCTGGCAGTTGTCGCTGCAGTCTATCGGTAGCGTCTCCTTTCAGGCCAGGATAGACGAATGTCACCGAGCAGTGACTAAGTTTGTGGTCAAAGCCTTGCACCCATTTGCCACAGCAGATGATTTTCAGTAAGTGAATGTGTTTAATTGTAGGCAGGGACATTACTGGATATTCTTGTGTAATTGCTACAGAATAATTTATGCTATACTTTGTTATTGCTACAGAAGAATATTTATTTTATTATTTTACATTTACAATTTTTTTCCCCGGGGACCCTGTGACACCCCATTGAAGAGCCTGTTAAGGTTCAAAATATTGGGGATGGAGACAAGACAACCTTAAAGACATAATTTAAGAAGCCGTAAGCTGGAACTCTTAAGATCTCACTGCTGGGTTTGTAAGGCCATGTTACTCCTAAATTTTTATCTTGTTCAAAGAGAAGATAAAACAAAGTTCTAAGCTAATCGACCTTAGTGTTCTCCTTTTTTAAAAAGAATCGATAAGAGAATCGATAAAGAATCGAATCGTTAAACAGAATCGAAAATGGAATCGGAATCGTGAAAATCTTATCAATACCCATCCCTAGACCTGAGAGACCGACAGGGTATGTGGGGATGAAGAAGCTCAGAGAGGTAAGGCGGGGCAAGACTGTGAAGGCATTTAAAAACAAACATAAGAATTTTAAAATTAACTCTAAAAGACACAGGCAGCCAGTGCAGAGAGGCTAGTACGGGGGTTATATGCTCTCTTTTTCGAGTTCCTGTTAGGAGTTGTGCAGCCGCATTTTGAACCAGCTGCAGACGTGAGAGCAATGACTGACTGACCCCCACATAAAGTGAGTTACAGTAGTCCAGGAAAGAAAGAGTTCTTTCCTGGCCGAGTTCTTCTCGGTTCACCGCATGGACAGGACACGGGACTCGGGGACGTCAAGGGGAGGCGGCGTGTGTTTAATGGTGAACAACAACTGGTGCAACAGTGCGAACGTTGTTCCTCTCACACGCTCCTGCACACCAAATCTGGAACTACTGTCCATCATGTGTCGTCCTTTTTATCTACCTCGGGAATTTACATCGGTCATTGTAAGTGCCGTTTATATTCCACCACAAGCGGACACGGTCACCGCCTTATGCGAGCTGCATGAGGCACTCACACAGCACAAGACACAACACCGGGACGCTGCGCTTATTGTGACGGGGGACTTTAATAGCGCCAACCTCAAACGCGCAGCGCCGAACTTTTATCAACACATCACCTGCCCCACCAGGGGTGAAAGGACACTGGACCACTGCTACACTACGGTCAAGGACGGCTACAAAGCACAATCCCGCCCCCCGTTTGGCAAATCTGATCACGCCGCCATCTTCCTCATGCCAAAATACAAACAAAGGCTGAAACAGGAAGTTCCGGTTCAGAGGAAGGTCGCGCGCTGGACGGATCAATCGGTGGCCGCGTTACAGGACGCACTCGATGACGCAGACTGGGGCATGTTCAGAAACAGCTCCGACGATGACGTCAACGTGTTTACGGAAGCGGTTGTGGGATTCATCGGGAAACTAGCGGATGATACCGTGGAGACAAAGACTATCACAACGTTTCCCAACCAGAAGCCGTGGGTGGATAAAACCATCCGCAACGCTCTGAGATCCCGCACCGCTGCCTACAACACGGGACTCACGACGGGGGACATGGACCCGTACAAAGCCGCGTCATATAACGTGCGGAGGGCGGTGAAAGAGGCGAAGCAGCGCTACGGGAGGAAACTAGAGTCACAACTCCAACAGAGTGACTCTAGGAGCCTGTGGCGGGGACTAAGGACAATAACGGACTATAAAGCACCAACAACCGGTATGACGAACGCGGCCGTGACTCTGGCAGACGAGCTGAACACTTTCTATGCTCGCTTCGAGGCTGCAGCTAAGGTCTCCAACAATGCTAGTGTTAGCGGCGCTAACGGCTGCAGACAGGAAGATACTGCCAGCACCGGAAACGTGCTCGTCATCTCCGAGCATGAAGTAAGGAGAGCCTTCAAGAGAGTGAACACCAGGAAAGCAGCAGGACCAGACGGCATCCCAGGTCGTATCCTAAGAGACTGCGCATACCAGCTAGCTCCTGTGTTCACTGAGATATTCAACATCTCTTTATCTCAGTCGGTGATCCCCACATGCTTCAAAGAGTCCATCATTGTTCCTGTCCCGAAGAAACCCCACCCTGCTTCTCTCAATGACTATCGCCCTGTAGCCCTCACCTCAGTAGTGATGAAGTGCTTTGAACGCCTGGTCAGAGACTTCATCATTTCTTCACTACCAGACACACTGGACCCACTACAGTTCGCTTACCGTCCAAATCGTTCCACAGACGATGCCATCTCTCATCTCCTCCACACATCACTCACTCACTTGGACACTAGAAGGGGGAATTATGTTAAAATGCTCTTCATAGACTACAGCTCTGCATTTAACACCATAATTCCCTCCACACTCACCACCAAGCTGGAGCATCTGGGACTCAGCTCATCTATGTGTCAGTGGATCTCCAACTTCCTAACTGGCAGACCACAGGCAGTAAGGATGGGCGGACATGTCTCAGCCTCCACCACTCTCAGCACTGGAGCCCCCCAGGGGTGTGTTCTGAGCCCCCTGCTGTACTCTTTGTACACATATGACTGTGTGGCCACTACCAGCTCCACCACCATCATCAAGTTTGCTGACGACACCGTCGTGGTGGGCCTGATCTCTGATAACAACGAGACGGCCTACCTGAAGGAGATTAGGAATCTGGAGAACTGGTGCCAGAGGAACAACCTCCTTCTAAACGTCAGTAAGACAAAGGAGCTGATAGTGGACTTCAGCACTAAGCAGGAGAGGAACTACCAGACCCCCGTCATCAACGAGTGCCCAGTGGAGAGAGTGGACAGCTTCAAATGCCTCGGAGTTCACATCACGCAGGACCTGTCATGGTCCTGTCACATCAACACCGTGGTGAAAAAGGCCCGACAGCGTCTCTACCACCTCAGACGCTTGAGAGACTTCCAACTGCCCTCCAAGGTGCTCAGGAACTTTTACTCGTGCACCATAGAGAGCATCCTGGCGGGAAACATCTTAACCTGGTTCGGGAACAGCACCATGCAGGACAGACGAGCTCTACAGAGGGTTGTGCGGTCAGCTGAGCGCACCATCCGCTCCGAGCTCCCTGACCTGCACTCAATCTACAGCAGGCGGTGCCGGACCAAGGCCAGGAAGATCGTGAAGGACCTCAGCCATCCCAACAACAGACTGTTCTCTCTGTTGAGGTCAGGAAAGCGATTCCGCTCCCTGAAGACCAACACAGAGAGACTGAGGAGGAGCTTCTTCCCGCAGGCGATACGGTCTCTCAATCACACCACCACACAGTACTGACCCACACATATGGTTCTTACACACACACTGGACTTTCTGGACTTTGGTTTTGCACAACACTGGTCACTATATTCTTCATTTCCGGTTAATACTTGTACAGCTGCTGTTATTGTGTATATATTTATTTATATTTAGATTTCTTCATACATTCTTATATAGTTCTATATTGTGTATTGTGTATTTTGTTGTACAGTTATTTTATTTTCAACTTTAATTTATATATTTTATCTTATTCTTCCCAGTTAAATTTACCCTTCATTCTAATTTGTGTTGTACAGTTATTTCATTTTTAACCTTAATTTATATTTTATTCCTTCCTAGTTAAATTTACCCTTTTTAATTTTTCATATTTATTTCCTATCTTATTCATAGCCTTTTCCTTTTCTGTTTTCTTTAGGTCACGAGCAGTTGTCCAAGCATTTCACTACATATCGTACTGTGTATGACTGTGTACGTGACAAATAAAATTTGAATTTGAATTTGAATTTGAATTTGAATTTGAAAGAAATGCATGGATCACTGTTTCAAGGTGCTGCCTCGAAAGAAAAGATTTTACTCTTGCCAGTCGCCTTAAATGATAAAAACTGAACTTCACCATTGCTCTGATTTGGTTGTCCAATTTAAAATCACTGTCCAACTTAAAACCAAGGTCAGTAACAACAGGTTTAAAATAGACTTCCAGGGATCCTAAATCAACACAGGAGGACTCACAGGGACCACTGGGTCCAAACACCAACACTTCTGTTTTCTTTTCATTAAAATGTAAAAAGTTTAGAGCCAACCAAGCTTTAATGTCATCTAGACATGTCAAAAGAGGTTTTATGGAGATGCCATCCTTGTGCTTTAGTGGCAAATAAATTTGGCAGTCATCGGCATAACAATGAAATGAGATCCCATGCCTTCTAAGGATAGAACCCAGAGGCAATAGATACAGTAAAAAGAGCAGTGACCCTAAAATTGAGCCCTGTGGGACGTCGCATGACAGAGGAGCAGAAGACGATTCGTAACCGAGAAGGCTGACAGAGAAAGTTCTATTTGACAAATAAGACCTAAACCAATTAAGTGCAGTGCCACCAATACCCACTAAATCATGTAATCGAGAAATTAGAATATTGTGGTTTACGGTGTCAAAGGCAGCAGTTAGGTCAAGCAAGATAAGAACAACATGGTTACCAGAATCACATGCCAGAAAGATGTCATTAAAAACCCTTAATAATGCAGATTCTGTTCTGTGAAGGGTTTTAAAACCTGACTGAAAAACCTCAAAGATGCCATTTTCATCTAGAAAATCTTTCAGTTGACTAAAAACAATTTTCTCTAAAACCTTGGAGACTAAAGGCAGCTTGGAAATAGGCCTATAGTTCGCTAAAACTGTGTGATCAAGGCCAGGTTTCTTAAGCAGTGGCTGTACTACTTCATGTTTGCAGGAACCACACCAGAAGACAGACTGCTGTTAATAATGTCAAGGAGATACTGTCCTATACTAGGAGAAATGTCTTTAAAGGATTGTGGAGGGACAGGATCCCGTGGGAAACCTGTGGGCTTAATATGGCGAACCACATCCTCTAAAGTGGAGAGCGTCACAAGCTCAAACTGAGTGAAAACAGCAGCGCAAGGGACAGAGACAGAGGGGTCAGAGTCAGGAGCTGTGATAAGAGCCCTGGTGGTGACAACCTTTTCAATAAAAAATTTCAGAAAATCATTGCAAATCTCAAATTTCATACATCGGATTGTCAGACAGAAAACTGTGATTCGAGCACGTCTCAACTGCTCTAGAGTCCAGTGGCAGCATGTTTTACACCACTACATCCAACACCTTGCATTGTGCTTGGTGTTGTAAGGCTTGGATGCAGCTGCTTAGCCGCGGAAACCCATTCCATGAAGCTCTCTGTGCACTGCTCTTGAGCTAATCTGAAGGCCACATAAAGTTTGGAGGTCTGTTGCAATTGACTCTGTTCAATATGCATCTCAGAATCCACCCTGCTCTGTGATTTTTTGTGGTCTACCACTTCTGAGTCACTTCCACTTTGTTATAAAAGCTAGAGATGGCACGATACCACTTTTTTATGTCCGATACCGATACCGATATCATAAATTTGGATATCTGCCGATACCGATATGAATCCGATATAGTGTTTTTTAATCAACAAAACTGTTTTTTAAATATCTTGCTGCATTTTGTATAAGTTCATACTCAAGTTTAAAACAACAACAACACTAAAGCTATTCTGTTATACCTGTATGCAAAAAAAAATATTTCATAGTTCAGCAATACTGATCAATCTAATAAACTTAAACCTACACCATCCTCCCTATTCTGGTATTTTAAAGAGTACTTAACGGAAATATTAAGCAACCTAACTAATAGGGTTCCAACTCCCAGCAACAACAAAAATAAATAAATAAAAAATAGGGAACCACCCCTCATGCTCCACCTCATGATGCTTAATCGACGTAATCAACCTTAATTTGATGCAGTGTGGAAAAAAAATGCACAGAAATCAATTATTTTTCAAGAAATATTAAATAGATTCAACATCTTTCTTCAACAGAATTGCAGACTGCACAGATGGTACCTTCCCAAAGGAAAAAGTACTATAGCTTACTAGGGTATATATATTACCGTAGACTTAATAGTTACTATATACAGTAATGGACTTCTATTCATTTTGCATCAAATTAAAACTTTGGGTGTCAGATAATTATTTATTAAAAGCTAGACATTTTAAATGAGAGTAAGAAAGAAAAGTATGTCTTTGTGCCCCCTTTTCCCTGTTAATGCCCTATTGGCCCCCCTGGCTAAACTTTGCTAGATCCGCCCCTGTACAGTTACAGCCGTCAGCTACGTAGAAAAAGATCCTCGAGTAGAAAGTAATATTAAATACATTCTAACAACAGCTGATCAAGCTTAAACGTGCTGCTGTTGTTCAGCCGCTGGTTTCCTCTTTCTGGTGCAAAGTGGGCCAAAAGCAAACAAGAGAGACGGACTCGCGACAGAAAAGCCGATCAGCTGATCGTTAAGCAGTTTCATGATTGAAGTAGCAACAAGAAGAGGCAGTCGTTTGTTAAGCTTAATGCAGGAATGCTTTACAAACATTCAGAGATGGACTTACACACTTGCTTTACTTCTCTCGGGGATAACTTTGTCGGAGATGAAATGCCGGGTTGCTAGCGAAGCTCCAAATGCTATCCAGACCACCGACAGGTCCCGCATGCCACAGCCGCTCTATCACGTGATGCATACTGCTCCGACGTGCTAACGTTCTGAGGTGAGTTACGGCGTGTTGCAAGTTTTGTGAGGTGGTTTCGTGATATTTAATGGATCGGATTACATTTTTAATTTTTCTCCGATATCCGATCCAGTAATTTAGGTCAGTATCGGACCGATACCGATACGTAATATCGGATCGGTCCATCTCTAATAAAAGCACTAACAGTTGACTGTGGAATATTTAGTTGTGAGGAAATTTCATAACTGGACTTGTTGTACAGCTTGCATCCTGTCACGGTACCACCCTGGAATTCACTGATCTCCTGAGAGCGACTCATTCTTTCACAAACGTTTGTAGAAGCAGCCTGCATGCAACATCAGAATTCAAAGATTTAGACAGGTGAGTAAATGCTTTTGGCAATATTGTGTATAAAAAGGATATGAGCTGATGTGGGTTGGATTTCATTTGCTCATTTGCAGCTGAGCTGACTCTGAGGCCTGGTTGAACTAATGCCACGCTCAGTTTCTGTCAAGTTCACAGGGAAGCAAAAGGATAAGTAAGGGGATTTTTATCCGTGAGTGTGTGCACAAGATTAATGCCTTATTTGAGATATTTTGGTCTAAATGAAGCGGTAGTCTTACAGAAACACAAAAATCTCTTTCTAGAAACAATACCTCAGGCACTGTAGATAGTCCACAGACCTCACTCTGAACTGTTTTCACTCTAGACGTAGTTGTACAAAAGAAACAGTCCCCCTGAAATCTTTACAGAGATGATCACACTCGTGCTACAGTATTGCACAGCCACTGTTCAAGCTCAGCAGACCTACTTATTGCTTTCCATCATCCAATTCTGGGTAATGTGCACTTATGTTGAAATGGTGTGTTGTATATTTATGTGGTCACCTTGCACTTTACTCTTGTTCCACCAGAGCGAGAGACCAGAGTTTGGTGACCCAATGCATGCCACACTAGAACAAATCATGGTCACCTTTAGCCGGTGGCTCGTCTTGTGAGAGTTTGCGGCTCAGCCAGGTTTATGGCCCTCGCCCAAGTCACACCACAGGAAATCCAGCTATTGAGCAGCAGGAGAAGTGTCATCGCTGAGGTTCCCTAAAAAATTACACCCTTCACTTGTGGAGAAAGCTCAGCGAGCTCTTGGCGGGGAGCATGCTGTTGGCTGGGGTGAGGGGAAAACTGCTCTGAGAGTGCAAGAAACGCTCCTGAAAGCAAAGTGACACCTGTCTCATATTCAGTGGTGTCCCTCCTTTGAAAAAGAAGACAGATCACTCATTGTTGGTGGCCAAAATAGGAAAGACGTTCCGAACACACCAGAGGGACTAATATGGATAAACTGTGTCGTTCTGGGCAACACAGACAATGCTGCATTTTTATTCAGATTGTTCAGTTTTGTGCACTGGCCATATGTAAATATACAGTTTCAGGAAGGGCAGTGAATAGAGCTGCTGCTGCATCTTTCTTTTTCTTTTGCATATTTATGCCAAGAAACTGTATGGTTCAAATTTCTGTCACCACTGATGTTGGATACACTTTATGCATGTGTTCCCCTAAATGTAATTTCTTTAATCACTGTCTTCAAAGGAAAAGGGCGTAAAGCGTGATTGAAACATGTTTAGATGAAGTAAGTTGAGCTCTTGGAATATTTTAATCCTTCACAATTTTCTCACTTTATTCCAACACTATTCAATAACTTTTACCACAATACTACTTGGTCACTTAAATACTTCATGTTGTCTTCATATTACATAATGTTCAACAAAATCTACAGTCTGGTTTGAAGGAAACGGTTTCCAAGGCCTAATCCGTGGATCGACTTCCTCCGAGGCGTGGACGTCTATCAGCAGAGAATGTACCTTCACCTATCAGCAGAGAATGTCCCTTAGTCTGTAACACAGTCAAATATATTCTCAAGCAATATTCAAGCATGCCATTCAGCGTGTTAGTACGAGCTCGGGAGCAGCTTGGGAGAACAAGAAAACAGAGACTGCTTCAGATTGTCTTCCCAAATTGACTCAACTTTATTCACAAGTACAACAGTTTATATAGAGGGTAAAATTCATGAGACAGCAGATTTATCAGTTTAAACCAGTACAGACCAAGATAAGGCAGCGTCTTCCTGCCCTTGGGTGAAGAAGCATCCTTTGTGTAGTGTATCAGTTCAGCTACAATTGTGATTATCTCAGCGACATATTTTCAAGGCACAAAACAAAGAGTTCTTACATTAGTGAAATCTGAAACAAACCATTTGGCCTTCAACAGGTGTCTAAAAGATTAAGAAACTAATGTAGCTGAGGGAGTGATCTCTGTGGTATTTCAACCTTGTACCAGCCTGTGATTCTCACACATCAATTCTTGGGTCAAAGAGAAAAATAACTAAAACAAAGGGGCCTTATTGAATGACAGAGTTTTCCTGCATAATGTCACTATAAAACAATATCCAGTAAATGCTCCCATGGTGCTAAAATACCTAACATGGTTAACATAAAAACTTAGTGGATTTACAACAACTTCCACGCCATCCATCATCTTATCTTTATCGGGATTGCAAGGGCCAATCCCAGATGTGATAGGGTAAGAGAGTACACCATGGACAGGTCACCAGTCTATCACAGGGCTATGCACTCACATGTATGGGCAATTTAGAATCACCAGTTAATCTAGCCTTAATAACTGCAAGACGTTTAACTGTGGGAAGAAACCAGAGTACCCAGAGAGGTTAAACCACAATAAATAGCAATAGCATCCTGTGGTTTGGAACAGGGGCGGATCAAGAAGGGTGCCATGGGGTGGCATGGATTAACATTAACATTTTGAGCCTAATTACAGTTAACAGTGAATATAAATTCTTAAACTGAATATATTGCATAGTGTTACCCCCCTCCACCATTAAGAAATGGTTCAGCCCATACCACAGAACGGCTTTATTTTTTGTTTTCAGTAGCAACCAATAGCTATGATTGTGCCAGAGCACATTTTGAACAATACCGTGGAAATTTCAGATTTCACACAGGTGGTTGGTTGTTACACTCTGGAAATGGAATGAAGGTGAGTGTTAACCCTCCAGGACACGCTGCACCTCCAAACCACATGACTGATTTAAACTGACATAGCAACAAGGATCAGCCACGCTGAGTCTTTCAGCCCATGTTGAAAATTCAGACTTCAAAGTATACACCAGTTCTTAAATCCAGAGTTATGGTAATATATATATCTATTTCTATATATATAGAGAGAGAGATAGATATTCTAAATACTATTGTCATGGTTTTTTGTTTTGTTTTGTTTTAAAAAAAAAAAAGCATTTTCAAAGGACAGCGTGAAAACAGTAAAGAAAAAAAATCCAGCTCTTTCCTATTGGTTGAGAAATGTACCATGTGACCACGTGTTGACTGTGACCAAGTCAACACGTGGGATTTGGTTGTTTAGGAAGAGGGGAAAGTTTGGGAGTGATGGTACCGAGACAGAGCGAGCGAGTGAGAGAGAGAGTTTTGAGATGTGGGAGATTTGTGACGTTTAGCGTGGAGTGTGTAGTTAGTGTGATGTGTAGTTAGTCTGTTGTGTAGTCATTCTTTTGCGTGTCAGTGAGGGCACTAATGAATGTCACAAGGGCAAACATGTAAACACTGTCTCTAGGTGGAAAAGCGGAGTGATACACCTCCTGTTATCAGGCCTGCAGGGTTTATCGCTGCGGTGGTGTTCTCTGTCTTGTAGCAGACAAACAATTATTTTTTTATACTGGCACAAATAATTTGTGGGGCATCTTATTGCGACACCTGATTGTTCTCTCATTTTAGTCATAGGAATATTTGTAAATGGTTGTACAAAGTTTTAAAAACGGCAGGTGTATTAGCTGCATTTTTTTTTTTTTTTTTTTTTTTTTTTTATATAAAACTTTTATTTAACTTTTTTTCCCCAACAAATATAAGACTGGTTCACATCCAAAATAATAACACTACACAGCACTAGAATATTACAACATTATGTCCATAACTGTTGTCCTCTAGGATCCAGTTTATAGGTTACTCCCAGTGCTTCCAGTGGTCTCTTCCATTTGTAAACAAAAATTCGGGAGCTCCCATCAATATAATGTCCCAGCCTGATCAGAGTCATAACTTCAATGATGAGCGACTTCCATAGAGAAATGGAGGGAGGCTCAGCCCCCACCCATCTCAACATAATGCTTTTCCTGGCCAACATCAACAGTGACTGAATTACATGCTCATGTTGTACCAGTGAGACAGGAATATATCCCAATATACACATTAATGGGTTTTCTGTCACCTGATGACCAATGGCTGTACTAATATTGGCGCAGACCTCTTTCCAAAATGACTGAATAATAGCACATTCCCACAAGCAGTGGAATCTAGTGCCCACTCTGACCTTACACTTGAGACAGTTTGGAGATATTCCCATATTATACTTACTATAAATATATGGAGAAATATACACATTGTGCAAAATTTTGTACTGCAGTTCTTTAAATCGGTTACAAACAGAGATTTTGGATGGAAGGAGCAAGATTTTGTCCCATGCCTGTATATCTATTTCACATTTAAGCAGCGTCCCCCAAGATTTTCTCAACCATGCCAGTTTATCCTCGATTAGGGCATAAATCTCGGAATAAAACTTTGATACAAAATGTTTATGCTCCCTATTATCCAGAAAAAATTTCTCCAACCGAAAAGAGGCAGTTGAGATTCGTAATGTTTTAGCATTTTTTAACACATAATTTCTCAATTGCAAATACTTATAAAACTCAGTCTTTGACATAGAATACTGGGACTTCAAGGATTCAAATGATTTAAACTCACCATGTTTAAAGAGGTCATAAAACCTCTTTACACCTACTTTATGCCATCCCACAAAGCTTGACCCTATGTTTTGTGGCAGAAGGTCTGGATTATTTATAAACGTTGACAAGATATTAAACGGAAGACTACTGTTAAAAATTTTTCTCAGTTTTCCCCACGTCCACATAGCATTATATATCAGTGGGTTATGCTTTATTACGTGAGGTAAGTCATTTAGACGTTTCCCTAAGAAGTTAACAGGTGAGGATGGTTTACATAATACTTCCTCAATATTTAGCCATGGCAGATCAGAATGTTCATGTATCCAGGAAGAAAGAACCCTCGCTTGTATTGAGAGGACATAATTTTCTATGTTTGGCACTCCCCACCCACCCAGATCTTTCGGTAACTGTAGTGTCTCCAATTTAATTTTGGGTTTTCTTCCTGCCCAAATGAAATCCACCATAGCCTTGTTAATTACTTTAATATCTTCTGATTTCAAGATTGCAAACAACATGCCTGTGGGATATAATATTTTCGGTAGGATTACCATTTTAATGAGATTTATTCTTCCCAAAAATGATATCGGAAGTGATCTCCATCTTGTCAGCATCTCCCGAAGATCTTGAACCATTCCATTAATATTTTCTCTATACAAGTGTCCAACATTTGGTGTAACTTTAACTCCCAAATATACAAAACCTGATGGTGCCCAATGAAAAGGTTTAACATATAAAGGTTCATTATCCCCTCCACTACACAAAGTCATTATAACAGATTTATCAAAATTTACTTTGTATCCAGATATAAGACCAAAGTCCTTGATGCACCTAATAAGAACGGGTAAAGAGTTAACCGGGTCAGTCAGTGTCAGAAGAATATCGTCTGCATAAAGCAGAATTTTATGTTGTCTATCCCCAATTTTAACTCCAAGAACACTTGGATTTTGTCTAATGGCCATGGCCAAGGGCTCGATGGCCAAAGCAAATAATAGTGGTGACAATGGGCTACCTTGTGCTGTACCTCTGCTCAGTGAAAATGGGGAAGATAACAAGCCGTTAGTTAACACAGATGCTATTGGCGATTTGTATATAATTTTGATCCACCCCAGAAAGTTTTTTCCAAACCCAAATCTTCTCATTATTTCAAACATATATTCCCATTCAATTCTATCGAATGCCTTTTCGGCATCCATAGAAACAACAACCCCAGGGATCTGATGAAAATTTAAAAAATGAATAATATTAAATAGGCGTCGAGTATTATTATAAGAATTCCTCCCCTTAATAAAACCTGTCTGATCAGCATGCACGATAGAGCACATTACTTTTTCTAGCCTAAGAGCCAGTATCTTTGAAAGTATCTTATTATCAGCACCAAGAAGGCTAATAGGCCTGTAAGATGAGCATGACTCTGGATTTTTATCTTTTTTAGCTATCAATGTTATATTAGCCTGGTACATAGATTCTGGGAGTTTCGATTCTTCAAATGCTTTATTAAAAACCCTTAATAATAAACTATTTAACTTCATTTTCATTACCTTAAAAAATTCTACTGGGAAACCATCTGCCCCAGGACATTTCCCTGACTGGAGTGCAGATATAGCTTTATCCACCTCTATCATTGTTATGGGTGACTCCAGCAGGCTTACCTGATCTTCAGAAAGCTGAGGGAATACTAAGTCGTTTAGGAAGAAGCCTGAGTTAAGCCTTGTTATGTCCATCTCAGATCGATATAGGTTTGTATAGAATTCTCTGAAGCACTCATTAATCTGACGGTTTCCTACTTGTCTTTCACCATTCACATCCACAATAGCTGTGATAAAGGAACTTGATGGAGTATTCCTTGCAAGACGAGCCAGAAAGCGGTTAGGCTTACTAGCTGATTCAAAAAGCCGTTGTCTGGCAAGAAGGACATCTCTTTCAGCCTTTCGCATTATCAAATTACGCAAAGATGTCCTGGCAATATTAAGCTCACTTAATGTTTCAGCTGATTTTGTTACATAGTATTGTTTCTCCAGCTTTTTGATATTATTCTCGATCTCTAACTGCCTTGTTAATCGTTGCTTCCTTTTATGACTTGTGTATGAAATAATCATCCCTCTCATGTAAGCCTTATAGCTATCCCATAAAGTTCTCGTGTCTATCTCCTCTTTATCATTTATTTCTAGGAATACTGTTGTTTGCTCTGTTATGAAATGTATAAATTTCTCATCCAAAAGAGACAGTGTGCTCATCTTCCAAGACCTAGAGCGCTCAATATGTCTCATGGGTTGAATGGTTAAGACAACAGGAGCATGGTCAGAGAGACCTATATGACCAATATTTACCTGCTGAACTAACTGACTGATACACTTGGACATAAAAATATAATCTATACGAGATGCTGACAAGTGAGGGTTAGAATGGAAAGTGTACTCCTTAGATAGTGGATTATAGTGTCGCCAAACATCTATAAGGTCAAGCTCATTTATAATTTGCCAAAGGGCTTTGGAGTTTTTGGTCAAGATAGATTGTGGGGGAAATTTATCCATTTTAGGGCATAAAGCACAGTTAAAGTCACCCGCTAATATTATATTAGCACAGTCCATGTCCACTAATTGACTAAATAATACCGTATAAAATTCGCCATCCTGTGCATTCGGCGCATATATATTACCTAGGAGAACAGTTTCCCCATGCAACATCCCTTTAACCAATATATATCTTCCTTCATTGTCCTTGTGAGTGGCTGTAACATTGAAGGGAAGATTTTTGTGTATAAGGGTAATAACCCCCCTTTTATTTGTGGAGTAGGATGAGAAAGAAATTTGACCAACCCATTCTCTACAGTATTTTCTGTGTTCATCATCTGTCAAATGGGTTTCTTGCAAAAAAGCAATGTGAGTCAAATCTTTCTTCAGAGAATTTAAAATGGACTTTTTTTTCACCACATTGTTGGACCCTTTAACATTCCAAGTACTTATCTTAACTGACATATAGGAAAAGTAATGTATATATTGTTCTGTTTACATATTTAACCAAATCTACATTTGACCAGTCTGAGCCTATTAACCAAAATAATTGAGCATAAAACAAGAACACTGGTTCCCAGCAAAACCTGAACACAAAGCCTGGAAACCTCAACCCTCCCCAACACAAATAACACAAAATAACAAAAAATAAATTACACATCTAGATGTACCCTACTCTAAAGTACAGCTGTGGGGGGCCACAAACGCGTAACATCCCTGCACTGGAGTCTATGTCAAAAATCAAAGTCTCTATACCTTAGCTCATTATCAATACTTTAATGCTGTAAGCCTCGAGTTTGTAACTTACGTTACAATGACGCTGTCGTGCACCAACAGTTTATTTAGGTCTTGGCAATTTGCTCATATAGTCCTTGACGTCCTGGGTGGTCGCGAGGGAGATGCTGGTGCCATCGGGGTTAAATATTTTAATGATGGCTGGATAAAGGAAGGAATATTTGATCCCCGCCTCTCGGAGAGCTTTACGCGCATTCGCCGACTCCTTTCTCTTTCGAGCCACCTCGGCGGAGAAATCCTGATAAAAGGATACTTTTCCTGCCTCTGTGTTTACGGTACCTTTAGCCCTGGCAGCCTGGAGAATCCTCTGTGTATCGGTGTAGTAATGAAGCCGGACCAGTACTGCACGCGGTCCCTCCGTGCCGGTAAGCCTCATAGGTGGTCCAATGCGATGGGCTCTGTCGACTGTAATGGCACCCTGTTGAAGGCCCAGGACTTCTGGTATCCATTTTTTAAAAAAAGTCCACTGGTGCTCTACCCTCCGCGCCTTCCTTTAACCCGACAATCCTCACGTTCTGCCGCCGGCTCTGATTCTCAAAGCTTTCCAGACGCTCCATGGCCTTCTTAAGCTGGGTCTCGAGAGCGGCAATACGTGGCTCATTTGTAGCCGTGACATCTTCCAAGTCCGAGACCCGCTGCTCCACTGTTTCCATTCTTTCTATCAGATTGTCGAATTTCTCAGTGAGCTCGTTTATTGGCTTTATGACTTCGGATATCTTGATATCCATATACTTAGATATGTTAGAAGTCACCTTGTCCACAATCACGTCATCCCGCAGTGTACTTAGTGCATCCTCAGCGTCGCACATGGTCTCCTTTTCGGGGCAATTGCTAGCTACCAGGTCACTGCTAGCTTTTGCTTTGACTCCACGTTTGCTCATTTCTCTCTTTTTGCTTGATCCAGGGTGTGCGAAAAACTCGTCTAGAGACATTATATAGATATTCGAGGCAACTTGTTGGCAAAAATGAGCTAAAATACCAATATTTTACAGCTGTCCAGTGCAGAGCTCATAAACTCACGTCAT
The DNA here is from genome assembly GCF_057381915.1 of Diplotaxodon limnothrissa. Lineage (NCBI taxonomy): Eukaryota > Metazoa > Chordata > Actinopteri > Cichliformes > Cichlidae > Diplotaxodon > Diplotaxodon limnothrissa. The sequence continues at coordinate 8,967,108 of NC_140611.1, read as the reverse complement.
AAACTCACGTCTGCTCAGCTCGACGCATCACGTGACTCCCTGCATTTTTTAGATAAATAGTTGTATATGTTTACAAAATGTGTGCATAAGTTTTCAAAATGTACAATTTATATTTGCATTTCAAGTTATAAAAATAATTTACTCAACATGTCTGTGATTTTTATAGTAAAAAATACTAGGATTTTATGTTTTTTTGTGTGATTTCAGATCAGTAATATTAATACAGTATGTCAATGAAAAAACATCTAAATTCAGACACATGAGGTTGAGCTGAAAAGAATGAAAACAAGCAAGGCAGGAAAAAATATAAAATAAAACAATTTGAAGGTATGTAACTAACGTGTTTAATTATGTGGGCTACAGAAAATAATTAAGTTATAGATATGAAAAACGTGTATACTTACTGTATTTGAATCATTTTAACTGTTGGTAACCACCTGCATATGTGTTTGGAAGGAAAAAGGGCTTTGATTTTGCGACTCCATTTGATTTCAACTAAGAAAGTTTCTCTAGATCCGCCCCTGGTTTGGAATCATGTGAGCTTGTGAATTTTGTGAGTCCAGGTAACTAACCACTCTTACTAGATTGTATCATGTCATCTCAATAAGAACAAATTAAGTTGTTGAATTTCATACAGATCCTACATGATTTAATTATGTCCACCATAGAAACACAAAATTATTTTGTCCAAATTACAAGTTAGACTTTTGTAAATGCAACAACCATCCAATTTCCTTTTTGAGTGCAGATGACACCACAATAGTGTGATCCTTCACAGCAACAGAAGACAAAAGAAGATGAAACTGACCTCCACATGTAAACACTTTTAGCAGTGATGATGATCAGAGCCTGATATTGCCCAGTCACAAGGATCACCAGAATCACAGCCAGCAGACCCCAATCCGGCCCACTGGAAGGCTTGAAAATGTGAAGGGAGCGATGAATTTTGAACTTTTAATTGTACTTTCACATGTTATATATTTTTTCCTATTGATAAAGACCTCCCCCATACTACACTAAAGTAATAGATAAACAATTAAATGACAAAATGTTCCTGTTTTCCACTATCTTGTTTTATAAATACAGGATAGTCTGGGCAATGAGCTACCAAACCTTTTCTGTAATTGTATGCCTTTGTAATATATAAAAACTGAGATGTTGAGTGTTGGAATTTCCCTTCTTTTTCTTATATTAAGACAGAGATTAAATGTGTAGTTAAACATCTTTAAACTGACAGAAAAGGAGAGTTTCACTGGTCTGGCCCGGGTAAGATCAAAGCAGGCTGTATGTAGCCCATGATGTAAAATGAGTTTGACATCCCTGTCCTCTTTGCACTGATATGATATTTTTAAAGGATATATTGCAGCAAAAAAAAAAACCAAACTGTGAGTGTTTTTAATGTTGGGTCTTTCTTTCTCAGCCTCTTTTTTTCCGCTATGTAAATTTCTGTTGAGAAACAATGGTCTCAGATAATGTTTCTCCCTTGCTGAAGCAAACATTGGCTATACATTCCCTTGCTTAACTGCTTTACAAATATAGTCTGTCCTTGGAAAGAGACCTTAAATGTTCATATTAACGTCTCTTTCCATTATGTTCTGCATAATGAAGTTGTTCGTCTTTGGAGCTCTGGGGATTAAGGATGGCACCGGAGGACATCCTGCGTCCTGTTGTTTCATAAAAATCTCTTTAAGAGGCCAGCACTGAGAAATGCTTATTAGTCTAATGAGAGTTAGAAATACCTCTCTATTTTATTCTGTCCCATTTCACTCAAGCGGTCTGCAGTTCACAGAATAACCATAGAGATAAAATGTTGCAGTATTTTCATGGTTGTTCCTAAATGTGAGCCTTATTTGTAAGATATGACACAGCCACCCTGCCTTCATCTGTCTAGTGGCCTTCCAGAATAAATGGTTAAGACTATGAATTCTTTGTCTCTCTGTATTTGCTCAACTGTGTGTCCCATACAATATTTAAAACATAATAAGATTTCCTAAGTAGGGGTCTACATTAGGACTCAGGATGAATGATCGTGCCTTTCTTTTGGAAACTCTCTGAACAAGACATGCTCTTCTCATGAAACAGGACATTCCCATTTTTTAATTTAATTTCCAGTTGATTAACATCAGCAACATGACTTGTTGTGCACAGCGTAATTGTGAAGTAATCCGGGCAGGCTTTCTGTTGTGAATAACATGTTTTAATATTGAGATAGCTTAAGAAAACTAAACTATGTGTCAGCATGGTGCTGTGCTAGTTCATCATCTAACCATTGTTTTTAAATATGACGTGCTTAAACAATCTATTGTTGCTAAATACTTTATAGTGATACAGAATTTTCACAGCCACTTTAAATTAGTGTAGAGTAACTAAGTGTACATTATACTCTATGTAACCAGTATGTAACAAAATATATAAACAATGGGCAAATCAGAAGATTTCAGGAACGACAGGAGCCCAGAGGATGGGTAACCACAATGAAAACACAACTGCAAATGATGAAGCAATAGTTCAACTGTATTTGAAATTTGTGCACTGTATTGCCTTTACAATAACAACCAAAATTGTGTGTGCGCGCACAGATACCCAAAATAAAAAAGAAAAGAATGTTAGACCTGGGTCTTTTAAAGTGTCAATAGGATCCAGATCAGGCCTGTTTGGTGATCTGGTGAGTTATTGGTGTGAGTTCAGTCCACGATCGATGTATGGTTTGCACTGTTTTGTCCTACCACAGTTCAGGCAACCAGACTTCAAGATTCAATTCCAAATGGGCTGTGGCTCGCCATCCATTGCAATGGAAAATTATTCCTCTTCTGCGGATTTCCACAAAGTCTGTAATCCAATGTTCTCCGAGGAGTCTCGGCTCCTTTCTCCAACTCAAAAAACCTGACCTAAGAGTGAGGTCAGAATTACTTCAAATGAACACGGTTCACACTTAACTAACACTTCTGTTTAAAGTATAAATCATGAACAAAATGTGTTTCAATTTCTAATGTTGTACAACTAATCAAATTCCAAACGTTTTCATTACATGGCAATGTAGCTATCACCAATCATTAAAGCAATTCACACTGCTCATTAAAAGCAGCAAACTCAATATACTCTGCTCACGGTCAAGTAACAACAGTGATGAATAAAAGTAACACAATAAAACATTTCAATACAACAGATAGACATACTGTTTTTTCCTTAACCTAACAACAGCTAATAAGTTCTCAACTAACGCTTAACAACGGGAGTGAGCGTTTAGCACACTCGCTAGCTACTTGCATAGTACCGTCACCATTAGCGTTTGTTTTTTGAAGCGAACAACATTAACATTTCAGGATGCCGATCAGCGGCTATAACAGTTTCGTTACTCACCAGTGCAAAGCACTTCGTATTCATAAAACTAGCTTCGGCTATCCAAATCTGGCGGCTAATCAAGCAGACACCAACAGCTTCGCTGTTTCAACAGCTACCACGTTTTCCCCACAGGTACTGCTATGGCGCGTGTGGTCTAAGCAGCCTTAGCAGCGCAACCAAACATGAAAAACAAGGCGGGACAAACAATCCCATTGGTTGGACTGCATTTGTATCCAGGTCAAAAAATAACCTTTGAGAAACTAAATAAATAAATAAATAACACAAATAATGCAATTCCATACAAAATAATTTGGATTTTTTCTTTAGAGTCTCTCTCCAATCATGAGTGCTTTTAACTGAACAAAATAAAACACCTTTAATAATAATTACAATAAACAGTCTCTAATTCCATCTGTTTGCCACTGGGCTACATCTAGGCTTAAGTGCTGAGGTTTTACTTGCTACCTTACTTGATTTCTTCCACCTTGACCAACTTTATTATAAAATACTTGAGCCATAATTCTCCAGGGTTTCTGAATGTCTTTCAAAGTTTTTCTTTGGACATTGGCTGCTTTTGAACTAACTCCAGTCCCTGTACCTGTATCTGTATCATTTTCAGAGGAGGTCTTTTTTTGTTGTTTTGTTTTGGGGGTTTTTTTTTTAAACCAGAGATGGGCAGTAACGCGTTACTGTAATCCGATTACTTTTTTCAAGTAACGAGTAAAGTAAGGGATTACTATTGCAAAAACGGTAATTAGATTACCGTTACTTTCCCGTAGGAACGCTGCGTTACTGCGTTACTAAAACCGTGATTTTTTGCGAGAATGTCTCATGACAGTGACGTAAGCAAGTGCGTCGTTCATGACAACAGCTGTGTGCAGATCAACAATGGATAATATATCGAATGCGGGAGAGAGCATGAGCATGCAAGCATGGAAGTACTGACCTTACTTTAAGTTTGATTCCATAAAAAGTGACAAAAACATTAGTGTCCGTTGTGCGTGGGAAGAAAACTTCTTTTTACAGCGAAAAAAACCCTAAACTTCCAAGCAAGCACCGAGTACGCTCCGATGTAATGACGTAACGTAAAACTCACAGAGAAACTCGCGGATTCTTCAACTGACCGCTGCGGCACACCTGCACCAGAGCAAACCTCCGCCTACCCTACTCCTGCTTTACAGGTGAAAATAGAGCAACAGGACCGCTAGTCTTTGATGTTATTTATTTTCTGCTGTGTTTTACTTGCATCTATTTGAAAGAGTGAGTGTAAACACACAAAAAAAATTTTTATTTTATGTGCTGGAATGTGCAGAAAATAGGTTTAAATGTTAAACAAATTTCTTCCAGTCAGAGAATGTTGCATATAATTTAATTTTTGCTTGATGCATAAAGTTAAAAGATTAAAACTAATAAAACAAGTTTTAAAAAGAGACTTTTCCATTTGATTACATTTTGTATGATGGATTATGCAGAAAAAGTAGAATTGGGCTAAAAAAATCTATCGCTTTATCACCTATTCAGGTTGTAAATCGTGTTTTTAAAAAGTAACTAAGTAATTAATTACTTTTGAAAATAAGTAATCAGTAAAGTAACTGGATTACTTTTTTAGGGAAGTAATCAGTAATTAGTTACTGATTACTTTTTTCAAGTAACTCGACCAACACTGGTTAAAACACTCAACAACAACAGTGACCTATGAATTATTCAAACATAAAAAGATACCTAACACAAGACATAAACCAACGTGTCTACACATAGCAGACAACTTAGCAGAAAACATTATTCTAATTTTATGTTTACACCCTCTGCTGTCACAAAATATAGAATTTGTTCCCATTTCTGTAGTTAAATCTACAAATTATGCCAAAGACGACAGTTTTACAGGCATAAAGTAGCATTTTTGTGTTTTTGCACCAACAAGGTGATTCCCAAAGAGCTATTAGCTAAAAATTTGGCATATCTTGATATGGTGTGTAGTTTGACTTTTAAAAAATTTGAGGAAACCAGACAAGTTGTGGACAAAGGAAATGTCAGGCCTAGCACTCTATATACAAATTGAATATACTTGTATATAGGTGAACTATAGTTCACTAATAAAGTGAACTTGGATGGTGGTGGTGGTGGTGTTGCAGATCCTGCCTGTAAACGGTCTCAAATAAAAACAAAAAGATAAAGGACGACTGATGGCAGGGTAATTGTGGAGGATGAACTACTTAATTTCCTTGTGATAAAAATTAAAACTTCAAGTCAGGAAGAAATTGTGTTGTTGGCTATGAACACATTTGACTCTGAGGGGACTGAAGCCACCAAAAACGTTTTGTTTGGGCTCTGTCCTGCCTCACAGTGGAGCGTTGGATATAAAGACTCCAAAAAGCTGTCAACAATATTAAACCCTGCCTTAAGGTGCTGAATGAATGTGGGGATAATATCCCTAGATTTGTCTCTTATCACCTGGATGATCTGCCGCCTGTTACCTACTCCGGTTTGGATGTTGTTTACTATGGTGAATGGACCAGCTGTGTACCGAGGTGGGTGCATTGAAACATGTAGTCACGGTGGATGTTTGAGAGCAAGTTGAGGCTGGTGCTGTGGAAGTCAACCCAAGTGTGACTGCTCTTAAGTGTTGATCTGACTTCCTCTTCACGTGTTCCCCACAATGGATCAAAACTGTGAAGAAGGGCAGGCCTCACCTGAAGCTGGAGAAGGTTGTTTCAAGTTTATGTTGCGAACACTGGATGCAACAAGAGGCCTGGAATTGTATCTATCATTGGCACTGGAGCTATGAGTACCATAAAAAGCTGTAAAAACTAAACTAGTAAGTGTGTTCCCAACTAAATTTGCCCAAATTTGTAGATGCAGAAACACTTTATCATCTGTATCTTAAAGAGAAACTCAACAGAGATGCCACCTGTCAGAAAATTGAGCTCTTTCAAGGTTACTGCTGAATCTAATGAATCAAAAATTAATGCTATGATAAAGCCAGTTAGACTGGTTGTAGACCGGTGTATTGGTATACAATATACACAGAATAACAATAGATTTCTTATCCTTAAATGATTTATACTCCCTATTGAACTCCTGAAAATTAGGAATATCTTAGTAGGATGGCTCATATAAATGCCTTTATTTAAGATAAAAGTACTTATAATATATATGTTGTGGGTGGTTTTAATGCTCATCTTTCGCACAGCAATTCTCGGTCTGCTATCCACTTAATCTGGTTTGGGGAAGATAATGATCTTATTCTGTCAAGCGAAGAGTTACCACTCCAAGACAGCTACACATATGTAAGTGAAGCTTGGCATGCTACATTATGGCTAAATCACTGCATATGTACAGATGTTGGGCAGCATTAGGAAACATGACTATGAAGTATGGGCAGTGTTGGGAAGGTTACTTTTAAAATGTATTCCACTACAGATTACAGAATGCATGCCCTAAAATATATTCTGTAACGTATTCCGTTACGTTACTCAATGAGAGTAACGTATTCTGATTACTTAACATATTATCATGCATTTTACAACTACGTGAATGTACTATTGCTGTGATTTATTACTATTACTGAAGGTCCGCGGCTCCGAACCGTAGTAAAGGGACCTCTGACTAATACGGTTCCGTGTAGCCGAAAAATTCCGTGTAGCCGAAAAATAGCTTTACTTTGTTGTGAGGGTCAACTCTGCTTGCGAGAGACAGAGAGAGGCGTTGAAAGGCTGCTCCAACGGAACTTATTGTTTCGGAGGAAAACACGAACACAGCGTACAGTCGAGTCTTAATAGCTTATTTACAACTGGGCTCGTCAGGCACTCTTCTTGGCTGCAGTGGTTATTATTATATTTACATGCTTCCAGCTCCCGTTTCTGCTCGATGACAGCTCGTACTTTTCCACTCCCCTTTTTCTCCCTCCCTCGCTCACAGACACATAACGAGTATGGCAGTCCATTCTCCCTGCAGCACGGACTACACTGCCCATGATGCTACATTCTGAATTCTGCCTATTAGCTTAGCACAACAACAACAACAAAAAGGCGCTCTCTCACCCAGGAAACGCAGAGCGAGAGTGTCACCCTGTAACCATGGCAACTGCAACGCTGCCGCCTGGAACTACAGAACGTAGCTGTCAAACAAAACCCAAACAGTCCTGACCCGCCACAATATGAAACAGGAAAGTACCGCCGTGTAATCCACAAAGTAACTGTATTCCAAATACCACCTTTTTAAATGGTACCTGTAACGGAATACAGTTACTCATATTTTGTATTTTAAATACATAACAGTGGTACATGTATTCCGTTACTCCCCAACACTGAGTATGGGGTAGCTGTGTCAGACAATATACCTTTTACTTTTACTGTAAATGTGTAACAATTGCCAGCAACAATTGGAAATAATCATGTAACTAATAATGCTACCAGTGTAAAATGGTCAGAATTTAGTGAAGATGGCGTATTGGCCTATTATAATAATACAGATAAATATTTAAACAACATTTATTTGCCTAAAGAAGCTATTTTGTGCAAAGGTGTCAAATGTAAGAATCTTGAGCATAAACATAAACTTTGTTCCATGTATGATGATATTGTGACTGCTTTGTATGAAAGTGGTAAACCATTTGATGTACAATGCAAGGATAATATGAAACCTAATATCAGGCCTGGTTGGGAAGAACACGTAGCCATGTATCAGGATGAAGCGCATGTAGCTTAAAAACTTTTGGGCTGGAAGACCTAAGAAAGGCCCAGAGTTTGAACAGAAAAGGCTTGCAAATGCCAGATATAAGTATACTGTTTTTACATCTAAAGGTGAGCAGGTTGTGAAAGCAGATTTGAAAATGGAGAACAATAATGTCACAGATTTTTGGAAAGTGGTAAAAATTCTTAATAATTGTTAAATAACTCTCCCGTGCACAGTTGAAGGTTTTTCTTGGACAGATAATATAGCAGCATTATGGAGACAGCATTGCAGTACATTGTTCACTTGTATAAAAAGTGAACCATATGTGGATGATTCTGACATTGCTGATAAACCTATAAGGATACACATACACATGAGGTATATGAAACCATTCATAAATGATTTAATAATAAAGGCTGCAGTTTGGGTCACATTACTGCAGAACATCTAAAAAATGCTAGTTTAAGGCTAGCTCCTCTTTTAGTGCTCTGTTTCACTGGTTTTATCATCCATGTAATATTACCAGACTCGATGTTGTGTATTTTGCTTGTCCCAGTTATTAAGGACAAAGCTGGAAAAGTAAGCTGTTTGGATAATTATAAGCCAGTATTTCATCTAAGGTTCTAGAAAGAATCCTATTGGATAGAGTCAGTGTGTATATCTCTTCCCTGGGTAATCAGTTTGGCTTCAAGCGAAACATGGTATATACACACTTGAGGAAATGGTGAACTTGTATGGGGCAAAAATTCATCAGTCTTCATGTGTTTTATTGATGCTTCTGATCCAGTAAACCACAGGAAACTTTTTGTTAAATTAAAACGACAGTGACTTCCTGGGTACATTACTGGAATGCTCATCAGAAGATGCAGGTTAGATGGGAATGCAGTATTCCTGCCCCATTGGTGTTAGCAATGGTGTCAGACAGGGTGGGATTTTGTCTCCAGATTTATTTAATTTATATGTTGCAGATGACCTGGTGGTCTTCAGTCCAAGTAGTGCTGGTTTACAGCAGCTCCTTAATATATGCACTGAATAAGGTGTGCAATGTGGTATAAAGTACAATGCAGGTGAAAGTGCTATTTTGCTATGTAGAGCCAAGCAGGATTAAAAAAGTTACATTTTCCAGTGTTTAAACTGTCAAACAATGTTTTTGAAGTTTATAAAAAGGTGAAATACCCTGGTCGTTTTATTACTGATCAAATGAATGATAATGATGATGATGATGATGATGATATATACAGACAATGCTGTAAGCTCTATGCTCAGGCAAACACAACTGCACTGTTTCTGAACCAGTAAAAGTGGCATGTTTAAAGCATATTGCACACCGCTCTATGCTGCCCCCTGTGGTCATCTTAAAGAGGGGGAGTGCCAGTCAGATGTGTGTAACTGCAGGTATTTGTACTTTTAAAGCACTTTTAAGGAAGTTAATGTTCACTTTTTTCCTTTATATGCTGTGCTTTTTCTGTGCAATCGTGGAATTATGTGTGTTAATAAAGCTTGATTTCGATACAGCAGATGAACAGTATCTTAAAGTCATGTCCTTAAGAAATGAGAAGAAAGTCCCAGTCAGACCTGACACAGGACCTGAGAGTCAACTGCTCCTTCAGTTCATTCAGTGTTCATCACAAATATATTGAGCTATGACAAATGACATAAGAACTGGACTGAAAATCAGTGACAATGATGAATCCATATTTTACTTTTTTTTTTTTACACAACAATGGATTTATGAATATAGAAGAGTACTATCAGTTTTTTTTTTATCTGAAAAACATCTGATTGGCAAGATAATCATTTTTCAGTATGATAATGACCCCAAACAGACTGCAATGCAGTAAAATTATTCATTTTTGAACTGTTAGCTTTTTACTCACAACTTAAGGGTGCATTGATCTGTTATTTGGATCTGATATCGACCCAGCACTGACCCAAAATCGGATACATTTCTTTAAAAAAACAAACAAAAAAAACCTACCCCTTAATATCTAATCTCTAAAAAAGGTCCATCTTTATTTTAGTTATTTTTTTTACTTCATGATCCACCAGCCTAAGAACTAACAAAGCACAGAGAAAGCTTTGCAAGAATTTCAAGCTTTCTACTCCATCAGCTTTTCCAGGTATACTTGGGGTAGTTTTTTAATATATATTAGTATTCAGAAAAGACTCTCACACAGCTGAAATGAAACTAAAGTAAAGAAGGTGAATAAGTGTGAATACCTTCTTTCTCTCATTTTGATTTCATTTATGTTGGTCCTGTTGTCAGGTGTTATTTTACTATGACATACCAGTTCAGTACATTTATATCCTTGCACTGGGAGAAACACCCCTCAACCATGCTACAAGTGTTGACATTGCATAGTTTGTCCATCAGGGGGCACATCCATCCATCCATCCATCTTCATCCGCTTTGTCCAGGGCCAGGTCGCGGGGGCAGCAGCCTAAGCAAAGAGGCCCAGACCTCCCTCTCCCCAGCCACCTCCTCCAGCTTATCCGGGGGAATACCAAGGCGTTCCCAGGCCAGCCGAGAGATATAATCTCTCCAGCGTGTCCTGGGTCTGCCCCGGGGCCTCCTCCCGGTGGGACATGCCTGGAACACCTCACCCAGGAGGCGCCCAGGGGGCATCCTTGTCAGATGCCCGAACCACCTCAGCTGGCTCCTTTCGATGTGGAGCAGCAGCTGCTCTACTCTGAGCCCCTCCCGGATGGCCGAACTTCTCACCCTATCTCTAAGGGAGAGGCCAGCCACCCTTCGGAGGAAGCTCATTTCTGCCGCTTGTATCCGCGATCTCGTTCTTTCGGTCACTACCCACAGCTCGTGGCCATAGGTGAGGGTAGGGACTTAGATCGACCGGTAAATTGAGAGCTTCGCTTTTACACTCAGCTCCCTCTTCACCACGACGGACCGGTGCAGCGTCCGCATTACTGCAGCTGCAGCCCCAATCCGTCTGTCGATCTCCGGCTCCCTTCTCCCATCACTCGCGAACAAGACCCCGAGATACTTGAACTCCTCCACTTGGGGCAGGAACTCATCCCCGACCCGGAGTGGGCACTCCACCCTTTTCCGGCTGAGAACCATGGCCTCAGATTTGGAGGTGCTGATCCTCATTCCCGCTGCTTCACACTCGGCTGCGAACCGTTCCAGTGCGAGCTGGAGGCCCTCACCCGATGAAGCCAACAGAACCACATCATCTGCAAAAATCAGAGATGAGATTCTGAGGCCACCAAAGCGAAAGCCCTCCGCCACTTGGCTGCGCCTAGAAATCCTGTCCATAAAAATTATGAACAGAACCGATCAGGGGGCACATACTCCACAAATACAACAACCAGACCATTAATGACTAATTGATGTTGCAATGATACAAAAAAATAAGTTTGTCCTAGTAAGGACTCATAAATAACTACATATAATGAATGCTATGGAAATCTATTTGTTTTGTGTGCCTAAAGAAAAAATATAGATTGATTTATCACCAAATATTGGCACCTATATAAGCTGGGCTATAATATTTTATTAAATACACTTATTTGTTATACTGTATTTGTTTAACTCAAGAAAACAGTGTTTAAATCAACCTTTGATTTTTCCTTAATACATAAATAAATGATTCTCCGTCTCTTGCCAAGAGTGACGAATACAGCATATTAATCTAATCAAAGGAGCTTGCAAAGAAAAGCGTCTGGACTTCTTTAAGTTGCTTGAAGACGTTTCACCTCTCATCCGAGAAGCTTCTTCAGTTCTAAGGTCAAATGGTGGGGAGTCCCAGATATAAACCTAGTGGGAGTTTCCCCCCACAGAGGGACAAAAGGACCCCCTGATGATCCTCTAATCCACTGAGCCAAGGTGTGAAACTGGGTGTGGGTCCCAATCAGCCAGAGTTTCGGGTGTGTTCATTGTGAAACCTGGCCCCACCTTATCATGCGAATTCCTGAGATCAGATGGCCCAGGATGTGAGTGGGCGTTAAGGCGTCTGGGAAGGGATCTCAAAACTGGATTATAGATGGCAGAGAGTTGGTGTCGTAAACCCCCGCCTCTGTTCAAAGATGGTCGCTCACAGTGGACATAGATGGCTTCTTTCACTCCTCTTTCAAACCATCTGTCCTCTCTGTCCAAAATGTGAACATTGGCATCCTCGAAAGAGTGTCCTTTATCCTTAAGATGCAGATGGACTGCTGAGTCTTGTCCTGTGGAGGTGGCTCTTCTGTGTTGTGCCATGCGCTTGTGAAGTGGCTGTTTGGTCTCTCCAATGTAGAGGTCTGGGCATTCCTCGCTGCACTGTACAGCATACACCACATTGTTAAGTCTGTGTTTTGGCGTTTTGTCTTTCGGGTGAACCAGTTTTTGTCTGAGCGTGTTGCTGGGTCTGAAAAGCACCGGGATGTCATGCTTGGAGAAAACTCTCCTGAGTTTTTCTGATACACCGGCTACATAGGGGATGACAATGTTGTTGTAACAATGTGGTGTATGCTGTACAGTGCAGCGAGGAATGCCCAGACCTCTACATTGGAGAGACCAAACAGCCATTTCACAAGCGCATGGCACAACACAGAAGAGCCACCTCCACAGGACAAGACTCAGCTGTCCATCTGCATCTTAAGGATAAAGGACACTCTTTCGAGGATGCCAATGTTCACATTTTGGACAGAGAGGACAGATGGTTTGAAAGAGGAGTGAAAGAAGCATCTATGTCCACTGTGAGCGACCATCTTTGAACAGAGGCGGGGGTTTACGACACCAACTCTCTGCCATCCATAATCCAGTTTTGAGATCTCTTCCCAGACGCCTTAACGCCCACTCACATCCTGGGCCATCTGATCTCAGGAATTCGCATGATAAGGTGGGGCCAGGTTTCACAATGAACACACCCGAAACTCTGGCTGATTGGGACCCACACCCAGTTTCACACCTTGGCTCAGTGGATTAGAGGATCATCAGGGGGTCCTTTTGTCCCTCTGTGGGGGGAAACTCCCACTAGGTTTATATCTGGGACTCTCCACCATTTGACCTTAGAACTGAAGAAGCTTCTCGGATGAGAGGTGAAACGTCTTCAAGTAACTTAAAGAAGTCCAGACGCTTTTCTTTGCAAGCTCCTTTGACTACGATGACCTGGATGACTGAGAACCTTCACAGACATATTAATCTAACACTACAATAGAATCATCACATCTGTGCTGGAAAAGGGTGCATCTCTAATTTAAGTATATCAAACAAATGCTAAAAAAAAATAATTGAGGTGAAGGACTGGACCATAATTTGCACAAATGTAGTATCATGCACGCTGCAGCTGTTTTTCAGTTTTACAGAGGTGAATCATAGGGACGAAGAATCTAGCCCTCTAGCAGGCTGGGGTGTGTGCCATTGTTGGTGTGCCTTTTTTTTACATACAGAACAGTAATTCTGCCCAGCGAAATTGTCAGACGGTCCCTAACTCGGGTAGGCAGAGTAGTTGATGCTGAATCGCCGAGCAGCAGCAGCTCGCACTCAGTCCGTCGCTGCAGTCCAACAGAGCGACCGGTTATCAACATCCTCTCCGCGGAGCTGTAACGCTATGTGGGTCTGAGCTGATGGTCAGCGGTTCAGCCACGGCACGACACCACGGTGTTTCATTTGTGGACATGAGGACACCTGCTACAGCGACTCCTTTCAAAACGTGGACCGGGAATCCCGACAGGCATCGATTTTCGACGAGCATATGAGAAAGGTGGTGATGCAGCAGAGTGGCTTCCACACAAGAGACCGCCTCTGTCAATTCGCAGCCAGCCAGCTAGCTCGTGCTAGCCTTGTAGCCAAATAGCTAGCACCTGGGCAGGCTGAGGGTTTTAAAGCTCTGTCTTTACAACCTCCGGGGTAGCTCAAATGTCAACGGACCGAAACGCGTATGTCGGGCTATTTGTATTTATTGTGTGGGTTTCCCCCTGAGCGTTGACAGGAACTTTATTTTCCTTTTTTCTTTCCATTGCTAGCCAGTATTAGCCGGGTAAGTTAGCGCATTTGCTTGTTAGCTAGCGTTTTGTATTGGCTAATCACCTCACACAGGCTGGCACTGTCACAGAATGAACTTGGTATTCTGCGTGGAGACGCAGCTCCATACCAACATGATGGAAAAGTACAGGAAAAACAGGGCTCTGTTAACACTGTCTAGCGCCAACCCCGCAGGCTTTAGTACGAATAGGAATGTTTGTCTTTAAAGGGGTACTTGCTTCATTTCCATCCATCCTTTACATTCGCACTTGGAGCAGCTGCTGAGCCGAATGAGACATTTGCCCCACGTCTTCTTTCCACATCTGCCGGCACGAGGGAATAAAACCCTTATCTTTTCCAGTATAGCCCACGGGTGTTTAATAGGTGGGTTGATATTCAGATGTAGTACAGCACAGAAAACAGGCATGCAATGTACTTAGAAAGCGCGGCTTACTCCCTTTTTTTGGCTAGAGTTTGGAACACAACTGTGCATTGTGTGTTACTTTTGTGCTTTTTATCATGATACATGTATGGTAGCAAGAAATACACCACTGCAATAAGATGAAACTGTAGAAAGAAAGCTGTGCTCACTCTGCGGTGGCACTAAAGCCAGTATGCGTAAAGGACACTTGATCGAACAGATACTACACAAACTCTTGATACCTTAAGCCTCTTGGAAAATCTATCATTTTTCTCATGGCCAAAGGATTAAGTCTTTTGTGTGTGTTTGTGGAAAGAGAAAGAGAGTGAGAGACTATTTTCCAGATGACATGTTGTTAAAATCACCATAGCAAGCCAAAAGGATTGTTTATTACTAGAGATGGCACGATACCACTTTTTTATGTCCGATACCGATATCATAAATTTGGATATCTGCCGATACCGATATGAATCCGATATAGTGTTTTTTAATCAACAAAACTGTTTTTTAAAATATCTTGCTGCATTTTGCAAGTCTGCAAGTTCATACTCAAGTTTAAAACAACAACTACACTAAAGCTATTCTGTTATACCTGTATACAAAAAAAATATTTCATAGTTCAGCAATACTGATCAATCTAAAAAACTTAGACCTACACCATCCTCCCTATTCTGGTATTTTAAAGAGTACTTAGCGTAAATATTAAGCAACCTAACTAATAGGGTTCCAACTCCCAGCAACAACAAAAATAAATAAATAAAAAATAGGGAACCACCCCTCACGCGCCACCTCATGATGCTTAATCGACGTAATCAACCTTAATTTGATGCAGTGTGAAAAAAAATGCACAGAAATCAATTATTTTTCAAGAAATATTAAATAGATTCAACATCTTTCTTCAACAAAATTGCAGACTGCACAGATGGTACCTTCCCAAAGGAAAAAGTACTATAGCTTACTAGGGTATATATATTAGACTTAATAGTCACTATATACAGTAATTGACTTCTATTCATTTTACATCAAATTAAAACTTTGTGTGTCAGATAATTATTTATTAAAAGCTAGACATTTTAAATGAGAATAAGAAAGAAAAGTATGTCTTTGTGCCCCCTTTTCCCAGTTAATGCCCTATCGGCCCCCCTGGTTAAACTTTGCTAGATCCGCCCCTGCACAGTTACCAGCGTCAGCTACGTAGAAAAAGATCCTCGAGTAGAAAGTAATATTAAATAAATTCTAACAACAGCTTATCAAGCTTAAACGTGCTGCTGTTGTTCAGCCGCTGGTTTCCTCTTTCTGGTGCAAAGTGGGCCAAAAACAAAGACGGACTCGCGACAGAAAAGCCGATCAGCTGATCATTTAAGCAGTTTCACGATTGAAGTAGCAGCCGGAGAGCGAGAGGCAGTCGCTCGTTAAGCTTAACGCAGGAATGCTTTACAAACATTCAGAGATGGACTTACACACTTGCTTTACTTCTCTCGGGGATAACTTTGTCGGAGATGAAATGCCAGGTTGCTAGCGAAGCTCCAAATGCTATCCAGACCACCGACAGGTCCCGCATGCCACAGCCGCTCTATCACGTGATGCATACTGCTCTGACGTGCTAACGTTCTGAGGTGAGTTACGGCGTGTTGCAAGTTTTGTGAGGTGCTTTCGTGATATTTAATGGATCGGATTACATTTTTTATTTTTCTCCGATATCCGATCCAGTCATTTAGGTCAGTATCGGACCGATACCGATACGTAATATCGGATCGGTCCATCTCTATTTATTACTCTAATATATCAGCTCTTGCTTGATATAAGACATGCCATTTACTTGAGCTGTCACTTTGCTTTTGATTGTAATTCAGAGCTGTTTGGCTCAGTAGAAGCCTGTCAGGGAGAGTGCATGGTGAGAGGATACTAGTGGTTACAAAAGACATGCTGCCAAGGTGGAGAAATGACAACTGAAGGAAAGACTATAAAGGACATCAACTCGTCTATCCTGCCAGTGCATAGAGAGCATTGACTATCTAAAAAAAATGGTAAAAAATGAAGGAAGGAAAAGGCAAGGTTTTTCTACAATGGTGTTTAGTCTGTTAAATATGCTCTCATTTGATTTTTTTTGTCTCCTAACTGAATGCCTCTGTGTACTTTTTTTCAGAACTATCATGGCCATGTTCCTGCTGACAAGTCACCCTGTTACTGAGGGATCTCTGCCTCTTTTGGTTTCTGGACCTACCAAAGCAGGGATGAGATAATAAAGTTAACCAGTCGGTGCATGCCGCTACAGCAACCCGTGGCACCTGTGAAACCCACCTTACCCCATCCCTAGTAAAGTCAATTTCAAACGGTCAAAAGATGACAACGCCGGCTCTACTACCGCTGTCGGGCCGCAGGATACCCACTCTGTCGCCGGGTGCCTCCTCCTTCCCGCACCATAGGGCCACGTTGAGGCTCTCTGAGAAGTTCATCCTCCTCCTCATCCTCAGTGCCTTCATCACCTTATGCTTTGGGGCCTTCTTTTTCCTCCCAGATAATTCCAAGCACAAGCGCTTTGACCTGGGCTTGGAGGATGTGCTTATCCCTCATATTGACACACCCAAGGAGGGCAAGCACGCCTCAGGACAGGTGATCATACATGGACAGGGAGGACACGATGAGCACAGACACAGGTAAGGGCCCACAGATGTATTGTTAAGTGTAGAAAAGAAAGAGCTAGCGTGTCTTCATTTAAATAAGTATATGTGTGTGTGTATATATATATATATATATATATATATATATATATATATATATATATATATATATATATATATATATATTCTGTGTGTATTTGACAGTGAATAAGGAGATCAGAAACAACTGGTTTTCTTACATATTAGTAAGTACTTAGTTTATCTTTGGTTCTTTACATAGCTTATGTCATTCAAACAGGTGTCTTGACACGTTTTTTCAAACAATCTGACGCCTCTGGATGTGTGTTACTGTTTGCCAAGTGATACACGTCAGCACAAATGCTCCTTTCATTTTGTTCCGTATTCCTTTGCACAGCTGAGTGTGCTCTGTGCTCTCTCGCCCTTTGTTTCTCCACTAGGTCTAATGGTTTTAGTTCTTTAACAGCAGGCATTTTATCACCTTGGCCTGAGTTTTGCTGTTTTGTCCCGCAGGCAGACATTGTTGAACTTGATGATCTAGAACACACAGGCTGTTTGAAAAGCCTTAGTGACTGCTTAAACAGGCTTGGAAATTAGTGTCAGCAGTGAGCTACATACTGGTCACTTTGGGCTTCAGTGTTGACATTTATCATTTGTTCTGTCCAGCTATCGTTCTGAGGCGCTTTCTCCCTCCTAAATCAGGGTCAGTGTTTGGTATCTCTAATAGTGTTGTGCCTTTTGGAATGCAGTGCTCTGCACAAGGTTCATGTGCATCTATCAAATGATATCTCAACTGACTCTGGAACACTGACAGAAACATTTACTTTTTTTAAAATCAGTATTTAAATGATAGAAAAGAAACTAAACCTTGTATTTACCTAATTTGTACTGCTGTGTTCATTTCAGAGCAGTGTGAGTGCCTCTGCTGCATTCATTTCTAGTCACGCCAGGTTCTCTCATAATTTCTCTCTGTTACCAGGCTGCAATCTGTGGGTTTCACTGTGTACGTGTACATATGAGGTGGGAAGGGTGGAGTAGAACACGTAGTGCAACACCAGAAGTGAAGATGGAGTTAGTCAGGTTAATGACAAGTGGTTTTCCAAGTGTTTCCCAACAAGTGTTCATCCAACTAACATGGAAAAACACCATAGAACACTAAATGTATGGCAGGCTTGATCTCATGAGAGTACTAGCATTTCTTCTGCTGAGTTCCAGCTAAATTACCCAACAAGCACAGCTGTGATCCTCCTTTACTGAATAACATGCTAAAATGGACAGAAAACACAAGCTAGTGAAAATGCACAGATTCATTTTTAACATGCTGTTTCAAAATTACACTACACCGAACAACTGTCTAACAGTTGTAGGCAGTTTCCACTGCACATGCTGCAACGGTGCATTTTCACTGTTTCAATCAAAGTGGCTACACCGTGCGTAAGATTAGTGTGTAAGAAGTGGGAATATGCTGCGGAGATCTATTTAGCAATCACAAAATCAGACCGGTCTGAGGAATTGACACCAAAATCCAGTTAACAGCCAGTAGATAGTGACAGTTCCACAGTGCTGTGCTGTTTTCAAAAGCTAAAAACACAACAGAACCCATGAAATAAATCCTCAAGTCTTGTTTTCCTGTTAACTAACATAATCTTAAGTAGAACGTGCTCTTCAGGTGTATCTACTAACAAGCTCTGCTACACACATGTTCCACAAACATTACTGTGCTTTCAGTGTAGCCAAAGAACTAACAGTAGTTATTGTCCTTCTATTGGAGTGGTCTTTCGCTGGCATAACTCATTCACGTATGAATCATTCAAGCACATGCATAGTATTTTGCAGCCACAAAATATTTATGACATGCATGAGTGCCAAAGGGCAGGTGAGAAGAACGATTTCATAGAAAAGGTCATCTGCAAGCTAGTAACGGACGTAATTAGTTTATCTGAAATCTTGGCAGGGTATTACCAAGCAGTTTCTCCCACAGTTTCAACGTTGCATTTTGCCTCCTTATTCCCTGTGATGCCCGTTCATATTTTCATTCTGAAAGCCTTTCTTTCAATGCTGCCTGCTTGAAATAACGTAATTGCTGTTGTCCAACGACTCAGACAAACAGAACAGGCAGTGCTGGGCTCAAATGGTGCTGCGTATTATCAAGTTTTTTTGTTTTTTTTAAATGTCGAGGTGGGAAACTTGGAGTTATTCTTGCTTCACCATAAGTGGCAGTCATGTTTTGCTTCAAATACTTCTACTCTACTCGTCACTGAGGTCTTCTCGACTCTACTCCTATATTTCATTTCTGGGCACGTCCAAAACAAAATGGTCCCCAGGATGTTCCTGGGGACTAATTTACAAGTCATTTGAACGAGACAGGAAAAAAAATCAGACTAGTTAACTAGTGTAAAAGGCAGAAGACGCTGGGCGCAATCTAACAGACAAGGATAAACACTGACCTTAGAATAGCTGTGTATGAATTTAGGAGTCATTTGAGACCATTAACGGATTCCTCAACATTCAAATCTTGTTATGAATGTTGGTGAAATGTGCAGCACTTTGTGCCGTGTATACCGCTGGGGCCACACAGTGTCAGATTAGTTTGATAAATGTTTGCTAGCAGCAGTAGCCCCTTTCATGGCAGGCTAGCATCCACGTCTGTGCATAATGTGGTTACAAATTACTTGGACCACTTCAGTGTGGTTATATGCCAGTTTTCTCTCACACAGCCAACATACAAAAGTTCATTTTCTTCATCAATGTACTGCAGAGCTGTGGTGTTTCACGCAGCTGTCATCTTCTTACTTTCAATCTGTTTCATTTCAAGTTCCCTCACAGAGAGCGAGGGGGTCTCAGGCATTTGTCAGGGCTGCAGCACTAGTTGGTCTCAGGTGGCGTTGTAACATCTTTGAACCAACAGGTAACTTAGTAAAACAACAATAATAGATTTAACCGACTAGTATTTCTGGTGCCTACTAGCAAGAGTAGCAGTGTATAAATGTCTTGTTGACCGTGCACATGCCTAGTGTGAACGCAGTTAGTCTTGTGAACTGTGTCACTATAAAGCTGGAACATGGGAGTTTTACATATAATTAAACGTGCGTTACATTTAGGCCTTTCCTAATTTGAACTAGTAGATGGATAGTTCAAATTTCATCACCTTGGAGTATGTTATACATATCAGTATGTTTTAGTAAATCAGAATTTGAAATCTGATGTCTGCTTAAACACTTCCTCACTGGTGTGTCGAACTGGATGAATTTTAAATCAGCTGCGAGCGATTGGTTTTCCAGAGCTACAGAGGAACGTGACGTAGCATCAGACACACACAGCAGTATACTAACTGAGGTTATCGTCATGGGGGATAAACTTAGCTTCTGAGAAAGTCAGATAGAAAAAGAAACTTGACATTCGCAGGAAGAATTATAGCCTTCAAAAAATGGATTGATATGCATTACAAGGGCTCGGCAACATTGCTTTAAACTTCCATGCTGCAGGCTTGAAATAAATCCCATTCAACGTACTCTTCATGTTTTGGGTAAGCTGTTTAAATGAGATTCCAGTAGGTTCAGTGTGCAGTCACAGATGGCAGAAGGCATTTCTTCTTCTTCTTAATGAACTGAATACTTTTTTTTATATTTCTTTATTTTTTTATAGCCTTTTTCAGCTTTGTATTCAGATTCATGGATTTTTAATTGCTTAGTGAGCAACTCCTTGGAATTAATAACATGGCTGTGAGCGGGGGGGAAAAAAGCTACACAGTTATGAGCATCTTCACTGCCGTCCATTTTCAAGGATGTACCAAGGACAGAAAAAATATAAATACGTTGCTTCACATTTGACGGAAATTAAGAGGAGTATATGAAATGTGATTAAAATACATCCACTGAGATGTCACTGTGTTTTACAGAGGAAGAGTAATCGTAACCTTCCTGTCTGGAAATTAGTTTTATGCAAATTCAAAGTCAGGAATATGTGCTCCGTGTATTTTAACCTTACACAAGCATTCATGTGAGGTGTTTTTATCCTCTCCACCCCTTCTTATAACAGCTTATTGAAATCTGTTCAGTTTGCTTGTTGGTATAGCTGCCTCAGCTGTTCTTAAAGTGGTTATTGTGTGCTCCAGAGGACTCTGGGTTCAAACAGCCTCAGGAAAATGAGGTGTGCTAGCATTTAAAGAGACCCGCAGGAACCCAAACACGCTCATAATAATTTCACCTTTGCTTTATTCGACCGCAGAAACCCCCACAGAACCAGTTCTTTGTTCACGAGCTCAACCTGTTAATAGTCCTGTAAAGCTTATGAGGGAGAAAAGGTTATTAATCTATGCTGGTATCCAGCCATTGAATTTTTGGAGAAACGAAATGTAACGGGGAAGAGGTATGTGTAGCCTTGCTCACATGGTGCCGGACTGAACATTGAGTGTTGGTTTTTGTAAACACCCAGGAGGAGTTGCGCTGCTTCCAGGGTTTCCCTTGGTTTCTGTGGGCTTATTCAAAAACAAGTTAACTTTTAGTTTACTTGATGTTTTTCGCTTTGGTAGTTACATAGCATGACCAGTAGGTGGGTTTGCAGGTTAAATTGGTTTAACTGGACCCTTATGTGACTGATGAGCAATGACATGCCTGAGTTTATTGTAGAGACATAAGAAGAACTTGTTAAGCTTCTAACATTTTGAAAATAAAAACAGCCCATAATAAAATAACCCACTTAAGAGTTGAAAGTTGCCCTGTTGCTGTAAATACGTGTCACTGAATATAATGCAAGGCATCGTAACCTTCCTGTCTGCAAGGCATTATTTTCTGGTCAAGCGTCTGTATTTTGGCTAGTATGATGCTTCGGTGATTATTTAGCATCTTTCAGCATAATTTTGAGTTTTCTACCTGAACAGTAGAGGGTGTTTCTCTGCTGAGGTTTTCAGATCAGCACTGAAATAGTTGGCTTTTAAAACTGAAGATATTTTAGATCTTCCACCCGTTATCTTATTAAAACTATGCTGAAGACAAGTAACAAGATGCTTAACAGACATTAAAGAATGGAGTTGTTAGATTGGTGGAACATTCAAGGAAGTTCTTTGCATTTCTGTTCTGACTTATACCATGGCTGCTTATTATATTGGCTTATTATATTGATGCCATAATACCTGAGAATTAAATCTTTCGCCTTATGTAAAGATCCTTTTGGTAAATAGACATTTAAAATCAGAATGGATGTTTACAAGTTTAAGTCTTAGGCTTTGCTGTTTGAATGCTCGGCTATAAAGCCCAGTTGAGCTCAACATACTGTGAGGCCAGTAATGATCCTGCCTTGGGTTTGTTCTGTTCTGGCTCAAACAACATAGGACTAGCCAGGTGCAGCACTGTAATCTGTAAAAGGGGCAAGAGGGCATGTTGGCAGAAGCAGTGACATTTTATCAGCTACAGTAGAAATGTAGAAGTCAGAGAAAAATGATCCTTATTCTAACCCTTTATGATCACATATACAGACATCCTGGTTGGTATTTAGTGTTGACTGGATGGATAGTGGTTTTAGGTATTACAAGACAAATTTAAAATGTGTTTGGACTTTAAAGAGGTGGTTGAATAACAAAGCAGACTGAAAATATTGCAGAAGGGATCAAGAAACTGTGATGACATTTTAGATGAAACCATTTATAATGAAAAATAATGAATTGTCATTTTGTGCCTTATTGTTTTGTTGTTGTTGTTGTTGTTGTTTTTTAGTTATTATTATTATTATTATTATTATTATTATTATTATTACATATGATCAGTTTAAACCTTATTGGCCATCCCAATCCAACAAATCTATTCATTTATTCTTGGTGTGAGTAATAATATAATTGTGTTGTCCTGGTTTGGACATGAACATTCATACTGGATACTTGCCAGGGTGTCCAGTGGGGTTTGACAGAAATGCCATCTGCCACCAATTTTTTAACCTCTATTTGGCTGTGGTCTTCTCCTTTTTAGTGAATCTACAGTAAACATTTATGAGGAAAAATGTTTATAATGTGTATCTATATTTTCTTAGAGCAACACATTTTCTTTCAACTGGACAAAAAGGCATCTTTTTATATTATAATGAAGATTTGAATTCTGCCTGGTCCATCCAGGCCTCCTGTAGTTTGGGAATTACCGAAGTCAATACTGCAATAACCTGTCCTCTGAATGATTATTTGCCTTTATTGTCCGGTAAATATCAGATCATCTATCAGTAGCTCCTTCTGTGGTTCAGTGAACCTGCCTCGGCATCCACATGCATTTTGGCACCTTCCTGTCTTTTTCCATAAAGTGTTATATAAAAACTAATAAAAAGGGCTTGTGTCTGGAGGTATTAGGTGCACCATCTGTGTAGACTATTTCAATCTCCCTCTCCCGCAGTGGAAGATGTCATTTCTTTACTAATCTCACATCATGAGTGTCATATCCCCATGTCACCAAACACGGTTGCAAGAAAAAGTTTCTGTACACTTTGGAATTATTGGGTTTTAAGATTTAATTTCTCTTAAATTGTGATGTAATCTTCACCTTCAAGTCTCAAATATAGACAGATGCAGTCAGACTGAATTCATAACACACTAATAGGGCACACTTCAAAACACTGATAAAATTATGCGACCTTGTTATGTGAATTTAGTAACTCACAGAACCTTCTGCAACACTTCTGGACCACTCCTTACAAAACTTTATTATTAATATTACCGATTGAACAGCATTTTCAAACAATCGAAAAGCATCTCAGTTGGGTTAAATGGTATATCCAAAACATGAACTTTAATTTTTGTCCAATCATACCATTATTGTTGATGTCATTTTGTGCTTTGGATCATTGTACATTGCACCAAAGCTTTCCAGTTTATTAAATTTTGGACTGCTGCTTTGACATTCTGCTTTAAAATGTCTTCATACAGCTATGACCTGTTCATTTCTTTTTCTCAATGATTTTAAAATGTACTGGTCATGACATAACAAATCACCCACAAACCATGATGCTCCCTTCACCATGCTTTAGAGTTGGGTAACTGGGTGGGCTGAGGCCATTTGATCAAATTCGGTCCAGAAAAGGCTGTAGCTTGTTTAATTTAGTTTCTGAAAAGATAGGTTAAATAAAATTTTTTTACCTCAAAATCTGTAAATAATAAGGCTAAATGATGCTAAGAGGTTGGATACCCATATTAACAAAAGGTATTGAGATTACATTTTTTGCTATAATCGGCAGGCCTATTGGCAAGGATATTAAAAAACAAACAAAACAAAAATTATTTACAAAATGCAGAAGAGTCTTTGTACATTTCAGATGTATTGCCTTAAATCTTTAATATAAAGTATTTTTTTTCCATAGAGGACAGAAAACCAGTGGTTACAACGGCTGTAGAAGTTCCTGCAGGTGTTTGGCTCTTCTTCACCTCATTTAAGAGGTCAAATTGTTCTCTTCCTGTGATCTTTGCAGGACTCCGACCCCTGAGGAGAGCAGTGTGCCTGCTGATTTTCCTTTGTTTCCACAGTTTGTCTTATTGTGGCTTTATAAACACCTCATTGGTCAACTGTCATTCATTCCCTGTCAGCTTCATCCTCTTTTGTTTTGTTTTATTTTTCTGTTTTGGACTACAATTTACAATGTTCCTTTTTCAGTGAATAATCCCTTAAGGACATCAGGAAAGAGTTTATTAAAGTCACAGAGCAAAGGGAGCTGATGGTCATTTTCCCATAAACTTCTATACTGGAAGTCTCTTTTGCAGCCAGCAGAAGTAAAATGTAAGGTATTTTCTTATTAGATTCTGGAACTGGAAGCATTGTCTGTTCTTGTGCACTGTCTGAAATGATCAGGCTTTGTGAATAACCAAACTTTGTAGAAACAGGAGTACGTGCCTTCAACCTCAGAATCCCCACTTGTATCACTGAAGCTAACTTTCAGTGAAGTTGTACTTTCTGGAGTCAGGATTGTTTATTGATTAGAGTAAATACTTTTATTATACAACTACAATTATTAGTATATTATAGGTACATAAACCTTTTCATGCAACTGAAGCTAAAAGCAAAGTTCAGAATGATTTGTATTAGATCAGCGGTCTCCAACCCCCGGGCCTCGGACCGGTACCGGTCCGTGAGTCGTTTGGTACCAGGCCGCGAGAGTTGAGGTTTAGGTGTGAAATGTATAGTTTTCAGGGTTTTTATCGGTTTTCAGCGTTATTTTGTTATCGTTTACTCGGTTTTCCTGGGTCTTTTCACGTGTGTTATGAATAAATCTTCTTTTTTTCGGTACCGGTACTAGTAGGGATGGGTACTGGTTCTGACATAAACGGTAGTAACCAGATCGAAAAGCAGCGCACATTTCGGTGCTTTTTTTTCCTGAGCTGTGATACACTTCTAGCCAATCATTTTACGTTTCCGAGGATAGTAGGCGGGGCCAGGTACGTACGTTCTTTTAGAGCAGAGCTACAGATTAAAAATGCCCAAGGCGAAGCGGTCAAAAGTCTGGCTGTACTTCACAGCAAAAGATGCAAACTCAGCAGCCTGCAACAAGTGCTTTAAGCTGATACTGTGATACTGTCAAAGGAGGTAACACCTCGAATCCGATGAAACACCTGGCGACGCATAGCGGTTTTTTTTTTTTAAAAGCCGAGAAATGCGCCGTATTTGATAGCTTGCTGCGAGACCTCACACCGAGCACATCTACTGCAGGTGTGGTGTCTGTTATCGGACCCAGAGTTAGCAACATCCCCAAAAACACGAAGAGGAGAGTCCTGGCCCCTAGCCCTGCCAGTGTAGCAGAAATGATGAGGATGATGATGCAGCAGCAGTCGTTCTTCTCTGCGTGAGTAGCTTAATGTTGTTCGTGTGTAATTTACGTTGAGTAGGCTAACCACGTTATTACATTAATGCATGTAAGGTGAACTAGCAAACATCATCATAGGTACATGCGGCTGTCTTCTTGTTTGATGGCAGATACTCCCTTCACCCTGGCCAAAAAGGCTAAAATGACCAAAGAAAAAGAGGGAAACGGCTAAACATGAGAAGTATCGGATAAAACCTAAACGATACCCATCCCTAGGTACTAGTTTTATTTTGTTGTATTTATCCGCGACACCTTAAAGGCCGGTCCATGAAAATATTGTCGGGCATAAACCGGTCCGTGGCGCAAAAAAGATTGGGGACCGCTGCTCTTAATTGTTGTGACACTTGTTCGAAATGCAGAGAGGTGCGCTGGATTTGCCACACGGAGCAGCGCGAGAGTAAAGCACGAGGGAGAGGCTAATAATCGGCTCAGTCATTTTAAATGATCGTTGAAAGCCCAGATCGTAATCGTGATTAAAATTCGATTAATTGAGCAGCCCTAGTGTTATGCATCAGTTTCTGTTTCAATTCTTCAAATGAAATAGTACAACAATACAAGTACAACACAAGTAGTTTAATTGTGAACAGTGTTATGAGACAAGTGAGTTTATGATTCAGACACACCTGTAAGTAGCAGAAAATCTACAGGTACAACCTTTTTGTACTGCATCCCTCCAATGGATTTTAGTCATGTGACCACTAGTACCTTGGTTTTGCTACTTATTACATTGCCAGTTATTGTTAGTGTTGCAGGGCCGTAACTTTGCTTTTGCACTATGATAGGGCCATAAATCAACATAGCAGCGCAGCAGATCATATTTAAGGTCCAAGCCAACATAGGAGCACCTTTATTTATCACATTTAGTGTGATATCATTCCTGTGTCTTCATGCTTAATTTCCCTGTCAGCTGCAAAGTAAATCTCTGTAGTTTTATTTATTAATTTTTCTTGTGTTTGTGTGTATGTGTGCGTGTGTTTATGCCTGGTGATAATCAAGGCGTGCTTGTTTGTATTTGCAGGCCCACCTATCACAGAAGCTCGTGAAACCATCCGTACTGTTTAGTGGATTTAACAGGGGTGAAGCTATTTAATAGTGGCTTCTGTTGTTCAGAGCTAAAAGGAAAGCAATTAAAAAAATGCACCTTTTAATAAATCAAAACAGAGGAATTCAGGAGAAGTAAGAAGTGTGTTTTAAGTTGGGGCTGAATGTCTCTTAGCTAACGGTAGACTGTTATACACCCCACATGGATGTTTATATGATTATTCTGTAATAACAGCATGGCATTAGCCTTTACGTGTGTGTGTGTGTCTCTGAATCACACACCAGGTAAAATTGATTTATAGTCTGACTGATACAGTCTAGTTGACTCACAAATGACAATTCTCTCTTCACCACCTCTGTTAGTGGCATTTTCAATGGATTGCATTTATATAGCGCTTTTCGAGAACCTCAAAGCGCTGTACAATTCCACTATTCATTCACTCACTGGTGGAGGCAGCTACAGTTGTAGCCACAGCTGCCCTGGGGCAGACTGACAGAAGCGAGGCTGCCATATCGCGGCATCGGCCCCTCTGGCCATCACCAGTAGGCGGTAGGTGAAGTGTCTTGCCCAAGGACACAACGACCAAGACTGTCCGAGTCGGGGCTCGAACCAGCAACCTTCCGGTTACAAGACGAACTGCCAACTCTTTGAGCCACGATCGTCCCATTTTCAACATTTCTTTAAGTGATACAGATAGTGTATGGGCTAGATTTTTTTTTTCTTCTGGTTTTTTTTCTCGACCAGTTTCTACATTTCTTGGTGGCTCTCATGTAGCCGATGCTGCACAAAGTCAACATGATAACAACGACATTTGATCACTAACAGGCAGTTCAACTGTTGATGGCTCTGTTCTAGATTTTTCCTGGAATAACTCCCAGACTGAATCTGGGAAATCACTGGAAATTAGCAGCAAGCCATCATCTTTGATAAGTGTGTGCATCCAGTGTAACTGCATGGCTCCCCACGTTAAGAAACGGGCTGCTTTACAAAGGGTGGATTAGGTGTCCTCTTAGAAAATCTCCGTATGGCAAGTACAGATCTGTGTGTGAGTGTACTTCTGGAGCTGGTTAGGTAAAAATTATAAATTTAATTATAAGCTTTTGGTTTTGAGTTTTGAATGTGTTTTTAAAAAAATGGAGAAAATGGGGGGGGGTTGATGCCTAAAGACAGACTGGCGATTATTGCTGTTATTAATTGCAGCTCAGCATCACAGTGGGGCAGTGATTACTAGGGGTGGGAATTGATAAGAATCTATTTGGATTAAATTATCAATATCACTTATCAGTTCGATTTGGTATCGATTCTCACTGGCTCCGCTTTGAGAGTCATCGCTGAGTGAGGGAATCAAAGACATTACTTACTGCTAATTGATTGCATGATGTGTGGTCAAATGTTTGTGCATGTTGGAGGTCTTTCCAGATATTTCTTTGATGTGATCAGTGTTAATTGCTCAAAATAATTCAAGAGCTGCATTACTTCTTGGTAGGGGTGGGGGAAAAATCGATACTGTGTAGTATCGTGATATTTTGTTTGCTAATAATGTATCGATACAGGGACAGCAGAAATCGATATTTTGTTACAAAAAAGTTTTTGTGGGCTCTGACTTCAGAGCATGTTGATCAGCTCCTTTTTCTGAGCAAGAATCCTGACATTCCTTCACTGTCAAAATGTGTTTAACTTTTTTTTGGGCAGCAATAAACATGACAGTTAACTTATTTTAATTTAAGACATGTTTTATTTTAATTAAGTTTAAAACTTTTTTATTTAATGTAAAATTATATTTTGTTTTCATTTACTTTCAAATTCTTCAGTTGCTGAAGGGGCTGCATAGTTTTCATAAATTGCATAGTTCAGAATAGCTATAATTGTACCAGATGGTTGCATTCAGTTAAGTTGGACTAGACTGTAATACAAACCGTTCAGTTTGTCAACAATAAAACTGACTGAAACGAGAGAAAGACTGAGTGTGAGACTTTGACATTAGATAAAATGAATATTGATAAAGTTTACCTTTATGTACAGAATCTGAATATCGCAAAATATTTTAAAAAATTGCAATAATATCGTATCATGCGTTAAGTATTGTGATAATATCGTATCGTGGGATGTATGGTGATTCCCACCTCTACTTCTTGGGTCAGTTCCCCATCAATGGATATCAATTCAAGTTTGTTCTTAAATTACATTATTCGTGTGTCTTTTAATGATGTATTATAATGATTTACAAGTCTTCTCACCCCCGCCCCCTTAAAAAAACAAAACAAAACAACATCAATAAAAAGTTATATGTATATATATATAGTGGCAGTCAGACGTTGTGTTATTTTCCAGTGCTTGAAAGCCATCCCAAAGGTACAGCTTCTATTAAAAACATGTCTTTGACTTTGATCAGCAAGATCTTTAATGCAGTATTTATCACTGGTTCCAATAGCATCTTAATAATGCAGACACACTTTTCGTTCCCCAACTTCTTAGCTGCGCTGATATGTTTGTGGCCAGTGGACCTACATTTATGTCCTAACAGGGGAACTCTGCTACAGGTGCCGTCTTTCTTTTTGAATTAAAGGAGAGTTTGCAGTGACGAATCAGATAGCTTCTAGGTTATCTGTTGCTGTGACATGAAAAGTTCTGCCTTCCTCCAGTAAACGTGGTACAAAAGCCTAAAATTTCCAGGCATCTGGGCTAAAGCTGGAGTGGCCATTTTAATGTTGTGGACATTATGTTGTAGTGATATAACTTAAACCTGTGCAGATAAGTTCTAATCTGACATATAGACGTCACATGGTTGGGCCTCATGAGTACAAGAATGGCCCATCAAGTACATTTGTGGACTTATTTTAGCCTTTAAAAAAAGAGAGAGAAGGAGAAGAGCGGTGTCTGTTAATTTGATTGTGAATGTTTCTTGTCACCTTTATTATAAAAGTTCAATCAGTGCTAATAACTAGCCCTGCCCATCTCATGTTAATTTTCCTGCCAGTTAATTTTCCTTTTGGCCAAGTTGCTGTTGTAGCTGTCCATTCAGCCGCTTTCTCAGTGTCTCTTCACACTCTCACATAGTCCCCCATTTTGGACTTAAACTGCTGACGGTAGTCCTCATTCCTCTCTGGAGAACTGTTGGGAGGAGCAGGATAGCCAGTCTTAAGGAGCACCCACATAGGAAGAGAGTAGCAGCAGTGTAACGATACGATACCACAGAGTGTCAGTGAAATTTTATACCTGTAGTGATGACGCAAGCGATAATGGGGTGGGTGGGTGCTGACGTAACTTTGAGGCTTTTTAATAATTCATTAAAGAAATCCTCCTGTTGTGAACACACACTAGTATACTTCCTTTTCCCAAACACAGATAGAATCCAAGTCGTTGGGAAAGCTATAGTTAGTAGCTGTTTGAGGTTGGTGTTTGTTTCTGGTTGTCAGTCTGTTGTGAATCCCCCCCCGAAATAATATTGTGTACCCACAAGATAAAGTCTTGATTGCTTACTGTATATTATGAGTCTAGACAGACCATAATATAAGCTACAACTTGACTAATGGGCAGGAGTATGCAACTGCAGGGAGGCATTTCTAGTTTATCCCTAATCTATACAGAAGTCATCGTTTTTGCACTGTCATTTCCCGAGACTCAGCAGAAGATCGCAAACACTCATCAATCATGCATGCATACCTTCCTGAAAAGAAATTAGGAGTTTAGTAATTTATTATTTATTTTTCCTCCTGTAACAGTTCAAAAAACAGCTTGAGTTTTTCTTTGTTAAAGAGTATGTTAACAGTGTGGGTTTTCACTGCTGTGACGCAGCAAACTGTAATGTGAACTCCTGACTTATAATTTCACCGTGTGTGTGTGAAAGAGATGTAGAAATGTCTTCTTGCAGTATCATTTACTCTTTGAAGCCACTCTGTGATCGCTCGGAGGCAATGCAACCGAGGGAGACCTTTTCAGATTTCTGAAAGTTATTGCGGATGTTGAAAGGCGTAACGGGAGAAAGCAAGCTGTTATGAATCACTACTCTGGGTAAAATTACTTTTCAGGATGAGGTACCTCTACTATAAATACCAATCTGCATGGATAGCAGCTTGGTATTTGTCTAAAGTGATGACTTTTACACATTGTTATTGATGTGTAGCATGAATAATATAATTTAAGAACAAACTTGAATTGATATCCACTGATGGGGAACAGACCCAAGAAGTAATACAGCTGTTGAGATGCATTGGTGTGCTGGTTGCTGTAGTTGCATGGTAACTTGTAAGTGAATGGAGGAAGTACTTTGGAATGAAAGGGGGACAAAATGTTAAAGTAGTGCTGAAAATAGGTAATTAAAATAAGAAAAAGTTAGATGAAGTGTTGTCTTTGTTGCCAAGGAATGCCAGTGGAGTGTGCCTAACTCTGTCTCACATTTATTGTCACTTTGGAGTGTGGCAGTGGTGACAAGCCCTCTTGAAAGACAAAAGAAAGACACTTGTTTGAATTGTTTTTCATGAGTGCAGCACAGCAGGTTAGTAAAGAGAGAGGAGGGGGAAAAAAAACCCAAAATACAAAAGTACGTAAAGAGGGAGAATGAGTCCTTGTAGTTGTGGCCATGTTTACTACAAAGCTTCACACCAAGTCCAATTCTTGCCAAACACTGGAGTGGCAGCCCTGTTCCACAATCCTTGTCAGTTTCAGCAATGCGATCAAAGTGGGATCACTTTATGCCAAATTAAGATTTGGCACTCAGGTTTCCAAAGGCTTGAATTTCAAAAAGACCGTTCTGAATTAAAATGTGATTTTAGGTCCTTTCCCCCCCCCCCCCCAAAAAAAACCTGCAAAACTCAGCTTGCTGTATCAAAGCCGTACCAGCTTGATAATAATGTGCTGTGCCCTGTAACAGAGCTCCCGGATTTATGATCTGCCTCGGGATGGGGAATGTAATCTCTGCTCTAAAGGTGATTTCTGAGTCAGTGCAGATTTGCTGGAAAACCTTGATATTGTCCTAAATTTGGACAGAACCAGGAGCAATAAGGGAGCTTAGACCCCTCCTTTTTTATTTTTAACTTCTATTTTTTTTTTTAAACTAGCACAGAGTCTTATAAGGGTTTGAAGTTGCATGTAAATTAGAAACATCTTTTTGTTTGTGCAGCGTGTATTTTTACAGCACGAAGAAGACCAAGGGAAAAATAGAGGCTGTAGCTGTTCCATAGCAGACCAATAATAAAATTAATTTGGCTCCCATTTTCTCTTACTGTAATGCTACTTTCAGATTGTCCTGATTTCATTTTATTATCATCTCTACCTTTTAGTGCACTGTAAACAGAATGACAGTAATGCAACACCATTTATCTGTTGTGCATTCGTTTTTACAGGAAAAATAAGAGTCCATGTTTTCAAAGGCTTGGTGATTGAACTTTGCATCACTTGCATCATCACACTTTTTCACACCAAAGAAGTCCGTGTCTCACAGGGCTCATGCAACCATTTGTAGTGTTTGCTTCCTGTGCAGCTGAGGTGGAGACGGGGACCTGTGTTTCATATAGCGATATGAGTCAGACAGACACGATGCAGGTCATCAAAGGTAGAGCTAGAGCGCCCAGGTGTTCACCTGATGCAGTTACTATCAAGAATACATCATAACTGCGCAGACATTTATGGGAGGGAGGGAGTTATGCAGAAATAAGACGACGAGAGAAAGGAGAATAAGAACATGCATTCAGGCAGATAAATGCCATAGCACGAACGTAACTGAACACTAATTGATACAACACTTGACACGGGGGAGGAAAATGAGGAGGATGGAAAAAAGGCTAGGATAGTCAAAGATGGCTGATATGAGCAAGAGCAGCAGAAAGAGAATATGAATATATTTAAGGAAATAAAGGCTGTGTGCGTGTGTGTGTGCTCACATGTTTGCAGCTGAGAGATTGTAGCTATTGTGATATGGTTGTTAGGGCAGAGAGAGAATTTGAAGAGTAAGAGAGGGAGAGGATGCTATTACAAACCCACAGTTAAGCTTAGGATAGCAGTTACATATACAGCCTCCATTTGAGCCAAGTGGGTCATGGGAAAAACCAGGACAAGTAAAGTGTGTATGTATGTTTATGTTGAAGGAAAACTGGGGAGAAACAAAAATTCAGCTGCCGTACCACAAGCTCCCAACAGCTGTCTCTCAGGTAGAAGTGTCATTTGAAGCTCACAGGCACTGTTCCCATGAGGACTCTGGTGTAGTAATACTTGAAAAGAAGTGTGTTCTCTATACTCTTGCGTTCAAGATGGACAAATGCTTTACTGGAGAAATGAAGAGATTCTTGACTTGAATTGCCCACACAAAGTGTTAACTTTGATCTAAGCCCACTGTTACTGTTTGTCCCGTGTAGGATGTGTTCAGTGGCAGGGATTCAGTCAAGCCTTTCCCTTGGATGGAGTAAAGCTTGGAAAACTACTTGCAGAGTTATAAAAATGCAGGGTTAAGGAAGCTGAAGTAACTATTTGAAATTCCTTCGGTCCGGACTTGTCTTAGTGCTGCTAATTGGATGCACTTTTCTATTCAGGGTGCATATCATGTGAAATGACTGCATATTATAAGATATGTGTTCTGAGTCGGTGTATCGCTTTAAGACTTTTTCTGCTTTTAAGTGAGCTCCTTGGTGAATGGCAAAAAAGGATTTAGGTCTACTCCTATACACCCAGAGCAGATATTTGTTGGGTTAATACAAAAGGGAAACTAGAGGTTATTTGTTTGACTTACCTGAAAGTTGGTTGAAGTGAAATATCATATAATTTCTTCTTTTGAAACTTTCTGTCTGTAGATATGTGTGCACCTCTAGCTACCAGGGCATCTCAACATTTTTAAAAACATCCCTCCCCAAAACTGCTTCCTATTCATCTTCTCTCCTTTGATGAATAGATATGACTCTTAATATGTGCAGATGGCACTGACACCATTCTCTGTGCACACAGGAGACTGATGCAGATGAGTGACTAGCTTAGCTACTATTGTGGAATCTCTGATCTCTAGCAGCCAGCAGTTGATTTAGATTTTCCTTGGGTTGTCAGGTAGCTAACACCTATGTGAACAGAAGGGGGGCTTGTTAGATTGAATTATTCATCAGAGGCCTCGGCTCTGGTGTCTTTGTGATCCTCTGGGAGCACATTAGTGCATGTATCTTAGTAAGGCCAACATTTTGACAGGACTGTATTAACTGTAGATGCATGAAAATACTTTTGGTAAACTAGGTTAACTTCTTTGCAAAAAGGCCAGGAGGAATGGTCACTTATTGACTTTATAAAGACTATTTCAGAAGTATTTCTTTTATGCTTATAGCGATGGGTGACAATTAAAAGGAAAAAACAGAACCATTGGTTTGGCTCAGCGTGACCCTTTAGAGGCATGGGTCCCTACAAATCAAAATAAAGTTGTTCTGAGTGATTACTTTTTATGATTTGAAATATTTCTATCCTGATGGGTGTGGTCTATTCCAGAACGACAGTATACCCTATCTGTAGAAAATGTCACTTCCCTGCTTTCATTGTAACAGACTGGCGACCTGTCCAGGATGTACTCCACCTCTCACCCTATGGCAGCTGAAATAGGCTCCAGCCCCTCTGCTATCCTGAATTTGATAAGTGGAAGAGGAGCGATGGATGGATAGATGGCACGTCATATTCTCTTCTTTTCATGCTGTCTTATTTACAAGGGACTATGAAAACGTGATTAGCTCTGTGTTTGGTCTGGCAAAATGTGAGTGAGAACTCATTACTCATTGTCAGGTGACCTCTATAAGTCACATGATACGGAGACAAGGTCTCACACTGGTTTCACCCTAAACCTGTGTTGGTAATGACACATACCGCTTTTCCTTACTATGGCTTATATGATGTGGCACATGGTTAATAGTGGGTCAACGCTCACTTGGGTTTAAATTAGTGCTGTCAGCGTTAATCTTGTTAAAGTGACATTAACGCCATAACCGCATTAACGCGGCAAATCTCCATTAGCAAGGTAGTGCGGATCGCCCCGTGCGTGGGGCTGCACGGCGCTAACGCGTTAACAAGCTACCCGCTCTAATGAGTTAACTCGCTAACGGAGATTTGCTGTGTTAATGCGGTTATGGCGTTAATGTCACTTTAACGAGATTAACGTAATTTTAACGAGATTAACGCTGACAGCACTAGTTTAAATAGCTTAAACTCTCCACCATTTGGTTTCAGAACTTAACAATTAGAGACTAAGGATGAGAGGTGAAACATCTTTAAAAAAAAATAAAGATGTTCTGTGGCCTCCTTTCCCAAGCTCCTTAGTCTACCATGACCTGGATGACTGAGAACCTACACAAAGACCTTGTCTAAAAGAAATCAGGCAAGGTTTCACAACAAGGAATAAAGGTGATCGTACCAAATGTTGAATTTCAAGAATGTTAAAATTCTAAAAACTCACAATACTTTGCACATTACTGTACAGTCTCATTTAACTTTTTTATTGTAATAAAAAAGACTCATTTGATTCTCTGATTAACACAGGGCTCCCTGACTTTACTATATGGTCTATGGAAATCTGACATAGTTTACCTAAGTGGAATCATGTATTGTTAGTGGAGTTGTGTGATAGTGCAGTTGTGCACACTCAGTGCTTTCTTTAGTTGTTTTTTCTCTAGCAATACAGAACTAGGCTTTCCAGGCAGTTGAACTTCCTGTGTGCTTTATTTGATATCTAAGGCAGTGCAATATTTTTTATCAGTGATGTGTGTGGCACTAAAGGTGGAGCCTTCAGTTTCTGCACAGTGATTACTGAAGAGTTATCTGTGCTGCAGTCTCACATGAAAGGGATGAACTGTAGGATGAACACGAGCTGACATAGAGCAGGTCACGCTCGGTGAAAGAGGTCAAACTGTCTTCTCATAGACAGTTTGACCTCCTTCACAATGTCACTCTCTGGCTCCAGTGACAGAGATTCATTCAACACCATTAAATTAATCTCTGTCACTGTAGCCAGCTAAGAGGATTTCAGTTTTGCTTGTAGCGTTCTTGTTTTTCAGCAAGTGGCACACATACTGTTTGCATATTTTGCAGTTGCTGCTTTTTTGGGGGGGGAATTACTTGAATACATGTGATTTAACTAATTCACATTATCAATATACACGGCTAGGTGTGAGAGGGAAAAGTATCTGGGACTGTAAAGTCTAGTGTTGTGTGTGTGCTTTGCATTTTACAAAGGTGGCATAACTTCAGATGATAAAAAGTATTGTTTTTTGGTTTTCCTAATCAGGAAAAGAGATTTCATTATAATTATTTTTATTGTTTTATTGCCCAGACGTATCAATACATAATCTATTGCTCTGATAAGGTAAAATCTGACTTGATTATAAACAGTGTTGGGACTAACGCGTTATTAAGTAACGCGTTACGGTAACTACATTATTATTGTGGTAACGAGCACGGTAACTAGTTATTATGCCAAAATCAGGAACGCGTTACTCGTTACTGGGATTTAGATAGGGTCGTTACTCGTTACTTCGTGTGGTGGCATCGCGGAGTTTCCACAGATTCAGTAACATTAGCAAGTGGTGGAGGCAGCAGGTGGATGAAGGAAAAGGGACGCAGAAGGAAAAGAGACCCGAGGCGGCCGCCGGTCCAAGTGAACTTCAGGTAAGAAGTTATGACCTGCAGTCTCTCTGGGTCAGATATAAACCAAGCTTAGGTGGAGTTTATTTTCGTTATTCTGACTTTTTCTGTACTGCGTGCTAGCTAGCATGATGGAGTTTCTACACAGCTGGGTGGTGCTATGAAGTTAATGATGTTGAACCTTATTTTGTTCATAAGTTATTAGAGTTGCCAACCGTCCCGTCTGGTATTCAGAGAAAATATTACGCGTTTCTTATTGAGGTGAAAAGGAACAGTTTGTCCCGTAATTCAGCTACAATGGAAAAGGCACAAAGCTGGAGTTATTCTGTGTCTTTGCTGCACAGCTGCCTCTTCTTCTCTCATTCTCTCCCCCTCCCTCTCCCGTTTCTACTTCAATCATGAAACTGATCAATGATCAGCTGATCGGCTCTCTTGTTTGTTTATCGCCCACTTTGCGCCGAAAGAGGAAACCAGCGGATGTCGCGCTAAACAACAGCAGCACGTTTAAGCTTGATCAGCTGTTGTTAGAATTTATTTAATATTAATTTCTAGTATCAGCTGATGTTTGCTGGAGCCACAGCTGTAAAAAAAAGCTGCTGGTCATGATATGGTTTGGTTATCTGGTGAGAGGGAAACATGAAGATGAAACCAGGAGATGTCCTTACTGGATCATCAGAGCTGAACAGGTGATGGAGAAACAGGTTTACCTTTTAGGTGACATGAATGAGTTGAAGGGAAGTTATGAACTGTTTCTGAGAGACAAATAACCCCAGGATCCTTTTTTAGGTAGCTGACAGCTGGTAACTGTGCAGGGGCGGGTCTAGCAAAGTGTGGCCAAAGGGGCATGTAGGGCATTAACAGGGAAAGGGGGGCACAAAGAAATACTTTTCTTTCTTATTCTCATTTAAAATGTCTAGCTTTTAAAAAATAATTATCTGAATCTTACAACAAACGATTGATAGATTGATGCATATATATGATCAAAACAGTGTTCATCACTGTCACAACAGTGTTTGTTTTCATTCAAAGGCTTTATGATTTTTCCTATAATGGTGGGCCAGTTTCTAGTCAAAATGCCCGGGCCAATTTTCTGTCCCAGTCCAGCCCTGTATGCAGCTCATCTGCAGTCTGGTGTTACCTACATCTTCCTATTCAGAAGGCAGAATTTCTGAGTTCTGAGTACAATCGAAAGCACCACGACTGCAGTTTTTGTGTTGGATGTAAAAGGCGCACATGACGCTGTGACGTAGGCTAGAATCATGGCAGCAGTCAATGACGGTCCAGGCGTGGGATTTCACTCGTGGAAATATGCACGTTATCATATCCTTTCTATTGGTAGGTGGCACAGTGCACTTGTGGCAAGTAAGCAAGCTAGAAGACTGGCAAAGTTATGGAAGAAACACATTAACAAGAGAATTCTGAGTAAAACCAAAGTTACTTTCCCTAGTAACTAGTTACTTTGAAAGTAACGAGTAACTTGAAGTAACTGAGTTACTTTTGAGAGAAGTAACTAGTAATGTAACTAAGTTACTATTTTAAAGTAACTTACCCAACACTGATTATAAACCCCTGCAACTCTTAATTGTCCTTTTAAAAGCAGTCTTCATATTTATTTCTCCCCCTGCAGCTGCACAGACACTGTGCAGTCACTAATAGCCCAGCAGTCTTAGTCCCATGAATAAATGAGTCAATTAAGTAATTAAGTGTTGACTTGCTGTCTGTGGTGTGTGTGTGTGTTACTATGGAAACATGGCTTGTAGCCTGTACTGCTTTCCCCAGAACCTTGTCTTTCCTCAGTTTAAAAAGAAAATAAAATAAAAAACTTGTCCTAGATACCCCACCAGGCAGTTGGACAACTGCTGCTTCTCTTCAGTTGCCATGGAAAAGGATGCTGAGCAGCAGATTTCATGAAGCCACTGAAGATTAACTTTCAGTGACAGCAAGGAAGGTTGATGATATATGGAAGTGATTAGGCTGACATGAGCGCAACAACTGATCAGGGAGGTGGGGCCTGCCTTCATTCATTCATATTTTAAGGCGTTGGGGTGAGAAACATGAGCAGATGAGTAAAACTATAGGCGAGGCACAGCACAGTCACTTGGGTACACAGTATCTTCAGTCCGTGCTTGTCTTTCTCAAGGTAATTGAGGTTATTGAGTCAGGCAGTTGTTGATTTGATCTTAATTGCATGTTTGACATTATATGAGACTCAAAGGGATTCACCGGTGATGCTAGAGTGAGTCTTGATAATGGCTCAGGAAGAGGAAAGAGTGGCGTGAGAGGAAATTTGGAGGAGAAGGAGGGGTATGCACAGGGAAGGAAAAGAGTTTGCAGGAGGCTTATGTCTGTGTTGGAGGAATTCAGCAGAAGTGGTGGTGTGCACTGGTCTGTAATTTTTGGTGTTTGTGCCTCAGGGGACAGCATTCTGACTTTCTGTGTTTGCAAACGCATGGAGCAGAATCTTACTTCAACAGATGTGGTGCCAGTTTAAACAGAGACTTATAGGAGGGAGATGTCTCATCAAAGAATGCTAAATAGAAACTGTATGGGTAATGGCAAAGATGATGGTTGTCCTGCCCCAGGTTCACACTGAGCCCTCGGCCTCTGATCCATGTGTACATCTGAAGTTCACAACAGATTCTTCTGTGAGGTAATTTCTTACCTACTAGTTATAGTAAAGAAGTAGGTATGTGTAGGTATTTTTTCTGGGCTAACTATGTCGATAACATGAGTTAGCATGTAGTGCTGTGGTTGGAGTAGTCAGAGACTGATCATGCTGCACTGAAATCGTAATGCTATGCAATTTTACATATGCGTGGTCGTAGAACATGCTAATGAACACATTTATTTTTGTCTTTTGTCTTATAGTCTTATTTTTGTCTTATTGGACAAATACATCTCAACAGTCTTACGTACAAGATTTTCCTCCCTCAAATTGCGTGCAGTTGGTACGTTTGAGAAGTCCCAAAATGATTCTTTACCGTAAAAACTTTTCTTTGACTTTGATGGAAAACATCATGAGATCAAGGAAAAGGAAAAATTATGAGGACTTAGGAAATGACAAATCTGATTCACAGAGAATCCAACTGTACTTGGAGAAAACTCCTTAACGCCACGCTTAAGCTTGTTGAAACTACAATGTCTAGAAGACGGAGTACAAAATGTGAAACTTACTTCACCTTAGCTTTATTTGACCTTGTTTTATGCAGAACAGAACAACTCGTTTAAAAAAAAAAACATCTCATTGCAAAAGTTGGAATTTTAAAGGAGGAACATATTAGGTCTGTTCTCATTTTGAGTGTTTAGAGCTGAGATCTACATCTGCTCCTCGATGATACTGGTGATGAAACAGGGCTGAACTGAACTCTTTTCTCAGCAATATGTATGGACTGAATAAGTTTTCACCTGTTTCTGGTATCAGATCTGTTATAAACCAAATTGAAATGCCTCTCAAACCTCAGTGAGGACCACACAGTCTGCGGCAATTTCCTTATTAGCATGATTTTCATAGTTATCCTGTGTGTTTAATGGGTTTACAGTAGTAGTAGATGTGTAATATATTGCATGAAGTGGAAAATGCAAGTAGCATTTGCATGTCCTCGACTACTTTGTCAGTTATGTTGATGGTTTTCATGAATGTTCGGATAGTGCTTTGCTGTGAATTGAGGAATGGCATTATCTTGACTCTTTTCATAACGGATGGCACACTGTATCTTCAGCTAAAGAAGGCAATAAAGGAGCCACCGAAGCACTTTTCCTTATTATTTGGAGATTTTCTGGCCATTTGATACAAACACTTGAAAAAACCCATATAAAAAATGCTACCACAATCCTGAGAGAGAGGCAAACTTTTCTTTGTGTGCAGGAAAACCTTGTACTATTGACTATACTGTCATCCATTTGGCTGTACGTGCACTCAAAATCCAAATCCAAGAGTGCAGGCTCTGTAACACTGAGACCTAATCAAAGAGCCCAAAATAGAGGAAGCAGATGTGCACGCATACACCCACACAAATCACAGATAATATAGTGACACACAGGCAGGATTATAGTCTGTACAAGAACAATACATACATGAAATCCCTACAAAGCAAAAGCAGCACATTTGAAGCATCCCTAACGATGTGAACATTCACCTGCATTCACAGTAAATGCCATGTTGTTTCGAAATGTGTTTTCTATCAATTAAAGTCAAGACATGCTGAGTTGCAATAATGAATATTTATGAGTTGTTTCCAGGGCGATGTTGCATAACTTGGAGCTGTTTATTTTGGTCTCTGCTGGCCACACATCCAGCATCATGACAGACTTAGAAAATGGATGCACACTGTGCCGTTTGAAGGATAATTAGTATAAAACATATTCTTTTCTGTCACACACTCTTATGCTTTCCTTCACACTTTGTTTGCTTGTTATTGTTCTACATATCTTTTGCACCTTTTCCCCCTCCTACCCACACAGTGGGATATACTGAACTGGCCAGGGTTTAACCAGTCTGTTGTGCAGCTTCGGAAAGGTTGCACTTCCAGTCAAACATAAACAGGTTAAGTAGTGTAACGGGAAAAATGGGCGGTGATCAAACACAGCCCCTATCCAGCCTTGTCTTATAGCCCTGTTCTTTTTCCTATGTAATTTTTCACCTGCCTATTTTCTTAACTGTTTGTCCAATTAAGACTCCCTGGACAGGTCAGCAGTCCATGACAGGGTTAATACATTTGTTCTGTTTTTTGGCAGCTTTTTACTGCCTTTATTTCATGTCCATCTGATCTTTCAGCTTTGGCTCAATTTTGTTTTGTGTCCATAGATGTAGGCAGTCTATTCTCTTGCGTGCAGTGAGGCATGCAACTCGTATGTGCACATCCATATTTGACACTCAGTCTTTGAAGCAGCAGTTTATTTGCAGCGGGTAGCAGAGTCAAAAATTTGTTTAACATCTAGTTTAACAACCTGTGTATGCGCTGCTCTTGTTCATGTTTGTGCTGTTTTGGTCCTTTAGCTTAGCCCCAGAAACGGGGACGACGGGGATCCCTTTGTAGTGGAGTGAAACCTAACGCTGAAAACAGTTAAAACGGTCAGCCACTGTCTGCACTTCTCATTAGGCATTGCATTCTGCACAGGTGGAGGAAAAAAGGCTGCTGGTGCTAGCACTGCTGACATTTGCCTCCTTAGCAGACTAATGTGACATTTGTGTGTCTGTGTGAGATTAATGCTTAGAAATAACCTAAGCTCATCCATGAAGCAACCCTACCACTTGTCAGTAGTTTTTTTCTTTTCTTTTTTTCTGTTCTTTTAAAATCTTTGGTATGGATGCAAAACAAGGAGCAGAAGTCTGGCTTCATGCAGTATGGCGGCTCTCATACAGGAGCAAAACCTAAACATTATTCTCTTTCCTTATATTGCTCTTGTGGGTCTGGACAGGCTTCCTCTCTTTGTGAAGTTAGCTCGCGTTATATCATCACCTTTTATCAACCAGGTGTACATAAAGACATCTGCTCTAATGCAGGCTGTCTCACACCTCACTCTGCTAACCATTTCGTTCTTTTCCTGATTAGCAGTAATTTTAGTCTCAGGCTGAGAATGGATGTACACGCCAGCATGTAAACGTGCATGAAAAAAACCTGAACAGAGGGAAAAATACCCAAGTCATGACCGGATATTGATAACGAATAAGAAACCACACAGGCTAAGAACTGGACGCTGAAACATTACAAGTTAATAAATAAGTAAATTAATGAGCACACGCAGGTCTACAAGAACAAAACCGCATATAGAACATTTAGGTTTTTATTTTTCTCTTGTTCGTGACCTATTTGTATTCATGGCCTAACTGCTGATATAGAAAACACTAAAAATCATTCTACAAACACTTAAGAAAATTCTTTGGCATCCTCTGTGCTAAACGCTGTTCACCAGGCTTTTAAGTAAAGTAACGTTGTCATTGTAGAATAGCTGCAGCACTTTACAGGATTATTGATTTTATTTGAAATTAAACTAATACATAGTGTAGTGTTGAAGGCTCAAGGTTTATTTTTTTAATATGCATGTTTCAATGATAGGGAAACACACACATGGGCACGCACACACACACACACCCACCCAGTGAGTTGTTTTTCTCATCTTCTTAGAGATGTTGAACTGTAACTCCGGGGAGACTTGCAGCTGAGTCCACATGGAGCTCAGCAGGTTATCAGTTCCTCCCACATTTCCTGTGTTTGTTACACTGTATGTAGTGTTCTGTTGCAGAGTGTAGCAACTCCGATCAAACACCAAGCTAAACCTCTGTCAATGAATACACGAGTCCGAGTAGAGTTGACTTTTTACTCAGAATCTTCATTTGACAAGCGGTGAAAACTGTAGTTGAAAAGAAATACAGAATAGAAAAAATGATCGTTTACATAAATATTGCATCACGAAATAACTCAAAATGTGACCTTACACCTTCGTGTTAGCTTTAGCAACAGTAATGATCATCAAAACTGCCTTTTTTAACATGTACAAATCAACCTCCATGAATCACAAATAAAATATAATTTTTCACAAATACCACTATTTATGCATTTTTAACACCTTCGTGAAATATATACACTTACGGCGTTGCCTGAACAATGTTCCCAAGTGGATGGCTGTGGATAAGCCTCAGAGCAAGACCACATGTCACTCTCCCTCTTAGAGAACCAGGAAGAGCAATTAAACAGGAAATGAAGCAATACAGGTAACCCACCAGGAAGTGAGGTTATTAGCAAGTTCACCTTCAAAATTAAAGCTTCTTAACATTTTTAACTCTTTTTACTGTTCTTTCTAACTTAAATACATACAAAAGAACTACTTTAAGCAAACATTAAAGATAAATGAAATAAATGCCTTTGAGGCATCACACTGTAGGTCATTAATAAACAGTCGCATGTGTTTGCAGTCAGATGAAGTGCAAGCTTGAAGATTCCTCATTTATTGTGTTTTTTTTTTTGTTTTTGTTTTTTTAAAAAGCATTTAGGACACTGACAACTAAAGCAGTGCATCAAGGAGTAATGAAAATATTAGAGACAAGTGTCAAGGCAGTGAGTCTGTAGTGTGTCCTATGTGCAGATATATATTTTTTTTAGTTTTGATTTAAAGATGGGTCAGATCTCTTTCATATTTGATAAGTAGCATGTAATTTGGTAAAATAAAAATCAAATAATGTAGCATATAAAGGGAAAAAGCTGTTTTTAAGCTAGAATTTACTGTAATGAAATTTGTTATTTCAAATGTAAGAAATATACTTTTGTATTCATAAATGTAATGGTGGTTAGTTATTTCCAGCTGAACTGGTCATTCATTTTGTCTTCATTTGTCAGCAGCTGAAAGAGCTAATCTCTGCTGCGTATCAGCTGACATGTGGCTGAAATTATATTTGTGCAAACCCGGATGAGGGCAGGGAGAGATTCAAAGAGATTCTTTCAGTTTCTCCTTACTTCAGTGACCACAGAAGAGCAGCAAAGTGTCGTCGGCCTCCTGTCACCTTTGCTTCAGCTCCCCACTATGTTTGTTTTTCATTACTGAAGCACATCCTCGCGGGGTAGAGCCTTGTCAACACCCCTAGGGTTTGTACCGTCATGTGGAACCACAGATGATGTTTGTCATTCTGCCATCGCTGGTCTCCTCATTGTGTTCCTCCACACCTGTCCCATTTCCTGGAGCTGATGTAACTGCAGATTAATGGGGTTGGGGTTAGGTTTCTCCTGAGAAAATGTTTTTTTTTGTGTTTTCATTATCATCTGAGTAAAATGGTTTCCTGCAGATGTTTGTTGCAGTGATCCTCAACCTGCTGACCTAAAGAAATTCAATAGTTTATTAAATATCAATGTAAAAAAGGTTAAAACTAAAATATTTACTGTTTTTTTCCAAAAATAATGAAATATCAACTTCCTAGTGGGTCAGAGTTTGTTTGTAATGCCCATCTTTAATTAATTTCAAGCACAAGTCTCTCTGTACACCTTTCTTCACCAAATGTTTTTTGTGTGCGTGTTAGCTATGGTTACAGTAACCCTTCTAATTTCACTGTGGGGATGAGCAACCGACTTGTGAGGTCTAATGGAAATCAAAGCAGAGCATAAAGAAGTAAAGCTTATCTTATTCCTTCCTCCTGTAGGGAAGAGGAGGAGAGCCTGCGGGATAAGATCCGTGCAGACCACGAGCGAGCAC
This sequence comes from Diplotaxodon limnothrissa, assembly GCF_057381915.1. Classification (NCBI taxonomy): domain Eukaryota; kingdom Metazoa; phylum Chordata; class Actinopteri; order Cichliformes; family Cichlidae; genus Diplotaxodon; species Diplotaxodon limnothrissa. The sequence continues at coordinate 8,922,427 of NC_140611.1, read as the reverse complement.
TGCAGGAGGCAAAGGAGAAGCTGCGAAAGTCACGTGAGGAGCTCAAGGCCGAGATTCAGACGGAGAAGAACAAAGTGATGGAGGACCTGAAAAAGAAGGACGTAGGGCCCAAACCGTTGCCGCCGGTACCCATGCCTAAGGTGGTGGGCGTGAGCGACGGCGAGCCCCCAGAACCCGACGTCAAAGAGAAACGAGACAAGATAAGAGAGGTAACGTGATCAGTCTCTTCTTGCTTTTCTTGATTTGATTCATTTTAAATAAGAAGTCAATCTCTGTTTGTTAACCCCCCAGTGAGGGCAAAAACAAAAATGGCCCTCCCACGCAGGAAAGGTGAAAAAAAAATTTGCACATCACATCAAAGTGCACATCAGTGATCTAGAAATTCAGATGAAAACAATTTCAAGCCCTTTTGCTTTGATATGGTTATGTTAATGCAGCAAGAAGAAAGAGCTCGTTTTCATATTCATAGCTTATTAGACTCAGCTGTTACATACAGTTAGTGCTTGTTTTCAGTTCTTTGACAGCAGCGCTGCAAAACATTTGCACTTTTAATCACATATTACCATTTTAAGCAAATACATCTTATCTTCGTTTTTGCTAAAGATTTTATTTGCAGGAAATGGAGATTTGTTGGTGTGTTGAGAAACGCAGGTGCCATTGTATGCGTTTGCCAGCATGGGACCAACAGTATAATACCACTTATGATATTATATCCTTTCACTGTGGCAGCTTTGGTTAACATAGTTAAATCAGTGCCATTAAATCCCATGAAGCCCAGTCTTGCAGTAAAGTGCAGGATTGGTGTGTGGTGTATGTGCGGCCCAGTGAGTCCTCCTCTGTACTGTATATTTGAATACTTTTTCTGTTGCCTGTCTGCATGAGCTCCAGCTTTTATTGAAAGCAACAGCGAGCCAGACGGACAGTGCACGTGCAGAATGCAGATGGTGCTATCTGGTCCCGCTCTCTATGCCAGGCCCAGCGTATCTCCCTCTCCGTGCTCCTCTTCCTTTCTCACCCCCTGCAAGTTCTCCTGCATAATTGCCTCGTATCGTCTCCCATGAAACAGCACTTGGAGTCAAAACACTCATGGCGTATGGGAGCAGGGCCCATTCACTCCAAACCCGCCTTTGTCCGTAAAGGCCCCTTTTTGTTCCTTTCATAATTACCATTCAGAGAGAATGCCGAACACTCCCAAATGAGCAAGAAAGTAGCAGCTGTATGGGCTACGGCACAGTACACTACCCTTTTCCTGATTGCCTTGTGATTCCAAGGAGAAAGTCTAATCACACTCTGCAAAACAATTGCGGCTGCGAAGCTGGAGCTTTTTCTTTTTTCCTCTTTTAAATCCCGGCTAGAGGCAGCCATTTGGCCTGCATTTTGCTGCCATGAATTCAAGTCCAAAGGGATGTTTCAGCATCCATCTTCTTGTCATTGTTCATTTTGTATGTAGACAGTCAGCAGCCTGTTACCACCCAGATTACATGGCGTTATTTCAACCGCCTGACTTTTTTTCTGACAGTGTTTCTCCTGCATCAGTTTTGAAGTTATTTTGATTTGCTTCAAATTGACATCTGCGCTCAGTCCGTGGCTGCGAAGGATCACTGATTGCAAATGATTGTTTCTGGTTGTATAATCAGTTTGGATTGTTTGCTGGGTAAGAAGTTTTCTGGTGGTCTCAAAACTCAAGCAACCACTTGTAAGAAAATAAAAGTTTCTTATTTTGTAGTTTAAATATATATTTGTTGAAAATGTTACGTAAAGCAGTTTTACCCCGGTTCTTTTTTTTATTCCTCAGGCCTCCAGAGACTGCACCGGACTCAGTAGTCATTTCACAAAACCTTTATTCATCTTCAGTTGCACATGCACCTTCTAAAGGGGAGATGTACAGGGCCGGTGTCCCTCTGCAGATCTTCACTTCTTTGTTTGTTACAACCAGTTTTATAGAAGCGACCCCATCGTAAAACCCACATAGTGTGTTGTAAATTCTGTGTTTGTGCGTACCTGTGTGTGTATGTGAGTGAGTGTGGGTGTGTGACTTCTTGTCGGTCATAAAAGTCCATCTCCCCTCACCCAAGCTACACCAAATTCCTCTGCAAAACATAGAAAGCATATTACAAGCACTGAGACCCCCACTGAGACCCCCACAAGAGGCCAATGGCCACTGGGCCATTGGCCTCTTGTCATCTTACTTTTACAGCTAAGCATGTGGACAGTCTCCTGCAAACCTACTTCTAAGTTATGACAGATATTAGAGCAGGGCGATATGGCCAAAAATATTTATCACGATATATATTTGAAAATTTGCGATAACGATATAATTTCTGCGAGACAAAATACAACTCCACAACTTTACTAGCGCAAAAAAAACCCCATCCATTTATTTTCACTTAAAACAAGCAGCTGTTTTTTTTTATTTTTATGTGCATTAAAGCTATATAAACATTTAACAGTGCAAATGCAAATTCCTTGCTGAAAGTTTAACCAAAGGGCATCTCTAGTAGAAATGGGCTGACATATCCTGAGCATAACCATGTATAATATCCACTGAAGTTAAAAAGAGGTGCTTTGCTACATTAAACTGCAGTGTGCCAAATAAAAAAGTCAAATATGTATTTTTTGGACCATAAGGTGCACGGGATTATAAGGCAACAAAACACTCAGATAAATCAAACTTCATTCAACTCATTCTTCTTTCTTCCTCCACTTCTGTACCATTGATTCATTAATGCTGTATTCTATCACAGCTGCTCTATTCCCATGTTGTTGCAGTATATTAATGACTAACCTCGTATTGTGGATGGATTTTCTCAGTTGTTCTCCTGACTGAAGTTTGGTCCGTTTACAGCATCCTGCCATGCGATTGCATTTGTCTCTAACCATCAGGAACCCTCACGTTAACTTTTATCGAGGGGGAAAGTGTTACCGTTCATCCTCCAGCTTCACAGTTTATGTTATGCTAACATAGCTGTGTCGCTAGCGATCATGTAGCACATCATTATATACCAGATAGCCCAACTTCAGTAACCCTACAAACGTCACTGTGGTGTAGCTTCCTGTCTTCATTTATGTTGGAAGTGATAGCAGAGCTGTACGTTTGATTTTTTTCAGAAATCTCTCAGTCAGAACATGCTTTATCATGCTTAGGTAACTAGTGAAACTAGTGAGCTAACTTCCTGCTAACTTCTAACTCCGTTAAATGTAATGAATTCTGTTTTCGTGGATGCCTGGATGTTAAACGTCATAGTTACACCTGATAAAGCAGCAATGCTGATCGTTTTATTAAAGATGAAAGAATTTAGACAGTTTTTAACTATGGAATCAGAACGATGCCACCTTGAAACGAAACCGAAAAAAAACATTGAAACCGAAAAAAATATTGTAACTGAATTTCAGTTACAAAATATTGTAACTGAATTTCAGTTACAATATTTTTTTTCGGTTTCAATATTTTTTTTCGGTTTCGTTTCAAGGTGGCATCGTTCTGATTCCATATTTAACTCTCAGTGATGCTGCAGTGTTGTTTGACCTGAAGCATACAGAGTTTAGGACCCAGATTACGCCCAGATTTACGAGCACCTTAGTCCGACAAATACGACAATAATGACGGCCGCTTGCATGTTCTACAAAAAAATGTGCTTTGTTGTGTATCTGACGGACAAACACCAAACCAGTTAAGTTGCACCATTTTTTACCTATTCACCGGTTATCTGTCCACTTATAAAAGTAAACTAAATCATTTGCTGTATTTAAATGTACTTATAGGTTTCAGTGCTCTCCCTCTGCTCTATATTGACAGGCGACAGCTTTCCTAGATGGAACGTGCTCATTTTCAGTTTTTTGTTGTTTTTGGCTCTCCATAGCTGTTGCCACACTTATAATTCATCAGCAGGCGCTGTATTATGGATTTGTGTTTTGTTAATTGCTGGTCTTGACAAAAATGTTTAAGATTTAAGACAGACTAAAGCTGAAGGTTAATATTATTTGGTGCTTCATTGCACAGGAATACCTGATTATCAAAACCAAATCTAATAGACGAGAAAGGGTACTTTTTAAAAATGCAAATAAAGGATCTTTATAATTTCCATGAGCACTGCAATTTGGAAATGACATGGTGTTTACTGGGACCTTACTGCTAAAGACTACAATTTTGAGCTTTTGCTATATCTATAGTATAATCTATAGTACTGTAGATGAGAGATGGGCACAGATGTGAGTTCCAGTTGTTAAGTGATGTTAACATGTTGTCACAGTGTCTATGTGCTGAGATGTTACTGTTAAAGAGTTGCTAACACATTGCTCAACATACAAAGGCTTTACAGTATCTTACATTTAGGCCTGTAAGTATTTGGACAATGGATTTGATATCAAAAAATTAAAATGTGATTGAAGCGCAGACATCCAGGCTTGAAGTCCAGTGCAAAGCGTTTAGGAATTCTGCCCATTTTAATACAGGTTCTATATTCAGAAGCTCTAATTTAAGTGGACAATAGATTAAACATGAAAACGTTCAGTCAATAATGCAGTATTTTTGGATCATCAGCATACACTGTACTGTCTGAGGGGCACAGAAGCGATTGGCGACTTGGCTTAGCAGTCGCTCAAATGTGACTGCAGAGCAAAAGCAAACGATTACAGATTTGTGGCTGATATTGGAGGGTAGCACCTGTGTGTGTTTCCCTACAGAGCTATGGACTGCGGCTGTAAAGCCCAGATAAATCAATGACCAAAGCAGCCCTCTTTAAGTGCTGTCTAAAAGGTGCCGCTATCCAGGTGCATCGGCCCATAAAGACACAGAAAAGGTTTCCGATGGAGATGTGAAAAATCTGCAATTGAACCCATGAGTGTCCTCTCCTCCATCTCTTGTGTCAAATCTTTCTTTCTCACAGGTGTCCTCCCCCAGTCGTGTTTTCGAAGCCCTGATAGTGTTTGGCAGATGGCCTCATATGTTGTCTGCACACCGGGTCTATACTGCAAGTGTGTGTGTTTGTAGCACAGTTGCCTCCGGGGTAGGGCACAGCTTAGCTTTCATCATTCTGTTTCACACTCTCTCTGGCTCTCCAAGTCTTCCCCTCCTCTTGCTCTTAGCCCTCATTCTCTCTTTCTATTTTGATCTTATCATTCTTTTCAATTATTTTTGTTTCCACCTCAGTCTCTTTCTTACTATTAAATCCTTCCCCTCAACTCTCAGCTCCTTTATTCAGCATTATTTAAAAGTCGCCTCGAAGGATTCTCCCTCATTGGTAGCTACAAGTCTTAATAAAATCATAAGGATTTCCATATTGATTTGCTGAACAACGGGCACTTCTCATCTTCAGACAACACTGTGTATTATTTGTATCTAACACAACAAGTAGGCTACAGGGAAAGAGAATCTACACAATATAAACAGGCTTTGTGTTATCTGAGTTTTACTTCCTTTAGAGCATGTATTGTGTATTGGGGCTGAGCTACAAGCGTTGTTTTTTTGTTTGTTTGTTTGTTTTCTTTGAGGCAATCATGTTTGGTTGTGTAAGGCTTGATGCTTTCTTGTAACCAGCCTTTTGCAGCACGAGGTTAAGTGGTGACATTTGACAATCCATCCCTTCAGGAGAAGGCAACAATATCCACACGATATGTGCGAGCAAATAATAAGGGCAGAAGAAAGGTTCTGAAAAACAGAACACTAATCCAGAGGGGAGAGTGTTGATCATTAAAGCCATTTGTCTTCTATAAATGAAACATAGTAAAACATAAAATCTAAATTCCCCAGTCGCAGAATCATCTCCTGTCAGGACAATGGAAGCAAGCGTCTGGAAAGCAGAGCTCATTAGCAAGAAACATTTATATTATAAGTCACAGCATAGATTATTTCAACAGCACAATGTTAGCACTGGAGGTAACCATCTTGGAATATAGACGAATGCTCCCAGGCTGGAATAATTAGAGCTTTTTCCCTGCTTCGTTATCTGGATGTTACTGCGATGAACCTTATTAGCAGTAAGTGTTGGAGGTCATAGCTGAAGGCAACTCTAAACACGCAGGTGGACATGCCTTTGAGAAATAGAAATGGAGGAAAGGTTCTGCCTATTTTTATTTTTTTTATTTTTTTATTTAAGGCCAAAGATTCTGTCAAACTATTTCAGGGACAGGGGAGTGTGCATGTCTCAGCATTCTGACTTTTGTCTCAGCATTCTGGAAAAGAAGAAAAAAAGACATGCCCACTTTTTTCTTCAGTGGCTCTAATCCTCTTCCATATATTTCTGATGTTTTATCCTGGAAAAAAGTCCTCCTTCCTATCTCATGTCTTCATAGTATTTGCTTACATAAAGTTCCTCAATCACATGAGTAGTTCAAGTTCTCAAACTTTGTCTGTTGTGCTTCATTTTGAAGCACGCTAAAAGGTAATACCCTCAACACAATTTGTTTTAGTCTATTATTAAAAATAAAAAAGGCTCTGAAATGTATGTCTGCACAATAGTGTCCTTCAGTTTAGTTTCACTCCATGTTTTCTGTTGGTAGTCCATGCTCCACCATGGGGCTCTATTCTCCACCAACGGGACCCTCTCCTAGTTTGAGGAACAGAGATCTGATGAGACAGCAGTATTTTATCACAGCTTGTGTCAAATGTGTTGAGGTCCAGTCACTGATATCACAGTGCAACAATGCAAGTAAAGGTTTAGTCTTAAATATTAATACTGGTTGAATTGCTTTTCCGCCCCATTAGTAGAGAAAATGCTTTGTTTGCTCGCAGTATGCCGTAATGTTTTTACATATTAATAAATACTAACCATGATAGGAGAGCTGTAATGGCGTATCAGTGTTAGATTACTCAAAGCATTTGAATATCATTACAAGTCACCATTGAAGTTTGGAAAAAGACAACTTTCTTTATTAGAGGTAGAAATCAGAGTAACTCGATGATGAGAACTACACAGTGATTTTGTCGTACATTGCAGAACAGTCATCTATCATACATTAGAGTGTCTGTAAATTGGAATTGATTGTCTGTTACATTTAAAGCCCTTCATGACTTGGCTCCAGGTTGCCTATAGGAATTGCTATGTTGTCACACCTAGATCATCAAGTTACAAACCCCTGACCACAAACCTTTGTTGGGTACTAGCCAACGTTTGTTTTTCAAAGGCTTTTCTTTCTTCAGTAATTAAAAATATCATACAGGTATGTCTACATACTGTGCATGTACACAGAATAGTTTAGAGTACTGTACCTTACTGAAAAAATGAAGAGTAACCATGACGATCCCTGACGATGTCCTTGTTTTCTTCCTTCCAGCTCCACTTGTCAGTATTGCTTTGCTCTAACTTGTACGTGTTCACTGTCCTGCTACCAGATGAGTGTGAAAAGAATAATTTAAAGTAGTAAGATAAAGCTCAGAGAGTTTTTGTCAAGAAAGTGTACTTTTGAGATTTGTTCACATATAGAAAAGGAAAAAAAATCTACCGGTACTGCTGCACCACATCTATGTTGCTACTTCATAACTAAAGTTTCCACTCACCAGTAATAGTCTTTTATCGCAAAGCAGTTGTAGCCTTAACCTACAGAGTGAACATTCAGAACATTCAGATGTTGTCTCAACAGCTTTAAAGTTATTGGCCATGTTGTCATGTGCCCTGTCATCCTAAACTGGTTGAATAAAAATTAAGTGTGTGTGTCATTTGTTAATCTCACTTGTACTTGTTTTTTGGTAAGTTCTGGTAAATTGTTTGTTCCCTCCTCTACCCTCCATTCCCTCTCCATCCTATTGGATGGAGACCCAACAGTGCGTCCCAGTGCATTGCCTGAGCTCCTCGGACAGGAACCTGATAACTTACACTTAAAATCTAAACACAACCAGGCTTTTGCAGTTTGGGCTCCTCGGTTTTGGTCTGTTATTTACCTTACACGGAGTTTTTCGTTCTTTCTTTTGGGTTGCTAATCTGCTATAAACAGTTTTGCTGAAGAAGGTTAAATGGAAGTGTAGGAGTAGCCAATGCTGGTAGTGTATGTTCCGCGTTGCTGATTCATTAGCTGATACCTCTGGAAATATCTGATGGTAGAGCATGTCTGTCAGCCAAAACTAAGAGCTTAACTGCACTTTGCTGGAGAGCTGGTGTCGAATACCTTTATCGGGTGAAAGGCAGAGAGCGTCCTGATTGTTTTAAGTACAGGACAGGCATAATGAGCCTCAATTACACCTCAGGTGATGGAGAGAGAGAGACATTGAAAGTGGCAGAGGACAGGCTCGACTTACAATGGTCATCTATCCCTTTGGGCTGCTGCCACAGTACAACAGCTCTATCTCTAATATTTTTTTCCTGTCATTTAAACAATAGAAAAGTCTAAATGACAGCAGTTTAATCTTTTCATCTCTTCCCTTCCAGTAAAATCACAGGGCTGACAGTGAAATCTGTTTTTCACTGTCAGTCATGTGATTTTCCCCCCTCCTTATCTTGTCTGTTTACAAAATATCTGCCTGCCTTGTGTATGTGTGTAACTCGGTTTGATCACTTGTCTTTGTGTGGATATCTTGTGCTTTTACGGATGAGCGTCATACATCAAACTGTATTTCCCTCCCTAAGAGTGAGCAAGAATGGCAAAAAACTTTTTTTTTTGTACTTTCAGGAAACTGTCTGACATTTCAGAGCTGGCTCAATTGACGAAAGAGAGAAAGCTGCAATTGGACTGCAGTTTCTGTCTCAAAGTGCTTTCTCATGGGGGAATTATGTGGTTCTCCTCTATGTAAAAGATTGAATTCGGTTGTGCTTCTTCAGTCCTTCTCCAAGCTTAGCAATCAGAGAAACATGAATGGAAAAATCAGACTGTTTTCCTTCAAGCTCCGGTGTCAGCTGTAATCAAGTGTGCACCTGAATCCAGGGCAAACTACCACATCTATGTTGCTACTTCATAATTAAAGTTTCCACTCACCAGTAATTGTCTTTTATCGCAAAGCAATTGAATAGAATAGAATTAGAATAGAATTCAACTTTATTGTCATTGCACATGCACAGGTACAGGGCAACGAAATGCAGTTTGCATCCATCCAGAAGTGCTTTAGTGATATAGATATATTACAATATATATTAGCAATAATATAGATATGTGAGTATATTACAGAAATGGGTCTATTATGGTATGTTATAATGTACACGGTATGAAGTATGTTGTGAATATTCTATAACTAAGTATGTACAGGCTGTAGTGAGTACAATTGTAGTCTTATATTGGCTTTGTTCACAATAATATTGACTTCATACTCTCTTGGGGATAGAAATAGCACTACAAGGTTGCTAGTACACATCAAACCTATAACATAAATTTACAGCAAGTGGCATTTTATGGATTTTTTTCCCCAAGAAATATTAGATCTTTCTTACTGCTCAAGCGAAGGAAAGTATGTTTTTTCCCAAAACAACCTTTCTGCAGTGGATGCTTTATTTGATGAATATTTTATATAAACTTTGCACAAAAAGTAAGAAAATTTGTGTTTGGATAACTTCTGTGTTACTTCTGTAACAATGCTTCTTCTCCTTAATTGGTGCCACATTTGTAAGAAAAATGCATTTGTGGGGTAGTTAACAGATTATTCTGTCATTGACTCTTGTTTTGATTTTCTATATCCCAGGTGCTGACTATTAGGTACCTGATTAGCGCCTGATTAGCAGCACCTGTGAGCATGAACCCTGCCACGTTTGACTGATCTTAATATGGCCCATAGGGCAACTTCAGCCCGGAGTTTTGCAAAACCAAGACACGCAGCATTATTTGGAGTGAGAGCTAGTATCATCTACAAATTGAAAGCCAAGTTCCATATAATGGAGGATCTACAATAAGTTGACAACATAAGAAAACAGTTTCCTCATTCTGTCTGCACTTAAGAAGTGTAGGTAGTCGTCTACAGATCTACTATCAAGGTTTGCAGGATGATATGGCTCTCTACCCAGAGAATCCAGAACAGACTGCACACAGCCAGGGCTACCAGGAGGCCTGGCATGACTTCCTGTTCACCGTCAGACCCAATTGCGCTTGTTTCAGCAACATGTGCACTGGAATCTGAACATGTGGAGGAACATTATGTTCAGTGATTTGTCCAAATTCTGCCTACAGCAGATGGCTTGTAAGAGTGGCTTAAACACAAGTATGGAGACAGCACAGAGAACGCCATGCTGTTTGCTGCACCATTAGGGTAACGGCTTGGTGGAGGCAGCATGATGGTGTGGAGCAGCATCTCAGTCATGGGAAAAACGAGGCCTGTCATCATTGGAGACCATCTCAATGCTGAGAGAGATCAGAATGAGATTCCACAAAGAGTGGCAGTCCCATATCTCCACAGTCTGGGGCCAAACTCTGTCCTTCAAGATGAAAACGTTTGCTTACACACAACAGGGTTTATCGGAGACTACCTCCAGAATTTGGGAGTGGAAAGGATGGAACGGCCTGCCTGCAGTCCTGACCTCAGCCCCATTGAACTCTTGTGGGATCAGCCGGATTGTTCTGTTCGTGCCAGCGTGACCAGAACAATCACATTGGCATACTTGTGACAAATGCCAGGCTGTTGTGGCTGTGGATGATTCTGGTTATCAAATAAATAAACTGTTAAATTGCCAATTGTTTTTTTTCTTCAATCTTTAATCATTCAGTCCAGTAAATGGCACCAAACAAGAGCCAATAGCAGAATAAGCTGTTTGGCATCGAAAGAGAAGATTTGGCAAGTTTTTCTTGGGCACAACTTGCATACTCAACTCTGTTGCTCAACCCACAAATGCAAATGTGACACCATTTAAGGGGAGATGACAGGCTTTCCAGCGCTACAACATTTATTGCCAAGGATTGTTACAGCAAAGAAATAGTCAATAAAACACAAATTTCCTTACTTTTTGTGCTAAGTTTAGTAGTTGTGCTTATCACAGCAGCTACAAATCACTCAGTAGACAGATGAAATACAGATTGAAAGCCATTATCCAAGTCATTGTTACAATACACTATGCAGATCATTATACATTCAAGGGCCTCGCTGCATTGGGTGTGCAGACATCTGCTTACATGGACAAAGCTCCAGAGTGCAAGTGATTACCTGAACTTTCATATTTATTCAGCAGTTCTGCTCTTTAAGAACACTTTGTAAGCACTGCATTTAAATGTGAACAGGATGATGATTCAACATTTCCAGTGCAAAGTGCATTCTTGCCCATAACACTAAACCAAAACAGAGCCCACTTTAAAAGACTTTCAGCCACCTGCTCCCAAAACCATGATGAGTAATGAATCACCAGGTTTCGAGTCGCAAGGAAATGAAATTCTAAGTCAATACAAAAACACAAAGCAGAGATATTAAAATGCTGTGAACTGGTATTGAATCATGAGCAACAAGTCCATGACTGACCTTCTGTGTGATGTACATTCAAGTTGATTAGTCTGAATCAAATCAAATCACTTTTATTGTCACATCACATGTGCAGGTACATTGGTACAGCACATGCGAGTGAAATTCTTGTGTGCGAGCTTCACAAGCAACAGAGTCTGAGATACTGATTGCAGGCTTTTTATTCTTGCTAAAGACACTCTTAAATAAAGAGTGTTTTTTCACTGTATTTTCATACATTTATTCAGAGACTGAAGGCTACAGCTCGATTTCATGTATCCACCTGGAAAACACTTTATGTCAGCAGCAATGTTCCCTCTAATTTTTCATGTGTCTGAGCGAACGCACAAACTCCCTGAGCGATCCCTCGGACCACTGTGAGCAGCAGCAGACGTGTGCACTGTGGTCACGCTGGCCAGCATCAAGTCCATCCAAGTTACATGGTTTATTAAAATAATCAAATTACAGCATTTACATTTATGTTAGATGACTTTTAATTAACTGCTTTAGCCCACTTACAATGAAAATTTAAAAAAATTGTTCATGACCTGTGTAGTATGTTCACACTATTGGAAGTAAAAATAACATGAAGTCCAATTTTGAAAACACAACTTTCTTTCTTTTTTTAAAATAAAGCTCTGACTTGTCTTATGAGTCTGTGGTCTGGGAGTCCTGTAACTCTGTCTGAATAAAATGCAGTATATAAAGACCAATGTTGGGCAGAGAATTATATAGTTACTTCTTCAAAAAAGTAACTGAGTTTAGCAAAGAACAGGTTTTTGTTTTTTTCAACATTTCAAACTATTTACAGAACAATCAGCTGTTCTGCATCAAATTTGATGCCACACAAATTATTTGTGCCACTCCAAAAAATAATTTGTCCACTAAGAGATAAAGGAGAACAACAGCCTGATACCTGCAGGCCTGACAACAGGAGATGTATCACTCCTGTAACACCTGTAACATTCAGTAGTCGCCTCATTGTTCTGACACACACAACAAAACTATTGACTACACTACACACTAACTACACAAGATTTGCGCTAAACGTCGCAAATCTCTCACATCTCGGAGATGTGTCACTCCCAAAACTTCCCCCTTGATTGGTTGACATGGTACATTTTTCCACCAATAGGAAAGGCTGGGTTTTTTGGTGTTGTTTTTGCTTGTGTTGAGTGCTTTCAAGCGTTTTCCTTATAAAATGCAGTTTTTACCGTTTCTTCCTGCAGTAAATATAAACAACGATAAAATTCAGGAAGAAAACCAAAGATTGCAGATATTTTTATCATAACTGTGGTTTTACGTGGCCTATCAGCACAATTTAAAAACTGGTGTAAAGTCCACACTTTTTCAATTGTTCCGTCTGTCCTGCTCACATCTCCAATGATTCTACACGTTGTCATTAACGTGGCTTCACTCCACATCAGCCACGCTGCTTTGCTAGCTAAAACAACGGTGTCGGCACATAAGGACGCTGTCATAGTCTGTCAACGACGTTGATTAGCTGCGTATATGTGAATCGCATCATTGGCTGGACTATGAGATAAGGTGGTATCGTTCTAATCCCATACGGGAGCAGCCAGTCACTCACTGACTAACACTGCAAAACAGAATTGTTAAAGTTTTAATTTTAATTTCAATTCAGGTTAGATTTTTTTGGGGGCGCAATGCAGATTTTCTGTGCGCAGAGACAGTGCCAGCAGTGTGCAATCGCAAACGTGCGCAGCTTAGAGGGAACATTGGTCAGCAGTATGTAGTAAATATTTTGGATGTGAAAACAAGCTGCATGTTCAAATAGTGAAAAATGTTTACCTACAAGTTTATTATAAATGGTCACAGTGTCAAGTTCACTTACAGTTCTTTTCCAAGTTTGATGCGGTAAAGCTTAGGCTTGTTTAGCTTGTGTACTTAGTTGATTTAAAAAAAAAAAATGCAAAAATGGTTAGATAATGTAAAAAGTCCTGATTTATTTGTCTAATATTTACTCTATTCTGCACTTATGGGTGAGTCATCCTCTCCCCTTTAAAACATCTCACTGGAAAATATAGTCTTCTTGGTTCTCACTTCTAATCTTAGTCATTTTCTTCTAGTTCAGCTTTGATAAAAATTATCAGTATAAAATCCATAAGCATTGCAGCTTCTTTATGACTTGAAAATGTCAATATGATGCATTACCTTTGAAACTGTGAGTTCTTTCATATGTTTAGTTATTTATAGGCCATTACTCATTGGTAGTTTCATATGCAATTGTTAGTCACAACATTAAAACTAGCTGCCTAATAATTTGTACTTTGCTATTATGTCTTGAAACTACAACTCGTGGACAAAGAACCTTTGTGGTTAACCTGGGGTGCTGAGCCTCTGTGATTTGGACTTTTCTAGTGTATTTTTTGGATGTTTGCTTAGATCCAGATGTTTGGAGTTTGGCAAGATCAGCACCTTAATCTGTTCAGGAAAAGCTTTTGGATTGTCGCTTGTTGGCCTGTTGAGGGAGGCTGCTGCTGTGAGAGGGTGCCATTGTCTTCCCGGTGGACCTGGAAGCCTTACTCTCGCTGATAGTCATTTAATTCACTATAATAAGAGTTTAGTAATCTCTACTTGTTGATAAATGCCTTTAATAACTTGCAATCACCATTTGGATTAAAATCTGGCTTCTGAGACATGCTCATTGTCTCCTGGAAACATGGCGCCCGTTGATTTTTGTCCAGAGATTGATAGGATTGTCGTCATGATGGGGGGAATTGTTTGATTTGGATGGAGGTTCCATACATAACACAGAGGTAACCATATTATGAGCCACCATCTCTTGAACTCTTGGCTTCAGAGCTGCTTGAAAACAACCTATCTTGACTTTTTTACTGCCTCAATTTCATGGGGAATTTATTGCCACCCTCTGCTTAAGTGCCATGAATGTATTTACTGCAAGAGGCAATTCAGATGTCACACTCTTACCACCCTAATGCGTCTTCTGAAAGGACTTCCGTTAAGCCAGATGCGAGGCCTCCATGGGGTGAGTTGGAAGGAGATGAGAAAGATGAGGGCAGGCAGACGGGTGCTTTAAATCAGTCAGACTGACTCTGGAGGTCACTCTAACCAGCACATAACTCTCCAGCTCCCCAAACCTCCAAAAGCTTGTCATTGTGTCCCACTTCTGTGTGAGCTGAGCTGATTTTTTTTTAAAAATAATTTATTTTGTATTATTTTTTTAATATACATTATTTTTTTCTCGAGTAATGGCCTTGGTTGCAGCCGCTGGCTAGAGAGAGATTTACGAATATTTCATTGCCCTGTGGTTGTCCATGACTGTACATTGTAATTGTGTTTGTGTGTATGAGACTGCGGCACATGAGCCATAAAGGGTGTCTGAATGATGGCTGCTGGTACTTTGGGTAAGAAATGGCCACGGGCACATTGTGCTTCTTGTGTAGGGCAGGCACAAACAGCCTACCAGGTTGCCATTGTGAAGGTCATAGCTTTTAACACATTGTGTAGACCCATGAAGATGGAGCCAAACCTGCCTTTTTGACTAAGACAGCTAATTGTCTTGATTTAGGGAGCTGGATTCTGTGAATAAAGAACATTTAAGAAGACATAGTGTCTTTGGGATAAATTTACAATTTTATGTCTATGTAAGAATACAGATTGGTTGCCGACTGTTTTCACACATTTCAGTCTTAATAATGCCCATTTACCATGAGATCAGGGTTTTATTTTGCATTCTTGACTCTGGAGCAGCATTAAATGCATTACATATTGAGAGATTCATACAAAGCTGCAGTAATTTATTACATACACTACCAGTCAAATGTTTGGACAGACTTTCTCATTTAATGGTTTCCCTTTATTTTTATGACTATTTACATTGTAGATTCTCACTGAAGGCATCAAAACTATGAATGAATACATACAGAATTATGTAGTGAAAAAAGTGGGACATTTCTCCAAACATGTTTTATATTTTAGATTCTTCAAAATAGCCACCCTTTGCTTTGTTTACTGCTTTGCACACTCTTGGCATTCTCTTGATGACCTTCATGAGGTCGTCGCCTGAAATAGTTTTCAACAGTCTTGAAGGAGTTCGCAGGGATGCTGAGCACTTGTCGGCCCTTTTGCCTTCACTCTGTGGTCAATCTCATCCCAAACCATCTTGTTTAGGTCAGGTGACTGTGGAGGCCACTCTCCTTCTTGGTCAAATAGCCCTTACACAGTCTGGAGGTGTGTTTGGGGTTATTGTCGTATTGAAAATAAATGTTGGTCCAACTAAACGCAAACCGGATGGGATGGCATGTCGCTGCAGGATGCTGTTGTAGCCATGCTGTATAAATCCCCAACAGTGTCACTAGCAAAGCACCCCCACACCATCACACGTCCTCATCCATTCTTCACGGTGGGAACCATGCGTGTAGAGAGTATCCGTTCACCTTTTCTGCGTCCCACAAAGGCAGCTGGAACCAAAGATCTCAAATTTGGACTCATCAGACCAAAGCACAGGTCTTCCATCAGGTTTTCATCACATGTCCATTCCTCATGTTTCTTGGTCCAAACAAACTCTTCTGCTTGTTGCTTTTCCTTAGTCGTGGTTTATTAGCAGCTGTTTGAACATAAAGGCCTGATTTGCACCAGTCTCCTCATTCAAAGTTTTAGCAATTTTCCAGACTGACTGACCTTCATTTCCTAAAGTAATGATGGACTGTTGTTTCTCTTTACTTAGCTGATTGGTTTTTGCCATAATATGAAATCTAACATTCGTCAAAAAGGGCTGTTAGCTGTGCACCAACCTGACTTCTGCACAACACAACTGATGCTCCCAACCCCATTAAGAAGGCAAGAAATAAGCTCTGACAAGGCACACCTGTGAAGTGAAACCATTTCAGGTGACTACATCATGAAGCTTACTGACAGAGGGCCAAGGGTTTGCAGCGCTGTCAACAAAGCAAAGGGTGGCTACTTTCAGGAATCTAAAACATAGGACATATTGAGAGTTATTTAGCATTTTTTTCTTTGCATATATCTTTCTTCTTATACTTGATGTCTTCAGTATGTATCTACAATGTAGAAAGTAGTAAAAATAAAGAAAAACCATTAAATTAGAAGGTTTTGACTGGTAGTGTATCTCACAGTGGAACATTTTCTCACTATTTGCTTTAACCTTTTAAATACTTTTACACTTCGGACTGCTTTTTACATTTTTTTTTTCCTCAACCAAAATGGAAAGACAAATCTTTTTTGTGGCCTGGCCAAATAAATTCCTCAAATGAGAAATACCACTGCCTTTTCCATTGGACCCTGCACCGTGTGTGAGACTTCACTTTTTACTTTCAAGCTCATCAGTTGATAAGGTGTGGGAGGGAAAGAGAGGTTTTTAATCTCTCTCTGGCTCTGACCTTAATAACACAGGGCCACTCTTGGGCTGCCAGTTCATTCCAGAGTGAGCTGGAGTGTATAATGTTGCATGATTAATACTTTTGCAGTTGCAGTATAGAAACTGGGAAGCATGAAAATAAGCAAAACACTGTAGAGGGCGATAATAAAAACCTTCAGTCACAGGTTTCCCGATCCTTAGGCACAGAACACAACAAGACACGATTTTATTAAGTTGGTCTTCAGACACTGAAACCATGTGTGAATGTGTTTCATTATGCAGTTGAAATGGGGACAGGCTGCCTTACTGAGACGAGTGTGCTGATTGATGATGATCCAGTTTATGACTAATGACTTTTTAATTTTTAAAAAATGGCCTGGATTTGGAAAAATAAGGAGAAATTCCCAGGAGATTGTTTCTAAAAATTCTCTATACTACAAGTGAGCGCTTCGATCACTGGCTAATGTAGCCATTCAGAAATAATGGTTACAAAACAAAAGATGCCTATGAACATACAGACATATTCATATTTCTTGACAGTGCTACTGTCTCCCTTTATTGGTGTTCTGGATTGACGTGCCATATCTTGATACATGTCAAGGGATGCTGATACACCAAATATCAGTATTTCAAAAAATACATTTAAATAGTTGAATGAATACTATGAACAAGAGGGCTCATCCCATGCACAGTCATCCTGAGATGACGTTAGTTGAACAGACTTGCATGAAACCGGCTCGACTCAAAGAGCATCCAACACTGGGCACACTTAGCTTCAACGAGTTATCAGTTAATTGCTGCATTATCAGAAACAGATTGCACATAATTCCCAACTTGACCTCATTAGTTGCAGACTGTGACAAACATTTATGGCAGGTTTTGGTTGCAGTATTGGTATACTTGCTAATGCCATTTTGTTGCAAAAAAAATAACCAAGTAAGATAACATTATGTTTATTTTATCGGATAAACAAAATTTTGACAGTCTAACTTTGAGGACATAATTTACAGCTTAAAAAGATGATAAATGTATGTTGTTGCAATACTCAGCATTTCGCCAAAATCGCAATAATAATTCATCGTGAGTGAAGACATTTTCTGATGAGCTG
This sequence comes from Diplotaxodon limnothrissa, assembly GCF_057381915.1. Classification (NCBI taxonomy): domain Eukaryota; kingdom Metazoa; phylum Chordata; class Actinopteri; order Cichliformes; family Cichlidae; genus Diplotaxodon; species Diplotaxodon limnothrissa. Next base: position 8,904,619 of record NC_140611.1, on the reverse strand, counting down.
TTTCCAAACGCGAAACATTTTCCTCCTCGTCTCTAAACTCTCTTAGAAAAAGAGATTTTTAATCTGTGAGATGTATACTTGGACAGATAACGGATATAAATAAATAAATAAAACGCTTATGTACTACCTCTTGCATCATATTGCAGCTTTCAGTTTTCGGTCTTCAGCAGAAAAAAGAAAAAACAATGCAACAACAAACACATCAGGCTGTTATACCTGGATAAATGCTATATTTTTCTGCATTTTCTGAAGTAGTTTGTTCTTCAGACCTGGCAGAACAAAAAAGCAGTAGGATGTTTACCAAGTCATGACAAGTACTAATGAGGCAGGATCTGGTAGACTTGCAGATAGTAAGATTCAGCCTAGACTCCAAATGAGAAAGCTACAAATTTATACTTTTTTTTAGGGGGAAAAATCCTCTTATCTTGTAAGTAATGGTTTAAACAAATTGCCATTGTCCAATAAAAAAAACTTAGGAAAATATTAGCTTGTCCATTCGTTGCAGTTCAAATCGAAGGGTTGGAGGGGGGGAAAATGCAAAATAGCATAGAAGTGGGATTTTAAAACTAAAAGTATATGCAAGATAATAGTATAAGTATAAGCAGCTGCCACAGAAAAGATGAATCATGTGAAACGACAGCGTTGTGTTTCTACTGGTGCTTCTCTGAAGAGTTGAACAGGCTCCCCTTATCCTACACCACAAGCTGTTGGATGTCTCCACACTCCGAGATGTAGTAATTCACAGTGGGTACTAACTGAAAAGAGAAGTAATCACCAGCAGCACTGACTAGAGGTAAAGGCGTGTGTCACGGCACGTTTTGTGGAGGAATCTTTGGTGCAGTGTGGGTGGGAACACGGTTTATTAACTTAAACATACCCTTTGTTGCACAGTTTATCACGGTGTTAGATGCTTTGTGTTCAGTTTGGCTTAAACACAAAACGTTTTCATTTTTTCCGTTATGAAATTGATATTTCAAGTTCTTATGAAGGTGTCCATGAACAGATTAATTCCAGCAACACTTGAAGTGTGGAACAAGAACATGGATAATTTAACAGAATTTCCTGCTCCCTACTCTGAACTACATAGTACAACATAAAGCCAAATAATAATAATAATAATATCTTTGGTGCTAATAGCCACCTTCTAGCATCCTGCAGTGCCCTTTCATAGGGATATTGATGAATACAGGTCACAGGAGTGTTCATTTTGGCTGCTATTTCCTCTCTGCAGCAAATTACTGAGGAGCTTTACTTCTGATTGTAGAGTGCATCAGCCACTGGGTCAGTGCAAGCCCATCCACCCCCTTCCCCCCAATCCTTTGCATGTATCTCCCAAGATACTGCAAGCGGTAGCTGTCAGAATCAATCACTGAATTTTGTAGCCTAATGTCCAATTAGTATTCCAAGGTCCTTTAAATAAGCAGTTTGTCAACATTGTCAAGCTCCCCGCACTGCAGCGCTTGTCCTTGGCATATGAGCCAATCAGAATTTGATGAAGCGTCCAATCAACACATATCAGAGGGAGTCAGCCAACGTTTAAGTGTCCATGTCCCGGTGCGTATTAATTTGATTTATAATCCTCGGTGCGTGAACGGAGTGCGTCATGGAAAGCCACGAAGCCAAGAACACAATGAAACTTCTGGCCCTTGTCTTTATTAGCTTGGCTGCATGCCTGCTCCAAGGAGAGAGAAAGTTGGAAGAGGATTTGGATGCTCATGGTGGCATAAAGAGGCAGGCTGTTGGACAGAGAGGGAAACTGGTGTAGCTTGGTGGCCGTAAAATGACAGGTCTATATTTTATGGGCCAGAGATGCACTTTGTCATTTTTGTAAATTTTGTAGCTTGTAGTTGGGGAAACCCCAACTTTCAATTGGTATTGGGAAGAGCTCTACATCTTAGTCACTTTGTCAAAACCGAGATCATCATTAACCAGAAATGATGATGAGGTAACAGTCATGTAGACAGACTGCAACAGAGGGCAAGAAATCAGCAGATATCCATATAAATGAGACTGTGATATACAATACACGGCCACATGAACAGGAAATGTGCCTTCTTCTTTTTTCTGTTGTCGATGCCACATGTGTAAGAGTTGCGAAGGGGAGGAGGTGTTTTGAAATGGATAGAGAGCAGCACTGATTCAGTAAAAGCTGGCACTCTTTCCTCCCTTGGCTGTGTCATCTTCTCTGTTTGCCCTGGAGCGCCTCTTCACAGCATCAGCCTCCATGCCAGGGCTCATCTCCCAATCTCTTGCTCTTTTTATCCTCCTTCCCTCCCCGAGTCTCCTCTTTTCCAGCCTCTTTTCAAAGCTCATATGAAAAGTAGAGTCTTATTCTTCTCTGTTCAGTGGACCGATGTCTGTATGATTGGTTGAAAGGAAGTAATGCAATATAATGATATATATAGAGAGAAGACGAGGCTTTGCCATTGGGCCTGTGTGTAGAAAAACACTATTGTTTTGCATTGAATTGATTGGTGGATTTCACGTTCCTATGACAACTAACCCAGGCTACAACAGCTGCTGTAAATAAACCAATGTAATGCTCAAATGAAAATTATATCAGTGCAACTTGAAATCATACCACCATGATGACTGTATGATTGTGTCCCTTTTGTTTTTTGTGACAGTGATGTCACACGTGTCAAAGGACTTTGCTTCTTCTAACATACTGTTTTTTTTGTTTGTTTGTTTTTTTTAGATGATGAAACATGCCTGGGACAGCTACAGACAGTACGGCTGGGGTCACAACGAGCTAAAGCCCATCGCCAAGAAAGGACATTCCACAAATATCTTTGGTAAGCCAGATACTGCCGCCTTTACCCATCGGCAGTTTGCTCACACAGTCATAAGTCGCACTTGGATGCATGCGTGATGTGCACACACACACACCATCTTCCTAACACTCAGACAAACACACACGGCTCCTTCTCTTGTGGACAAGGTCATGCGATAGTGCCTCCAGCAGGATGCATATCACATTAGGGGAAAAAAATGTTTGCAAACACGAGCATAGGATCGCTGAGGCTGCAACAAGAGGATGCACGTGACGAACAGGAGAAATCTAAATGTATTTGAGATACTGCAGATATTTAACAAGTCTTTATTTAGTGCATAGATCTGCACTTTGTTAGTGAGCAATAAACACTCAAATAATCTCACTGTTGGGCTAACACTCCAATGTGTCAGCCTTATCACAGTAAAGTTGTAGTGTTAGGTTTAAAATTAGACAGTGTAGCTGATAATGCTTGGTGAGAAATTCTTTTTTGTACAAGGAGAGACAATCGGGATTTGTTTATTGGTATGCACCTCTTTATCTGCCATCTATGATGATCACAATGATCCAGCCACTACACTCGTTGTAGTTGAACATTTTGTACATTTTCAAAACATTAACAACATTACCTGCTGTTCAAATTAAATATGTTTTACAGAAACGATTCATATAAAATGTTAAAATGACTGAATTATAGCTTAAACTATCTATCTCTATCTATATATCTATATGTTTGGAAGTCTGTGAAGTCTTTCTTTTTTGGTCTCTGCCAGCACTTGTACAAAACTATCTGGCTCTTCAGCAGCTGATGCTCCACTCTGCCTGTCTGCTGCTTGCTGTGTAGTCTGAAGTGTACAGAGGCTTTTTAGAACTTATTGACTGAGAAGGACCGCCCACTAAGAACTGCGCCAATTAACCAAAACACTAAAGTTGCAGGCTAGACAGGCTATGCAGGGGGCTAAAACTCACTGCAAAGCTCCTTTGGGCAAATGGGAGCTGATAAATTTTGGCTGTGAATAGTCTGCAAGTTCATAACTATGCAAACTTTAAGTGCTCGTATTATGCTCAGTTGCAGATTTATCATTTTATTTTGGGATATGTTTGGATGCTTGTTCAGAATTTTTTTTTTTTTTTTACTTCTGTTATCTGTTGCAATAGCTCTTCATATCCTGTACCAGAAATGCTCAGTTTTAGCTTCTGTCTCTTAAAAACCTCCTCCCTAAAAGCACAGATTGCTTTGATTGGCCGGGTTGCCTGGCTAATTTGACCTGTTGGTTATACACTGTAAATCTATTAGTACGAGTGCAGCCCAGCTAACTGAGTCCTCAGTTCCCCGAGAGCTCAGAGAGCACAAAGGTTCTTGAGTTCATTCTTGTAACAAATACAATATTTATACCTGGCTTAGCTCGTGCCTGAGGCATTTTAAAAAACAGAAGCTGCTGAAGTGAAGAAATAATAGTAGTTTTAAATAACCAGTGCCCAGTTAAGACGGAATTTTTGTCAGCAAGGTTGTCCAAATTTCTGATATAGAAAATGTTACTGGTATCTTTATGAACCAAAAGTTCTGAAAATAGTTCTCTTAATTGATAAATGGGCAAAATGATTGCGCTAGCAAAGCTGTTTTTCATACGTGCTCATGTTTGATGTTGCTGTAAGGCATTTGTACATTTGTGAATCCTTTGGAGCTATGAAGATCTCTCATTTTATTACGTATAAAAATGGTCAGATCTTCATGTGAGTCAGATCATGGTGGATCCCGGAAAAGTAGTTTGTGTACTATGGGTGCCCCTGAGCTTTTTTGATGCAGTGTGTAATTCAGTGTTCTCTTCAGTGCTGAAAGCCAACCAAGCTCAGAGTCAGCAAATCAAACCCAAGCCTCTGCCATGCTTTAGAAATGAAATATGCTTCTGTTGCAGCCAGAATGTTAGAAATATACGTGTAGCATTTTCAGGCTTCTTGCATCTCTACAGTTTTGCTTTGGCCACTTCAAACTGCCTGTGTGCTATTAGTTCAGATGGTGCATATCCACAGTTGTCTTAGGTGGTCACATTCTGTCAGTAATCAATAGAGAAATCCAGGTTATTTCAAAGCGTTCCCAAGCTTTTTCTTGTACCTCCTTGTGTTATTAGTCAATTGCATGTCTTCATCTGTGGTCTATGGCTTTCAGAGTTGATGAAGTAGGCACACAGCTATCCAGAGCTATCCAGCCCTCTGTCACAGCTTTGTAAAGAAGACGCAATTAGCACATAACCTGCTAAACAATAGCTGGATGGAATGACTGTGTAGGCTGCAGCCTTTGCCTTTGTGTCGTGTTTGATTCATTTGAATTACGAAAGTAAATGGTGAAAAGATGAGGAGAGCTATGGTTAATATCGATAGATGTGTTAGTAATAATCACTGCCAATAATGATTTAACTCATTGGATACTGTGAGCTTATACCTGTGAAAATGTGGCTTTGTGCTTGTTTATCTGTTTGAGTTGCCAGCTTGACTTGTGTGTTTATGCTAATGTTGCTGGATGTGTGCGTTTATGTGCGTGTGTGTGTGGTGTGAGGGTGCATGCTTATGAGGCGTTTGTGTCAAATTGGAACGTTCCGTCTGGCAAATTGGCCGGAGGCGCCTCTGTTATTTTATGAGCTGCTGCTAAATGGTAGATAGATGCTGCTTGTGTGTGTGTGCGCACTTCCATTTGTTAGTATTCATGTGTGTCTGACTGTTCATCTGCAGCATGTCCTTTTGTGTTTTATCATTGTGTCTGTCTGGGTGGTTTTCCCCTGCCGCCTTGTAATAGCTGACTATGGATAGATGCTGTTATTATTCACTGGGTGGCCAATAAAATACAAGCAAGACACAAGGCAAAATCAAGCATTGCGCTCCTCACAAAACACACTTCCATTATTGATGAGGCGTATCCTGTCTTCTTACAGGCGGTATTGATTGTGTTTTGGTGTGATTTGGAGAGAGTGCAGAATGCAGAAAGAAAAAGCAGTATTTGAGAGATGCAGTGGACCTCCTGCTGTGTTAGCTATTACTGACATTGACTGCTTTTAACACGGGGGACTCAGACATCCAAAAGTCTGGCTGACTGGATGAAAATAGTGCGAGTTATGGATTTAAACCACGTTCATATTTTGCTAGACCCTGATGCACTGCACGTTGGGATAAAAAGTATCCCTTTGCATTTCTTTAAACTTGAATTCTGAACCTGACTTCTTGACTGGAGGGCAATGTGGAAAGATTTCTCATCTCCGACCAAGCGAGCGCGGCATCGTCCCGTTTCAGGCTAGAACTGAGAAGCGTTCTGTTCCCGACAAAAGCATTACATACATAACAGTTTGTATACAGCTAGCTTCTATTTAACATGCCCTCCATGCAGCTGTTAAAAAAGAAAATGCGTAAAGCTCTTTGTGCTCACTGCATGCCTTCCAGCTCAGCCTTAATCTGTCCTGAGAGAAGAGGGCTGGCCAGAATGGTAACAAGTGGATCAGGGCTCCCATTGTGCCTCAGATAACCTTGTCTCCTCTGCCTCGCGCTGATGCCGATGCATTTATTTTTCCACCCTATTCTGTTGAGATGAGCTGAGTTGATTTTTGACTTCAGATCCAAACACATCCTTTGTCTACACAGTTCAAGCCACTATAACTCATGACCTTTCTGTAAGACAAAAGTAGCAAATACACTGGATTTTTTTAAAACTAGTATATGCCTGTGCCTAATACTACTAAAACAGAACAAAACAGAATTAGAAATGATGATGCGGTAACAGTCATGTAGACAATTAATTTTTTTTCCGTCCTCGTGCTTTGCGTTTGCAGTGCGATCTTTTTCATTCGTTTTGACTCCAGTCTTGGCAGACGATGGAGGCGATACTGCCCCCATAGCTTCCTGTAGTGTATTGCAGTTACAAACATGCATTTACGTGGTATTAGTATACGACACATTGACAATGTAAATGTCGACTATTTGTTGTAGTCGACGTCATCGATGATGCCAAGGAATCGTTGTAGCCCTACTTGCAGTAGAAATTGAGGAGTGTTGTTTCTTAGGGTTGCTACTTTCTATAGATTTAATTTGTGGCTTTTTGAAGTAATTTCAGCGGCTTTAGTCTCGTTTCGCGACACGCGAGGGAGTTCAGTGGTGAGTCTGAGGCCTGCCATCCATACTCTGTCTAGTGGCTGTTATTGCTTTATTGGTTTTGCAGTCCAGCGATTTTCATCTAAACCTGCAAGTGGAGATTTGCTCATATCTCATCCCCATGGCTTTTCCCCAGTGGCAGTTTGACACACTCACAGTAAATGATATTACAGACAGCCTCAGGCATGTTGTTGCTAGAGGCCTGTTAGGTTGGAGGCGATGGGGATGATGCAAAGCGGGGATGAGGCTTGGACACCTGGATCCACTGTCAGCTCAGTACTGGAGAGAGCTGCCTCATTATTCATAGCATGCTTTTTCCATTACAAGATTACTTTGGTTGTTTGCCCACAGAGATGATCTGTCACTTTAAACTCAGTTTTCAACAACACATTCTCGGTTGTAATCTCAAAAGCATTTGATGCTGTTTCTTTGTTTTGCTGCTTTTCTTAATGGCATTAAAGCTCATAAATTACTGCATTCAAGTAAAGCAAAAAGAATTATTACAGGATTTTCAGTATACGAGTCATTTGGGGGTGGGGGGTTTAGAAGACTATCTACAGGCCCTCTGTGTACCAGTAGGTTCTCTTTGGCTTCAGTCACTTTCAGAGTCCTGTAAAAATACCAGATCAAACCCTACTTTGATTTCAAGCTTTGCTAATCAGTAGACTCAGCCATGTAATCTTCTGTAGAGCTACTGGATTTTCATTCCTTCTCACATTATCTCTGCTGGGTTTGTGTGGATGATGTAATGACCACTTTCACTCAGTGTCATGTAACTTTACTTGACCCTGTTGCTTACATGCCTTTATGTGATGGCTTCATGATCAGTAAGCAAAATAACATGTTTATGTGCAGATATTAAATAAGTAATATCTAGTGCCATAAACTGAGTTCTTGTACCAAAGTGTGCCTTGACTGTTTGGCTATGAGGTCAGTTCCTTGATCATTAATATGGAAATTGTCATGACCATTGATCAACCACCAATCAAAGTGCGTTGATCATTAATCAAAGATCATTGATCAGCGGCCATGAGTACTGTTTATAAGGTTGGGGAAGCCTGCAGTCAGCTGAACGTTTCTCCCACTATAAACACTACGTCCAAATGAACTGAATACACCTTTTGGGGTATTCGTGATATGTTAGAGTATTTGTGCATGTCCATAAAGTCTCTGTATACAAACAAAAGCAATGCGATGCATCTTGTGCTGCTCTGGGTGTATTGTCAGCATTGATCGCAAGATATTGAATAACCCACAGAGCCTACTTCTAGTACTTCCTTAGTTATCTTTTTATGGATGCAGCATGCTGTCAGCTGTAAGCTATTATCCAAAACTCCTCACTGTTGTTGCCTTTTTCATGAGGGTTGATTCCAGAAATCTTATGGCACTATTACCATGGTCTTAGTTTGGTGCTCGTAAGTGTAAAACGGTGTCAGCCAAACCCTTACTGTTCATAGGCGAGTCGCCGAACTTAGATCTGTTTTGCATACATAAATACCTTCCTAACATTTCACCTGACAGGGTGTCATTATCACTCACCTTCTACATTTTATTTGCAGACACATCTCTCGTGTACAGGTAAAACTGATGAGACACTATCAGTTTTACCTCCAAACAACCACAGTTTAGCTAGGTTACTTTGTTCACGGTCATGTGTGCTTCAAGTAGGAAAATTTACTTGACAGTGCCGAGAGTTTATAACACAAGCTTTTTAAAAAAAAAATTATTCTGTTTGTTTGTAAAAGGAAACTCTTACTCATCTCATATTTTGGAAATAATGGGAAACTAATATTCTGTTGGTTAATACTTAGTAACAGAAGTGATTTTCCATGTTGGATGAGAAGCCATGCATGTTTAACTGAAGGCATTTCACTCCCAAAGCTTGCACGTTGTATGCTTGGATGTGTTGATGACTGAGACAGTAAGAAAGAGTGGAGTGGGGTGAAAGGTTTGCCTGATGATTGCTTCCTAATGATGGCCCAAAGACTCGAGACTGCTTTCTGCAGCAGAATAGGAAGCAGAGGAAGAGCGTGAAGCAGAGATCAGGGATTGTGGAGGGGAAGACAGAGAGAAATCCAGCTGATGCTTCACTAAGCTCCATGCCTCTTAGTTACTGTTGCCATGCTTGTCTGCACATTTCAGGTTCACAGTGGTAACGGTGGCAAATTTGCTCACTGAAATTCTTAGTGTTTCTGGAATCACAGGTTCATGATGTCAGGCTGTAGTTAGAGCAGTAACCATCACTATATTCCACAGAGTCACCTGCCAAATGGACTTGATTTGCCGAGTTGGAAGTAAGTTATTAGTAAGTTATTGGATATATTGTAATCTGATAGCAGTGAAACATAACCATGAAAACAAATGGAAATTCTTACATTAGTGGTTAAGGTTAAATGCATTTTTTATGGCTTCTAAAAATGTATTATTAGTAATTGTAACCTCTTGACACCACTTCAGATCTGATCTGTACCTGCTAGAATTAATTGGTACTTCTATTTATGACTGAGCTTGTTACATAATTCCTACCCTGACAGGCTTTGGAACAGTTACAATGTGAAAAGAGAGTGAAGAGTAAGACCTGAATTCTGCTCCCAAACAAGGCATCAAATCTTCTTCAGAACATTAATGTGAGCCTCCCTTTCAGATTAAACTTTCAGCAGGGCTGCCAGTGCCGAGTTGGACAGCAGGAAACAGAAGGATTTGCCTGCTGCTGAGTCCAGCAGGAATGTGCATAAGCCTCTCAAACAGAGAAGAAAAAGGGGAAGGTTCTTAAACAAAACATCACCTTGTAGGTTTGTACCCACAGGCTTTGGCATTTTTATTGTCTGCCATCAATGTGAGCAGATGATGATCAAGGTTGTATAACTGCTGCTGAATAATTGGTTTGGGCTCATTGGAACCAGTCGGGTTGTTACTTTTTGTTAAAGGGATCTGATTCAGTACAGTGCAGGGAGGTTTGGTGGCAGTGCAAAGCTGTGAAAAAGTTGTACTCGGCGGCCCAGTTGTTTTGATGTGAATTTGTTTCAGATAAATTGGTTGTATAGTTCTGTCTCCCAGAAAATTTCATGTGCATACCATTTAGATTTTGTAGGAGTTGCTGACCTTTTATTTAACTAAAGTACTTCAGGAAAGGTCACACTCCTCTTTCCTCCCCATTGCCCACACTTACACATCTTGGCCAACGTTCTCTTTTCATACAGATGACTTTCCTCAGCTTTGTTGGGTTTTTTTTGTTTTTTTTTGTCTGTCAGTGACAAAGACCCACATTTGACATTATGCTTTGTGTTTTAAACAAAGGAGACTTTGACTCACGAAACATAAATTGAGCTTTTGAAAGGCTAGATTGCAGTAACTTTGTACAAGAAAGGCTGCGATAATTGCCCTAGTAACCCGCTTAACGCCCATATATTCTCTTTTTACAGTTGAGCAGATGGATCATTTAGATGACCTTTTTAGTCATTAAGATTTAATAAAATGGAGTGATGAAAAATACGCTTTGCAGATGTTTTTCTGGTTCCATTGTCCTTGTGGGCGATTATTACCTCTTGACAAGAAGACATTTTTTTTTAACTTGATTGCAGTGCTAAGGAACATTGTTCACATCTCACATCTCTTATTTTATTACCTTTTTAAATTATTTTTCACAAAGATTAGCACAGTCACCAAAAGAGCATAGACACCTATCTAAACTTTGTATAACTTGTCTGTTGGATATGGAAAATGTAGTGTAGATCAAATTTGCTGAATCTGTTTTCTTCTTTCTTCTGAGTTAATATTCAGTTCTGAGTCGTGTTCTTTTAGACAGACCTGTAGTGTTCTGTCCATGACAGGCCAGGCCAAATTACAGAAAATAATACCAGCAGTTTTATTACAACTTTGTATTCAAACTAGGCTCAAGGGTGGAAAAACAAACACTCACAGTAGCCATGTGGGGATATATATGTGATATAGGGATTCACAGTAACCCTATAATCCTAGCTCCGCCCGTAGTGCAGGAGAGTTGCACATATTGTCATATAATCACATAATGGTGGCCTATCTAATTCGATTGTGTCATCATTAACTGAGCTGAAATCCTTTGACCATTCAACTCTTCATTTGCAAACACAAGCGACACTGTTGTCAAAGCTATTTGTTTAATTTTCTTTGCACATGGGGCAAGGGGATGCCAGCAAATACTTTTACACTCAGACCAGTGCCGACTGAGGCTCTTTGGCACCGAGCCTGGAAACGGGCATCCGGGCTGAGGTTTAGCCAGGGAGCTCATGTAGAGCTGAAAAGCCCAGACTGACCAGTAACACTCTGAGGCAGAAAACAGAACACAGCAGATGTTTAATTCTGCTGCCAAATAAGTTGGTAACCAGTTACTCATCGCCAGCCAGGCTAGTCTGAATTGTCTTGGGGAGTTTGATTTGGCTTCATTAATTGCCACTGGGTATATTACAGGACAGGCTGCAGGGCCACACAGGACCTGGGTCCATAGAAGAGGACAAACGGTCCAGAACTGTGCAGGACGCTTTAACTGTGCTTGCTAAATTTGTTGGAACAAAGGTTCACTTTAAAGCAAAAGGCATCATGGTAATCTTGACTTTGGTGACTCCAGCTCATTTTATTTCACGTCTCCCAAAATTGCACCACATATATGTTAGGAATTATTTTTTCTGCTGGTAACAGCTGCAGCATTTGTGAAGAAACGATGCCATTTATGATCGAGTTAGATAGTAGATTAAATCCCTGTGACACTAACTGAACTCGGCTACTTTGTTAAAGTCGAACTGGAGTATTTCCAGGTATCCTGAACACTCCAGAGAAAATACTGTTTCTTTAAATGGAGCAGGGTTGTCATGATACTTTCAAATTCAATACTGATACCCAGGAAAATGCTTGATTTTCAATATCATTTTTTAAACCACTGGAAAGATTTTGGCCCCATCCTGCAACAACAGACGTAGTGGCAACAAAAGGCATTTCCTGTAAATGTAAAATTGTTCATTTTACATAACTTTTTACAATAATTTCCAAATTATAAGTTAGATTTAAAACACTGGTATTTAAGATTAAGTTTAGAGGATTTATTCATTTTACAAATCAGAAAAGTTAAAGTTTCTGATTTTGTCTACGTCTGCCTGCAACCTCTCATTGTTCACACTGATCCACCTCATTCTGCAGCTCTTCACATCTTCATCTCTGCTCTTCAGTCCTGAAACCGGCATAATCCTGCTGCTCTGCTCTTAATTTTACTCTTTATTTGCTCGGATTAGTTCTCCACACTCTAGACTCTCTATTCAGTTCACCCATAGTTCCCCCAGTGCTCTGTTTGCACAGCCTGCCTCGTTCTACATGTGGCTGCATTCGGCACTTCCACGGCTTAATATTTCATGACCTGCACTTCTCTAGCTGCAATGTTAATTAAAATAGATGGCTGATGTGTCCATCTATCTTAATGAGTTCCTGGAATAACAAGCACCTATAACACGTGTTATTTAGATTCAGCAGTGTGGAACACTAGACACATTTCCTGTTTGTTGTAGTAGTAGGAGTAGCTCTTCCTCAGAGTTTGCATTTAGAATTTTAAAAACTTTTTCCGACATTTAAATGTACCAGGCTTCGAGCAGCATGGTACGTTGTCAGCTTGTTCTGTTTGGATCAGCTCTTCTCTACTGAAGGGAGGAAGGGTCTCATAATTTGGCAAGAACCAGACCCTTATTTACTTTCTTGTAGGTCAGTAAACGCAGCATCATACAGAGATTTGTTAAAGGGAACGGCTCTTCTGGTAACACTTAAACCTCAGATTTCAGCTTCATCACACGTCCTCAAACACACTGCAACTTAAATGTGGGATCTCTGACTTCAGCTTTCGGAGGGCAGCCCTGGATGTTAGGGAGAAATAGTCTGTACAGGAGTAAGAAGAGTAGACTTGCAACTAGACCTGCATGTCCACAGAGTTGTGTAGAGGTCATGATAAGAAACACAAGGCACGACACGGACGCTTGAAACACAAATGCTTTGTATGTATCTCCACACATCACCTCTACACTTTCTTCCATTTTCATTCGATTCAGAGCCAAACCAAGCGAATTTATGCATGACACGCACAAACACACACACCTGAGCTCTCAATCATCTCCCACTCTCCCTGAGCCGACAGTTTACAAGACAGGGAGAATGGAGACTGAATAATGGCATCACATTTTCGTGCCTCGTGTGAATTCATGCCTCTGAAACCTGTCGTCTAATGAAACCGGCACGGAGCCTGGGACTGAGAGTGTGAGTGTTCGAGAGAGGGAGAGAGAGATAATGGAGGGGGAGAGGGAGAGAGAGGTGTGTGAAATTGTGATAGATGGAGAGAGCATGTTGAAGAGTGGGGGGTGGAGTTCAGTTGAAGTAGTGAGAAGCTGTGTGGTGTATCAAAGGGAAGGGAGAGTACATGAATCTATGTTAAAAGAGCAGGAGACCTGATGAGAGTGTGTGTTGGTTTGCAGCTGGCGAGGTCTGTGTGCACGAGGCAGTGGCAATAATTCCCTGAATAAATAAACGTCATCCCGGCCAATTTGTCTCTGATAAGCAGCGCCTGGCAACCCTAAAATCAACTCCTGGAAGCACCAATTCAACTTCATGTGATGCCTTTGGTGTTGTTTATATCAAGGCTGCAGAGCAGTCAGGTCGTGAAAACCCATGGCAACAGGACATGACAGAGATGATACAGGAAGATGCATGGTGACCGTTCGTAGGGAAAGATGTTGAGTCAAATTAACAAAAAATAAATTTTTTAATGAGATGTATATGTAAAAAAGCGTGAATGGATTGTTCGCGAATCTGGGTTCTGAATGGAGCGATCAAGGAAAGATTAGGGAGAACGCAGCAAGACAGTGATGAATGAGCACAAGCAGATGGTTCGGTATACGAGGGAGGGGCAGACGAAAAGATGGAGGCTGAGCTGGAGAGAGAAACTTTCCAGGTGTGATAACAAGGTTATTTCCAAAGATGAGAGCGAGCAGAATTTCTCAAGGTTAGAGAAACGCACCCAGAAGAGTCCGGCGGATACGCATAAGTAATCTGCACATTTAAATTTTCTTTTGCTTTGAATTTGGAGTTGGGATTAGAAGATGGAGGGTGATTCATTTGATGAGCTTGTTGCTAGATTGGATTGGCCAAAGAAATGCTCCGCTGTCATTGGTTTTCATGTTGGCGGACGAGGTGAAAAACCCAGAGAACACCTTCACTACGTGAGAAGTTGGAGTTTTTAAAAATGAACAAAGAAAAAAGCCTTTCGCTAAGATCTTCTGCTCTACATACAGAAGGGCAATTTGTCCCCAATCAGTTAATCCAGTCCAATCCTTTTTGTTTATATGTTACCAATTCACAGCAACAGTCACCTCAAGGTGCTTTATATTGTAAGGTAAAGACTCTACAGTATTTCCAGTTCTTTGAAGTATCACTTGCAGGTTTTGTCATGAACATAAGGATTGAATAATCACTTACAGAGGATTTTAAGGGCTATTTTATTTCTATTTGGATCAATACCCAAATTGTTATCTTCAAATCCAAGACATTTTAACACAACATACGTTGTCTGGGATGTCTTCTGTTCAAGATGTTTGATAAACACCAAAACTCCTTTTGGTATTAAAATCCTCTTTTCTGGACCATAGACAAGAGGTTTGATACCCTTTTGTTGTTTTAGAAGAAAACAGGTCCGTATATAAAATGTTAGTGTCACATTTCATTTGCTTCACAACACAACAGTGTTAATGATTGACAGAGCAGAGGTGTCATTGTTGTGAACACATAGGAAGCACTGCATTTAGGAGCTATTGCACAAGACCTTTAGAGGAGTATTCTGAGACGGTATCTTTGACAGGCCTCTGTCTTTGTGTCAGCAGTGTCACATTGCTATGGGAGCCTCAAGCGTACCTGTAGGTGATGGAAGTGACAGAAGGGAGGGAGATGGGGGTTGTGTGGTGCAGCAGAGGGGCTCTGCTCTACCAACGGTCGCGCCAATCTGTCAAGATCCGGCAGGCAGCCAGGGCATCTTGCTATCAGCTCCGCCCGCCTGACTGCAGTGTATTTTTAGAGTGATTTAGAGGTTCCTGTCTATGATGATAATAACACTGCAGCTCCTGCATGAAGCCAGACACTCTCCTTTTGAATGGATTCATAGATAAGAAGGGATGGCGAGCAGACTCAGGAATTCTAGCTGTTCACGCAGCTTCTGATATGAAATGGGGACGGCTTTAAAGGGCAGTGCCACTGACTTTTACCTCTGAAATATGGTGGTAATGTATGCAAACCGAACTAAAGCAAACTGGAAGGCAATAGTAGAAAGGGTGTAGATGATCTGATGAAATAGTCATTTTGATGATATTTCCTATAATATCCTATAACTCCTTTTTTCACTTTAATTTCTAAGGAGGGTTTTGATTTACATAAAGTTGAACCTTATAGGCACAAAGTCAGTTTTAATAACTTATAATAAGCAGTTCCCTGTTCCTGTAATGTCTTATGATTACTAGTCTCCTCCTCAGAATGGAAAAGGCAATGAAATGTGGCAATGTGTTTGAATTAGTCCTACTGTGACATGCTTTATATGAACACACATTAGCAAAGGAAAAACATTTTAAAATGTCACTGAATAACAGACAAACACACAGAGCTGCTCCTGTGGCTGCAAACTGATCATTTTTTATGGTTGCTACCATTCGCCTTGGCTGAATGCTTTTGCCCATTGGTTGGCCACTCCATATCTTTCTGAAAATATTAATTCAACAGTTTTAAGTTCTGTTTTTTTTATTTTCCTTCTTTCTTTTCTTTTTTTTATTAGAAATGCACTGATTGCAGCTTCCTTGGCTTCTTGGTATTTTTTTTTTTTTAACTGTGTCTACTTTTTGCTGATTTCAATGATCTGAGTTCTGATTAGCTTTAAAAGATCCATCTTGAACTGCGTGAGAGGGATTTTTTTTTTTATTGGTTTGTTGTTCAGAATGTTTATGTGGTGGTGTGTCAATGTCACAAGCTATTGTCATGTTAGCTTGTGGCTGTGAATGCGCATCCGACTATTTATTTGAAGTATTATAAACATTTTAAATGTAACTGCTGTCTTGGTTGATGTAATTATGTCCAATGATTTGATTTAAAGCTGTACATTTACAGCAGCAGCAAGCCTGTTCTGTATTCACAGTAAATTGAGCAAAAATGTAAGCATACTTTAAGTAATAAATTAATTATATTAAAGTTAAACACACTAATTTACAGTATAAGTAACGTAAGCGAGAGTAGAGTGTGTAATTGTAGCTATATTTGACAAATTTCAGTTAACGCCACACACACAGTTTTTCTAAAAGCCACCAGACACACAAATTGTTAGTACTTTGGAAAAAGGAAAGCTACAGGGTTTGGTGCTAATAAAGACAAACCCATTGAGCAAGCCTGAAGAACAATGCTAATGCCAAATGAGACGGTGGCTAATCAGAGAGAAAATTATCTTGACCATGTGATCAGTGAATGTCCTGTCAAAGACGTACACAGGCTTACACTCCAAAAACACAAAATAATCAGTAAAGCAAGTTTAAAGTGGACTGGATGAACTGTTGTCAACAGAGGCAAAGAACAGCAACACACATGCAGGCCTCTTGGACTGAGTAGTGCGATATGTGACGTGCTTATCCTCAGGTTAGGGGTAAATCATCGTTGTTGGAGCGATAACGCTGCACAGACTAAATCTTTGTAGAAAATAGATCCAACTGTTATCTGCACTGACTTTTCACTTTCTCTTAATAAGTTCAGTGCATCTCTTGCACTGTGTACAGTTTGCAGCTTTTTCCATGCATGCGTCTTTGGGAGAGCCTCTGATGGATGTAAAACCAATGTCACTGTTAATTGCATAAATAAATATTCATATGAGCAATAACTGATGGAAGAATTTCAATTGTTTGATCTTTTGTGTTGTACAGGTAGTTCTCAACTGGGGGCAACCATCGTTGATGCAGTAGATACTCTGTACATCATGGGTCTGCACGAGGAGTTCAAGGATGGCCAGGAGTGGATTGAACAGAATCTGGACTTCAGTGTGGTGTGTACCCACCTTCCCTCTCTACACATAAAATACCCAAGAACACTTGGGTATAATTAAGCCTTCCATTAATATCTTAATGATGGTCTCCAGCTTGTCCACATAATGCTCTTAATGTGCTGCTGTCATAAGAGATGACTTGCACTTAAATAAATATCACCGGAGTGCTCATTAATCTGATGCATGCTTTCTTGACATGATTTTTCATCAGCCCATCAGCACTATTAGACCATAAATAATATGCAAACATTACTCAAAATCCCTGTGAATGTTGGCACTGAATTGTCACCAATTAATTCATCTAGATTGTATCGCTCCAGTGTTGCTGTTGGAAACTATTAGACTAGAGAATATTTTCAGTATTTATCCTCATATCGAGCATTATAGTAATAATGATTTCAAACATTGCTTCATTCAGGCTGTGTTTTGCAGTCACAATCGTGACTTTGTCCTCTCTATCCATTTTCTTCTCCCTTCCTGTCCTCACAGCCTTTTCTGTTGAGTGTTTCTCATTTCCATGTCTTGTCCATCAGTTCAGCAGCTCCCCTCATTTATTTCCTCTGCTTCAGTCTCCCATCACCAGCTTTTCTTTCCTTCCTTTCAGATGTCAATCACCTCTTTTTTTTTTTAATAATAATAATAATAATAATAATAATAATAATGGGTTGCATTTATATAGCACTTTTCGGGGCCCTCATAGCGCTTTACAATTCCATTATTCATTCACTCTCACATTCACACACTCTTGGAGGCAGCTACAGTTGTAGCCACAGCTGCCCTGGGCCAGACTGACAGAAGCGAGGCTGCCATATCGCACCATCTGGCCATCACCAGTAGGCGGTAGGTGAAGTGTCTTGCCCAAGGACACAACGACCGAGACTGTGCTGCTTGCTAGGGCCGCAGCTGTTGATTATTTTAGTAATTAAGTAATGTATCGATAATTCCATCGATTAACCGAGTAATCGGATAAGAAATGCTGTTCTCTTATTAATGAACACACAGGTTTTTCAAAATGAACTACTCGTTGGTTTCCATTTTTAGAAATTGCAGTTTTTTAGAGCAAACAGCTGTCGAAAACAAAAAGAAAACAACTTAACCCTTTAAAATGGCACGTAAATACAATCAAATTACATTTTTTAAAGAAAATATTTTCTTAAATGCAAAAATATATAAATAATCTCAAATAGAGCCAAAGTCAAAATAAAATAAGATATACATGGAATCTAACCTAAGGCATATCAATTGACCTTCAGTGGTGATCACAGGAACAGTGCTGCTGTTTAGGACGCTAGAACCATGTTTTCTTTCACTCAGTCTTGGTGATGGCGGCGCCGCCGCCGCTTTGCTCTTCACGGTGTGTAAACAGACTCTGGCTCCACGTTAAACTTTGACACCATCATCATCATCATCTCTGCTGTTGTGTTATCAGTGTGTTTGCCCTTAATGTCAAAGTTTTATTGTCACGCTGCTCCTAAATGCGTTTATATTGCAGGGGTGTTTTAGCTGCAAACGTGTCTCCATGGTGACGCTACGGAGCCATGTGTTAAAGGAAGCATCGAAGCAGAGAATTTGTGTTGAGAATTATTTTGCAATTGAAGTATTCAAATTATGCAATGAATTGTTGCAGCCCTTCTCCTCCTATATACTCCATTATTAGCATTTTCTGCTCTTAAGCGTGCTTCATACAACTCGCCTCATTCACCCATTTACACACATTGACATAAACACTTTTTTTCTATGCTTTCCTACCTAAGTGTTTACTATCTAACATTCGTACATAACCCCCGAAGTTGGAAAACAACTTGGGAGTTAGTATCTTGCTGAAGATATTTGGCATGCAGCCTGAAGCAGGAATTGACCAACCTTCCGATTAGTAGATGAGCTGCTCTACCTCCTGAGCCAAAGCAGCTCACTCATTCCCCATCTTTCACTACTCACTCGCTCCTCAGTGCATTCTCAGCCTTTAAAAGTGCCTCTGTATTTCTAAATAATGTGGCTTTACATGTAGTCTTGTTTATTCTAATCAGTTTTCCCTAAATTCAATTCAGTTCTTCTGTCCACATTCTGGCAATCCTCTTCTTTTTATTCCTGTCTTTATACCGGCACCAAACTCTGGTGCCCAAGCTTCTTACTACACCTACTGAGCCAATCACAGGACACCAAGCAGGGGATCTAACAGCCTGACACTTGGAGGGCTAATTAACCTCGGGATCACTGGGGTTCTGCAGAGAAGACGAATAGAGAGAGTGAGAGGATGAAGGCTTAGATTGCATGGAGGACATGGGTGAAATTGGGTTAGGAGAAATGCAACTGGGAGAGAAACTGAAACTGGTCAAGATCAGTCACAGTTTAGTTGAATGGAAGGAGGAAGATTAGGGGGGAGGGCAAAATGGCCGCAATATGGGTAAAATAGATGGGCAAGGGAAAGAGTAAAAATAAAGGTTAAGAAAAGAAAAGATGGGGAGAAAAGACAATTATACATACAGTGGGGCAAAAAAGTATTTAGTCAGCCACCGATTGTGCAAGTTCCCCCACCTAAAATGATGACAGAGGTCAGTAATTTGCACCAGAGGTACACTTCAACTGTGAGAGACAGAATGTGAAAAAAAAATCCATGAATCCACATGGTAGGATTTGTAAAGAATTTATTCGTAAATCAGGGTGGAAAATAAGTATTTGGTCAATAACAAAAATACAACTCAATACTTTGTAACATAACCTTTGTTGGCAATAACAGAGGTCAAACGTTTACTATAGGTCTTTACCAGGTTTGCACACACAGTAGCTGGTATTTTGGCCCATTCCTCCATGCAGATCTTCTCGAGAGCAGTGATGTTTTGGGGCTGTCGCCGAGCAACACGGACTTTCAACTCCCGCCACAGATTTTCTATGGGGTTGAGGTCTGGAGACTGGCTAGGCCACTCCAGGACTTTCAAATGCTTCTTACGGAGCCACTCCTTTGTTGCCCGGGCGGTGTGTTTTGGATCATTGTCATGTTGGAAGACCCAGCCTCGTTTCATCTTCAAAGTTCTCACTGATGGAAGGAGGTTTTGGCTCAAAATCTCACGATACATGGCCCCATTCATTCTGTCCTTAACACGGATCAGTCGTCCTGTCCCCTTGGCAGAAAAACAGCCCCATAGCATGATGTTTCCACCCCCATGCTTCACAGTAGGTATGGTGTTCTTGGGATGCAACTCAGTATTCTTCTTCCTCCAAACACGACGAGTTGAGTTTATACCAAAAAGTTCTACTTTGGTTTCATCTGACCACATGACATTCTCCCAATCCTCTGCTGTATCATCCATGTGCTCTCTGGCAAACTTCAGACGGGCCTGGACATGCACTGGCTTCAGCAGCGGAACACGTCTGGCACTGCGGGATTTGATTCCCTGCCGTTGTAGTGTGTTACTGATGGTGACCTTTGTTACTTTGGTCCCAGCTCTCTGCAAGTCATTCACCAGGTCCCCCCGTGTGGTTCTGGGATCTTTGCTCACCGTTCTCATGATCATTTTGACCCCACGGGATGAGATCTTGCGTGGAGCCCCAGATCGTGGGAGATTATCAGTGGTCTTGTATGTCTTCCATTTTCTGATGATTGCTCCCACAGTTGATTTTTTTCACACCAAGCTGCTTGCCTATTGTAGATTCACTCTTCCCAGTCTGGTGCAGGTCTACAATACTTTTCCTGGTGTCCTTCGAAAGCTCTTTGGTCTTGGCCATGGCGGAGTTTGGAGTCTGACTGTTTGAGGCTGTGGACAGGTGTCTTTTATACAGATGATGAGTTCAAACAGGTGCCATTCATACAGGTAACGAGTGGGGGACAGAAAAGCTTCTTACAGAAGACGTTACAGGTCTGTGAGAGCCAGAGATTTTCCTTGTTTGAGGTGACCAAATACTTATTTTCCACCCTGATTTACGAATAAATTCTTTACAAATCCTACCATGTGAATTCATGGATTTTTTTTTTTCACATTCTGTCTCTCACAGTTGAAGTGTACCTCTGGTGCAAATTACTGACCTCTGTCATCATTTTAGGTGGGGGAACTTGCACAATCGGTGGCTGACTAAATACTTTTTTGCCCCACTGTAAAGATATAGTAGTGACTCTGTACAAGTAAATACAAATCAGACCCGTATAAAACAAACTATTTCAAGCTCTATGGATAGGCGTTGGGTTGAGAGTCACTTGGCCTCACCTCTGCTAAATTAAATGACTGAACTGGGCCTGTTCACTGTGCTGTTGCCTTTTGGACCATATTTAATGGAACTACATAGTACAATTTATTTACAGTCCATGAGGGCAACTCGTTTATATAAAGCATTTTTAAGAGAATTTAGAGACATTCATCAGCAGTTGACATGGCAGGTACGTGATAGAAGTATGAATGATTAAATATAGGCATCATATACAGGAATAAGAAGGGTGGATATTTGTGAAGTGAAAAGGACAGAGGAAAAGAGAGAGAGATACACCGGAAGATTTTATAGTTTTTAACCCTGAGAAAACAGTAAAAGGATACAGAAAGAGATGAAAATTGGCACAGTCATCTTACAATTGTCCCATTTGGATTCATTCAATAAAAGTAGCAGTGTCTTCTCCAGCACAGTGATATCCAAAATACCCACTGGAGCAGCTAATGTAATAAAAGTTCCCTTAGCAGCATGAGTATGAGATTTGTGCCTTACGAAAAAGATGGAGAATTATTAAATGTAAAACAAATGCAATGACAGTGACATGGAGATAAGAGCGTGAGGAAACAAAATTGCGAATATGCTCGTGTGAAGTAATAAAAATCAGGCAGGAGAGGAGAGCCCTCTGGTTACTTAGGAGGGAGAGGAGAGTGGAGATTAGAGGGAGGAGAAGAAGAGAGAGGATGAGATTTGAAGCTGCTGTTAACAAGTGAGAGGAGGAGGGAGGCGTGTCGCTGTGTTTTCATTAATAGCCTGGTTTGATGCTCTTATACCTGTGTGCATTAGGCAGGGGATTCAGGCATAAGCTTCCAGCTATACTATAACATTCAGGAAAGGTTTAGCTAGCTTAGGCTAAACCTTAGAAATATGGTCATGGCATTACTCTGGCTTTTGCATGGGCCTTTTACAAAACAGGTAATATCCCAGCTTGGAGTGAGCCATATTTTTCTTCCTGGCAGTGTAATTGGCAGCAAAAGTGTTATTAAACTTGGCCCTTGTGAATATCAAAGATTTGTTCAACCTAAAGAGAGCAGCTGTACCCAGCTTCCCCAGTCAGAGCACTGAGGCTGGAACCAGGCCATAGTCTGCATTTCCATTTGGGAGATTAAATACATCACTCTTAGTCGAGTTTAATCACTTTCCGGTGCATATAGGAGTGCAAGTTGCCCAATATTACATTGAGGTTAGCTGCTTCTGTGTGTGCACCATCATTGTACTATAGTACTACAAGTACTATAAGCTACTTGTAGACGTGTGCACATCCTTAAACCAGTATTTTATTGAGGCACCTTTTGGTTTAATCTCGGCATTCAGTCTTCTTGGATAGGGGTGTGTGTGTGTGTGTGTGTGTGTGTGTGTGTGTGTACACACAGTATTTATTGGCTTGGCAATATTTGGCCACTCTTCCTCGCAGAAGCACTCCAAATCTGTCAGCTAGAGAGGGCATCTTCTGTGCACAGTCCTGTGCAGGTCAGTCCACAGATTGTTCTGTTGGATTTAGGTCTGATCCAAATGACTGATTTGGATGTGTACTCTGTGTCATTGTCCTGTTGGATGGTATAAGTCCTCTTCATCTGCAGCATTCTGGCACTTTTGCTGTTTGATTGGTATTTGACTGGTATAATTTCATCCACTTAAGGAGGGGATTATATGGGACTAAAGCCCCAGTTCCAGCTGAAGAAGAGCATCCTGAAAGTGTAAGAACAAAAAGTGTTGTTTTTGGACAAAAGTACCTTTTGGAATTGTGGCCAAAAAATTCAGTCTCACACATTTTCCTTCATGCTTTTGGGAGAATTTATGCTTACGTTTGTTTGTTTTGGGGGTTTGGGTTTTTTTGTTTTGTTTTTTTGCAAATTGTACTTGGGTTTGGATTAGAGCTGGGCAATAGAACGATAGCGATATGTATTGTGAAATAACTTTTTCTCGATAGAAAAATTAAACTATTGTGATAGGCCTCATCGCTCTTGTCCTCTTAAAAAAAACAACAGCCAATCCAAATTAAGTAGTGCAGAGCCGAACCAATCACAGCCGCAGCGTCGCGTCACGTGACTTGTTACGTACAGCACAAGTGCCAAGCCGCACATGTGTATTTGTTTTGGGAAGCAGCCAGCCGCCGTGCCGCCCGGTAATGGAGGAAATGAGTGTGCCGACTAGAGAAAAATCGACCGAGAGCGTGACCGAAGGTTACCGAAGAGAAAACAGATGATGGTTCCAATGCCGGAGAGATTGTTGAGCGGAAGAGCCATAGAAGTTCCGTAATGTGACGGTATTTCAGCTATTTCAAGTCTGACAAAAAACAGAGTAGCGTGCACTGTAAATTGTGCCGAAAGCAAGTCTGGAA
This sequence comes from Diplotaxodon limnothrissa, assembly GCF_057381915.1. NCBI lineage: Eukaryota > Metazoa > Chordata > Actinopteri > Cichliformes > Cichlidae > Diplotaxodon > Diplotaxodon limnothrissa. The sequence continues at coordinate 8,881,108 of NC_140611.1, read as the reverse complement.
ATACAATAAAGCGTGCAGCTCAATCTCTGACTGAAAGCGCTAATTCGTCATTCGGCTTTTGTCAGACTAAAGTAACTGTTAAAACCGTTTGAAAAGCTCAGCTATACAACAAGGAGAGATTGAGAATTTCCTTTTAGTTCTCAGTTTATTTGATATTGACAAAAGTTAGTCAGTTTTGTCTGTTATTCTGTAAAACAAACTAAGATTTATTTTTAGAATTAATATTTTGTTTCTAAGTGGAATTGACAATTTAGTCTGTTTCGTTTGTTCTATTTTGAAACATAAACGCTTTAGCGGCTGCCTTTTGTGTAGTTTGCAATATTTGCCTTTATTTATCTGAAAAAGTCTCATGTTCCTTAAGTACATCTACCCTGTTGAACTTATTATGGGAAATAAATATTTAAATAAAAACAAGCTGCTGATTATTTCACATTTTACTTGTGAGCAACGGCACATTTAAATCTTACAAATATAGTTATTTGGCTTATATCGTGATAGATATTGTTATCGCCTGAAATGAAAAAAACATATCGTGATATGAAAAAATCTTATATCGCCCAGCTCTAGTTAGGATGCTTTTCTTTGCCAGAAAGGCTTCCGTCTTGCAATCCTGCCCCATAGTCCAGACAATTGGAAAATACATATTGAGATTGTTGTTACATAGTACACAACTGGTGCTTTCCAGAAATTCCTGCAGCTCCTTTAGTGTTACTCTAGATCCTCTGATAGGCTCCCGAGCTAGTTTTCACCTTGTCTTTTCATCAGTTTTTGGGGGACATCCAGTTCTTTGCGGTGTCAGTTTTTGATGACTGTCTTCACTGTGTTCCTGGTATATTCAGTGCAGTGGAAACTTTGGTACCTTTCTTCTGACTGATACCTTTCAACAGTGAAATCTCTTTGATGCTTTGTAAGCGGTCTGTGAACCAAAGCTTTTGATGCAGCAGGCAACTAAGTAAATGTCAGGAAGGTCCTGCTAGGACCGCTGAACTGTATTTGGGGTTAATCAGTCTCTTTAATTGATAGCAGGTGTGTACACAAGAAGACAGAACGCTGTCTGCTGCTTCAACAGCGTATTCCTTTAAAGGTGTGCCGACTAACAGATTTGTTTGTTGAAATAATTGAATTGCTTTGAAATCATTGTCAGTGAGTTATTGTGGTCTCATTTTTTTTTTTTTAACCTCACTAAAACCTGGTATTTAAAGAGGTATGTGTACACCCTTTATAGCCACTGTACTAAGAATAGTTGCTATTCATCATTCCATAGCATTCATTAAAGTAGTTCCTGCAACTCCAAATTCATCCGAATATGTTGTCTTCCATTTTTTCTTAGTTTAGTTTGATATGCGGGGGAGAAGAATTCAGTGCATCATGCAACAATACACAGGAACATGTGCCTGTGGCATCAAAGCTAGTGGATGGTTCAGTTCTAACTGTAATCTTTAGTCTTTTAGAAATATGTAGAGTGTAATTTACCATTTTGTTTCTTGTTGAATGACCTGACATCTTTGTAGCATGTTGCCCCGTTCCTAGAACCCAGTTAGTTGAGTGAGCAATAAAGTCATTAGCCTAAACAATGAAAATAAGATCCAAGTTATCAAAAACTCCTGCTGAATTGTGCTGTAAGCTGTTTTGAAGTGGACTGCGAACCATACATGAGAAAATAACAAGTATTTTTGAAATATGTGATTGCAGAGTCGTGACATTATTTCCCTCGTCTTCATCTTGCATAAACATAGTAAATTGGTCTCTCTCTCTGTGTGTACACACAGTATTTATTGCTTAAAAGTAACTGTGCGGTTCTTGTGTGCTTTTAGCAAATTTATGCACATTTTTATTGCATATGTTACACCTGCGCTCGTCTACCTCTCAATTCAGCCACCCACTTGCCACCAACACATCCTCCAGCTCCAGCTTTACCACTAATGAATGATTAAATAGCTGCCATGTCAGTTTGAGCCAAGCAGTGAGTCATTGTTGGACTCTCTAGTGTCCTGGTTAGACCCCCGCATTGCAGCTTGCCCTCAGATGATGGATGTGTCGGCATGCGAACTGCATCTATGCTAGGCCCAAACATCCAGCAAACTAATAGACTTTGTTAACTAATGCATTAATGACCCCAATCAAAATGAGGATTTGATCTGATCCCATGCAGCAAGGAGATTGAAATACTGATTAATTCTAGCTGTTGTTTGAGCCCAGTCTGATTTCCTGGATTCATTTGAGTTCTTTATTCAGATTTCTTTCCTAGCATATGATGTTTCTGGCAATAAGAAATGCAGACACATGATTCACAGTCTTTGACAAGGTAGAAAAGGGCATTCTGCTGTTAAAATTTTTATACCATTGCTGAGCTTTTGTGGTCCTGCTCACTTTAAGCTGTCATGTTTGGCATGATTAGACACATCTTCTCCCATCAGTTTCCTTCTTCTAGAAGCCTTTTTACTGAAGGTGAAAGCAGTGACTTACTGTGTTGGCTCCTCTCGTGTCATTTCCAATGACAGACGTTAATATTTTAGCTGAATCGTCTGGATGACATGTTTTATCAAATTTGAAGGTCTGTCATCAGATTTGTTGGGATACTTCAGTGAAATCACACACTGTGAACCAAACAAACAAAAAGATGCATTCTCACCAGCTGTTGAGATCCCAGGTTTTAATATGAATATTCTTTTGTAAATTTATTTTTTATTTAAATTACATTGTAAAATGTTATTGTTGAGCTTTTAAAACATAATGTTTTCAAATATGTTGTTTCATGCAAGTATCTTACACCAGGGATGTTTTAACATCATATAAAGCTCTGGGAATAAAGAGCAATTAGGGTTGGGAGAGATGTTAAAATCGACAGTCTACAAATATACATTCAAGGAGGTGTGAAACATTAACCTGTGTGTCTCTTACCTTTTATTGTTAACATAATGATTAAAATCCAGCTAACACAGAACCTTTCAGAATCAGCTTTATTGACAAGTATGTGTGAACTGGGCTCCGGCTATTTCTTTGCTTTCAGTGTACAGAACAGAGTAGACGGCAGACAATACTGAGAACATGACACCAACACGTGTAGCATGTTCATGTTGCGTTTACAGAGTTGATGGCACTGTTGATTATAAAGGGTTTAATAATTCCCATATTGACACATGTGGGCACACATGCCTATTCGCTTTAATGTACAGTTAGGTCAGTAAATATTTGGACACAGACAATATTTTTTCTAATTTTGATTCCATACATTACCACAATGAATTTTAAAGGAAATAACTTCAATGCGGTTGAAGTGCAGGCTTTGAGTAGGTTGAAAAAGATTGCATAAAAATGTGATGAACTAAAGCATTTTTACCACAATACCTTTAATTCAGGGGCTCAAATGTCATTGGAAAAATTCAGTAACTAAAAATAAAATCTTCATTTCTAATATTTGGTTGAAACCTTTTGCTGGCAATGGGTCTAGTCTTCAACAAGCGAAATGCATGCTATATTATGTATCTGTATTATGAAACACTGCCCAATAAATTTGACTGCATTTAGCTGGATTTGAGCTGACAGTACGTCTCTGACCACCTCAGATTTCATTCGACTCCTTCTGTCCTGTGTCACATCATCAAGTACTAGCGTCCCAGTGCCACTGGCAGCCATGCACGCCCAAGCCATCACACGGCTTCCACTGTGTTTTATAGTTGATTTGGTACGCTTTGGATCAGGAGCTGTTCTGCGCCTTTTCCATAGGTTGATCTTGGTTTTATCTTTCCAAAGAATGTTTTCTCCAGAGCTGTGCTGGCTTTTTGATTTTCTTTTCTTTTTTTCTTTTTTTTGAATAGAAAGTCCAATCTAACCTTTCTATTCTTGAGGCTTATCAGTGGCTTGCACTCATTTAAAACAAACCTTCATTATCAATAACAGAAAATGGCACAAAAAATAAATGCTGACAGAGAGCTGACAGATCTGTTTGTACTGATACATGTTGGATATAAATAGAGGGGGGAGTGAGTGTTGTTAAGAGTGTTAAAATAGAAGATCATATAATGAAGTGACCCTGATGTTCTGTTTAGTAGCTCCATGACAAAATACATGATTTCAGTCCAACCGTATATTCCTGTGCTGCTCTCAAGCCTCACTGCACAACCTGTGTAACTCCGGCTACGTCCACACGTACACGGGTATTTTTTGAAAGCGGAGATTTTCTGTTTTCGTTTGTAAAAAAAAAAAAATCCCGTCCACACGTAAAAGCCAAAAACGAAGGAAAACGCTGCCGGGAACATGCCAAAGCAGCAGGTAGCGATATATTCCTGACCGTGTAGAAATGTTGGCCAATCAGAAGTCTAGAAGCCTGGGTGGGAAAGAGTAAACAAAGATGGCGCATAGAAGCAGCACTGAGTCCTATGTGTGGAGGACTCAGTGCTGTGTGTGTGTATATGTAAGCATTTAAACACTGCAGAGAGGAAAAATGAACAGTAACGTTATTTTGTCTAAGTCCGCCATGGTAGAAATTCATTTCACCGAAACAATAACCTAGCGCACAGTGTGACGTCAAACTGTAGAAACAGTCATTGGTCCACACGTAAACGCAAAAACTGAGTTTTCGAAAATATCCACCCTGGCAGGAGTTTTTAAAAAATCTCCATTTTCAGTGACCGAAAACGCCGTTTACATGTGGACAAAAGGTGCAAACGCATAGAAAAATCTGCGTTTTCAAAAATACCCGGGTACGTGCGGACGTAGCCTCCCACTTCCCCCTCTGTGCTCACCTCAGGCTTTTTTGTTTTTGTTTTGTGTTTGTTTTTTTTAAATCAGGGTTGTTTTGTCCCTGCTTTTCATTGGGCTTAGTGCTTCTAAACTGCAGCTGTAAATGGCTAACAAGTAAAGGCTGACTCATGCTGTAGACCATAGGTGTCAAACTCTGGCCCCCGGGCCAAATTTGGCCCGCAGCCTAATTACATGTGGCCCGCGAAGCCATACCAAATTATTATTAGAGCTGGCCTACTGGTATTATACAGCTAATATATATATTGCTTAGTATTAAGCTTTGCTTGTTCCATATTCAGTTTTTTAGCAAAACTTGTTTGAGTCCATAAGAAAAGATTCATTCTTATATCTGGAGGAAGATTTTTTTTCCAATAAATATTAATGTTAGCCCAGTTTTGAATTTTGGCCCACTGTGTATTTGCGTTTTACACAATCCTGCTTTAGACGGATGCCAGCCTTCGGCTGGATGAGAGCTTCCCAGTCGCCACCTTTCATCAGGTTTAACACAAACCTGTAGCTCGTCTTGCCTTTCAGTGGGTTTTGTTGAAGTGCTGATTGTGTGCCGGTAAAAATTAAAACCTTTTTAGTTGGGCTTAGTCTGAAAACTTTGGGTGCAGAGAGAAAATATGTGCAAGTTGAAAATAGGTTTATGCAGGCAGTATTCAACACTTTCCCCTTCCAGCACTAATCCACACATGGGATCTGAGGCAGGAAGCAACTCTGGTACTTTAAGACACATTCAAACAGCTTGCAAAATAAAAATTAACTCAACATCGAGTGTACGGCTGCTACATTCTCTCGCTCTCTCTCCTTTTTTTTTTTGCTTATACTCAAGTGAAAGCCTCAACAATGATAGGGCTTCACTATTTCAGGAGCAAATCAGACCTGTTATATCTGAGAGGTCAAAATCCACCCTGCTGCGAACAGCCCATAGATCAAGAGATACTATAGAGATTGTGGGGTTTACCTTCAAAAGATGCTCAGATTTTCAGACATGAACCACAGTATTGTACAGCTAGATGTAACACTGTATGCCTCTGTAGATAAGAAAAGCATTCTTTAGGGAAATGTGCCTGTGGGGGAAGGCATGCCAAGAAGGCTCACTGTTCCCTATATAGCTCTATTGAAAAGACTTCCCAGCAGAAGCATTATCTGACAGGTTATGGCAGCTCTTTGCACTGAAGGAAATGCAAGAAGCCAAGAGCGGCTCTTGAATGAATTAAGTGGATTAGATGAAGCTAGACTGACATCAGGGCCAGGTTTGCGCTAATGTGAGTACCGGTGCTGACCAGTGTTCAGGCCTGAGCATCACAACCAGTCTTTGAATGTTCTTGTTCACATGTGCTCCTGACTCCAGGTTAGAGTTACCTCATCAGGTTACAGAAGAGAGTGCTGTAAACTGTGAGTACTGTAATCAGTAAGGCTCAATCATAAATATTTGATGTATTTATTTGAACCATGCTGTGGCTGATCTTAACATGTTATAGCCACACAATGTTCCTGCACTCCTCTGCTTCTTTCTCCTATTCATTTACTGTAAACAGAGGTCATTCAGCCTGCACTTTAAAAAATGTGTAGGCAGAGTTCTCTCATCTTTGGTACGTTTTCATTTCTAATGTGAAAATATCAGCGCAAGGTCATGTTGTAAATTGCAAGAAGCTCTCAGCATTTGAATGTACGGGACCAAAAAGGCGTTCCAGGTGAATAACATTTCTGCATCACAGTCGCTGTGTCATCAACCATGTTGTCAGTCACAGTCTTCCAATTTCCCAAACACGAGGAATGCTGTGGTTTGAAGGAAGCTGCAAGGCCAGTAGTACAAGCATTGCACAGAGTGAAATCAGTCAAGTGTGCACATGAAAGTCTTAATTAGGTTCTCCTTTGGAGGCACATTAATTGGGATGAGCAGCCAACTAATTCGAATTGGCAAACAATAACCATGGTAACAACTTTAGACCCAAATAATGTGCGAAATCACCTTAACCACTTCGTGTACTCGTGGTGGCTTTAGTTCAGTGTTTAATCCTCAAGACGTCTTTTCTCTCCTGTCGCTCTCACACGTTCCACTTCATATCTGCTGGCAGGTTACTGCCTTGTTGCTCAGCGCTAATGATTCAAAGATTTTTGTTTCACTTGGACAGCTTTTACTGTCTGATCTGTCTGAAAGTACCTTTCCACTTTGCATCTTTTCCTGCGTGACATGCAAATCAGCAATAACATTAAGAAGCCATTGATCTTAGTGTTTTGTTATACAGCACCACTGGGCTTCACCAAAGCCAGAAATTAATACTGTTCACAGTTATGTATCCAGTGTCACCAGAGAATAGAGCCAATAGGGGAGTGCTGTTTTGCCTGTTCTGTTTAGATATTGGGTATTAGTGATTACTTTGTGCCATTTCCTGTAGCAAGCTGCTTTATTTAATGATTTTTGTGCTGTCTTAATTTTCCAGAATGCTGAGGTGTCAGTGTTTGAGGTCAACATTCGGTTCATAGGAGGATTGCTGGCTGCCTACTACCTCTCTGGACAGGAAGTAAGTACTTATTTGCTTGTGTGTGTTGTATATGAGAGTGTAAGAATTTTTTAGTGTTATTTTTTTCTACATTGGACAGAAAATTGATGAAAAATAGATGTTAGTTCAAATCACCTGGGCTATAATCCTCAAAAATGATCTTCATGTCTCCTTGTTTCATCTCTCCTCTCCTCTCCTATTAAATCCAACAGGCAAATTTTGCTTCTTGGTTTAAGGAGCTGGTGAACATTAAATCCAACCATCCATATTTCTTTTTCTGTTCTTTCCCACCTCTTCTCTGTCCATCCAATCCGCTCCAACTTTCATGCCCAGCCGAGCAGTGCTCCCTCTATAATAGGAGCAAATACATCAAACTCGCCCAGCACAACCTCCACGACTACTGTGCTCCCAAGAATTTATATGGGGGGGGGGGTTACTGCCCGCCAACAGATCTCGAAAGAAATCAGTGCTTTTCTTAGCCTTTTCACTTCACCACAAATACAGCTCTGACACAGTTGCTAACTTTCAATATTGTCTCCTGTAAATCCTGATTTCCCTTCCTTTAGTCTTTGTTTCTCAAACCACAGCTGTCAGAAATGCCTACAAGTACACCCTGAAGATACAGAAATCAAGCGGTGTTTTTTGCGAGTAGACAGCCAGTGAAGTTCTCAAAATAAACCACGATGGGCTGAGTAGGCATTTTGCTTTGATTATAGGGCCACACCTTTAGATGAAGGCTGCTGTGGTTCATCTAAAGGTGAAGGTTGTTTTTGTAAAGACAAATCTATTGTCTTGTCCTGTCACTAATATTGTTCTTGTTAGGTTTGTAGCATAAACCTATTCGCTGGAACGTTAAGACAATATAATTACACTGCTAAGCAAGACACAAATAGGCAAAGTTCTTCATGTTACTCGTGCACGGGAGAGAACCGGACAACCGCTTGACTCCAGTTGGTCTCGTCCGTCCTCCTGTAACACTGCCCTTTTATTGAGGTTACATGAATATGCATAGGTTCATTAACATACGACGTCTACATACAAACAAAGAGTACCTTGCCTGTGTGTATGCGTGTGTGTGTGTGTGTTGCTGATCAAAGGGTTAAACATCCTTGGTCAGGAAGAGGGTAGCCTCCCCCTCACCCTAGATGGTTCATCCTAGATAACACGGTGAGGAAGTCCTGCAGTTCATCTAAACAAAGAGCACTTAGACTAGAACAGACGTAGCTACGTTAATCCTACCATAAAACAATAAGACACGGTATGACCTCTCATGCTCCCAAAGTGCTGTCTAATACACACAAAGTTTGCAGACTATCAAGGATCAAAACCTCTACCAATCTACAACTAATTACAAAACTCTAAGCATATATAAGTAAATATTTCTAAGCATAAATGACAATCAACAATACAAATCTAACATTTCCCCCCTTTTTGACCTTTATGCTTAAAAAGTTCCCAGGTATGAATACCTCATGTCTGACAGTTTCAATGCAAACCTTTTTATACTCAGCATATGTCAAATCACCCTAAATTACTGAAAAGGTACACAGTTTAATAAATGTATTAGCAGTTACCCCATTCATTGAGCTCATCTCATGGCAAACTACATCTTACGAGCAACCAAAGAAATTGTTAATTTAATAGTGAAACTAAAAAAGTAACATTTTCAAAAACATCTCAGCTTGGTGATGCTTCCTCCGGGTGTGCACATCACATGTCTCTCTGCAGAGTGGTTTAAGCTCTGCAGGGCGTCATGAATGTCTCTTCCAGTTGTTTCCATCACTGTCCATAGGACCAGAGTCCAAATGTATGTAGAATAGACATTCAAACATACCAGTTGGTTTTGTTGTTCGTCAACATGGGTCTCAGCTATTTCCAAGCTGCAGACCTCTCAGCACTCTAGTTTTATGGCCTCTTACCAGCCCCCATCACCTGACTTCAGACCTTCGTCTTGTGAGGGGGATATTTATGACTCCTTAATTGTCCACGCTCTGCAGAGAAACACCTCTGTGGAAAGGGTGCAGGGTTCAGTTGTCTTACTGCTGTTATGATCCCAGCAGCCTTCAGAGTGTCATCGTATGCACAGTATAGTGGCACAGCATTAGGTGATGTTCATAGGAAACTGCTGTCATCACCACCATAGCTTCTGGTTCCTGTGCTTTCATAGAATCATGATGTCATCCCCGAACTCCTTCTGCGCTGTCGATGGAGCTTGGCACGCTCCCCTCATCCCACGAGTTTTCATGTTCCAACGCTGCTGAAGGTTTAAGGCAGAGCACGTCGTACACCTTAGTTGTCTTCCTCAGCGTCAATATTGAATCTTTCATTTTATTTAAAATCTCCTGGAAGCTCAGTAGCACAGCTCTCTGTGTGATGTCTGCTGTGCTGAAGATGATCTCTGATCCTCCTGAAGCCTCTCTCCTGGCCTCAGCTCCCATCTTGTGGACGATCCTCTCCTCTATTTTGCAGGCAGTTTCATGGTCCTTGCTGTGGCTCCAAGGTCTGATCTCATGATGGGCCCCAACCAGCTTGACCTTTGACCTCAACCACTGCCTGGCTGTCGGCTATGCCTGGAATGGTTCACGCTTCTCACTGGGCCTCTGAAGATTTCTCAGGAGATTACTGCTGCACCTGTATTTCCTTGCTAAGAAGAAAAACTTCTATTTGGAGAGCATGTCAACAATCATCAAACCACATTCTTTAGTTCAGTGAACTTCACTTATAGGCCATCAAAGCCTCATCTGAACATGGATGCACCACTTGCATAGGTTTAATATTTGTAAATAAAACGGCTAATCACACAAATCACTGCAACAATAATAGTAAACATTGTTTAATGTTAATCCTTGCACTCCACCTCTTGACGCATGGACATTCCCATGCGTCAACTCACCAAACCTGGATCCCTGTCTTAAAGAAAAAGATTAGCTAGATCATGTCCCAGGCAACATCAGGGCATCTCCTCTGGAGTAGCTCCGTAACCCTGCAATAAAAGATGTTAGCGTGTGTTGCATATTAAGTTTGCTTAACACCTGGCTCTCCCAGGAGCCTGCATACACACCATCACGGCCTGGAAAGCAAAATCTGGAAGTGAAATCAAACTTCATACCTGTAAACAATTGTATCATAAGAGTAATAAGCATTCAACATCAGCAAGACAAGTGTCATGTGCAGGTTTTCTCAAATCAGTAACTACAACTATTACCCTAATTCACCTCAGACATGGATTATCCCATGTACTCTGTTAACATTAATGTAATCAGTGACTTCTCTTAAGCAAAGTCACTCCACTCATATATTATTATTATGGGTTCAAAAGTGGCCAGCAAATGAGCCCATAATAAACTATTCCATAAATACCGTAATCTCTTATTTGTTTTACCCATGTCACTTGTCCGCTTCAGCTGAATCTACCACAGCATTCTCAAAGAAACAAACATTAGCAATACACATTGACTGTGGTCAGACGGAGGTCAGACACAGGTCAACGGATTCTAGAGGTGCCATAAAACACCATTAAGTTAACACTCGCTGTGGAAACAGTAACACTGGTCTCATCACAGTATGTCTCAAACTATATTAATTTCTCCATCAACATATGCCTGTAACTACAGTTTTCTTCACACATAAACCCAGAAATTTTGTAGTAGAGAAACATTAGCCAGTATTCCTATAAATCACATGATCAAACACATGAAGAACCGTAATGCTGTAAAAACGAAAATGCAAATGTTAGCGCTTGCGCAGGCGTATGCATACTTTGTCACAGATATCTCTGTGAGCACACAAGCTAGTGAATGACACACACATAGTAAATTCACAGACACAGAAAATGGCATTTAAAATGTTAAATCATCATGCAACCTCGAGTGTTGCTGTCATCTTCCTGCTCCTGTAAAGGGAAGCACACACAGACTCATCTGCACCCCTGCCAGGCGGGGGTCAACTTCACACAGTCGTGTTACATCAGTAAAGTCTTGTCAGCTTTTGTCAGCTTTTACCAGTCAGTCAGTTTGTTTTCCTTTCACTCACTCATTCATGCATTCATTCTTTCTTTCTTTGCTGATAGTGGAACCTATCGTCGCATTTAGTTTCCACTCTCAGCAAAATGACGTCATTTCAAAAAGAAAAAGAAGAACTTTAGTTTGGATTACATCGCTGAATCCTTTTGGACTGGGACTGTCATTTAATAATTGTCCCAAATAAGTGGCTTTCTCCAGAGTCCATTTAAATGTGGAGAACTCACTTGGCACAATTTTCTCGACGACGTGTAGCGCTTTTAATTCCCGACGTGCAGATCTGCTTAAAGAACAGAGATTATCAAACAAAACTTTCAGTGCACTGTGAAAGTATCAAAATAAAAAGGCCTTGTTAAGTCATGACACAAGCTCCTCATCTCAGGAGGGTAAATCATACCATTAGCATGGTTTATCATACCATCATACTAATCGGCAGGCTCAACTTCACAACAAAAGAAAAATCATCAGCTAGATTCACTCCAAATCAACCATCAGCTGCACAACACACAACATAATCCTAATGTCTTATTAGCTATGAGTTTAATTACCAGGTCTGTGCTCTTCACTCATTTAGGCCACAGATCTATTTTATTCAATTTTCCTTTTCCCTTCATCATAAAACATGTGACATGCTGTCATGCACTTCACAAAACAGTCTGTTCTGACGTATTCAGAGTTGTGTATCTAAATACAGGATTCACTCGCACATCAAAGCAGGAAACTCAGTGTTTTAGAGTCTCCACTCAACACACAACAACTCCAACACATCTCATTCACTCGTACTAGAATTCAGTCACCTTTCATTAATCTAAAACCGATCAACTAATTTGCATATCAACTATTAACCCACTAAGTTGACAGGACGACAGAAAAGCATGTTCAAAATAGTATCACAAAAGACAATTTCCCTCATACAGTAAATTACATGTGCTGCCTCAATCAAGCAGGAAGCTTCTCCCAATTTACCATTTTAACAACTAAATTTATTGTCTGATCACTGGTTGGTCAAACCAGGATCTTTTTTCTCACAAAAGTTAAACTGTTGTCCTGCAACTTGGAGAGTCAATTTTTTTCTTTAGGATAAATTCAGCATTTGATAACAAGTGTCTGCTAAATTGACACTATTGTAACACTGATGAAAGATAACAAGCTAATTTTCATTACATGTGTTTGTGTTATTAGGCAGGTCTAATGCATGTCTGTGGAGCTGCATCTCCAGCAGAGCATGTTCTTAAAGCTGCCTTTCCTACACACTTCTCTGCTATTATTTAATCATTTCTTAACTAATGTGCTATGAGTCTTCATGAGTCATTTTGTGTTTGGAATTGTTAGTAGGGTTAATGCATGTTCTGCTTGTGTGTGTGTGATTTTGTATATGTTTCTATTTTCGCAATGTTTCAGACTCCGTCTCAATTTTCCAACTTAAGCAGTCAGTTTTCTTTTCCCCAGGTTTGCTAACCCAAATTTTGATTTCCCACATTAAATAATTCCTATGTGTTCTCACCTAGTCTTCTCACTCTGTTGTCCTCTCCCACTTCAACAGTCCAACAGCCGGCAGTTCTCCTTCAGCTTTGTCCTGTGTCCCACTGTCTCTTCTTGCCATTTTACTCCACAGGTGGCAAATGTCAAACTCCAACTGTTCAGTTCTCCTCAAACGTTTTCTTCACATGCACAGTGAAGTCACAGCCACTCTCACTATTGTCCTCTGATGCGGTTGACTTCGTGCTAGTGGCTGAAGTGCTGCTGCTGCTGCCTTCCTGGGCGACTTCTTAGCAGCTGCTGCCGGTTTCTTGGCTTTGGCCGCGGCGGGCGTCTTAGCTTTGGTCTCAGTAACCCTGTTCATCTTGAAGGATCCGGAGGCCCCGGTGCCCTTGGTCTGCACCAGAGTGCCCTTCGCCACCAGACTCTTGATGGCGGTCTTGACACGGGCCTTGTTCTTGTCCACATCGTAGCCTCCGGCAGCCAGAGCCTTCTTGAGAGCGGCCACGGCTTTCACAATCAGCTCGCCCACGCTGAGGCCGACCTTCTTGGGCTTGGAAGTCATCGTCTTCTTCTTCTTGGCCTGAACCTCGGCGCAGGGCGTGTTTATGATGGAGCCTTTCCCACCACAGCGCTGGCACGTTGAACGCATCATGAAGGGTCCATTTCTTTCATGTCGCTAGCCAGCATGCTAGCTGCATGTGGCTTGCCCGAGTCACTCAGTCCTTTTTGAGCATTTCAACATGCTGCCACCGCAGAACCTGGCCTCAGATCCAGCAAGCTTAGCGCGCTGATCTCCAAAAAAGTCCCGAAAGCCAGAAAGACGTCAAATAAGTGTCTCGTGCTGAGAACTCAAACAAAAACTATTCTTCACGCCACCATCTTGCTCGCCCTTCCGTGGAATTCATCCAATCAGACAGGAAGATGGGTTTGCTTTCTTCTTCTGCTGCTGTTTATCCACATTGCTGCTGCTTGTTGGGACTTTTTTGCTCAGGACTTGATGCTGTCTCTTTATCATGTTATTGCTTTGGAGCTGCATTCCTTGTCTTCAGGGAGGAGTGAGCTCGCTTGTGAGGTTGAGAAACACATGGCACTGTAAATAAGTCAGCCAGAAACTTGGCCTGCATGTTTCCAATGATGTTAAACTATAACTTTCTTCCGACCGTTGCATGTGGAAAATTGATTCAGGTCTGCTTTTCACCTGAAAGTGACAAACTAAGACATTTCATTATTATCATCACTGCTTAATCAACACATATCTCTCTCTCTCTCTGTGTTTATGTGAACAGTCTTTTCTTAAAAGCAGAAAATGAAATTGTAGATGTTTTTTTGGTTGATCAACACAAAACCTTTTTCCTATGATTATTTTTTTCTACAATATAAATTCTCCCTCTTATTCACTCTTTTTTTTTTATTTTTATTTACAATAGCTGGTGACCTGCAAAATCACCGCTGTCACTCACAATCAAAGGCAATTACTCTTGCACAGTGCACAAAAACACTGTGATGTCAGACACATTCACACTCACTTTGTCATCTGCAAAAATAAATCACATGGCTGATGATATGTGCCATGGTGATCCGTAAATATGATCACCAGTTTATTTAACTATTTTTCAACCCAACAAACAAATAATCAAAAACATGATGCTGATGTTATGAACACTCTACACACAAGTCAAGATGCAGGAAAACTGCTCATGGAAACGTTGCACACTCCAGTTATCACAGTTATCATAGCGCTGTTTCCCTCTCTTAGAGTAGTTCTCAGACAGCTCTCGATCTGATAATGTGTAGCCTGCTCATCAGCTCAGAAGAAAAAAAAAAAAACTGCAACGCAACATCACACAGTAGTTGCTCTGCCCACAGCGGCAAAGTCTTACACTTTCATATTCAACTCAGCTTCTCCATCATGTACTTTTAGATGTTTCATACAGGGTTGAGCATATTAGTTGTTTTCACAGATGTGCTCTATATCTCAACAATGGCTCATAATAAGACGAAAGTCTTCCACACAGGTCAAGTGCCTCTATGCACTTCATTAGTTTAAATATTTACCTATATCACTTCACCTCACATGTCATCGTACTGAATTTAAGCAATCACAAGCGTAATGTAGATGACTTTTAACAACTATCCACCTCAATTACGTCTATGGTCTGGCACACAGGCTGAAGAGTTAACGTTTTGTGTCAGCAAGGGGTGGGGGGACAGCCACCCACCAGAGCATAGCTGCTGATGTGGGCTGGCCTTCTCCACACGCTCTTCAAGGCTGGTGTGTTTTCTGAAAACTTCTAACATTTTAATCTCTTCCATTTTTAAGCCTGCGATTAACCGCACGGCTCAGGTCCGCGTGAAACCCGCGTGACCGCGCTCGCGTGAACCCGCGCAGCTGTGGAGCCGTCGCTCTCTCTCTTTTTTACATAAATACTTTGTGCTGCCAGGAGCAAAGTCCAGCACAAACGTCTGTCTCCCTCCGACTCACTCTTGGTTGCTTAGAAACCCATGATAACAACAACAGTCGGTGTCACAGACCACATGTTCTGCTCCGCACACACTCACACACAACAACAACGATGACAACAATGACAACGACAACAAAAACAACACAAAATAGGCCTATCGTCCAGCACAGTCTGGACCCCGCGGAACTTCTCAACGCCCCACAAAGCGGCGGAGAACTCACCTCTAGCCACACAAAGTAGCGAGGAACCTCTTGCTCCACAAAGTAGCAAGGAACCCGGGTATCGCTACACAAAGTAGCGAACTTCTCAACGCCTCACACAGTGGCGGAGACTGCACAACCACACGGTTATAGAGTCGGGCTCTTCTCAACGCCTCACACAGTGGCGGAGACTGCACAACGACACGGTTATAGAGTCGGCCTCTTCTCAACGCCTCACACAGTGGCGGAGACTGCACAACGACACGGTTATAGAGTCGGCCTCTTTAAACTTACTTGGCGTTGCTTAGAGTGTAATATCAGCCCGAATCCCGCCGACCGTCATTCATCGAGGAGAAAAGACAGACCGCGAATCCACAGGAACTTCCTGGCTGACGTCAGTCTTTCAGCGTGCCTCTCCTCCCCTCGGTGAATGCGATTCCAGGGCTCCGGCATCGAAGGACCAATTAATGTTAGGTTTGTAGCATAAACCTATTCGCTGGAACGTTAAGACAATATAATTACACTGCTAAGCAAGACACAAATAGGCAAAGTTCTTCATGGTACTCGTGCACGGGAGAGAACCGGACAACCGCTTGACTCCAGTTGGTCTCGTCCGTCCTCCTGTAACACTGCCCTTTTATTGAGGTTACATGAATATGCATAGGTTCATTAACATACGACGTCTACATACAAACAAAGAGTACCTTGCCTGTGTGTATGCGTGTGTGTGTGTGTGTGTGTTGCTGATCAAAGGGTTAAACATCCTTGGTCAGGAAGAGGGTAGCCTCCCCCTCACCCTAGATGGTTCATCCTAGATAACACGGTGAGGAAGTCCTGCAGTTCATCTAAACAAAGAGCACTTAGACTAGAACAGACGTAGCTACGTTAATCCTACCATAAAACAATAAGACACGGTATGACCTCTCATGCTCCCAAAGTGCTGTCTAATACACACAAAGTTTGCAGACTATCAAGGATCAAAACCTCTACCAATCTACAACTAATTACAAAACTCTAAGCATATATAAGTAAATATTTCTAAGCATAAATGACAATCAACAATACAAATCTAACAGTTCTCTTCATACCTTTCATGTACATCAAGAAGTAGTCTGAAAAAAAAAAAATTCCGGTCTTTTAAGTGACATTTGTGAAAAATATGATCAGTTTAGTAGCAGACACCCCATTCACATTAACTTGATGCTAGTGGTCAAGACTTTTGTGGCATTTTCTTGCCCTTTATGCTTTGCTCATTCTGGGAAACCATCAGCTTATTCTGCTGTCCTAATGTCTAAAGAGCACATTTTTGCAGTGAAGCCATCTGGTCAGAGAATGTGTGTGGGGTGAGCCAGTCATTTAACTGCTAAGACGAAAGCTCAATCGGATGATAGCCAGTGGTTTTAAAATGCATTTAAATAACCGCAGTTATTCATTTGCTCTTGATAAAGGCTTTGTACCTGCTATAGATTGCATATAAATGATAGATCAGAGGCAGGGTTGCTAATTTGTCAGCTAGTTAAATGTGTTTTTAAACTGTATGGCTCTAATAAACATAATCATTAACTGTACCATGTAGCAGAGACATCAGAACTATTGTTTGTACCAGGCTGTTAGTGGACTTTTTAATGCTGCAAGGTTGGGCTTTTGTATTATGGGAGGCTGTGCACATGGACTCACTTTTAGAGCTGGACTCAAGTAGCGATTTAAAAAGTGATGGCAGTTCCACATTGGCCTCATTTCAGACATGGAGTCTTTGACTTGGTTGCTTGCATGTCGCCAAGCGTCCTTACATAAGTTCAATAGATGAAGATAATATCACAGAGGTAAGGCAGCAGGCCCACTTAAGTTTAAAGTGGGCTGTATGTCACATCCCTGCTATAAGGGGAAGCTGTGGCTGAATTAAAAAGAGGGTAAATATAGACGTGAGTGTCTCAAAGTTCAAGTTTTGTATTTCTTTTTTAGTGGAGAGAGTAGAAAGCATAAGCATAAACTAACCATTTATTTACAATTAGATTTTGGTTAACAGCTGAGGAGAAATCCAAAAAACTTATTTGAAAATTGGAATGAAAGACCGTTAAACACCCTAAAAGTAACACGTTTGTTTTGTTGGGTAATTAAAGCCATGAAGAGAACAGATTAGTCATTTGCAATGTTTCAGAAGCAGATTTTAAAAAAACCAAAAAAAACCAAAAAACAATCTTGTTCTGCCCACTCACTGAAAAATGCTCAACAAACTTTACTCAGTCACACTGAGTGTCCAGAGGTTGTGGGTTGGATTTATGGAACCGATAAACATTGTGATAATTTACTGCGAATAACAACAGAAGCCCAAGTGGCTCACAAGCAAAACTTAATGCCACTCTTGTTCCCCACACTGCACTTCACCTCCTATTCCCTTGCTCAATTTCACTTCCCCCACCCAAATCAAACTCAGTCATTCATCAGAGCCCACTGGAGTGATAATAGAAGCAGTGGGAGGTGGAAAAAGAGGGAAATCGAGCATGGGAGGGCTTAGAGGAGAGACAGTGATGGAGGGAACAGAGGAGAGGGTGGAGAAACCTGTGCGATGGGACAGTGAAGATGAGTGGAGGGTGTTTGGAGGTGATTGTTACAGATAAAGAGATGTGAGTGGGGAGTGAGGATGATGAATGACTCTGGAGGGGAAAAAGCAAGTCAGATTCATTCTTCACTCTCACTGAACATGTCCTTGAGCAAGGCATTTAACCCTCCTACTGTTCAGGCAGCAGTAGAATAAATACAGATTGTTATAAAAAAAAAAAAAAGTGGTAACAGATGATTGAAAAAAACAACAGCTTAGGATTGGTGATGAACTGGGCGTTAAAGGTCTGTCCCATGTTGGATGTTAGTGAATCCTTGTAGCTGTATGTGTGTGGGACAGTCACAGATAGTGATGGATTGATTTAGAGTTAACGCAAGAAAACACATGGCCCCAAACAAATGCACAGAAACACTAATGCTCTGGTTTTGTATACATTTTGCTCGTGTTCTAATCTGAGCCCACATGTATAGATAAATAAGCATTAATTAAAGCCCAGAAGTACTCATCTTCTAGAGGTGGGAATCACCATATATCCCACGATACGATATTATCACAATACTTAACGCATGATACGATATTATTGCAATTTTTAAAAATATTTTGCGATATTCAGATTCTGTACATAAAGGTAAACTTTATCAATATTCATTTTATCTAATATCAAAGTCTCGCACTCAGTCTTTTTCTCATTTCAGTCAGTTTTATTGTTGACAAACTGAACGGTTTGTATTACAGTCTAGTCCAACTTAACTGAATGCAACCATCTGGTACGATTATAGCTATTCTGAACTATGCAATTTATGAAAACTATGCAGCCCATTCAGCAACTGAAGAATTTGAAAGTAAATGAAAACAAAATATAATTTTACATTAAATAAAAAAGTTTTAAACTTAACTAAAATAAAACGTGTCTTAAATTAAAACAGGTAAACTGTCATGTTTATTGCTGCCCAAAAAAAAGTTAAACACATTTGGACAGTGTAGGAATGTCAGGATTCTTGCTCAGAAAAAGGATCAACAGGCTCTGAAGTCAGAGCATGTTCCATTCCACGAAAAATTGTAACAAAATATCGATTTCTGCTGTCCCTGTATCGATACATTATTTATCGATACTATACAGAAATGGGAACTTGCATAGTTCCCATTTCTGTATAGCTGTATATCCCAGATTCTGTAAAGTTATTTATTTCATATTCTGTATAGTTTTTCATATTTATATCCTGTTCATATCCTGTACATAGCTTGTACTCACTACAGCCTGTACATACTTATAGTTATAGAATATTCACAACATACTTCATACCGTGTACATTATAACATACCATAATAGACCCATTTCTGTAATATACTCACATATCTATATTATTGCTAATATATATTGTAATATATCTATATCACTAAAGCACTTCTGGATGGATGCAAACTGCATTTCGTTGCCCTGTACCTGTGCATGTGCAATGACAATAAAGTTGAATTCTATTCTATTCTATTCTATTCTATTATTAGCAAACAAAATATCACGATACTACATAGTATCGATTTTTTCCCCCACCCCTATCATCTTCCAAATCAGCGTTTACAGAGCTCACTGCCTCTATAATGGCTCTTTAACTATACAAAACTGAGCTATTTTCACTTTAAATAAAAACTTTTTTGTTTTAATTTCAACTTCCGTGAATACGCAAACATGGACACTAGTACCTCAGTTATTATTTTTCCCCTTTTTGATTATATTAAGAATTTTTTTCACATACTGTATATTCCTGCACAGAATACAGCTTCACAACATATATATATTTACAGTTATAGAGAGTTAATTCTATTTTTTTTATTTGTCTGTACACACTTTCATCTCGCTCTTTGCAAATTTCAGACTTTAATATTACCACAGCTTCTAACGCAGAATTTGAATACTCAAACTCTGTTTTCATATACGATACAATTCTTACTGGACGTTAAACCAGTGCTTGTTGTTCAGTTCCTCATACTGTTTATAAATGATGGCTATAGCCACTGGGACATCATCTGGTTTGCGTCTTGTTTTTGAAGCTTTGAGCGTCTGCTGTTGCCATCTTAGCTTTTTGGAAACCTTGGTTTGGGGTGGCAGTGAGGATTATTATCACTTTGGACACCAGTGGGGACTGTAATTTACAAAAAAACCCATTGAGTATGGCTGTAATAGCGATTAAGATCATGAGCGCTTTGGCTTTTTTCAGGACATAGATCAGGGCATCTAAGGAGTCATTTTTTCCTGTTGACTTCTATACATTCAGACATTTGAAACCACAGCAGTCCCCCCGGCCATTAAAAAACAGATTTAAAGCATGCTCACTTTGGCTTTATTTTCAGACCAGTAAGTTATGAAGACTCGCAGCTTCAGGTTGAGTCTGCCTTGCATCACAGAACGGCAAGACTGGGCCATACAGGAAATGAGAGGGTAATGATATTAGAAACGCATGCTGCTGCTTGGGACAGCTGGCAAGAATGTAAGACATTGCTGAGCTGAATTTGGCTTTGTCGCGTTGCAGAAGCTTCCTGTCACGTTGAGAGCTTTGAAGTTTCCTCAGAAGCCACCATGCTTGCTCTTTTTTCTTTGGGTAACCTCAATGTGCAAATTTCTGATCTCTAAATTTCCAAGAAGCTCAAGTAGGGAAAGCCAAAACAATACAAGCAATTTACAAAACAAACCCACCGATGTAATCTGTGTGGAAGAGGACCAAGGGCAGCCTCGTCAGATAAGGCTTCCTAGTTATTATTGGTTGTATTTGTCAGTCTCCAACAGTGCAGTCCCAAAAGATATAAACACAGACAAGGTAACGAGAAAGACAAAACGAGAATCTGAGAAAACACTCAGGAAGATTGAATAAAGGACAGAAAGCAAAACCAAAGTGATAAAAGCCAGCCAGGGAGAAACAGATAAAGACAGAAATGAAGGTGCAGCAGACAAATGTAGAAGAACAAAGAGCAGGAGGGTTGGAGATCAACATTCAGAAGGTGTTTGCCTGAGAGAGTGGAAACAGTGCAGCAGTGATGGATTGTGTTTACTCCTCGTCTGTCCCCAGCTTTATTCTTTTAGACTCTCCTTTCTACTCCTTTTCTCTTATGTCCTCCAAACTTCTCCTCTCCTGTCTTTAGTCACTCTTTTTGTCCTACTCTACTCAACGCCTGTCTGCACTAGTCTCCACAATCTTTCGCTTCTCTCTTGTTTGTCTGTTCTTCTAAAGGAATTTGATATAAATTATATTTTGTGTACACTTTCATTTAGAATTGGCTGCAATTAGAGCCATTTTCCATTAGTACCTGCTCAGGTTGGCTCGGTGCGGCCCGACACTCATTTTAGAGTTTTCTATTAGGTCATAGTACCTGGCACAAGGTACTTTTTTTTTTTAGTGCCTACTCAACAGGATTTCCAAGCAATCCAAATGTCCCCGAGTCTGACTAAAAGCCACAAACCGAGCAGCAGGTATAAAATGGCCTCAACTGCCACTGTAGCTGCCGTCATAGGCAACTCTCGCATTTAAGTTCATTTTATTAGATATGTAAGGTTGAAACAATTAGTAGTTGAAATATTAAGAAATAAATCAATAGTAATTCATGTTTTGTTCATTGGATTTATATGTTTAAATGTGTTATTTTTGCTAATTGTGCAATTAGATAGGAACCTTTTCTATAGTTCAGTCTGTTGTTGCTAAGAGGGTATTTTTTGGCTGGCACACTCAGCAAGCTAATTGAGAGACGAGCCACGAGGTTTGCAGGTCCACAGTAAGATAAATAAAAGAGTGCCTTTTTTTGGACCTCCCCACGATGTAAGGATTAAAGTTTTATTCCCTTGGAGTGAGGCCAATGAGGTAAATGTTTTCTTTTGTTTATTTTCATTGTATGTAAATATGCTAGTGTTGCGTGATATTCTCGTGCAATTACCGCAGTGTGAGGTGTAATGTGTATTTTATTGATTGTTTTGTTGGAATGTTTCGCCATATATAATGCTTAAGGGCTTTATTAAGAATATTCATTTAAGTTTGTATTTCTTTTTAGTTCTGACGGCATTGTATCGGCTGTGGTTGGACATCATTACATGTTAAGGCATGTCGAAGAATCCTCCTGTCCGAAATAAATGTCAGTTAAAACATAAAGAACAAGTTGAGCTTTATTACGACTCGAGGGGAGTAACAGCCACCTTTGTTTTAGTGTTCATGTCGCGTACAAATGATGTCAGTTTGGCTACATTGATATAGTGAGTTAAACACATTCATCGGTACTCAATTGTAATGGAAAACGAGCCGTACTGCCTCACGTTGTGTCGAGCAGGTCCGAGTAAGTACTAATAGAAAAAGGGCTTTAGTGAGGCAACCAAGCATCCTTTGGTGACCATGGTATCTAAGGATGTTGCTGAGACTGGACACTGCCCCATCCTTATGTATCCAGCAATACCCCAGCCCAGTGTAAAAACAATTGAATCAGCGGTTTTCACATAGACTCCTTTTATAATTGGATATAAATTTGAAACATTTTCAGCTCAAGAAAGAGGAGAAAAATAAATTTTAGTATTTATGGTGGTTTTTACCCTTCAGCTATAAAAGGCTCGTGGCTATAGTCATCACCCCACCAGGCAGGCAGTTTGGACACCCAAGTTTGTGAATGCAATAACTCGAGAAAGTAGGATTAAAATTGCTACCATAGGTGTTACCACTAAGATAACTTGGACAAATTTGAATCACAGTGAACTTTAAGTCGACCTCAAGGTCAAGGTGTCTCTACTAAGAGGCTGAAGGGCGGCACTGGCGGCCGCCAGTATTTTTCAATACTAAGGTTGAAGGAATTGTTTGGGGGGAATAGATCAATTACTAAAATAATCTATGGCTGCAGCCCTGCTGACAGTTGGAGGACGGCTTCTTCCTCTGCTGTGTGAAGTTGCTAATAAATCTGCAAAGTCATCAGTTACCTTCACTGGCAAGTAGTATGAAAATAAAATGCTCCAACACAAGAACAAAGATATGGCTGTATGGCTGAGTTATTTTTATGTATGATATATTTATTTTTTTAGGTTTTTCTCAAACTTGCCTATTGCACTGGCAGTTTTACTGTACAGAAGAAAACAAACCACTGAAACATAGTATCTATACTCACACTAAAATGACAATTGCCTGGTATTATACCTGCCAAAAAACACCGTGTCTGGTTGTTACAGTGGATATGTAAGGCTTTAGAGACCGTGTATGGCGTAACAGAGTGCTGGCCTCTGCTGTCAGTTAAATAAACTGTGTAGTGTATGTGTTATAGTGGTGTTGAAGCAGGTCAGTGGTTTTCTCTGCATTTATGCAAAGTTGTTTCCCATTGCTCCTGTAGTGAGTGTTGCAACAATTTTTTGCACCTGATTTAGCGAGGGGAACTTAACAGGCCAGTTCACCTTAAAATCAAATGTTTGTTTTCCCCTTTGGCCTGTAATGATGTTTATTCCTCTGGATTTTCTTTGTGAGGGTGTAAATATACAGCCTGCAGGCCCAGTCCAACAAACAGTCCAGTGTGACCCACTGGATGGTGAAGTCATTCATAGTTTAGTAACATGCACTCCTCGTCCTGTCTCTAAGTGTAGTTCAGGGAAGGTTAAAATTATTAAATATGATCATCTGATCATTTTTACAAACACCCAAAGTAAAGATAAAAATCGTTATTAAAACGGAGTATTCCCTGACTATAGTTGCAAGTTGCTCGTGGTTGCTAACAGACGCTAGGTGAAATTGATCGCTAAGCCCCAGTCATGTAGGTCTAGAGACCAGTCAGTGACCTCACTGGTCAGGCATTGTTAGGGAGTAAGTGGTTGCTGGGTGAAATGGGTCACAAAGATGTATCCAGTGGTGCACTGAGCGAAATCCTTGCAATTACATGCTCTCAAGTAGATTTCTGTGGTTGCCAGTCATTGTTTGAAAACACTTGCAGAGTACTCGCTAAGTGGTGGATGATATAGCCTCAAAACTACATTACGCTGTTTCAAGTGAGTA
This sequence comes from Diplotaxodon limnothrissa, assembly GCF_057381915.1. NCBI lineage: Eukaryota > Metazoa > Chordata > Actinopteri > Cichliformes > Cichlidae > Diplotaxodon > Diplotaxodon limnothrissa. The sequence continues at coordinate 8,857,133 of NC_140611.1, read as the reverse complement.
ATTTCTGCTGACTTAGAAAAACTGTTGCCCAGTGCATTCACATGTTTATTTTCTGGGGTTGCACATCACCAGCTGCTAGCATCTCCTTCATAGGCTGGTGTGTTTTGTTTTTTGCTTAAATGGTGAAACAAGTTTGTCGTTTCCACTTTATGCAGGAAGCGTTTTCCTGCATCAAAAACCTTTAAAAGTAGAAGTAGTCTGCAGAGTAGTAGCAGCAGCAGTAGTAGTCTGTCTGTAGACTGTAGTCTGCAGTAACGCACAATTTTCCCTTTGAAGGTGACCATTGTCTATTTCCTGTCGTAACCGGTTGCCAACTGTTCTCTATGCGATTGAGGCCTTAGCTAGCATCTTTTAGTTGGTGGGTGTAACTTAAGTGTGGTAGTAGAAAAAATAGATTTTAGAAAACTATTCATTTATGTGACTAAATCGCTCATGATGTCTGAAGACAGATATTTTTAGCTAAATGCCAAGCGTCTTTCAATTCTGTTATAGTTAAGAGAAGGCAGACATTTTTACAGCTGGTATCTCCTAGACGGGGCAATTTTTCCCAACTGCTCCCTTATTCGTCAGGGTTTGCCACAGTGTGTAGCTTCATATATATTTGATTTGGCAGATTTTTAGGTTGGATGCCCAAAGGGATTTATGCCTCCTCCCGGGATCGAACCAGAGATCCTTTGCTTGTTAGGCAAGATTAGATCAAAGATTTTATCGATGAAAGTGATATCTGCCATGGAGACTCCAATGCTCTTTACAACTGTACAAGTTCTGTCATGTCTTTGAGTTTCTTTAGAACTTTGAGAATATAGCCCTCATGAAATAGTGGAGTTGTAGTTCTAGATTGCTTCTTTATGTTGCTAATCATTTAACAGGTTGAAGCACCAAAGCAGGGAAAGGACTTAGAAGTTAACTGCCTTTACCTGTGCCTTCAATAGGATATATCTTTGTTGTTGTAAAACAAAATTAAATGCAGTACTTTACTGTGTTTAAAAGGATGCAAATAATTTGCCCATGTGTGCTTCTTTATAAACCCATTAAGCTTTCTAAATCTTAAAGAAAACTATTTCCCTCTTACTTACTCTCTCTTGTCCCTTTGAAGCTAGGTAGCAAGAGTTTCAGTTAATAATAATAATAATAATAATAATAATGGATACTTTATTGATCCCCATGGGGAAATTACTTGTTTTTCTCTGCATTTGACCCATTCACTCTGTGAAGCAGTGGGCAGCCCACTAAGCAGGCGCCCGGGGAGCAGTGTGTAGGGACGGTACCTTGCTCAGGGGTACCTCAGGGTAGCCGTTAAGTGGATTCGAACCGCCGACCTTCCGATCATGGGGCGACCACTTTACCTACTGAGCTATCCCTGCCCCGTTACGTTACAAAAACCAACATGAAGTCATATGGAAGAAAAATGGGAATTAACAGGAAAGAGGTAAAGATTAGATGTTATTGAAAAGTGGAGGCGATATAGGTATAAAGGAATGTAGTGGGAGAGGGTGGAGGGAAAAGTCCAATGACGGGAATGATTTGAGCAAGGAACACCAGATTGCACAGAGAAGGGAGAAGGTCAGGGGGAGCAAGCAAAACACTGTAATGTAGGATAATGAGATGAGAGCATCCAAAAGAAAAGTTGAAGTCTCTGCAGGCATAAACGGCCATAGCCACCCTGTGGACAAGCGAATGGGTGGAGGGAGGGGAAAGAGATGGAGAATGACAGCAGTGGAACATGAAATGAAGCTGAGGGTGGTGGAGACAGAAGAGGGGCTGAGATAATGATGGTAAGGGCAGAAAAAGCAGGGAAGAGAAGAAGAAAATTGAAGAAGGGAAGAAGCTTAGGAAAGGAGAAATGGTTGGTTTTTGGGCAAATGATAAATCTAACACACAAGCAAAAAAGAAGGAAGAAGGCAGATGAGATCGAATGGAGAGAGATCACAAATGAAGAAGAAATGCTAGAATGGAGGCAGAAAGAAGATGGCAAGAAAAAAACAGGCAAAAGAAGTGTGGAGGGGACAGAAACTTAAATATGGATGGGAGACAAGTAAATGTGCCTACATACATGCTGTTTATTTTGTATCTGCAACCAAGACACATTAGTTTAAACCTAATAAGACGTCATCCCTGAAAGATTCCTCCTTCATCCAGTTTTTTCACATTTCTCCATCATTGCCCCAGTCTTCACCTCTTTCCTGCTCACTCTCTGTTTGCACACTGATGTAGAGCTAAGCTGCTTCTTGTCCAGGCTCTGCAGACTCCAGTATTCATAGGCTGCCTATTTGACCTCATTTAACCCATCAAACAAATTGGGGGCATCTCTCTCTCTCCGTGAATGGCTGCTGTTGCTGTGCTGCCCAGCAGGAGGGGGGTTGGTTACACAGGGGGTCAACTGGAGAGGGAGGTTTTGTTTGACTGTAGGAACGAGCTGTCCTGATCTTAGTACTTGGCACTAAGATGCACAAATGGAGCAAACTTGAAATCAGGTGAGTCTAAGATTAAAAAAAAAAACCACTCATTAACAACAACCTCCTTTCATTAATGTTGAATATTAGGCGTTGCAGATGATGTGGTAAAAATAGAAAAAGAGCTTATTAGGACAGCCACATTTAATATAATGAGGTTGTTGTGGTTTTGTCAATAACACATTAGTTTTGCTTGGCGTTAAGAGACAAGGTATGTTACAACACCATGCTAACCTTGTACAACACAGTAGGTCAATCAAAATCTAAATTTCAGATTTAGTTAAAAACAACTACACAATTACAAGTTCAGTGTGTTTTTGCACTTGCTGTTAGGAGGAGTCACTTTTGCATCTGGTTGCTGGTTTTTAAATTGAGAGGAACATTGCTTTTAAATGTGATTTGAGTGCACTGTTCAAACGGTGACATACTGAAAGAACAGTTTTGAGACTAATGGAGACGCACAGACTTACACAGAAGAATTGACCAGTACGTGTATGTATGTGTGCTGTAACCGTGAGATTTGGAAGTTTCATCTCCGTGTCAAACTGGGATAAATATGTTTACCAAACTAACTTGTACACTTATAACATGGTTTTAGCCTCGATGAGGTCACTCAGTCCCATTAGGTGTCAGGCAGGCAGGCCCAGAGCCTGGTTAGCGACCATTTGGATGGAAATGCATAGTCACAGTCAATGTTGTGAAATTGATCACAAATAGGTGTACAGCGCTGCACTGAAAACTTGCTTGTGGTTACTTTAGGTTGGTAGGTTGCCGTGCTTGGCCGTAGTTTTATAGAAGACACCAACTTGACTGCAAACTGCTCATCAAGTGGTCATGAGACTGTGAAGTGCAATGCAAATCAGAAACAGAGAATTTTCACCTGAACGTAAAAGCTTCCCTTTTGAAATGTGTTGGTTGCAGCTGCAAGGACATGTTCCACTTGACCAAATTTCATTACAGCTCAGAGAGTACAGTAGTGAGTGTTTGCAAACAAATCACCATTTTACATGCAAACCACTGCAATTTGTTTGTGTCCAAAGCAATTACAATCAGTTTTTTAGTGCAGCACACTCTTTACAGGTGATTTCACCCAGCGTCAGCATCTTTTTACAACCTGAAGAGTCGCCCTCTGCTGGTCATTACAAGCAAAGCCAACTTTCAGGCACTTCTCACCAGCTTTATTTTTCAAACCAAGTAGCTGTAGCCATCTTTCATTTACAGACTTTGATCTATGACTATGTCATAATGCCATACAGTTTTCATTATTATTGGACAGCACATGTATGGACATTATTGGGGCTCATAATGCACTCTGCACAAAATCACATGGAATACACATTTATATGATAAGAAATAGTAAAACACTGAAAAAAGGTTGATTTAAAAAATGATTACAATATGTATATTTTGCAGATATACTGGATTCAAGTTAAGTAGCATCAATATTGACGTTCGGTACCATAAGATAGCAGTGCATATCGAGGCCACCCCAGCTGTTTCTAGCAGCAGTTGTCTAGCTTCCCCCAAGAATCCTTTTCTCCGTTGCAGATATTGCTGTGATGACATGCTCAGTAACTGGCTGCTGTTGTGCCAGCAGGCACGCACACTTTCAGGGGAGGGGAAGGGAAACCAAGATGGTGTAACAAACAGGAGAGAAATTTAAATTTGAATACAGCTTCACGCATTTCTCTCTGCAAACAAAACTTGCAAATCAGTGAGGGGGGAAAAGCGCAACCTCAAACAGAGGAGGGAGCTAGAAGGAGAACAAGGTTGGCCCAAATGAGATTAAACCAGAGAGCTGTGGAGACATGAGAGAAATGGGTGCAAAGAGGGGTGGAGGACAGAAAAAGAGTGAGAGATTTTGGTAGCAGAGATGACAAGCAGAAAGATGTGGGGAAATGGACCATGCTGTGAAGACAGGAAAAGAAAGAGGATAGAGGCTAAAAGAATTAAGTTAATGAGGGAAAGAAGAGAAGGATGTAGAATGGGGAAATGGGGGGGAAAGATATGTCTGTATGAATTAATAGTGAAGACTTGCAGGTGTACAGTTCATATGAAAGTTGTGCTTCAGTTTCACGAGAAGCTTATCTGAAATTTTGCTTTATTTAAACATCACATAACCATAACATCCAGTTACAGCTATTTGTGGCTGTCTGACATTTTGATTTTCATTCAGTCGTTTCCTGTATAGGAAAAACAAGTCAGCTTTGTTCTATTTTTAGCTGTCCTCCAGGAAAATATGGCAACATTTGACAAAGAATTGCCTTTTGAGCTAAATACTAAATACAGTGGAGACTATTTAAATGCGTCAGGTGGGACGACACACCAGAACAAGACCCGATGAAGGCAGAGTAACTCATCAGTTATAGCTTCTTTTTAAAGGCATTAGTGCAGCATTTCAGTTAATGCTCAATGGATAATGTGTCACATTTGACGGCAGTCTGTTTGATTCACTCCGATGGCAACAAATGAAGTTGTCACGGAGCCAGTTTGATGATGGCCTTTGAGTTTTTCTCTGCAGCAGCTCATCTTTGTGCCTTCTGCCTTTGATCCTGGCCCATTGGGTGCAAAACAATATAAGCAAATGGATCAAGTGATGGCAAAGTGGCAAGACAAAGTATGGAAATGACACTGTAACCATTCACACACACACACGGGGGGTGGGGGTGACTTAATCCTGTCTCTCCTGCTGGCCCCCAGGGCCCTTCTTACCAAGCAGGTACATTCAGCACATTTCACAGTCTACCCCTTAATCCCTTTAGGAGGCTCCATTACATGTCAACTGTGGCCCACTGCTTACACCAGAGACTGTGTGCATCTTCTTGCATATAGCGAGTGTGTGTCTGTATGTATCGCAGTATGAGAAATGTTGATCTTATTAAGTCATTTAGGCAAGCGCTTAATTGTACAGCAGCTCTTTTCAGAGAGTGACCTCTGGGGAATGAGTTGGTGCTTAATATAATTAATCATACCTGTACCTGCTGAATGATACAAATTAGAGTTTTATTTTACTTTGTTATAATAGCATTAGTATTGTAAGTGATGCGTAGTTATTCTTTTACCGAAGGACCTAAATGAAGAGTTAATCTTCACAGGGCAGTTTGATCATTTATTTTTTGCAGTGGAATTTCCCATATATCACATTTAAGTGGGCAAGTATCACTGGTTCATATTTATGGGGAACATATAGGAAAGAGGAATGCAGAGAGACCCTGCTGTGATGTAGGGCAGTTACTTCAGAGGCAATGCTCATGTACCAGCTGCTACAACATTGCATGGAGTGGAACATTTAGCTTTTTTCACTTAGCCTTATTGATATCGCCAGGAGAAGGACTGGGTCAAAGCCTGTCCTCCTGTGCTTTTCAGGCAGTGCAGGGGTGATTTTCATCAGCAGGAGAATTGTTTGTGTAAGACTAGCTTCCCTGCCATCAGGAGCTTTCATTGCACTCATAGTAATGTGACAGATTGTCTCCTTCAAAATGCTTGGACACAAAGTGAAGGTCCTTTTTCATCAGATTAAAGACTTTTATGTTGAGAGCAAAGATTGTTCCACCAGCACAGATGTCTAACTTAGCGTTTTCCTTTGCAGTGGATAGAAAGTCTAGCGGGAATACTGCACAAATATTAGCATCGTTTTATTATTCTCAATGGATGGGCTACTGTCATCAATCTGAACTGCTTAACCACTTTATGGTCTGTGAATATAGCCTATGCCAGTGGTTATAGGGCGAGGGGCAGGGTTAGAGGTGGAGAGGTCGCCACATCCAATCCCACATCCACACTTATGGCCAGCTCAGAGTCACCAATTAACCTAACAAGCATGTCTCCAGGCTGTGTGGGGTAACCAGCTCCTATGGGGAGTACATGTAAATTCTGCACAGAAAGGCCTCGGCCAAGTGGGAGGTTCCAGTTTTTTCTAATGGCTTAACTGTTGGTTCTAGATGTTATTCTGCCACCTGTTGGTGACAGCTGCATTTTTTAAATTGCAAATATAAAAGTTAAAGCTATACGTTGTGTATTTGTTCATGGTTTTTGTGTATATGTTTTATATTTTTTCCTTTTTGTACTTGTGCACACTGTGCTTCTGTATCATACTCTGACATCTCCTATCAGAGTGCTTTGCAGTGATGCTAGTCTCTGCCAGCTGCCTGCAGCTTACAACTGATATCCCCATGTGCAATAACTGGATCACTGACCGAGTTCAAGACGTGTTTGAGTGGTGGAAGCAGCTTTCCAAGTCCCTAGGATGTAACATAGATGCCCCATTTGGCAGGTAGTTTCATTCAAATGGGCATACAGGACCATTGTACACATGCTTAGCACAGCTGGTCCCAGTAAGAATGAAACCTCTCGTACCAGCAGCATTAATGTCTATCACGAGGACCACAAAACCAGCTGGTGTCCCCCTATAAACCTCCAGCCTTTCCTGCCATACCGTGAACCTGCTCTCTGTGAATTTGACCCACTGAAACAAACATGCGCACATCCTCAGGGCACTACTAACCCAGCAAGTATTTTTAAGGATCCCCAGGATTTATTACCTAACTATGTAATGGCATCACTGTCTCCACATTGTCCCATATCTTTGCTGTACAACAATGCCTTGTTACTTGGCAACTAACATACAGCAAAGGCTCATAGTGATATATCAGTGATAAGTTCAAATTAGCATAGTGCCATTCCAGCTTTTTATTCAGGTACAAAATATATGTGCCAGACCTAAATTCACTGCCTGACCTTGGCGCTTTTTTCCCCTATAGATTGTGTGTTTCACATCTGCGTGTGTGCGTGTGTGTTCATTGGGTGAGTACATCCTTCAGTGGTCGATTTTCGAGGCGTTCTGTAATGCATTTTAAAAGGCCGGACCCTAAAGCTGTCAGCCCTGGAGGGAGAATGACAGAAACAAGTTGGGAAACACCAGAGAACACACTGTCTGGGTTCATCCTCCCCAAGGATTTTACCTCACAGCTCTCAATATCCTAATCTTGTCTCCTTGCTACAGTAAATATGATGTCAACAGAATAGATACTGTACAGTAATGCCACTGTTTTGCACATGTCTCAACTCTGTATATTTTTATATATTTTATTTATTGTTTACTCTATTTAATTTGTAAAATATGTGTGTACACACACACACACACACACACACACACACACACACACGTAGAAAAATATTTAGTATACACATCCAGAAATGCATATACGATTATATATTGTACATATATTTATTAGTTTCAGATGTAGCCATTCTTGTATTTTACTTGTTTACATTATTGTATTTTGCACAACTCTGTTGCTTGTGAAGCTCGCACACAAGAATTTCACTCACATGTGCTGTACCAATGTACCTGCACATGTGATGTGACAATAAAAGTGATATGATTTGATTTGATTAGATACACATAGGCCTTCTGGGTACTCCGCTGCAGTGAGGACGCAGGGTTCTCTTTTTGGTTTGTTGATGATGTAACAGTGGTACATTTCACAATTAAGTAATCATTTGGAGAATAGGACAGAATGTCAAAGTTGAGGTTGAATAACTTTCAGTAGACATGAAGAATACGAAATGAGGACGCGCTCTTGGAGCTACTTAATGCCAAATCTCTCAGCAACCTGTTCGAGGGCAGTTAAATGTTGAGGCTTTTTGTTCTGTTGCTCTGTTGAAGAGGACCTGTTATTATGCTCTCTATTTTCTGTACTGCGCAAAGGTCTTGAGTCACATCTCATTGTTTTGTTTTGTTTTGTTTTGTTTTGTATTTTGCTAGGAAAATGGCAACTATGTGTGAATAAATGAGACATGCAAGCAAAACTGGAAATGCAGTATATAAGGCAGAAGCAAGCAAGCATTCTGTTCATCTGGACGTAGCATTTTGTGGGAGAAACGTTTCACGGATCACATTAATTCAGTGGACTGACACATCAAATTCACCAGGGAGGATACGAAAAGTCTCAGGTTAGCCTTCTTAGACTGTGAGATTTCCATAAGTAATGGGGGACATCTAAAAGCTGACATGTACCGTAAACCTACACATAACTAAGGTTTGACTCTCATCATCCACTGGAGCACAAACTGGGTGTCATCAGGACGCTACAACACAGAGCAAACACCATCCCCACAGACACAGCAGCCAGGGAAGCAGAAGAACAGCACATCAAGAGGGCCCTGAGTAAATGTGGTTATCCCAGCTGGACTTTTGTCAAAGCTGGAAAGGCACCTAGAAAAAGCTCCAGCCGATCCAGGAGAGAAGGACAACCGCTGCCCAAGCGAAAACCTGTAGTGATCCCATATGTGTCAGGAGTATCGGAGCAGTTGAGATACATTTTTTGTAAACACCAGGTCTCTGTGGCTTTCAAACCCCAAAACACGCTGCACCAAAAATTGGTCCACCCCAAGGATCGAGTCCCCCGACACAAACAAAGTAACATAGTGTACGTTGTTAAGTGCCAGGAGGATTGCCAGGATTTATACATCGGGGAAACCAAACAACCTCTGGCGAAGCGGATGGCACAACACAGAAGAGCTCGTCAGGCCAGGACGCCGCAGTCTATTTACACCTACAGGCCAGTGGACACTCTTTCAAGGATGAGGACACAGTGACAGGGAGGAACGCTGGTTTGAGCGTGGAGTCAAGGAGGCAATATACGTGAAAAGGGAAAGACCATCTCTGAATCGAGGAGGGGGCCTAAGGGTACATCTGTGACCATCTTACAATGCTGTGATTGTAGCCATTCCCCAACTCTCTGTGAATGGTACTCATGGCCATTGATCAGTGGGTTTTGGTCAGTGGGCTTTGATCAGTGGTTGTTGATCAATGGTCATGAGAAGTTGCATAATTAAGATTAAGGAACTGACCTCCCAGCTAGGGCTGGGCCATATTATACCGTTCACGGTAATACCGGTATAATGTTAGGCAACGATAGGAAAATGAAATATCGCGATAGAATGGGAGTAAAACGCGCATGCGCAGTGCCTTTGTTTTCATACGCACATGGCCGATTGTTGAGTGAAACAGATGAACCAGAATTGGTTTGTAAAAATGGTGCAACTTCAGTGATGTGGAACTGGTTTGGTGTTTGTCCGTCAGATACACGACAAAGCACATTTTTTTGCAGAACATGCAAGCGGCCGTTGTTATTGTCATATTTGTCGGACTAAGATGCTCTTAAATCTGGGAGTAATCTGGGTCCTAAACTCCGTATGCTTCAGGTCAAACAACACTGCAGCATCACTTAGAGTTAAAAACTGTCTAAATTCTTTCATCTTTAATAAAACGATCAGCATTGCTGCTTTACCAGGTGTAACTATAAAGTTTAACTTCCAGGCATCCATGAAAACAAAAGTTATTACATTTAACGGAGTTAGAAGTTAGCAGGAAGCTAGCGGAAGTTAGCTCGCTAGTTTCGCTAGTTACCTAAGCATGATATAGCATGTTCTGACGGAGAGATTTCTGAAAAAAATCAAACGTACAGCTCTGCTATCACTTCCAACATAAATGAAGACAGGAAACTAAACAGCAGTGACATTTGTAGGGTTACTGAAGTTGGGCTAGCTGGTATATAATGATGTGCTACGTGATCGCTAGCGACACAGCTATGTTAGCATAACATAAACAGTGAAGCTGGAGGACGAACACTAACACTTTTCCACTTATAAAAGTTAACGTGAAGGTTCTTCATGGTTAGAGACAAATGCAATCGCATGGCAGGATGCTGTAAACGGACCAAACTTCAGTCAGGAGAACAACTGAGATAATCCATCCACAATACGAGGTTACTCATTAATATACTGCAACAACATGGGAATAGAGCAGCTGCCAGAGAATTCAACATTAATGAATCAATGGTACAGAAGTGGAGGAAGCAAGAAGAATGAGTTTAATAAAGTTTGATTTATCTGACTGCTTTGTTTCGCTTAATGTGCCTTATAATCCCGTGTACCTTATGGTCCGAAAAATGCGTACTGCACACTGCAGTTTAATGTTGCAAAGCACCTCTTTTTAACTTCAGTGGATATTATACATGGTTATGCTCAGGATATGTCAGCCCATTTCTACTGGAAATGCCTTTTGGTTAAACTTTCAGCAAGGAATTTGCATTTGCACTGTTACATTTTTATAAAGCTTTAATGTACATAAAAACCAGCTTCTTGTTTAAGTGAAAATAAATGGAAGGTTGTCTTTTTGCGCTAGTAATGTTGTGGAGTTGTATTTTGTCTCGCATCAATTATATCGTCGGTTATATCGTTATCGCAAATTTTCAAATATATATCGTGATAAATATTTTTGGCCATATCGCCCTGCTCTACTCCCAGCCCATTGTCCCTTCAGTGGGCTGGTTTCAGTCATTATGCAAATGTACTGTTTATAAGATTGGGGAAACCTGCAGTCAGCTGAGACTGAAGAAGTCACCTGGATGAGTGACGAAACGTTTCTCCCACAAAACGCTGCATCCAGATGAACAGAATCAACTTTTGGAGATTTACTTACCTAGATGATTGAGCATACATCAAGAAGTTTGGAAGTCATGCAGTATTTAGTATGATAATTTTTACTAACTCTGGGAGAACCTTAGGTTAAAAATATGAAGCTGGGAAAGAGCAAAACAGGCCCCATTTATGTAATCTGATGGTACAACAACAACCTTTCATATACTGTAAGTGATAAATGGATAATCAAGCTACACTTGTCATACTTTTCTACAAATTTAGTACCAAAAATGTCCACATGACTTTCACTAAATAATGCAGTCATTGACAAAGTTTGATTCAAATCAGGCTTAATTGCCTCAAAACAAGTAAAATGGCTCAAACATTACATGTATTAAGTGTAGCAATGCATCAGTCAGGCAAATGTACGGATAGTTATTAAGCAGAAACACTACATCTGTCTCTGATTCTCTTTGGTGCTGTCTGTTAGAAAAGTAAACCTATCTGGTTTCTGGCTGCTTTTCCTTAACATTTTTTTTCCTTGTAGCTCTGCATGTAAATGGAGGCAGTGGAGGGAAATGATTATCATAAAGAGTCCAATTTTATCTGTGAACGCGGCTGACTGTTTCCCCGGTGGGTCGTTTGGCTCCTGTTCCTGCTTGATGGCATCAGCAGCAAGATTGCCAATAAAAGTTTGTCAAGGGCCTCGGTGCACCCAGCCAACAGGCCACGGATAGATGGAAAGGTTTATGACGGCTGAGTACATGCACAGTGCAACTTTCACAACCTGACACAAAAAAAAGTCAGTCGGGTGCAGAAGGTAAAGGCAAATCTCTCCATAGGAATTGCTAATATAGGCGTGCCATTATCACTGCGTGAAGAAACAGCTTTTCAGCTCCACATACGCCCACAGTTCTGTAAGTGATCCCCAGCAGTTAACCGGCTGTTTACACACCGTGCACGGTGAAACAACACTGCCATCATTTTCTGCTAGTGTCATAGGTTTCCTAAAGCGTACAGTGTACCTGCTTGAAATTATAGTTTTATTTGGTGTTTTAAAAATAAACCAGTATGACTATAAAATATTAATGTGCGTAGAAGAGGCATAGAATAGCAAAGTTGCCCTTAATAGTCTTTATTGTTGTGGAAGGTAAAAGTCACATTTACAGTGTGCAACATCTCTGAAGAAAGCTTTCAAACACACAGAACAAACATGGTTCAGTTGTACAGTTTCTCACTCCCCTCTAAGTACTTAAGTTGCTACTTGTACTGTGAGACAATCTTAAATCTGCACACATTTATAAGTGTTGCTCAGCTGGGTCTCAGTTTATTTTGTCAGCCGTCCTCCTTTACTTTGTAGTGTGTGTGTTTGGTTTGAGATAATTCAGCCTGTTTGATAAAAATCCCACCAGTACTGGTTGGACAGCATCTGCCCTCAGATGAGATGTGATAGTCTTGTCCTGGGTGTGGTCCCGTCTATACCAGCCTACTTTTTCATCATTCTTTTCCTCTCTGCCTCTTTCATCCCTTCTCAGCCTTCTGAGTAAATTTTCTTCATTTCCTTTCATGCAATTCATATCTTGTTCATATGCAGGCCTATTTTGCATCGGCTTGACGGCGTCATTCCCACTCTCCCTCCCCTTGTCTCTATTTGTTTCATGTTTAACTCCACAGTTTGACCTCCAAGTCTTCTGTACAGTGTCCCCCTGGCTGCTTAAGTATTCTGCAAACACCAGCATGTGTTATTGCTCCCTCTTACTTTGTGAGACAGCAGGAATTTTCCATAGATCTGGTCTCTCTATAAAACTGTTCAGCCCTGACAGATTGTGTTGATGAATCAGCCTCCGTCTGCCCTGTGCTGAACCACTTCTCTCAGTGGCACTGCTGTCTACTAGTTATATAAAGGCCTCTTTGGGCATTTGTCCCACAACTGTCCTCCATGAGTGAAATACACATTGCAAAACTGGAAATTGAAATTTTTTACAGGCCTGGCATTCTTGAACCATTTTCTTTTTACTGGCAACATGTTTGCCATTCACACTTCACTAAAGTGCTGCAGTGAGATCAGATTTGAGTCGGTCCATATCAGCTCACCCAGACCTCCCAGTTTCTGTTGATTATTGTGGAAACTTCTGTTAAGTTTATAGGATTTCTTTGGTGCAAATACTCCATGAACTTCATTGATTTATTAATTAATTTATTGACTCTGTGATGATATTTTTTCCACCTCCTATAAGCACACATGTTCAATAATCATGTTTTTTTGATTAACTGTTTTAACTTTGCACGATTTTATATTCTGAATGTTGTATAATTGGCTTACTGTGCTCAGATCAGCCAATAAATACGTAGCAGTTCAATTTGAATGGACCAGTAGGTGGAAGCTCTACACCTGGAAGACAAGAGAAAAAGAACAGCAGCAGTGCCACTTATCATGGCATGTAACAGTGAATGATAGTTTTCGTATAAGACTGTAACCATGCAGATGCTATTAACAACCCTCCACAATGTACAATATGAGGTTAAAAAAAAAAAGAAGAACAAAGCACAACAGTTCATTTTTGTTATACAGCATTTTTAATGTAGCTTACCATAAGTAGTGGGCATATCAACTGAAAATATAATATTGTATTAAGTCCTTACATTTACTGTATCTTTTCAACTCAGACCATAAGCTCTACAATATTGTCCACTTTGTTTGTTTTCTTCTATATTAATTTAACCTGTGTCTCCTGACTCTTCAAACGTGTCTTCCTTACACGCAGCCAAGATTTCGGCCATAGACTCTATAAGACATGGATGTAGGTAGCATGATCACTCACTGGTTTCTCAAGGCTCCGTTTGAAGCCTGGAGATGAGCGTTTCCACAGTCGCCATCTTGGTTGCAAAAAGCAGACATGATCAGTGTCGCCTCAAGAATTATTTCTTTTCTTTTTTTTCCTCTTTATTTATAAAGTTTTGCACATGTAATTTGACATATCAGGCCCAATGCAGAAAGTACCAACGGATATAAAGACATATATCAAAACAAATTATGCCTTTAAAATTCGGATGATAACAAGAAAAAAGAAAAAAGGAAGAAAAAACAACAACCCACGCACAGAAAACAACAAAAAACAAACAAAAAACAAAAAATTATTTAAAAAATCAACTCCCTCCCAAAACCATAACAAAAGGGAACCCTGTGGTACAAAAGTTCAGTCTGTTGTAAGTGTTTTCAACGAATTAAAGTAAATGATAAAAGGCTGCCACATCTGTGAGAACTTATTAACATTTCCTCTGAGTCTAAATTTTATTTTCTCCATTTTTAAAAAGAACATAACATCTTCCAGCCAAAGTGATCGGGCTGGAGGGTGAGAAGCTTTCCAAGACAGCAAAATGCGACGCCGTGCCAGCAGTGAAGTGAAAGCGATAATATCCAGTTGCTTACGACTAAGGTTCAGGGTGGCGTCCTCAGAAACACCAAAAATGGCAACTAGTGGACATGGTTTGAGAGTAACGCTCAAAACATGAGAGAGCACTTCAGAGTAAAAAGTCCAGTATAATTGAAGTGACGGGCAGGCAAAAAACATATGAGTTAAATCACAGGGGGAGGTGTTGCATCTGTTGCACAGGTCAGGAATGCTGGGGTATATTTTAGATAATCTAGATGTTGAGAAGTGTAATCTGTATACCGTCTTAAACTGAATAAGGGAGAGTCTTGCACATGAGGCTGAAGAATGAATTCTGTCAATTACTTTGTCCCAGTAACCTTCAACAAACTGAAGACCCAGTTCCTGTTCCCAACTCGAGGCAATTTTCTTGGTTGAGTAATTGCCCGATGCCGTAATTAAAGTATATATTTGTGATATTAGAGCCTTACTGTGAGGCTTCAACTGGAATAAGTCTTCCCACCAAGGCTTGAGAGGCTGATTTGGAAACTCTGGCAAGATAGAAGATGCACAGTGTCTTATTTGAAAGTAGCGGAACAAATGATACGAGGGCAAATCATACAAAGAACAAAGGTCACTAAAGCTGAGAAAAATGTTATCTTTGAAGAAGTCATAAAAACATTTGATACCTTTTCTTGCCCATATACGGAAGGAGGAGTCCACCAGGGACGGGGGGAAGAGGTGGTTTTTGCAGATTGGGGTCAGAGCAGAAGCAGAGACAGAATTGACGTGACGCCGGAATTGATACCATATTTTTAGAGAGCCAATTAGAACAGGGGTTGTCTGTGAATCGTAACAGGGAAACGGGAAGGGATGAAAATAATAGTGCTGGGAGTGAGGAAGAGAAACATGATTGAGCCTCAAGGCAACACCAAGACGCCTGAGGATCAGGCAGCCAATAGGTATACTTCTGAATGTTGGCTGCCCAATAATAAAACATCAAGTTGGGCAGAGCAAGACCCCCACTGAGCTTACCCTGTTGTAGTGAGGACATACTAATCCTGGGGGTCTTATTTGCCCATATAAATGATGAAATCATTTGATTCACAGATTTGAAAAAGGACTTAGGTAGAAACAATGGGATACACTGAAAAAGATAGAGGAATTTAGGTAGGATATTCATTTTTATAATATTAATCCTGCCAAGAAGTGATACAGGAAGATTTGCCCACCTTTGAAAAGCCAACCTTACATAGGTCAGCAAAGGGTTAAGATTTGCTGTTCGCAAAGCTTTAAATGAACTGGTAATATGCACTCCTAGATATCTAAAACCTGAAGAAGCTAAATGGAAATTAAAATCTGTCTGTCTAAGCTCTTTTACAACTGGGTTTATAGGAAAACATTCACTTTTTTGTATATTAATCTTATACCCAGAGAAAGAGCCAAAACTCAGAAGTATTTTCATTATAGAGGAAATACTTGAATTGTTGGATTTGTAACATATAGTAATAAGTCATCTGCATACAGAGCAACCCTATATTCCGTACCACCACGAATAACCCCTTGAAACAGAGGCGACGTTCTGAGAGTCACAGAGAGAGGCTCTATTGCTAAAGTGAAAAGTAAAGGTGAGAGTGGGCAACCTTGACGTGTACCACGTGATAGAGTAAAATACTCAGAATTCACATCATTAGTACAAACAGATGCCAGTGGCGTAGTATATAAAAGATGAATCCAAGATATAAAACTGTCACCAAAACCAAATTTCCTCAAGACTGCAAAAAGATACCCCCATTCCACTCGATCGAATGCTTTTTCAGCATCCAGTGAGATCACCACCTCAGGGACAGTGCTATGATTTTTGGAGTATATTATATTAAGAAGGGACCGTATATTAAATAAGGAATGTCTTCCTTTAATAAAGCCTGTCTGTTCGTCTGATATAATAGAAGGGAGAACTCTTTCCAAACGGGTTGCTAGCAGTTTGGATAAGATTTTAAAGTCTACATTAAGAAGGCTTATTGGTCGATAGGAGCCACAACAGGTAGGATCCTTTCCTTCTTTATGCAGTAATGAGACCGAAGCCTGTCTTAGTGTCTGAGGGAGAGAATTATTTAAGAATGATTTCTTAGGGGTTCCCATATGGGGGGGGCACTAAAATATTGGGGTGGCACGCCAAAAACAGAATTTCGCGTTTTATTATGCAGTTGTCAGATATAGGTTTCTTAAAAAATATGGAAAAGAGAGAGACAAAGGAATTATAAGCCTAGTTAATTTCCTGCTATTAAAGTAGATATCACTGAAAATGGGTAGATATGAAAACCAAATAAGATTTTGAAGCAGTAATAAGTAACAAGTTCATGTTTTAACTCATTGTAGGGTGTCTTCTTCTCTTGTGTTAATGTTTATTAGAGTTATTACCAACCACTGGGGGTTGGTAATAACTGTTATTGACATGTGGTGGTTTTCAGATAGAATGCAGGTTTTTAGGCACTTATGCATTGGCTTAATTTTTTCAACCCAGAAGCTACATCCATGTTTAATGTTGCCTTACAAAAATGGCTGTTGGAAAAAATTTTTAAAAGTAGCTTAAAAATCAGGCAGGACACGAGATTGAACTTGTGTGCATAAAGCCGTGCACACCAAAACATGTCTGTCTTCCTAGTGTCAGTTATATGTGGACATACAACATGATATAAAACTATTGCAAGGCAGATTAAATTTATTATGACTCTTATAATAAAATATATAAAGAGGCTACATTTGGCTCCTCCCTGCCACAGGAGGTCACCTCAGTGGGTTGCATGTTTGATTTAGCAGAGTTTTACACTGAATACCCTTACTGACGCAACCCCCAAAGAGGATTTGTAATTGTACTATTTTAATTGCATAAAAGAGAAAATTAGAGTAAAAAATAAATCGCTTTCACTCTTTACTTTGACTATTGAAAGGCCATAACATCGGCATTCACTGGCATTCCTGCAACACTACACCACTTTCCCCCCCACACTCCCACCACAACCACCCACCCGTTCTGCAGGTGTGCTTCTGTTCTCACAGCTGGATCTGTGTCCTTTAGATGACCATATTAAGAATATCCCATCTCACTGACATCAAACAGAAACAAAAGCAAAATAAAGGTCCTGTGCAATTTAGAATGGAAACAAAAGCCATCTTCTTTCTGTTCTATTCAAATATGATGTAAAATGTGTAAGATAGTTTATTAGAATGTCAACTGACCGCAGATGAAAGTAAACGCCTGCTGCTGGAAAAAGGTCTTTTCAGTAGATGTTGTCGTCTCAGTCGCTGCTGAGCTGACTCACAACATCCACAGTGGCATTTTCAGCTTTCAGCATTTCCTGGTATTCAGTTAGTTCAGCAGTAGAATAACCTTAGTTTCCTTTTATCTCTTTGATTGGCAAGCTGAGAAAAGAACAAGCGCTGCAGCAAGGGCTTCTGAGCCTTCATCTGTCAAACTAGCAGCAGAACTTGTGTAATCTCCAAACGAACACGTCCATTTCTCTGCATCAGTCTGTAGAAATTAGACGCCAGTCATGATAATAGAAATTTAGACTGTGTCCTATGCCCTGCAAGGTTTTCTCCCTAGAGATATCGGTATTTCTCTCAAACTGCAGCACAGTTTGAAGGGAGGTTTTGCATATATTAAGATTTCTGTATTCTCCAAAAATCTGCTCAGCTCTGTGGCCGTCATTTAGCACTCATGTCTCTCCCAGTATCCAACATTCTGCATTTGTTTGGTCGTTGGCAGTTGTTTTATGCTTGTGTTTGTCAGGTTTTTGAGTCGAACATTTAGCCGGGCAAATGAATGAAGTGTATATGTTTAACGTGAACCCTTTCTCTCACACTCTCTAGGTTTTCAAACTGAAGGCAGTCCAGCTAGCTGAGAAGCTGCTTCCTGCCTTCAACACCCCCACTGGTATCCCCTGGGCCATGGTCAACCTTAAGAGGTTAGTGACACTACCACTAAAAACCATCCCATCATCTGTTAGGTTCTCTTAAATGCTGAAATGAGTATGAAATAAATTCCACACGGTCAGAAATGCCAGTTTTCTTTTGAGACTACACAAGATTTAACAGATTTCACCAGAATACTAATGAAGAGTTTACAGATATAAGTTTGCTTTACTTAACTACAGTTGTGGTTGGAAGTTTACATCCACTCATCACGAGCACGAATGTCATGGTCACGTGTTTTATTGATTACTTTGAAGTGTTCTTTTTCTAGGGCAGCATACATCTCTAATGAATTTAAAAAATAAGAATAAAGCACATACATTTGAGTTCGTTTTGGATTATCTCTAATTGATACATGTAACCTCACTAATATCTGGTTAAAAACCACTCTGGAAGTTGAATCTTGACCAGATAGCCATCAACAAGTTTGTGGCATAATTCTGTCTGGATATTTGACACTCTTCTTGGCAGAATGGGTGGAGTTCAATGGTTGGTGTCTTGGCACTGACCCGTCATTTAAGCGTAGTCCAAACATTTTCAATATGGTTGAGTTTGGGGCTTTAGAAACACCACTCCAGAAGCTTGATGGAGTAATTTGTAAACAACTACAGACACTGAGCATCAGTTCAAACAACTAAGTACGTGTTACTTAGATGTGTCACCACTTTGTCTGAAAGAAGAGCCAGACTTTCACCCTCAGATCAGAGGAAATTAGTTAAGATGTTCAAGGAACAACCTAGAAGCTATGAAGACTCAAGCCTGTCATGACCTTGAACACCAACGTCAAAGTTCAGAGGGAAGCCAGTTTGTCACCTTCAGCTGAGAGGGTGTTCTGATAGGACAATAATCCCAAACAAGCATTAGCACGCACTGGTTCTGGAATGGATAAAGCAGGCTAATAATAAACTTCTCGCCTTCCCTATTGAGCACCCGATTGAACACTTAAAATCCAGGGAAACCATTTAATTTAATCTTATGTTTTATTGATATATTTTTCTCTTTGTAAGGTGACCTTGGGTTTTAGAAAGGTGCCCTCAAATAAAATGTATTATTATAATTATTATTATTATTAATTTAAACCTTGATAAATTGATAAATAACTCTCAATTACATTACATTTTTGATTCCTGAAAGTAGCCACCCTTTGCTTTGACAGCGCTGCAAACCCTTGGCCTTCTCTCAGTGAGCTTCATGATGTAGCCACCTGAAATGGTTTATACATAATGGTTATACACTAGACTTTTTAGTCTCCCTGTCTCTCGGTTTAGGTCAGCTTTGCTGTGATTTACAGTTCCTTGCAGACAGAAGGTTTGACCAGCAGGTAGACAGTGCACACAGCCAGAGCTGTGTGTCTATGTTAACTGTATTAGCAATATCCCCTGTGAGCGATATCATACAGATGTAAGAGTAGAAAAAATACCATCTGACACTGAGTATTTAGTGCAGTGTTTTATCAGAATCAGAATCAGAAAGGGTTTTATTGCCAAATGTTGAGCAGGTTTACAACATTAGGAAATTGCTACGGTCCTTCAGTGCAAACATACTGTCATAAATTATGCTAAAATAGACATGAAAATAAAAATAAGAATAACGGTGTGTTCACACCGAACGCGATGGACGCGAATAGAGCGTCAGGTTTACATGTAAAGTCAATGGAAAGGCGCGATGACGCGCGATTGCGGGTCCCGCGAAAATTCGGAAGCAGATTTGCGTCGCGAAAACGCCAAAACGCGTGAAACGCGCGTCAGTGTAGCGCGTCTGGCGCGTTTGACTCGCGAATAAAACCACGCGCGTGAGTTTTTGTGTTGCATTTTGTGCATACGCGCGTTTCGCGTCTACCGCTCGAGTTGGAAAAATCTGAACTCCAGCGTCAAATCGCGCCGCGACAACCAATCAGGAGCCTGGTGACGTGGCTGTTACCTAGGTCAAAGGGGCAGATCCAGCCAAAGCCTTTCATACTTCAATGGAGGGGAAGGCTAATCAATGCGGTAGCAAACAACTCGGAGCTGTACAACACCAGCTGCTTTCAGTACCGAGACAGGAATAAAAAGGACCGAGCTTGGAGGAAGATATGTGAAGAGATCGGGCAACCTGGTAAGTTCATTCATTTCTCTTTTGAAAGTTTTCACTGACCCGGGGAAGCCGCACAAAAGCTAGCAAGCCACCGCTATTTTCCCACTGACGTACAAATACCGTTCTGCTTTTATGCATGTTGTCATTTAGGAATATATTTTATTGTTTATTAATAAACAGCACACAGTGGTCCCGCTGTTCATCCGTCACTGCTTTGCTTTTTCGCTGATTTTTTATTGCACAGTACAGCATTGCATTCTGCAGCCTGATTGACAAATCTCCTGCGCTTGCCAAATTTATCACGTTTGGTTTTGATAACCATCGCGTCCAATAGAAAAAACAGCACAAAAACACCCATAACTATGAGCCTCATTCGGAAATAGACACCTGCACCGTGAGGGAAAAAGGCGCACGAAAGTGGCGGGCAGATGAAGACAAACCGCGGCATAATAATACTTTTACGTTTTGCAATCTACAAAGGTTTGCACTTTGAGAATCAATTGTGAGAACTGTGAGTAATGTTCATGTGTGTGGAGAAAACAGTGTATAAAGTGCGTGGCCAGGGGCTAGTTATTCTGAGAACCCCTGCTGCAATAAATGAGGGACCACTGTCTACTCTACGATTATTATATCCAACCTGTTAACATTTAATACTGTATTGATAGAACGAACTGATTCTGCAGCAGAGCATCCCCTGTTGCTTCTCCTGGCTGCCCAGTCCCTGAGCTCCTGCTGCTGCACCCACAGATATGTACAGCAAGCACTGATACCTTTTTAGTCGGTGGGATTTCCTTGTGATCACCTTTACTAAATATCTACAACCAATCTGATTATATCCTGTTATTGTTTTTTTTTTTTTTTCAATGTTGAAATTAAAATCTAGTAGCAGCCTTCTCATTTCTTTGTGTTTTGTGCTGTTTTACAGGCCCACAGAGGAGGACGGCTCCGAGGCAGATGAGGGACGGGTCCCAGGACGGTCCATCGGCGGTGGAGCTGGCCATCCTGGAGTCCCTGAAGAGGCCACACCAGTCTCCAATGGAGCATTTCCTCCTCAGCCTTGTTCCTGCTCTGGAGAGCAGCTGGTCCTTTTTATTCCTGTCTCTCTGTAAATTCTTATATTTTATATATTTATGTTTAATGTTTTTCTGTTTGAGACTTTTAATATTATTTCAAATAAATGTTTATAATGACTAATGTCTCAGTTCTACTACACAGCAAATGTTGGCACACAACTTGACACATGTAGAATTTATTTCATATTATACTAATGACAAAATATACTGATACAGTGGGATGCAGAAGTTTGGGCAACCTTGTTAATAGACATTATTTTCCTGTATAAATCGTTGGTTGTTACAATAAAAAATGTCAGTTAAATATCATACAGGAGATACACACAGTGATATTTGAGAAGTGAAAAGAAGTTTACTGGATTTACAGAAAGTGTGCAATAATTGTTTAAACAAAATCAAGCAGGTGCATCAATTTGGGCACCACAAAAAAGAAATGAAATGAATATTTAGTGTATATCAATGTGTGTGTCTCCTATATGATATATGGGTGCCTTTGTCTGGACGTGCTTCCCATCCAGAGCTGCACAGCACAGAGGAAAGTTCCAGCGCTCCTGGAATCCCTCTGTGATGGACCGCCAGTCTCCAGGTGAAGGCACAGCCATGAAGTCGTCCACTAGACAGTCCCAGATGGACGTCGCTGCCTGGGGGGTGATCTGGCTCACCGTGGACACACCGACTCTGAAACTGAACGCGATGGTCCTGAAGGAGTCCCCGGTGACAAGGAACCTGGACAAAATTGTTCAAAATCAGTATTATGTGTACTGCAGTTACAAAATACATTATTCAAATTCCAAAATACTTTTGTGATGTCAGATATAAATCACAAAACTTAAATCTTACATAAAACATTTTGTAATTATAAGGATAATTACAAAATGTATATTAGTGTCACGGTCCGGGGCAGCGGCCGTGTGGAGAGTGGAAGGAGGACTCAAAGCGCAGCACTCATTCAGGTGTGAGGGTGATTTATTGATAATAACAAACATAAAGAGGAGATGGCAAAACAGAACTACGGATGAACTAAACTGGGTGAAACTACACAAAGGAGTGGCAAACCTGAACACGAAGGGAGAACAGCAGGGAGAGCACGCAGAGGATTTCACAGGGTAGATGCAGAGTACGCAGGGTAACACAGAGGATGAACACAGGTAGGAACACAGACGACGCGACGAGGAGCAGAGGAAATCACACGCTATAAATACACAAAGAGACACGGGGGAAACAGCTGGACCTGATTAACCTGACGAGACAGGGGAACACTAACACCAGGGACCAACAGAGGGAGCACAAACCCAGAACCCAGTGTCTAAAATCCCAAACACAAACCATCCCAAAACAGCCATGAATAATAATGAAAGTAATAACAATAAGTACATAAACATAAAGTCACTGAGTCATGGTCGCAGGACCATGACAATTAGATAATATCTAAAACAGTTGTGTTTTGTTTTAACTTTAACATATCATAATTTGATTGGTAGCAACTTTCACAACTACAGTGAGCCAATCACTCATAATTCCTAAACATGTCAATCAGGTAGGAATGAAGTGAGACATTAATAGAAATAAAGAGTTGTATGTTGACATGTAGCCCTTTCCTTGCTTAAATCATTAATATTTTTGAAAAATTAATCTGTGATAAGACAGCTTATCAAGATAGAACCATGTAACTAAAGATGAACCAAACTGTTCAGTTTTATCTAACTCTGTTTTAATAAAGGCTGGTGACCCCTGCTATAGAGTCTGACAGCTGCAGGGATTATATACAAATATTCAACTATCCCAGAATTAAACCAGGTCTAAATAAAAAGGAGTGAGTATCACTACAAGGTTAACTCAGTGGTCCTAATGCTACAGTTTGATATCAGCAAACACCGAGCGCATACATTGATAGGACACCACAGCCATGCTATCATGCAAACACTGATAACAGCATAAATCGAATTAAATCGGGGCTTGATGAGACCTTCTGAGTATCACTAGAAATATTATAAAGAGTCGTCTCTGTACCACAGTTTGCTTTCAGTAAACACCGACAGCATTCACTGTTAGCATAGCACATCCATGTTAGCAGTGTATAACTGGATGGATTAGCATATTAGCACAGATATCAATAAAGTACTACCGTATTAAATAGTTTTACTAACCTCAGGCAGACGGACAGGCGCTCTGCAGGTGGGATTGAGCGCCTGTAGTTGGTGTCTAGGCGGGCGATGCTGGGACCGACGAGGGAAAGCAGGTCCTCAAACTGGCCGAGTGAATGACGGTGATAGCGCTGGAATCGGCCGTCATCCAGGCGCAGCTCCTGGAGCAAGTGGTGAAACTCACCAAACTGCTCATGCCTCTGGAGGACCTGATGGACCCAGGTACGGCGAGGACGTCTTTTACGCTGCTGCTCTGCTCTCCACAGTACATAGAGAAGGGAGACTCTCTCTTCAAGCGCTAGCTCGATAGCTGCCATCTTGCAAAGATACCGGTCTGGCACAACTCCCTCCCACGTTCCTCCCACATTTCCGGTTCACGATGGATTTTTCTTGGACACGCGTTGAGACGCGAATGTACACGCGTCAAATTAGGGGCGTTTGGGGCGTTTTATTCGCGTCCATCGCGTTCGGTGTGAACACACCGTAAGAATTAAAAGTGCTAAGTAGATAGATATATACATGAGTGCAGGTGGTGATCAGTGCCGAACATGGAATGCTGCAGTGAACACAGCGTAGGGTCATGTGTTAGTGGTGGGAACAGTCATACGGTTATTGTTCATGTGTCCAACAGCAGAGGGGAAGGAACCGTTCTTATGGCGAGAGGTTCTGGTGCGAATGGACCGGAGCCTCCTGCCTGAGGGGAGCAGGTCAAACAGACTGTGTCCAGGGTGAGAAGGGTCAGCTGAGATCCGAGCTGCACGCCCCAGTGTCCTGGAGGTGTCCTGGAGGTGTCCTGGAGGTGTACAGGTCCTGCAGAGATGGGAGTCTGCAGCCAATCACCTTCTCAGCAGAGCGCACAACACGCTGCAGTCTCTGTGTGTCCCTGATAGTGGCTCCAGCGTACCACACGGTGATGGAGGAGGTGAGGATGGACTCGATGATTGCAGTGTAGAATTGCATCATCATCCGTGTTGGCAGGTTGAATTTCTTCAGCTGCCTCAGGAAGTACATCCTCTGCTGGGCTTTCTTAATGACGGAGGTGATGGTGGGCTCCCACTTCAGGTCCTGGGTGATGGTGGTACCCAGGAAGCGGAATGAGTCCACAGAGGTGATGGGGGTGTCAGTCAGGATGATGGGGGGAGTGGGGCTGTGTGCTTCCTGAAGTCCACAATAATCTCCACTGTCTTCTGGGCATTCAGCACCAGGTTGTTGTGGCTGCACCAGGACACCAGACGTTCAAGGCAGAGCTGAAGTCCACAAACAGGATCCTGGCGTAGGTTCCTGGGGAGTCCAGATGCTGCAGGATGAAGTGTAGAGCCATGTTGATGGCGTCATCTACAGACCTGTTGGTTCTGTATGCAAACTGCAGGGGGTCCAGGAGGGGGGCCGTGAGGGTCTTGAGATAGGAGAGAACCAGGCGCTCAAATGACTTCATGACCACAGATGTCAGAGCCACAGGTCTGTAGTCATTTAGTCCAGTGATCCTAGGTTTCTTGGGGACAGGGATTATGGCATTGCTGCATTTGGGAAGTGTCGATGTTCTTGTGAGCTTGAAATGATCATGGAATCAGGAGAGCAATGAAGAGAATGAGAACAGATTATCACTAAGTGAAGAAAAGATGAAAAGCATAATGGATCTTGTTTAATGAGAACAAATTGAATGGAGTAGAAGAAAATGGAATAAAGGGAATGAAGCAGGCAGCTTCATGAATATGAAGAGTTGTGGTGGGAGGAGGTGGTGTGAAATCCTCTTTTGTGTGGGGTGAGGAGGGGGGTGTTGTAGGTGAACAGTTTGAAGGTGGTGATGGCTCTATGGAGGGGGGAGAGGTGGGGGAATGAGTGTCCAAAGTGTCTCTATTGTTGGGGCCGTTGGAGGTGTGAAGGCTGCCTGATGGCTCGTCAAAACGGCAGTAAAAGTCGTTGAGGGTGTTGGCCAAGAGCAAGTCATCAGTGGAGTGGGGGGTTTTAGGCTTGTAGTTGGTGATATTCCTAAAACCTTTCCACACAGAGGCCGAGTCATTCTCTGAGATCTGCTGCTGCATCTTCTCAGAGTGCTGATGTTTAGCAACGTCCACTTCTTTAGTGAACCTGTACTTGGCCTCTCTGTAGCAGTCCCTGTCTCCGCTTCTGAACGCCTTTCTCTTTTCCAGCCACAGCTTTTTGAGTTTAGGAGTAAACCAGGGTTTGTCATTGTTATAACTCACCCTGGTGCGTGATGGCACAATGCTGTCCTCACAGAAGTGGATATAGGAGGTGACAGTGTCCGTAAACTCGTCCAAGCTGTTAGAAGCAGCCTTCATTGTGTCCCAGTCTGTAGACTCCAAACACGTGCGAAGCTCCTCCACAGCCTCGTTGCTCCACAGTTTTTTAGTCCTCACGACAGGTTTGGAGAGCTTCAGCCTCTGTCTGTACGCGGGGATCAGGTGGATCATGACGTGGTCAGAAAGTCCGAGTGAAGCGCGGGGCACCGCGCGATAGGCCCCGCTGATCGTGCTGTAACAGTGGTCTAATGTCCTCTCCTCTCTGGTCGGGCATTTAATATACTGCTTGTATTTGGGAAGCTCATGGCTCAGATTGGCTTTGTTAAAGTCCCCAAGAGCAATGATGAGAGAGTCCGGGAATGTCCGCTCCATGTGCAGTATCTGCTCCGCGAGTGCGCACTGAGCTGCCTGCACATCCGGATCTGGCGGGATGTAAACAGCGGCCAGGATGAATGAAGCAAACTCCCGCGGAGAATAAAACGGTTTGCAGTGAATAAAAAGGTATTCCAGAGAGGAAGAGCAGTGCTGAGCAATCACTGTTACATCTGTGCACCAGCCACTATTAATGTAGAAGCAGACACCTCCACCTTTGGTCTTACCACAGAGAGAGAGGCCTGCCGGTCCGCGCGCAGCAGATGAAAGCCCTCCAGCTTGAGCGCGCAGTCCGGGATGTCCTCACTGAGCCACGACTCCGTAAAACATAAGACACAGGAGGAGGCAAAGTCTCTGTTCATGCTTCTCATCAGGGCCAGCTCGTCTATCTTATTCCTGAGTGAGCGTACGTTGGAAAGGAAGATCCCAGGAAGAGCAGTTCGCAGTCCGCGTCTCCTCAGACGCACGAGTGCGCTGGCTCGCTTACCTCTCTTTCGGCGTCTCACTTTCCTGATCACAGTCTGCAGTAAATCTGCCGCAGATGCGACAAATATTGGAAGTAAATCCACAGGTGTTGTAGTCCTGTAGTTAAGAAGCTCTTCTCTGGTGTAAGAATATCCAGAGGAGTGCCCAGACACAGAAGTTATGCACAAAAACAAAACAGAAGTAACGCACTGAAGCACCAGGGCATCCATACGCGGCGCCATCTTGCTTACCAACATACACATTTTTAAGGTGCTGTTGAATCCACTGAAAGAGTTAATAAAAGGTAGAAACACATTCACAGTTTTGCTGCTTGGACCTCACAAGTAAAATCATTGCTTTTAATGTATTTAAAAGTTGGCTTTGACTTTTCTTTTTAGGTCTTCCAAACTCAGAAAGGGTGTGTGTGTGTGTGTGTGTGTGTGTGTGTGTGTGTGTGCGCGCGCGCGCGTGCATCTCAATAAAGCCAAGCCCAAGTGTTGAGGGAATTTTTTGGAAGTTGTGCAAATTAGTTTTATAAAAAGCTGCAAAAAAATCCAGAACCAGTGTTAAATTCAACTTTTAGAAACATGTAGCCATCCTG
Organism: Diplotaxodon limnothrissa; assembly: GCF_057381915.1. Classification (NCBI taxonomy): domain Eukaryota; kingdom Metazoa; phylum Chordata; class Actinopteri; order Cichliformes; family Cichlidae; genus Diplotaxodon; species Diplotaxodon limnothrissa. The sequence goes on along the minus strand of NC_140611.1, from coordinate 8,829,918 downwards.
TTTGTAATGCAGGTTCTAACAGTGCTCTGCTTGCCTGATGTATAATCTTACTCTAACATTCATCTCTTTCTGTTCTTGTTAGTGTTTTCTATTCTCGTTTTCTTTCCTCCTCCCTTTCATTTCACCCATGCACAGAATGAGAAACTTTGTGCAGTTTTATGCCTCATGTGTACGCTCTCTCCTGTCCTAGCCTGCCCTCTCTATTATTAGTTTACATTTTCTTATTCAGCATGAAACAATGAAATCAAATTACATCATTGCTGGTCGCTACATATTCAGTTATTATGTGTGTGTGTATGTGTACGTGTACACAGATCACCATCCATAGCTACACAGTCACACGCACCACAAATACCCTTGGGAACAACTGTACACAGAGGAATTTAAACCAGAAAAAACAATAAGTGACAAACCTGTTTATATAAGGTGCTTTACACACAAACACACAAGTCACAGCCTATTAATGTTGCATCCTGTCATGTAAAGCTGAAGATGATGTTTTACTGGCTGCAACTCTTACTTCAGAGCATATGAACAGCCTGAAGCTCTGCTGTGTTTCTCTAGACCAAAAGATATTTAAATTGATTATATACCATATTAGCACATTTATATGGTTGTTATGAAGATGAAAAATTTAAAACATGCCATTAAAAAAGTTTATTTCTTTTGCATTCCTGTTAAATTTTTATTAGGTTCCTATTAAACTTGACACAGGTCCTTAAAAAAGTCTGAAATACACCTGCATTTAAAAGACTTAAAATAGTATCAAACTTTCTTAAAGTTAGTTTGCATGGTTTCTAATTTTAAGTAAAAGTGCAACATGACTGATTAACACTTTAGTTTAACAGTGACAAAAGTAATGTAACCTTGTAGCTTTTAAAAAGGTTGCAACATAATAAAATTGAAAATGAAAATGTTTTTTCTGGCATGTTGTATCTTTAAACCCTTCTTTACTTCAGTGTAACCGCATCAGTACCGGTAATTTCCATGAACCATGTGCTCTTCCTGTCTTATGGAGTGCAGCTAGCGAGAGCTCCAAGGATGAGCGGAGTCATTTGCTAACGTTTATTGCAGCTGCTGGTATTATGCATGCCTTCACAGTGTGGTTGTGCTTGACTGTGTTTTTGCCTCAAGTAGTAAAATAAGTTGTTTTCACCTTTAGAAGAAACTGTTTTCTTACGTATTATGTTGGAGATAGTTTAAGTAGCTTCCTTTTTAAATACTAAATCCTTAACAGAGGCTGAAATGTGGCTCTTGCTCTCACATGTTCCTGGGAGTTTCGTCTTGTGTGCACAGCGTGGAATTAAAATGTGTGGCATTTATCTGTGATATCACAACATGATACTTTTATATCATGTTTAATTTAATCTGGTGTTGCCATTGATGATATGATGTGGTGCAGTCCTGGTCATGACAAATGTGTTTGTCTTTTTTTCGCATTGTTAAAGGCAACAGTAGGGAAATGGTTAGCATATGTCTTGGTTATACAAATTCCTTGATAGATCCAAGATAAGAAACATTAGAGGAAACCATGATGATGATAAGAATGAAGGCCTGGCTAGCCTTGTTGGGCTCTGATAATGTGAATAAGGCAGGTATCTGAAAATCCTTGCCCTAAAAACTGACACGTAAATCCTTATTCAAACTGTCCATCCATCATTGGTTTAAGTTGAAACCTAACCCTTTGCCACCATGACCAAGTGTCATTTCTTTGTTCTTGTTTGTTCTTGTTTTCTTCAGTGGGGTCGGCCGTAACTGGGGTTGGGCGTCAGCAGGCAGTAGCATCCTGGCTGAGTTTGGGACCCTCCACATGGAGTTTGTTCACCTCACCTACCTGACAGGAAACCCAGCCTACTATCAGAAGGTAATAGTATGAATGTACACTATATGTCCTAATTTTCATGCTGGCGTGCTGATTTGTTATTTAACTGCGGATAACGGTCTAGAAAATGCCAACAGTTTTTTGAGAAAAAAAATATAGCCTTTTATCTTAAATAAGAGAAACCACATTCAAAATAGAAGTGCTGAAATATTTAGATTAAAAAGGAGAACATTTCCTGTTTGGATTAAAACCGATCCGACTGGTGTTCCTCTCAGGTGATGCACATCCGAAAGCTACTAGCCAAAATGGACCGACCCAACGGGCTCTACCCAAACTACCTGAACCCCCGGACGGGCCGCTGGGGCCAGCGTAAGTACATGTATTTGTGTTGACATTATCGCATAGCTCCAGGGCTCTCATTAAAGCATTGTAGTTGTTAGCATTAATTTATGACTTTTTTGATGTTTTACTTTTTCATGATTAGACATTAGCTTAAATCCTGCATTTGCTGAACTGTTCATACATTTCAGTGTTCCATTTGTTGGGGTGAAATGGCTTGTCCAGTGTTGTAATGAAGCATTTCTTTTAAGCATTAAATATGATTTAATGCTCGAGTTCCTGCATTGCTGCATTTGGGAAGTGTCGATGTTCTTGTGAGCTTGAAATGATCATGGAATCAGGAGAGCAATGAAGAGAATGAGAACAGATTATCACTAAGTGAAGAAAAGATGAAAAGCATAATGGATCTTGTTTAATGAGAACAAATTGAATGGAGTAGAAGAAAATGGAATAAGGGGAATGTAGTATTCCCAGTATATCGATTACACTCGGCAGTCAGCCAGCGGAAATGAAGAACTCTTGAAGTAAAGTTAGGCATGCAGTGGCAAACTATTCTTTCTCTGAAAGCAGTCATTTCTTTAATTATATCTCTGCTGAAAAAATGATCTGCAGAGACAGCAAGCATTAGTCAGGGGTACATCAAGTTTTGAATTATACATTGGAAAACACAAATAATAATAGAAAGAATGATTGCTGTTGTATTGAGGCAAGGTAAATGCTAACTCAAATGTGGGTTTGGACACAAAGTGCGTCACTGGACCGTTTTCTGTTGCTTTTTTCCTTTATATAAGCAAGCAGTAAGGAGAAGTGTTTTTTAGCTGGACAGAAGGCCAACAGAGTGTTGTAGTAAATGAAACTTTTGTATATAATATAATCAGTAACTCTGCAGATTCTAAATGTAATGCTGGTTAAAGCACGCACGCACGCACGCACGCACGCACGCGCGCACACACACACACACACACACACACACACACACACACACTCCTTTTCATATCTTAGTGAGGACATCTCATTGACATAACGCTTTCCCTAGCCGCTTACCCTAGCCATCAAAAATGAATGCCTAATCCTAATCCTCAGCCTAAACCCAATTTTAACCCTGACACTAAAACAACATTTGGTCCCCACAAGTATAGTAGTGTGCAAATTTTCTGCCCTCACAAAGATGTCTAAACATATACACACCCACACACACACAGAGCCCTGAATGTATGCTCGTTGACCCCTAACAGTACTTAAGAGTATTTCAGTTTATTGTCCAATCTTTCATAGGGGCTACTAAATATTTCTCTTTGTTTATTTATCTGTTCATTCATTTTTTAAGCATGTCTTTCACATCAGAGACTTAGATGCTAGTTGACTGATATGTGGTTATATATGGGTCTGGTGTTTGTTATCTAGGAATTCCAACAGAATATTAAAGCATTGTGGTTTTTAAAATATACCCTTTCAGTGTGCACACTTTTTTTATGGAGCACCATAGTTTTTGCCTGAAGATCAGATATGACATTCTGCTTGGGGTTTGCTCTTTAGTTCAGTGAGAGGAAATGAAAAGATGAAATCTGTTTCAAATTGAATATATAGTGTTTGAGGTTTTTTTTGTCCTAGGTATAGTTGCCATGGTAAGAGAGTGCCATATTCAGCCTGTTCAGTTTTACAGCACCCAAAGTAAGATGGAGAAACTGGGGAAAAAAGAGAAACAGATGAGGTGATGGTGCCACTCTTAAGTCTCCATTTTATTAGTTTTACTTGACAAAACAAATGAAGAGCACTCAGGGACAGATAGATAAATGGAGAGGCTCATTAATGGATGGATAGGTGGCTTGGCAGTCAGACTGATGCACTTGTAAGTGCACAGACTATGAGCCAAAAGCAGGGAGAAATAAATGGTTTGAAGATGGAGGGTGGGCAGATTGATTGATGGATGAATGAATGCATTAACAGATGGATAGTCAACTGGCAAGCTGGAGGACTAGGCAGGTGATGATGGATGTTTTATGTTTGCTTATGTGCATGCATGAGTCAGGAAATGAGCCTTTCTTTACCTTCCTGCGAAATAAAATGTTTAAAATAACAACTTTTTCTGCGCATGTGTATTTCTGTGCCTTCAGTGTAGATCAGTCTGCATATATGAGCAGAGTTTGTTTCCTGCTCACACTTGCATGCTGCTCCTTGAGTGTCTGCATCGTGATTTTTATGGCCAGGCCACATTAATTTGCTGCTATTTGACCTTGTTGCCTTAGCAGTGTTATTGATTATAGGGAGTTATGTGAGAGCAGTGTAATTAATATGAAACTTCAGGTAGATCAAAGTAGTTTTGAGCAGCAACATCCTTAAATGGTGATTTTTTTTTTTGTTGCAAAGTAATAATAATAATAATAATAATAATAATAATAATAATAATAGTAATAATGATGATGATGAAACATTTTGTTTATAGACACTTTTAAGACCGTCAAGGTCACCTTACAGTAGTACAAACAGCAGCAACAATACAATATAATAGAATATAGGAAAATAAAATTTAAAAAGAAGTGAGTGATTTCACTGTATTTTCACTTCAGTCATCATTTTCCATGAAGCTATAAAATGTTGCTGTCCAGTCATCTATAGCAGGAATTTGAAACCTTTTGGGACTGAGGAGCACTTGCAGGAAAGAAAACTTTCCAATGACCTCATAATCCTAACAGGGATTTAGCTGGCTGCGGCTTAGTGTCACTTCACAATGTAACTGAAATATTTTCATGTCTCACCTGATATCTAGCTGGCTAATAAGCCACGCTATGTAACAGCAGGCTCAGCGAACCGTGAGGGGAAGTGAGCAAAGTCGTTATAACATGATATAATGTGTTACCGTCATACCAGGGTTTCTATTGGCCCAGACAATGTGTAGGAGGGACTGATAGACAAACTAAGCATATTTTATTGGTCTTAGCATTTTTCTAATTGTATCAATGTTAATCCAATTTCCCCTCGTGGGACAATTAAGTATTGAATTAATTAAATGCACTTTAAAATGCACAGTTCAGTTTTATGATTTATAGCATATTATTGGCGAGGCTTAGCTATGGCTCAGAAACTCTTAAACATAATCGATCTTTAATGATCACTGTTACAATAAAATTACTGTCACTTTCAAACTTTGGAAGCAAACACTTATTGTTTATTAAATGTGTATTTATTGATAGGTACAACAAAGGCAAAATTTGCCTCTAGTTAATTAAGTTAAACTGATTATTATCCAGTCTTCTGTTTTGGAGCGAGTGTGTAACTCTTTTCTTTACAGCAGTGGGGTTTTTTTTTTTAAACCTATTGAATTATGTTTAAGGTTAAATTAAAGTAAATTGCCATAAAGTTAAATATGGTTGTTCTTTGTGTAATTTAGAAGACCTGTAAGATAAACAGAACACGGTGACAGAAAATGTCAAATCGAGACGAGATACATTTGTTTAAATTCATTACGAGGATGAGCTTTTCAGAACAGAGAGGCAGTGAGGCTGTCTCTCTCTCTCTTTAGTACCGTATCAGCAAACAAACCTAACAGAGACCATGAGTTAAAATCTGTGCAGCTGCAGGGTTTTCTTACCGTATTAACTTCTGTGACAAGTAGACAACCACTATTTGGAGGCTCTGTTATCTTCCTAAAAAGCTTAATTGGTTTGTACTTATTTCAGGGTGAAACTAACTGTAACAGACAGGATGAAAAACACCTTTCTTTTCTGTGATGGGGGTTTATTTGCAATAACTCTGTGTTTGAATTATGAATACTGCCAATGTTGGCATTGGATGAGACCGTTTGAAGATTGGAAGCGTGTGTTGACAGCATGTGCAGCGTTGCCCCGTGTATGTTAATGTGTAGGTGTGTAGACAGTAGTTAAGCCAGACTAATGAGGAATGAGTCTGAGCTCCCCTTTCTTAATGAGATCCAGCTGTGACTGACAGTGTTATTACCACACACTGTTCTGTCTTAGCGTAACACAGTGCTACCTATCTACACACAGCACCCACTCCCTCTTTGGAACCTCGCAGTGACTCTTCTTTGCTCCTGTGTATACAGTCCTTGTCTTTCATCTCTAGATGTTCATGTATCAGAGTTAAATATAGCCCAGACAGAATAGTGTTTTACATAGGTTCAGTATCTACAGGCTGTACACACTGCTACAGGTAAAAGTTTATTATTCAGTCCTTACTCTTTTCTCCCAAAGGATGGAGTGTAGGCAAGAAACAACCTGAAGATTAAGAGAACTGCCTTTATACCTATAAAGATTTTTTTTTACCAACAGTATCGGTGTCTTTCTGCAGCTTGATAAAAGTTTTAAAACTCTTTTATTACTTATTTTGGCTGGCATTTTGCCAGACTACTCTTTATTCGGAGCTCTTTATAAATTGTTTTTTAAAAAGTTATTATTTATGCAGTGTACAGCAGCTTGGATAAAGCAGCTATGTTGACTGCTTCTGCACTTGTTGCCAGTTTTTTTGCAACTTTTCTGGCTCGTGTACAAGACAATAACGTTCCCGTTCTCATTGATGTCATCTTGAATTGACATCGAGTCACTGAAAGAAGCCCAATTATGTTTTGTAATTTTTTTTCCTTTCTCCTCCTTTCAATAGGACTAAATGTTGAGTGAAAACATTTTATTCTTTGCCCAAATGGTTATTCATTGAATTTTTTTTAGAAAAATCGCCACCTCGATTTTGACTAATATATTCTTTATTTGATTGAAATAGTCTAGTCTATGAACAGGTTACCTCTTGTAAGAGTAGTTATATTGTATCAGCTTAATGTCTCTGTTACGTGAAAATGTTTACACACAATATAATGCTGGAAAACCTGTTTGGGATCATCCAGTTGTGTGGCTCCAGCTCCATTGTTTCTGATGCTGTCACTACTGCTTAAAGAACTTGGAGCTGAGTGTATATCATGTAAACTGTGGTGCCGAGTCCAACAGTGTTCTAATGGAACTTTGCCGACTAGTTTGTGAACTGCATTTCTTTGAAGTCCATAACGTGGCCACAATTTATCCATCATTTTCGGTATAACTCGACCATATTTTATATACAGTTTATGTACAATTACAGAGAATTCCAGGGTGTACTGTGGTGTAATTTAAATCTGCCTCACAATTATAGACACAACCTGACATAACAAATCGATATACTTTATTTCACCTTCTTAAAAATACAGAGGAGTCTCTCACGATGCTGAATGGGGGGTGTACCTCTGTGCTGCTTTGCAGGAGTAGCACGTGGAGTGGGTCAAAAACTCGCTCCGGTGGGTAGTTTGTGGTAAATCTGTAACACAGGTGTCCTAAGGTGAGCTAAGGAGGACAGAACCCTCTGGGGAGGAGAAGGGTAAACACTTGCTTGGTCTTGATTTTCAGACTGTGAGAGGTTTCTTCCTGTTAAAAGGGAGTTTTTCCTTCCCACTCTCGCCAAGTGCTTGCTCAAAGAGGGGGCTATTTGATTGTTGGGGTTTTCTGTATTATTGTAGGGTCTGCCTGACAATATAAACCACCTTGAGGGGACTGTTATGATTTGGCGCTCCATAATTTAAAAAAATTAATTGAATTAAATTGAAATGGTAAAGAAGACATTAAAGGATGCTAAATTAAAGAGTGCACTAACAGCCTGCACGATAAGTGAGCACTCTGTGTTCAATAAAGTCATGAAAAGTACAACAGTTTCCAGACAACAGTGTGTAATTGTGAAATAAATAATGATCAGTCACTCTGTATGAGAAATTAGTACAGAAATCCTGGTGATCCTAAAGAGTTCCCACTTTTCATTTTGCTGTATATGCAAAGACAGTTGTTTGTTTTTAAAAACTGCAATAACAATATGTCAATCTCTGCTGGTTCGGGTCCTTCACATAAAATCATTATACTGTCTCTTTTGATAAGATGCAAAGATGTTGTGTTTTCCAGGCAGCCTGTGTCCTTGACCTCTGCTTTGAAACAGAACGTGTGTGAAGCTTTGTGAAGGCGTCTTTTTTTACACATGCGTCTTTGTCTGTGTGTTTGAAGCTGCCACCTCAGCAGACCCTGCCTTTGATTGGCAGGTGCTCTCTGCATGACCCAGATGCTTTGATTGACAGAAAATAATGGAGACAGGAGCTTAGGGAGTATATGTGGGTGGATGCTAAGTTAAAACTGTGAGAGGTGACAGTAAAACAGAGTATGAGTAAAGAGTTGTAATAAAACTACCAAAACAGAAAAAGACTGTTAGAGCTTGGCATGTTTTCATTTGTACAACGCTTTTCCAAGAAAATTAAGTTCATAAAAGATGTTATTTTTTGTTTTTTTCCCTTGAAAGTAGATAAGTAGATGGTAATTTATTTGATACCATACCTCAGGGTCAAGGTCAAATTTTCTGAAAATATAAAGTTATGGATTAACTTGCTTAATCTCTCCCCAGAGCTGCTTGATTCAGCTGATTGTTGTGTTTGTAGCATGTCAAATATGTGTTACCAACAAGGAAATGGAAATGCATCTGGTGAAGAAACTATGCAACATCACCAAAAACCTGCAATCTGCAAATATTTAATAACGGATGATATATCAGTCGGGTTCTAATTACAGCAGATGAAAAGGTTTGGCTCATCATTCACCAAACTTCCGAACAGCTCAGCTCTTTATTTAGAGTCTTAAAAACAAAAAAAAGTGTAAGAAAAACAATAGTTGCTCCTAGGACAGTGAGACCGATGTTTTCATGAAGATATCACATGTCAATTATCTCAAACGCACACACAGTGAGTTAAATGGATTGACCTTGGCACACACTGTATGTTTCTGGGTAGTGCCCAGTTTTGTTTGGGTTTTTTTTTCCCAGACAGCCTAACCCTCCAAATATCAAAGTAATTCAAATAGTCACAAAATTAAAAAAGTGGAAAACGTGATAATTAGACAATAATTATTTAGTGATTAATAATTAACAGTGAAATAGCAGTTAATTGAGAAGTCCTATATTTGCAGAATCTGGCAATTTCCATCATTTGTCCACATAGTTTGTTAAAGCTATCAGTAGTTTAGGATTAATCAATAACCACATTTTTTAAAAATGGGGTCTTTGCATTAAAAAAGAAAAGAGAGGACTTGTTTCAGCCATCTCAAATGCCTCTTTTCTAAGCAAAATACCACAAATACATCGATCGTTTACTTTATCTGAGGTTCATTTTCCTAAAGGTCAGACATGCTGTTTGTTATGCCCCCAAACAAGAACGCTAGAACATAAAGTGGACTTGGTTGTAATGTGAGTCCACTTTGTTTCCCCTGGCTCCAGTCTCCATTTTGCACCCTGTCATGTACGTTAGAGTGCCCAGACTCTTTGGGGGATCAGAGTAGTTGTCATCTAACCCTCCAAATGATCCTCCACGCTCTGACTACCTCACTGTGCTCATTTTTAAGTAGTTTCATAGACACAGGCTCTCAGCTGTTTGCTGTCATTTTTGTGTAAATACTGACTCAAGCACACACGTGTGAAATCCAGACAAAAACTCATGCGTCAGCCCACACTGGCCTCGGCAATGTCTTCAAGGTTGTTTGTGAGATTTGCGCACTCTTTGGGACTAAAGATGAATAATTCATTGCTTAGATTGCTTTTTCATCTTCCTTGTTCCCCGTCTTTTGTGCATCCCTCCATTTACCTGCGGGCATGTTAATCACATAAAGAAAAGATCTCCTTGATGATGAGACAAAAAGCATCTGCTCAAATATCAGCTATGATTACACAGAGCTGAAGGATGAAGAATATTCTAGTTTTTCCCCGAGTGAAGGCAGAGCTGAATAAACATTTCATCTGTGCAAAAGTGGTTGAGGCACCAATTCATTTGCAGTATTATCACTCACAAAACCAAATGTAAAAAAGGTCAGTATATATGGGATCATTTACAGTCATTCAAGCCCTGTGGGGTTTTTTTAAGTAATATTTTGTGGGTCAGTAAAATTGCCTTTGAAACTGACCAAAGTGCCATCAGAGTGGGCCCTGAGTGCTCTCAGGGGTTTATTTTCTTATTGCGATCCCAGACTGCCAGATTCTGGCATCCTATTTTCATTTTGTGGTGTCCTGCAAATTAGGGCAGACATGAAAGCTGTGTAAACTTTGACAAGGACGATTGGGGACACTGAAATGTGAGCGCACACATCAGGGAGAGGGTAAACAAAATGGGACGAGAGAGGATGCACACTGCTGATATACTGTGGATGTAGAGAAGAAAAATGCCCAAGGTTTTGATTAAAAAAAATGCTTTTGATGCCATATGCTACACTCTGCCAAGGACTTTGAGGCAAAGTCAAAAAATAAATAATTCACTTTGGCTTTCTCATTTGTTTGGCTCTTGCTGCTTTTCCTCTTTCGCTCACGCGGTGACACTTGGAGCTTTCTTTGTGTCAGGGGTAGACATTTGTTCAAACACAAGTAAGAGAAATGAGACAACTGCAGACCGACTCAGAGTGTAATTAGAAAACGTGCGCACGGGTGAATGCCTCTGAGAAGACACACACGGGTGAATGTCTCTGAGAAGACAAAACACACCGAGCACAGGCTCGCTTGCTTTATTTATAAGGCAAAAATGGGTTACATAGTACTTCCTCTTTTAACTGTCAGGGAAGAGGTTAAACATTAAATCAACTTATCTGATCTTTCACACACTGGGATAAGAATACAGAAGTATATCATGCTTTATCTGACATCACAGACACTGAAGGAAAAGAATGCATCATTATATCATGCTGTCAAACATCTCAGACACTGAGGTAAGGAATGCATCAGTTTTCCTTTAACAATAGACTTGGTTAGGTGATTCTTCAACAATAGGCTTGGTTATGTGAAAATATATGAACACACAAAATATAAGGCATACTTGGTTAGAATATAAGGCTTACTTGGTTAGAATATAAGGCTTACTTGATTATATTGTATTATAGAGATTTGGTTATAATGTATAATGTAGAAAATCTCTAACATTTCCCTCCTGTTGTTAATATATTTCACATGTTTATATCAATGCATAGTCACTTGTTAAATCACATTTTCAACTTGCATGTCATTCAGTGAAGTATCTAAACATCAGCTCTGTTAAGACTATAATAGACATTCTCTACTCTGTCTTCCCTATTTAGCATATCATACTGGCGAAAGGGATCCTCCATATCCCTCTGGATCAAGACAAAATTTCCTAAAGTACGATTAAACATACTCATCACCATGCGTCTCAAACAAGGAATAATGCAAGCAACAAAAATGCAAAATAGAAACATCATAGTACATAGGGCCAACAGGCCTTTAATCAGCAAAGATTTCCAGGAGCCGCTCAGCAACCAGTCCCACCAGCCTTGCTCATTGGTTACGTAGTCCTGTTGCTGAGCGTCTCTTAGTTGCTTCAGAACATTCAAAGCATTTGTCATGTTTAATGAGTGTATGTTGTCAGGTATGTAGGTACAACATGTCTTGTTAAACAGTATGCAGAGACCTCCTTTCTCTGCAAGAACAATGTCCAAAGCTACTCGGTGTTGCATGACAGTGATGCGGATTGCATCAATTTCTTCATTCTGTGATTTGTCAATGCGGGCAGAAGCGTTTAAAAACAGTCCAAAGCGATAGTCTAAAGTCTCTATTCGTAGTGCGTGCTTTCCTACTCCTGTCCAAGGAAACAGAGCGTGGATTACCTTCTCGCCGGTGTTCCAGAGTTTGAAGTTCTCTGGCACGTCTGTTCCAAGGATTGAATCATGAGGCTTGATTTCTACATCACGCCTAACTCTGGTCTTGTTGTGCACTGTTATCTTAAAAGTGTGATCTGAAATGAAGATAGGTGCACAGCATCCTGACCAGCTGGGTGGCAGCATAAAGTATGCACGCTGTCCGCACAGCCATGCCATACCTTGTACCCAATAGGTGCCATTTACCTGTTGATTTAGGTTGACTGTCCCATACCCTACTCCTCCATAGGTTGCGTTGCAGTTGCTGGTATGGCCCAGGGGGTGGCGTCCTTGCCCTGCCGCTTGGTAGAAGCACAGAGGATGCCACTTCTCTGTATGGGTCATAAAAACAGGGAAAGGGACAGAAGCATTTCTGTTTTTTTTACTGTCATATCTACCCAGAATTTGTCGTCACAGGTTCCATCCTTCAGGCCTTTTGCACCTGGGAGTGAAGCTTTCATGCCGATTGCAAAGTGTTGTCTTCCAATGCTGGCAAAACTTGCTGCACATTCACTTTGCCAGTGACTGTCCATTATGCGACCATATATGGTGGGGTAGACTGAAGTTGAAGGCATGTGAGAACAGACATATGGTGTTGTATAGGTATCGGTACCAGGCATTGTTCATCCAAGGGTGGATGTGATCTTGGGACATCTCAGTTAGATGGGAATTGTCATGGGTCCACCTCTTGAGACGGGGAATAGTTGGTGTTATTCTGTGGACTCTTCCAGGTATCAGCCAGAAGAGCATCACCCCTAAGATGACACCGGCCACCAGACAGATCAGGCGGCACATGAACCGTTTCCGTTGAAAGTGACAAGCACTTAAGCATAACAGCTTTGGGGCTGGGGCTGGTGGCTCTTCTTCTTCTAGATTCATCATGCTGGCTCTCCTTCTTTTTGTTTGCACTCTCCTATTTTTCCATAATCTGGCCTTGGGGCTAAATTGATTTCTATTCTGCCGTACAAGTCATTTAATTGTTGATCTAACAGAGGAGTGTCTGGTCCTAGCACATCGCCGTTTTGGTCGTTTCCTGTGTAGGCTCCTCTGACTCTAGGAAAACGTAAACCTAATAAATCTTGGAGAACTTGCAGCATCTCATGCCCATTCAAACCCCAACCGCGACGAATCAACTCTACTGCATTTCGCCACTGTTGAAAACCTTCATTAAGGGGTGGGACATCTTTTAGCACATTCTCTCTGTCCCTATGGGACCAGGGTCGGAATGCGTATATCAGAGGTTCTCCATCTATTGGTATGATTCCTTGGCCGTCTGCGGGCCCACTGGGTTGCCCATACCTAGGATTTGATAAGGCAACCATTGGAAACTGACCTACAGTTCCTTCTTTTTTGTAGTGATTATGTTTAGTCATAAGATTAAGGTGATGTTTTGCCTCTGCATAGGGATCTGGAGCAAAAGGGTTGTGAGGAGAGATTACAGGAGGTGCTGACGTAGGGTTTTGTGCAGCTGCTGCTGCTGCAGTGTGTGTGGGCTGAGGTGCATAAGGAGGGGTTTTTTTTTCCTCTCCTGCAGCTTTCTGTTTATCTTTATTTTCTTGTTTTTGGGCACGTTTAGCACTGCGTTTATCATTTTCTGCCTCCCATGCTTTGAAAAGTTGCCATTCTGCTACACGTTTTGCTTTTTTCTTTTGACTTTTTTCCTCAAATAGTTCTTTTTGCAAAGCAGCTTTTAAAGCAGTTATTGACTCTTGGTTGCATTTGCCTTGCCAGGCTGGACAATAAATTTTATGTGGATTTCTCCACCTATTTGCACTGACTCTTCCTGCGTTTTGACAGTTTTTTTCAAGCTTTTCTTCATCTGCTGTTAATTTTACTTTAGTTTTAGAATTACCCATTTTGAACTAATTACGTCAGAACTGTGACACCTTCTTTGGCATGAAAAAGTGGGAATGGGTTTTCAATAACAGCCTTCTACTCTCCCGCTATCCGAGAGAGCGGTTATTGATTTTACGTGATGAAGCACAACCCTTTTGCCACTTTAACCAATACGTGAGTGTACACAGGAAAACAGTTTGAGAAGTGGTTCGACCGCTTATTGGGTCGTAAAAACAACTCACTCCTCTATTTCAACACAAACAAAGCGCGTTTTTATAATTTTTATTGAGATTTTCCGTAGGCCTATTTCATGTAACACCTTCAACCTGTTCCGTTGCAGCCACTCCCAGAGCGACCGGAACTCGTTCCGTTACAGCTGCTACCCAGAGCAACCGGAACTTTTAATAGCGATTTCTAGAATATCGCTCTTGCCTGTTGTCTCCTAAGTCCCTTCTGGACTGAGATCTGTCGGCGCTAACCAGGTTTACACTATTTTAAAGGAAAATCTCAATATCAACGTATTTTAACGCTTGATGGAATGCAGTGTTTCATATTCACCTTACTGTGGCGCTGCGTTTTTGAATCCGGCGCTCATCGGGTCCTGGAGCCGTGAAGGCCTGTATAAGACGCTGACCGGAGATCGAATTCACGCTCCCGGATTTTCTTTTGCTGTGCACAGACTCTTTTCCAGCGCAGGCGTCACGACGTCAGGATCCGATGAAGACCGTCTGTGGAAAACTAGACGTTAAAAATAACAGTCAGTTCTCCGGCTCGAAGGACCAATTAAATGTCAGGGGTAGACATTTGTTCAAACACAAGTAAGAGAAATGAGACAACTGCAGACCGACTCAGAGTGTAATTAGAAAACGTGCGCACGGGTGAATGCCTCTGAGAAGACACACACGGGTGAATGTCTCTGAGAAGACAAAACACACCGAGCACAGGCTCGCTTGCTTTATTTATAAGGCAAAAATGGGTTACATAGTACTTCCTCTTTTAACTGTCAGGGAAGAGGTTAAACATTAAATCAACTTATCTGATCTTTCACACACTGGGATAAGAATACAGAAGTATATCATGCTTTATCTGACATCACAGACACTGAAGGAAAAGAATGCATCATTATATCATGCTGTCAAACATCTCAGACACTGAGGTAAGGAATGCATCAGTTTTCCTTTAACAATAGACTTGGTTAGGTGATTCTTCAACAATAGGCTTGGTTATGTGAAAATATATGAACACACAAAATATAAGGCATACTTGGTTAGAATATAAGGCTTACTTGGTTAGAATATAAGGCTTACTTGATTATATTGTATTATAGAGATTTGGTTATAATGTATAATGTAGAAAATCTCTAACACTTTGTGTCTCTCTCTCTGCAGATCACACGTCTGTTGGAGGACTCGGGGACAGTTTTTATGAGTACCTGCTGAAGGCTTGGCTCATGTCAGACAAGACTGACACAGAGGCTCGCAAGACCTACGATGACGCCATCGAGGTACAGCGTAGTGACTTATGCTGCAAAGTTAAAATACAGATTGTTTTCTTTTATGAAGAATCGTATACTGCATGCAGATGAGTCAGAGCTGTAACTGGAAATGTCAGCAGTTATTCTTTTTTAATAACCACAGAGTCCCCGCTGACCAGCTTCAGTATCCACCTTTGCAAAGGGAAGACATTGCTTTGTTTTCAAGTAAACTAGGAGTGGATTTAGTAGAAAGCAGATGTTAATGAAGCTGTCTACTCATCATTAAGAGTGTCAGAGACTGAGCAGAGCAGATGCTGCGGAGCAAAGGGTGAAGGATGTGGCTGGATTTCAAATGTGACCGTCACTGCTGCTTTAGTTTTCTTCTGTTTGACCCTCCACACCCTCAAGCAGTTGCCCTCAGTGTCAATGCCCCATTCAAACGGTGTAACCTTTTTCTGTCCACATACCAGTATTAATATTGTAATTCCTGTTTCCCACCTTATCTTGTTAAACACACTCATACACAGGCATGTTGTTACTGAAAACAAGCTGCTATATTCTACTTTTCTGGGTCTTCATCTTCTCTGAAATGTTGACACTTCCCATTAGAGCCTTTGCTGTTTCCACAATTGCACGCTCTCTCTTCCTGTAGGCCATCGAGCGCCACCTCGTACGCAAATCCAACGGTGGCCTAACATTCATTGGCGAGTGGAAGAATGGCCACTTGGAGAGGAAGATGGGCCACCTGGCCTGCTTCGCCGGAGGCATGTTTGCACTGGGCGCCGATGGCTCACCTGACGACAAGGCCGGACACTATTTGCAGCTAGGAGCTGAGATCGCGCACACCTGCCACGAATCCTATGACAGGACAGGTGAGGAAGCAGTGTGCTGCATACACAAACACAATATACACAAGCATACATGCTAGAGAAAAGTGATCACTGTCACTGTCTTTTTTTTTTAATGACTTTCTAATATCCTAAACATTTAATGTTGGTGTGGATCAGATGCTGACAGGTAGTGTTAAATAGTCTTAACTATATACGTTAGGAAAATGTTGAATGGGTGTCGTTATCCTCTACAGTAGATGTCAGAGGACACAGTCAGTTTCCCTCTTAGCACAGCCTGGTAGTGCTAGCATCACTGTCACTTGTCTCAAAGCTCCAGTTCTCCTGTAAACTCAGGCTAGCAGCATTAGCATTCAGGTCACCCACTGGAGGCAGGACTATAGCTCGGAAAATCACCCACTCCTGCTAGCAGATTGACAATTTCCATTTTACTTGATCCAATCGTTATTTATGGTTTAAGCAACTAATTTACAAATTGTTTAAAATATTTTACATACGTTCTGTATTTTAAGATCCAGTTACTCAAATGTTTTATATACACTGATACATTTTACACATAAAAAAAAAATCTTATCACCAGGCCCTGAGATTGCCCATGCAGTAAATCCATCTATAAAATCCTCCCAGTGACTCAACCAACAATTAATTCTGCTTGTCCTAATTGGAAACTATGCAGTTAGTAAAGTACCTGTTTTTCAGCTCTTTTTTTATTATTAATGCTTTATTTATTGCCATTTCCTGCGAGCATAATAAATATACTATTTACTTGACAGAGAGGAGAGGAGGGATTACCATGGCAACAAATGAAGATGGAGAAAGAGACAAATAAAGAATAGAAAGGGAGAGAGTCAGAATTTGATAGCTGTGGTCAGGCTGTCTAAAGTTGGCCTGTTTCTTAATAAGCAGCCATTAAATGTGTGTGTCAACACATACGTATGCATGTCAGTGTGTTTAATCCGTTCAGGGACAGTCCTGTCACTATTTTGTCAGCCTCTGTAATTTTCCACTCAGGCTGTTAATGCCTATCACACTTCATTGGCAGAAAGCAGTGGTTGTAAAAAGAAGAAAAGCCTGTAAAATCAGTGGGTTGGGATGCTTTTTATTGCTTACACACAGGCACTATTTCATATTAAGACAAGCACGGAGCAAAAGATAATCTTTATCTCCTCTCTGTTTTTTTCATCCATTAATTATTTGATCACTCTTTTCCTTCCTCTCTCTGTTCTATCACATCCTTGATTCATTCCACTATTTTCTGGCTTTTTCTTCTTGTCCCTTTTGCCTCTTTTTCTTCTTCCAATGTTACCTTTACTCCCTTCTCTTCTACCTCCTGGCCTTTCCTTTACATTTCACCTTTCTTTCTCTGTCTTAAGTGCTGAAGCTCGGCCCAGAGGCCTTCAAGTTCGACAGCGGCCTGGAGGCGGTGGCTGTTCGGCAGAATGAGAAGTACTACATCCTGCGGCCGGAGGTCATCGAGACCTACTGGTACATGTGGAGGTTCACCCATGACCCCAAGTACCGACAGTGGGGCTGGGAAGCAGTACAGGTAAAGAGATTAGACTTTGTATAAATCTTAGTCTTGATTATCATTTTGATTAGATTTTAATACCTGCGGGCAGTTTTTAAAGACTTACTGGAGAGGATGTGGAACAAAATGTTTTTGCATTTTTAAATTGAGGCTTATCCTTGAAACAGGAATACAGTGAAAACGTGGAGTCCACATAGACACACAAACGTGCAAACAATTAGAAACGCTGTCCCTCAGGATTCATGCACGTGTTATTAATTTGAGAAGAGTCCTTTGTAGTGCATAGCGTGGTTCCTAATAAAAGACAACGGAAGACGAAATGAAACTCATTTTTTCTGTATCTGTTTGACTATACCAAAGATTTATGCAGCTTTCTCTTCCCGTTCTCATCTCAGGGGGACTAAATATTTTTGTTTTGTCAGCGTTTATTTTGCTCATGTCTCTGATAAGCACAAGGTGCCTCGCAGCACTGTTCACAGCTCTGTTGGATGCAGACAATTAACAGCCAACTTTTGAAAATTGCTTTCAAAGTTGGACAAGTGGTTGAGTAACAGGTTTCCCAGCCAGAGGACAGCTTGTCTCGTTAACTGTCTTATTTGGAGCTGGAGCTGCTTTTCTTTTTCTTCTTTCTTCTTGTTTTTCATTTGCTCATTCATTACTGTCACCTTGTTTTTCTAGTTTAGTTCTCACTAATTTGGTGTCCTGGTCAGTAAGATTAGACTCTATTCTAGGCTTACTGATGACTCAAGCACTTTATCTGTCTCACATCTCTGGCCAATTTAGAATCACCACTTAACTGATCATGGACTGTGGAAAGTTAAGCGGTGCTAACGACTGCACCACTGTGCCGTTTATCTTTACAGGAGCATTTTGGGTCATTTATATAACATCAGTCTAATCAAAACGTATTTCCATGTCACTTTATTGACCTGCCATTGTCAGCCCTGTTTGTTGTGGAGACGGTGGTTACTGAACAGGCCAATCACAATAGTTGCTGCGTCTGCGCAATATGTAGTTACAGTTCAAGGGAGGTGACGTTGTAGCGCATGCCTATTCAACTACGAAGTTAGTTGGGCCAGATTTTCAAACCGAGGAATTTATCTGGGCCAGATATTTTTTTTTGAAGCCAGTAAGCAGCAGATCATGATCAATTTCAAACCCACACAACCGTACTGAAAAACAAGTATTTTTTTTATTCCTTTTCCCCTATAGATCTGGTGGTGACCTCTCACAAATGCACACCAAAAGGTCCATTTAAAAAAAAAGGGAGCTATAACTAAACTATTTTTTGCACATTTGAAATAATAATAACAAAAAACATTTTGATAATTCCCTTTCAAATTAAAATAAATATTTCGCTGACCACTCACTTTTCCTGCCATGGATGGAGCCCCATCGGTCACAAGTATACAGACACGCTTCATATCCAGACCATTTTCCTCAAAAAGAGCTGAAATCTTCTCAAACATTATTTCGCCAGCTGTGTGTCCCTCTAACGGTAGTAAACAGAGCAATTTCCCATCCAAAAAATGGACATATACGCACAACTGTGCATTATCAGTTCTGTCTGTGATCTCCTGCTATAGACATTACATCAGTTTTCTTCAGGTCATCTAACAGCATTTCAAACTCGTCTGACGCCAGAACTTCAATTCTACGAATATTTGAACTGTCCTACAGGAGTACGTTTTTAATAGCAGATGTCACACTCACTTTTCACCGCATCCACCACGGCCAGCATGCATTATTTCACCGTTTCAGAATCTGTGAAAGGCCTTTTCTTCTTCGCCAAGAAGCAAACACGAAGGGAAGATGCTGCAGCTCTCTCTTGGGCTGTACAGGACCCTCACCATGGTAGTACAACTCCGGTTGTAAGATTATTAAACTCGGTAAAATGAATAAGTATTTGTCAGTCCTGGCAGGGTTAAACCGACAGTTTTCATTGTCAATTTTGCGCTTTTGGACTGAGAAAGACATGCTGTTGTCGCATCATATATTACGATGATTGTTTAATATGTTTACATCACGGTGCATTGTGGGTTAAATATTGCTAGGCTACTAGGAGTGTTGCATTCACAGTCTACACTACGCTGTAGGAATTTTTAATTTTTTAAAAATTAATTAATGAATTCATTTTTTGGGTTTTCTCTGTGTTTCTGCCAGGACCACAGGCAGGGCCACTCGCAGGTTGCTTCTGGGCCGCATTTGGCCCGCGGGCCGCCATTTGAATAGGCTTGTTGTAGGGTCTCAGATGGCTTGTGGTTGTGACATAGTTATGGTGTAGATTTCCCGCTGAAGCAAAAATCCCCAGTCAGGATGAGTGTTGTTACACACAGTGCCATACTTAATGCTTTGCTAGCAACCGTAAATTCTGGTGAAACAAACTTGGTAAAAATTACTGGAAGTTACCAGAGAAGAGTCTTGTTTCTCCTTTTACTGGTGGGCTCGCCAATAATGATGTCATGTGAAAGCTAATTGATGAAAATGAAAATGGACAAGAAAAGGAGTTGGTGGGAAGATGCAAGTTTACCAGCAACCGGTGTGAGAAGAACCGTGAGTGTCAGTGGTTGAGGCAGGTGACTGCAAATACTCATGAAGCAAACGGTACTGATTATCAAAGATGTTTCAAAGTTAGTTTTTAGTTAGGTTTGTTGAATTATTTTACGTTATTACGTTATTAACCAGATCTTTAATCTCAACTAAATGCTCCATTTTTCTCCAACTGTCTAGCTGTTCATTATGAACTAACAGTGCTCCCATTGCAGGGTTTTTTTTCTCCAGTTTTCTTTCTTTACTTAAATATTCTTTGCTTTGCGTCCATTAGAAAGTAAATAGCACATTGAAACAGTAAACAGAGCTTGTTTTTTGCAGTAGAAACCATATTTAACATCGACTTTTGAGTCAGAAGGTCAGACTGTGCTTTAGTATTAGTAGTAATTTGCCTCTCATCTAAAAGCAGGTAACCGACAGAATAAATGCGTCTTTTCAAACCATTTTCACCATGCCTGTGCTTTTAACAGAGCATCATCAGCAACCTATGGTAGACTGTTCTTTTAAGCTTTAAATATGTGAAATGAAAGCAGTGCAGGTCTCACCAAACTTCAAAGAGCACAATGAAGGGATTTAAATTGACATCTTGCAATTTTTGTACTGGTGGGATGTTTTGATATGTTATTAGATCTTCTTCCTTTGGTGCTTCAATATGGAAATGTGAGAGAAATGAAAGTGTCTCTATACATTTCACCCCTCTGTTCCACTTCTTCTGACAGAGGATTAAAGAGTTCACCCGCTATACGGGACTCGGTGCGTCTTCTATGTATAAATCTCTATTGGCCTGCTTGTCATCTTCAGCTACTGCTTTTTTCCCTCTTTACTTTTCTCTTTTGTCCTGCCAATCTTCTTGTCACCTTTTCTTTGTTTTTCTGACTGGGAGGAATTGTGTTCGAGCTCATGTTTCAGACAAATCTATTAGCAGGTGTGTTTATGAAGTGTGATTGTATTCAGTGTGTCTGACACTAAAGAGCTGGTGCTGAAAGGCTCATCTTTGCCTCTCTTTTAATAATGCATATACACCCTGCAATGCTAATAAATATGACAGCTTATTTACGTCGTACTGCCCTTGATCAAGAAGTTTTATTGATTCAAATATCCTGAAGTTTCAGTTAAGTTTTTGGTAACAGGTAAATAAACAGTTTAAACAGTGTTTTTGGTTAATTAGATTGTTTTGATTCGGTCTTGTGGTTGTGTCATATTTTAGATGAAAGGGGGGAAACTACAAACAAGCATGTAACAGCTTTCAGATATTGTGTAGCTTAAACCGAATTTCCCAGAGGAACCCACCCGAGGGATTAATAAAGTTTTATCTTATCTTAAAAAGTAGTTGAGCTGAAGTGTTGCTTGCCAATGGCAGGCTGGCGAACAGTTGGGGTTAGATCTGGAAATTGTGAATGCCAAAACATCATCATCCTCATCAAACCGCGACCCCCTCAAACTCTCTGGAGAAGACCATTGTTGTCCTGGAAGAGACCACTCCCACAAGATGGAAATGTGTCATCTTAAGATAAAAGTGATCACTCTGAACAAACTTGTGTTGATTTGCTGTGACCCTTCCCACTAATGGGTTAAGTGAGTGTCAGACATTAAGTGGGGAGAAACAGAACAACTGGGGGAACAACATTATTGCTCCTAATATGGTTTGTCTGAGAAGTGCACAGACCTGACAAAAACCAGTTATTTCCAAGGACAAACTATCCTAACTCAAGATGAGCTGTGCAAAATGTGCAGTGCAGTGGAGCCTTTATGTAAGAAAGGCCACACAGCCACTCCAAAAACACGTGGCCCAGTGTAGTAAAGCCAGGAAAGACTCAGCTGCACATCTACACTTAAAAGAGAAAGGACATGAAAACCGATGACAGAGGGGTAAAGGAGACATCTTTGTCCAGTGTAAACAACCATCAGTGAACAGTGTTGTGGTACCTATGACACCAGTTAGCAGCCACTATTGCCCAGTCTTGTGACTCCTTCCAAAGCAATTGAACCTCCCTTTACACTTTGACCCATGTGACCTTACTGACTGACACGATGACAGCATATGTCACTGACTCTCAGCACTACCCTCCAAGGTGACAACCCCACTTGGGATTAAAGACCTGGGATTGCCCATCAGCTGCCAGAACAGAAGAAGAGGTAAAACATCTTTTTGAATCTGAAAAAGAAGAAGAATCAAGTACTTAAGATCACCGTGACCTGGATGATTGAGAACCTGCACGGATAAGTGGACATGCAGCAAAAGAGAGCTGCCATCCCCTTTCTTTGTGTAGTGGTCAAGGATTTTCTCTGTATGTGGAACAAAATACTTTTACTTTGACAGATTTAAGCCTAATCATGAATGGTGATGTTTAGCAAGTGTTTTTAAACTATGTGTTGACTTTCTGCATGAAGTTTTTATGCTCTAAATTGCTCATTTTTATACGGTGTTGTGTTTTATACGTTGTTTTGGTTGTCATATCTTTTGCCCTTAGAGGCATCAGAAGTGTAATGAACTCTAAATATTATACACAGGCATTAACTTAGGCAACCAGCGCACATAGTGAGAGAGTCCTCAGTTTCTTTTCTGTTTGCATACTGAAACTCTTCCACTCTGTGTCAGCCCCATTCACTCAACCATACTTATCTGTTATTTCATGCTGCATGTTAATTGAGTATGTTAAATATGCACCTTCATAATAAACCTGAATCAATGCTTGTTAACAAAATACTGGAGTTTTCAGAACTACTTTCCACTCTCACTTTTCCTGTGTAAAAGCACCGCATGCTTAACACCTGTCTGGATTTTTTATGTAGGGTGGTTTAAGAGCCATCTTTTATGTCTAGTTTCTTTTTCATTTCGTGCTGACTTTTTGAGTTTCCGTTTCTTAGGCTACGTCCACACTAGCCCGGTCTGAAAACGCTCCGCGTCCACATTATCGTTTCAGTCGTTTTCACAGAGTTGTGCGTCCACATTGAAACGGCCGAAAACGCTTACATTCCAGTACTGCGCATGCGTGAAACGCAAGCAGATTCGGCCTGCCTCATTCCTGTCTGCCCTTTATTTACTTTCCGGCCCTTTGAAACGTTGCGGCAAAATGTGGAGGAAAAGCAGTTTTTTAAATGGACTAACAATGAGGTGGAGTTGTTGCTGCGAGTAACACAAAAGTACAAAGTTGCAAAAGCGAGTGAGAGTTAAAGAATTTGAAGAAAAGCTACCTGGAGCATGTACAGACTGATATTAATCTTTAATAGGGCTGTCAAAATTGAAAGCAAACAAAACAACTGCTGTATAACGCCCTCCGCTATCTTAGTTTAATTGGTCACTTGACTGCATCACATGACTAAATTGTGTCATCGTTTTCAAAAAGTCTCCGTTTTCGCTGTCCACACTGCGACGCGAAAGCACCGTTTTCAAATGTATGCGCTTTCGAGAGCCTTTTCAAAATGCTGCGTTCTCCTTGAGTGTCTCAGTGTGGACGGGAGGCCAAAACGGAGAAAGAACGATGCGTTTTCAAACGAAAACACACTAGTGTGGACGTAGCCTTAATATTTACACGTTGCCTGTATTTAACCATGTGTGTATCTTATTGCTTTTCTCACCTGTTTCTTTCTGACGTAACACCCCAGGCTTTCTCCTTCCTCACTCACCTTACTCTGTTCTTGTATTGCTCTCTTAATCCCAGCAACCACTCTTCACAAACACCTTTTCTGCTTGTTGCCTTAAAGTTCAGCTCCTCCTTTCCTCTTGCTCTGTCTCTCGCTCACATGCACACACACAGGCACACACACAGACACACACCCGTACCCCAGCTGCATCCATCTGGTACACCAAACCTGCCTCTGTTTGTCACGCTTCCTCTATTCACAGCAGCTATTAACATTGGCTGGCTTTTACATGTGTATGCGTGTGTGTGTTTGTGCATGCGTGTGCATGCAGAGGTGAAGCCCAGCTGCTGTTATGTGCAGTGTGTCCTCACTTGGCTGTGGCAGGAACACTGCTCCGCCTTGCACTCCATTCCCTACAGGTAGACTTTTTATCGGATAATTTATATAGCACAGATGGTGCTGAGGTACGTGTGTGTGTGTGTGTGTGTGTGTGTGTGTGTGTGTGTGTGTGTGTGTGTGTGTGTGTGTGTGTGTGTGGGTGCGCGCGCATGTGTCTTTTATGTTTGTGGGTGCAGATACCCCTACCATTGTGTAAAATATGAAAGAAAATTTCCAGACTGTTGAGTTTTAGCTCAAGTGTTTATGTGACTTGTGTTAAAATGTCTCTTTTAAGTGCCTGGACCTAATCTATGATACACTCTGGTTGTTATTATTGTGTTCGTGTGCCACACTGGCTGTTGCAGGGCACTGCAGTGCAGATCAGGAAGGGCAAAGTTTGCCGGACGCAGCAGCCCGTGAAAATCTGGAATTATGGTCCAAACTGACAGTGAAACGGTCACTCGAGGACAGGATAGAGAAACGTGTGTGTGTAGGTGAGAGTGAGAGAGGGGGGCAAACTGAAAGACAAGGACAGATATCACACTTTGAATTCCATGCACTGTCTGTGTCAATAAGACATGAGCAGAAGCACCAATTTTCAGTGTCACAAATCAGTAGAGCGCGCAGGTAAGAATGGACTGTGTGTCGCCAGCTGGGTGATTGCTGCATTTCTAATGAGCTATTTCTGGTTTGTGTGTGCAGGCAGGGAAAGCACCTGCTCGCAAATGAGCCAAAACTGTTTGTAGTAGGGAATCATCCAGTTAAGCTGCCTGGAAAAGCATTGTGATACGTGGAATATGTGTTAGTCGCTGTTGTTTCGCGTCAATAGATGTGAATATTGAGAAGCAGGATTACAAAAGTGTGCTCTGTTTTCTAATCTGGATCGCTTTGTTCGATAGAAGGAATGAAAAGGAATTGACTTGCTGAGCGTGCTTGCTGAATCCACAAAAACAGGACTCATTAATAGCCCTGCGCTCAAGAGATTGATTTATAAATGCATAACTTGTGTAAGTTGAGCGTGATTAGAATGGAAATCAGAATCTGGTGACAGTTTAAACTCGAAGCGTTGACTGACTCAGCTGTCTGTGTGAGTCGCAGTGCACAATGCTCAGGTGTCAGATCATTTAATAGACCCGGTTCTCCTGCTGCTGTCGGCCCGGCTGCTCTCCGTGTTTGTTGTTTTGCGCTTGTTGAAACACTGACACATCACATCGTTCACAGTTGAAGAATCAGCGATAAACCCTCGAAAGTGAGCAAACGGGGGATTTACATCCCAACCACCTACGATTGTTCTGTCATTTTGTCCTGAAAGAACCGTGTGTCTCGAAAGGAATCGTGCACAAGCAAAAAAGAGAACAAAGACGTTTTTACCCCCCAAAAAAGAAAAAATATCTCCAGTTGAAACAGTAAATCTGCCTTCAGTAGAAATGTGCAGATGAAGGTGAAAAGAGCCTGATTAGAAGATTGTAAATACCCCTGTGGGATGGCCACGGGCTTTACTTCACCTTAAGAAAGCGTTTACTTTGTCATTGCACTCCAGCTCCCCACGGGTGAAGGATAACAGGAGCCAAATGAGTGTGTACCTTCATTATGAAACTGCTTTGTAAAAACAAAACACAAAAGTTGAATGAAGTATAAAGAACAGAAAGGCAGCAGTTGTGGTAATCTGTTTTTTCCTCACATTTTGTGCAGCCGCTGCTTCCTGTATGTCACCGCAGGACACTCTCTAATCTGTCACACGCAAAGAAATTAATTACACCATGCTTTTTATAAGCATATTAAAATTGTACTCCCCTCCCCCCACCTTTCCTCCACTCTAATGCTTTCTCCTCATTTTGCTTTTCTGTCATGTAAACCTTCCCTCTACCATTTTCTCATTTCTGTCCACTTTTTTTCCTCTTTGTTCTGCCTTCATTTGTTTTCTGTCTCCTCAACTTCCTTGTTTCTGCTCTACACTTCATCCTACAACTTGCCTTCCATCTCTTTCTCATTCCTCTTCTGTTCCCCCTTCTACCTCTCATCCTCCCCCTGTCTCCCCGTCTTCTCCAGGCCATTGATAAGTACTGCAGGGTGAGTGGAGGTTTCTCGGGGGTGAAGGACGTCTACTCATCCAATCCAACCTATGACGACGTGCAGCAGAGCTTCTTCCTGGCTGAGACACTCAAGTAAGTTTGTCTTAATGGATCGATCAATTGGCAGAAGCTGTGAATAGTCAATATGCTTTTTAATTAATGATTCTTATGATTAATTCAGTGTGGGTGTGTGGGTGCTGACTGAGGGGGTTTACCAGAGAAAAGCGTTTGCAGTTATTTCAAACTATCTGTTAAACAGAAGTGGAAGAAGACAAAAGCAGTCAGTTTCTAACCCGATGTTTGTTTATTTATTTATTAAAGTTTGCCCTAACAGAGCACTCATACATATTTGTAGATTAAGTATGTGGTAGAAACATGTGGTGAGTGTTCATTCTCAGTTGCATCAACAGTCGCAATCACATTGAGTGAAGCTGCTGCAAAGTTTGCAGCATTTGTACAAACTCTTGTATTTGTGTTGCCTCAGAAATAGTTTGGTGCAGTGACTTGTCAATAACAATTTGCTGGCCAATGAGCATACCGTTAATAATGCTTCTTACTGATACGTTTAGTGCATCTGAAAAGTATTTGCATCACTTGTTCCACATTTGTCATGTAACGTCCTTATTCCAAAATGGATTCAATTCATTTTTCACCTCAAACTTCTACACAATATCCCATAATGACAGTGAAAAAGTTTGCTTGAAATTCTTGCAAACCTTTGCCCAATGTTTTATTGAACCACCTTTCGCACCAATTACAGCCTGAAGTCTTTTTGAGTATGATACACAAAGACATGCTGTAATAAGCTTAACACACCTATTTTTTGGCCAGTTTGGGGGTTTTTTTTGGTTTTTTTGGCCCATTTTTTTTGGGGGGGGGGCTATTTTCTCCCAGTCTTCTTTGCAGAACCGGTCAAGCTCCATCAGATTGGATGGGGAGCATCAATGCACAGCCATTTTTAGTTCCCCAAGAAGTTCAAGTCTGGGTTCTGGCTGGGCCACTCTGGGATATTCACAGAGTGCTCCTGATGCCACTCCTTTGTTATCTTGTCTGTGGGCTTAGGTCATTGTCCTGTTGGAAGGTGAACCTTTGCCCCAGTCAGAGCGCTCTAGAGCAGGTTATCATCAAGGATTTGTTTGCACTCATCTTTCCCTCGACTTCAACTAATCTCTCAGTTCCTGCTGCTGAAAAACATCCCAGCATGATGCTGTCACCACCATGCGTCACTGTAGGGATGGTATTGGCCAGGTGATGGGCAGTGATGAGCGTTTGATCTTTGTTTCCTCAGACCAGACGATTTTGTTTCTCGTGGTCTGAATCTTTCAGGTGACTTTTGGCAAACTCCAGGGGGGCTGTCATGTGGCTTTTACTGAGGAGTGGCTTCTGTCTGGCCACTCTACCATGCAGCACTGATTGGTGTAGTCCTCAGAAATGACTGTCCTTCTGGAAGGTTCTCCTCGCTTCACAGAAAAATGCTGGAGCTTTGTTAGAGAAACCATCAGGTTATTGGTCAGCTCCCTGACTAAGGCCCATCTACCCTGGTGGCTTAGATTAGTCAGGCGGCCAATTATTTAATTGTTTTTTATTTTAAATACATTTAAAAGATATTCAAGCAAACTTTTTTTCATCTTCTCAATAATGGGGATTTGTGTAGAATTTTGAGGTGAAAAATGAATTTTGGCGTGAGGCTGTAACATGAGAAAATGTGCAACAAGTGAGGCGCTGTGAATGCTTTCCAAATGCACTGCAGAGTGACCACTGAGGGCATGAACTCAACAGCAAAGTGTTTACAGAGGTCCAGGCAAACGGACACGTTCCCATAGACAGACGTCTTTTTGCAGCTACAGGTATTTATGCAGGTTAAAGGCACTAATTAGCTGGCTTCACTTTTCAGACTCAGAGGCTTCATCCAACGTTTGTTTACTGTCTATAGTGTGGACAAGAGAGACTCGCTGTTTTTGTTTGTTTGTTTTGCTCGTACACAAAGAACCAGTCATTTCACCAGGTTATTGTTGTGATTTCTTTTCTCTGGGGACAGTGAACAGGTGTCAGGATATTTTTACAGCCATACAAATAAATAAAGTCAGCTAACGTGAAGGGAAGCTGCCATGGCTCTGTGGCACATCATGGTCACTGATGGATGAAGGGAGAAGAGGCTCTCACTGAAGGCTCGTACGCAGTGGGAGAACTGAATACTGATGTAGCTCTCTGGTTCCCTCTGCTGGCTGCTCTTTGAATGCCATCTCCTCCTGACAATGTTCAGTATTTATAACCTGATGTAATTCAGTTGTGACTGTCACTCAGACAGCCTGACAGGCCAAAGAAAATCATAAAACAAAGCAAGCTCAGTTTTACTGCCGGTCCTGTCAGCTCTCGTGTTTACACGAAGCTATTTATCAGCTCTTCATTTGCAAGTATAACGGGTTTAAAATTAACACCCACAAAGCATCAGATGCCAATAAAATCCGTCTTTGGTATTGAAGTCGTTAAAGGTCGCACGCCACACTGTCTGCTAACTCTCTGAGAGGATGACATTTGAATGGCTCAGTGTTATGCAGACTTTGGTGTCTGTCTCTTCTCAATCTTTGTCTCTGCTGGCTTCAAGCCAGTCGCGTCAAAGCAATACAGCAGCTAAGTGTCAGCTAAGGCTGCTGATTGGCTGCCAGTCACGCTGATCGTCACACATATCCAGCGTCTGAGTTTATGTCAAGAATTTAGGAGCTAAGAAGTGAACAAGCAAGTTGAAATCTTTAAAAAAAATTAGATGAGAATTTAATTAATCTTAGATGTTAATGAAATTGAGAGCTTCTCAGTCACGGTGTAAACTGTGTTTAGGACGAGTTCCCGGCCTCCTGCAGTAAACTCTTATACTGCATATAGAGTTGTTCTGTGTATTTATTCAGGTTTCTCTCGCAACATGTGGAGCAGTTTGTGCTGTTCGGGTGTGATAATCATAATAATTGTTTTGGTTTTGTGGCTGTTTTTTGTCATGACAACAGATGTGAATCAACAGCTGTAAAAACACTAAATTAAACAGAGGTTTAGGATTTAAATTGTTGGTTTAAGCTGACACTTCCCACTTTGATATGACGAAGCTGTTGACATTATATTCACCTAACTCATGCAATTCTTTCTTCTTCTTCCTCACCCCGTTACCCACCACCCCTCACACGTCCTTCCCCTTACCCGCATCCTCTCTCTCAGGTATCTGTACCTGCTGTTCTCCAGCGATGACCTGTTGCCCTTGGAGAACTGGGTTTTCAACACGGAGGCTCACCCACTGCCAGTCCTCCACCTGGGAAACATCACCCTGCCCGGCAGCGAGCCCGCTCAGCGGTAAACGGGCTGGCACTTTTTTTGTGCACCACGGCACCAGGGGCCTGTTTGCCTGCCTACCCAGAAAAACCCACCCACGAACACCAGACAAACTTACAATTCAGACTCTCAACTGATTTCTAACTGAGACCATCAACCCGGGGGGTGGGGAGAGACCACTACAGAGCGAGAGGACCTGTTACTTTACTCGCTCTACTTCTATGTTTTACTCTTTGACTCTGTCGATCTGTCTTCTCTGCTCGAATCTTAAGGATGGTGGGTGTGCTGCTCAGCCTCGTGTTTGGCTTGAATCGACTCTTTTTACTGAAGGACAGAGCTCCAAACCAGAGGCGTGATTAGCTTTTTTTTGTTATCACTTTTAGTCTTTATTTGAAGAAACTCCAATGCAGACTCAAGCTGACACGCTGACAGCTGACTATGAAGGATTACAAAAACACTTTGACACTTAAACTGATGAAAGTGTCATGTTTTGTTTTGTTTTGTTTTGTTTTGTTTTGTTTTGTTTTGTTTTGTTTTTTGTTTTGTTTTGTTTTGTTTTGTGTTTTGTTTTGTTTTGTTTTGTTTTGTGTTTTGTTTTGTTTTGTTTTGTTTTGTTTTGTTTTGTTTTGTTTCCAAGCAGACAGACTTCAGGACTTTACAGGGTCTGTTAACACAACCGTTTTTTTCTTTCTTTTCCTTTTGGACAAATCAATATTGGGGACACAGGGTTGAATCACAGCCCTCAGCTTCTCCCACCCAAATCCACTTCCTGTTTAACCTCCATCGGATGAACTTCAACCCGGAACTGCTAGCAGATGGGCACATCATCAAAGCGAGGGCAGTTTGTGGCAGTGGTCACCGCCTCCTCTGATCCTCGGTTTTCAGAAAAACTGGCCATCATAAGTGGAAGAGTAATTAGACGGGGACTACAGGAGACCTCCCCTTTTCTCACCACTCCACATGAGTCCTGATCCTCTTCCATGAAGAGACACAGCCGCAGCTTTCCCCTCCTTAAAAAAACGTTCTGCTGCTATAGGATTCAATGCTGCTTTTTCTTCTTTTTAAATCTCTGTCCTTCACATTTTCCCCCATCATCTCACAGCTTCTGTAAACCTTTGTCTCATCTTATTTTCCAGCTTTTCATCAATCAGGCACATTATGTTCAGGCCCTTACGTTTTGTGATGGGGTAACCATGCTTTATGTATAGGAATGTTTGTTTTGTGGTTAATATGAAACCTGGTGAAAATCATTTATTTGCATTTTTAATGGGAAGACTATGAAGAAGAGGTTGGTAGAGGAGTGGCACTGAGAAGGGTGAATAAATTTAGAATACCTTATGGTCTCCTGCTGGCATCCTATATCTACACCCACCCCACCTCATAAGTCGGATGCATCATTTGCCACCTAAATCTTTGCTTCAGTTTCATACTTAAAGCACATGTTTTGGTCGGACTCTTAAAAACATACATTTTTAAGGAATCAAACATGTTCCACTTGAGTTATTACACTACATGCACAATAAGCTATTCAGTTAATATTAGATCATAATACTTTCTGTATGCAGCTGCAGTTGTGTTACTTTATCAGAGTCAAACTTGTAAGTGCTGCCTGAGGTCAGGGACAAGCCTGAAGTTCCAGTATAGGGATGCGTTTGATTCCAGATGCACATCTTTTGCCCAGATTTTCGAGCCATTTTTCTCTGAGGTTTGAAAGTCACAGCAGGGCTCGTTCCGTACTCTGACTCGCGTCAAGATCTTGACCTTGTTTATGTAAGTTTGTGCAGCTCCGTTAGCAGCACAGCAGTGCCTCCAGTTATCACTCTTAACACAGCTCCTCGTGGTACATCTAATGCAGCGTGATGGATTTACTGCTCGGGTTGCTCAGATAATGTAATGCAGTCTGCAAAATAAAAAATAAATAAATAAAATGATATGTTGGGGGGAAAAAAGAATGATACAGTTCTCCCATGTGAATCTGACTAAAGGCTTTAAACGTTTGATGTGATCTGCTACTTTTAAGGGCCGTTCTCTGACTCATTAAAAAGTCCCAAAGGGCAGCAGACATGTGAGTAAGCTTGTCTCATATCATAGCAATGTTAGTGCAAGCGATTATCCGACACACAAGAACCAGATACCGCTCCTGCTTTGGTTCATATGCGGAGCGTCTTAAAGACAACAGCAGTATTAAACATCACAGATTTGTTTAGATGCTTTAAAGAAAACTCATTTTACATGGTGGGCCACATGCAGCCCACTGTGATCTTAAGTGGGCTGGACTCAGTCAGTGTAAAGACGTTTACCTGCACATTTAATCCCAGAGATATCTTAATATAAGAAAGGAAGTTCACTCACGAAAGTTTGTCATTGATCTACATGGTAAAAAGTGCAGCTGTAGTAAATGAAGGAAACCTAAGAAATGAATGACACAAAATTCTTTTACTGTAGACTCAAGTGAAAGAAAACATTCTGTCATTTCATTGTTTATCTATTACTTAATTACTTTGGTGTTGTATGAATGGCCATGAAGGAATGTCAGCAGGAAAAGGTGTGAAACTTGTGAAAATATAGTTAAAAGTCCAAAATGTGTGTCTGCCATTTTCCAAAGCAGTCCAGCAGGCCAGATTGGAGTCTTTGTTGGTGTGATTCTGGTCCCTGGGCCTTATGTCTGACTCCCCTGCTCTAAGTCTTTACATAAACATCAGACATAACATACCAGCAAGACAAGCCAAGCACCATACAGAAACAGGAAACACTGGCTAACACGTCATTTTGTGTTAGCCAGGAGCTCTTCATGTTTTGCATTTATGCTTTCGTCTTGTGTTTTGTAGTAGGTCAGTAGGTTTTGTAATTGCACACACATTATGGAGACTTAGAGAAATCACCCTGAACTGCTGGGACACAAAGATAACAGCACAAAAAGAGCCACATTTATTAAATGCTGTGACAGCTTTGCGTATTCCTTCCTGTCCTCTCGCCAAAATGTAAGAAACAAACATTTCCTTTTATGAAAGTAGGATTTGCAGACTAGATCTGCTGGTCGTCTGTCAGTAAAGCCATACTGTGTGATGCGGGGCTGCTAACCAACAGCTCCTGCTGCTTTTACAGCACAAACACAGACAGATGTCGGCTGAAGGAGTCGATTAGCATCACTAACTCCAACACTGGGAGTGGAAGCAGACAACGGGGGTTACATTAATGTGATGTCAGACAGTCATAGCCGATCTTCTTCGTAACGCTGCTCATGTTTGATCGATCTAGAAAATTGTATTTGTTTGTTTGTTTTTGGACAAAATGTAACGCAGAAGTAGAAATGTTGGTAACTTTTATTCTGATTTATTTTATTTATGCAGCAAAATTTCAGCTGTGGTGTTTTTTTTTTCCCCCTTTAAAATTTCAGAGAGGCTCTCAGAGCATTCCTGTGTTGATCAGGTCGTAGGACTGTTTCATTCCTCCTGCGTTTTATTTCCTCCGTGTTATTTTCCTTCATTCAACAATCGTGTCCATTAAGAGTCCGTAGTTACAGCGCAGTCGCTGACATCACACTGACATCATCACCGCCTACATGTCACGAGGAGGAAGCCCGAGTTGAAACCTGCACGGCCATCGAGTCGCTGGGAGCGGCGCTGATTTTGAAAACTGAGTGTTCTGTATTTGTATTTTTACTGAACTAAAAAACGAAAAAACGAAATGAAATGAAACTATCTGTAAATATGTTTAAAACTGAGACACAGATTCAATAAAGATGTTATGAAAAGTGATCAGAAACCAGGAGCACATTTATTCTTTTGCTTTAACTCGATCATGTTGTCATGATGCTTTAAGCACCAGTTGCTTTTAGAAAGTAAAATACCACAGCCGTGTATTTTTCACTTTGGTTAAACATACAGGATATTTCATTAATGACTGTCTCTTTGTTGACCTCAGAATTTTGTTGGTCACCCCAGAAATGTAGCTGCTGGGGTGGAAGTTTAAAGGCCAGTTCAGTTTCTCCTGACAGTCACTTTGATCTTCTGAGTTTTCCAAAAAGTTGAATTTGATCATTGTTTAAGAATAAATACCTACAAAGACAACACCATTGTCAGTGGTTGGAGCTGTGCTTGATTATAGATGCACAGATGAGTGTGTAATTCTGCCATGTAGGTGGAAACATTAAATATTTTCTTCAAAGTTTAGTGTCTATAACCAAGAACCCGTCACTGGGGGCCAGCTGCTCGACTCCAACTATGGCTCTTATAAAGCTAATAAGATGCTGAAGCATCAGTGTCATTAACATGAACTAATCTACAGTAAATGTGTGAGTGAAGAGTGAAGAGTTGGCTTCCTTCACATGGTTCACTGTGGCAGCGTCCAAGCTGTCCCCTCATACACAGTGAGGGAAATAATTTTTTGATCCTCTGCTGAATTTGTAGGTTTGCTCACTGTTTAATGGAGACAGAACATCAGCCAGAAGTAATGCAGAAAAAAATTAGATGAACATGTGAAATGACCATCGGTTGTCCTCAGCCTGGAGCTCACGCCTCATGGTAAGGGATTGATAGATGGTACTCTGTGGGAGCCAGAATCCTGCCTGGGTTGGGATCAAATACTTATTTCACTCTGTGACATGCAAATCAAATTATATGTGATCTTTCTAGATTTTTGTCTAACATTCACGTTCAGAGAAACTTGGGGATATTTGGAAGCTGACTGGAGCATCCACCGATCGAACCACCAACCTTCTGATTAGCAGATGATTTGCTTTACCCCCTGAACAGCAGCCACCTGTGGCAGAGGTCAATGTTTTTAACCTGTTTTCAAGTAATACATTTCACTTTGAATATAGAGATATAGAAGTGTTTACATCATAGTCATTGGTTTGAGAGAAAGATGTTGCAAAAGCACGCAGGTTACATTGTTCACTTATTGTTCACTAAGTAATAATGAGCCTTCATCATCCCCATATATCACAGCCATGTGTTCTCTGACTTTTCTTCTAGTGACGATGTGAAGCTCATATTTCTGGTTTGACTGAAATATCTCAACAACTTCTGCACTGATGCTTTAAAACTACACTTAAAATTATTATTATTATTATTTTTATACACATGTAGTGCTTAGCACATTTATTAGATCTCCCCTAACCCTCAACTCGTCACAGGCCAAGGGTGTCCAACTCCAGGCCTCGAGAGCCGGTGTCCTGCAGGTCTTAGATGTGTCCTTGATCCAACACAGCTGTTCTAAATGGCAAACTGACCTCCTCAACATGTCTTGACGTTCTCCAGAGGCCTGGTAATGAACTAATCATCTGATTCAGGTGTGTTGACCCAGGGTGAGATCTAAAACCTGCAGGACACCGGCCCTTGAGGCCTGGCGTTGGACACTCCTGAGGTTAATGAGCTCAGTCACTGGTTTCAGTTCATATTAAATACAAAACTGTATGGTGAATGATGAAGAGTCAGCGAGGATTATCCAGGATATGCTTACTAAGGACTTGTCACTCGTCAGTAGTAGGCGGTGTGTTTGGGTTAACACTCATATCTGGCCTTTTCTCTTCAAATCCAGAACAAAAACGCTCAGCTCAGGACTTTAAAACCTTTGATTTTATTAACCAAACATCACAGTCACTGTCTCCATCTTTTATACTGTCTATATTTCAGACATAGTATTAACTAATGGGACACATCAAGGCCCAGTATAAAGCTTTGGAAGGGTCATTTCTGTTCCTCTCACGTTGGTGATCCCTGAACTATTCCTTTGGCACCATCATCAGATCAAAATGTGAATGTAATCAATAGAAAGTCACCAGAAACCTGCAGACCGATGAGACTGTAGTCTCAGCTGCACTTGTTTAGCACGACCTCACGGTGACAAGTAGAAACCTGTCCTGTCAGCATAGTGGCATCAACTTTTAGCTCAGATCACCACCTTGCCAATACAGCAACTGAAAGCACGCTCATCTTCTTTTTTTTTTATAATAAGCTCACAATAAAAAATGTTCAAAAACTGAAAATCAAATCAGTTGTGAAATGAGAAAATGAAATGGTTCACATGAAAAGTCAGATTCAATCATCTCAAGAAGAAAAGCAGAAAGTGAAAGCTTTAACTGGAAGTGGAGAGCAACGCTGTGTTATTTCCTCTTTTCCTTTTCCAATTAGCTTTTAGGAATCATATGAAGCAGGTGGTAGTAGTGCATGGCTGACTGGTTGCTATCTGAGTCTGAGCACAAAGAGAAATCAGACCTTTGTAACAGGGAAGTCGGGGCTAATGTTGTATTTCTAAATGACCAGCGACAATAGCAACAACACTCACTTCATCTTGCAAAACTGTGAATCTGCTTTTGTAAGTCAAAAAAGGAAGTTGGTTCATACAGCACACAGTTCTTATGAACAGAGGATTACAATAAAAGCCCGTACCACAATGCTGAGACAGAAGATCCCTGCACTGCAGAACAAACATCAAAGTGGACTTCTTAGCTTTCAACATCCCAGAGCTTGTGTGCATGCTGAACGTGCACAGCAACTCAGACGTGCTTTTGTTTTTGGTTACTGTGGCCAGCGTCGAGTATGTGTCATCACACTTACACATTAGATAAACCACTCCGTGTTGATTGACTGTTACTCTGAATTTCCTTGGTACATTGATTCTGTTGCATATTGGCACAAGCCTGCATTCATCCACGTTTGTCCTGGAAAGTCAAATTGATTTCATATTCACAAGAAACCAGCGGTTGGGAGTCTAAATGGCTGAATGGGAATTTCTTCCCTTGTTAAAACAAAGCAAATACCATAGAGAAGTCAAGTGTAATTTCTTTATTCCAACGTGTATAGCTTGGAGAAGAGTTTTGTTTGGGTTTTGAAACACTCTCTGTTTTGCATGTGCAGAAAACGAAATCTTTCTATTGAGTTACTGATGGCGTGACACAACCAGCTGGCAAAAGTTGAAATTGTTTGGAGCTTTTGACAGAAAATTGAACACATCCAATTAGACATAAATGAACGTTCAAAGCAAAAGAGGGTGAGTGGACAATATTACAGGTTGTGCTTTCCTTAACACTGAATCTGCAGAATTGATCCAGATCTTATGGCTGCCACTCAGATTCCCCGGTTGGGAGCCTTCCCGAGGAGGTAAAACTGACTATTTGACTGCAACCTTGGGTGGAAATAATACTTTGTGAGTGTTTCTGAGGTCAAGATAACACGGAGTACAATGCTTCACATTACTTTTGGCTGTTGTTACATGTGGAACAATGACAGCACATACAAACTGTGCAGTCAGATGTGAAAGAGGAGCTCAAACGGTGCACAGGGAAGAAATATTTTTTAGAAGTTAGTGGTTTTTGTCATATTTCAGGCCGCCTTATAGAACAAAATAACTGGGCGTCCATCATCAATTGAGGGAGGCCTCTTCTTGTGCAGCTTCCTGGGCCTAAAACACAGAACCCATTCTAATGTTTGTCAACCGGCATCTTTATTGATACATATCAGATGTCAGAGATACAGAGGACGCCATCAAATGTCACCTTAGATATGTCTGTGGATATACATTAGCAGATAGTTTCTGACCAGACAAAATATTCTTACTGTGCCAAGAAATTGCACAACTAAGTGTCTTTTCTGCCATTAAATCTTGCAACACTTCAGATTGTTCCTTCTGTTAGGCAAAAATCTAAGTCATATCCAAAACCTTGTTATGACACATTTTTTATTGATCTTAAGTTAAGTTAATACTTAACTGCCTGAGCTGGTTACTAGCTTGAGCTTGACAGCTGACAGGATCATTACTGAGATCTGAACTTGTCAAAACTTGACTCAACAACATTTCCAAACATCTGTTGAATATATGTGGGTGTTTGGAAACAGTACGATCATCCCCGTTTGTTTGTTTTTCATTAAAATGTATTTTATGGTTGACTTGTTCGACACTCGACGTGTGGGTGTTCAGTGATTCCTAGGTAAGGATCAATGGGACGGTCAGATATCTGAGTTGGGGAAGAAGACAGGTCTTCTCTGTTGTGTTTTGTTGGTTGTAAGCATAAACATGAAATGGGGTAGTGGGGGTTCATACAGTAAGTCATGTATATTTGTCAGCTGTGTGTCCTGTGGCCTGCATTCACAGACAAACCAATTAAATTAGTTTTGATTAAAGGAAAGTCAGTAAATTCAGGGGGTAGACTGAGGCTATGTCCAAACTAGCCGGATAAATTTGAAAGCGGCATTTTTGTCTGAAAACGCTCCGCGTCCACGCTATCATTTTCAGTCGTTCACATCGAACAACCTGCCTCATTTCTGTCTGCCGTTTATTTACTTTCCGACTCTTTGAAACGTCGCGACAAAATGTCGAGGAAAAGCCATTTTTTTAAATGGACTAATGAGCTGCTGTATAATGCCCTCCGCTATCTTAGTTTAATTGGACACATGACTGCATCACATGACTAAAATGTGTCATCATTTTCAAAAAGGCTGTCCACACTGTGACGTGAAAACGGTGTTTTCAAATGTATCCGCTTTGGAGAGTGTTTTCAAAACGCTGCATTTTCCTCTCAGTGTGGTAAGAAGGCCAGAACGAAGAGAAAAAGATGCGTTTTCAAATGAAAATGTCTCAGTGTGGCAACTTCCATGCAAACCACTAGCAACCAAAGCATTAACGTGTAGGTTTTTAGAGAAGCACCCTCTTTGTGACTGACAGTGACTGCTAGCAGCTTCTAACAACCACTTGGGGAATACAGATTTTTCCCTAACGACTGTTAGCAGTGTGTCACCAACCAGTCTGCACTCCTGTGGGACTGAAGCATGATGAGATGAAGGAGAGTTCATAAAGACTCAGGGAAAGAGCACTCCTGTCCTCACATAATTGCTACAATTTCCTCATTGGACTACAAAAAAGTGCATCTTAAATTCTTTACCCAATGAGTTCTTGCCATGCTGTTTCATATAACTTGTATAAGTTTTAACCATCAAGGAGAAAAATGACTTTAGTGCCATCTTGATGCATTCTCGATCATCCAGGAAAGTAAATCTCCAAAAGTTGATTCTGTTCATCTGGACGTAGCGTTTTGTGGGAGATCACTTGGACGAGTGATGAAACGTTTCTCCCACAAAACGCTACGTCCAGATGAACAGAATCAACTTTTGGAGACTTTAGCACCAGTGTTGCATTTTATTAAAGCAAAGGGCTCACAGTCTCAACAATGAAATGAATCCTTAACAAATGTTGCTCATCCTGCTGTCCACTCCTGTTTTTTCCCACTGAAGACATAATCCACTTTCAGCATCTCTGACATCTAAGAATTAAAGATTATCCTAAAAGCTGGAACACCCAAAATGAGGAAATAACCAAGCTAACCAAGTTACACACCCTTCACTTAACTTTGATCATTGATGAATCATATAGAGCTCAACCCACATTTCCAAATGTACTGCATTTCATGGCAGAATAGTTTAAAACATGTAAATGACCTGGTTCTTGTGTTGCACTTTTTTAGTCTATCCAAGTGCTTTATACAACATGCCTCATGCACCAGTTTCTATTTAACATCCACAGTCCAATAGCATGCAGACTGAAGCAGCCAGGCATCAAAACATCAATGTTCCAGTTAACCTGAGCTACAGTCACCTCAAGCTTACAGCCTCTGATATTCACAGGCTGTCTCCGAGCCAACTGCTAACCAGGCCTGACCCTGCTTAGCTTCTGAGAGCACACAAGATTGGATCTACCAACTTACAATGTAGAATTTAACCACATTTAAATAGTTCTTTGTATGCCCTGGTATGGCTGTATACTCTGTAGACATATAAGCATGTTTAGATGTTATCAAGTTATGGCATAAGATACAGCAGAAGCAATGACTCACATTAGAGCTGTTGATTGTTTTCGTAAGCAATCAGATTATAGGTGACTTCAAGTTTTTTTGAAGCACCTTTCTGTAGCAGAGAATCCACTGAGCTCTTATCAGGGCTGCAACTCAAAAACCTCAGTTAGGAGCCTCCCTGAGGAGGTAAAACTGACTATTTGACTGCAACCTTGGGTGGAAATGATGCATTGTGGGTGTTTTCAGAGCTCAAGGATACACAGAGAGCACAATGCATCACATTACTCATGCCTGTTGTTACACTTGCAACAGCACATGTAAACCATGGAGTCAGATGTGAAAGAGGAGCGCAAACACTGCAGAGTAAACAGTTTGTTTGCATGCATTCGCTGACAGCTGCTTTTGACTGTGAGAACTTCAGATGTCCTTACTGTGCCAAGATATTTCACAAATAAGTGTTTTTTTTTCTGCCATGAAGTTTCGCAACACTTTAGATTGTTCCCTGTAACTCCTTTTGTTGTTGTTGTTAAGCTAAATGTGCTTTCTTGCTATGAGCCCAAATCATGCCAAAACCGTGTAACCACCAAAGCAGTTTGTAGCTTTGGCAGGTGGCATGTGAATCAACATTTAGGTCTGAACTTGTCAAAGCCTGACTGCAATATTTTCACCTGTTGCATGTCTGCAGGTGTGTGGTAACAACCGGATGATCCACGCTTTGTTGTTCTTCGACTGTAAGGCTGTATGTGTGGGTGTTCAGTGATTAACAGATAACGATTGATGGGACTGACAGCTTCTTTTTAAGTGACGTTCAGATATTTTTAACTTAGAAAATCCCAAAGGTTGTCCACAAGCTGTGTGGATGGAAATCAGTAATCTCAGCACATTTACACATCTTTGATGAAGAATCCTTAAACATCGTTTTGATCATTAATTAGGCTATTTTACCTCAGGTTTCTGAATAAAAAAATGTAAAAAGACTTTGAATCTCTCATCTGCACAGCATATAATATCAAAGGATTCTGAAACTGGAGAAATCTCTGCACAAAAGGACACGCTGAAAATCATTTGGACTGTGGGTGTGGGGAACTCCAGTTCTCAAGGGCCGGTGTCCTGCAGGTGTCCTTGATCCAACACATCTGATCTAAATGGCTAAATTACCTCCTCTACATGTCTTGAAGTTCTCCAGAGGCCTAGTAATGAAC
This sequence comes from Diplotaxodon limnothrissa, assembly GCF_057381915.1. Lineage (NCBI taxonomy): Eukaryota > Metazoa > Chordata > Actinopteri > Cichliformes > Cichlidae > Diplotaxodon > Diplotaxodon limnothrissa. The sequence goes on along the minus strand of NC_140611.1, from coordinate 8,789,487 downwards.
CAGTTTTGATTCAGGTGTGCTGACCCAGGGTGAGATCTAAAACCTGTTCCCCCGTGTTAGACCCTGAAATCAGGCATGATTTTGTTGTGGAAAATGGTGCATGGGCACTTCCAGAAACCACAGTTTGCAGTGCCATCCAAAAATGCAGGTCTATCATAGAAAGAGGTCTTATGTGACTTCATCTTAAGAGACCACAGCTCATTTAAAATGGACTGAAGAACAGTGGAAAACTGTTCTGTGGTCAGATAAATCAAAATGTAAAAAGTATTTTTTTTTAAAACATGGACGCCACATCCTCTGAACTAAAGAAGAGAGGAAGCACTCAGTTCAAAAGCCTCCAACTCTGATGATATGGGGGTTCATCAGTATTGGCAGTATGTCTGGAAAGGAGTATCAGTGCTGTCAGATACATAGAGCTTTCAGACATGCTCCCATCCAGATTTTTTGCATATTTCAACAAGGACGTGCATAACTGCATCTATAACAGTAGCATGACTTTGTAGTAGAAAAGTCTGGGTGCTGAACTCACCTGCAGTCCACAGTTTTCACCCAATAAAATCATGTATTTGGCACGTCATGAAATGAGGACTATGACAAGGAGACACAGGACTGTTGAGCAGTTCTTGGAACAGTGCTCTTCTCCCTGAGGTCCAGCAGCGGGTCTCCTCAGATCCCAGACTTTTATGGCCTGAGTGAAGCTGATGCTGCATAGTAGCAAACATGGCCCTGATCTGTTGCTGCCATTAAAATCTTTCTTAAAATAGTAATTTTTAATGCTGTAGTTCACAAAACTCCATTTTTTCATATAAATTTAAGATAAGAATCAGATCACTGTAGCAGCACATTTAATTAAATTCACCAGCAGGAAACAGGCACTGTACGTATGACAAACAATGCAAACAGAGTGCAGGGAGTACTGTGTTAACTGGATGTGACACATGCAATAAAACAACACGGGCAAGTCAAGATAGTGATGTAAACAAGCATGTAGTTAAGTGTTGCTGGTGGCATTTTGCTGTAATGGAAAATGAACAAACATGACTCACCGCTGCTATTTGCACAGTTTAACTTTCCCGTAGCTCCTCAGCTGGCAGCGCCACAACATTCAATGCTTTGCAAAAGAATTGTTTTGCTTTCTCACATTTATCTTTACGATACAGCTGTAAATTGTCCGAGCAATAACAGAAGAAAGGTTTTTTTAAACATTGTTTATGTGGACTGACTTGCTTTTGGAATCAGCACTCTTGAGAAACAACAGTTGTCAGTTCCCTTTTAGTCTTGAGCTCGATGCCTAATTCAATTATGATTCTAATGCTCATCTTTACTGATGTATGCGAAAGTGTCAGAACCTGTCATCAGGGGTACAGAGGAGGCCATCTAATGTCTTTGTGGAGGAAGAAGTTGATGCTTAAATGTAAAAAAGCTTTCTTTAGCCCTTTTATCGTCTAGCTAGCATTTACTACTTTTTGTGTAGCTAGCTCATGTTGGATTTTGACTTTGCTTTGGATGATAGTTCTGTTGTGGCTCTTCTTCAGTGTGCCTCTCTTGACTGACAGTCTGTTGTAGATTTTTGGTGTTCAGTATCAGTGGCTGCCTCCCTTAAAGGTGAGCTGTTGTTTGTGTTAACGCTTTTTGTTTTTCCAGAAATGGCTCTAGCTTCTTGTTTCGCTTTATGAAAACATTGCAGTCTTAGATTTCACTCTGAAGTCTCTTCCTTGTAGACGTTGTTTGTGCAGGAACTACACCGGAGCACGCCACCATGTCAGCGCAGCGCTCGTTTGCTTTTCTGTCCGTGTGAGCATGAATCAACTTGGGGAAAAAAAAAACAACCCAAAAAGACTTTAAACTGGCAGCAAGTGAGACAATGTGTCATTCATATGTGGGAGGAGTGGTTGGTGAAAATGGGCCTCTGCCACTTTCATCCCATTAAAAACCAATAATCCATCAGTCTTTGTCATTTACAGCACTGATGATCCAAACAAATATGTGTTGGGTTTAGATTTTATTATTGTCATTTGTATTAGGAAACATTTAATCATATATGCTTAGAGGTGTATAATCAATTGTGTAGTGATAAGTTGTGTGATCTTTAACAGGCTACAGAGGCTTGGTGTGTATTCCACACTGGAATGCACACCTGCATCTTGGGGGCATGGGAAGAGGTCGCATCTTGTTTTATTGTTTTATGGTAGGATTAACGTAGCTACATTTGTTTTAGTCTAAGTGCTTTTCTGTTTAGATGAACTGCTGGACTTCCTTACCGGGGGGGTCTAGTCTACCCTCTTCCTGACCAAGGATGATTGCCTTCGTGCTTTCATGTTGTTATATGACCCTTTTGACACACACACACACACACACACACACACACACACACACACACACACACACACACACACACACACACATACACACACACACACACACACACACACACAGTATTCTTTGTTCACATGTATACCTATGTAAGATGTTATATGTTAATGACCCTATGCATATTCATGTAACCACAATAAAAGGAGTGCTGTGGGGAAACCTGGCTGAGAGTCTGACAGTGGTCAAGTGGTGGAACGACGCTTGGCTCCAGCCAGGTCTCCCTCATGCATGAGTAACCAGAGAACTTTGGTGCCTTGAGTCTTGCTTTTTGCTGCGTAGCAGATTGTCCTTAACGTTCCAGTGAATAGGTTTATGCTACAAACCTATCAATATGCTTTTTCTTTTTTTAGACTCCTTGATGAAAACAATGATGAGTGTAAAAAGTGCTAAAACAAAGATATGATTTATATCTGTCAGTGCGCCCCAGGGCAGCTGTGGCTACAACTGTAGCTGCCTCCACCAGTGTGTGAATGTGTGTGTGAATGGGTGGATGACTGGGTGTGTAAAGCGCCCTAGAAGGGACTAGCAAAAGCACTATACAAATACAGGCCATTTACCATTTATACAAACATGCATGAGAACAGTTATCAGAGCATCTTTATTTTTTTATGTCACATGTTCAGACTGTTTTCTACTGAATGAGATGAGTAAAGTATAAAAGTCCTTTTGTGATGCCTCACAACGTGACCCATTCTAATTAGGATTATTTTAAATAATTTATAACAATTTCAAGGTGGAAACCAGTTGATGAAGTGATTAGGGTGTTGATTTTATGGGGTTATTGCAGTGTGGCAGATTTCAGTTCTGCCCTACCTCATTCACTGTAGCATTGAAGCAGTGAAACACACCCAGATACTAATAATACCTACGCCCTGCTCCAGACAGGGCAGGCTGGAGTTCATTCAGTCAACTGTGAGCGAGCTGACGCCGAGTGTGTGCATGAGCAATGAAAGACACCATCAGTGGAGCTCTGACACAAGTATTAACCACAGAAATGAGTAAACAGAGAGCAGATCCTCTGTTTTAATCCACACATGAATGAGGATTAAAATGTGGACAGTGACGTTTATCTTGAAAAACAGGAGGGGAAGAAAAGAGTCACGTAAATTAGTGACATGGTCACTCCTTAAAAGAAAAAACTGGATTTTTATCTTTAAGGACAAAAATATGAATCAGAATCAGGCATGTTTTACTCAGTGAGAGCCAGGAAGACTGATTTACAGGCTTGGGTCCAAACTTTAAATGCTTAGACGTCCGTCACACCGTTCTCAACAATGTTGCTCAACAGCCTTCAATATGTCAACACAATGCCACCAGAATGCAATCAACCTGCAGCCTGATTTCAGAAACACTCTGCAACTCACATTTAGTCCATTTAAATTGCCAGCGATTAGTTTTAGTGCGTCTAAAGCTACATACAGATTAGTACAACCATAAAAAGGGATGTAATAAATGTTTTAGTGCAGGTGAGGGGACGATCACTACAGACTGAACTTACATTATCCAGGGATCATTGTCTCTGTCAAAAGTTAAACGTGGCTTCAGTGTTAGTAAAAACATGAGCTTACACAGCAACTGCATGAATAAGGAAGTAAAACAGAGTTTTAGCTTCAGGTGCAGCAGGAGATGAGGCGTCACAGAGAAACTCATCCGGTAGAAGGAAATCTGCCACTGAGATTGTTGGCTTCACAGAAGTAATCAGTTACATTTCTGGAACAGAAAACCAAAAGTTTCCCTCATCAGTGTGTCAGTGATCTCAGGTATTACTAAACCAGGCCCGGGTTCCCCAGGCTTCAGTCTCCCTTGGCATTAAATCAGACAAGATAAAGTTCAGGTATAACTCGAACAGTCTTAAAAATGAGGAAATTATCAAACTATAACACAAATTGTCATCAGTGTGTTAAGTGGCAAAGAAGAAGCTGTGCAGCCTGGGCATGAAGTGATAAATAGTGATCAAATTCTCTAAAAATAACCAACAATATCATTTGTTTTGGAAAGATTCAAAAGTGTGAGCAGTGTCATCAGCCAGCAAAGCATAACAGTGTTGTTGACCAGCTCAGACATCATGCAGTTTCTAAATGCCTCTGCTCGTTCTGGCAGTACGTCATCACAGAGACGTCTTCATGTCGCCAATTATCCCCACAGCCATCATCACACCACACAGTTCTACAGACACTACATAATACTTACTTGTCCAACTGTCCTTTACTTGTGCAAAAAAGAAAATAAAACAAAATCAAATATAGTAGTTTTTCTCGTTTACAAATTAGAGGAGCAAAAATGCTGAAACCTATACAGACATCCTTTCACATCACTTTAAATGAAGATTTTCCTTCAGCTGTGTCTTCTTAGTAACACTTACTCTTCAAGCCTTTGCAAATCTTTGGATTCTTTTTTTATTTACATTTCATACATCTTATTGTTGAAACTGGGATCATGATTCATAAATTATGCCTTTATTTGGTGTCATTTTTTTGCTGTTTGCAGGAACGTGCAAAATGTTGTGTTCTTCTTATAAAACAGTCAGATTTATTGTGGTTAAATGACTTGTTTGGAATCGTAAGACAGGTCAAGGATTGTTTTCAGTAATTTCCTGCTGATGATGATTCTCTGGCCCTTCGGCCGTTAAGGAAACACTCAGCAACCACATGTTCCTCTGATCAACTGCCTGATGTCTACTAAGCAGGAGGAGGCTATAAAAAGATTTCAGAGTGCAGCAATCGCAGCTTGCAGTTTCTACTGACTGAGATGTCATTAAGGAATGGCAGCTAAAGGGAGAAGGCCAAGAAACTGCAGGTCTGCAAGGCAGGGAAGCAAAGCAAACACCCTTTATGACTGCACTGGAGCTACTTCAAGAGCATGGAGGGGTTTCACTGAACTAATATGGTCTATGTGAAAAAGTAATAACGAGTAAAATCGTTCATCACACAGAGAGTGGTGTCCAAGCTGCAGTCATTTTGAGAACAAAGGCAAAGAAAAGAAGCCAGAAAACATTAAATATAATAAAAAATATATTAGTAAAATCCAGGAACAAACTTTAGTGTACTGTCAGTCAAGAGAGGAGAACTGAAAAGAGTCAAAACAAAGATATAAATAAAACCCTCGAAATCAATACAATGACTTAATTTAGTTTCTAACGAAAACAAGACAATAACGAAATAGAAGTTCATGGATGACGAAAACAATGATAAAAAGTGACTGAGACTTTCATCGAGGATAAAAAAGAGATGAAAATGTTCTAGAAGACGAGATCCAATCAGAGTGAATGACGTGCCCAGTTTTGCTGTCAAATGTCTTCAAGTAAAGACTAAAATAAGCAATACCCTGTTGTTGTAGGGTCTACCTTACAATATAAAGTGATTTGAGGCGGCTGATGTTGTGATTTGGTGCTAGATAAATAAAATCGAATTGAACTTAAAAATTTAAATAAATAAATAAATAAAATATTAATAATTAAAAAAAAATGCTAAATGCTAGCTTCACAAACAATGCTTGTCCATCTATTCCTTCTTTTATATACAGACTTTGTGTAGTAATACTTTAGGTTGTGTGTGTGTGTGTGTGTGTGTGTGTGTGTGTGTGTGTGTGTGTGTGTGTGTGTGTGTGTGTTGATGCTGTTCAGAGTGTAGTTTCTTGTTATGTTGAGGGAAAGCTATCTGCAGCACTCTGACATGAAGCTTATGTTATATTAGTACAACACGTACTGTAGTGTCACAATGTGACATTTCACACTTACAGCATCGGCCACAGACATCCATGTAGTCATGCCTTCATAGGAAATTCACTGCCATGAGTTATATTTCCTGTAAATTTTTCTTTTCTTTTCTTTTCTTTTCTTTTCTTTTCTTTTCTTTTCACATAAACAAGACTAATTTGGGTCAATACTTTTCTAATCTGCGGGTTTATGTACAGACATATCTGCAATTTATGTTGGACCTGCAGCAGCTTACAGTGAATGTCTTTAGTATGCTCCGGCAGTGAGATAATGCGGATGACAGAAGGGGAGACGTTGATCATAATCCTGGATGAACTGAATGTAAGAAGAAAACAGAAAAGGAAGTCAGTGTCTGTGTGATGCTGAGTCAGGAGCACCTGTAAGAAGTCTGAATCAAATTGGCAACAAAAATAGGTCATGATCTCATTACTGGCAGGAAGATATTCTTCCAAAACAAGGACCTTTTGTTTTTTCATTCATTAAAAATGTCATATGTTATTCATATGATGGAGTTCAGTGTTTGGCTTCGTTTGGTTTGAAGTTTTTTGTTGCCTCTTATTACCTATTACCTTACCTTGGACTGTAATCCTCTTTTGTCTTTTTGTGTTTTAAGCAGAATTCTGTCCACTGATGTAATAATTTGGGTCTTGTACTACAGCCATGTAAAAAATAAAGTTTTCCAAGGATTCAGTCCTGAGATCTGGACTTTGACTGGGACATCGCTGCACTTGGATTCTTTTCTGTTTGAGTCATTCAGTTGTAGATTTACTGTTGTGCTTGGAATCATTGTTCTGTTGCATGAACCGATTTCAGTCAAGTTTGAGCTATCAGACAGGTGGCCTCACATTGGAATATTTTGGTATACAAATGAGTTAATGGTAAACTCAGTGACTTTAAGGTGATCAGATCCTATGTCCTCAGTCCTCCACCACCTTATGGCTCTGTGGGATGACGTTTTTGGATGTTTTTCTAGGCTGTATTGCCACATTCTTCTAGAGAGAGCAGACTTCCTCCTGGTAACCCTTCCAAATAAGCCATTTTAGTTCAGTCTTATTCTGTTTGCACCGTCATGAGCTTTTAACATGCTAACTGAGGCTAATCAGACCTGAAGGCTGGAAGATTCTGGGAAGATAGCGGCATTGTGTTAACACACTCCTGAATGCTGCACACCAGCCAACAGCCCAAACTTCTGCTTTTACAGATTTGCTCACACTGCTCGCAATTAATTCATTAAGTGCAGTTAATTAGCAACACCTAGCTGCTACTTACCCTATTCCTGTAGATGAGTAATGGTGCTCTTAGTTTACTTAGTTCTCTGTTTGGTTACTTAGTTTACTTAGTCATGTGAAAACTTTCTGTTTATGTAGTTTGACGATACTCAGCTGTCCATTTAGTGTATTTGCTTTAGCACTTGGTTATTTTTAGTCTCATATTTTCCAGGTACACGGTGAATAAACCTGCTTTTTCCCGTAAAGAGTGTTGGACAGCCTCCATAAATTTTAAACGGCATATAACAGATGGACACAGCCACTGTGATATCACCCACTGCTTTTGGGCTCTGCGTTTTGCACTCATCACATCTAAAGTAGAAACTTCTTGGATGGTCACTACACAAAGAGTCATATTAATGCCATAAAATGCTCAAAAAGGACTAAACAACAGAAGCATTGCTGAGATCTACCAGACAGCTAGCGGCTGATGCTGCCTGTATCAATAAAAAAAACCCAATTCAATGTGATGAATTCATGAAATATTTACAAAGTCCAATACTGTTTTTTAAGTTGTTAAGGGAAGCACTTTAACAACCCATCTTTGGAGACAGCCTCAAGTGGCCACTGGAGGGACTGCATTCTTTGGCGTGGAGAGATTGAGCATCTATTCTGGGAACAGATCTCTGCCTCTGTCATCCAGACAGACTATTGTTCTAAGTGCTGCTAACACTGCATTGAGACCATTAAAAGTTCTCCTGCCTTTCTTTTTGTCATGTGTCCTCTTTGCCAATTTCATCCTGAGCCAGTCTCTCTGCTCTGCTGTTGTTTCAATATACAAATGTTCTCTTACACAGATGGGCTTTGGCCTCAGGAAAGTGATGTTACAACTCTGAAGAGATTTCTTTGTCCTATAAAATGGACAAAAACAACTGAACTGCCCAAGATGTTTCTTAGCTGGCTCTAACATATTCCATTTAACAGTCAATTTCTTTTGTGCTCAGACGCCAAGGATCATTCAGATGTCTTTCCACAGTTGTATCACTCTTAAAATATGTTTTATTATTCTCTCTTGCATGCAATAAATATCTGGAAGCAACTTTTTGGGGTAAAATAAATCAATTTCATGGCGATTAGGAAGAAAGGGACACTGTTTCTTTTCATCTGCGGAAAGATATCTGAGTGCAGCAGACATTCATGGAGAACATGTTGGCTTTAAGATGAACACTGATCCTGTAATAATGGGCACATAGGGGGGGCAGAGGAAGCCCAGTGCGTTTATGGCCAGACTGAGTCATTCAGAAAAGGTTAGCGCATGTTTACGTCAGCGGACATCGTGGAACCTTTAATGGCACTCTCGTGTGACAGCTTGTTTGCTTGCACGGGTGCGCACAAAGGTACATGCAAATGAACTGTGTTGTGCCTTTGTGTGTTTAATGTGTTAATGGCCAATGCTGCTTAACCACCCATGGACTGGACACACTGAGTCACCTCTCAGATGGCACAGCACCTAACACTCGTGGGTAGGAGGATGCACATATAAGTGACTTAGGTAGTCTAGTCAGAGAAAGTGCAGACCTCTGTCCCTTCAGAGATGTTCTATTCAAGTTGCCTATGTATGCAGCTCCATTCATGCTGCATATTTTCATATTTAGGAGGCAGATGGCTTGGCATAAACAGCTGAAATAACAGGAGTGATGCTCAGATGTTTTGTTCTGTCAGCACAGGCCTTTGCATTTACAACAGAAACACACCAGCAAACACAAACTGCTTGGTGAGGAACGTCCAGAGGAGGGCTGTTTTTACAGTGCTCGAGTTATTTAGAAAAGCAAGCGAGATCTGAGAATCCAGAAATAATCACAAATAAATACCAAATGACTTTGACATTGGTTGAAATCCTGTTGTTTAAATTATTTAAACTGCAGCTCGAACTCTGTAATCATATATTATGAACCTTGGCTGCTCTGTAATAATACAGTGGAGGAAATCATTATTTGATCCTAAGCTCATGTTTTGTGGCAGTTTTGTTTTAATTGAGAGTTTTGATGTAAAGAGACAGAATATCAACCAAATATCCCCCCAAAAAAACACATTGCACAAAAGTGAGGAATTGACTTGTATTTCATGGAGTGAAGTACATGTTTGATTCCCAAGCCAAACATGGCTTAGTACTTGGTGGGAAAATCCTTGTTGGCAATCACAGCAGAAGGATATTTTTTGTAATTGGTCACCAGCCTTGCGGACATTTTAATCCACTCCTCTTTACAGAAACTCCCTAAATCCTTTAGATTTCTTGGCTGAAGCTTGGCAGCTTGAAGCTTCGGCTCCCTCCACAGATTTTCTGTAGGACTGAAGTCTGGAGACTGACTAAACCACTCCATGACCTTCTCCATGTGCTTCTTCTTTAGGCACTCCTTTGTTGCCTTGATGATATGTTTTGGGTCATTGTCATACTGGAAGACCCATCTATGACCTTGTCCAAGGTGTTATTGTATGACTTAAGACTCTGTCCATAGGCCACTCAAACAATCCAAAGCATAATGTTTCCACCTCCGTGCTTGACAGGCGTAGTGTCCTTTGGGTCATGTTAAGCATTTCATTTTTTTTTGGAAAGGTCAAGTTGGCAGATGCAAGAGAGCTGTTGATGCAAGTTGATGCAAAAGAGCTCGACTGTGGTTGCATCTGACCGCAGCACTTTCTCTCAAAGCTTCTCTGAGTCATTTAGATTTTGGCAAACAGGCCTGTACATGTGCCTTCTTGAGCAGGGGGACCTTGTGGGCACTCCAAGATTTCAGTCAGTTACAGTGTAATGTAATACCAATGGTGTTCTTGGTGACTGTGCTCCCAGTTGTGGCCTGATCCACCAAATACCTCATGATCATCCTCACCCGGCGAGGCAAGATCTTGCATGGAGCTCCATTTAGTTGATATTTTGTCTCTACTATTCCCACCTGTTTTATACTGGGTGAAGCTCAGGATTCAACCACAAGGAACTGGGAGCTAACAAAACAAAGTCTGCTATTAAGTTCTAGAAGTAAAGAACCATATCTTAGTTCCCCCTTACCAGGTAAAGGAGTTAGAAATGTATTACTTTACATTCATTATTTGAGTACATGTTATTAAATTAACTCACAATATATAGTTATTTTTACAGTACTCCTCTGAGAAGGACAACTGTAATTAATCGCTGTTGATCTGGTTGAGAAATTACCTGGGTCCCAAACACACAGCTCATTCGGCCCTCTTAAGACCACTGAATGTGCCATGTGGCCCATTTGTAGCTTAGAGATTAAAGTAACTCAATCTTCTAGATCTTACCTCGCACAATAATAGCAGTACTACCTGTGCCTTCCTAAAACAAATGTAAACGATATGTTGGTGGACGTGTAAACCGGAGGTGCAGAGAACATGAAACACGATGTACTCGGAACATTAACGCGTTTGTTTAATTTAAGCAGATGTTTCTGCCTGGTCTTTAAAACCCTAGTGTGTTAAATTTCAGCTGCACTAATCAATATTGTACATTAACAATGGATCAAGTGACTGTTTGTCATGAAAGCTCTTTAAATGTCCCTTTTTTCAGCATCGTTGGACAATAACATTCAACATTTTACAAAACCTGTTACGAAACAACTTATTGCTTTCATGTTTGTTTTTCTAAGTCCATAGAGTCTCACTTGTATGTTTATAGCCTGTCGAATTGCTTAAATCCTTTATAGAAGCATAAAGTTTATCACTGCAGTGAAACCAGTTTGTGTGCACTTTGAATCTTCAAGCTGTTAAAGCGAACAACACTGATCAGATCACATGACCACTGGATTCTAGGCAAGGTGAGAGATGACGCGTAGGAGTTCTTACAGGAAATCCAGCCTTGTTGATGTCTTTCACTGCGACCTGGTAATAACACAGAGCGTGGTCTATTTCCTGCATAGCTGTGTCTTTGTGTTACAGAGTATTGGAGGAGTGTTTCTTCAGAGACAGATAATGAGTAGCTCAACACGCTGTCATTTCTGCGTTGGTACTTTCCTGTCAGCAGCGGCTAACCACCTAGCTCATCTTCAGTCTTAGTGCCTAGTTATCTTTGTGTCGTCTGTATCCAGACTCCCACTGTCTGTCATTATAGATCCTCAAATTAAACAAAAACATTTCTGTAAACCTCCGGGTGGTTTTCATCTTCAAGTAGGTTGCCTGATGAGGATTTGTGTTGTCTGCTTCCACCCTAGTACGGCTAAGGTTAATGGACTTTTAAAGGACTCGGCAACATCTCTTCTAGGTCAGGATAATAACGAGCCTCATCGTGAACTACTTTGTTGTAAGAAATAGCCTCAGTGAAACCTGTCGGCACCATCTTCTGTAGACTATAATTGTGATTTTTATCTTTTGAATGAAAGGACTCTCTGCTCTTAAGATGTTCATTTCCACGCTTTAAGCATTATTGTTTTGTGGAAGAGCAGTGTGTTTCAGATTCAGGCATTTTTAAACCCCAGTCTACCTGCCTGACCCCATACAACCACCCTGGTTAAAGCCTGCCAGTCAGCCCTATACTGTGTAGTATAGTTGGCTGCTGAAAGTTTGCACAAGCCTTCAATAAAAACCAATTTTTGTATTAAATAAAAAGTAATTTTGTAGATGACAGTGACTGTGACTTTCCATTTACCAGATTCTTGTGCATCCTTCAAATCTAACCGGAGACCGTTCATTTACAGTATATGTAAATGTATATGTGGCAGTTTAATCCTGTCCAATTTCTCTGAAAGTGAGTGTGTTGATGTGACCTTTACCTTATCTTGTGACAGAACTGGAAAAAATTCCTACAGCCAGCTCATGCAGGCTTGAAGAAAGCTGAGACCAGTCAGGTTCAAGCTTTCATAGCAATATTTTAATCATCACAATTCTGGAGGTGTATTTCTTCAGGTGTGACACCAGCAGAGGCTACTTTTTATTTCGGTAAACTTTTCTGTGCTCTCCAGAATATAAATCATTATTTATAAAAATGCTTATCTATAAAAGCAAGTTTCTACAATCTAAGAAGCACAGACTGTACACAAAAGATGGGCATAACAAGTATGGGGCAGTAAGGACTCTTCACACTTGTGTGAATGTAAGAGAAAATCAATCACTGGTAACATCAGCTAAGCACTGTGCTAGTAATTGCTATATACATACCATCTATTTATAGTTATAAGAAACTGCAGTTTAAATTAAGATTACCTGATGTTCAGAGTCTTCAGTTCTTGAGCTTAAGGAAGAGTATGGTTGGTTGCACCCAGTGACACAACATTTGGTTTTCTTTCCTCATTGCTGAGAAAGCACATTAAGTAGCTGCAAGACAGGTATTATATTAGTGTACTGACCAGACAAGTAGGCAAACAGGTATACAAAGACCTGCAAATAGTGCATTACAGACATTCTAGCAGCGGTCGTTTGTGTGCGAAAGAACAACTCTGTCAGGTGCGTTTCTGTCCCTTTTGTAACTCTGTAGACCCTTCACATGGATATGAAGGGTATAATAAAAATAATAAAAAATATAAAATATAATAAAAACTTGTATAATAGACCAAATGATAGGAAAAATAATAGGGGCCCTTTATAGTCACATGGTGTGTGTTTTCTTTTTAGTACAGTCCTCTGAGAGAGCGCCAGAAAGTCAGTTTTTAATGAAGTGCACAAGTTCACTTACATCCATTAACATTCTTCCCTCAATAGATGAACAAACGTTTTGTTACAATACCACGAGGGATCACCTGAAAAAAACACTGGCAGTAGCTGGGCGATGAGCAGCTGTGTATGCATCCAAGCTATCGGCTCACTCATGTCAGCTAAGCTTTAAAGGTCAAAGTTCTGAACACACCCAGACTACTCACCAGCCGCCTGAGGCCTTGTGGTGTCATCTGCCATCAGGCTTAGACAATTCTGCATGAAGTCAGGACCAAAACCACAGGCAGACACACTGTAGCAGATCTTTGACTGACACATAGATAACTGACATATACTATATATGCAAATCATTTGATAAGGAGTCCATTATTGTTGTATTTGTTTTTACTATTTTCAAAGATGAGAAAGAAACTGAAAACATAGCCTTATAACTATTTCTAAAGTATCCCAAATCAGTGTAAAGGTGCTTCAGTTACCAATAAGGCATATGATAAAATGTTATCTTACTGATTAACTGAAAAATTTCCGGGATCAGATTAATTTGAGTCTAAAACCCACAAATGGTAGCATTTTATAAGTGACTTCCCCCGGTGTACTTCCCCCTGAAATTAAATGGAATTTCAGTGAATTTTATTTGAAATTATAACTTAATTATATTTATTTAAACATCCTTCGAGGTAGGTACACTAGAGTAAGGGTAATACATCAGGTTTTACAGGAAAAAATAAATAGTTATACTGGAAGTAAGTTTAAATGCTTAGTAATAAATCGTGATTTGTTAGGCAAGAAAATAATCCACTCCAAAATTGGACCTGTGCCCCAAAAAGTACAAGGTATGGAAATATTGTTTGTTTTTCTGGAAAATTATCAGGAAATTAGCCATTAATTAAAATTACCTATGTAGTATTTAACATTGCATAGAGTCTAATTTTTGTCTCCTTTCCAGCACTATACACAGAAATCAGGCACTATTTGCGATTACTTTTCCACTACTACTTACAATCTAATTATTTCTTCTTTCCTGTGACATACAACTTCTTGTGACCTACTTAATATGACTTTTACAGTACTTGAAATTGCTTATGTAATAAATTGTATCTTCCAGTTAAATACCCAAAGTTGTTAAATATTTAGAATTACTCACTTTCACACTACTTAAAATTACACACAGGTTTTTTTTTTCATGTAAAAACCCAAATTGTTACCTCCCTATTCTACTACAACTACCTGTAAGTATGTGTAGGTAAATACATTGTAACTTTAAATAAAATAGAGAGAAATTCCATTTAATTACAGAGAAATACATCCTTAGTTGCAAGTGGTATTATAAAGTGTTACCAACAAAATATGTAGTTATTTATTCTTTCATTTATTATTGTATTGAACATATTCTTATTACACTTTTATTCAAGTAGTGTGACTGTTTGTTTGTCTCTATACACCAGGTTCAGCAGTGCTTCCAATTTTTTTGTATGCTTGTGCTTACATAACAATAAGGGTTGTCTTATCTTATCCTATCTTATCTTATGTAGTTAAATTCAAAGCCAAGTGATTCTGAGACATCATCTTGTGTTCTGGAAAATTCATAGGGTTGTTTTTCAAACATTTTCATTTTTACAAACGCTGATAACCAACATTATAGCTGCAGCCTGTCAGTTTTACTGCCCAATTGCCCCAAAACAAGTTCCTCTTTCATCTGATCTTTGTGATTACTTCATCACATAAAAGGGGAAAGTAAACCTCCTCATCCTTATCAGCTTACAATCTTCCCTTTGTTCGCTTAAATGAAATATCATTTAAAACTGTATTAAAGTGAAATCTGAAAATGACATCAAAGTTTCTGTCATCACAAGTTAGAATTTTTTAAAAAAAATCTTAAATGAGAAGCTAAGGCAGACAGGAGGAGGGAATCCCCCTGCTGATCGGCTAGTTTCCTATCAGTGTTCCTGATGCTGACTCACTGACGCTGGTGTGCAGCCTGGCTCCCTTAGGGGCTCCACGCTACCCACAATCCACAACCACGCAGCTGACACAGCTTAAACGTCACACTGCTGATCGGTGGTTTCATCTCACCTCCCGGTCTTATCGTCGTGGACAACACAGAGGAAAGGAAATGGTTCTTACTCGTGAAACCGAATCTTAAGTCACCTATTCCCTGACTCATTCACTGATGTGTTTATGTGTAAGGGTGAGCAATGTGGAAGGGGATTCGTTTTTGACACGAGGAAAATAAATCTCACATCAGTTTTTTATATATAATGATGTTGAATGGGGATGTAATTAGTTTTGTATACTGTACTTTTCACTTTGTTCAGTTTGCAATTTTCTCCCTTTTTTGTTATGGATTTTGCTGCAATTCCTTAATAAATTGCTTTATTTTTTGTCTTTAAGTCTGTTCATTTTTATATGTTCTCATTCAGTCCTCTCACAGTGTCAGGGGATTCTGCAGTTTATTTCTAAAGAATCATTAACAATAATTCATGTTTGAGAGTGAGCGAAAAGCTTTCTTGTGGATACTTAGCATGAAATTCTTGTGAGGATTCTTCCACAGAAATCCATGAGGTAGGTTCAGCAGCTGGGGAAAATATCTACCAGACACTACATAGTCCGAGGAAATGTGTCGTGCCACGGCGGTGTATGTGTTTCAGTGGATAGTACTTTGTCTATATAAAACAGGCTTGTCTTAACCCTTGTGTGGTGTTCGTATTTTTGTTACTCAGCCAGTGTTCATGGGTCTGGTGGACCCGCTAGAGTTTTGGCTTTCCAAATTAACACTATCAAACAATTTTATGTTAAATTACTCAACAGATGTTTACTTCATCCCAATTACAAGACATATGAACAGCAAACATGGTTAATTTCTTCCCTTTACCTTTGTTAGATCACATTTATGAATTAATGTGCTTCTCGTTTTTCTTTTATATAAAATGTTATAAATAAATCAGTTATAATCAAGTGGAGTGAGTGGAAAGACACAACACATTTACACGTGAAAAAATAATTAATTGTTTAATTTTTCTTTTGACAAAAACTGAACACGGGTCTCACAGACCCGAACACCATACAAGGGTTAAGGGGGGTTAGTGGTTCGAATGCTGTCTTTTAAATGGTGGCTGTGTGTGTCTCCCAAGCAGTGGGTTATGTGGAGGCGTGTGCGTGACAGCCAACTTCATATCTCATATTTTGGACTTTGAATGCTTACAGAACAGCTCTTTGGAAGTGTGTGTAACTGTGTGGGAGGGTATTCATTTTTGAAATCCCACATCAGTTTAGAACAGTTTTATGATGTTGAATGGGGATGTCTGTACTGTACTTTTGTATACTGTACTTTTCACTTTGTTCGGTTTGCAATAATTTCACTTTTTTTTGTTATTGATTTTGCTGCAAATCCTTAATAAATTCAGACTCAATCAAAATCAGAGTACTTTAATAGTCCCTAAGGAAATTATGTAATTGTTTCATTTTGTTCTTTAAGTCTGTTCATTTTTATGTGTTCTCATTCAGGATACAGTTGTCTTTTCAGTCCTCTCACAGTGTCAGGGGATTCTGCAGTTTATTTCTAAAGAATCATTAACCATAATTCATTGTTAAGGGAAAACCTTTCTTGGGGATACTTAGCATGCAGATGTGGTGATTATCAATGTGGGTGTGATCTAAAGAGGATTTTTAAGTTTGTGTTCTAGTGAAATTCTAGTGAGGTTTCTTACATTGAAATCTATGAGGTAGGTTCAGCAGCTGGGGAAAGTATCGGCCATCATTGCTTCCTGTATAACTTCCTGTATTGCTGTTAACAGTTAGTAGAAGGCCAAGTATTTTGCCCACTTATCTATTAAACAACACACTTTTCTTCAAGACATACAGAAGATTAACTGTACTCACTGCAAATGACCACTGGTTACTGTTTGACAGATTTAGACAGACATTTGTCCTGGTGTAAGATGATCACACTAAGCCCATGGAATTTGTGAATTGATTGGTCACTAGTAATTGCAAAAAAATAAAAAAAGAAGAAAAAAATCAAATACCCTCTAATTCAGAACAAGATTAAGAGTTTTCATTTAAGCATTTTTAAAGAGATTTAAGAGACTGCTTTTGTTTGACCTCTGATTTGCATTCTATTACTCAGATACAGGGGTATTTCCAGGATTATTAATTTATGAATTTATTGATTTAAGTGCAGAAGAAGAATAAGGCCGTGGGGTGTCCACAGGAACTCGGAATATCTAATGAGGAATAAATGGATTGTGAAAAACACAGGGCACAATTTTCTGGTTTCAGTGGAGCCCTATGTCATCATAGAGGTGGTGTTACATGACTGTTTAGTGAAATTGATGAAATGAGTATTTAGGTCTTTTATTTAAGTAATAGAACAAGTGTTTTAAGCTCAAACAATACTTACAGCTGAAGGACATTTTAATTAGTTACACACTGATAGGTAGTTTTATAATATTAACAATAAAAAAATAATAAGTCACTGGAGGCTTAAAGAGTATTGACTACAAAGTGCAATGATTGCACATAAAATACAGTGGAGTGGAAGTAGAAAGTTGTAAAAGTAAAGTATAAGTACATTTACTCTGTACTTCAGCGACTACTTATCCATATTCTAGCTCATTCAATGGCTTTGAGAATAGCTGCATTCTTAGTACTTTAATCAAATGTCAGTGGTAATAATTACTATTTTTTTAAACAAACAGTTACGTACTAGCAATGCAATATTATGCACAGGATAAATATTTTGGGTCAGAATTACTGTGAACACACACACAAACACATAAATGCTAATAATTAACAGTAGCTATCGCTGAAACATAGATGGTACTTTTAGCTTCCCTGTTTTAAATAAATATGTATCCGGAGTATATATGAATCTTTTTTGTTTTGAAGTAACACGAATTAGTAGATTTTATTATAACAGTCAAAATATCAGCAAATATCAGCAAAGTTAAATTAAATTATGAAATCTTTGCTTACCAACAGTTAAATTCTACTCTTAAACTAGACGCTCCTGGTTACTTGGCAACGCATAAACCTCATTGGCCAATCAGATACTTAGCAAAGGGCATTGATACAGTCTGACGCGACCATTATTATGTGATCTGCAGATGATGAAAACTGAGGTTTGGAGTTAATATTTAAAGTTAGCATTTTATTTTAACTATCCTCGCTGTATTTCTCACATTGTACTTTCTAAGTGTAAACGGCACATTACATAGTCCGAGGAACTGTGTCGTGCCACGGCGGTGCATGTGTTTCGGAAAGGTCGTACTTCGGCTATATAAAACAGGCGTGTCTTCAGTGGGTTTGTGGTTCTAACGCTGTCTTTTAAACGGTGGCTGTGTCTCTCTGTCGGGCAGTGGATTATGTGGAGGCGTGTGCGTGACAGCAAACTTCACATCTCACGTTTCGGGCTTTGAATGCTTACAGAACAGCCTTTTGGAAATGTATGTATCTTTTAAAACCCTCCTCAGTTTCTTACGCAAATCTGTGTTTTATTTTCGTAGTTGGGGAAAGTGGTGCGTTCGCTAAGTTTGAATTGCTAAATTTAAAGTTTGCCGTGCTGTAGCCACGATTCAAAAACGTGTCGCCGGTTGCGCTATTTTAACGTGAGACGTAGATACCTAAAGTGTGTTGCTTGAGGATATTCTAACTTTGCATAACCGCTGAATTCACAAAGGGTTTTATGGCCATATGGCTAAGCTAACCATAATACTATCTTGCTAGTGTAGTGATAAAGCATTCTTATCGTCAGTTTCAGAGCAGAGTTTGGTACGCGTTTTAAATGCTGTTAGCACTGAGCCTTATTTGCTGTACATAGAGTAAAACTTGATTTTGACCTCCGCACGGCTAAATTGACAAGTCAGCTGGAACAAATAACTGCTGTTTAAAATTTTGCCCAACGTGTGTCGCGGCGACTTTTGTCGCTCCATGTAGTGGGGAATAACTATTAGTAGTACCGGTTGTTTATTCGGGAGACCCCCGGCTTTACTGGACTTGAAGCTAGCTCGGTGTTTGTCTCTCAGCGGTTCTGGAATAAAAGGCAGGCTTGCGCAGTGAGCTGTTCTAGAAACCTCACGGGCTCTGTCCTTTTACTGTGTGTAGCGTGCAGGTTGTCTCGTGCTCGCGTTCTCCTGTGCTCGTGCTGAACGCTCCTGTTGCTGCTCCTGTTTCACGGCAAGAAAATGGTTCTTGATTACATTTAACTGCGCCCCCCACCTCCTTTAGACACTCATTACTACAGCTAGACCAAATTTGGTAAAATTAAGAGAAAATGATTTTGTTTCCTTTAAAGAATATTGGCTAATATTTTCACATGGTAGACTTTATTTGGTATGTGTCACACTTGAGGGCTGTCACTAACATTTTGTTTTTTCTGTCCTGCCTCCTTAGTCAATCTAAACTTTTTGAGAAGATGGATAACAAGGAGGAATCAAACAGTTGTCCCTTCAGCGTCTTGACTTGGGAGCAGGTGAGCCGGCTCAATGAAGTTCTGACTGAGGTCGTGCCCGTTCATGGACGGGGGAACTTTCCTACTTTGGAGGTGCAGCTGAATGATATTGTGGCTCGGGTGCGCTCCCGCCTTGAGCTCAGCGGCATTAAGGTGAAGGACATACGGCTTAATGGCTCCACAGCCAGCCACGTGCTGGTGCAAGATATTGGCTGGAGCTACAAGGACCTGGACGTCATCTTCAGGGTGGACTTGCCACGCGAGGCTGAGTTCAAGCTCATCAAGGATGTTGTGCTCAGTACCCTGCTGGACTTTCTGCCTGAGGGTGTGAACAAAGAGAAAATTACACCGATGACCCTCAAAGAGGCCTACGTGCAGAAGCTAGTCAAAGTGAACACAGAGCAGGACCGCTGGAGCCTCATCTCCCTCTCCAACAATAATGGCCGTAACGTGGAGCTGAAGTTTGTGGACTCAATACGTCGGCAGTTTGAGTTCAGTGTGGACTCTTTTCAGATTGTGCTGGACTCCATGCTCTCCTTCTATGAGGTGGAGCAGGCACCCATGTCAGAGGCCTTTCACCCCACTGTTGGCGGGGAAAGCATGTATGGAGACTTCAACACTGCGCTGAGCCACCTGCGAAACAAGCTCATTGCCACCAAGCGGCCTGAGGAGATCCGAGGCGGTGGCCTGCTGAAGTACTGCAACCTGCTGGTGAGGGACTTCCAGCCTGCCAGCGAGGAGGAATTCAAGGGCCTGGAGCGATATATGTGCTCACGCTTCTTCATTGACTTTCCTGACATAGGAGAGCAGCAGCGTAAGGTGGAATCCTACCTCCAGAGCCACTTTGTTGGCGAGGAGAAGAGCAAATACGACTACCTCATGATTCTCCGGCGAGTGGTTAACGAGAGCACGGTGTGCCTCATGGGTCACGAGCGGCGGCAGACCCTTCACCTCATCTCGCTGATGGCCTTCCGAGTCCTGGCGGAGCAGAACGCGATCCCCGACGCGTCCTGCGTCACCTGCTATTACCAGCCAGCGCCTTATGTCCGGGACCACAACTTCAGCAACTACTATGTGGCCAACCAGAACATTCCAACATGGCTGCCGTGTAACTGACGAGACAAACGACTTGGGATGAGCAAGATGGCGTCGCTGCTGCTTTTGAGAAGAGAAGGAATGAAATTAAGAAAAAAAAAAAAAAAACCATAAAAAAATGTTTGGCAATAAATAATTTGTTCCTCTCAAGGCACAATTATATTTAATTGGACGAGCGTTTTGCTTTTGTTTTCTCATTCCTTTACCGACAGAAGTGTCTAGGTCATTGAATAGAAAGTGATATTTTTAAGTGTTTTGATTTTGTTTTTTCTTTTTCTCTCATGTTTGGTTGTTTCACTGTTTATCAATCCCATTCTTAATGGAGTTGCATTTTGTGCCTTAACCTCCAGGTTTACCCCATCAGTAATTTAAGTATGGGCTGTGATTTGGAGAAAGGAAAGAGGAGCTAATGCCGTAGCCTTACATTTGGTTTTCATCTTGATTTAAAAAGAAAAAGGTTGGAAAAAAAGTTGATAAAAAATGCATAAAATATTGAAAAATAGTATTATTGTATTATTGGGGAAAAAGTAACAATGGGTGACTGCCAAAAAAAAAAAGGGGGGGAGAGAAAGCTCATCACCGGTGTTAAAGTTTACTGTGGAGGGAGAAAAGGTGGTACACTAATATCCTGTCAGAAATCAGCGGGAAGCGAGGAGTCGATTTGTTTTAATTCATTTTGACATGTAAATATTTCTGAGACATCTGTGCCAGCGGTGCCTGTGATTTGTAAATGATGCAAAAGAGAAAAAAAAATAGAAGTATTTTTTTATTTTTCCACTGTGAATTTCAACATAAGATTGGCTCCCCTCCCTCCCCCTTGTTTCCTCAGCCTTGTACCTTTCAGTCGAGACTGGCTTCGAGTGGAACTCTCAGACAGCGTAGGCCTCAAATACATGACCTCACTACTTTCCCTGTCTTTTAAGTCCAAAAGCCTTGCCATTGACCTCAGCATGCCACGGCCCCTGGGTTATTGTGGGAGGCAAATGGACAGGACTGAGCCTGGTGGGGGGGGGTTTAGAGAATGTGCTTGGCTGCGAGTCCCGGATTGACAGGCTAGTTGTCTCTTCCCTTAAAAGGAGCAGCACATGGAGGGGCCCGAAGGGTTGTCCCTCACAGCTACTGCATGCTCGACAGCAGCCCTGAAATGGGAGCCACCTCTGACGCAGCTCGGTGCCTCTCCAATTACTCTTAGTCTATAATTATCATCCTTCTCTTTTTTTGTCCTGGGGTTAGCTACCTTTGAAGCAGGGAGCTGGAGCCTGGTTGTGTGATCTGCAGCAGCCCTACCACCTTACATATGTGGCAGCTGAATCACTTCCTGTCCTCATCTGTTGCCTGATGGGACACGGAGCGTTTTGAACCCCTTTTGTGGTCATGGGGAGGGCAGACAACATGCCTGCTAGTGGGATACCATTCCCCCTTTCAGACCTGGAATTTCATCAGTGTGGAAGCTACGACCAAAACGGCAGCAGAGATGAAGTCGCCGCTCCAAACCTATGAATTTCTATTTGTAGCCAAGCCTAATATTAGCTGTTAATTTCTGAACACCTGAACACACTGATGACCTAAGCTGGAAGTATTTCTGGCCACCACTGCTCCTGTTGGTTTTCCTGACATCACAGCAGCCAAGTTTGAGAGGATTTCCTCATGAATTTGTTCCCCCAAATGCACTGAGTTTCTCAGAAGTTCGGCTCCCTGTATTGCTGCTGCTGATCTCACTGTGGCTTGTGTTGGTACGAGATAACCACAGACTTATCTGGTTGGCTCATAATGTCGGGGTTGATGGAACAATTGAGGGAGATCAGTTTGGTCTGGCTGCAGGTCACATTTGAGGGGCAGGTTGTGCCGTGTCAGCTTAGCTGCAGCGTGTTTTTGTTTTTTGTTTTTTTAAACTTCTTTTAAGAACATGCTCTTGGACCAAAAGTCTGCTTTACAACCAGCAACTGAAGCACTCAAGTGCCTGTCACTTTGTGGAGAGTTGATCTTTTTAAAAGGTTTTTTAATGGTGGTCATAAAGGGGGAAAGGTTAGCAAAAGTTTTCTTTCAGCCTGTGAAGCTTTGATATAAAACTGTCTGTATTAGATAAAAGTTTATAAGGTGAATGCGCATATTTTTGGTTGAGGAGCAAAGTAATTTTGTTTTGACTTTAAAATTTGAGGGATTTTTTTTTTCCTATTAAGATTATTTTTCTTTAACATTAGTTTGTCCCAAACCTTATTTTGTCTTTAAAATCTGCAGTCATTCCCATGACAGCCATCTGAGCCTCTTCATCTTAGTTTTTTTTTTTTTGTTTGTTTTTTTTTTTTGTTATAAGTTTGGGCCGTCATGTCGCTGTAGTCATGTTGACCTCTGTCTTGCCCAAATGCATTCTGTAATCTGACATTTTGAGATTTTTTTATTTTTTTTTTTTCTAACAGGTGCTGTATATTTACACCTTTCAACTGAATAATCTTTCCAGCATTTGCCTAGGACTGTATTCTCTAAAACAGCTGGGCTAATTCAGTTTGTCTGACTGTTCTGTTCCCCATCCGAAGCACGAAATACTTAAAGTGCACTGACGATCTGTACGGTGGCACAGTAGCTGGAGGTCACAGAGTAAAGACCCCCTCCCACACTGGTGGAACACTTTAAAGAGGCCTTGGTCAGTTGCTGTGTGAGCCGTGCTGGTCCTCAGGGACTGCATGTTTTTGAAGACAGTTTTGTCCCCTTCATATTTTGTTTTTCTTTTAAATTTATGAGAGCAAATTGGTTTAATCTGCCCTTGATCCTGAGATGCCCCCTCCCACCTCTCTTCATTTTTCGTCTTTCCTTTGTTGTAATCCTGACTCTCCCTCTGCTCACCCTTACTACAGGCTCTTCCTAGATAAGGTGGAGGTAGGCTGCAGACTTCAGCTCGTTACACCCCGACAGCAGCCCTGCTTTTTATCTTTACACCCATTCGCTCCAAAATGTTATCGTTACTCAGAGGCTCTCCTAGGTTTGTGCCAAAAGCTGTATTTTTAGTGGTGTTCTCCTAACCCTGAGATGTCGTCTCTGAAAGCTCGGGGACAGAACATTGACTCTCAGGCTAAAATCCTTTTTTTCCTAGTGAATTATGGTCTTTGAAGTAATGATGAGGCTTGGAGCAACATGCAGAGCCAGCTGCTGCTCACAGTTGGAGTTTGAAGCCTGCTGTGGTGAAAACCAGCCTCTTAGGCTTTTTGTTGATGTCGCTCACCAACAGCTGTTAAGAGCGAGGTCAAAGAGACTGCGAGCAAATTTGCATTTTCCTAGAAAGTTGATAGCAGTCTGGAATACTAGTCCAGTGCCTTTTTTTTTTTTTTTTTTTTTTTTTTTTTTTTCTCCCCCCAATCCTCCTTTGCCCCACCCTGCTTTCACATGTTTACGGTTATTGTGGCTTTCTCTGATGACTATGCCCGAGCTTTTGCGGGGCTTGTGTCTAACCCTTTCCTTTACTGGGCTGACGTATGTCTGAACTCTGTGAATGGAAAGGGAATATTGTAGTTTGCATTTATTTTCTGGCCACTTTTTTCTGCTGTAAACTTGCCAGTGTTTCTCTCACACCACCTTGAGTTGGCTCACACGTTTGGGCTGCTGTTAATTGGTACAGCGTTTTTCTTTCCCCCCCCCCCCTTATGACACCTGTAGCTGTATCCTTTGCTAGAGGGGAGATGCAGATGAGATATTTAGTGGTTATGCTTGTATAAAGTGCAAGTCTTATGCCATAGGAATGTGATAGAAGCTGTCCTACAGTTTCTGTATGACGATGATTTATTTTGTTTGCAGCAGAAACAGATGTGTGTTTATGTTAACATGTGGTGGAGCGTGTTTGTTTGCGCCTGTGTGAAGGGATGCCTGTGGTAACACAAGTTGAATGGGGGGGGGGGGGAAAAAGTGGGGAAAATATGAACTTTGTCGCACTATATATATATTTTTGGAAATAGTTAATGCAGAAGAGCTTTTGTCAGCTTCGTGATTGTGACTTTGATGGTTACAACCATTAAACTATTTCATTTTTCAGCACTTTTACCTCACTAGAGTTTTTTTTTTCTCCTTTGAATGGAAATGTACATGTACATCAGGAAAATGTGTTTGAAGAAGAAATAATGAATAAAGAGTATTCAATGCAATATGTGCCTCATTTGTTTGTTGCTTGAAAGCTTGCATGTAAAACTGACAATGTTTTAGCATGACAGTCAAGTGATTTAGACTTAAGAAAATGGGAGTTTAGCAGAATTTTACTTAATGTGACTAAAAAAATTTGGAAGCAAGACTAGAAGTGTGGAGAAATACGAGCTTTGACTAAAGAACCGAGGCGGTCCTTTATTGTGAACCTGCTGTTGTGCTCTGCAAACTTTAAATTTCCTTTCTTTATACGATAGCAATAAAGCATCACATCATGGGAGGATTATGGTCGAGTAAAATGACTCGGCAATACACATTATAGCAGCTAGAACAAATGCAGGCGTGAAGCAAAGTTCGTGATGCTACGTTAAGAGTTCACAGCAGGAATACACTAGAAAATATGACGGGGTTTCAAAAGTTGGCCTGAAACTGACATTTAAACTGAAGTTTTAAGTACAAGCACAGTAAATGATCCTGAGTTTTTGTGTCATGTTACAGTAGAGATCATTACATAACCTAAATTTAAAAAAAAAAAAAAAAAAAAAAAAAATGCAGAAAGTTGTTAAAAATTACAATTTCAAGCGATTCTGACATGGATAAAAGGATAAGCAGTACATAGGCTGTTCTCTTCAAATGACTTAAGCTCATGTATACCTGTGGTGTGTTGCCAGCTTGTTCTGGTTGATTTTGTTCCTCTTAAGCCACCTGCTTTGTGGAGCCATAACTTTATCCTTCTATCAATTATTTATTTTGATTAAATCAGAGATGGGTTATTTCAGTATTCCAGTGTTAGCAACTTGAAGCCTTTTTTCCCTTACTCTTTTTTTTTTTTTTCCCTTTTCACCACCATTTAGCAGAGACTGGTGGTGAAAGCACTTCTGATCATTTTGAGGCTCAACACCTGCTGCAGATCCACACTTTAGGTCTTCGTGATATTTGGGCCAGTTCTCCTCAGCAGATTATTAGATTAGACTTTGGGCTTGTGGTGACGGCAATGCCAGCTCAGTCCAGATTCTCTCAGAAGACGACATCCTGTAAAACAAGAAGGAACCATGTGCTGCGCAGTGGTGAACGGGCCACTGTCGAACATCTGATGACATTGTGTTTAACCAATCCTCTGGTAACATCCATCTTCTCTTAAAATTCCTAGAAGGTTCTTCCCTTGAACCTTTACCTGAACCGCTGCCATCAATAACTACCATCTAGTGAAATGATTGCTGCCAACTTTACTTCGCTTTGTCAGGTAATTACAGAGATTAGAACCAGGTGCTAGATCAGCGCCATCAACTGTTAAAGTATCTAAAGTATTCTTAATTTGGATGAGTGTTATTTATATATATATATATATATATATATATATATATATATATATATATATATATATATAAATAAATAATGTGGTTTTTTTTTTTAAATAAAAGTATGTCCTCACATGGGGACGTTGGATTTATTTTACAGGATGACACAAAGTTACAATTGTTTAACAAAGTTTAAAACATGTTATTGAGCAGAATGAAGCATAATCAGCAGAAATGTCGTAGTGTCCCACCGTGAGGACGCAGGGTCTCAGGAGGATGTAAAGGAGATTTAGGAAAACATAAGGTAGATCCTTTGTGAGTATTTGTTTGGGCACGGCAGTCCAACGTGCATTTGCAAAGTGGGATCTGCTGTACTTTCAAACAGCGAGTGCTCGGGTCTGATTGCGTGCTGCTGGTAGGTGTTATTTATCATTAACTTTATTTAAAGTAAACATGAATCAGCATTTAACATATAATAATACTTGGTGTGGGGTTTTCTGATGTGTGCGTGGGGGGTACTTGGCAAACTGGTTATTCCAGTCAACTTTCCAGAGTTCCTCTGTGGGTTTAGGCTGTCTCAGCTGTTCTCTGATATTGAGATCAGGGCTCTGTGGGGACCGTGCCATCTGTCACAAGACTTTTTGTTCCCCTGCACAGTGAAGGTGCCTCTCTGACATTATGTTTAGTCATGCTGCACAGATAATTATGAGAGACATCTGACACCTCCTTGATGAAAAAAATAATTAAAAAACAAAATACTCAAGCAGCGAAACAGTGTCCTAATTGCTGCCTCTTACTTAAAAAGGGATGAATGCACTTAAAGAAAGTGGTACTGATGTATTTCTGATCTTGTACCGTTTGGATTTTTATAGACTCCTTCATTTCAGCCCTGCGGGCGTCCTACTCACTTTAACCAGAGATGTTTTTCCGTCTCCATCACTGAGGGAAGCGGTTTAGTGGGAAGATCCGTCAGCTCAGCATTCAGACCTTTAAATCCCTCCGTCGCTGATCTGAGTGCAGTGGAAAGCACTCCTCCCCCTGCCAGGGGTTTTATTGGGTAATAACAGCCTGGACATTGCTTTTGTGACAGTGTGCTTTAGTGGAGGACTGAGCAGAATCGGTGCTTGAAGGGAACATGAAAAGGAAGCAGGTTTGCCATGTGTGTTTTGTCTGTTTCTCCTCTTTAGTCCTCTCCGCTATGCTCACACATCCTCTGGTGTAGCTTCACTATCTGCTGTTATTTTCCGCTCAGGCCAGACGCCCCCATCTGCCTGCCACCCCCAGCCCACACTCACCAACTGCCATTCATAAAAGCAGTGACTTATCTGCAGGCAGTGACTCACTGTGTGGACTTAGGTGACGCAGTTATCTGCCCTAACTAACCTCTTTTTCCATTCCCCCTCTGTCCTTTCGCTGATGCTGCTTTATAGGCCCTGTTAACCTTTAATTTTGATAATTCAGCTTGGACTTCTTTTCCTCCTCCACTGTGGTTTGTGGTTTCACGTGAATGAAGATCACGCTGGTAAACCCACACAGTCTTTCAGAGCGTCCTGTTGTAAAGTCCAGTGTACTCATTTGAATTTAATCCTAAAGTACAGTTCACTAAGCCTGCATCAAGGCCTTGTTAACAGCTTGCAGCTGTGGCAGACAGCTGAAATCACACTTTTTTTTCCCAACTACAAGTTATTAATATCGCTTTGCAAAGCAGCACCTGCCCTGCACTCTGGCATGGATGAGATTTTTTATGTGCCGCACAAACCAAAGTTTGTTTTTTATGAAACTGGTTTTCAGAGTCGGTGCGGCGATGTTTTCTCTTGTATGGTCAGACCCCTGACAGCAACAGTCCTTTTCCTGGCTGCTCTGGTGAACTCTGGCATAATCTATATGTTTGCTCCTGAAATGGAAAGCAGCTAATACTGAACTCATGCAAACTCATGCTGGTTCTGTTTGTTCTAGCCATGTCTTCACTTGACTTTTGCTCTGTTGCATGGATTTCCCCTCGCAGGAGCATCTCTCCATCAGATTCCATTCATTCGAGAGAGTTTGGTCTGTGTGAAGTTGCTGCCTCTGCCAAGGAAGTTATGCGTTTGGAAGGGTTTGCGTGCATGCGTGTCATTCTGTCTGTAAACACGACAGCACGAAAAGTTTCGAATGAATTCTGATAAAACTTTGTAGGGGTTTGTAGGTCAGGTTAACAATCCATTCAAATCTGGCTTATATCCACCAAGGTCTTCAAGATCAACTTAATGATTTGTTGATCAATAATTGGCAAAACACATTATAACTTAGACACTGTGACTCCTACAAGTGTGGTGTGCAATGTCAGCAACTAGAAAGTACCATATGAGTTTAAAAAACATGTCACATGTCACATTTGACCTCTGACCTCTTCTTTAAGGTCAGTAAATTAATCTAAAGGTCAAAGTCATGATAATGCCACATAGAGCTCTGTTTCTTACATTGTTTGTATTGACATCATATAGGTATATGAGGAATGATATATGGGGATTTTAAATATCTCATTACTTTGACCTCTTCTTCAAGGTCAGATGTGACTTTTTTCTTTAAAACTTTGATTAAAATTCTGCTGCTATTGTCTGTATTTCATTTAGGAAATGATTCTGGTATATGGGCATTTAAAATATCACATTATTGTCTGCATTCACTTTTACATTTCACATCTGCTTTTCTTTTAAGTTGACCCAATTATGTTTTATATCTTTAAAGTAAGAGAAAGAGAATTAGCTGCCAAGTTAGTTCAAATACATTCTGCAGTATAATATTATATAATCAAATAAAATTATTCATGTCCAGGTATTTACTGATCAGCATCTATTATCCATTACCTAGTCCTACATAACGTTTCTGTAATCAAAGCAGAACTGTATGCTGCCCTTATCTGATTTTTACTGCACTACAAACTTCTTAAAGTACCTTTAAAAAAGCAAAGAAGATGAATATTCAAAACACAGTACTGTTCCTTTAAAAGTAAATACTGCTCAGAGAGTGAGCTGCCTCTGTAGAGGTGTGTGCTCTCTGAGCGCTTCTTGTTTTTCAATGTAAAGGGTGCTGTTGATGGTACTGACTTACTCACTGCTATTCTCTCTACTGCCCTTTCAGAAGAGAAATGCACTGTTCTGGTTACTCTGGATCTTATGGAAATAAAGAAACACAAGTACTCTATCTTAAGAGTAAAGTAATTCAGTGACTTGACTATTTGTTTGACTATTTGAGGGTTTGACTGTTGTACTCTTATATATCGAAGTCATGATCCACCACAAACATGCTGAATGTTTCAGCCATGACTTGTTGAACGCCCTGCCTGCTGAAAATGCCCGGTATGTGGCAATAACCCGCCGCTTTCCCACATGTTTGAATATTATCATAATGTACTTGTTTTTATATAGCATCTTTCAAATCGTACTTACCACTTAAGGTGCTTTAGACTACATTAAAGGTCCCTTCTAAAAACACTGCCGTAATTGAAGTGGAGTTGTTTATTTATGAGCTAGTTTTAGTTTGTGTGCCAAACACATGCACTCCAACGTGGTCGACGTGCACGCCATGTGTGAGTGAACACATGGTTGACATAATAAGCAGTCCAGCTGGCAGGGCTGCGTGGTGCAGAGTGCAAGCTAATGAATTTAGATCCAAACAATACAAACATTGTTTTGTGTTTTTATTCCTGTTTTATTATTTCTTTAGAAAGTCACCAATTAGTTTGGTGGTTATCTACAATAAAACTACAGAGCCATGGCTGTTTCCATGACGTTTAAAGAATACTTGACTAATACACTGTGGAAGATACAGATGGTATCACGTGAATAGTGGCACTATGAGTTAAAGCATTGAATAACTTTGTTTCTTCGGTCATATTTTTGGGGTGCCTGGTGCCACCTGATGCCCCCCTTGTGAACACACCTCTGCATAAAACGAATGTTTAGGGTTTCTGAGATATATTAATAGTAATGATTCTATATTCATTCTGATTATCATTGTTGTTATTATTATAATACAATCGATACAAAACTATTGCTCTAATTCGCATAAACAAACAGTAATGCAGATCAACTCTGGAAAAACACGACCCTTTTCTTTTTAACTTTTTAATTTTCTTTCTTCTTTTTGCGGAGCTGTCACCTTTTTCCTACTCGTAGCAGAGTGTCTGTTGCAGAAGCGGAAATGCACGGTGAGTTACAACTTCTCTCCACGAGGGAGTTCCAGGCCTACAAAAAAAACCCACACAACCTCAGCCTTTGCCTCCACCCCTCCCCCGTACGTGCAGCTACATCTCCACGTGCCCCCGCTACACACACTGACACAAAAAACCCCTCTGACTGTGTTTGGCCGGGCCAAACAATGCACAATTTCTGGAAAAATACTGATACAAGTAAGCAGGGAGAGGGAGAAAGAGACACAATGGAGAGTTACCACAGAGCAGGGCAGAGAGGATGAGATCATGGTGGGTCACCCAGCTGCTACTGTTCTTCTTTCCAGTTTTTATTGTTTTACTACAGTCTGTTTTAGTCCAAGTTCTTACCACACCTATTGGATGCTTCATGTCAGCTTACCAAAGCATTAAAAAACCAGACTGGAGTATCCTTGTTATTTTAAGTAGCTAAACTCAAAGGCTGAAAAATGAATTGCCAACAATTGAAGTTTCTTGAATGTCCACTTGAGGCTAGCTCCAAAAGTAAGCCAGTCTCCACAGACTCCATAGATGTTAAATTTCCAAATCCTAACAATAATCGCCCCAAGGCAATATCAGGGAGGAAACCACAACAATCAGACAACACGACTCTCTTTGAGCAAACACTTGGCCAACAGTGGGAGGGAAAAATTCCCTTTTAACAGGAAGAGACCTCCAGCAGAACCAGGCTTAGGGAGGGACAGCCATCTGCTGTGACTGGTTGGGGGTGACAAGAAGAGAGCAAAGGAAGACAGGACACAACAAGACCCACAATAGATATGAACATGGTTACAGGCTGGTAGAAAAACATTCGGTATCTGTAGTTTATCTCCGTCTTCATAGCAAGTGAACAGGAGGATGAATCGTCCTTCATTAAAAAAACGTAACTCAACATAGTGTTTACGTTATATTAAGGCTTAAAGTTTGCATATTTATGGGTGGGGCCAAGTGTGCTAGGCTTCAGTATTTTTTGCACAGTTGAAAATCATTAATAAACATTTGGTTGAATGCACAACTTTTCTCAGATTTTTATGAAGCATCTTCTTAGGGAACAAGGTGCAGACTGCTAGGAGGGGCCATGAATTTCACCAGCATAGCATGGGGATACAATAACTATATGCAGTTTGTAATATAGACATTTAGCAATCTTTAATTTATGGATAAAGTTCATCCTATACAGAACCCATATTGATAAGGCAGGAAGTAGTTTTAGTATTCCTATCTGCAAGTTTTCTTCTTTCCAAAACCAAATAGTTCATCCAAGTAAATAAATTCTGTAGGGTATTGTGTGTCCTGCTGTACCACCTTTCTAATTCAGTTTTCCCAAGTTTGCATCCAGGCATTATGGTGCACATGTGTTTCTCTCTTCTCTTATTTTCTGTCTTCTATTATGACAGCATTGGAGAAGCCTGCAGGGCAAGATAATAAACTTACATTTCCTAAAATGTGCTTTGTTTCTCTTTCTGTCAACTGACATTTTTTATTTCCTTGGCCTTTAGGAATGCAAGAATCCAGGGACGGGAGGGAATAGGTGCGAAGCCTGCTGCAGATACTTGGCCTTAGTTTGCCCTTATTGATTTGGTGTTAGGACAGAGGCCTGCAACTAGGCCTGTTTCTTTTAATTACCTCCATCCCTGAGGACACTTCAGGGCCAAGTGCAGCAGTGGGTGATCAAGAGGAGGAGAACAAGGAAGAGAAAAGGTAAAAGAGGGACAGAGAGAATAAACTTTTGGAGCTAATCAGAGAAGACATGAGGCTACAGAGAAAGGCAGAGAGAGCACAAGAGAGCAGGAAGAGAATGGAGACAATATGTCATAGTCTTGCTTCATGCTAATAAGCTAACTAGCGTTAGCTGGTCACTTAGCACTGCAGCTACTTGTGTAATGGTCACTAAATTCAATGTAGTTTTATTTATATGGCATCAAATAAAAATCTCAAGACACTTTATATTGTAAGATACAGACACTACAATATTACAGAGAAAACCACAACAACCAGACGATCCCTATGAGCAAACACTTGGAGACTGTGGGAAGGAAAAACTCCCTTTTGATTGGATGAAACCTCTGGCAGAACCAGGCTCAGGGAGGGGCAGCCATCTGTTATGACCAGCTGTGGGTGAGGAAAGGGAGACAGGGCAAAAACCCCCACCACACTATATTGAGCTAATTTGACAACTTCTGTTTCAAGAAACCAAAGTGCTGAAACCGAGAACAGGACCTTACAAAATTATGGTTAGCTTCTCGGCGTGTTCTCTTTTTTTGGAAGCGTTCTACTAATTAATGTTTTTTTTCTGTCTTTTAACCCTCAGCCTTGAAAAATAGAAACATGTTTCTTGCTCAGTGCTGCTTTGCATGTTATTCATCCCTGTTTGAGATCTTTGCCTTCAGTTCACTCCCGATCTTTCCATGAGTGTGCCTCCGTACTGTGTAGCCACATAAACTTCCTGAATTTGTAACTTAAACGCTGTCCGAACTTTCATTCATGATTCACAAAGCAGTCCTCCAGAACAGAAAGAGGTAAGAAAGTGACTGACATCACAGAGATGTGATAGAAGAAGAGAGTCTCACATGGTTAATATTATCACAGAAACTCTGTGTTTGGCAGAGTGCGGTAGGTGATGTACCGTGGCATCTTATTCCAAATTCCAGACGTGGTAGATTTGGATGATTATGATGGCAGATGACCTTCATGGTTGTTACAAATTACTAGAGGTTCTCAGGTTAATACAAGTCCTGAGCAAATAGGGCTTTTAACTCTGCTTAACTGCTTAAGTAAAGTACATTTTATTAGGTGGCTTTTCAATTTGTGTTTAGTAATCTTGCAATTATTGTTATTTTAGTTTTCTTGGTTTCGTTTATTTATTGTGGAACAAAGCGGCATTCTTACTGTTTCTGTGAAGTCTTTAACTAAAACTGTTTTGTGTTAACTGGTTACTAGAGAAACTTAGCTCTTCGATGGATCAAGTGCATGTACAGACGAAGCTTATCTATTATATTTTTTTAACGGAGATTTATTAAAAGAATAAGATCAACTTTTTTTTATCTCCCAAAGGTCAAAAGTGACATTTAGCTACTCTATGGCAAACAGCATTATTTACAGAAGAGGGTTTTTTTTGTTCTTTCACAACGCCCACCACTGTTTGACTGTGGGCAGAATAAAGTTAGCATGATTAGTCATTACCAGAATCAACAATGTTGCAGGAATCATCAGACTGTGAGACAATTGTAAGATGACAGAAAGGGCGGGGAGTAGTTCAGCAGGGTGCTTTGTTTAGAGTCACTTGAACCGTCTAAATGTTTTACAGCTGCTTCCCGCACATGTGGCACGTTTGTGGCACATCAGAGCTCGTTTGGTGGTAATTAATCCTAAAAATGTTTTCGCATCCCCTCTGTGCCTTCCTGTTTTCAGTGCTTGGTCCTTGGGGTCAGCGTGGATTAATTAATGCCTGGCTGACACGCTGTAGATCTCTCATCAGAAACCTCATCAGCATCCATGCAAAAGAGGTGCAAGTAATGAGCTGTGGAAGTGATAGCATCTGTTTTCTGGGATGATGGTTTTGCTGATTACTGTGTGTGTTTTGCTTGTTCGTGATGGATTTGAGTGCAGGAGAGACTTAATGTTGTCAAACCTGACTCCTCATGTCTGCTTCTGCTGGCGTAGGATGAGCTGCTGTAATGTCAGGCGTGCTTTTGGCTTAGCAGGAACGGGCTCGTGCACTCAGATCGGTAAGCACAGCTGTTTCTGCCCACAACATCCATGGTATCCATTTGTGCTTTTGGCAGCTTTGATCTATTCAACGACTAATGACTTCATGATATTTAAATATACATGAAACAACACAAAGCGTCTGGAAGGCTTAGCTTTTCTGGGGGTATGAACAGCTTTTTAACAAAATATATCCCTTTACTGGATGTTTTTCACTTCATATTTTTAATTGGATTGGGTCATAGGATCATATTTCTTCTCAATGAACCATTCAAAAAATCCAATGTTCAGGGTAACTGCATTTGTTCTGCATATTCGCTTGTGTATTTATATATTTGTTGTGTTGTAAGCAATCAAGTCCTTACAGAATCTTTCAAACCCTATAAAGTTTTTTATTGAGTGGATTTATCGAGAGTGTGGTGTTGACCTTGTACAACCACATTTATTTCTACCATTTTCTAGAGGCGACTCTTTTAATCACTTTTTATCAAGATCTTTTTCTTTCAGGTAGACACAGGCCTGGTTATGCAGTCCTATAGAATGTGTGAAGCAAATGAGTAGTAGTAGTGGCAGCTGTGTGTGATATTGTGACTACTTATGACCACATTTATAGTGGTGTTTACATATTGCTCAATATGGGGAGGTGGAGCAGCTTCTCTGCTGATCAGAAAGTTAGTGGTTCAAACCACTTTGGCGTTTGGACTGGCCGCTCTAGTCCAAGATATGTAGGAAAAGGAACCATATGCACCAGAGATCACACCATCTGTTGGTTTGGGAAGTACCACATTAAGGTCTAAATGACCTCACTAACACTGATCTAGAGACCAGACAGTGACCATTTGGCAGCCGCTGGTTGAAAGGGAAAAATGTAAATTCCATAACTGGTTGCAAGTGGTTGCTGACAGTTACTGTGAAATTCACTGATGCAGGTCTAAAGACAAATCACTGACCCCCTGGCAACCAGTGGTTGCTAGGTAAATGTATATATTCCAACAGTTGGCAACTGGTTGTTGGGGATCGCTTGTTGTTGGAAGCAACAAAGAGGTTTAAAGTGCTGCAACGAAAACAACTTTGCAATTGTTTTGGTAGCTACTAGGTTGCCATGGTCACCAGCTGTTTGTGTGGAATATGCTGATTTCTCCCCAAACACTCGTCAGCTGCTCACCAACCAGTAGGGAAACTCGGATAAGTGGGATGCAAACCAGAAATGAAGACCATGTGCTTCCAAAGTAAAAGCTTTGCCTTCGGCATGTGTTGGCTGAACTGGTGAGACTGAACTTTTAGTTTGAAGGAGAGCCGTTTCCTGTGTGTCTCACTTTTTTAGGTTGTACTGCAGCTCAGAGAGGCTGGTGTGCTCAGGTGTCCAATGGGGGAAATGCAGTTTTTGGCACTTTGTTTTTGTTTTTTGCAGTTTTTAGTTCATTCTTGAGCCCCTGAGGCTGCAGCTCAGTGCGCTCTATGATGATGATGATGATGATCAGATGGTTGTAGATGAAATGTAGATGTTTATTCTTGTTTTAGTTTATTTTATTATCAGGTGGAAGTATTTATGGTGTGAACCTGAACTCTTGACATCCTGTTTTAGCACAGAAAATATCATCATGCTTCAGTTTACCCAGCTGTTGCTGAAAAAGTGACGTTATTGCTAAGGTGCCAGACCATTTTAATCCTTTTTTTAATCTGAAAAACAAAAACTATCTTTGGCTCCACTCCAGTTTTTGGTTTCCCCAGATCACAAACCCCTACAAGATGCGGAAATTGCCCAAGCTCACCTTATAACAATTATCTCATGGTTTGTTGTTTCACTCCCAGTAGAGCAGACACATTAAGTACAGAGTGCACTTGCTCACGCTGATTCTCTCTCAGCCAGATACTCACTGTAATTTTTTTTTATTTAACCTCAACATTTATGGCAATTTAATGATGATCCAGGGTATAATCTGCTAAGATGAATGCAATGACTCTTAATGGAGCAAAGCCTGCAGGCTAGCTCAAGCAGTTAACTCAAATTGCACATTTGCATTCATACATGACATGCCCTCCAGCTCTGGCTCTCCTCTGTCGGTGCTGTCATCACTCTGATCAACCTTAAACTCTTACTCTTACTGCAGGCTGTAAGAAGAAGTTATTCACCATCAGTGTTGCTCGTTTGGCTGGAATGGTGCTGAAAAGAAGCCCATCATGAACATTTAAATCTAATAATACTAGTAATATTATTAGATTTAATTTATGGCAGAATTTTTCACATTTTGTTTGGAACAAACATGCTGATTTAACCTTGTTGCAATTAAATGAAATGATATATGATAAATCTATGATAAATCTGGTGTTACAAGGTTAAGGAAGAAAAGTTTCTGTGGCACATCAAAATACAGCATCACAGAGTTGCATAAACACTGTAACAAAACAGCCCCTCTAAGCACTGCACATCCCAGTGTAACCAAGCATCCATGGCTGTCGTGTTTAATGTTGAAAAGGCTCTATAACATCCTACAGTTTCCTATAGTCTTTGAACAGTGGTGTCCTGCACTCAAAGCTGCAAACCTTGCTCTCTCTCTCTATCTATATATGTATGTATGTATGTATGTATGTATATAAATATATATACATACATACATACATACATACATACATATATATATTGCAAGGTTTGCAGTTTTTGATCTGTGTTGTAAGATCCAGTTCACCTGTGTAATCTCTTGCAGTGGTGTCCAACTAGAAATATTCTTCTTTGATTTCTTCTTTGCAAACTTCAAGGATTTAAAATCCTCCCCCGGCTAATAATTATTTGTCAGCCTGCAGGTCTATTAACGCTGTTAAACTTCCTCTCCATGTATGGTGGCTGTCTGGACTCTGGACCTGTGAAATAAACACATGAACATAAAAAAAACAAGTGTGTGAAGTTTGGCAGCTTGTGTAAACTGTCCATGATTCTTCAGGAATCATGCAAGCTGCACAAACACCATGAACCACTGCCCCATCACGCAGAGCCCCTGAGGAGCGCCATATATAGGAGGACGTCAAGGTCCTGAGAAACAGGTGATAGAGGGGGGGAGCAACCTGTGGCTGAAACAGAAAAAGAGACAGAGGCTACAGAGCGTTCTCATGTACCTTTCCACGCATTGATGGTTTCTTTCCCAGAAATACAATCAACCCCTTCACCACACACACCCCACCAGCATGCTATGTAAAATATAGCCCCGCAGATCTCGCATCATGAGGCAGCTCACATATCATATGTGAGCACTGCTTAACCCCCAACTTCCTCCACACCGCCCCCAAATGAATTCAAAAAGATGAGTTTGCAGTGCCAGTTAATCCGTGTTGGAAGATAAATCCAACTAATAAAATCACCAGATGCGCACTTGAATTCTACATATTTTCAGCGTAGCGAGGAGAGTGCAGCATGAGGCCGGCTGTAAATCCTGAAGAACGTCAGGCTGAATGTGCGTCCACGTGTGTGAGGTGATTTGGATCCTTCCTAGGAACCCTAATGCACGCTGACACACTG
This sequence comes from Diplotaxodon limnothrissa, assembly GCF_057381915.1. Lineage (NCBI taxonomy): Eukaryota > Metazoa > Chordata > Actinopteri > Cichliformes > Cichlidae > Diplotaxodon > Diplotaxodon limnothrissa. The sequence goes on along the minus strand of NC_140611.1, from coordinate 8,752,159 downwards.
TTCTTATTAAAGCTTTGTGTTTTCAAGGCGTCTGTTCTTCTTCCAGCTTCAGTCTGTTTAACAGTATATTTCTAACTTTGAGCACAGACTTAAGACAGAAGAGCAGATGTGAACCAAGCCGATGACTGCCTTTAATGAGTGGTCAGAGCTTGTGTTTGAAACAAACGTCTAAAATTTCGTGTCAGTCAACTCCGAGAAGTGGATTTGAAAACCTACTAAATAAGCAGGGGTTAGTAGTGAAGTAGACCGCTGTACCTTCATGGGATGATAACTATTTACTTACCATACAATGTCAACTTTATTTATAAAACACCTAAAAAAAAACAGCCACAGCAGATATAAAGTGCGGTACATTTTTTTTTTTATTAATCCTTTATTTATCCAGGTAAAAAAAATCTCATTGAGATTAAAAATCTCATTTCCAAGAGAGACCTGGCATCATGGCAACAATATGATTGTTCAATCAGTGCCTGATGTTGAAGCAAAGGCCAAGGAGTATAAATGTAATTATACTTTTCATTGTAATTATTCTAAGTAAAATAATATCTGAGTTCTGATTTATGCTAATGAGTATTAAATTGTTCAAAAAGAGAGAAAGAAAGATTCAAAAGTAAAGCGGCGCCTTGTAACAGTAAAATCTTGACATTATTAGATGGTTAATGCACTGATGCACCAACTGAGTGTAACTGTTGTAGCTGGTCATGATTCGTTTTAACTACTGAGTAAACTTTCAAACAGCTGCTGATAACAGAGAAGTTCAGAAGAGACTTTGTAACAGCTAATGTCAAACACAGTGAGGAGAGAACTTTTATAAAAATGTGAAATGTAAAACTATGAAGTAACTGTTTGCAATTGTTGTCTGCTGTAAAAGAAAAAAAAATCTTTTTGTAATATAAGTATATATCATAAAAAATAAAAGCTAATACCTTTGTGCAAGTAACTCCAAGCTGCACTTAAGCACAGTACTTGAGTGACTGTATCCTTTCTACACTGGTGATGATAAGCGTCTGGGCAACTGAGCAAAACATTTTCCCAAACTCTTATTTGGTTAAAGATCCAGATGCTTTGTGTCCTCTTGATTTCACAGCTGCATCTGCCGAGCGCAGGTTCAGTACCAGGCACACAGGAAACCTCGCGCGCCAGCTGCTGTTCACAGTTTCTGTCCGTCACTGATTAGTTGCTTGTTGCTAAACTTAAAACTGAACTGCAATGACAGGCATGTTTCTCTGTTTGGGAGTTTCTTTTCATCTTTCCTCTGCTCGTTTGTGGTTGTCGACAGTTACATGTGAAAAACCACTGAAGTAAAACGACTGTCTTAACAAAGCTCAGATGTTTGTTTTTTCTTTCTTTCTTTCTTCTTCTGTTTTTTAAAAAGAAAAGCTAGGGTTGAAATAGAGCCACTGTGTTTTTTGTGGACTGTAAACACACTTTATTCCACCCTCCACAGCACAACATGGTTTATAATTCCTGTCATATGTTAGCAGGAGGAAGCTGAAACCGTTTTTCTCCCTGTGACCTATGTCTCAGTTAAGTCACAGTGACCATTCATGCAAGCATAGGATATGAAGCAATGAAACTTAAGCCAGGGGTGTCAAACATAAGGCCCGGGGACCAGAATCGGCCCGACAAAGACTCCAATCTGGCTCATTGGACAACTTGGAGGGCAAAAACTTTGGACTTAAAAGTAAGAGTTTAAAGCAGCCTGGGATATCATGACTTAAGTGAGCAAAAACCACATGGACCAAAACTTAAGTACAGTTAAAGCATTTGGGAGGAGGGCTGTGAGAAATGTGTGACCAAAGTAGAAGCAAAAACAGAGCAGTCAAGCTCCCGAAACACAAAGTTTCCCACATTCCCCAGGTTAGCCGCTGTTTTCCATCAAACTGCCTGACAAAAACACACCATTACCTTAAACTCCCCACCTCTGGAGACTGTAAATAATAGATTTCGCAATAACTTTTCAACCTAAATTACCCAAAATAAGTACAGCTTTTTGTTTTCAAGGGCTGAAATGAGCAAACTGAGCTCAGTATGTGCAAATATATGGATTATTAGAATGCAATTTTTCTCAGTTTCAAGCCTGAAAGTGAGATGCACAAAGAGCACAGTCTGTAACTGTGTGACATGCCATTTGGCACTTTTTCTGTATTGTAAGAACAGGCTGCATTCATTTAGCAGAGAAATTATCACACCATAAACTGCGATCTTTTTGAACTGCTCGGTCGTTCAGCACGCAGCAGGACTCACTGTCCAACAGCCGGTGCTGTTAATATCTGCTAGATCAGTCACTTATGGGAAGAAGCAGCGCATCACCATTGTCCCTGCTACCAGTCTCAACTGTTTAAGCCCTATAAAACAACAGTTGGGAACAGAGCTTGCTCCAATCAATGTTTTTGCAAACATAAAAATGTAATGTTTTCCATTTCAAACACGAGATACTCTTTCCTGATGTTACTGCAATAAAGACATATGACACAAATAATGAAATGTGGCACCAATGGCAGATTTTCATCATGCTTTGAGTTGTTTTGTGATGGCACTGGAGTTCTGAAAACCTTCTCTTGCTAAAGCCACACTGTTTTAATCCTAGATTTGAGTTCCTGCTTTTTGGTCTTCTGAGGAAGGACGGATTGAAATGAAAACAGGACTTTAGAAGGGCACTTCTATGGCGCTGTCGTCTGCCAAGGTCAATGCTCAAACAACTTGAGCAAGTGATGAGGATCGGCACCAAAATGTCTTTCCCCAGCCGCCCCTGTTTCTCCTGCTCAGCGTCCGCTCGTCAGGGGAACAGCGTCTGTGCGCCTGTGCTCCTATAATTGCAGTTGTCATCTTTCAGATATGCAGATTATAATTTTAGAGGAATGTGTCCTTTAAATCATGTTTATGTTTTGTTTTGTTGGCCATGACTTAAACAACTATTGAGGCTATTTAGAGCATGTCTGTCTGTGACCTTTTTTAAGATTCTCATGTTACAATCAACAAATGCTGGGTGTCCTGATCTGACATCCACACACAAATGTAGCGATTCACTGCCTTTTATATGAGAACATCTGTAACCCGAGAAACTTTAAAGTCGCTGCTGGAGGCTCACCTCTTTTTATTGGCATTCATTTCGAGTGGTGTTTTAAATGTGTCTTTAAATTTTGAGAGTGCGTTAAAGCTAAAGAACCATCTGTTTCAGGAATGGAACAAGGAACGGACCCACCAAAGACTAGACCCGATCATAGCGTTGAATATAGACACATTTTTAGCCCAAGCTGTTTAATTCTATGCGACAGATTTTATAAATCACACAAATAACTGCAAACATGTAACACGCAAACCGAAGGTCTATAGACTGTATTGAAGTTAACATAACTTTATTTGATCTCACATTAGGTCCCAGAAATTTACCTGTTACATGAGCACAGGGGTCAAAATGAAAACGTGAATCTGTGTATAATTGTACTATATACACTCAAATACATATAAGACACATTACTTTATGTTTTAAAGTTCACTGGGAATGGTAATATCCAGCACAAAAAAGCAGGATGCAAGATGCTAGCAGGCAGGGCATACATGGAGTGTCATAACCAAATGGCTGGCTTGGTATGGCCCCGAAGTCCCAAGGTCAAAGTGGGCTACAACGCCAAGAGTGGTTGAGAACAACCAAGCTGAGATCCTGTTGGATCTTCCAGATACAGACGGATAAACTGGTGATGGCTAACAGTGTTGGGGAGTAACGGAATACATGTACCGCCGTTACGTATTTAAAATACAAAAAAAGAGTAACTGTATTCCATTACAGTTACTGTTTAAAAGGGTGGTATTTAGAATACAGTTACTTTGTTGAAATAAACGGATTACACGGCGGTCTTTTCCTGTTTCACATGTTAGGCTATGCCCTCTCTATTTTTGGTAATTCCACGCCAAAACAAAACACGCACTAAGAGGCTCTAATGTCTGTCTCAATCTCGCGTCTCATAATGACGTGAAGAAATATTTTTAAAAATGATTTAATATGAAGTGTGGAGATACAGAAATTCTTTTATTGCTGCCATATAATCTGCATCATTATAACTGCATTAATAACATTCTTTACAGCATTATTCCATCTAACAATATTTCTCACAGTATTGATATTGCATTAAAGTTGTCTATTGAAGATGTTCATTTGAGGATCCTTCCATTATGTTAACTTTTATTACAGGTACAGCCAGAAGTATTTCATACACATTGCATATTTGTGCTTATTTCAAGTTGATGTTCGGTTCATTAAGGGTCTTAAGCTTCGCTGGCGTGACTGTCCAGGTGATACATGCTGAGGGAAACTAGAACATAGAAGGATAACCGCAATGCATGCTTACAATACATATAACACATATAATCTAGGAATGTGTCAGGCCTGAGGCCTTAACTCATTTGGTGTCTTACTATGTTTTACTCTACTTGGCAACAGATGACCAATAATTAGCCCCAGAGACTCTGAGGGCTTGAAGTTTATTACCTTGTATGGAAGGTGTTATAGAAAAGAGAAGTTCTATGTCTGCTTATAGCCATTAAAAATGTACAAGATGTACCATTAACTGTGACTAATGTCTGGAACGTATTTTAATCTGTAATTGACGCCATGGGGGGGCGTGTACCCCACTGCTTTATAAGTGTCCACAACATGTATTTTGGTCAGAGGACATATGCTGATGTTTTCTCCTGTGTGTTAATAAACTCATCGTTTGATTGCACTTTTCTGGGGCCTCCGTGGTTTGTCTCACTGCTCTACATTGATCGATTTCGCAACAGAAGGCAATAGCATATTGTTAGAGGCATAGCCCTAAAGAATGTAGCCTCATGGGCAGTGTAGTCCGTGCTGCAGGGAGAATGGACTGCCATACCCGTTATGTGTCTGTGAGCGCGAGGAGGGAGAAAAAGGCGAGTGGAAAAGTACGAGCTGTCATCGAGCAGAAACGGGAGCTGGAAGCATGTAAATATAATAATAACCACTGCAGCCAAGAAGAGTGCCTGACGAGCCCAGTTGTAAGTAAGCTATTAAGACTCGACTGTACACCGTGTTCGTGTTTTCCTCCGAAACAATAAGTTCCGTTGGAGCAGCCTTTCAACGCCTCTCTCTGTCTCTCGCTAGCAAACTTGACCCAGACAACAAAGTAAAGCTAGTTTTCAGCTACGAGCCCGACACGAATCCGACGTATTAGCCAGAGGTCCCTTTACTACGGTTCGGAGCCGCGGACATGTTTTATATACGCGCAGAATAGTTTTCTATACGAGATCACTGCAAAAAGTGCAGCCTTGCCTAATGTCCACCTACTGTTACTCATTTTATATTAAGATTTAAAAATGTAGTTGCTATTGATATGGTGAGTAACCTTCAGTAATAGTAATGAATCACACAGCAATAGTACATTCACGTAGTTGTAAACAGCTTGATAATATATTAAGTAATCCAAAGTATTCAGAATACGTTACTGTCATTGAGTAACGTAACGGAATATGTTACAGAATACATTTTGGGGCATGTAATCTGTAATCTGTAGTGGAATACATTTCAAAAATAACCTTCCCAACACTGATAGCTAACCAACCGGACGTAGTTGTGTTGGACAAGCAGAGCAAGATGGCCGTAGTGATCAGTGTGGCGATACCAAGTGACGGCAACATCAGGAAGAAGCGACACAAGTAGCTTGAGAAATACCAATGACTGAGAGAGGCGTTCGAAAACACGTGGAAGCTGAAAGTAACAATGATCCCCCTGGTAGCTGAAGCACTCAAAGTGGGCGAGTGGCTCCAGCAGATACAAGGACAACAGACAAGAGCTCTGTTCAGAAGAGCGCAGTCCTAGGAACAGCAAAGGACCCCAAAAAGACTGGACCTAAGCTTGGTGCGCCTGGGCACACATGGACATTTAAATTTTTTAAGCAGGTATTTAACCTGTGCACAGTCAAGAGTTTGACTGCTCTTGGGATGAAGGACCTGCCATTGCACTTCTCCTGCTGAAGGAGCTCAGGGTCTCCACAGTCTAATGCACGTCGCCAGGCTAACACAGAGAGGCAGACAGCAATTCACACTCACATTCTCACCTATGGGCAAATAAGAATTACCAATTAACCTAACCCTGCAACTGTGTATTTCTGGGAGGAAGCTGGAGTACCCAGGGATAACCCACGTAAACACGGGAAGAACATGCAAACTCCACACAGACTGTACTTCTGGTGAAAAGTACAGAGTATTTCACACAAACATACTAAATCGTAAAGTGAAAAAAAGTATGATTGTTATGTAGTAAAACGTACTATACTTCCCATTTAAATGTTGTAAAGCTGAGGTATGAAGAAGCATCAAATGGAAATGACCAAAATCAGTTTGGATAAAAATGCAAAGGAGAGACAGAATAAAATAAAAAATAAAAAATAAATAAATAAATGTAAAAAAGAAAATACATTCAGAAATTAAAAAAAATGTGCATCTTGTTGTATTTGTAATTCTTGTATTTGAAATTGGTTTTAAATGTGTTTTATTTTTTAAATTTTGACATTCTTTGTCTTCCATAATGCATGGGCTGCAATACGACAACAATTAAGAAGACCTGTGACTTTGGGCCACAGACAGACTGTTTACAGTCTGAACCTCTGTTTGTGAAGGTTGTGCCTGTTAGATGGAACAAGCTGTGTTTCCTCCCTGAGACACATGCAAGCGCTAAACAAATGCATCATTTAAATGTTCCAAATATAACTGCGAGGAGTTACTTTCTTAACACCAGGGTGCATTAACTGGGATAATGTGTTTACATAACTCAGTGTCCCAGCTAGTATCAATACACCCCAGATGTTGGACCGAGTTTCATATAACCAACACAAGAGCTTATCTGCACCACTGATACTGTTACTGTATGTGTGCTGCATCCTGATAGAGCATGCCTGGGTATCCTGACACAACAAATGCTACATAAAAGCAAAGCAAACACAATAAATAGGCTAATAATGACACTTTAAAGTGGTAGGCATAATGCTTAGAAATGACACTAACTTAGTGGAATATACAAAGTTAGACAAGGCAAAATGAAGCAGGGGTTAGTAAACATCCTTTTCCCTGATCTGAAGCTCAAACCAGCCCTTCTCACAGTACCTCAGCCTGACTTGTCCCCCCTAGTGGCCTAATCCCTTCACTGCACTCTGTCCTCCTCTTGCCCCCTCGTCCCAGAGAATTGAGAAAGGCAGACCCACAAGTCTGGGTCGTGATATAAGACAGACCGGACAACTCTATGGACTGAAGCGCGCTGACACAAAGGGATGCCTAAATGAAGTTATTTTCTTTGATAAATGCAGCTGAAAAACAGCCATCTGGTTTACTTTATTTTGCCATGATTGATATATGAGATGATATGAGTTGTGCAGTATATTGTGCCTTTGGAGGCTGAACTGAGATGTAAAGGCACGCTGGACGTGCTGTTTCTGCTATGTCACTGTTTTCCTGCCATGGAAGTGCAGCCAGCTTATCAGCTCCTCTGTTTTAGTCTAGACTGAAACGTCTCAACGAGTTGTGGATGAATTATCGCAAAAGCTGGCAAACACATTTATGGTCTGTCTGTGGTTTTGTGGTTTAGGATGAAGTACTGTATCTCACCAGCTTTTTGATGCATCCACATTAAAAATTCTATGCAGATATTCATGTGCTCGAAAGAATCCTTCTGTTTCTGGTTATCCCCGGACTTTTCTACTCCTCGATGTGCACGATGGGGACGTGTTTGTTTCTGTTGAAAACTCTTCAAAGGTCAATTATCTTTCGCAGCATCAATAACAGGTCTTTCATCCAGTTCTTATTTTGGGGATCAAACATATAAAAATCAAACAAGATCCTTATCTGCCACGTTGTGTTTAGCACTAATTAACAAAGGCTTGCGTGAAAAAAAAGTGTTATCATGTTGTTATTGAAACAACATGATGCTAATTTTCTGGACTTTAATACTCATTAGAATCAAAAAAGGGATGATATACAGGTTCAGTGCATGCTCTATCAGCTCAGTGGATCACAAAGAAACTCATTAGCCAGCCGGTGATAACACGGTGGCTACATCCATCTTTATATACAGTCTGTGAGACCTTAAGGACATTAAGGAAAAAGCAAAATTAGATGTGCAGCTATCATCCTCGTTTACTGTCCAATGAAAAAGATGGATCCACGTACCACAACTGAGTTTGATCTCCTGTCCTGATTAGACATACACGCATCATCCCCCAATCGGTCGGGGCAGATGGCCGCCCCTCCCTAGGCTGGACAAAATTTTACTTTACTGGGTTTTTTTATTTTACTTTTTTTTTACCATGCTATGAATGTTTTCAAAGATTTTCGAAGCCCTTGAATGGGATGAGTGAAAATTTTGAAATGTGTAATTTCAGCTGAACGACATGTGTGGTAACTAATCCAGGACCCCTTTTTCACATTTGACTCATTCAGCATCTGTTCTGTTTAGCGCTGCCTCACAGAGCCACTAACATGGCTGCAGACCCGACGGCTTGTTGTTTTGTTTTCGTGCACTCCGGTATCATGTCAGCGTTCCGTGCATCAGATTTTCCTTTGGTTTTCATGCCTCTGTGAACATGTTGTGCTTTTTCTGTTTTTTCTTCTAACTTTGCATTCTTCTTCCCTTTTATTATACTGAGGACCAGACATGTTCCAGCAAGCAGACTCAACTTGGGGTCAGAAATGTTTGCAGTGTGGTTGTAAGTAGTTAAAAGGGACAAACCACACTGGCCTGGGGATAGAAAATAAAATCCACAATCTAAGAAAATGCTCCTTGATCAAATCTTATCATAAAGCAGGGAAATCTATCAGCATGACCGGAGGTAATAACACTGGAAACGAGTTAAAATATTCAGTTTTCTCTATTTAGCATTCCACTGCCTTCACACTCTCTGGTAGTCTGGCTGTGATTCTGATCAAACACATATTTGATAAACACGTTGCACAGCTTCCACATGCACTTAAAGCCTCCATTTGTTCTGTGAAATGTTAACAATTACTAGTATGGACAAGACGGGAAATCGGTCCTGTGTTTTATTGATTGAGGATTCACACAGCACTGCTTCAAAGGAAATGCTGAGGCTTACAGTCTAAACCTCATTTAATTCTGCAGGTTTAGCTCGTCTGTCAATAGTTTGTCTTTTTTGGGTACCTGCATGTATCTTCCAAACCTGAAGACAAGTCCTTCTGATTCACAGCTTTTTATTTTCTGTCATATTCCCCTGGTGTGAGAAGTAACAGTGGATTTTAATAATGGGTTTCACTTGTTGTCATGTAAAACAGATTCACACCAATCTGTGCTACAGTTGGCCTCAAAGCTGAGATGAGTCATCAGGTTGTGTGGTGGCATCTGCATTAAGCGTGCTTGGTGAGATTTTAATAAAATGGGTAGAAAAGTTCAGCATAGCCCCAATCAGAAATAATGGCTGTCACAACTTAACTTGTCATCTTGCTTTGTTAACACAGGCGTTCTGCTTTAAGTGCACTCATACAATGGACTGAGTGCAGAGACATTATCATAAAAACATAAGATCCATCCTCTTCTGCTTGTCAGGGTCGCAGGGTGCTGGAACCTATTTCAGCTACCATGGGGCGAGAGGTAGGGCACACCCTGGACAGGTCGCCAGCCTAACACAGGGCTGACAAAGGAAGACAGACAACCACTCGCACCTATGGGCAATTACATTCTCCAATTAATCCAACCCCACTAACTGCATGTCTTTGGACTGTGGGAGGAAGCCACCGTGCAGTGAAAAACAAATTCCATCACAAATTTTTGTTACAGTTTTTTTGAAATTGTGATTTCATCTATTAAATCTAAAAACTTATCCAAACTACCTGGACCTGTGTGAAAAAGTAATTGTCCCCTAAACTTAGCAAGAACTGCAAATGTGAGTGAAGGTTCTCAGCCATTCAGGTCATCGTAGTCTATGGAGCTTGGAAAGAAAAGCATCTGGACTTCTTTGAGTTACCTCGAGGACGTTTCACCTCCTAACCCTAAGAGAAATTGGTGGAGTCCCAGATTTTAAGCCCTATAGGAGTGCCCCCAAGAGGGTCATGGACCCCTTGTTGATCCTCTACCTAATCACATGAGCCAAGGTGTGAAAACGGGTGTGGGTCACAATCAGCCAGGGTTTTGGGTGAGCTCATTGTGAAGCCTAGCCCCACCCTATCACGAGGTTGAGAGGTGAAACATCAGGTCCAGCTAGGCTTGTATAACTTTTCCCCCTAATAAACGAAATCATTTAAAACATTTTGTATGTACGCTGCTTATACTTGTGCAATATTAAAATTTGTTTGATGACTTGAAATGTGACAAATATGCAAAAGCGATGTTTTTTCATTCTTTGCAATTTCAAACAGACTTGGCAGCAAAATCATGACCAAGCATAAAAATGTGTTCAATTATATATTTTCTGAATTGCCTACTGAATGCAAAAGTCCCCCCACACACACAGCTTGGCTGTGACTTTATAAAAGAGCTTAATTTGTGGGGTTAGCAAGGCTCAACAGGTTGTGAGAATAAAATATTTTCTGTAGAGCAAGTTGTTGTTATTCTATTGTTAGAATTAATAAAAATATGGCAGTTAAAGTCACCTTTAAACCCAAACTGTGTATATACGTTGGAGCAGAAATTACACATAGTTATCTAGCCTGTGAGCAAGAGAACCACCTTCATGACAATCAACACTCTGACTTTAGGCTAAACATATATCACATATTGGACACCCCTCAGGAAGTCTCTTTGTCTTCCCTGGAATGAAACTCAAGTTAAAACCACAGAGGTGCTGGTACACATATGATTACTTGCTGCTGTTAAAGTCTATGTGACAAACTGCTTTCTCATCTCAGTAAAAACTTAGATGAGAAAGCAGTAAGCAAATATTTTCAAATGAAAACGACTATTTTTTTATAATGAGTAATAACAGCGCTCAAACCTGTTGAGCTTCACTTTTTTCACACACTTTATAAACACTAGACTTTGACAGTGACAGGATGACATGAAACTCAACTAGTGAAATCAAAAGCAGCCTAATGTCTCACAGCAGTTGAGGTGAAATAGCACCTTTAAATAGTGCTTTATTCACTCTGTGTGTCAATGACAGGCTAAATTGCCAGGTAAACTGTGATATCTCTTTGAATTGCAGTTAAAGTAACACGTTTTAGTTGTTGGTGTGCTGTGAGAAGCAACTGATGCTTTCCTGTGTTTTCCTGCTCTTCTCTTTGTCTGTGTTTTGGCCGGCTAATCCCCAGCCTGTCACGGAGAGAGGCCTACAAAAGATAGATTTGGTCCTGTGCTCTCCGCAGCTCTTCATTTACAGAATAGACAGCAACATCCTTCCACCCCCCCCTCCCCCAGCACTTTAATCCAGAACGAATAGAGAGACTTTAAAAAAAACTGAAAAAGAGATGAAAGAGGGTCAACGTGGTCAGCAGGATGTTGGCAGGTGAGGGGATGGGAGGTGCTGAGGGCAACGTGCAGGTTGGATGTGCGGTGGGGGTTGTGTATGTGTGTGTGTGTGTGTGTGGGGGGGGGGGGGGGGGGGGGTAATCAGGAAAGGGGCCACTTCTTCTTCACTTCCTGGAAAATGATGCTGTTTTCTGCAAAGGGAAGATGAGACGGTGGAAAAAGCCACACTGACTGCAACACCTGCTGTTTATCCATCTTATTCAGCCACTTATGCGTCTCCATCTTTCCTGTTTTCTTAAAGAGAAACACACCAGAGGGCTTTGACATCTCCTGCGGGTCAGTCACTCGCAGCAGTATGTACACATGAGCTACGAAATAATAATAAAATATATTTGACTATACAAACACATGGCTGACATGTTGGTCCAGTTTCCTTCTCCATTCCTCAAAAAAACAGAACTGTGTGCAAGACAGTATCCTGGTTATTACACGACACGGAAAAAAGGAAGGGGGAAAATATCCTCATGATAAGCATCGCCTCGTCCCGTCTGCCTTATGCTGACAGCTCTCTATAAAACGACTTTTGTTTGATGTAATGTTTATTTGTTTATTTGTTTATTTATAAGGAACCCCATTAGCTTCCACAACAGTGCTTGCTCCTCCTGGGGCCCAAACCATCAAATACAATCAAATAGAATATTACACAATAAAGTGGATGCAAAATATCCGCATAATTTGGCTCTTCCATCCACAGTAAGGTTTTACAATATTTTGTGAAAATATAAGCATATAAATATCAATAACACTAAGACAAAATACACAAATTTCCATTACAAATGACTAGAGATGGACCGATCCGATATTACGTATCGGTATCGGTCCGATACTGACCTAAATTACTGGATCGGATATCGGAGAAAAATAAAAAATGTAATCCGATCCATTAAATATCACGAAAGCACCTCACAAAACTTGCAACACGCCGTAACTCACCTCAGAACGTTAGCACTCGGAGCAGTATGCATCACGTGATAGAGCGGCTGTGGCATGCGGGACCTGTAGGTGGTCTGGATAGCATGTGGAGCTTCGCTAGCAACCCGGCATTTCATCTCCGACAAAGTTATCCCCGAGAGAAGTAAAGCGAGTGTGTAAGTCCATCTCTGAATGTTTGTAAAGCATTCCTGCGTTAAGCTTAACAAGCGATATATGGAGCGACTGCCTCTCGCTCTCCGGCTGCTACTTCAATCATGAAACTGCTTAACGATCAGCTGATCGGCTTTTCTGTCGCGAGTCCGTCTCTCTTGTTTGCTTTTGGCCCACTTTGCACCAGAAAGAGGAAACCAGCGGCTGAACAACAGCAGCACGTTTAAGCTTGATAAGCTGTTGTTAGAATTTATTTAATATTACTTTCTACTCAAGGATCTTTTTCTACGTAGCTGACGGCTGTAACTGTGCAGGGGCGGATCTAGCAAAGTTTAGCCAGGGGGGTCGATAGGGCATGAACAGGGAAAAGGGGCACAAAGACACACTTTTCTTTATTCTCATTTAAAATGTCTAGCTTTTAATAAATAATTATCCGAATCTTACACCCAAAGTTTTAATTTGATGTAAAAGGAATAGAAGTCCATTACTGTATATAGTAACTATTAAGTCTACGGTAATATATATACCCTAGTAAGCTATAGTACTTTTTCCTTTGGGAAGGTACCATCTGTGCAGTCTGCAGTTCTGTTGAAGAAAGATGTTGAATCTATTTAATATTTCTTGAAAAATAATTGATTTCTGTGCATTTTTTTTCACACTGCATCAAATTAAGGTTGATTACGTCGATTAAGCATCATGAGGTGGAGCGTGAGGGGTGGTTCCCTATTTTTTATTTATTTATTTTTGTTGTTGCTGGGAGTTGGAACCCTATTAGTTAGGTTGCTTAATATTTACGCTAAGTACTCTTTAAAATACCAGAATAGGGAGGATGGTGTAGGTTTAAGTTTATTAGATTGATCAGTATTGCTGAACTATGAAACATTTTTTTTTGCATACAGGTATAACAGAATAGCTTTAGTGTAGTTGTTGTTTTAAACTTGAGTATGAACTTATACAAAATTCAGCAAGATATTTAAAAAAAAACAGTTTTGTTGATTAAAAAACACTATATCGGATTCATATCGGTATCGGCAGATATCCAAATTTATGATATCGGTATCGGTATCGGACATAAAAAAGTGGTATCGTGCCATCTCTACAAATGACATTGCCCTCTTACAATATTTACAATAAATTAAAAGCTGCCTAAATAGGCTTTTAAGTGATTTTTAAAATTATGAATAGAAGCCAGTTCTGTAATTGCACAAGGCAACTTATTCCGCTGAAAAGATGCTCTAAATATAACAGAGTTTTTCAAAAAGTTGCTTTTAACTCGAGGAGTTACTAAATTACGGTTTGCTGAAAACAGTGTAGCATGATTATGTTTTTCATCTGGATGCTGCGACTGAGCAGAAAAAAATATGGTGTGTTTAACAGTATTGCTTTCTTTAAAAATACAAGTAAGCCATAGTATAATCCAGCTTGTACAGAAAGCCAAGAAAGTTTATTGTGCATTTTATCGATATTTGTATAATATGAACACCTTAACACTAATCTGGCCGCTTTGTTCTGGACTAACTGAAGTCTGTCCAGATCTGTCTTATTAGCTGCTGACCAAATGATTGAGCAGTACTCTAGACGAGATAATACTAGTGCATTAATGACACCTTTCATAATTGAAGAAGTAATATAATAGGAGCCTTTCCTAGCCATAGCTATGTCCTGTCCCATTTCCTTAATAACATAGTCGATATGCTGAGACCATGAAAGGTGGTGGTTTATGCTAACACCAAGTAATTTAATCTGGCAGACCTGTTCTAATCCAGCTATCAAATCAAATGCAGCACTAAAGTCCAAGAATACCACCCCGACCAAATTCCCATCATCTAGATGTTTATACCAGTTATCGGTCATATGAATGGCTCTCATTCATATGACCGATAACTGGTAGCTGGTGGAGTGACCCGGTTTGTAAGCATGTTGAAACTGAGTGAGTAGATGATTTTCTGTTAAGCAATGTTGAATTTGTTCATAGACAATCCTCTCCATAATTTTACTCAGAACAGGGAGTAGACTAATAGGTCTGCTATTGACACCATTAAAAATGTCATTCTTGTTTTTAGGAATAGGAATTATTTTCGATTCTTTCCACTGCAATGGAAATAAGCTGGATGCCAGAGATCTATTAAATATGTGACATATAGGAAGGGACACAAACTTGGCTGCAACTTTGAGCAGTTTACTGTCTATGTTATCAGAGCCGGAGCATGTATCATCAGGAAGTGATATTAATAAACGCTCCACCATCTCAACATTTACTGTCTCAAACTTAAACTGGCATTGCTTATTATTCATGATAACATCCTGTATAAGGTGGCGTGACAGGGTGGTGATAGGGTATATCCTTAGCTTAATATCCTTTCTTCTTGCATCTATTCAATTTAGTTACTTGATTTCTTAACTCACGATATGTTGCCCACTCTTGTGGACTGACAGACTTATGTGCTTTTACTTTTGCTATATCCTTTTCTGAGATTGCAGCCTTAAGTTCATTATCTAGCCAAGGTGCGTAGTTCTTTTTAACAGTACATCTTCTTTGATGATGTGACTTCTCTAACTACAAATGCCAGTTAGGCTCCACAGCACTGTGCAGTGAGTACAGGACCCACAAGCCCATGTGGGGCCCTCAGGCCACCATCATGAAATCTGTTTCTGATTGTTTGGTCAGAGACATTCACACCAGTGGCCTGCTGGAGGTCAATTTGTAACTCTGGCAGTGCTTACACTGTTCCTCCTCAGACATAGGAGTAGATACCGGTTCTGCTGATTGCTTAAGGACCTTCTGTGGTCCTCGTCAGCTCTCCTAGAGCAACTGCTGTCTCCTGGAATCTCCTCAATGCTTTTGAGACCGAGCTGAGAGACACAGCAAACCTTTTAATGTGTCGCCCTGGAGGATCTAAGCCATGGACTGGGATTTAATCATGAATCCCTTTATTTTAAGATAATTATTTTACACTATACGATCTTTACACTGTGTTAAAATATAAATGAGCCAAATTACAGTGCCATCTGTGTGGCTGTTACTCCCTTTGTGTCCTGACATTTCTTATGCAGATAGACTCACAAGCCTCTAAAACGCCCCGTTGATCCCAGCAGTCTTTTGTTCTTCTGCTACACCAGAACTTAAGCACAGTATTCCTCTCTGTCATCAAGGCTGTAGTGCTGTCCCAAAAACACAGTCACAGAGTGGGCCTTGTGGACATGTTCCTCCATTATCACAAACATGCCCACAAGAGTTTATTTTCCGGCTGCCACTAGAGTACTAAATCTGTATTAGCGCACATATCTGGAAACAGCCTCTGAAAATGAGACTTCTTTCTTGTTTGTGCAAACAGCCGTTTCAGCTGATTACCTAAAACTCAAAATTCAAGAGTTGTTTACTGGACAATTTGAAATAAATAAACACAAGACAGACATCTCATTTATCTCTTTATTACAAAGAGTACAAGAATATAAGAGCCAAAATCAAATCAAATCTCTGCAACCAGGAAAAGTTGTTGGTTTACTGGTGATAGGTTTTTTTTTTCTGCTGCTGGAGACTGATTGTAAGCGTTTACAGCAACTAGCTTGCCAGCAAGAGGTTGAAGGTGTTGCACATCCATGCAAACGCCCACAGATTGGCTAAGGTTAGCAAACAATTGCCATCTAATTTATACACAGAGACAGACGCCTAACAGTCTGTGCTGATGAGTACAAATCACCTGCGGTGCG
Organism: Diplotaxodon limnothrissa; assembly: GCF_057381915.1. Classification (NCBI taxonomy): domain Eukaryota; kingdom Metazoa; phylum Chordata; class Actinopteri; order Cichliformes; family Cichlidae; genus Diplotaxodon; species Diplotaxodon limnothrissa. The sequence goes on along the minus strand of NC_140611.1, from coordinate 8,735,880 downwards.
TCTCTCTGTAATAGGGGACACGACTCAACTGGTTCTATTTGTGGTTCTATTCCTATATGAAAGCAGGGTTGCTGAGCGCTTACGTCATTTTGTGAAAGAATTTCTATTTTTAAGCAACGCAGCTCTGGCTGGACTCTGAATGTAAGTATAATGGATGGGAATTTCCGTTTGTGGAGATGTCAACAGACTTGCAATTTTCTCCGATTTCTCACAGTTCAATTCAACTTAATTTAAATAGCGTCAAATTAAAACAGCTGCATCAAAGTGCTTTATATTGTAAGGTTAAGACCCGACAATAATACAGAGAAACCTGAGAAAACCCCAACAATCACACGACCCCGTTTAAACAACAGTGGAAGGAAAAACTGTGGCAGAGCCACAAAAAGAATGAATTATCTTACTTTTATTTAGTGTCACGTTCTGCTTTATGTTAAACACAAGCACGAAGAATTTTCAATTTTGTAAAATGTATAAAAATAAATGTATCACAGTGTTGTAACATTAATACTTACTGTATGGACTTTTTCAGTCTGAAAGGTAAGAAGTTAAAAAGCCGTCCTTCGTTCAGCCGTACCTCACTGTTTAGTCAAGCCAAACCATATGTGTTGGAATGTGGGTTTAAACTGCTTGAACTCAAAGCAACATGGAGTTCTCCGAAATGCTAAGAGTTGCATAAATACCCTTCATGTAAACCGTGTGAGGAATTTTCATTTCACAGAACTAAGTTGCTGCAGAGCACACATCACAAGCTTAGCACCAAATCTCTCCTCATCCATTAGCTGCGAGGTAAATGGAATATTATGATGCATCTGAATAATAATAATGATGATTGTAAGAATTCAGAGTTGCGTTAGAAATTAAACTTTACACTTTTTTCCAAATTGGAGCAAAACCTTGAGGCGCTATTAAGAAAACTGAGACTAAGCAGAAAAGTCACTTTGATTTTGGTGCTGTAGAAACGTTTGTTATGTTTTCAATCTTTATTCTTCATCAGGTATTAAATACTTTCCACAATACAACCAGCTCTTTTCTAAAAGGATAGTCTAAGCCCGTTATTATCAAGAAAAAAAACTTCTTGTGATCAAAGTGTTAAAAAAAAAAAAAAGAACAGGAAATTTAAACATGAATGACATCATTTCCTGTAAAGCTCAGAGGATGTCAAACAGCAGGCCCTCCACATATCACTTTAAAATGATAAAAAACTCCCCCAAACAGGACACATCTACACACAGATATTTTGGCTCATTGATGCACATTCTGATATAATCACAGTTCTAACAGCAAGTCTGTGCTGACCGATTCAGCTGAAGGTAAAACAGTGACAGCACATTTCATTTTGTCAAAGGAGGGAACACTAACCTCATTTCACTGGATGGAACTCAAAGCACTGAGGAAAACAACAAAAGACATTAAATAGCTCAATCTGACTGCGCATGCTTTCCTCACGAGGGCATTTATTATTGATTTTAGAAGGAGCCCTACAAACACAGTAAACAGAAGCTCCTGGAGTAAGTGACACGAGATATATACCCCCCACCAGTGTGCACATCACATTATCTGAAACCTCAAAAGTTAGAAGCTGAACTCTGTGTGCTAGTGTTAAATAACATCCCCGCTTTCATTTCAAGGTTAAAGAGTTTCCATGCAGCCAACACAGTTCAAATGCAATCATGCAGAGTTCCTGATGTTTGGCCTGGATGAACGTAGAACTACACACAGGTGAACCCCCCCCCCCCCCCCGATTTATGGTGATAGTGTCAGTGTTGGGCTACCACACATGCGGGGGTCCTGCTACATCATGACTGATCGAAGGTTCAGACAATCAGAAATGCTTTCAGAGTTTACTTCACTCCATTTGACCTGGACACCCACACATGTGGCAGTCCAAGATAAATCAAACTACAGACGACAACGTAAAGTGAAGCGAGCTGTGCAAACAAAGGAGTTAGTGACTGAGTAACAGAGCGATTTGACACAAAAGCACAAAAAATAGTTAATCACTTTCCTTCACGGCGCTTGTGAGAGTGAGGACTCCTCATGACTTGACTTGTGTAATTTAGGTTCACTTGTACATCATGTTTCCACTGTTGTGGGTTACAGAGGCACTGCCTTATTAGAACTGTATCACTGTTTAGTGGCCAATTTCTTTTAATGATTCCAGTTACTGCTTCAAGAAACAGTTACAAATGTTCCATCTCCAGAAACAGGAAAATTAACGTGTTTTATAGTATTTAAGTTAGAACTGTCAAAGATCGGAAGCAGTTAATGTTAGGCATATGTTGTTAAATGTGTGAGGTTAAATATGCGTTTCAGTGACACGGTGCTAACAAGTTTGGTAGAGGCACACATGCCCTGCTTCCTTTCAGGCCCACCATAAAGCTACTGGAAAACAAACAGGGCTTTTTACATTGTTAATGCTAAGCAGAAGTACTTCAGCACTGCCTCTAGTAACAGATCTACATATCTGGGAAATGGTGACGATAAGAGGCATCTCCCTGTAATATTTGTGAATTTAACTTAATGTATGATGCTACAGCTGAAGTGACTCTGACACCTTAAGCTGAGCCTTTCTGCTTCCTCTTTCAGTCTCTGTGCCAAGCTAAGCTAACTTCACATGTTCACACAATATGAAGATGACCTTGTGATGTAAATTGAATGTTAGCCAGCTGACGTGTGCTTTTAATCAAAGAAAATCTCCCCGGCATTAATGTTTGTCTGGAATTTTCCGGTTTGGACTGCTGGCGCTCACGGTCTCATATTACGCTGAAACAGGTGGAGAAAAACTTCCGGCTGAGCAAAACCCAATGTTTGTCTTTACTGCAGACTTTCTGCTGCTCCGTGTGGTGTAGAAATCCAAACAGGCACTCCCCGTATCACTCCAGCATTTGAAAAGCCATCTTCTGAGACATGGGCGAGGATGTCTGATACGACCACATCACAGGGAAGCCTTTGAGTTAAGTGCCAGCTATGATGTGATACTTCATATTTTGGGCAGTATGACAAAACTGCTGAGTAAGTCTCTCAGTATAAGGCATAATCCAGGAGCCATGCCAGATCCAAAAATAGTCTGTGGTGAGTAACAATGATTGCTCACCAGACCGCGCCGTGCTATATGTGCACTGCGACTCTTAATTTGGTCTTTTTTGGCAGGAACAGAACAAAAGAAGAGTTTCCTCAACTGAGGTTCAAAGCCTTAAAGAGGAGGTTGGAGGTCAGACCACACAGAAAACTTCATGTCCAGAAAAGACATCCACCACTTCGCCACTTGGGACAGAAAGATTCGATTGGACTCGTGTCACAGACCGGAAGCCTCTGAATGATGGTAGGGTCCGTTCACCTGTTATAGATGAGAATAAAACAAACACCTGGGTTAGCACAGATCGCTTGAGCCAAAGCTGGTAACACTAAAGTGATTATTGCCAACACAAAGAGAATTTGACTTATACTACGGTGGCCCTGAGACGTCAAATGCACTGCAACAAAGAAATAAACAAAGCCTTACAAAACACAACAGAAGTGTTTTGGGGAGACAATAATGTGATGGAGCAGCTGCAGAAAGGACATGCTAACAGGAAGTAAATTATTCATGAATCACAACCCACCCTCGCTTTCATTCAGGTCTATTGTGCTGTTTTCTTGATATAGCAAAGTGTCAGGAAGCTGTATTCCTCGTACCAGGAGGGGCAGGCTGTCCTGTTAGCTGCTGTACGTGTTTTAATAATGCAGAAAAAAATTTGTGGGCAGTAATCTGACTACACCTGTCAGAGCCCTTCACAACTTCAAAGTGTTCTACTGTCAGAAGAGACGGCAGCAGTGTTGGGTGTGGCATGACTGCTTTGTTCTGCTGGTAGAATAATTACACTGATAAGCTAAAGATTATGTCAACACGCTAACATTAAGAAAGATTCAAGTTTTAGTTAAGCAAAAGATCTTCTTACTGAATATACAAGCACAAAAACATGAGTGTGAATCAAGGTGTGAGTGTGCAGCCGAGTTAAGTAAAGGATACTGGTTTTTCAGAATGTGTCTGCTTTGAAATTTTATATTCGGGCTCCATGTATGACAGTGAAATAGCTGATTGGCTACTGTTTTTAAGTTTTCTATTTTTTTACATTTGTGTTATTATTAAATGCTGAGCTTGTAAACTTTTCACAAAAACTTTAATTAGAAACATCACATAAAAAGGACAGCACGGTTATTGAACGTTAATGATGATTTAAAAAAATAATACATTTATTCAGAGTCTAGAATGTCAGACCAAGATGTTGTGTCTACGTGGGGTGTTGTAACAGGGAGAAACATCTGTTTCATCAATTGACCAGAAAATTACGCCATGTAGACGTGTTGGTTCATCCCTCGGCTACATGTCGACAGCATATTGAGAAAGAAAATTAAAAGTGGTTTTGAGGCACATTTTGATCCACTTAAAAAACAAAAAAAAAAACAAAAAAAAAAAACATGCAGCTTTAGATTTAGGTAGCTCAAGTCCAAGCTCAGAGTAGAGGTCAGCAGATATTCATGTGCAAAAGAAGGTTTTCACAGGACCATTTGGTTCTGTGAAACCTTTACTGCTTCCATATGAATTTAGAGGGTAAGCAGCAGCCAGATGGTGCTAATCAGACGCTTGTGATGAGTTGATTTGCAGTAACTGTGAGCACTTTATAAATGAAGACATTCTGGCAGTTTGCTGTTCCGGTGCGTTCAGTTGTGCATCTCAGGAATGAACATCGCAGCATTCGGTCTAAAGTCAAACTGTGCAATGCTCAGAGAAATAACAAAGAGAGCTGCATCTCAGACTCTATAATGTAAAAGTTGGTGATGACGGTACAGTTAGAAAAAGACTAAAAACTACTATAGCTTGTTTGGGGAGATGCTGGGCGACAGCCTCTTCTCTGTAAAAAGACCACGGCAGCACAGCTTAGATTTGCAAAGCTGCATGTAAACAGAGCAAAACACCTGTAGAACAGATGAGACTCAAGTGGAGATGTTTGGCCATAATGGACAGCGAAACATTTGACAAAAACCAAAACCTCTCATACCAACTGTCAAGGATGGTTGTAGACAGGTATCGATTTGGATGATGATTCGGCCCTCAGGACCTGAGCACCTTACAGTCACTGAGTGGATGATGGACTCCTCTGTATATAGAAATATGATAGAGGCCATCTGTCTGACAGCTACAGCGTGGCTGAAAATGGATCATACAACAGGACAATGATCCCAAGCATATAAAACGAGCACATATCCACATTTGAGCCATTTTTACCAAAGTAGCTGTCTAAGAACTAACAGCACCTCATGACAACAAGAGCCAGAAAACAAATAAAGGCATAAAAAGGCCAAAAATTAATGAAGTTAGATTATGTTTACTCAGAAGGATTTTAGCTGTAGACCAGTGGGGGAAAGACCCCCACCCCACAAATTTCCACACAGATTGTCAAAAAAAGTAATAAAAAATTTTTGAGAGAAAAAAACCCAACTCCTTTTGGATGTGAAAATACGCCATTTAAACTTGTAATCAAACAAGTTCTGTGCAAGAAGAATATTTACATAATTACATTTACACAACAGCTCATCTATTGTAGGCAGTGTGCCTTGAAAAGGCTTATTAGAGCATTAAAAAGAAATAATAGATTCCACTTTAGTCAAACTCTGACAAGCAAAGCTAAAATAAATGTGGCCAAATGTGAGAAATGTGAAAACAGCCAACAGTACTAAAGACAAGTCGATCCGAGGCCATTTTGAGAGCCAATGGTGAAATGCCAGCAGGTGTTGTGAAATGAAATAAGTCTACCAACAAAGAATGAGGCAAGTTTCACTTTTTTGTTTTCTAATAAAGGAAAATGGACGGCTGGTGAGTGGTTACATGAGCGATACCATCTCAATTTCCCTTTTGAGAAAATCTACAATTATCTAAGCTCAGTGGTAACTGTAGCCAACTTTCTTTCACACGTCATATCATCCTTACCATTCTGGTGTAGGCTCTGGAACACGGCGCACTTTAACCCCCATTAGAAGCTTCAAACCTGCAATACGGGGTTTATTTGACTGCTACGAAAAAAAACTGTGGCATCATCTTATGAGTTTAAGGACACAACCTCTGTAGTTAGTAACAGCGCAAATAGAGTTTTAGTGAAAGCCCTGGTTCCTACTTTTAGGTATAAACGAATGCCAATTCTGTTCTGAGTCTGCTGTGAGAGTTAACGACTGATCAAACTGGCCGAGGATTCCAAAGAGATTCCGTTTAAGAATTTACCTCCTGGTTAGGTTCAATTTCAGCAAACAAACAGAGCAATTACTTCCTGGACTCCATCAGCACTGTAATTAAGCTCAGCAGGACAAGTGTTTCTGGGTAGGTGTCAATATAAACAATGTTGCCCAGGTTGTTGGCTGTGCTGAAAGTGGAAAATACATTGTTGTTCCAAAAAATTGATTCTGTGTCTTGATGCATCAGGACACTGTTGGAGTTACATTCCCTGCAAAATGCTGAATCTGAAACGATGATACTTTATTGTACAGGTAACCTCATGTACAAGTGCATTTTCTCATCTACCAGTAATTATTACAGCTCCGTGACCTCGTGTCTTTATTCATAACTACCCCGAGTAACAAAATATGAAAACAAGCTTGTTACTGCTGCAATCCAACATCAATAAGTGGATATCCACAGTGGTTTACAAACATATCAGCTATTCAAAAAAAACAAAGAAAAAGTGAATTATTCCAAAGAAACGGAGGATGCAAGAACGTTTTTTTAAGTTCGAACTGCATCAAACTAACAAACTAGACGTTGTTTTTGATTCTAACTATGCTTCCTCAGGGTTTGACATTTCCTCAGTACTCAAAATAGGGGCAACGCTGACGTTCTACTCTGACAGTCTGTTTTAGCTGATGCCACTAAAGAACATCCAAATGTTTACGTCGTTTCATGGCAACTCAGTGAATGCCAAAAGGAAACACGCTTAAACATGTGCCATCAATCTGTCATGTTTCCCCATATTTTAGCTCCGAGTATAAACAGACACCCACAGTTAATAATAAAAATATTATTAATAACACTTTTTATTTATTACAAGGTAAACAAATAAAAAAACAACTATAAAAGCTAATCAAGGTAAACATCGACAAGACCAAGTCAAAATGAAGGGTATGCAGTTCTGAATAGATGGGTTTTAAAACGCGATTTGAAAGTAGAGAGAGAGATTGTAGTCCCGAAGCAGGATCTGAAATTGACACGTAGGTGAACTGGAAGCCAGTGGAGTTAATAACAGGTGATATACGTTCATTAGATCCAATTCTGGATACAATACAAGCAGCTGGATTTTGAGCTAACTGCAGTTTATGAAGAGATTTATGAGGTAGACCACAAAGAACTGCAGTAATCTAAACGAGATGTGACAAGAGCACTGTATGGCAGTGCTGTTTGGAGTAAGTGAAGGACGAAGGCGGGTAACGTTACCAAGATGAAAACAAGAAGAGCGACTGATATTATTTACTGATATTACACTCTTAACCTGAGGGGAAGGTGTGATAGCAGAGTTATCAGTGGATAATCAAAAACTCCTCACCTGCTTTTCTTCAAACATGCCAGTAAAAAAAATACATCAGCTAACTTTTCTTAAAACGATAAAAATCTTGATTAATCAAAGTTATTGATAATTATTTTGTCCATTTAGTAATCACAAAGCATCCTGGGCATTTTAATTGAGGTTATAGTCAACGGTTTAACAGGTGAAATTAAACCTGGAGATGAAAATAAAAGACAAAGTGTTAGATTTGTATTGTTGATTGTCATTTATGCTTAGAAATATTTACTTATATATGCTTAGAGTTTTGTAATTAGTTGTAGATTGGTAGAGGTTTTGATCCTTGATAGTCTGCAAACTTTGTGTGTATTAGACAGCACTTTGGGAGCATGAGAGGTCATACCGTGTCTTATTGTTTTATGGTAGGATTAACGTAGTTGCGTCTGTTCTAGTCTAAGTGCTCTTTGTTTAGATGAACTGCTGGACTTCCTCACCGTGTTATCTAGGATGAACCATCTAGGGTGAGGGGGAGGCTACCCTCTTCCTGACCAAGGATGTTTGACCCTTTGATCAGCAGTCCACACACACACACACACACACACACACACACACACAAGGTACTCTTTGTGTGTATGTAGACGTCATATGTTAATGAACTTATGCATATTCATGTAACCTCAATAAAAGAACAGTGGTACGGGAGAACGGACGAGAGCAACTGGGGTCAAGCGAAGGAACGGTGCCTGTCCGGTTCTCTCCAGTGCACGAGAAACATGAAGAAGCTTGCCTACTTGTGTCTTGCTTTGCAGTGTAATTATATTGCCTTTAACGTTCCAGCGGATGGGTTCAAGCTACAAACCTATCATTAATTGGTCCTTCGAGAGCCGGAGCCCTGGAATCGCATTCACCGAGGGGAGGAGGGACACGCTGAAAGACTGACGTCAGCCAGGAAGTTCCTGTGGATTCGCGGTCTATCTTTCTCCTCGATGAATGGCGATCGGCGGGATTCGAAGCTGATATTACACGCTAAGCAACGCCAAGTAAGTTTGAAGAGGCCGACTCTATAACCGTGTCGTTGTGCAGTCTCCGCCATTTTGCGAGGCGTTGAGAAGTTCGCTGCTTTGTGGAGCGATAACTGGGTTTGTGTCCCGAAAAAGAGGTTTTGGTTAAATCGCCCAAGGGTCCCAAGCGTCCGGTGAGTGTCCGGTTTTGAAATCGCCCTGGGTGTGTGTCCCGAGCGTCCCTTCATTGGGTTTTGTCGCGCGAGTGGGTGAGCGTCCCACAACTGGGTCAGGGTCCCGAGCGGTCCGGTGTGAGTCCGGAGTAGGCCTATTTTGTGTTGTTGTCATTGTTGTCGTCGTCGTCGTTTTTGTTGTTGTTGTTGTGTGAGTGTGTGCGGAGCAGAACACGTGGTCTGTGACACCGACTGTTGTTGTTATCATGGGTTTCTAAGCAACCAAGAGTGAGTTGGAGGGAGACAGACGTTTGTGCTGGACTTTGCTCCTGGCAGCTGACACAAAATGTTAACTCTTTAGCTTGCCCTGATCGACAACAGCCTGTGTGCCAGACCATAGACGTAATTGAGGTGGATAGTTGTTAAAAGTAATCTACATTAAGCTTGTGGTTGCTTAAATTCAGTACAATGACATGTGAGGTGAAGTGATATAGGTAAATATTTAAACTAATGAAGTGCATAGAGGCACTTGACCTGTGTGAAAGACTGTCGTCTTGTTATGAGCCATTGTTGAGATATGGAGCACACCTGTGAAAACAACTAATATGCTGGACCCTGTATGAAACATCTAAAAGTACATGATGGAGAAGCTGTATTGAATATGAAAGTGTAAGACTTTGCCGCTGTGGGCAGAGCATGCAACTACTGTGTGATGTTGCGTTGCAGTTTTTTTTCTGAGCTGATGAGCAAGCTACACATTATCAGATCAAGATCTGTCTGGGAACTACTCAAAGAGGGGGAAACAGAGAGTGTGCAGCGTTCCCGTGAGCAGTTTTCCTGCACCTTGACTCGTGTGTGTGTGTAGCATCAGCATCATGTTTTTGTTTATTTGTTTTGTTGGGTTAAAAATAATTTAATAAACTGGTGATTATATTTATGGATCACCATGGTATCATCGGCCATGTGATTTATTTATGCAAATGAAAAAGAGGAAGAATTTATATTGTAGATGAAAAATAAATCATAGGGAAAAGGTTTTGTGTTGATCAGCCAAAAACAACCACGATTTTATTTTTTGCTTTTAAGAAAGGATTGTTCACAAAAACAGAGAGAGAGATGTGTGTTGATTAAGCAGCGATGATAATAATGAAAATGTCTTAGTTTGTCACTTTCAGGTGAAAAGCAGACCTGAATCAATTTTCCACATGCAGCAGTCGGAAGAAAGTTATATTTCAACATCATTGGAAACATGCAGGCCAAGTTTCTGGCTGACTTATTTACAGCGCCATGTGTCTCTCAACCTCACAAGCAAGCAAGCTCTCACCCCTCCCTGAAGACAAGGAATGCAGCTCCAAAGCAATAACATGATAAAGAGACAGCAGCAAGTCCTGAGCAAAGAGTCTCAGCAAGCAGCAGCAATGTGGACAAACAGCATCAGAGAAGAGCAAACCCATCATCCTGACTGATCGGATGAATGGCACTGTGTTTACAACAAGCTGCAACTTCACTATGCATGTGAAGAAAACTTTTGAGGAGAACTGAGGAGACTGTTGGAGTTTGACATTTGCCACCTGTGGAGTAAAATGGCAAGAAGAGACAGTGGAACACAGGACAAAGCTGAAGGAGAACTGCCGGCTGGGGACTGTTGCAAGTGGGAGAGGACAACAGAGTGAGATGACAACAGAGTGAGAGTAAGTGGGAACACAGAGGAATGCTGTTATTTAATGTGGGAAATCAAAATTTGGGTTAGCAAACCTGGGAAAAACAAAACTGACTGCTTAAGTTGGAAAATTGTGAAGGAGTCTGAAACACTGCAAAAATAGAAACATATACAAAATCACACACACAAGCGCAACATGCATTAACCCTACTAACAATTCCAAACACAAAATGACTCATGAAGTTAAGAAATGAGCAAATAATAGCAGAGAAGTGTGTAGGAAAGGCAGCTTTTAAGAACATGCTCTGCTGAATATGCAGATCCACAGACATGCATTAGACCTGCCTAATAACACCCATGCAATGAAAATTAGCTTGTTATCTTTCATCAGTGTTACAATAGTGTCACTTTAGCAGACACTTGTTATCAAATACTGAATTTATCCTAAAAAAAAAAAATTGACTCTCCAAGTTGCAGGACAACAATTTAACTTTTGTGGGGAAAAAAAATAAAAATAAAAATCCTGGTTTGATAAATCAGTGATCAGGCAATAAATTTAGTGTTAAAATGGTAAATTGGGAGAAGCTTCCTGCTTGATTGATGCAGCAAGTAATTTACTGTATGAGGGAAATTCTCTTTTAGTGATAACATTTTGAACATGCATTTCTGTTGTCCTGTCAACTTAGTGGGTTAATAGCCGATATGCAAATTATTTGATTGGTTTTAGATTAATGAAAGGTGACTGAATTCTAGCACGAGTGAATGGGATGTGTTGGAGTTTGTTAGAGTGGAGACTCTAAAACACTGAGTTTCCTGTTTGATGTGCGAGTGAATTTTGTATTTAGATACACAACTCTGAATATGTCAGAACAAACTTTTTTTATGAACTGCATGACAGCATGTCACATGTTTTATGATGAAGGGAAAAAGGAAAAATTGAATAAAATAGATCTGTGGCCTAAATGAGTGAAGAGCACAGACCTGGTGATTAAACTCATAGTTATGTGGTGTGGTGTGTTGTGCAGCTGATGGTTGGTTTGGAGTGAATCTAGCTGATGATTCTTCTCCTGTTGTGAAGTTGATGAGGAGTTTGTGTCATGACTTAACAAGGCCTTTTTATTTTGATACTTTCACAGTGCACTGAAAGTTTGGTTTGATAATCTCTGTTATTTTTTATTTTTCATTTTTGAACAAGCACTGATTTTTGCTTGTGAATTTCTTTTCTTTGAGCAGATCTGCAAGTCGGGAATTAAAAGCGTTACACGTCGTCAAGACAATTGTTGCAAGTGAGTTTCTCCACATTTAAAATGGGCTCAGGAGAAAGCCACTTATTTGGGACAATTAGGAAATGAGAGTCCCCCCCAAAAAGGATTCAACGAGGAAATCCAGTCTAAATTATTTTTCTTTTTGAAATAACGTCGTTTTGCTGAGCGTGGAAACGAATGCGATGATAATTTCCACAATTAGCAAAAGAAGGAACCACTGAGTGAATGAGTAAGAATTTTAAAATAACTGACTGACTGAACATGATTGTGTGAAGTTAACCCCCACCTGACAAAGGTGCAGATGAACCCATGTGTTTCCTTTTACAGGAGCAGAAAGATGACAGCAACACTCGAGGTTGCATGATGATTTAACCTTTTAAATGCCATTTTCTGTGTCTGTGCATTTATCAGGTGTGTTATTCATAGGCTTGTGTTGCTCACAGAGATAACTGTGACAAAGTATGCATACGCCTGCGCAAGCGCTAATATTTGCATTTTCTTTTCTTACAGCATGCCAGTTCTTCATGTGAATTGATGATGCGATTTATACCAGGACAACTGGTTGATGTTTTTTCCTACTACAGGATTTCTGGGTTTATGTGTGAGGAAAACTGTGTTTACAGGTTATGAGTGGTGATGCTGTTGCATTGTGTTGATGGGAAAATGTGAAGGTTACTTTGATAATGTGAATAACATGTGTGAAATTTCCTGTGTTGAGAACTGGTGTTACTTCTTTCCACAGCTATAGATGGCTAACTTTATGGTCTTTTTATGGCACCTCTGGAACCTGTCGACCTGCGTCTGACCACCAATGGTCACTGTGTTGCTAATGTTTGTTTTTCTATGACTGCGTGTAGAGGATTCGGCAGAAGCGGACAAGTGACATGAGAAGAACAAATAAGAGATACAGTGTTTCTGGGATAGTTTGATATGGGCTCATTAGCTGGCCACTTTTGAGCCCATAGTAATATATAAGTGGAGTGACTTTGCTTAAGAGCAGTCACCGATTACATTAATGTTGCCTGAGTACATGGGATGATCCATGTCTGAGGCGACTTATGAAAATAATTGTAGTTTACTGATTTGAGAAAACCTGCACATGACACTTGTCTTGCTGATGTTGAATGCTTCTTGTTCTTATGATACAATTGTTTACAGGTATGAAGTTTGATTTTACTTCCAGATTTTGCTTTCCAGGCCATGATGGTGTGTATGCAGGCTCCTGGGAGAGCCCGGTGTTAAGCATACTTAATATGCAAAACACACTAACATTTTTATTGCAGGATTATAGGTCCAGGGTGGTGCTGCTCCAGGGGAGGAGATGCCCTGATGTTGCCTGGGATATGATCTAGCTAATCTTTTTCTTTAAGACAGGAATCCAGGTTTGGTGTGTTGGCGCATGGGTGTGTCCATGCGTCAAGAGGTGGGGTCCAAGGAGTAACATTAAGCAATGTTTACTATTATTGTTGCAGTGATTTGTGTGATTAGCCGTTTATTTACAAGTATTAAATTTATGCAAGTGGTGCATCCATGTTCAGATGAGGCTTTGATGGCCTATAAGTGAAGTTCACTGAACTAAAGAATGTGGTTTGATGATTGTTGACATGCTCTCCAAATAGAAGTTTTTTTGAAATACAGTGGTGCAGCAGTGAGGAGAAACATTCCAGGCATAGCCCAGGCAGTGGTTGAGGTCAAAGATCAAGCTGGTTGGGGCCCATCATGAAATCAGACCTTGGAGCCACAGCAAGGACCATGAAACTGCCTGCAAAATAGAGGAGAGGATCGTCCACAAGATGGGAGAGAGGCTTCAGGAGGATCAGAGATCATCTTCAGCACAGCAGACATGACACAGAGAGCTGTGCTACTAAGCTTCCAGGAAATCAAGAGGAGACTTCCCACAGCAAGATTTTAAATACAATGAAAGATTCAATATTGACGCTGAGGAAGACGACTAAGGTGTACGACGTGCTCTGCCTTAAACCTTCAGCAGCGTTGGAACATAAACACTCAGGGGATGAGGAGCGTGCCAAGCTCCATCGACAGTGCAGAAGGAGTTCGAGGATGACATCATGATTCTGTGAAAGCACAGGAACCAGAAGCTATGGTGGTGATGACAGCAGTTTACTATGAACATCACCTAATGTGCCACTGTACTGTGCATACGATGACACTCTGAAGGCTGCTGGGATCATAATAGCAGTAAGACAACCCTGCACCCTTTCCACAGAGGTGTTTTCTGCAGAGTATGGACAATGAAGGACAATGAAGGAGTCATAAATATCCCCCTCACAGGACGAAGGCCTGAAGTGAGGTAATGGGAGGCCATAAAACTAGAGTGCTGAGAAGTCTGCAGCTTGGAAATAGCTGAGACCCATGTTGACGAACAACAAAACCAACTGGTATGTTTGAATGTCTATTCTACATACGTTTGGACTCTGGTCCTATGGACAATGATGGAAACAACTGGAAGAGACATTCATGACGCCCTGCAGAGCTTAAACCACTCTGCAGAGAGACATGTGATGTGCACACCTGGAGGAAGCATTACCAAGCTGAGATGTTTTTGAAAATGTTACTTTTTTATTTTCACTATTAAATTAACAATTTCTTTGTTTGCTCGTAAGATGCAGTTTGCCATGAGATGAGATCAATGAGGAATGGGATAACTGCTAATACGTTTGTTAAACTGTGTACCTTTTCAGTAATTTAGGGTGATTTGACATATGCTGAGTATAAAAAGGTTTGCATTGAAACTGTCAGACATGAGGTATTCATACCTGGGAACTTTTCAAGCATAAAGGTCAAAAAGGGGGGAAATGTTAGATTTGTATTGTTGATTGTCATTTATGCTTAGAAATATTTACTTATATATGCTTAGAGTTTTGTAATTAGTTGTAGATTGGTAGAGGTTTTGATCCTTGATAGTCTGCAAACTTTGTGTGTATTAGACAGCACTTTGGGAGCATGAGAGGTCATACCGTGTCTTATTGTTTTATGGTAGGATTAACGTAGTTGCGTCTGTTCTAGTCTAAGTGCTCTTTGTTTAGATGAACTGCTGGACTTCCTCACCGTGTTATCTAGGATGAACCATCTAGGGTGAGGGGGAGGCTACCCTCTTCCTGACCAAGGATGTTTGACCCTTTGATCAGCAGTCCACACACACACACACACACACACACAGGCAAGGTACTCTTTGTGTGTATGTAGACGTCATATGTTAATGAACTTATGCATATTCATGTAACCTCAATAAAAGAACAGTGGTACGGGAGAACGGACGAGAGCAACTGGGGTCAAGCGAAGGAACGGTGCCTGTCCGGTTCTCTCCCGTGCACGAGAAACATGAAGAAGCTTGCCTACTTGTGTCTTGCTTTGCAGTGTAATTATATTGCCTTTAACGTTCCAGCGGATGGGTTCAAGCTACAAACCTATCACAAAGAACAACAGAAATCATTTCCACCATCTCTGGTTTACATCAGGAAGAGGAGAATAGAAAAGGGAAAGTCTAGAGATTTGTCTCGTCTGTTGATCCCTCAAATACAACTGATGAAAAAAGAACGTGAATAGAAACACACAAAGGTTTGTGTGATTTCAGGTTTATTCGAGACATCAACAGGAACATAGCCTACCTAAATATTTCTACTAAAACACCATCAGCCAGAGAGCTGACGTGAGGCTAAACAGGGTTACGGTCCGTCCTTCGGCATCTGAAAATGCAAAACCGATGCTTACAGGGAGGTGGAGACACACAAACTCTAATTTATCAAAGGAAGTCAGTTACTGGCTCCAAACATCAGCGCTCCAAATGTAGTGACATATTTTCCAAGTTAAGATATATTAACTGGGATAATCTGCTGCAACTTCCAGATGTTTCTGACACATCAAATTATTTTGGCAGGTCGCTTGTAACTTTAAACCACATGCTTCAGCACCTGAGCTATATATACTCATCCAGGCTGGAGAAACTGATCAGGAGGGCTAGCTCTGTGGTCGGCATGAAGCTGGACACTCTGGTGACAGTGGCAGAGAAAAGGACATTAAAGAAAGTGATGGACATTATGGACAATGCTGGGCATCCTCTGCACACGGCCATAAACAACCAGAAGAGTCTGTTCAGTGACAGGTTGCTTCTCCCCAAGACAAGAACTAACAGACTTAAAAACTCCTTTGTCCCACACGCCATCAGACTGTTTAACTCCTCTCTGGAGGGGAGAGGGAGGGGAAACAGGAGGACAAAGGAGGGGGGAAACAACTAAGCTGTAGTGCCTCTGCACCTCACTGTACAATACCTTGTGCAATACTTTTTGTAAATAGTCAACAGTGCAATAGACTCAATACTTGAAATGTGCAATTCACTTGTATTTTTATTTTTTATTCCTATTTATTCTATTTATCCCCTTTGTATATTTTATTTATATTTGTCTCTGTATGTATGTATGTATGTATGTATGTATGTATGTATATATATATATATAACAGTTCTGTAACTGTAACTTCGGTCGTTGCTGTGCTTTTTTTGGAAGTCGAATTTCCCAGAGGAACCCACCCGAGGGATTAATAAAGTTCTATCTTATCTTATCTTATCTCTTATCTTATCTTATATTTTAGTCATCTAGAGAAAGTGGGACCAACTTTCTGGTGTCTACATTAGAATTTCTAGCCACTACTTCAAATGAACCCTAACTCTTACAGAGGAAGGCGGAGGGGTTACCACAGCTGCACCCAACTGACATACTTTGCCTGTCACAGTAAAGTCAGAAAGCTAAAAAAAAAGAAAAACTGGCCCAAATTAGATGTTTTACAAAGTACTTTAGTAATGGTCAGACTATAACCACATATGGCTAAACTATAAAATGTTAAAAAGTTTTTAAAGTGGCAAAAGCTGAACCACTTTCCAGTATTAAAACACTCTGTTCTAATATCACATTAGGTAGGCAGGTAGTAAAAATAAGAATAATTAGGGAAAATAATAACTGAATGTCACTTCTGAACCTCTGCAAATCGTTGAGCTCCTACCGCTGAGTGAATCAGCCTACAACATTATCTGATGTGCTTTCATTTCCTGTCTATTTAATGGTTGACCTTCCGTGCAGTTAGCCACAACAAGGTAGCAGGATGAAAAAACAAAACAAAAAACCTTCAGCATTACTCAGTGGCTGATTTACACCATTCATTTCTACTAGGTTAATGTAGCTCTATCCATCTGCAATAACATACTGTGTGGCAAAGGCAGAACACCTGCTGCTTTATACTTCAGATGCATTGCTGCTGGTGAAGGAGAGCTAATTAGATGAGCAATAATTGGATGGACGTCAGCTTAATTATGTTAAAATAAATAGTTCCAACCTGTGTGGGGTTTTTGGAACAAACGTTTGGGCTAGTTTTGAGAGCTTTATCAAATCCTTTATGTATTTTAGCAGTTACCTTTCCAAAATGATTCAAATCACTTTGAAAGATATCCGTGGATCATGTGCAAACAACATAGGACTGAGTTATGGATCTCTCTGTTATTGTGTTCTTACTCGTGCATCGTACTCCAAGACAAATGGAGGGATATCGAGCTGCTCAGGCTTGATGCAGGTGAAGAGCTGTTGCAGATTGTCGAGGTAGCGGACCTTTTCCTTCATGCCAGATACACTGAAAGTGGTGAAGAACCATGTTGAAACCTTGATTGAGACAAGTGAAGAAAGAGAATGGATGTGTGTAAAGAACCGTTCATCAGTTTTTAAAAACATTCAAGCTTGATTTTACATTGCCAGGACACCAGTCATGCAATAATCAAAGAATAACTGAACACAACAAAAACAGAAAACTGAGCAAGACTGAACTTTAATGAATAAAGAAAAAGTTATCAAGAAACCAGATAAACCAGACGTTACCTAAAGAGGAAAATATTTTCTGGATCAGTGTGGTAGGAATGTAAGGACTTAGATTAATAAGAAAAGCAAAACGCTCCTGGTTGTCTGCCTTTTACAGATGTGTGGTTCTGAGGCAGTGACCTCGAGCTTGCACTTTAGTGGTTTGCAGCTGGGATGAAAACTAGCACAAATCTCCAAATCTGAGGCCATGTTTTTTTTGACGGCAAAACGGTGGAGTCCCAACTTTGTGTCAGGATGAGTTGCTGATCCAAGTGGAGGAGTTTAAGCATCTCATGGTGTTGTTTGTGAATGAGGGGTGAGGGGAGCAGGAGACTGACAGGCAGACTGGTGCGTATGTGTCGGTGTGCTGTAGTGAAGAAAGAGCTGAGCATGAAAGCAACGCTATCAATCTACAGGTCAGTCTAGATTCTTACTATCACCTGTGGTCACGAGCTCCGGCTAGTGAACAAAAGAATGAGGCAAGCAGTGGAAATAAGTTTCCACTGAAGGGTGTAAGGCACAGCATTTTAATCTTAAATGTATAAATATGGCTTTTTAATGTCTTGTGCTCACTCTTTTTCTTACAAAAAAAGGATAAAAACTTGATCAAAATCATCTGAAATACAATAAACAACACAGACAAGGTTTGTTTTCATACATTTATACATTATCAACTGAAATATAAATGTTTTACACAGGCCTGTATATTAAATAAGCTTTGCAGAAACTGTAAATAAAACCATCCCTTACCTTCGAGCGGAATGTTGGATGTACAAAGTAGAAAGCCATCAAATTTTTTTTATACCTGCAAGAAATAAAGCAGAACATTAGTGGAATAATACTTCTCAGCAACCCTATGACTCATTATTCTGGAAATCAAACATAAAATTAAAAAAACCTGTATTATGAAATGAAAATGATTGATGTTCTGAAAGAGGAGACACAATGTTTCTGTGGCCGTTTCCAAAGCCACACATTTACTGTCCCACAAAAACACCACTTTACAATCAGCTCCATCCTGTACATTAGCATGGACACATTTACCACATGGAAGTGCCAAATGTTTTTCCAATGCTTGGTTATTTATTTGATTGAACAGACAGGTAATTAGACAATTAATCGACAGTGTCAGCTACAGCAGCTGTCATACTACAATGCTGCTTTACGCTGCTTTGATCAGACAACTTTAGCCATAAAACTGTGCCAAACTGTCTACAGAAGGAAGCTAATTTTAGACACTTGTCTCCATCTACTCGTATCTGAAGCTCAGTCAAAGCAGCCAAAACCACAGATGGCTCACCAGTCTGTCAGTCTCATGCAACCAACTCTCCCTGATGGAAGAGGGGCCCGAGAGGCATCTACATTTGGGAGGAACTCAATTTCAATCACCATTATTTAACTACAGACCATGCTCCAATGAAGCAACAGAGCCACATCACTGGCAAAAACATGACATGTAAACTTGAGGTTACCAAACCGGTATAAGCCTGTTATGTCTGCCATTCCTAAGTTGCTGGAGTCAACTCCCGCATCTCTGTTTTCAAGACAGAAGCAAACAAACAGACTGTGAGACTAACAAACAAATCAGGGGTATATCCCAGAGTAAGAGAGCGCCAACTAAAACTGTGGGTCAGTTACTAGTTACATGTGTTTAGAGCCAAATTCCTCGTATTTCTGATATTCACTAATTCAGATGATATTTTTAATTAATGTGCTGCATCTGGAAGTTCTTCTTGATATTGTAGGAATCAACCATCACACACAGATGTTGAGTCTTCAGGGTGAGGTTCAGATTCAGGTTCAGATTTATCCAGAGAGAACACGTTTGTCCACACAGTCCATGCACTTTAACTTTACACTCAACATTTCCACTTTACTCTTAAAATAAAACACATAAATTAAATAATAATAGTAAGCTCTTTCCCTTTAACCCCGGCCCCTTTGGATGCTGCCAAAAAGTTCTTGCATTCTGGAAAACTCTGGAAATAGTGCCGACCTGAACTTCCATCCATACTAAATTTGCTTGTGTTAAGAAAAACCAAAACATTTGTCCATCAGAGGAACACACAGGAACTTTTAGTTATCCAAATAATTCAAACGTACAAAACCGTGACTTGTGGCCTTCTGCACTGGTCCAGAGCCGGACCCGAGGATATTTAAAAATAATCACTCTCGAGTCCATCGGTCTCCTGCTAAATGCAGACAACATATACGCTTCCAAAACTGTGGATATGTTCAATCTGGCGAGAGTCTGTTGGTTAGGTAATTTGAAGCTAACATGCATCTGCAGTCAATCAATAGCCAAATAGCCAGACCAGGGTTCAATATCACGATGCCAAACCAAAAAACCCCAAAACAAAGCAACTGCTTGAGAAATGTTGCAGAGAAAGAAAAATACTCCTAAATGAAAACAGCTAGAACAGAAACTGTAACTGTTTAGAAGTAAAGTGATCCCTGAACGTGATGTGCGTGTGTTCCTCGCCCTGCAGAAGAATGAGGACACAAAGTTCCCTGAAAAAAGGCTTTGATTGTCTCTGTGACTGACAGGCAGCACAGTTCTTGTGCTTTAAACTAGAGATGGACCGATCCGATATTACGTATCGTATCGGTCCGATACTGACCTAAATTACTGGATCGGATATCGGAGAAAAATAAAAAATGTAATCCGATCCATTAAATATCACGAAAGCACCTCACAAAACTTGCAACACGCCGTAACTCACCTCAGAACGTTAGCACGTCGGAGCAGTATGCATCACGTGATAGAGCGGCTGTGGCATGCGGGACCTGTTGGTGGTCTGGATAGCATGTGGAGCTTCGCTAGCAACCTGGCATTTCATCTCCGACAAAGTTATCACCGAGAGAAGTAAAGCAAGTGTGTAAGTCCATCTCTGAATGTTTGTAAAGCATTCCTGCGTTAAGCTTAACAAGCGACTGCCTCTTCTTGCTGCTACTTCAATCATGAAACTGCTTAACGATCAGCTGATCGGCTTTTCTGTCGCCAGTCGTGTCTCTAGTTTGCTTTTGGCCCACTTTGCACCAGAAAGAGGAAACCAGCGGCTGAACAACAGCAGCACGTTTAAGCTTGATCAGCTGTTGTTAGAATTTATTTAATATTACTTTCTACTCGAGGATCTTTTTCTACGTAGCTGACGCTGGCAACTGTGCAGGGGCGGATCTAGCAAAGTTTAGCCAGGGGGGCCGATAGGGCATTAACAGGGAAAAGGGGGCACAAAGACATACTTTTCTTTCTTATTCTCATTTAAAATGTCGAGCTTTTAATAAATAATTATCTGACACCCAAAGTTTTAATTTGATGTAAAATGAATAGAAGTCAATTACTGTATATAGTAACTATTAAGTCTAATATACCCTAGTAAGCTATAGTACTTTTTCCTTTGGGAAGGTACCATCTGTGCAGTCTGCAATTTTGTTGAAGAAAGATGTTGAATCTATTTAATATTTCTTGAAAAATAATTGATTTCTGTGCATTTTTTTTCACACTGCATCAAATTAAGGTTGATTACGTCGATTAAGCATCATGAGGTGGCGCGTGAGGGGTGGTTCCCTATTTTTTATTTATTTATTTTTGTTGTTGCTGGGAGTTGGAGCCCTATTAGTTAGGTTGCTTAATATTTATGCTAAGTACTCTTTAAAATACCAGAATAGGGAGGATGGTGTAGGTTTAAGTTTATTAGATTGATCAGTATTGCTGAACTATGAAATATTTTTTTTTTGCATACAGGTATAACAGAATAGCTTTAGTGTAGTTGTTGTTTTAAATTTGAGTATGAACTTATACAAAATGCAGCAAGATATTTAAAAAACAGTTTTGTTGATTAAAAAAAACACTATATCGGATTCATATCGGTATCGGCAGATATTCAAATTTATGATATCGGTATCGGACATAAAAAAGTGGTATCGTGCCATCTCTACTTTAAACACAGAGCTCTGCCAGACCCACGCCCCTGCTAAATGACAAACTTGTTAGCAGTCATCATTTTCTACTGCAGCCAAAGTACAATATCCAAGTCAGAAAGTGTACAAGCAAACAGATAACCTCAGCGTTTTTTGTTTCACATTAAATGAGCCTTTAGTAGAGGGCAGACTGTTGTCTGGGTTTCGTTAGGTCCAGCTAAAAGTTTGCAGAGGTGGTGGAGCCTAAACATCCCTAACATTTTAAGGCTGCACTGATGAATCAGCAGAACACAAACGTTCGCCCTCGTCACTTATGACTGAATGGGGGTTTCCTGTTCCGATGAAAGGGGAAGCTGAATGAAGGCGTCTTCATTCGCATTTAAAGACTCTGTGAAAGCAAGGTTTGCTTTTTTTTAAATTCCCTTTTCCTGCCTCACTGAAATATATCGCGTAACCTGCATCTGACACCCTTAGGGTAAATTTATCACACAACATAAAGGATAAACATCAGGAATGTGCTACAGTTTCAGTTTTCTTTATGAAGGTTAAGAAAGGTGTTGTGAAACCGACAGAATAGACAGTAAGAAAGCAATGAAACCTGAGAAAGACAAGCGTGGAAAGGTACGTCTTGACTGCATGGAGTTTCCCACTGACACAGGAAGCAAGTTTGGTTTCTAGTAACCAAAACTAAAAAGAGATGACAACTATAAACGCTTCTCCTACCCACCGAGTACCTGAGTTTCTCTAGGTTTTTCCTTTGGTGGCTTCCAGTTAACAAAATTTCAACCCCTTCTTTTTTTCCAGTTACGTTTAGATATTGTGTGGGTTTCATGTGTGTGTTGATGTTTATGGACACTAGAAATTTGTTTAATCTAGTTTCAAGTGCTAGTTTTAAATCAGTAGTAGTAGGATGATTAAGACGTACACTTAAACCTAACTCTAATAATATCTACTGTATGACCACTCATGTCTGTCTTTATTAATTTTGGACACATAACATTCACAAACAGGGGAGTCTGCGTGGATAGAGGAGTCACTTCAGAACAGTGAAGCTGTAGGTCTACTCTGATCTCTGAATAGAAGTCTAGATCTTTCTGGTTTCCATTTGGAAGATGTGGCTACGATTAAGCACGACGAAAATATTCATAAATGGTGAACTTTTCAGGAGATCTCAAAGAGATCAAACAGCATCTGCCTCCATGTGTATCGAGTTCCAATGTGATGGTACACAATGGACACGTCATTGCTCAACAGAATGACCGATTCAGGTCCAAATCCATTCTGCAACCTCAGTTATCACAAAGTCATGTCTGACAACAACTTTTCAGAGCGCTGTCTTTGAAAGGTTTATCCGGTCTCAGTTTAGAACTCGTTTGAACTCTTTGAGGCCAAGTCAGAGCCAAGTTGCTTGGCCTCAAGTCACCGCGAGACTTCACGCCAACGCCAACAATGAAACAAATGTGTTTCACAGCTTGTTTGGCTTTTCCAATCATCTAAACACTGTAACCTTGGTGGTATCGTACTGTGGCACGACCAATGTTTCTCAACTTTAATGCAGCTGCAGAGGCTAAGAGCAAGAGCCAACGAACACCAAATAGGTCAAATGAAAGTCAACTCTAAATGTTTGTATGACCTAATATACAAAATGTTAAACACCTTGATTTAGTTCGAAAAGTGGACCCTTTGTCATGTTGATACAAAATGACCGTTAGATTGATTTAAAATCCAGTAAGCACTATGCTGCATGGAAGAAAATATGAAAGCGGCTACTATAATGACTCAATCATAGTATCGTCATGGCCTTTGAGAGAGAAAAGGAGTGAATGAGAGGGGAATTCCCAAAGACCGTCTTTTTTACACAACCTCTCTCTGTCTGATTCTTTTTTAAGTTTTGGTTAGTTAAGACTGGAGAAGTAGTTGGCCAACAATGTCAGCCAAATCTAATTCTACTTTAAACATATATTGTAAACCCAGATGACAACAGTTGTGGATGGAAAGCTGAAGCAGACTGTTCTTACTCAGTGACTCAATGCCAGAGGAATAAGACAAAAACTGGAACTAAGTTAATGCCTTATCTATTCAATGTTCTCTTCCACTTCATATCTGATTTAATGTTGGTTTTCCAATATACTTGACATGTTTTAATTTAAAAGATGGAAGGCAAATACTTAAAAAAATTGCAGTCATGCCTTCAGCTCAAGGTTTAGATTAGCCACAGGCTCAGTGTAATCAGGTGAGTAAAATGTCAGACTGACTTGACGTCAACGATGTCGTAGAGTTTCTTCAGGAAGTCGGTGTCCAGATGGTTATGCTCTCCGGTCAGCGTGTGAAAGTAAACCATAACATACTCCTTCACTGTGATGTGGTCCATTACATGGATGAAGTACAACAGCGCCTACAGCACACGGGCAGAGGAAACAAAGACACAGGATTACTGTGAGTATTTATTTACTTACAGTTCTGTTAAAAACCAGATCACCCACATCTGATACATTTTCTTTTATAGTTGCAGCTTTTCCTATTTAAAAACAGATATATTGCATTTTGCAACAGGTACTGAGGAGTAAAATCAAACGTGCAGTGAACAAGGTTAAAAGCAGATCAATGTGACCTGTGCTTGCTCACACGTATTGCATTATTACGACTACACAAAAAAATAAATCTGCACCATCTGTTACGGTGAGGTCCGACATGACTAAGATCACTAAAAGTGCTTCACTTTGACATACTGGCACACGTTACCTTTTCAAGGTCAATGAGGGTCACGGGGATGTTTCGTCCAACCACGACCATCACCGTCCTGCCACATATATCCACGCCTGGACAAATACACAGTAAAGTGTAAAGACACTCAGACCCTGCAATTTTGTATTAATTTAAATATAGTATCACAGTATTGAAACAGAGCTGCAGATGTAGTAAGTGAGAAGTGTGGAGATACAGTCTGTGTTTGGCCCTCTGCCTACAGAGGTCATCTGGCCAACACTGAGTAATAGTTTTCCAGCAGTTCAGCCTCTGTGTCTGTGACTATGATCTGGACTTTTCGCTTGTAATCTGCAGTGATTTGGAAAGCTGACTTTTGGATAAAACACTCCAACTGTAATGTGCATTAGTGGCTGTATGACAGCCTTTGTTTCTTACTTGAATGCATACAGACCTTCTACTTGTGTAGCATCACTACAAAATGTAAAATGTTTCTTTTGCATATTTCCCTAAGACAGTCAACAACATAAAGAACATTTTTTTTGGAAAGACTTTTCTTGTGATACAAGTAAAATACATTAAATATATAGTTTTAAATTAAATATTCTTTAATTTAAAACTATATATTTAATGTTAAAGCTTAAATGTACCCACCTCAAAACACGGCCTGAAAGTTCAAATAGGTTCAACCTTTGCCTCACTTGACATCGGCTGAGCTAATTGGTGCTCAACCTCGTCCTGGACTGTGTGCAACAACACTGCCTCCTACTGGTGATGACAGTCAATTGTGCCTTAGAGAGGATGAATTGCCTTCGCTCTTCATGCAGAGGCGAAACAGAAACTCTCAGGCGAGCACCCTTACAATACACATGTCTGAAAACTGTCTTTTGGTTCCTGGTTTTGTTTCAGATCTACATTCAGACGTTGAAAGACTCCTTCAAAGATCTAATATGCACGTCCCATGCTCAAACACCTACCAGTCTGGTACAACGCTTTCAGCGCGGCGATGTCTGACAGGTCCTCTGCTCTCGCTCGACACAGCCAGCGACCGTAGCTGCAGGATTAAAACAGAAAGAGTATCTTAAATATATGGAACAATTAGCGGTTACACACATGCTATAACTACTGCCTCTGTAAATTACTGCCAAAACATCTACTAAAAACCTATAAAAAAAACCCAAAAAAAACTAAAAAGAACTTTAAGTGTGATCATGAAAGCAGCCAAAACGTAGCCGTTCAGAAATGTTTCAGTAAAATTTTAAGTGACAAACACTTACAGTGCAAACTGAAACAGCATTAGATAGAAATACTTCATAAATAGAGTAATTCAAATTGTACTTATTTACAGTTTAGTAACTGAAGAAAATACTGCACTTGATTTTGCACGTGAAAACTTTAATACAGGCAACGTCAATGTTAATACAAGTGGAAAACACTTGAAGTATTATGTTATTACATTTATTTAAAGAAAAACATTTGAAAGCATCATCGAGTTATCTCACAGTTTGCTTGGACTCTTACTTTCTCTGGTGTTGCTTCTGCATGGCTGCCTCAGACATCTGTCCCTGTAAAATCAGTTTCCGCTGTTTGTCTACGTCGCCCTCCATCCGGGCGAAGGCGTGAGTCCCAACCTGACCCAGATCCAACTCCAGGCTGTCCTCTTCACATTCATCTAGACAAGCCAACAGATAAGACATCGTAATGAAATGCTGAACTTGTATCCGATACTACTTACAAAAAATAATTAATCCAGTTAACTCTGGCTTTTTTAAACGATCGTTTCCCCTCAAAACACTATCTGTGTACAAGTTTTAGCAAATTATAAATGCAGCAACATTCTCATGGGTTTGCTTGTTTGTCCGTATTTATTTTATTACACAGATTCCAATTCATCTGCAAGGATGCCGTTACACGTGTGTGAAAGCGCTGCTATGAAGTCATAAACTCAGCTGACAGATTCCAGGCTCGGGTTCAAGTCTGTTTCATTCCTTGTTTCTCCAAGACCACATGCACTGCTGCATGCATGTCTGTGCATTTTATCAACATCCAAACGGACATGTGCATCTGTCAGTGTGTATACATCAGCCTGTTGTTATTGGGTTTCACTTGCAGGCAGCCTGCTTGCTTTGGATCAACACCCCAAAGCCACATGTCGATGCTTTGAAGCATCAGGCCAGCAGGCACCACACTTGAGGTCAATGGAGGCAAGAGGCTCAAAATGGAAACCACAAACACTCACTAACACATGGGCTGGTGTTACTTTCACAGGCCTCTTCACCAAAACCTAACATTTAGGGTGCAAGCAAAGGCTTAGCTGAGGTAAACTAAAGAGGTCATACAAAATCCAGTTTATGTGGAGGGTTTAAAAACTCAAAATTTCTGTTTGTCCTTTGTGTTTTTATTATTTTGCTATTTCTACAGAACTGTTGGGCCTCGATTACTTTCAATAAAGACTACTTGGTCTGCATTTAGCTAGAGGACAAATACAAATGTTGGGAGACTAGAAAAGCTTTGATGTGCTTCAAAACAGTTTCCCTATTTAGAATTCTGAAAGTTTCTCGAATCTTCCTTTGTTTGATAGTCGTGTGCTGATCACATCAAACTCTTTCTTTTAGGAGAACACTTTTGTTCAAGGGCTTTGAGACAATCATTGTGACGAGGCATTATGTTGGTTAAAATCTGTCTGCGATACTTCTCATGTCCTGTCAGTGCTTTACTACAAATAAAACAATCATGTCCTGACACTTCAGGAGCCTGAAGGCAGATGCAGTCTGACTGACTCACAAAAACAACCTGAGCTCTAAGTTAATCATTATCCAGTGTCATCTTCACACTGTATTTAATGATTGAGCTCAGATGTTTTATGGTTCCGTTGGTGAGTGAGTGACAAACAACATGAATGGCTGACAGCCTAAAAAGCCAAACGGCTGACTGCTCGGTCAGACTATTTCAACTTGACAATTAAGTCCTTCAAGTGAAAAGAAAAGCTTTTATTCTACAAATTCAAACTACAGGGAAGAAATGTTTTGTTTCTTTTCGACTGAAATGAAAGTGAAGCATGTTGTGTGTCCCTTTCAGATTTCAGGAAATTGTTCATCACATTATTGAGAAAAAAAAAAAGAAAAAAAAGAAGAAGGCTGCACCTTCAATGCTTCCTGGTTTCTCTGTGATGCGGATCCGTCTTTCTGGAACCACTGGTTCACCCTCAGAATTGCCGATGTCAGCTGGGATGAGAGGTAGGCAAGCCTTTTCTTCTCCCTCAGAGCGTGGGTAGTACAGAGGGAGTAACTTCTTGAACACAGACTGAAAGAGCACAAATATGAATATATATCTATTAGTGATTAATATGCACATGGCTAACTTAATACAGCTGGTTTTAAATAAGAGGAACATGCAGGTTCAGTGTTTCCTGTTGGTCTAAACTAAAGACAAGAAGTCACACAAACCTCCTCTGTGTCTGAAACCGCAAACACCACCGTTTCTATGCTGTTTCCATGATTCTCCAAGAACCGCCGCACTGTCCCTACAAACACATTTGTTTTGGTTTGTTACAAGATAACACAGACAAATAACAGCAAATCTGTAGTTTACAGAGAACTGCAATTTTTCTAAGACTAAGAAGAGGATGAAACCAACTGAGATGCGTCCTTTTCTGTGGTGTGGACCTGTAGTCGTGTATTTAAGTGAACAAACCTGAACAAACATTTTGCAAACAAGCAGAATATTTGCCACATATGGTTCTCTTTGGGTGTTCACTGAACTAATACACTCAACTATGCCCCGTGTATATCCAGTCTTACATTCAGTTCAGGTTTTGTGGTTATTTTACAGCCAGTAGTAGCTTTAACTCCAGAGGTGAGTAAGACTTCTGTTTGAGTGGATCTGAGTGATTTCAGGGTGGCAATCTAACCTCTTAGATTAAATTCCACTGTTTTGAATTTGGGCCGATTACAAGCTTGGGGAGTTCAATTTTCCAAAGGGGTCACATGAGAAATCGGGATTTTGGTGGAGGGCTGCACCAATAAACTTACAAAGAGAGATAAAAAAATAAGAAAATATGACTAAAGTGTCACTCCAATAAAAACCTGTGTGTGTCTGTGTGTCTTACTCAAAGCAATGTGTGTTGCATCCTCCGGAGGATAACCTCTTTTGATTGTGGTCACCACACAGAAGCCAACTGATGCCATTGACTGCTCTCTGTGGTGAAAAATGAAGAAATACAGTCTCACATACTGCACATCACATCTACAGTACACACTGACTATACAATGTCAAATGTGACATACATCATTCCCAATATGTCTACATGTTGTCAATACAAACAATGGTTCAATATAGCACCTTCAGATCCCTCTATTGACCTTGAAGAAAGGTCAGAGGTCAAATGTGACATGATATTTTAAACCTTCATATGGCACTTTCTATATGCTGACAATACACACCAACTTGTAACAATCGTAGTTTTGAAGTTCTCAGGCTTTTCATCAGTTTTTGACTAATAAGTCATTGAGTTGACCTTGAAGATCTTGGTGGAGACAAATTTAAGACAAATTTGAAGGGATTATTATGGACCCCACTCTACACACCTACAAAGTTTTCAGAGTTCATCCAGAACTTACTGAGCTGTTGTGTTTATAAACAGAATGACACGTACACTACCAAAAACATAACATCCTTGATGGAGGTAAAAATGTAATTCCATGTAAAGAAAATGCTGGCAGCCGTCAGTGCTTCCCCTCAGTTTTCTAGTAGACAAACCTATTATATCAATTCGAAAGTCCTAGGTGACCTACGCGAGTTATCGCATTTGCAAGATTTTCAGAAAACTTGTCCTCTGACCTTGAGTTTGAGATTCAAATTTCCCCAAGATTCTTAGTACATACATGTATGGTATTCATTTAAAACTCCTGCCATGTTCTGGATTTATCGCATTCACAAACTCAGGTGTCCATGCTGCCTGCCCACCTGAGGGAGGCGTGACAACAATCTCTGACCAGCCTTTTTACAGCTGAGGGGTAAAAACAAAACACTAAATACCTCCAGTACTACGTCTGTGAAGGTTCTCAGTCATCCAGGTCATTGTAGTCAAAGGAGCTTGCAAAGAAAAGCGTCTGGACTTCTTTAAGTTACTTGAAGACGTTTCACCTCTCATCCGAGAAGCTTCTTCAGTTCTAAGGTCAAATGGTGGAGAGTCCCAGATATAAACCTAGTGGGAGTTTCCCCCCACAGAGGGACAAAAGGACCCCCTGATGATCCTCTAATCGCCTGAGCCAAGGTGTGAAACTGGGTGTGGGTCCCAATCAGCCAGTTTCACACTTTGCAAGCTCCTTTGACCTCGAGTACTACTATTTAAATTTTGCCAGTCTGACTTTTTCCTTTCTTTTTTTGTCTTAGTGGGTTCAGCCTTCTCCCTTAAATCATCATCACTGCTCTCTCCACTTCATCATATACTGCAAACATCTATATCACCAAGTAGATCAGGACAGAAACGGCACAATCTGGTCTGTGAAATATTGATTAGGAAATTGTGGATTTTAATCTGAAACACTGTTTTTTGGGGGGGTTGATTTTAATTTATCCAATGAGTTCATATTTTACAGATGGATTTAATGTTTTTCCATCAACTTTTAAAACAGATCCAACTTTTCTAAAATCAGTGTTTCTGTAATCTGAAAAGCTGGAAAGCTCAGTCACTTTCATTCAGTGACTGTTTGCTGGTGCTTTCTGACAGAGAATGAAACAGATGAAATTTGTGAAAGTCCGATTACTGCCAAGTTTAGCACGTGGGCTGAATTATAAGTTGCTGATTCTTACGCAGCCAGCTGCATGATGTTTCTGTAGCAGCTGTATAGTGAACTCTCTGCTGCCGTCCTGTATTTGGCTTTGTACTTTGGCCCCACGGTGTGGATGATGAACCGCGCTGCTAGGTTGAAGCCCTTGGTCAGCTTTGCCTCCCCGGTGCGACATCCTGGACACAAACACACAAAAAGATTATTATATTTATTATTACATGTTAAAAATAAACTCTCATGACTGTTGATCCAGCAAATACACATGTGAATCAGAGAGCTGACAACTGAGTTCATGAAAGGGAAAACTGTTTTCTTTTGACAATTAAATTTGCGGATTAAATTTTCTGGTATGCTAACCACACAGAGGTTTTTATTTTGAGCACCAGCTTCTTCAAATACTGCATCTTAAAGCATCAATATATATATAATAATGTAGATATTTTTAGGTGACGTTTTTTGATGAAAAGACACTTCCAGTGTGTCGGGGTAAAAACCAGTAACTAGACCTTTTTTTGTACTTGGGACGTCTGAAAAGCCAATCTCAAAAACACTGTCACACATCCACAGTGATGCAGATGATTGAATAACAAACCCAGACATCTTTGCAGGGTTCAAGAACATCTGTATTTGTTCCTTGAAATTGGAGCTCAAAGTTCAAAGCATATTACTGGAAGCAATTCTGCAGAAAGTAGTTCCAGTGAAAACTGGGCTCCTGCCAGAACAGAAGCCAGAACATACTTATTTGTGTGTTATCAGTACTTTCAGCAGCTGTAGAGACTTGATAAAAGTTACTCTGTATTAAAGTGCCAGCGGTAGTGCCAGCGTGATATCAGGTGACTGGTTATATTTAACACTCCCAGTGATATCTCTGAGAAGACCAAAGTGAAATCAAGCTCATTTCAGCAGTTTAACCTTCCATGTCTACCTTTGAGTTTAAGCAGCTCGTCTCGGAGCTCGGGTCCTGCCAGCTGATGGATGCTGTCAGACGTGGGGTTCTTTTCGTTTAGCGACTCGTTGCTGGTGTTCACGACGGCGGTGCAATTCAGCAGAGCAATGTCACCAACACTGTGGGGAAAGAAAAACAATCTATTAAAACTATACAGAGTAAATACGAATGATATGGCGTATAAAAAAACCGTTGTGATGTCATTTTGCCAAAGATGTTGTAAAGGTTTTTTTTGCCATAAAACAATGTTTTGTATGAGTTTGTTATTCTGTATTTTCTAGGTGTGGAAATGTTTTGGACAAGGACGCAATTTTTGAATAGTTTGATGCTGTATGCAGCTACAGCAGATTTACAATGAAACAATAAAGATGCAATCTAAATGCAAACTTTGAGCTTCAATTCATGCGGCTGAAGAAAACTTTTATAACGTAACGCATTTTCAGTCAAAGTGTTTAATGTGCCCACATTCACTGAAGGGTTTCTTTTATGAATATCGGATAAAAGCACCGTACAGTATGTATGTCCTACACATACACATTAACTGGAGCAGGTATACTGGACTATAGCATGCATTATATTTTTAATCTCATCTCTCTCTAACAATATTTTGTATGGACAATCATGTTTGAGTCATCATACGTTTCCAACATCACCCCTTTTGGGAACACCGTTGTAGCTACATGGTTAAACAGAAGGCTAGTCTATCGTTGTTTTTGGTCTGAATTAGTATAAGTGAAACAAAGATATCCTGGGTATGTTGAAAGTGTTTCACGCTACAGGCTCCAGAGGTGCCAACATCAAAGGATCAGAAAGAGGAAATCTGCTATTTGGTAATGTCTGTGGGTTTGAAACTTTTTACAAAGAACAAAAAGAAAAAACTAATTCACTGGGTTTTTTTAAAAAGTATTATTTGGGTAACTCATCCATTTGAGTACTGTGAGAATGATGTTTTTGCACAGTCACTTGGAAATAGAAGCTAAAAATCTGCACTTTATTGTTGCATTTTAAAAACTATTGTGTTGACACAGAGAGTTAAAATTATGAAAACTGTGCCACTGTCCGAACATTTCAACACCCAATTGAACTTCTACTGATGTTCATTATCCAAGTTGCTTTTTGTGACTTTTATTGACAGTCATCACCAGGCCCCAGTCACAGCACAGTGGTAACCAAAGACTTTTTCTTTACCTCTAACAGTAACAGTGACCGACGGATCAAACATACTGCAAACATTTAGACCTTGAAGACATTTGGCGAAACTTTAATGCTTATTTTAATACCTGAAGTCAACTCTTTGTTCAGAAGCCCTTCAGGTTGTGTTAGGAAAAAACAATGAGGAAATGCATGTGTTGACAGTGTTTGATCACAAGACATATTCAGCAACCAGGACCACGGAGGAAGAGTTGTGTATTTTTTTTTGTTCAGCTCATTCCTCCTAGCTCAATTACAGATGAGTCACCAAATCAAGTCAAGCAGGATGCCTGCAAACAACAGTGAAACAGATCTCATGCAAATCCCCTGTTCCTGTTTTGTCAAATGCTAGCTTCTGTATTAAGTCGTAGAGCAGATATATCCCAAACTAATGAAACGTCCTCTCCCCATTTATGAACAAAGTCATTTAACAACATATAGTACCAGGTGTGCGCTATCAGAGTATCCACGAAAAGCACAAGTTCATTTTAAAACAATAAAAATAGCAACACATTGACAGAGTTATATCATGACTATCACATAAATCAACAAACATTACTTACAGGAAGAGTAACATTGCTACAAGATTCTGTGAAGAACTTCAGTGTGATGATGCTTTGAGGTCCAATGACATTGACTCTGACATTTAAAACAACCATAAAGTAAATAAAATAGAATAATTTTTTCTTAATTACTCTATAAATGACTTTCTGTCAAAAGAAATGAGCCAACAGCTCTTTATCTATTTAATGAGACACTATTAAGACTTTCAATACCTTCAGATACCTTGCTTGGACTTTACTTTTTAACCACCATGGGTTTAAAAGTAAGTTTGAAAAAGTAGTGAAAGAATGAAAATCTAAGCTGTAGTCATATGGAACCTCTGATATTAGCTCAAAAATAGACCCCTTTGTAATTCTAGCTGCTGGAAGGTTTAAAAGCACCACTGCTCGAGGGTCAATTGCGCTCAAATCCTGGTCATGCTATTGTGGCAGGAATGTGCGTGCTCTTGATGACTGCTCAGGGGAAGGCTGGCACCACAACAAGGCTCCTAAAGAAAAACTGCTGCCAAGTCGGGCTCCACATAGTCATGCGTTTCTCTACAAAGAAGATTTACGAGGTTATGGACTCTGAACAGGTTTGTATGAGCACATGGACACACAAGCAGCATTTACTACTACTACTATATGATACTGCTAATATCAATACATTAATATTACTGCCCTTTTTTAGGATGCATCTAGGATCACACACTTTGCTTAAATGACAGATGATTGATAGCGATTACCAGAATACACAGATATGCATCCAAAAGTGTGTTTAGATTAAGCAGCCAAGTGCTCAAAGTCAACCACTGTGAGTTGGGTTCTCTTTGGTTAAGGTGGGCGGGAATACACACTCTGACAGGTAAAAAGTGAAACTTTTGTGGGCATTGATCTGATTTACTGATAGTTTCGGTATGATTGGTCACTTTCACAAAAGCAATGACACACACAGCAGCTGTATCTTACTGCAAAGAGCAGATGTTAAAAAAATAAGAAATTTAGTATGACATAGTTACAAAAAATACATCATATAGACCACCAAAACCAGTTAAAGCTACAAGTTAAATATACTTTCAAACTTTAGTTATTTCATTGTGACATTTTTGCTTGAATGACTATATGATTCTGTGTCTAAATGTGTAGGAAGAAACCGTGGCTGACGTTGTGACCTCTTATGAAAAAGACAGATTTCTACAGAGCAGCAACAATGTGAAGAAACAGCGTGACTCACAAGAGGATGATCTTGCGGTTGATATCTGGTCTGTAGGGGAAGGGTGAGGGGAAACTCTGGCTGAGCATGCTGTGGCTCCGGACCAGCCGTTTCTCCTCGCCATCATTGTCCAGCTGCTGCTGCCATGTGGGAAGAGTCTGGATATCCACAAACTGGGAGCGAGTACCCAGAGGATCCATCCCCATCTGGCACTACAAGCCTCGAGAGGATCACCAACTAGCTGGGCTGCAAGTACAAGATAAAGTCATTTGCCTATTTCCAGTGTCTCCCTGTGGCTTTGACAGACAAAAAAATAAAATAAAAATCTAGATGATTGTGGAAATGAACAGTGCTCGTTTGCTGTGCTTTTGAGAAGATCTGCATTTTGGTTTATTTTCACAGGTAATCAGTCTATCCTAGCTGTGATCGGGCCACAGGTCACCAGTATGTTGCAAGGCTAACACAGAAAACCTGACAACCCATTTATGTTCACATTTATGGCCACGTTAGGATCACTGATTGGCCTTAACCCCATAAATGACTCGGGGAGTAAGCTGGAGCACCCACACAAACACAAGGAGAACACAGAAAGGTGCAGGCAGGGAGAACTGGCAAAAATGACATTATCTTTGAAAGCTTGAAGGGTAAAAACAAAACCTATGATTTTGTTAAACATTTTTCAAGTATTGGATCTTTGTGCAAAACCCAGTTCAAGGGTGTTCCAGTCTCCTGGAGGTGGCTCTGGCCTCCAGAGACCTGTTTGGTGGCTATGAGGAGGACATTAGATCATCAAGAAGACCTAATAAGATCACTTAACAGAGCAGTTACCTAGCACATGAAAAATACATTCAGGTCTGAAATAAACTGTTTAGAATAAAGAAGTGTTTAAAAATTCAAACCTATAAGACTGAGATGTTATTTTTTTCTATGCAAATACATATGTAACATGCATCCTGTTAATCTATCTAATAAACTGATCTGTAGGAGTCTGTAATGGAGCCACATTTTTACTATGTCAGTGACCTACATAGGTTTTACTTATCTCCGGGTCTTCAGACAGTACAAAATATGCACGTGACTCTGAGTTCAACCTCACCGTTTGCAATACACAACTGTCAGACAGACAGCACTGCTGAGCTCGGCCAGCTGTTTTAACAGCACACATTTCAACCTGGCTTACTGAAACACTTACTGAACTCAGGAATCATTATTACAAATAAGCTTTCCCTGCAATGAAAAGTCAAGATGTTTGTCATGAAGCAGGTCTACGGATTAGAGAGTAGAAAACCAGCTGTCGATTCCCATTCCTAATAACGACCTGGAGTAAAGACGGACCTTACAAACTACCTGCACGGCTGCCACCAGTCTGATTCCAGACACACATATCAGACTGTCTCTGATTTACGGCGGCAAACTCAACAAGAAACCCTCATGTAATAACATTATCACCGGATAAAAGCTGGGCGCTTCATTGAATACACGTATGACAGTAGTCCCTTTGTTCACACATGTAACACCATATAAACCCCAGCTCGAGATAAAACCATGTCATGAGCACGACAAAACTCGTAAGCCTTAAATAAGTTCGGTGTAACGCAGAAAGTTATTTTTAGTAAGCTGGTCGAGCTGTTTTTGTTTGTAATTGGCTGCTTTTCTTGCTGTTAATTTGTGGCAAATTGGATACTTTTACTTACTTTTTGTAAATTAAATAAGCAGTTTGAAGACATGGCATTTGGCATGTTACTACTCCATTAGCTCTGTAACAGCTGCATTTCATTAAAATAATCAAACACATGTGTGATAAGCATCCGTCACAAGAAATTAATCGTCTGTCTCTTACTAGGTAAACTTCTTTCTCTTCCGAAGCATTTCTATGTCAGGCCAGAAAAGCAATAGTCTCTTTATAAATCGATAAATAGTGCACTTTGGTCAGAGTGTTTCAGAAACCAAACAGACAGTTACCCACCTAGCAATGTATTTCCTTTACAGGGGTGATGTCACGCCAAAATTATAAAAGGAACAATTAATAAATCTTGACACGACACCATATAAAATCAAGACGTGATGTTCATCCTCAGGGTCCTCATACTAACAAGCACAAATACTGCAAATGCAGTCAAAAAGTAAGTTTCAAAGTGCCAATTACAAGGATTTGCACATTTAGCAACCATGCTAAGAGCTGATTGTTGCGGCGTAAAGTCTGGAGTATTAAAAGAAATCAACATCCCGTTAGGCATTTCAAAATAAACTTCTAGAAATGTTTTCATTTAACTACATTTCAAAAACTACATTTCATATAAGCATGACAACTACATTTTCCCATTTTCTTTGACCTAATTCGTTAATTTCTGAACATAAACGTGTCTGCTTGCATGTTTTTGATCTCACTTATTACATTTATTTCTCAAGTTTCATTAATAAAGTGCTGTGGATGATTAAAAAACGTTTCTGCTAGGTGCTTGGATTAAACAAATCGAGTGACCTCCTGCATTTAAAAAAAACCACCCAAAACATATACATATACCTTTCCTTTAATAGTGTACAAATGCACCTTGTTAAAGAATTTCTTCTGTTTTAGTCCCTCCTTTAGAAAAAGCCAGTTAGGACTCCATTAATTATGTGTTTCATTAATTTTATCATTATCAAGTAGTTAGTGAAAGTCTGTTCTCCCTCTCTCTATAGTGGCGGTCCCATGTATGTGTTACATGTTGGAATTACAAACGAAATACAATGCCATGTGACTATGATTATTCTGACCTTTCAACTATTTTTTAGAGTATGTTTAATGTACTTTTACTCTGTTCTTTATAGTTTTCTGTCATGTCTATACTCTCCTATTAAAATAGCACACGCTTTTGTTTTGTATAGGTTAGACAAACACTTTTCCGGTGCTATTCACGAGATCATTTTATTTTTCCGGTGCTAGTCAGCTGACTTAAAAAAACACTTCCGGTATGGTTGCTTAGGGATCACTGTGGAGTCACTTTATTGATGTAAACCGCAAAAATCATTGGCTCTAAGCCAGACGTCTCTGTCCAAAAATTAAACAAACAAAAACGAGTATCTGTAAAGACCTAATATATTATTTTATTTTGGACTGTACATTCAAAAATGTATAAAATGTCTTTTTTTGGTATTGCAGTCAAAAGCAATAGAAAGAGCGCAATCGAGAAAACAGAGAAACAGAAAGGTTTCTTTGACTCGCAGTTCACTGCTAAAATCCTATCTAAATATTTTAAAAATATATATATTTCCAATAGACTGTATCTGTGTGCATAGTTTTATAGGCAAACTAGCACTGCATGGTATTGTTTTAGTAACGATTTGTGATAGATTGGTTGGGTCTGAAACAGCAGCCGAAGTCAGGCACTTCAAGGTAGTTGCTAGTTGTCACACTTCAAAGGTAAGAGGACCAACATAGACGCTTTACATTGACGAAACAAACGCAAATGTTGTATATAACGTTTAGAGATATACATTTATGTTATGGTT
Source organism: Diplotaxodon limnothrissa (assembly GCF_057381915.1). Classification (NCBI taxonomy): domain Eukaryota; kingdom Metazoa; phylum Chordata; class Actinopteri; order Cichliformes; family Cichlidae; genus Diplotaxodon; species Diplotaxodon limnothrissa. The sequence continues at coordinate 8,698,597 of NC_140611.1, read as the reverse complement.
ACTTTTATTAAGTACAATTATCCAAGAATTGTTTTACCACGTGGGTCTAGTAACTGAGTATCATGCTTAGGCACACTCGATTTGGGTCAAATTTGTCTCCGGGCGGGCGGAGGTTGACGTTGTCGTGTTGAGTCAAATGCCAGAAGCGTAAACCGGCAACTCTGCCTGCAGTTTTGTGTACTAAAACGAACGTACCCGTATCTGCGAGGACTGATGTGCTATACCTTGCTACACGTTTACTAAGTAGTACGTATTTTTGGTGTATTATTTTAAAGCAGGATTTGCAAATTATGAGGAAACGACATAAAACGAAGGAATAGACCAACAACACTGAATCGACACTGCAGAAATAAAGGCCGTAGTTCGACACATTATAAACAATACGAAAATACTTTACACCTCATTAATACGGAATAGCATACTAAGATCAGACATGTATTAAGTATGTAGTGTCTTATGCTGGTATAAAACAGAAAACCTTATTTTTGAAAACTGTGATATATTTAATACGCATACGTGGTAGAGTATATATTCTAGATAGCAGGGACAAATTACAGCACAAATTAAACTATGCTATATAGATAAAGATTCGTCATTTTATTGCTGTAAATATCTATTAATATGTGGACTCTTGGGTACATTTGATATACAATGTATTTCGTCTTTGTTGTCATGATGGAAAGCATGCATTGTCAACGATGTTTCCATTTTTGTGGCAACATTTGCCAACAGTTGCACAAACAGAAAGCCAGGTCCTTAAAAAAGAGAGGGGTGCCCTGATTGTGCAAATGTGGTTTAGTACCAAAGTTTAAAATGGTTCATGTTTACAGCAGTGTTTATGTGTTTATGCCTCCTGTTGTATCTGGAAACTGGTTTTTCATATAAAAACTATTCACGATCTTCCCCACACTATATTGGAACATTTAGCACAGGAGGCGTCAAAGCCACTTTAGGATGACATGATAACTAATAACATGTGGGTGTAATGTTCAACTTTTCAAACAGTGTTATAAAGATAATAAAACAGTTTTCTGTATTATCTTCATGAAAATGTAGACTTCAATATCTAGCAGAACATGCTGAACTCTGAACTTGTCTTAAATTTATTCAGACATTATGTAGAATCAGGTGGAGCCAATCAAGCACTGAGTCTCTGTTTTTCTTCCGTAAAAGGTGTGCACAGTAAATTTTTCTCCTGTGCTCTGGTGTGAAACAGGATTCAGCATCACCTTAGCTGCTGGTCATGGGTTTGACCAAGCAGTACCTGCGCTATGTTGCCAGCGCCGTTTTTGGGGTCATTGGCAGCCAAAAAGCCAACATCACGTATGTGACCCTTCGAGGAGGGGAGAAGGGGCGCTATGTGGCTGTGGCTGCATGTGAACATGTTTTCATCTGGGATGTTCGAAAAGGAGAGAAGGTGAGGTTCAAGTGTGATTATAGCAATGCGACAACTCATATCCAGGTACACTTCCCTTCAGATTTTATCTGTTCTTATCTTTATTCTTGTCATCTCTGTGTGTGTAGGTCCTGATCCTGCAGGGTCAGAAACATGAGGTGACCTTTCTCTGCCCTTCACCTGATGGAGTTCATATTGCCGTGGGTTACGAAGATGGTGCAGTAAGAATCTTCAGCCTGCTGAACGGTGAGAGCAACGTCTCCTTCAACGGCCACAAGTCTGCAGTCAGCGTCATACACTATGATGCACTCGGGGCGAGACTTGTTACTGGCTCAAAGGTGAGTGTGGCAGGTTGTTCCTTGGTTTTGTTAAGTGTTGACGTGTTTCTAAACTCAACATCAAAGTGACAACAGTTACACGAAAATAAAGGTGTTAATATAAATGGAAGATAAATTGGAGGTTTGTTTGTTGAGTGGTTTACTTTGCCTTTAAAAATGCTTTTTTATTTTACAAGACGGACTGTGAGTTGCAAGGAATCACCTCAGTTAACTGTTTACTCCTCTCTTAGGACACAGATGTGATCGTGTGGGACATCATCAATGAGTGTGGGCTGTACAGGCTGAGAGGCCATAAAGATGTCATCACGCAGGCCCTGTTCCTGAGAGACAAGAACCTCCTCGTCACATGGTAGGACACCGTGATGTTTACATTGTGTCTCGTCTACTGGATTGTATATTTGAAATGGTTTGAAAAGCTAATTGTGTGCTCTGCCCACCGTATAGCTCCAAAGACAGTTTTGTCAAGTGGTGGGACTTGGACACACAGCACTGCTTTAAGACTATGGTGGGCCATCGCAGTGAGGTGAGATGCTTCTTTCTCTGCATTTAGTCCAAGTCCGTTTGTGGAATTTCTTCCCTTCTACATATTCCACACATGTATGACTAGGGCTGGGCCAGATATTGTTCACAATAAAACCCCAACAATCAGACAACCTCCTCTGAACTTGCCAAGAATGGAAAGAAAAAAACTCCCTTTTAATAGGAAGAAGGTTGCAGCAGAATCATATTCTAGCCTTCTGCCACGATTAAGATTTTGTAAAAGGGAGCTACTTCAGCAACCTCTAACAAAGTGTGATGCTTTACGAAATGTGCAAGAAAACGCTTCCTGGTGACGATGGAAACAACAAACTTGAGGCAAAAACACACCATCAAGTACAACCAGGCTATGAAGGAGGAGATGCTAACAGCTGATGATGTGCAACCCAACATTAAACAAATGACTCACCTGAGCAACACTGGAGCACTTGCTACTTACACTCCATATAACAAGAAGCACAAACAGTGGATGGAAATTACTGATGCAATCTCCTGGTGCTAAAGGAGGAATTTAAGTAACTGGTTAAAAAGGTCGACCACATAGTACCAGAGAAAACACTAGCTGGCCTGCTTTTGTGCTTACATTGGACTTATGCTGCGTCACTGCATGTAATGCTGTGTCACTGCTATTGGGCTATAATGTGGCTGCTGCTGGCAGTAGATTCACATTTTGAATTGGGTAGTCTATCTCTAATGACAGTAACTCATCACAAGAACAGCATGTTTAATACCTTTTCTTTTGTTTGCACTAATAAACACTGCTGGCTGCAAGCTGCACTCATTGATACAGCATTTATTGAGTATTTTTTGTTCTTTAGTGTCAGAAATATCATTATTGCACATTTCCTTGACATCTTGTGATAGCATTTTGAGGTAATATCACCCACACTGAAGCTGCAGCGCACAGTGTGGTTCCAAACCTGCTCTGGCATTAACCTCAGGACAAAAACTGTGAACTGGGAGCTTCATGGCAGGATTTTCCATGGCCAAGCAGTTCCTGTAGGTGTACTGTGCAGTACTTTGGTCCATATAGTGGAGCTCTTGTGACTAGCTGCTTTCACTGGAAGGAAATGGGGATTATAAGAGACTTTCCACTGGAATTTTAATGTTTTTCCTAGATTATTAAGATGACTCGATGTTTTTGTTTTAAATGTGTGTGTGTATGTTAGGTTTGGGGTATGGTGTTGCTGAGCCAGGAGAGTAGGCTGTTGACGGGCTCTGCAGACAGTGAGCTTCGAGCCTGGGACATCAACTACCTGGAGGAGGTGAGAAAGGACTCAGCTGAGCACTTTTTTCTCTTCCTCCCCCAACTGCCCTTTACTGAAAAAAGACAATCAGAGAGAAAGCAAACAGTTTTTCTTGAGATCCTGGAGTCTCTCCCCTAATGTGCGATGCTTTACTTTCTATGAAGATGTCATGTTTTGCTTTTAGTAGTCTTTCATTTCCCTTTTGTATTATTTTGCCTGTAATTTTACACAACACGGGCACTTTTTTTTTCAATTACATTAAATTTGTTATTGAAGTTAATCAGATCCTTATTAACTGTAGGTTTTGGCTCTAAAAACGATATTAATGGAGTTGTTGTAAGGTCGTAAAACTCTGTCTGGTCGCGTCCTGCGCAGGCAAAAGCTGAGGGTGAGCCTACGGTGAAGAAGGGAAAAACTCTGTTGGTTGATGATGATGAAGAAGACAATAAAGAAGACGTGGATGAAAGCCTTGAAGAGGTAAAGTAGCATTCATTACAGTGAGGGTAAAATGATTCAAATGCTCTGCATGCATCTACTTTGTAGTGGAACGTCATTCTTTATTAAGCAGTGTAGGTCTCAGAAGGATAAAGTCAGTGCACTGCCACATTTTTGTGCTGTTGATTCTTTTTTTTCTAATGTTTCACAGTTGTTAATAGTTCCAATTATTCAACACCATCTTCAACTAGAGTATTTTTGTAAATTAAACCAAATTCTCTCTTTAACATTTATTCTTTCTTTTTCTTTTTGGGCAGCGCATCCTATCTTGTGAAAAGGCCGGCTCCATCCTGAGAGAAGCTAGAGATCGCGTCGTCTCACTGACAGCAGACCGCCACGCCAGAGTCATCGCCTGCCACGTTAGTACTGAAGCATCTTACAGCTCCTTGTGACTCTGCATGATGTCTGGAATACACAGTATTTATATGTGGGTTGAATGTAATGCTTGCTCGGTGCAGTTTGAGCCCACTGAGACCTGCTGTAGTCATGCTGTAGTATGTGTTTCTTCTTTCACTGGTAGCTTTTAGGCACTCATCAGTAGTAAGGTCGTCTTGTGGCTTTTAGTCAGTGTCGCTAATGTAATGTGAAAGAGATCATTCTGACATCACTAATGTATGTCAGTTCACAACCTGCTGTAATTGTCTGTATATTCATTTGTTTTCTGATCACATGACCTGATGGTTAAATGCGATTAAGAATAGTTTCAATGGTTTTGTTTTGTTGGTCAGACTGATTGCTGAGTTATTTCCTCCTATACAGTCACACTGCCCGTCAGCATTTGCCTGACAATCAGCTGTAATTTAAACATTGCACATACTAGTTTAAATGCCTTTGTGTTTGTAAACTAATTTTCTAGCTAAAAGCGATTGATGACACACATTATGCCGTCTATGTCTTTCAGGGCAACGACTCAGTCCTGGAGCTCTTCACTGTGCTGTCAGAGGAAGAAGTGCAGAAAAAAATGACAAAGAAGCTGAAGAAAGCCAAAAAGAAGGCCACCAAGTAAGCGCACATGTATTCTGTTCTTTGGAATATTTGCACATTGACTGTTACTGTTACCACCGCACAACCAGCGCTAGTTTTATTAGCCAGACATTCAGATACTGAGGTGGACAAATTTACCAAAGACAATTAAACGCGTGTATTTCTGCTCTCTTCTGAGAAAGCTTCATATGAATGTCGCTAATATAACTCCAGTACTGACACCACCTATCTTGACTACTTCTAACACACTGATGTCAGTGGAGGTGGAAGGACAAGTGCTAGTGCTGCTGCCTAAATGATTAGTTTCAGCTTTTTTGTTATTGTTGATCTCCCTTTGAACTGATGATTATTATCCCTGCTCTCTGCAGAGCTCAGGAAGCTTCAGGTGAGGAGACAGAGGAGCCCGTGGTGAAGAGGATGCTGAAGGACGAGATCATCAGACTAACAAACATCAAGGCATCTTCCAAGATCAGGTCAGTGCAGCGAATTATGCTCTCTCTAAGATTTTGAAACTTAGGTCCAGATAGCATCCGAATAAATGTTAAAATGAATTTTCTTGTTTCAAATCTAACTTTTCAAACATTTTGAATTCACTTTGCTGCCGCTGTTTGTCTCTTTATCTGTGTTGATCCAGTGACCCTATTTCTAAACATTAAGCCACAGTTACCTGTAGGAGATCATGAATTTCCTCTGATCATGGTTGTTGTGTGCATTGCCACCACCTGCTGGACATTGAAGTAAAAGCGGAGCATGCAGGAATGAAGTATTATAAACTGCTCTAATCGGCCTTACATTGCAGTACAATTCCAGACAACTAACAGTCTTTAGTTCCTTGAATAATTTCATAGGATGAAACAAGGCTAATTCATGTAGAAAAATAACAAAATGAAGATTCATGTCATTTAAAAGCACAAGTTCTTACCACCTGACAATAGTGGTGCTGCACAAGATTTACAAATAGAAATGAATATAAAATATAAATTTTGCAAAGTGGAAAAAAAAACATTTAGACTTCTTATTCAAGTAAGTACAGATCAGGACACAATTATTAACCCCCCTATGAAAACAGCAAGTTTTTAAGTTAAACAGGGCAAAGAGTATTTAACATAGCTTTTTCAAACATCAACATAATTTTGTCCTTATATGTAAATAGCTCAAATTGTGTACAAGTTGTTGATCTAAATATATCTGAAGTACCTGAATTATGTAGGATGGCACTTTCCAGAATTAGAAAGGTTGTGTCTGGCTCCTCTCTTATTTACACAAGGGGGCGCCACAATAAATGGAACCACATATTTGACCTGATGCATCCCTCCCAGGTACTTGTGTCACAAGTCAGGGATCTTCGCTAGCCACGCTCTTCGGAATCAGGGGTCTGTTCACATGTACACACCATCCATGTCCTCTGTCCCCTCTCAGGTGGGTGGACTGCCTGTCATGTGCAGGTGGTGAGCTGAAGGTGGCTCTGCTGCTCCAGAATAACACAGTTGAGACCTACAGCCTGAAGACCTCACACAAGACCCCCGTAGCCGATAAAACGGCTCGCCTCACACTCGGGGGACACCGCACAGATGTGCGCACACTGGCCTTCAGCTCAGACAACCTGGCTGTCCTCTCCGCCTCCGGAGACACCGTCAAAGTTTGGAACAGGTAACACCAGTTTAGATGCAGCACGTCCTGAAAGGGTCTTATAATTAGATTCATTTTGCTGCATTCAGTGAAAAAGCTCTTGCTTCATTGGTCATTGTCTTCTAACTGTCCTGCCCACTGTGACAGATCCACTCTGCAGGTGATTCGCACCATGGCCTGCGAATACGCCCTCTGCTCCCTCTTTGTGCCTGGAGACCGACAGATAATCCTGGGAACGAAGGTATGTGGACACACTGAGTCATTCAGACACTCTGTCCAAGGCTTACAGTCAGTTTCAACCACTGTTCTCTATAAGTTATTGATGTGTCGGTGATTTAGTGGATTTGAGCGTGTAGAGTGTATTTCTTTCTGAATCCTGTAATCTAATGGCAACCATTTGCTCCTTACAAAGTTGTAGACTTTCTTGTAGTCAAGATTGTGTTTTGTTCTTATTAGAGTGGGAAGCTGCAGATCTTTGAGCTGGGTTCAGGAAGCCTTCTGGAAACTGTAGATGCCCATGATGGAGCTGTGTGGTCAATTTGCCTGGCCCCAGATCAGGTAAACCTCACTGTACTCAGCTTGTGTGTCTGAGTGTTTTTCACACCCAACTTATCCTTTCCATAAACTGATTTTTTTTTTTAAAAATCGAAGTCCGAAGACTGATTTGATTTGTTTTTTATTTGTGTGTGTTTCCTTTAGAGGGGGATTATCTCAGGAAGTGCAGATAAGACTGTGAAGTTCTGGGAGTTTGAGCTGGTAAAGGACAAGGAGACGAGCCAGAAGTGAGTTTATTTTGTTCAATGTTCAGGATCGATGTGGTAGATTTTCAATGATCTCATAGGACCCTTAACACCTGGAATAAAGTGGTCAGGTTCAGCATAAGCTTGAAACTACTGAGGAGCTACATGTGTATATATAGGATCAATTAACATAATAAATAAAATGCTTATTTTTAATATTTTTTAAGCGTTTGCAGACAGTGACTGCCTGATGGCCAAAACTCACCAAACAAATCCTCTCTAAATACTTTGTCAGCGCTATTAACACAACTGCCTGTGGTTGTGGTTCCAGTCATCTTTGTAGAAATAGACCAAGTCTGAGCAGACCTGATCGGGACATTCCCATACATTACATGGCCTCTGTTTCAATCAACTCTCCATATTGTCAATCTGGTTGATCTTAATATTTAAATAGACTTTGCAGTGAATCTGCTGTGTGTGCGTTTTTTTTTTTGTTGTTGGTTTTTTCCATGAAGTCTTCTCTTTAACATAATCTCACAGCAGTTTGTAGCCACAGCCTTCATGCTACTGCTTAATGTTACTGGACACAAGTTTTACATTTTTTTCTTGTCTCTGAACACGACTTCTCGTCATGTCCACTCTTATCAGTTCTGATTTGTGTTCATGTACATTAAATTAATATTTTCAGCCTTTAAAAGGGGGGGAAAGGTCCACATTTGGATGCTGAAGAGGAGATGGATGAGTGAATGTGTAGTTTTGCAGACTCAGGAGGTCCCTGAGACTGTGTCAGAAAAGGCGTCCTGTCTAAATCAGTCCCAATTAGAGTACGCAGATCCATCTGCTGCGTTGAGCCCTTGGAAAGTAAGGGAAGAGCCCAAAGTATTGTGTGTCATTATTGTGTGTCAACATAGCTGACACACAGTTAATGCAATAGTTTTCTTCAACTCAAGACTCCTGCTATAACCTGGAGATGCTGGAGATGCTCTTTTGGATGGTGTGCATGTAAAACAATAAGAATGTGTCCAGTAATATCTGGCCCTAACTGCCTAATTTACTATTCCTGTTATTTGCAGTAGGTGCAATATGAAACATTGCTATATATGGTGAAAGCAGTGATGTTGAAAACTGTGTTATTGCATCACGACTTACCTGCAGAGTTGTTGTGTGTGTGTGTTTGTGACTCAGACGGCTGACAGTGAAGCACAAACGCACTCTGCAGTTGGAGGAAGACGTTCTCTGTGTGAAGTTTTCTCCTGACCACAGACTGCTGGCTGTCTCTTTGTTAGACTGCACAGTCAAGATCTTCTACACAGACACACTTAAGGTAGGCTCGACATACAAGATTCGACTTAAATTTATATTTACCGCACACTGGCTTCATGTCACTGTTTACATCATATCTACACATTCTTCCTTTTGCTGCTCCAGTTCTTCTTGTCTCTGTATGGACATAAGCTGCCTGTACTTTGTCTGGACATCTCACATGTGAGTACTGTTGAGATATTAAAATTATTAGCTGCAAGACTCACTTCAGCCCAGAGTCTTCCTGACTCTGACCTTGTGTGTCTCTTAACCAGGATAGCACAATTATTGCCACTGGCTCCGCCGACAGAAACGTGAAGATCTGGGGTTTGGATTTTGGCGACTGTCACCGCTCCATGTTTGCTCATGACGACAGGTACTGGCCAGCACAGACCCAAACCAAACAGTCAGAGGTTCAACTGGAAATAAAAGAGATTTTTACTCAGTGATGAAGTCATCTACGGGGCAGTTTAGCTTCCAACCGTGACTTCATCTCTGTGGTTAGAGACTCTGATCTGTGTCCTGTTAACTTCACACTGACCCGTGACTTCACACCAGCTGCTCTTTCATCTGCACGCTCCTCTGGTTTCTCATGGACCATCTCAGTTTCTGTGCTTGATGATTTCTTTTCGTTTGTTAATTAATTTTTGACTAAATGTGATTTTTCTTTCACTTCTTTTCTAATTTCCTTTGAAATGTGTTGTTGTGTAATATTCTTTCCTGTCTCCTTGTTTGAAATTGATCTAAGTCTGCTTTGTTTCATAATTTCTTTCCTCTGTTTTCTCTTTGCAGTGTCATGTTCCTTCAGTTTGTTCCCAAGACTCATTTGTTCTTCACAGCAGGGAAGGACAAGAAGATCAAACAGTGGGACGCAGACAAGTTTGAGAACATCCAGACACTTGAGGTAACAGCTTTCCCCACGCCCACCGCTCGAAAAATGAAAAGAACATTTTTTTATTCAGAGTGAAGTCAGTTAAACTTCTACGATATTAATCTGGTCGGTTAATTTAATTGTTAATTAGTTTCAGCTCCTTTGGTGTTAATGAAATTGACAGAAGATGCACTAGAGGGGTAACAATGAGACAATCCCCAAAACAGGAATGGTTTGGCAGGTGGAGGCCGCTCACATCTTTCCCTTTTCATCTTTTCTGACTGTTTCTTTTCACTAGTTTTGCATTTGGCTGGTTGTCAGTGTCACTGCCGGTAGCATGAGGTGATACCTGGACCCTATCAGATCCTCCAGGATGCCACATCAATACGTTTGTGATGCGCAAATGAAGCAGTGTTTAACCATTTCATCAGCTGTTTTAAAAATAGGTTAATTCATTCAAAGCTTTGTTTCAGTGACATCTGGTGGTGAAATAGGAGACAGCAAAACAATGTCTCAGTCGTGCAGCTGAGTAACGAGGGTTTGTATGAATGATAGAAATACAATTTGGGGAAGATGGATTGATTGGGAAGATGATTCTGTAAACTGATGTAGGAGTTGGAAGTAGGTGTGCCTGTGTAACTAGGGTAACTAATCCAAACTACACCTCATTCATGAGCTACGCAGAGAATGGCATTGGATTTATTCCTCACAGAAACACACAGATCAATTCTGGGTGATCAATTTTCTACTTAGATTAAGTTCACACTTCTTATTTATTTATTTTTTACTTTTCAAATACCAGACTGTCATAGAACACATAGGTACACAGAAATTATAATCTTTTCTTTTTTCTGTTTTATAGCATGAATACCCCCCACTCCCTCCCAATAATGTTACAGAAAAATGAATTAACCCATCCAAAAAATAAATAAATTAATTAAAATAAATAAATAAATTTATATAGACTTCAGCTGGAAATCTAATTTGTAACCTACGATGTAACCGGAAACGGGTTATAACCCTACGCCATAACCAGACAACGAGTGTTATGCCGTAGGGTTCAAAGGGGTTTTATCTTAAATCAGGAATTAATTCATAATCTAATTTTTATAGCACTCCACCCAGTAGCTGTTGATACTTGGTCTTTCCTATTTGATTTTGTTTTTGTAGCTGCCCCACATTTCTTACTGCTCAGCTTCATCATTTTACATTTTGAACGTTGCCACTACGCTACGTTGTAACACTGAACGTCCTCTTTGAATCACAGGGCCACCATCGGGAGGTTTGGTGTCTGGCCATCAGCCCAAACGGAGACCACCTCGTGTCGTCATCTCACGACAAGTCCCTGCGTCTCTGGGAGAGGACGAGGGAGCCCATCATCCTGGAGGAAGAAAGGGAGATGGTGAGGTGGAGGACAGGGCCCACAAAGATGATGTTACAGTGGTTGACATAAACACCTAAACACCGCCTCCTTTTTGTGTCGATAGGAGCGAGAGGCAGAGTTTGAGGAGAGCTTGGCTAAAGGAGATGCACCTGTGGTGAGTGCTTAGTTTTCAGCTTCTACACTTAGTTGCTGTTATGTTGGATGAGTGATGCATTTATACGTTCTGCTTCTCAGGTACCGGGAGAAACGCAAGGAGAGGCAGCACCTGCTGGCAAGAAGACTGTGGAGACAGTCAAAGCTGTGAGTTCTCTTCAGTAATTAGCTGAGTTATTATCTGCACTCAAAAAGTATTTATGGCCAAAATGAAAACTTTAAGTAATCTGATTACATGTAAATTTTCTGTGTAATTGTATTCCATAAGTAGGATTGTAAAGTGTTCAATTTAACGGACTTTGGTCAAATGAAATTTACTTGATTGGTACACATTCAGTTTTTATCAAGCATATTTTCTTTAATAATTAATTAATTGAATAAATCCTTGATGATTTTCTATATTTCAGTTGCCTTTTACTAAGAATTATTCTTCATATTTATGAGGGTCAAAAATCAGAAGCCTTCTTTGTTGATCTTTTCCCTGTTTGTGCGATTTTTTTTGCAGGCTGAGCGAATCATGGAGGCTCTGGAGCTTTATAAAGGGGAAACAAGGAAGATGGAAGAGCACAGATATGCCTGTGAGAGCGCAGGCAAAGAGGTTGAGTCATGATTTCAGTTATTCTACTTTTGCTGTGGGGTAGTGCAGTAAAAAGGCATTTTTTTGTTTTATCAATGCTCAGCTGATTCTGAGCAGAAATCATTTTTCCAGCAGCTGCAAATGCAGTGATGTGAGGAAGAGGTCAAACACCATTACCTTAGTTTTTAAGTTCCTCCCTTCAAGGTCATCTTCCTGTGCACTTCTGGACCACCCTGAGTGGTGATGCTGTTTTTGGAAGGCTCCACTGGAAGTCCTGCTCTGTCCACTTACAATAGGGCATTTGAAAAATCACCATGGAAACTACCCTACTTGCTAAATTTAGCTCTGTGCGCTTACCAGAGTGTAGTTTAAATTGATGAGTCACATAGTTGTGACCGGGCACCTGTGGCAGATCCACAATGACTTTCAGGGAGTCATGTAAATACTGGCAGAAGCACAGACTTGGGTCCAGATGTGCAGGAGAAGATCAAAGGGCACATCAGAGAAGTTTAAATCAGGTTTTTTGTTTTTTAAAAAGCATCACAGGTCACATTAAACAGTTCATCCTCTTTTGCAGCTTCCTCCACCGCAACCCAACCCTATCCTCGTGGCCTTTGGAAATGTTTCGGTAAGAGAAACAGAGTTATGAACAATAAATGTCTTCATACTGAGATCACAAATAAACCTTGTTTTCAGCTCAAGCTATAAACTCAATCTGTCTCTGCCCCTCTTTAAGCCCTCCCGCTACGTTTTAGATGTGATAAAGAAGGTCAGATCGAGGTAAGATTCAAGCGAATGATGTGAAGCTGATTACCATCTGCCTACACTGTCCTGTGCATTTAAATACACTCAGATTTTTTTCTTTTTTACGTTTTTTTGTGATCATCAGTGAGCTGGAGGTTTCTCTGCTGGTGCTGCCTTTTCCTTATGTCCCCGAGCTCCTGAAACTCTTCAACAGTTACATCCAGCAGGGCCTGGAGGTGGAGCTGGTCTGCCGCTGCCTGTTTTTCCTTCTCAAGTGAGACGTGCTTTATTATGGTTGTCTGTTTTATAGTCAGATTTAATCTTTGGGCAGTTGAGTGGTGACTCAGGAGTCTGGGATCTGCATGAAAATTTTAAACAACAAAAGATTTAAAACATAAATTTAAAAAACGAATTAACATAAGAATGGTGGGTTTTTTAGGTGTTATGAAGCTCATTTCAATGATCAAACGTTTTAACGAAACTAAAATGTTGAGAAAATGCAGATTATTCAAAGGCGCTATAAGAACAGGAAGCCGAGGCTACAAATTTGAATGGGCTCAACAAAAATGAATAATTAAAGATTGGAAAACATCGCCCGATGAGATGAGGATCAGGTTCTTCTGTGACACATGGATGAAACGGACATGAAAACGTGGATCCATATGTCCTTCTTTCAACAGTTCAGGTTGCAGGTAGTGGATGGAGGATATTTTCATGGCACACTTAAAAGCACAGCCTACCTGAGTATTGTTGCTCACCGTTAACATCACTTTATAACTGCAAGTGATGATCTTCTGATGGCTGCTTCCAGCAGGATAACACACCATGAATAACACTCGCAAGGTGCACCTAATAAAAGTGTTTTGTTTATTTCTAGGATCCATTTTGGTCAGATCTCCAGTAACCAGATGCTGCTGTCTGTCATCGATGAACTACGGACCAATACACTCTCAAAAGTGCGGGAAATCAGAGTAAGTGACATCTGAGTGGAAGGGAGCGGGACCGAGCAAAGCTTTTTGGCGTTTAACCGATTGTTGCTTCTATTCTCTCTCCACTTTCCTTCCTTCAGGATGTGATGGGTTTTAACAGTGCAGCCCTGCAGTTCCTCCAGCGGGAGATCGAGAGCAAAGAGGACGTCATGTTCTTTGCCGACGCTACAGGTCGCCTGGAGGAGAAGAAGAAAAAGAGGAGGAAGAGGGAGAGGGCCGTCTTGACCATTGCTTGAATTATAATGAACATTTTGGATTGTTTTCGTATAAACGTCCACTCTCCACCCCATTCTGCTTTATTCCAGGAGTGGACTAGATGCCTCACACTGTTGCTTTTTATATGTTATTAAATCCTGAACTAATGTAACAAAGTGTTATTCAGTGGCAAGCTTCTTTTCCCAAATAAACTACGAGGTTTTCTCACAGTACTTGGAAGTTTTATGGGCGGGGGGGCTTTCAAAACAAATAAATCCTTGGTGGCAAAGAGAAACGTAGCGTGGATTCTCAGCATTTCCTTGTGTTTCCTCAGGTTTCTATAAAATTCATTCAAATATAGTTAAACTTTAAATAGATTCAGGTTTAAAGTAGCACTAGTACTCCATTCATGCTCGCCACAAACACAAAAGGACATGTATGATTTAAGCTGGTTTCTGATCTACAAGCCCAAGGGGAGCAATTCAGGCCCGGAGCCAAAACAAGGCCAAAGATTGTCTGGACGTGGCAGTCGTTTTGAAAGATGTCAGAGACTACCTGAGCTCCAGACCACCTGGGTGTTACCACCCTGCCCCACAGAGCAAGTCCCCTGATTCCAGTTGGCCTCAGTGCAGCCAGCCACTACTGAAATTAGGGAGATGTGGCTTGACTTTATAGCCCCAGTAACCTATCCTTGATTTATTACCCCAAGGCCTGGTAGATGGGGTAAGTATAATTCATAGCATGGGAGAAAAATCTTGGTTTCCAGTTCTGTGAGCTGCACAAATGTGAACAGCGTAGGTTTGTTGAATGCTTTCTAATCTTCTGGCCTTTAGAAAAGTTTCACACCCACATCAGACACTTCATTTTCCACAAGTGTGTTTATTTCCTGACGGTAGGGTGCTTTTTGGAATAATGAAATGAACCCTTTAAAACACCTCACACTCACTGTTCATGTACTAATGTCACAGAGGACAAAAAAAGCAAATTAACTCTGTATTTAGAGGCATGTAAAAAAAAAAAGTGTGTGTGTTTTTATGGGTCTGGATTTGGTCTCAAAGCTGTAAATATCTCACCTACCAAAATTAAAAATTCTTCAGGAAAATCCCAGGCTGCACTCTCACACACACTCAAACGACACCGGCAGCGCATTAGCACCCAACTGTGGTTTAGATTAATCATCGCAGACTGATTAAAATGGGAAAAATTCAAAGGCCTTAAATCTACAAGCATCTTTCGCCTCAAACTGAGCCAAAGTGTGTGACATTTCACTGAACCTACAGTGAGGTAACAGCATAAAATAGAGTTTTAATGGTCTGTGCAGAATATGAAACCCCAAAGCACCATTTTTCAGGGTATTTTCCTTTTTTTCTTCCTCAGTAACAGAATGTTCTGCTGACTTTCTCCCTCTTTCTTCACTCATCCTCACTGTTCCTGCAAGCAAGCCTGGCTTTATTGTTTATTAGAGCCTTTATTACAGCACCTTGCATCCCCGTGTACCTGCAAGCCGATTATTCCAAAGCTCATGTTCAGTGTTTGCAGGAGGATCCAAAAAATTAATCCAAAGATTTATTTGGGTCCTGCCCTCACGATAATCTGTAAGTTTATTGTCATTAGCGTGGAACAAGAAGGTACATCAATCTTTTTTGCCACTATGATGTCACTTTTGTATTCTTTTTGCCTTACGACCTTGAATATTCCTTAAAAAGGCAGCAGTGACTCCTTTTTTAATGGATGAAAGCCCAGGGAACAGAATGACATGTTTCATTCACTAGATGGCAGTCTTGGCTTTGCTTAAACCGGCTTTAGCGCGCCCGTTTTGGTGTCTGATCTAATGCATTAGTCCATGTTAGGATATCTCACAACTCCTGTTGCAGCTCAGGCCATAATAGTAGATAGCGGAATAAAACTAAAGCAGTGGCCCCAGATCTGAGATATTCAGGCTAAGCAGCTTCATTGGTGCTCGTACACATTTGCGACACCCATCTGTTAGTGAAAGAAGCACAAAAAACTCTGGATTAGTGTTGGATGATGCTGAGCTTTAGTTGTCGCAGGTGATCCACTTCTCTACTTAGTTCTTCTGTAATCTAAAGTGATGTCTAAACAACGTTTCTTCTCTGTAACTTATTATTTTTCCTTTCTTCCAGGCAGTGAGTATTAGCTCTCTAACACTATGTGTTCTTTAACAGTCTGTATTTACATTAGAAATTGATGGACAGGAGATTGTGTTACTTTATGCGGTCTACATTGCTATAGTCTGTTATTGTATACTCTGCATGAAATTATGTACAGCAGGATACGATCTACTCACAAATGCTGACTTGATCTGCTGCTGTCTATAGCCAGTGAATGTGATATGAGCTATAAATGTGTATGACCCATAGTTGAGATAGGTGCTGTCGGCAGTGACAGGCCTCCTGTTACAGCAGCGCTGCTCCTCTGTTGAACAGTTCACACAGCAACTCTTGAGCAGTGTGACTGAAGAAGAGCATAACAAGCTTGAGATGTTGGCACTTGAATATCTTTGTGTCCATTCTTTGTTAATGTATTTAATTTGATCAGTTAATGCTTTTAAAGTGAAACATATCCAGCAAAGGAAATGACATTTTTGTCTGGTGTAATTACATGCTGTGCTACAGTAAAGTGTAAATGAGTGTGACTCTGTAAAATTTAAATGAACAAAAAAGCAGAACAAATAATTTACAAAGGATTTTCTCCCTGAATTTAATTAAAATAAATTGTTAAAATATAGATAAAAATAAAGTGTGCCTACATTTAAAAAAAAAAAGTATGATTTTTGCAAATCTTAAGCCACAAATGCACTGAAAACAAAACCCTGGTGCAACGTCACTGACAGCTAAACAGGTAAATTAGTAACACAACATCCAGAACACACAGTCACAATCTAACATTCTTATTAAAAAACCTGACAATGATACACTGGTGAATGTGGTGTGGATGGCATGACGTATGAAGGACACTCAGATGACATCTTTTTCAGGAAAGACCTTTTTCAGCAAGATGTTGCTAAAATATATTTTGCATGTATTACAAAGTCTTCTATAGATATTAAAGGAGAAGTGTATTTTTCATTCTAAGTACTCACAAGGTACCAAGTACATAATGATCCACTGCTGAAAGTAATCCAAACTACAAGCTAGAATTCAAAGACTGCAGTAGGAAATTCCTGAGATTTCAATTTATTTATTTTTTTACATTTGTAATCTGTTTGCAAATATTTTTTAGAGTAATTTTTGTTATTTTTTGGCATAAACGATTTCCACAGATATAGCAGATATCCACCTCCAGGTTCTGCTCGAGGTTTCTTCCTGTTAAAAGGAAGTTTTTCCTCCCCACTGTCTCCAAGTCCTTGCTCATAGAGGATTGTCTAATTGTAGGATTTTGAGCACTTTGAGGGGACTGTTGTTGTGATATGGTGCTATATAAATAAAACTGAATAGTTGTTTCACTGGCCTTTTTATCCTTTAGATGATTATTATTGAGCATGTTTATAGCAGATTTTTGAGTCTCTAACTAATGTACTTCTGGAGATATGAGACCTGACAAGAGTAGATAACATTAAAAAAAATAACATAGGTTGGAAAAAGTTTATTGTTTTATTAAAAATATTTACAGTCTGAAGCCTCTTTAAAGGTTAATCACATTGCATTGCCCTCTGCTGTGTTAGGTGTGTGTGTGAAGCACTCCAGGCATTTTGTGGAACCACTGAGGTATAGAGCAGTTACTGACCTGCAGACCATGTAACGTTTACACAAACTTTGCAACTCCAAATGTGATTTCATTTTGTTTTGTTTCTAATTAAACAAGGCAGCCAGCTCATTATTATAATATCTGATGTCTAAAACGATTCACCCGCAGCCTGTTTTGGTTCATCCGTCTGCAATGACCTCAGCACAGTCATCGTGGCGTCCAGTCAGACAGCAGCACAACTTCAACCATACAGACAGGCCATCCATCAGCCTGCCAGGCCACCAGTCATCCCAGCGACTGGCCTCGTGTTAAATCTGTGTCCAGCACTCATGAATGAGCCCATACCTGCACTGAGATATGAGGTGACGGCTCATTCTGCTGGGACGCAGTTGTAATGTGGCTGCTTCAGCAGCAGCAGCAGGAGGGGAGGACTGGGCGGCGGCCGCTGAGCGTCCAGGCAGGTTGCTGAGTGATGAGGTGATGGTGCACGCAGAGGCGGCCAACGGGGCCGACTGGCCACTAACTGCATAGCTGTGCACATACAGCCATGAATGTTTCCTTTCTTTGCATCCTCTCGGCTCTCCCCCTCATCCCTCAGCTGTCCTCAGACTCTCTACACTTCTTTCCTTGATGCTTGCATGTCTGGGTGTCTCTTCTCTTGCAGCAGATCTTTTAATATGTGCAGCACAACTGTAATATGTAGCAAAAAATGCATTAAGTAATTGATATATTGTTAATAATTATTATTAATAACAAGAAAGTTAAAAATAGAAAAAATGCAACTGTAGGATTTAAAAAACTACTTCTAATCAAACCCACGAAGTGGGATCAATAATAAATCCATCAAGTTATCAAAAAAATGGCTTTATCCATTCCTGTTTCAGCGTGCTCTCGTTACTGCCTCCAGGTTTTAATGGTGCTGCACATGTTGATGGGGTCGGCAGCTCACCTTCCTTCATTTCAGCGGAAGGGGGAAACATGTTTTAATAACCAGAGTCTGCAGAGATCAGGGGAAAGGAAACCGTTTTTTCCCTCCCGCCCTGCATCGAGGTCAGCCCCCCGAATGCCCTTACCAAACCACACACAAACGCACAACCTTCTGTAGAACACACGTAACAAGCTCGTAATACTGGAGCGCACACACAGGCACAGAGCCGAAACTCAACAAACGGATCTATGTCTTTTAGAAAAGGCCAGAGTTTTCACTAAAGGCACGAGGCCGCCATCGGCCCACAAAACTCATTGGACTTAATTTTAAAAGCCTCCTCCACACACACACACACACACACACACACACACACACACACACACACACATACACACATGTGCATAGCCGCTCTTTAAGAACTCTCCCCAGAAATCCACATAGCTGATGTAATTAGTGATTTTAGAGCTCTGCACTTCATATTACAAGTCATAAACAGACATTCAATACTGGGCTTTGAGAGTGCTGTTTATTCTGGAGTTTTATAGTCCACACAGGACCCCTCTGTGTTTATTCTCAGAGAACAATAATGCTACTATGCTCTTAGGCTGGAATGCTATTCATTTGTCCAATTAAACACAGAAAATAAATAATAAGAAAAATAAAAGGTCCAGCCAACTCGTTCTACCCCGATTCCGCTCCAAAAGTAGTTTAACAATACTTTCACTCTGCTGGGGGATTTACGGGGTGGTGCTGGCTGATCGATGGAATGACACGGAGCAGAGTGTTTGCAGAAGGCTTAATCTGCGTTATTATCTTAGTATATGGTGGCATGAATGTGGATAAAGCAAAGCGCAACACAGATTGTCTGCTGAATCGGAAAGGCCTAGAGGAATTTTGTTGTTCAATTTCACACGAAAAGCCTAAATCCAGTGAAAATCTAACATGTCCTATTCCTATAAACAGCAGGTAAGCTAAGCTAAGCAGCTCGGGCTAACCGTGAATGTTGCTGGAAATAAGTTCAGAGAGTTTTTAAATCAAATATGGCACCATTTACCGAAAATGAGAGTTTAGGTACAAATTGAGGGCAGCAGAGTGATTTTGTGTAACATGAAGTTAGTATGTGGTCACTGTTAGAGAGATGATTTATGAAGAGGACGCTGACCCACAATCCTCCCGACAGACATGCAATTTCCTGTGTGAGAAAACACTAACTTAATCCATAAGGTAAAAAGAAAAAAAAAAGCCACGGACAGAAACTATTTGTACATGAAAAACAGTCAAACCGCTAGCAGGGAATGCTAGACGAGACAGTGTGGGACTGTCGCTGGGCACTTAAGAGCTTCAGCTCATATTTTCCTATGAAAACTCTGACTATATTCTTTTACTGTATTTCCTGAGAAAAATCCATAAACACCAACAGCACAATTAGCCCGCAAACTTCACTCAATTTATGTAATTCCACAAATCTGGTGGCACACATCATAAATACTCTTCCAGAGCTCTTCCAGAAAGTCATTTTACAAAATACTTTATGAGTTTTGAAGCAGTACGGTTTAAATCGCATGAGCCAAGATGCGAGCGGCTGCTCTGAGCCATTAGCATCTCAGAAAACCACAATGGTGTTTTGAGTGCAAACAAACACGGGCAACATTTTCTTTCTTATTCTTCCTGAGGGAAAACTGGCAATAAATCTTTTTTTAGCTTCCTGTATAACACAAGCAAGAGTCATCTGCCGTTTGAACAACTCACTGAAGTGCATCCATTTCAAACAACCAGTTTGAGCGTGTGCATACACACAACCGGAGGCTAAAAATACAAAATGAAAAACGATTTAATGGCGGGGAGGATAAACGGCCTGTCGGCGCTGTTGCCGTTGTGTGCAAGCATTCTTTCAGCGCTTGGTACACCTGTTTTAAAAATCCCACCTGTCCACAAAAATCACTCTTTGTTTCACTGAGCGGACCACATGTTGTATTCCTTGGTAATTCAGCAGAAACCCAAACACACAGCCAATTATAAAGTCTGTTCACATGACTGACCCAAACATCCACTGAGGTATTAAGACAGACGCGATCAGTGGTCCATACTTGCTGCCGTGTCTTAAGCTCTGTTTGGTCTAGCATTGGATCAAGGTGTCAAAACTTTGGCAGACTCGGGGGAAACGAGGAATAATCGGCCAAAATGAGAAGAAATCTGAAGAATGCCTGTGAAGTGTGGTCGGTGGTAAAGCCCTTACATCTGGATAAGGTATGACACTCAAAGGGCAAAGGGCAAATGGCTGCTTGGAGCCTGTAGTGAGGATATGATAATTAGCCCAGAGCAGGAAGCAAGCTTGTTAAAAATCAACAATGGAGTCATAAAATATGAAGAGAAAGCATCATATCCTCCTCTTTGAACAGCTGCAGATGAGGTGAATGTGCACAAGTGTAAAGTTTCAGTGACAATGAAAAAAGTGAAGATGCTCCTTACATGGCTGATGATCTGCAGGTACTTCCTGTGAATATAAACACTGTATTTTAGTGTAAATGAGAAAAGTTTAAAAAAAAAAAGCTTTTTTAATGAGGATTTCATTTCGATATGACAATGTCAAGCACCTTGAGGCAGCTGTTGTTGTGATTTGGCGCAATATAAATAAAACTGAATTGAAAACATTGAAATCAAGTAGAAAAAGTTATTCAAACCTACCTGTTTTTGTGTAAATTCATTTTCTAAGACTTTCTAAGACTGCGTTCACGCTTTAAAAATCATCCAAAGTGTTTGAATTTAACACATTCTGCAAAGAAAGTGGAGCAAATCTCCTCCACAGTGATGTGAAAGATACATTTCCATTTACCGCAGACACTCGACTGCACAACCACATATTAGGTTTAGGGGCATTTACCTTCTTTACACAGAGTCAGGGAGGTTTGGATAACTTTTACCCCTTAGTAATGTTATCTTTGTCTAATATTAAAATTAGTTTGATGATCTGAAACATGCAAGTATGACAAATATGCAGAAAACTAAGAAGTCAGAAAGGGTTCCAATACTTTTTCACAGCACTGTAGGTATGCAAAAAAAAAGTCCAGTAGTTCAGCGGTCCCCAACCTTTTTTGTGCCTTTTATGCCCGACAATATTTTCACGGACCGGCCTTTAAGGTGTCGCGGATAAATACAACAAAATAAAACTAGTACCAGTACCGAAAACAAGAAAATTTATTCATAACACACCTGAAAAGACCCAGGGACACCGAGTAAACGATAAAAACGATAACAAAATAACGCTGAAAACCAATAAAAACCCTGAAAACTACACATTTCACACCTGAGCCTCAACTCTCGTGTCCCGGTACCAAACGACTCACGGACCGGTACCAGTCCGAGGCCCGGGGGTTGGGGACCGCTGCAGTAGTTGATCAGTTCAAATGGGTGTGGTAGCTCAGTAAAGAGAACAAAAGACAAATGAAGACAAATGCCCATAAACATGAGGCAGAGACAGCTCTGGAGGATGTGGTAGATCAAATGTGTGGGGCTGGCTGGGAGGTGGAAAAGCTGAGGAATTAGAAAAACCAGAGAAAAAGGTTGGAAGAGGTGAAAGGGTCTAAACAGGAGGCTCTGTAAACAATTAAAGAATTGAGGGTAATGGAATGGACAAAGAACAAAATGAAGTTATTTGAAAATTATGTGGCAACAATGTGTGTGCTATTAAATGAATCTATAGCTAATTTGAGCTAATCATTCATTAGGAACATGGGTTTGGCAGTCGCTGGACTGTATCAGATATCTGCAGCTGAGTCCACTGGCACTTGGAATTTGTGGGTTTAAGCTTTGTGTGTTTTATTCTATTCTGCATGCCTGTTTCAGTTTTGGAGTCACAAACACATATTTAAAAAGTAATTGATTGTTGGGGGACTGTTTTTTTTCTGTTGGATGACAGAATCAAACTTTTTTAAAGCCACATTCTTATACTATCCCGCATAACCTGCAAAAGCGGCTTCCAAGCCAGATGAAAATGATGTTAAACTACATTAGAGCCCTGAGTGATTTTAGCGACCCAAGCATTCTCTGTTTGTTTGAAATGATTCTGGCCTCTCATCTCATTTGAGAAGTGACATAAGGTTTTCTGTGACTCCAGAGTGAACTGTTTTAAAAGCTGTGTTAATATCCCAAGTGGGGGAAAGAGTCTTGAAATCCTTAAAGAGGACAGAGTGTCTCTTAAAGGGAGGTGCTATGGATCTGTGAATAAGATGTCAGAATTGCCTTTGGGACTAAGAAACAGACACGTGACGAGGGTTATGTGGTTACTTCCATTAAAGATTTATGTGGGGAAAAAGTAGGAATGAAAAATAGCTGAGAGGGTCAAAAACCCCTCCGCTACCATCACTGCGAGCGACCTCCAAAGACCACCCAGAAAGAATAGTGAGCTGTCAGTCATTTCATTTAGGGGGTAAACCCTGCAGTATAAGGTTTCTTGGCGAGATATCGCTCCATATTTCTCTTTAATTGATTTAATGGTTGCTGATGTATTCTGCTGCCATGTCTGTGACTGCACACTTCTGGTTGTTCCTGATTTTGTTTCATCTGATTCCATTTCCTTGCCCACACAGCGGCCTTTGGACTGTGCTGCAGGCAAATGTCAATATTAAACTCAAAGACGTGCGAATCATCCATAAATGTCGTTTCATCAAAGCAGACAGGTTTCCTTAAAATAAAGGAAAACTTATGTCGATAGAGACCGTAGTGAAACACTCACTAATCCTTCCCCCGATGAACCCACACACATGCACACACACATCGGGGTCAGGCGCGGGTGCAGGTGGAGTGTGTCTCCAGAGTGTGTGTTGACTCTCGGGGGCAAGATGTCTGTCAGCGCAGAGGCTTGAACTCCGAGCTTGCCGTAATCCCTCTGTCAGTGAATGGACCTCCTGCCAGCAACATACACACCAACCACTGACCAACCAATAAACCAACCGAGTCTTCTAACATCAGTCCAAACATAACCTGCAGCCTCAGTCCAGACCACCATACAGCCTCCTGGCATCTGGCTAATCTAGGGAGATTTAAGAGAAGTCGATGGAAACACTGCTCCTTTCATGTAATGACTGACAGAATGATATGAGATTACATATCATTCTGTCACAACAAAACACCCAGGACCACTCGAGATTGAGCTGTTAGACAGGCACTGTGTAAACCTGACATGAGACATTGTCTGTCTAATAGCGGCTGGGTGATCCATCTGCATTAAAGGGCTCGGTTGAGCAAAGATAAAGCAACCTCCAGTCCAGTTTAAAGGACCCATCTGTTGAATAAAGACTTCACACATTCTGCTTTTTACTGCTGTTTGTCGAATGTGATATGCACAAAAGCTGGAAGATAAGAAAAGCACATACCGCTCCGCAAATGTTCAGTTATTAGATTTGCAAGACTGAAAACATCCAATAAGTATGACTGAGACTTACAAGCATATACTGCTCACAGTTATATGTCACCTTATTACTCAGCTTCTAATGGGTCAGTTGTTTATAACTTTAAATTCCTGCTGAAGTTCTGCAATTTAACTCTACTAAAAGCAAGAAATGAAAAATGGGGTTAAAACATGCTAAAAGTGTAAAAAAAAAACACTAGACTGCATGACAAGCAAGCAGTATGTGCATGAACGTGAAAAAAACATACTCCAAATTGATTAAATGTGTGTATAATAATTCTATATGATCGTCTGTTCTCTTGGTTTTATACTTTCCAACAGATTTTTTTTAAGTTGCTGCAGGCATTTGCTCTCATTCAGCCACAAGAGGATTAGTGAATTTTATACTGATTTTGGCTGCAAAGCCTGGCCCGTTGCTGGCATTCCTGTTCATCCCAAAGGTGTTGGAACTGGAGTTAGAATCGGGGTTCTGTGCATGCCAGTTAAGTTCTTCCCTAATAAACCAGAGAAGCTGTTCTTTTCACGGATCTGACTTTGTGCATGAGGTTGTGTTTATATTGAAACAGAGAATACTGCTACAGAACTGGAGGCACGCTTTTGTCTAAAAGTGTTTTGTGTAGTATTAATGTGAAAAAGCATTTATAAAATCTGCTGAATGCGGCAATAGACAGAGCTGACCTAGGGGAGCCATATTGGTCAATCCCATATGTACAGAAATGGTCTATAATTCAGGTGGGGGTCGAACACAGAACATGCACAAAATAGTCCTCGGTTAATTCATTTGTATTCAAGTGCAGTCTTTTGAGAGGGGCTCATAGTAGAGCTGATACCCTTCCACACTGAAAAGAGCCAGTTGAGGTGGTTCTACCATCTGATGAGGATGCCTCCTGAGTGAGATGTCCTAGGCCTTGGGGGAGGCCCAGGACACCGTGGAGAGATTACATCTTTCAGCCCGACGACTGGGATAAGCTGGAGGAGATAGTTGGGGAATGAGAGGTCTGGGTTTCCTGGTTCAGGGGGCCCCCTGCAACCAAGGCCCGGATAAGTGGAACAAAATTGACTGATGAATGAAAATGTTAAAAATCACATTTTACTTTAGTTTTTGGAAATACTGCAAATACAATATGTACAAAAATGCCAACATTTCATGGGAAAAATTGTCCTCCGTGGATGCCAGTTGTGCCTATGAAATACTGCTAATGCAGGCTGGTTTTAGAAGCACACACTTGCAAGATGGTACCTGTTTCAAGGTGGTTAAACCACAACAGAAACATATCTGGTTGTGGTAGCTGAAGGTGGCTGCTGTCAGATGGCCACTATAGAAATTCTCTTTTGTTGTCTTCATATAGGGGTATAATTCAAGCTTGGACTGTGAGCGGTCCTGGGTTTCAATCCTGGAAGAGCCCCCAAATAAAGCTCAAAGGAACCTGACATAAAAGATGCCACAATGCTGCTGCTATTAAACAAACTTTTATAATCAAAATATTTACGTACAATTGAAAAACTGAAACAAAAAGGGAAGCGCCCCGGCTAAAACAATCAAAAGAGGAAGACGACCTCGAACCAGTCACATAATGGCCTGTCGGATTCATGCTTCTCCACTGAAATTGTTCTTGTAAACTCAGCTAACGGATAATAAACTGAAGCCAGAATTGCTGGTGACTCCTAACTCAGCCTGTACCTAATAAATAAAGTTGTAAAAGCAACAGAAACTTATGGGTGCTGATGAAGGTGAAGGAGGAGGAGGAGAGAGAGACCGAGAAGCTAGCTCTGTGGGTTCATATTCATGTGGCAAGCCCTCAGCAACTAATCAGCACTAATCAGTTGGTCCAACTGATTGGACCACCGCTCTGAGGTCATGTGTAACAATACATAAAATCAAAATGGCAGAATAAATTGGCTCGTTTAGCTTTCTGTAATGAACGTTAGTTTGTTTGATTTTTACCAAAATCAAAACCACTGAACAAACTGAACTATAAGCTAAACTGGAACTTTATTTAATGAAATGCATCCACTTTATTTTGATTCATCTTCTGTCCTTCCATTTGTCTCACAGTATTCAATACTGAATTATTAGCATTAAGAGTCTGCTTCTGAGGTCAGGTTTTTTTTTAAATCACCAGCGGATGGTTTGTTATCTTGCTTCAGTTGTTGTTTGCATTTTCCAAAGGGCTGAGGATTGTTTTTCCTTTTAGAGAGTGAAAAGGTTGTTTGGACTAGGTCTGATACCTACAGTCGATTTAATTTTTAAAAACCCCTGTAACCCCCACAAAACAAGCAAACCACTCAGCTACACACACACACACACACACACACACACACACACACACACACACACACACACACACACACACACACACACACACACACACACACACACACACACACACACACACGTGCTTGTCCAACATTACCTCTATGGCCTCTGACTAATCCTATAATACTAATGCTGTCAAAACATACAATCTCACACACTGCCACATGCATTCACACACAAAAATGCACATGCTAATCTGCCTAACCTAACCTAATAACACCACTGGCTTGTGCAGTATAGGGGACTGCGGGGGGGAGGGGGTCCAAGCTCACAAACTTCTGTCAAAGCCTTCATTTCAAGCCAGACGCACACACACATGAAAGCTTGCTTTAAAAAGGAGGACAGGCACCGACTGCTTCATATTAGTGTTTAATGAAGTTAAAAGACCTCTCCCCAACTCTCTCACTCCGCAATCCAATAACTCAATTGAAGTCGTCTTTCCTTTCATGGCTCAGAGATGGTGTTCCTGCGGCCTGGGACCACAGGCCATAAAAACAGATTGTGCCATCACCGTCACAGCCCTGATAGCTGCCTCTGGCCATCACTGATGCCTCACTCACATGAGATTGACTCAATGAAATTATTAAGCAGACCTCCATCTATAAGCACACATTTCTCTAGCTTTGTTTTCTATGCCCCAACTTATTGTTTTCTTTTCATACTACCTGCCCTCTCTCATCTCAGCCCTCTCCTCTCGGGCAGTCCAGGCTTCGCTTTCTGTGGTTCGGATTTTACCCTCCGGCCAAGGGTTCAGCCGCACCGATGCCAAGACAAGCACGTCGGGTGCTTTTATCTTCACGGCGTACCAAAATGTTGGTGGGAGCAGGGAGCTGATTCCAAATCTGATCTTAAAGGCTGACTGTCAAAATAGTACCACACAGACTAATGTGCAGGGGAACGTTTGGAGATTATTTTATTTTCTGTAACCCTCTTCGGCTTTTTAGACGCTAGAAAAAAATCGAGAGGTCGTTTTTCTTTGAAGATTTTCAAGATAAAATGCAATGCAAGTAATTCAAACAATTACCAGTGTAGGACTGTTTTAATGGACCTGCATTGACTCACATAAGCATTATGCTGAGTTTGTCCAACCCAGACTGCACTCTTTATGACAGCAAGGCTCTGCGACTATGTCCCTGTAAGCTGGATCTGGATAAGTGGCAGAAAATGGATGGAGAAATAAATAAGAGAAGGTGGACATGCATCTTTACCTCAGCTGCTTTGTTTAAGGTATTTCATCCAAAGTGAAATATTCATCAGCCACAGAGACCAGATTTGAGGTTGTAAAGTTGCTTTTTCCTACCTTCAAATGGGTGAAATGTCTAAATAACAGAAAAAGTCTTCTGTAAAGTCAAAGGTTTGCTCTGTATTTTCTGTTAATGTTAAACAGAAGTTAAATTCTTCATGACTTCAGAAACTCTCTGATGGTTTAATAACCCCACAGTGTATACGACCAAAAACCTTTATATAGTTTATTATAGTATTGGCTGCCTACATCACATGTAGGACCCTTATTTTACATGTTGGAGATTCAATCACAATCTCAGTCACACTACCTTTTTGAGTGAAACATTTTAGCTTGACTTCTTTCCTTACTCCCGTGTTTTTCCACCTTGTCTTCCTGCCTTGTTCAACACTTCTCCATTTTCTGCACCATTACTCCCTCCCACGCTCTAACACATCATCTCTTTCCTCCTCCACAGTGACAGATCTCTGCTTAGCACCTTCACAAGTTGCTGATAACTTTTTTAGCACCAAATAAACCCTCCTACATCTGGTCTCCAGAGCCTGCCGCCGTGCTTCCGATCAGATGACAGGGAGGGATAGAAAAACAGATGAAATCTCCTCTTCTTTCAGCACTTGTTTTTGTGCAGCGCTGAATAGAGGGAAAGCCATATGAGATACGCTGCAGGGAATTTTAGTATTAATAATTCATAATAATTATTACTAAACAGGCTAGTACCTATTTGGACCCCTGTTTGGAAACTGGCTTAATTCTTTATGGCATAGATTCAACAAGGAGCTGGAAACATTCCTCAGAGATTTTAAACCATGTTGACATATCTCAGCTGTCATAGGGCAAGAGGTGGGGTACACGCTGGCCGCGAAAGGTTTAGCGTCTGTAGCTGGGCTAAAAGAGAGACAGACAATCATTCTCATCAAAAACCAATTCAGAATCACCAGTTAGCTTAACATGCCTCTCTTTGGTCTGTAGAGAAGCCAGTCAGCCAAGGAGAGGACATGCAAACTCCCCACACAAAGGCCCCAGCCAGCCAATGGATTCAAACTCATAGCCATCTTATTGTACGGTGACAGTGCTGCAACTACAACTATTGCACAATGCTACCCAAGTATGACACTACATCTGATGTATAAATATTTCTATAATGTCTAAATAAACACATGCACAGATCTCTCAATGACACTGTTTATTCCCCAACTTTATGAATAATTTAATATATAGTCCAGTTCAACCTGGTGTTATCCCAGTGTCAAATACTGCTGCTCTGGCAGATGCTACTTGTTTCTGAGAGATGTGTCCTCTGAAACAAGTAGCATGGTGATTTGACTTAAAACAGAAGTATTAACAACACTTCAGGCTGGAAATAATCCTTACTCAGTGAATTAAAATGAGATGCTACCAAGTGTCTGCATGTGAATCTCACTATTGTCCTGACCTACAGCGTGCAAAACCACAAACGCCAATCGACGCCTCATTCATATCTGTGAAACAGCTGTGACAAAGCATTTGAAACACTAATCTATAATGATGAGCTGTCTAACTGGATTCAACAAAGAAAGCTGGTATTTTAGTTTGGTTCCTTTAGGTTTATTCACTATGGTCGATGTTTAATTTTCCAAGACATTAATGTGATGGGTCCACAGGACTACTGTCATGGTCCTGGGTTTTGGACCCTGGGTTTTGGGTTTGTGGACTGAATTCTTATTCATTATTTATTGTTCCAATTGGTTCTTCATTTGATTGTGTCTGTTATAACAGTATGTTATTTATTTGTTTCCGTTCTATAGGTTTTTTGGGAAGGTATAAAGTTGTGGAGCCACTTCCTGCTTTATTTTGATAGTATTTTGTCTATTGTGCTTTGTATTTAATTTTACTTCCCTTGTTTTGTGATTAGTTTCAGCTGTGTTCTCCACCTGTTTCCACTTCTCTCATTACCTTTTGTATTTCTCAGTTTCCCCTTATCCATTGGGGAGTTGTCTCTCTAACTGTGGATCATCTAGTGCCAGGTTCTCTTGTAGTTGTAAGTTTATGCATTTATAATTTTTAGCATTTGCTGATCTATGGACTCCTTGTTTTCTGTAAACTACATCGCGGATTCTGCACTTTATAACCTGGGAAATCAACATTAAAGATCGCTTTAGCTTCACTTCCTACCTCCGGCATCCTGTGTTTGGGTCCGTAAATATCTCGCCAATCCACAGCAAATTATGGCAAACCTTACAGACCTCACTTGATCAGACTTTCAAAAGAATGAAAAGAATCAATCTGTGGAGGAAGGTGATAGAAGACTTAAGTACGGCTCTGGGTTTCTTATGATGGTGCTTTTCTGTCTTTATTCCCTTCCTTGCTTTATCTGTCTACATTTGATATTTTAACTATCGCACACCAGCCACTCAGAGTCAGTGTCTTTTATTATTAAACACCTGCAGCAGGGGTTTTAAATTCTCTCAAGTAACATTTTATCTGGCTAACATGCTGCTTTGAGGGTGATAAATCTTCCTTTATGCTCACAGCGACTCCCACGGTTCGATTACACCACCTTGGCAGTACATTTTATTTCATATCCCCAAATTACTGTCTTAAAAAATATCTACGAGGCTGCATAAATCCTTCAATCATCACGCCGTTGTTAAAGTCCAGTGAAAGTCCATGTTGATTCAAGCCCCCTGCATTTCATCCTTCACCTTAGCTAAAAAAGCAGCAGCAGCCAATGATGTAACTCCTGTGTTGAGACTTGCTTTACGCTCAGATAAATCAAAGCGATTTCAGATCAGACTGCTGCTGAATTCTGGTTCTATGGGGTGTTGAGAAGGATAAGGAGCTCTATCCACTGATGATAGAGGTGGTAGAGGTCTCCCAGGCAGAATGCCACTGACTGGTAGGGGGCCTCATATTAAAGCGGTCTCATTCTCTGCTTGAATTGAATATAAATTTACACTGGAGGAGATTAAGCGCCCGTATCACATGAGAGCATTGTGTGTCCAAACTGTAAAAATAAAGTGCGTGTGACGCCACCGCTGCTTTCACTTCCTCTTACTGCACACTTGTGGCACATTTTTGCTAGGTTGGGTAAGAGTATCTTGTTCAGCGCCTGCGGAGATACCGGCAATGGATAAATCTACCGACTGCACAAATAGAACAGACGGGAGGAGAGAGACAGAAGGTGGGAGACAGGGATGTCCAGTCCTAACGAGAGGCCGTAACTCATGTCAGAGGGGAGAGCTGTGAGTTATGACCTTTTAAGCCACAGTGGGGTTAAATGTTTTCATTTCCAAACCAGCTGACACTCGACCTAAAGAGTGCGTGGACAGCTTGATGTGTCGGCGGCATAATTTACGACCGTGATCACTGTCTTTGTTATTTTTGCCCTCTGAACTCCTCCCTGCTGCGTGCCTGCCTCCCACCTCATCTCCAAACTGTGCATTTCTCGCTCGCTAGCCTGTAGCTCGATAGTCTCTGACTTTCTTCGACCAAATCTGGTCTCAGGCTAGAAGTGTAGGTGCAAATGAGAGGAGAAGGATGCTTGAACTGGAGTCACTCGGACTCTTGGCTGACATTTGGGATTTTATTTAACTTGAGAGAAACTGTTTGAAACATGAACCCTCATCTGCAGGAGTGGGTTTCACTTTGACGTAAGGAACCGAGGAACTTGTTTTTGATCAGACTGATAAGATGCTCATGTAATCCTTGTGAATGTCTTGCCTCTAAGTAAGAAGATTCTTACTTAGAAGCAGGACCTTTCTGTACACATACATGTTTTCCCAACGGTTGCGGGAGTTTCCAAAAAACTTTGGCTGAGGCACTGATTTACAAATAGATGTGGTAGCTGGGAAGCCCTGGCTGCCCTCTTTTCTTAGTCCCTAGGATGGTTTAAAAGGAGAGTGCAAATTTCCTTATGGGAATCATGAGCTTTTCTTTTTTTCATTCCCCCTCATCCATCTCCAGCACAACAGTGGGTCATACACCCTGGCTGAGCTTAATTTGCTTGGGTGACTCTTTTTCCATAAGCGTTCACTGTGGCTTCACACCGAGTCAGGACATCCAAATTTCCACCAGCCTCTCCTATAAAATATTGATCTCATCACCGTGTAAATAAACATGATGATGGATGGCAGAGGTCATTTTTTCTGTTGCCCAGAGTCCCTGCTTTGTGTGAATCCATCTCCCTTTGAAGGCAGCATGTGGTAGCTGTCTGACAGAATTGGGCAAAACACAACTTTGAGTCTTTGAAATATGTGAGGAAAAACATGAGGTTCAAATGAGTCGCAGCTCTGTGGCAAGTGGTGTTTCCATTAAATGGTGTGTGGGTGGTTCAGGGATGTACTAGAGGGTAACTCGCTTTATTGACCATTTGTGGAATTGAAATAGTTATAAATCTTACTCTGAACAGGGCATAAACGTTTATAAAGTATATGAAAATGAGTGAAAAAATTAGAGCAAATACAAAAGTAATTTCTTCATATTATGTCTTTGAAAGATATTTGCTGAGCAGTATGCAGTATTTTCCACTGAAGCGCATCCTGATGCTGGCTCGTGCTCTGGAATGTATACTTTATATACACCCTCCCTCATCTTGGTGAATAATATCGTGTTTCCAACATGCAAATGTTGAATCTCTTTGAACCAGGTCCTGCTGGACTGTCCTGCTCTGATACCCAACTTCACTCATTTTTTTTCAAAGCAAGTTTAAAGTAAGTAAATCCTTTAAAGTATTTTTTAAAATAATCATTTAATATGATACTTTTTCACTGCATGTTTCTTCTAATGTGGGGATCTTAAGTTTAAGAAGTATTCCCGAAGAGCTTCTTAACCTTTGCATTGAAATCATAAGGTAACACAAGAGTAGTGTTGGGTATACTGTATTGTACTGTAATTGCATTCCATTTTTCAGTAACACAGTGATGTAATGCATTACTCTACTTTACATTGCAGCTATGATTATGCCATTACTTGCCTTACAAAGGTTCAGGATAGAGAGACAACAAAAGCATCAAATTAACAGCTTTTTTTCTCCCTGCGTGCTTGTTGTACAACCAGCTGATTTCAGTTGTCTGGAAAGGAGGAAAATGGTGGGGCAGTCTGCAGCTTTGGCAGTCGAGATATGAAATGACTTTTTACTGTTACTGTTTGAAAGGACAAGACCGCTATGGTACACAGGAAACAGAAATAGTGCATCCAAGACAGAAATATCTGCTTTATGTATGAGATCTTTGCGAGCATCTGCACAGACAGCAACACAATGCTAGAAAAGAGCCCTGGTTCTCTTCCATAGTGTGTTTTGTGTCCCGCCTCACTGCCCTCACCCCCAACCAGTCACAGCAGATGGTTGCCCCTCCCTGAGCCTGAGTCTTCTGTAGGTTTCTTCCTGTTAAAGGGAGTTTTTCCTTCCCACAGTTGCCAAAGTTCTTGCTGATAGGGAGTCATTTCATTGTTGGGGTTTTCTCTCTATTATTGGAGGGTTTCCCTTTACAATATAAAACACCTTGAGGCGACTGTGTTTTGATTTGAAAGCTGAATGTATGCCAACCCCAGACAGCAGGGTGGCTGTAGCTCAGGAGGTTGAGCAGGTCACCTACTAATCGGGAGGTTGGTGGTTCGAACTCCTCCAGTCTGCTTGCCAAGTATCCTTGGGCAAGGTACTAACCTCAAGTATCGGAGTATGAATGTGTGTGAATTTAGACACCACTAAGTTTAGAGAAAGCGCTTTGAGTACTCTAGAAGAGTAGAAAATCACTATAATTGAATCAGTCCGTTTACCAACCGGAGCCTGATCTTCAGCAGGTAACAAAGGCTGTGATGAGCAGCATTATAGCTCTATTTTGACCTGTTCATGTTTCTACAGTGAAATCATTGAGATGATCATCACAGTGAAGCCTTTGGACTGGTTGTCATCTTTGCTTTGTGTTGTCAGTCTGTTTGTACATGTTGTTGTCATATTGTTGATAATGCATTTCAAGTCATTTTATTGAGTAACATGATAATAATGTCACAAGCAGATGTGTGGACTCGAGTCACATGACTTGGACTCGAGTCAGACTCGAGTCATTAATTTTATGACTTTAGACTTGACTTGAAAAAATGTTCTAAGACTTGTGACTTGACTTGGACTTTTACACCAATGACTTGGGACTTGAATTGGACTTGAACCGGTTTACTTGAAAAGACTTGATATTTCACCCCAAATATAAAATTTAACATGCATATTATATAGAGATTGAAAATGTGACGTCATTCAGGGGTAAACCGCAAAGGATTCTGGGAACTCGTGGCAAGAGGTACTAGCGCACGCAGGCTTTCAATTGAAATCAGTCACACAGCGATAAAAAGAAACACAAAAATGTCAAGAAGCCGTTGTATTATTAACTGCAATAGCCAGTCGCATGACAGCCACGGGAAGCCGACGGGTAAAGAGATCGGTTGTTATCGGATTACGTCGTTGAAGAGAAATTGTTCAAGCCATGTTTCCGAAGTAACAAAGACGCGACGGATGGCCTGGATTGCAGCCATTCAAAGACCAAATATAACGTCCCAGAACACTCCAGCTCACAGGTTAGTCTGCTCCAAGCATTTACACGAAGGTCAGTGTTTTTTAGTAGTTAATACGTCATTTTCATAACATAATTGGTGATATAGGTTACAAGCAAGTCTGGCGCTGAACAGAAATTGTCGCGCTATGCTCCTTTATTTATTGTGCATAAATAGTGAATTGTCCTGACACAATATTGCGTTTTGCTTCTGTTATTATGGTACATTGACAAAAACATATACTTTTATTCACAGGATAAAACAGGTTTTTTGTATCACTAATTGCCCAGTACGATTACAGCATACAGTATTATTGTCACTGCTACATTTCTGTAATGAACCAGAAATTATTTCCACTACTAATTAATTACCGTTGAGCTCAAAGGTCCTATTAATAAACGGTTAACGAATGTGTATTTATGACGACGATTTGTGAGACTGGTAAACTTACCTTTGTTCGTACGATGGTCTTTCGTTCTACACGGTGCATTTCAAGGTCCTGCACCCATCCGTCGGTAAACTGTACCTGGGCTTGTTGCAGTGACCGGAAGTTACTAAACTTCATGAGTGTGTGCACTCACTCCAAGAACCGTATGATTATAAATATGCATATAAATATGCTACGATGAGATAGCTGACTTCATCTAACTAGCAAATGTTGTCCAGGCTACGTTGGTGATACAGTTTTTTTAATGTGTATGATATTTTTGTCATGCGATTTTAAAGCTGGTCCTACAACCGCATCCAAGAATAACATGCAGCTTATCTCAGAACTGTCGGTGAAAATTATTCTTGGAGCTAGCTTTAATTGAGCTGCATTTTAAAGAGGTGCAATTTCACAATTTGTGTATATTTTCTAAGTTCACTATTTTGTCATGTGTTGAGAAAAACACAGATTTTAAAATTACATGGTCTAATATTTACATTTAGCATAACTGCAACATTATTTTTTCGTTTTTTTTTTTTTAAAGACTCGAAAGGACTTGAAATTCAAAGTTTCAGACTTGTGACTTGACTCGGACTTTTACACCAGTGACTTGAGACTCGACTCTGACTTGCCTGACATTACTTGAGACTTGACTTGAGACTTGAGGATAAAGACTTGAGACTTGCAAAACAATGACTTGGTCCCACCTCTACGGAACGCCAGGACTGCCATAATGAATTAATTAAATACACCATTAAATAATTAATTAAATGTGGCAATAATTAATTAAAATTGGAATTAATTAATTAAATAAATAGTTATGACACATGTAATTAATTAATTATTGACACATTTAATTAATTATTTATGTATTTCACATTTTAATTAATTATTGACACATTTAATTAATTAATTATTGACACATTTAATTAATTATTGACACATGTAATTAATTAATTATTGACACATTTAATTAATTATTTATGTATTTCACATTTTAATTAATTATTGACACATTTAATTAATTATTGACACATTTAATTAATTATTTAATGATATATTTATTTATTTCATTTTGGCAGTCCTGACGCCTGGCTCTCGTCATGAAATAATTTTATCTGTCAGCCTCACCCATCAAACTCAGGGGGCGGGGTTAACGCTGCCCATGCAGCTTCTCTAACATTTGATTGGTTGCCGTGCAAAGTAAGTCAAAACAGGTCGATCCTAGAAAATCGATTGCTTGTGTAGACTTGGGGCAGCCAGTTATCCCAGAATGCAGATCAAATCACAAGCAGCAATGGTGGTGGTGTAGTTTTAAAATACCCCGTTTTTCTGTCACCAGCTACACTTTTAACAGTGTTTTAGCCGCGAATGTCGCGCCGTATGTCTGGTCAGGTTGTCAACATAGAACATGTTTGCAAAAGTGCTCAGATGTTTTCAGAGATTTCACTAGCTCTGCTAACAGTTAGCATGCAGAGTGCACCGAGGGGGTTACGTTAACCGGTTTGTTTACATATTCCACTCTCCGTGTTCCACATGTTGCATTCGCAGATTCTCATTTTCACCGAACGATCGTCTCTTTCCGCCTGGTCTTGTGTCTCTGTGCTTCTGTAACATAAAGAACGAGCTGACATTTTTCTCACGAAACCAGCGATCAGCTCAACAGACCCTCAGTTTACCTGCATGCATCCTCCTCCTCATCTGTCAGCTGTTTAACACCTGCTGCTAATTCAAGAAACACGCCTAGTTACCTGGTGATAGTCACAGTTTAACTGGGCAGCCGGTGCTCGATATAACGCAATGTCAGCGCATTTTTCTGCACAAGATAAGTAAATATAGTGTTTTCCCCGAGCGCAGAGCTGCTGGAGCTCGTTTCCTTACAGAGCACTTTATAGGCGAACAGCTTTATCAGCGGCTGATGTCCAATCACCGGCACACAGCTTTGAAACCTCAGCTGAGTTTTAGCTCTCAGTGGTTAAACGCTGGACTTCATTCACTCAGGTTCTGTCTGTCGGGTCACGTTTACTTCGCTGTTTTATTTACAACTGAGCAAATCGGTTTGGCTGAGGTTAAAGTTACGTTTCATAACTGCATAGTTTCACAGACCTTTAATGGTTCACTGGCACATGTGTTAGACTGAACTATCATCTAAATATCATCTGTTTTTTAATAGTTATTCAACTGTATTCTAAGCACCAGCTGTCTGTTAGAATGTGATTTTTTTTCTCTCTCTGTTGGCAGAGGTATAAAAATGCGCAGGAAAATCTGACATGCATGGCGAACTTCACCGACGATATTTAGGGAGGAATAAACACACATCAAACATAAATGAACCATTTGTCTGTCTCCATAATTGAGAGAATTTTCTCTTCTTATGTCAACACTCTCTCTCTCTTTTTTTTTTCTTTTTTTTTTTGCTTTTTCGGTCATGTTATGTTTACCTGTCAAAGGCTTGTTACAAACTATGAAACACATTGTGCAGACTTCTGGATGTTAGAAGAAAACTAATACTGCTCATGAATGAGACTAAAGGCAGGAAGGTGTCCTTTAAAACTAAACATGTTAATAGGACCTCCCTGTTTATATCATAGTTTATGATATAGCACGTGTATTTCAGTAATAGCCTGCTGAGGCCACTATACGTGCTGGCCTCATATCAAATGTGAAGGCAGACTGAGTCTATGTTTGACGTTTGTTTATATCTAATCTTCCTTTTCAAACATTTAAACAGCAGCGAGTCTGCAGCTGAGGGAATACAAATTCAAATTGTCGGAACAGGTTTGCTCGTTTCTTGGATTCATTTGGTGATTTATTAAATGTATAACTGTTATTCTAATCTGCTGCTGAGTCTCTTACACTTTTCTTTATGCTGTATATTTTCACGTCTCTGGAATAGTTGGCAGTTAGATAGTCAGCTGGGAAACTTTGTGTTAACTCATGGAGCTGAGGATATCGTGGATATGCTGACCTTGCTGCGTGGTGTACAGAGCGAGGTCAGCATGATTAATATTCACTATAAAAATATTAGCCGAACATCATGAAGTCTGTATGTGTTTCATAGTGTCGAACAACCTTTGTACAGTTAAAGCCAGCAGTTACTACATGACGGAAACACCAACGTTATCTCTTTTATGTGTTTATACACAGGTCACGCTGATTACTGAACAAAAACCCAAAGATCAGATGTTAAACAGATTTATTTGCTCTCTCTCCTCCTTAAACATGTTTTTAATGTTAGTTATAATTCAGAATTGGCGACTGAAACACGTAGGACACATAAGAACATCAGGAAATAAAACACCGATAAATATAACCTCAGTAAAAGAAGTCAGCGGGGGTTACTACAGCTGTGTACCGGGGCCTGCGCTTTGTCGGTGGGATTGCTTGCGAGGCGAGCGGGTCTATCCCACGCTTTGCCGTGAGACTGGGCAGACATCTCCGAAATCATCGAAACACTTTTGCAAAGAGGCTGTATCTTGACAAACCGACCAGACACATGAAGATTAAACCACTACATTCTCGGCTAAAAAAATATTAAAACGGTATTTGGTGACACACAAACAGGGTTTTTCAAAGCTCAGTTCTGTTAGCTTCCACATGCCGGTTGTTGTGTGCTAGAAACAATGGCCACCAGGCCAAAGCAATGGTTTTGACTCGATCAGCGTTAACCCCGCCCCCTGAGTTTGATGGGTGAGGCTGACAGATAAAATTATTTCATGATGAGAGCCAGGCGCCAGGACTGCCAAAATGAAATAAATAAATATATCATTAAATAATTAATTAAATGTGTCAATAATTAATGAAATGTGTCAATAATTAATTAAAATGTGAAATACATAAATAATTAATTAAATGTGTCAATAATTAATTAATTAAATGTGTCAATAATTAATTAAAATGTGAAATACATAAATAATTAATTAAATGTGTCAATAATTAATTAATTACATGTGTCATAACTATTTATTTAATTAATTAATTCCAATTTTAATTAATTATTGCCACATTTAATTAATTATTTAATGGTGTATTTAATTAATTCATTATGGCAGTCCTGGCGTTCCATACACCTCTGGTCACAAGTAATATAACAAATGTTTACCACATTACTTTTTTTTGAGTAACAGCCGCAACACGGCTGCAGAGTGCTTATGTTATATTTCCCTACATATTATAGTGTCTCGTCTGGTGTGGAGGTTTTTTGTAATTAACAGCTGTCTGACGATTAGTAATGGAAGATTTTAATTTAAGCTTTTCATGGACCAAGTCACATTTATGATTGGTCCAGACCAGTTAAGTGTTTGACCTTTAATCTTCAAACATAAAAAAGGTTGAATTACCCCTGTGACTCACCGATGAGTGCAAATTCATATGTGACATATTTAAGTAGCCTTGTCTTGATTTCCATACTAAAAGCTTGTCATTTTTAGTTTTGTGTCACATCTCGCAGCAGCGTTAGTTATTTCTTTCCCCTTGTCATCACTTTTTTCCATCTCGCTAACAACAATTCCTGCTTCTTCTACGTCTACATTTCAGTTCTCCTTCCTCTCCTACATG
Source organism: Diplotaxodon limnothrissa (assembly GCF_057381915.1). Taxonomy (NCBI): domain Eukaryota; kingdom Metazoa; phylum Chordata; class Actinopteri; order Cichliformes; family Cichlidae; genus Diplotaxodon; species Diplotaxodon limnothrissa. The sequence continues at coordinate 8,659,907 of NC_140611.1, read as the reverse complement.
GCGTTCTCTGAATCTCGCTGCGTCTCAACATGAGAGCAGAGATGCTGAGTGGCAAGCTCATAAATTTTGCCTGGTGTGAAACAGAAGATGACCTCCCTGGAAGGCTGAGAGGTTTTTCATCACTGGAACCTTTTTAGTGCCCTCCACCGCCACTACCACATGTCACCAAATCCATGCTCCACTACGTGTTTATGTGTTTGCATTTGGGATGTCAGAGTGCAGAAGAGGAGTGCTTGAGTTAAAAGTGCCAGAAGAAAAGGGGTGGGTGAAGAAGAAAACAATAAAGAGGAGTAATTCGTATTTGGATCCAAAGTAAAGAATAAAAAGACTTTACTTGACAAGATTAACATGCAGTTGAAGCTGAGGTTTTTTACGACAGGGTGCCAACGAATAAACGCAATTCAGAGATGACACCGCCTCTGCGGGCATTTGCATGGCAAGGGGACAGCGCCGTTCTCTAAATTCCACCAGGCTGATCTGGTGTCAGATAGTTCAAGCATTTTAGCCTTGCCCCCCCTCCCCCCTCCCTCAAGGGGAGGAAAGAATATCCTATTCTGCAAGAAACACGAACATGGCAGGACGATAAGGTTCTCCGGGACAGCTGTGGCCTAATCTCAAATCCATAGCAGCCGTTACCCAACGCTAGCCGTCAGAGTCAGTTATCTGATAGCTCTGTGGAAATGACAGAATATGTTTTAACATACATAAAAATCAATTTTCTTGTGCTAGTGGTATCTAATTACTTCTATGAAGCTTGACAGTTTGGTTGAACATAACAAATACATTTTGTATCAAACATCCATTATTTGTTTTTACTGATGTCTTTAATTCACTTTTATGAATTCAAATGATTCATGATTATGTTGAGAACTTCAATAATCCATTATGCTTGTGCTCTCTTAAAACGTTATCCAGGAGTCAATGGAAAATCTTAGGTCCTGTATTTCCTCATATTACAAGCTCATTTTATAAATGGTGGATGACAGCATCAAACAAGCAAACAGGGTGTTGTGCACGCTGAAGTTGGCTGAGTGTAAAAGTAAAGCTGTTGATCTACCAGCCACTATATATTCTTAGCCTCACCTATGATCGCGAGTTCTAGGTAGGGACCAAAAGAATGAGATCACAGATACAACTGGGCTTCCTCTGAAGGGTGAGGAGGAGGAGGTTGGTCATCCAGAAGTATAGCCACTGCTTTTCCACAAAGAAAGGACCCAGTAAGGGTGTATTGGGAATGCCTTAATCGACTTAGATTCCTGCCTCTGCAACCTGGACTGGCAAAAGAGGTAGAAAATGCCATTGCAATGTGCCCATCCATGGATGGATAGATGGCTGGATGGATGGCCACTCTTCAATCAAGCACCTAGAGGTATTTTTTAAAGTTAAAAGTACTGGCACTGTACAGAATGACTGTGCAAAAGCGCTGTAACAGATCACTAATGAAATAAAAAGAAAAACAAAACAAACAAACACCAAAACAGGCAGCCAGCAGCAGGAAATAAAAGTGAGGATTTAGGGTGGAGTTAAAGATACAGTTTCTAAAATCTCACCACTAGATGTCAGTAGAATGCAGATTGCAGTTAACTGATTTCTGTTTTCTTACCACTCCCAATTCTACCAATCTTAGCTACGGTTGTCTGTCCTACAGACAACCCCAGCTGACGTTTTTCTGTAGTGAATATAGGGTGTGAATCTGCTGCTTACCTTAGCTGGTTTCCACATCCGTTTTCCACTGTACAATTTGAGAAAGAAGTCCAGTACAAGTGGTTGAGTCAGTGAAGCTGACTTCTGCCCAGTAACAGCAATAGTTAGGTTAGTTAGTACTTTTCTTTTGGTAAGTTCTGCTATTGTTATTGCTGCTGTTAGCCTCCGTTAGCTGCTGTTAACTGTTTTTAGTTAACTTTCTTTGAAGTGGATGTAACATTATTGGATTCGGCAGTTAATAAACTCTCATATGATGTAAGGATTTAATCAAACTGAATATCAGAGGGAAAGTGTGATATTCAACACACTCAAGCCTAACTTGAGCTGCCATTATGCTAGCTTATAACCAGCTGCTGTTGTTTAGATGGCTTGCTGTCCAGAGACAGGAGCTTTGCATATCTAATCTGCTATCAGTATCAGAAATAAATAAACATGTTTATGCACGTTTAAACCAGTACTCATGATTATGTGTTTTTAATGGCTTCATGAGAACGCATCATTTGGTTGGATAATGTAATTACACACTGATCAATATATTTTTGAGTACACTGAGTAGGCTGACGTTACCTTTAAGATAACAACCTGGGTGGACACGCAGACTTCATTTAGGGATGGATAATTGGGCACAGGTTAATCAAGAGAATAACAAGGGTGGGAAAGGAGGAAAGATGGATTGTAAATACACAAAAAGCAGTGATCATAACATGAGACTGTGACAAACATTCATTCAGGCATGTAGTACTGAGACGGACTGCAACAAACCAGCTAAATATCGAACTTAATCCATCTGTGAAATTTAAAAGCTCTGTAAATGTCTTGTCTGAAAGCTCTTTCTGAAGTCAGAAACAAACATGCACTATAGAAATGAGACCTTTTATGGCTATCATCACAATAACATTTACCAAATGTAAAAACCATTTCAGAATGCTTATTTCAAAAATACTTTGTACTAGAGATGGACCGATCCGATATTACGTATCGGTATCGGTCCGATACTGACCTAAATTACTGGATCGGATATCGGAGAAAAATAAAAAATGTAATCCGATCCATTAAATATCACGAAAGCACCTCACAAAACTTGCAACACGCCGTAACTCACCTCAGAACGTTAGCATGTCGGAGCAGTATGCATCACGTGATAGAGCGGCTGTGGCATGCGGGACCTGTCGGTGGTCTGGATAGCATGTGGAGCTTCGCTAGCAACCCGGCATTTCATCTCCGACAAAGTTATCCCCGAGAGAAGTAAAGCAAGTGTGTAAGTCCATCTCTGAATGTTTGTAAAGCATTCCTGCGTTAAGCTTAACAAGCGATATATGGAGGACTGCCTCTCGCTCTCCGGCTGCTACTTCAATCATGAAACTGCTTAACGATCAGCTGATCGGCTTTTCTGTCGCGAGTCCGTGTCTCTAGTTTGCTTTTGGCCCACTTTGCACCAGAAAGAGGAAACCAGCGGCTGAACAACAGCAGCACGTTTAAGCTTGATAAGCTGTTGTTAGAATTTATTTAATATTACTTTCTACTCCAGGATCTTTTTCTACGTAGCTGACGGCTGTAACTGTGCAGGGGTGGATCTAGCAAAGTTTAGCCAGGGGGGCCGATAGGGCATGAACAGGGAAAAGGGGCACAAAGACACACTTTTCTTTATTCTCATTTAAAATGTCTAGCTTTTAATAAATAATTATCCGAATCTTACACCCAAAGTTTTAATTTGATGTAAAAGGAATAGAAGTCCATTACTGTATATAGTAACTATTAAGTCTACGGTAATATATATACCCTAGTAAGCTATAGTACTTTTTCCTTTGGGAAGGTACCATCTGTGCAGTCTGCAATTTTGCTGAAGAAAGATGTTGAATCTATTTAATATTTCTTGAAAAATAATTGATTTCTGTGCATTTTTTTTCACACTGCATCAAATTAAGGTTGATTACGTCGATTAAGCATCATGAGGTGGAGCGTGAGGGGTGGTTCCCTATTTTTTATTTATTTATTTTTGTTGTTGCTGGGAGTTGGAACCCTATTAGTTAGGTTGCTTAATATTTACGCTAAGTACTCTTTAAAATACCAGAATAGGGAGGATGGTGTAGGTTTAAGTTTATTAGATTGATCAGTATTGCTGAACTATGAAACATTTTTTTTGTATACAGGTATAACAGAATAGCTTTAGTGTAGTTGTTGTTTTAAACTTGAGTATGAACTTATACAAAATTCAGCAAGATATTTAAAAAAAAAACAGTTTTGTTGATTAAAAAACACTATATCGGATTCATATCGGTATCGGCAGATATCCAAATTTATGATATCGGTATCGGTATCGGACATAAAAAAGTGGTATCGTGCCATCTCTACTTTGTACTGCTTTTTCACATATGGTGCGACAGATATTTAAAGCACAACCTCCAAGAGCAACTGGAGGCACTAATTTGAGAAACAAGAGGAAGCAGAACACGATGCAAGCGAAGCTATGATCCCTCCCCAGAGGTATGAAGTGTCTCACTTCATCAGCTTGTCCCGTCCTGTGCCAAGTTAAACCTTTACCCCCTCATCTCTGTCTGTTACCGTCTCAGCACACTGTGGGCTCACAAAAAGACTGCGATCGAAATAACGCGAAAGAACAGATGGTGTTAGCACTGCGCGCATGCTAAAAATATAAGAAATACTTATAAGATCCAACAAAGCAAATGTTATATTTTGCTCTTTTTTTCTCATCTTGAATGAACTTTAGGAGTGGCAGGAGGGTGTGCAATTCAGTCATTAGTCTCACAAGTCCTCAAGAGAGGCTCAGCACTCATCCAAATTCATAGAGTCACTCAAACACCCACTTAGGATTTGTGTACATGTGAGGAGAATGCTGGCAAGACACAGATGGAGGAATGCAAACAGACAAGCATGGAGAACAGACAGAAGGGTTGATAGATAGAAAGCGATGCCAGCCAGCTACCCCAGGGTGTCGGTGCGTCTGAATACACTGTATGATTTATGTGCTGCTTGAGATGTGGACAGTAGAGGGGGACAGAAAGTCAAGATCATTACCGATCCAGTGTGGGATCTCTGGAATACTCAAGACCTTCCCCCCTATTCCTGCCTTAGCTGTGTTTTCTCATCAAACTGGTTGCACGATTACTTTTATCTTGGAGGCAACAGCTGGAAAATGGAATAAAGCATCATTTGCATAACAGGCTTGCAAAAACAACAATTTGAAGCACTCGATACAAGGACTGAAGTGATGTTTACATTTAGTGAAATTCAATGAGTTGTTATGATGACAGGTAAAATGACCTTTGGCAGCTTGATGTGCACAAGTCTGGAGTTATCTCAGGTTTGAGGTGAGCCAGTGAAGTGTCTACCCGTGGGTTGTTCAAGGCTAACAATAGGGAGGACAGCTTCTTTCCTTATTAGGTGACCTGATGAAACATAACCTACAATTCATGGTCAGGTGCATCATGTTCATATACTGTGGTCACAGTGTTTTAGACACGGGTTAAAAAAAAAAAAAGGTTTCACAGTGTTCTTGTTAATGTTCATGTTCGTAAACCCACAGGCCCTAATAGAGAAAGGATGAACATGCGGACAGATGCACAAGAATGCGAGTTATCTCAGTGACAGGTCTGGAAGGCACATCCAATCCTCAGCTTTAAATTTATCCCAGCATTTGAAAGACTGGACGTAGTGTCAGAGCTGTCACCGTCCTCCTACCCTTGTCTCTGTCTCTTCTTCTTTCGCCTCCTCATCCCTTTCACTTGTCCAGTCCTTCATCACCATCTGAGCACCTTCTCCATCTCCACTTCATCTTCTCACATAGCAGTTTCTTCTCACATGTCCTGTTTGGTGGATACATTTAACCCAAGATCCTTGCGCACACCATGGCTGTGTACGCTTTTAGCATGTTTTTTTTTTTTTTACATTTCCAAAGAAACAGATGAGTGGGAAAATGAGGGCAATACACACGTCCTCCTCTGAATGGTTACTTTACCTTGCCGAAATCTGAAGTAGCAGAGAAATTATATCTTGCCTGGTTCTGTCAGAGCTTTCTTCCTGTCAAAAGCGAGTTTTTTCTTCCCACTGTTGCCAAAGTACTTGCTGATAGGGGGTCTGATTGTTGAGGCTTTCTCTACTTTACAATATAGCATACTTTAAGGTGACTGTTGCTATGGTTTGGTACTATATAAATAAAATTTACAGTATTGATTCCTCATTGAGGATGGGGCTTCGTTAAATAATTATTAAATAACTGAGAGGTTATTTGTCAGCTGCCTCAAAAATAAATATTTTTCCTTTCATGGTAAATGCAGTAATTAGCTTTTCCGGATTATAAACATCTGGATTATTTGATTTTGTTCACGTCTTTTATCTTGGGATTTTTTTCTGCTAACCAGTCCATTGCAGTTGTGGGTGTTCTGCATGGGATTGGCAGATGTGGACTGTTCATCTTCCTCAGGGATTTTTCCTGTGAGTGTTGGCAACAGTGGCACATCCTGTGACAGTAACTCACTGTGCATGCTGAGAGATGCAAAAGATATGCCGCTCAACCTGTCCACTCTGTGACCTGCGCCAAATAACCCTCAGAAGGCCACCTCTGACCCTTAACCTCAACAATTGCTCATATGCATGCGAAAAGGAACCCTTTCTATGCAGTGCAAAACACGAGCTAACTCAGACTCACACAGTTGAACACAATGGCAGGAGAATCGGTATATTCTAGCATGCCTGTGAGACTACAGCAGATACAAAATATCTCTCTCTCACCCTCTCTCTCTGTCACACACACACACACACACCTGCTAGTGCGGCTAACCCCTAGAAGCCAAGGATCACAGAGTCCCTTTGTCAAACAGGGAAATTAGCGCTGGCTCTCACTCGTTAGAGCCCCATTGTAGCATTAGCACATTGTCATGGTCACTGAGCCTTTTCACTTTAGCGCTGTGGCACTTCAGCTCAAACGTTTCCCTTAAGGGAAAGCACTTTTAAATATTTTTAGCAAAAGTAAGGAAGCAGTTTTACTTGACTTCAGTGTAAAGGCTACAATATAGCCTTGCAGAAATTCCAGTCTAATTTTTCTCAACAAAAACCTTTGCTCTTAGGCAGTGACTAAAGACTTGGGAAAGAAGTGTCACCAATACAAAAGAGGACATCCAAACGCCACATGACACTGTAGGCATACTTGTTTGGCTTCTTTGAGAAATGTAGTGCATGTGAGAGCTGAAGTCTCTTTCTTATCTGGTCCATGCTGTAAGCAACTGGTGTGTTGTGTTCATTAGCAACATGTAAAGCTACAGTTTCTAAAGCTGTTGGTAAAAGAATCACAGTTTATCTCTAAAGAAAAGTCAATAAATACAATCACAATTAAAAGACTCACATCCGACCATTCTGCACTATTCTACTGTAGCACAGGTTGTGAGGTCAGAAGAGCAGTTTTATGAATACAGAACAAATATAAACATATAAAGAGCGCAGTCTTACTTATAGTTTGGTCATTAGCCAAACCCTTCTCCTCAATCTGATCACCATGTACACTTAATAACCAATCTGAACAAGCTGTAACTGAGAAAAAGATCATTTTAACAACCTTAAAGGGGAAATACTGGGGTCTTAAGTGTTCATTTATGTACACTGCTATGCAAAGATTTGAACATGTGTTTGTAATGTAAAACCTGCAAAAAGGTCAATAGCCTTTGGCTGAGAATATGACTTAGCTAACATGTGCATGCATATATGTGCATGTGGGAAGGTGTTGAGTATAATGTTCAGTGTTAGTTTCAAGGTCACAGGCCTGGGTAGCTTTCACCCACCCGGTAACACACACATACACGCAGAAACACACAGAGGATGGTAATAGCAGTGTTGACAGACATGCGCGACCAGCTGAGCTGGAAGCCTCGGTTGCAGTTGAAAGCTTCGAAAAGGCCGTGCGGACACTTTTAAACATCAGCAAACTTAAAGCAGTAAAGAGAAAGACATCTGTAAACAAGAGCCGGAATAGACAGGAGATTACTAGAAATGTTGAGGACTTGCAGTCTATCTGTCTGTCTGCGTGACAAATGACCTGTTTATTAACGTCAGTACAATTATTAAATAGTAATTCCTTCTTCATTTTTCACTTGGTAAAACTCAAAACATGAATAAAACTTTGCAGCATTGCTAAGTATATTTAAAAAGCAACATATATTTAACCTGTGAAACAGACATGAATATTGAATATAATGTTAAACAGCTCAATTCATAATAGTGATAAATTAAGTTGAGGCACTTGCACTGATAATGCACTACACACTTTAAAGATGAGGTAAAAATCAGTCTTTACCTTTAAATATGTCATTTTTAAATAATGCAGAGTATCACTGTTGAATAAATAGAACAGTAAATACAAATCTATAGCAACTAAATTTGAACATTCAAACATAAACAGTTTTGCACCTTTTATAATTGTGACGGAAAGTTTCTAACCTCTTCATTTGCATATATGTCATTTAAAAACAGTTACATTTTTGCATTTAGTGCTAATATAAAGGTGTTTAATGTGGCAACAATGAATATCAATACTCAATGCTGCTTCATATCATTTAGTTGACTCATATCAACAGTAAATAATAATGCATTTATTTGATCTTTTATTTTATATCAACATTTTTGAAACATAGCTAACATTCATACACAAACTCATGGCTTCACATTTGTCTCTCTGACCCTCAGGAGACATCGCGACTTTTTCTCAGTACAAACTGATGTGCTCGTGGAATCTTACAGCTCGCCGTCTTCTACCTTGTAAGACCAGCGTCTGGGTTTGTCACGCTCATGCGCCAAATTCTACCAAACATGCAGCACCAGTGTCTATGAGTGTTTGTGTTAAGTGTGTCTATGTGTGAAGGTGTTTCTCAGTCTGCGAGTGCTAAGTTGTGCTTGTGTTTGTGTGACAGTGTGAGTGTGAAGCCGACAGGTTTCACCGCCTCGCTCATCCGCGGTCTCGGCTTGAGTCTCTCCTCTAGAGAATCCAGCTTGTGGTCTTCAGTTCCTGAGACTCTGTCACCTCGTGGACGATGGTAAACGCATTTAGGCCGTTCATCCCACTCGAGCGTTATTTGCCTATACAAAATTACACTGGAGCTTTTAAGACTTAACACAACCGTTGCCCATTAAATTTGTGAAATATATCAATTTGGACAGAAGTGGTTAAACTTATTTGGCTCGGTGTATTTTATCATATAAATAAGGAAATGTTGTCTAAAACTCAAATTCTGATAAAGTTTGATTTACACAGTTTGAATGTTTGTAAAAAATAAATCAGTGACTGGTCTCTTGTCTAAAAGTTTAATTGTAGCCTTGTCAATAACCAATATTTACAGACAACTATACTTCGAATCTTGTCTCATTTTAGTAATAATGGATTGCGTTTATATAGCGCTTTTCGAGACCCTCAAAGCGCTTTACAGTTCCACTATTCATTCACTCTCACATTCACACACTGGTGGAGGCAGCTACAGTTGTAGCCACAGCTGCCCTGGGGCAGACTGACAGGCTGTCGTATCGCGCCATCCGCAAGTGTTTTGCCCAAGGACACAACGACCGAGACTGTCCGAGCCGGGGCTCAAACCAGCAACCTTCTGATTACAAGACAAACTGCCAACTCTTGAGCCACGATCGCCCCAAGTAGAATCACTGGATCATATCAGTCACACTGTGGATTGAAAAAGATGCAAAGCTTAAATTCTTCTATATTGGAAATGGGACTATGGACAAAAATCGTTAAATCTTTAAACTATATTTAAAGGGAAGTCTTTAATACTCTTCTGTAGTTACAGAAACAAGCAATAGCTGTATTGGCAATACTGCATAGTAAAGTTTTTTTTTTTAATTTATCATGTAATTGCGTACTATATTTTTTTACAAAAATAATCCAGTAATTTGGCTTTACCTTCAGTGCATAATGGTGAAAAACATCATCGTTGATCCCAGTAATAACACTTCAGTAGGATACATTTCTATGCAACTTTAATCAGATTGTATTTTTTTCTATATGACTATTTTAGCGCTGTAGGCAGTGTTGGGGAGTAACGGAATACATGTACCGCCGTTACGTATTCAAAATACAAAATATGAGTAACTGTATTCCGTTACAGTTACCGTTTAAAAAGGTGGTATTCAGAATACAGTTACTTTGTTGAAATAAATGGATTACACTGCGGTACTTCCCTGTTTCATTTTGTCGCGGGTCAGGACTGTTTGGGTTTTGTTTGACAGCTACGTTCTGTTGTTCCAGGCGGCAGCGTTATGGTTGCCATGGTTACAGGGCGACGCTCTCTCTCTCTGCGACTGTGTGTTTCCTGGGTGAGAGAGCGCCTTTTCGTTGTTGTTGTTGTTGTTGTGCTAAGCTAACAGGCAGAATGCTACAAGCATAGCCCTAAAGAATGTAGCATCATGGGCAGTGTAGTCCGTGCTGCAGGGAGAATGGACTGCCATACACGTTATGGGTCTGTGAGCGCGAGGAGGGAGAAAAAGGAGAGTGGAAAGGTACGAGTTGTCATCGAGGAAAAACGGGAGCTGGAAGCATGTAAATATAATAATAACCACTGCAGCCAAGAAGAGTGCCTGACGAGCCCAGTTGTAAGTAAGCTATTAAGACTCGACTGTACGCTGTGTTCGTGTTTTCCTCCGAAACAATAAGTTCCGTTGGAGCAGCCTTTCAACGCCTCTCTCTGTCTCTCGCAAGAAAAGTTGACCCACACAACAAAGTAAAGCTATTTTTCAGCTACCAGCCGACAGGGACCCCGCCGTATTAGTCAGAGGTCCCTTTACTACAGTTCGGAGTCGCGGACCTTCAGTAACAGTAATAAATCACACAGCAATAGTACATTCACGTTGTTGTAAAAAACATGGTAATATATTAAGTAATCCAAAGTATTCAGAATACGTTACTGTCATTGAGTAACGTAACGGAATACGTTACAGAATACATTTTGGGGCATGCATTCTGTATTCTGTAATGGAATACATTTTAAAAGTAACCTTCCCAACACTGGCTGTAGGGCAGCAATTATCTAATACAAAGATAAATTTTATCCCTCTTACCACAGATTTTATTATTTTCTAGAAAGAATTAACGTTTTCTATGGATTCCCCTACTACTGTTACCAACAATAATAATCCTGAAAAAGAAAACCAGAAAAAGCAGGGTAAAAAGGGTTTGGGCCCATCCTGTGTGTCTCCTGGCAGAGAGGGCTGGTTGTGCTGATCCAAGAGCAGCTGGAGAAACACAAGGTCACATGGGATCAGGCTTTCCCTCCAAACAGCTGGTCAAACAAACCCAGCTTGGCCAGACACATACACACACATGGGGACTCAAGCATACGCAATATACATAAACACCCATGCTTAAAGTGTGCAAAATGTAAAATGTGTGAATGTAATATATATGCATATGCTCACCGGTCACCGCACAGAAACTATGTTAGTATAACACACACTGTGTGAAAGGTTTCCGGGAGGCTGTAGAAAGTGATAAATGGGCATTCGTCACTCTTGCATCTCACAAATGTTAATGCTTCAGGTGCAGAAAGAAAAGCAACCACCATGCATTAGTTCAGGATTAGGTTCAAACATTTCAAAATGACAGTATGGACGTTCCATATGAAACATGGAAATTACAAGAATCAGAGCTAGGTGGGTGAGTCACACGTCAGCAGTGACTTTTTTAGGATTTAGACATTTCGGGGTTTTCTAGTGCATTGGCACAAAAAAGCAAACTGCTGCGCTCATGGCACATTTATTATCTGTTTATAGTGGATGAACAGCTGTTGTTCTTTGAAAATGAGAGTGAAAATGAGCTTCAGAAAAGGCCAGTGCACAAACAAGAAAGAAAACACAATTCTATAGAAGCACAACATGAACAGAGAATTTAAATTAAAATCGAAAAAAATCAAAAATAGAAATACAGTAAAAAAGTTATTAAATACTTCAGAGAAAAATAAGCACCCTCTTGCTAATGGCAGGTTAGTCTTCTTCTAAATATGTAAAGAAAAAAATAAAACAAGCACTTGGTGGTAAAAGCCACATCATCAAACTAAGAATATGTCTGTGGAATATCTTCAATATTTCGTGAGTATTTCATTATTTCAGCATTAGTTCCACAACAGAAACGAGTGCACACATGTATCCTCATTTTGGTTTGTCTGTTTGACGTCGTGTTTCCAGGCGGGATCATTAACGTGCAACAACATTGTTCACAGCTTATCGGAACATTTACGTCTCACCATGAGATGTCTGCGCTCAGAGAGATCACCGGGCCCTCCCTGACAAAGACAAATTGAGCCAAAATGCCAGTGGAGAGGCAGTCAGGCCTGTTTGAATGGGTACGAGCGGCTGCCCCAAATACTCCATCTAAATATAGGGTGGGGGCACAGCACCCACCTGACAAAGGGAGGGGGTGAAGAGGTCAGTGGATGATTTTTCATGTTTTTAAGCTACTAGAACCTATAGGCCTTATTCCTCTCAACAATTCTCTCCACCCAATCTCTTTCTGGCAGCAACAACAAAGAAAACAGCTTTTGCAGATGAATGACGGCTGGATCTGAGGAAAACTTTAGTGAGATTTACATTAAGGCAAAACGATGTGCACTCAGCTAATTGGACAACAACTTCCCCAGTTTCTCCATCCACAGAACTGGATGTAACTAGCACTGTGCCTGGGGAGAGATTAAACCGCGATTCGCTCCATCAGCAGTGAACAGTCTGTGCTGACTGATAGAGCGTTTATGCTGTAAAAAGGAGACCTCAAAGTGAGCAGCGTGTCAGCATGGAGAGTCAATTTATAGCAGTCCCCCCACCAACCCTGCAGACACACTGTGTAAGCTTATCTGTTCACTCTAGACCCCTAACACACACACACTAATGCACAAAATAGAGAATTTGACACAACAGTCACATTATAAGGGAATCACTTGACATGAATAAAAAGGTAAAGTCATATATGGTATAATGGAAGTATTTTGTATGTAATTATCTAATAAATAAGTGCAAAAATATATTTTAAATACATATAAATTGTTTTGCAGTTATTAAAGGATCCTTACATACAGCATACTTAACCAAAACATTTAAGAATATATGGTCTACATTTATTTCACAGTATAGTCACTGTAGTGGACAGCAGGACAATTTTAGTGTGGAAATAAAAGTATATTTAGAAAATAAGGAATGAGGAGATTATGGCTATAAGTGCATTTAATTTGATTAAAAAATCTTTATCATTCTTGACATTCCTTTCTTTTTTTTCATTTTCTTTTTTGCTTCTTGCTTGCAAGCAGAATAATAGCCCAAACTATAATTGTATACAACATGCTTCCATATTTAGGTTAGATTAAAAACAATAATAGGACAATATTAAAGAGAAGTTTAGTCTTCGCCTAAAGCTCATTAATAACACAGTGAGAGGAAATCAGGAAGTGACAGTTTATGGGGTTTTGTTGAAAATGGTCATGAATGGCAGCTTTCTCCACGCTGTTATTGCAGCGTATCCCCATATTTCCCAGGGGCACCGACAGCTTTCACCAAGTTTAAATGATTTACATTTTCATTGGCACTGACGTTTGTTTTCTGTCAGTCTATCAGTTTAAATGTCCAGCGACACCCCAACATGCTTCCTGGGGCAAAGGTCAAGAATTGGAGGCCCATTACAAGGCGAAGCTGTGGGCCTCATTTTCCCATAGAGCCAGGATAAAGAGCATGATGATGGGAAACTACATCAGCCAGTTCCAAACACTGAGCGAAAGTAATGGAAGTGGAAGGCAAATGTTACAGATTTGACTATGTGCTTAATACGGACAATACAGCAGACAAAAAATAAATAAAAAATGATTTCCATTTCGCTTGTTTGAACCTCAAACACTATAACTGTGGAAGTCCTAAAAGGCACTTTGATTCAAGTCAGTTCAAAACAAACTCAGAACAGATACATGAAAAGGGGTTACTAAAGATTTTTTTAAAAACAAGATGTTTATGGTAATATAAACATTGGAGACAATTCTGACGTACAATTCTGCGAGTGAGACTCACCAATACACTTGCAACTTCAACACCCAGCGCTTGACTACACTGATGTGAAGGTTAGATTATGTGAGATGAGAAGAAGCAGAGCGTGAGCGGTACAAAAGAGATGGACTGCTGGCGTCCAGATGTGCTGCCCAGGGAGAGTTTCAACTCTGGAGCGTCCATCTGAGGAATGACGCAGACGCTGACAGGAACCTGACTCGCCCTGCAAACGCATATATGTAAGCGATTGAAAAAGTAACATGTAGTCACACAGTCACAGCTTCTTTGCACATGGCACAAATATTGTCAATTCTTCACACTTAGCTGGCTTCATTTACTATGCAAAAGACTTTTTTTATTGGCACTGTCACCGCACAGTGACGACATTACTTCAGTCATCAGTGGAAACTGGTATTTTTCAAAAAGGAACGTGTCATTATCTGTCTGCAAGTCCATCAATCTCCAAAATGTCATCGCTGTGGGAAAATCGGCCTTTTTTAAGCGTCGGTGAAAATGCATTTGGGATTTTAAATCAGTCTAGCAATCATGTGAGGCAAGTTCGGTAAATTACAACAAGATGTGACAGGAGCGGGAAAAGCAGTGTGTTGATGCAAAAGAGAAAAAGACCACAAAAGCTATTTAATAAAAACAACAGAACAGTATGGGTTTACTGTTTGAATTTTCAATTTGAGAATTGTTTTTAAGAATAATGTAGCATGTTTACGCAAGTGTTAGAAAGATCATTACTGCTTCTTCTAAATGTTAACGTTTCTACAATTTGAATGCATGACTGAATGAACACTCAGTAGAAGGTTGTTAAAAACTGCTCACACTGAAGTTAAAGAAGAAATCCTTGTATTCAAATTTAAATCGATTTATGATGTGAACACCAGAAATAAACTTCCATTTACCTTCACTGTAGTCGGCTGGAGGTGTGGAGCAGGGAAATTATTTTACTGCTATTGTTAAATAATCTGCGTACAGAGTGGTCTTCCCACGCGTGTATTCATTAAAATCAATTGTTTGACCAAGATCTTCTGGACCTGGTTGTTTGTACTCTCCTTCCTCAATTTTTGAACCTTAACAGAGGCAAAAATGCCAAAGCTTGGGCTAACGTTAGCCTAAAACTAAGAAAATCCAGCTTCATTTTATCATTGTGTGACTTTTCACTAGTTGCATTTGCCAAAGTGAAGCGCAACAAGCTGTCAGCAATACGTTTTCTGTGAGCACCGACGTGACGATAGCCATTGCCAGAACTTAATTCTGGAAAATATTGTGAATTTCACTAAATATGGAAGGGACACTGCAACCCTGCTGTGTGATCCATGCTAGACTTTCCATCCCTGTCTCTCACGCTCTCCTCTCCCTGTTTCTCCCTCTGGAAGTCAGCACTCACGTCTCATCCAGAAAAACCAGGGGGTTATATTTACTGCATGTAGACACGTGAAGGTCAGATGCGTAAAGTCCTCCTGATGGTTTTCCCAAATGTCAGCTCTCGCCTCTCGCCGTCCCTGCCGGACTTCTGCGAGGAACAAATGTTCTTTCCACCATTCGGGGCTCGTATGCACCTCTGCAGAAACAGCCACGCTGAGAGTACAGAGAAACTTTGGGAGGTGACAAAGAGCAGTCTGTGCTGACATCTCAGGAGTGATAATAAAACAAGCGAGACGACAGGCTCGGACAGGCTTGCACCAGCAAACTGTTCCTGTGTCACAGGAAAGAAAAAAGCAGGGAGGGAGACTCACTCTGAAGCTAGGAGCCAGGCTGTAAAGGGACAGCTGAGGCCCTCGAGTCGTGTACAGTGTATAATTCACGTTGAAAAGTTTTTTCCTCCTTAATTTTCAGTCTGGCAGCCTTTTCCTCCATCAGATAATTTAGAGCTTGTTCCTTGGGAGCAATGGGCATTGGGTATTAATCACCCGCCATCCACTGAAGACTTGCTGCAGAGCATAAATGTCTAACTATCAGCGACTTCTTGCTGCGTGTGTAAATAGCACCTTCATAACCACTATTTTCTCATGGAAACACAGTAAACTTGATTGCTCTTTAGAATTCATTTCCACATGGCCTTGAAATGCACTGAAAGTTCCAGAGAAACTAAAAACTTTCTGTTGTGGGACAGTTTTCACTTTAGAGCCTGATATATATATGTATATATATTTTTAAGTATTAATAGTAATATTGTAATATATTAAATATTAGATTGTGAATGGCAAGTGGTGCACATAGTGACAGACATAGCAGGGTGTTGGTGGTTGGTCTGTTTAGTGCCCCCTGCTTCCAGACTTGGAAAAGTCTTGAGATTCCAAAGTTTATACTCATTTGCTGCTAGAGGAGTGTGGGCTATGTGATCTCAAAGAGTGAGGGGTCAAAGGTGAATGATGTAAAACATGGATATGAGAGAGGCCATACCTGACTTTAACCTTGGGACTAATAGACAAACTCACCTGACCTGTAGCATTTAGAGAGATCGAGGAAGTTTTGTTCCTTATTGTGGCAAAAACATAAAGATCTCGTCTTGTGATGTATTATTTTTCCTCTTCGTGGTGCAGTCTGTTGTTTCCTTACCTCTATAAGACAAACTTTACACCAACCCTATTCTATGTAGGCACTGACGGCTTTTTGGAAGATGCAAACGGGCACCAGTGCAGGACCCATATATCCAGCATGACATACTGAGACTACGGCATGTTGTAGTCAAGTTTTGGATTCTTTTTTTTTTCTCATAATGAAACAGTGGCATCTTTTCTTCATGGGTCTGGGAAATATCCACAACTGTTAGAGTCTAATCTGACTATAATGTAGATTTGCAGCTTTAGGCTTTTTCCAGACCAATGACCGCTTATAAGAGCTACGAAAGGGATTTATTTCATAGGCAGTATGAGTATTACTTGTATTGAGATGTTTCCAATAATAATTCATAGTTGTATTAATTTTCTGTGTTTCTACATTAAAAAGGCTTTCTACAGAACAGGTTACAGAAGGTAACCTAAGAAAACATCAGCAAAAAGCAAAATGCTCCAAAAGCACACAAAACACAACAGAAGTCAAATAAAACACACTGGAAACAGAAAAAAATTGCTTTTTGTTTATTCAACTGTTTGTTTTTCTTTTTTCAATTTTTGCTTTTGCAATGTTTTTGTATCTGCTGGTGTTTTAGTGCATTTGACCTCTCAGAGCCACCACATAAACTCCAGGTAAAGCATTCCAATAGTTCGAGCTACATCTTAGTATTTAGTTGGTGAAATTCATTTACAGCATTGTGTAGGTCAGTGCTACATTACATCAGCTATTTCCTTCAGAGCCTTTGTTTCAGGAGACACAAATTGTTCTGCTATGCTCAGCAGATCATCTCCTCCTGCTTCTGAAAATCAGTGTACAGTTGTAATGCTGTACACAAAAATGGGGGTGGTGACATAAATCCCAGTTACAAACATATAAAAATCTCCATAGTATCACACAAAGGAGTATTAGGGCCACATTAAGAAAAAATATTAACAGTTGAATTGAGAATTGAATTTGAAATTTAAGATTAAAGCTGTAATTTTGTTTCAAGAAAAAAGTTAAAAAGCTACTTTTTGAGAAAAAAGTGGAAATGTGGCGATTACAGTTGCTGTTTTAAGACAAACTGCCACTGTTGCTATACCCTCTGAGTTAGTGAAAGTGTACATCAGAGTCAGTTTTAGTAACATGGAAGAAAATTATTTTACTTTTAGCCCATAAACAGTGTGGTGGTCAGTGCAAGAATGTTGAAAAGATGGTTATTGATTTGTACAAAATGAAATGTCTTGTGATGGACTGATCCAAGGTTTTCAATGGTTAAAGTCTCGTGCAATAAATCTATATGGTGTATCTCAAGGCGACTGATCAGTTTGTTTCACTAACAACAACTGGGTACAACAACTGTGGCAGTTGATCTTGAAAGAGCACCTGTAATCTCCATATTTCAGCTTTTTTCTTATAAACATTTTTTCGACTTTAATCTTGAAGTTTTGACTTTATTCTCAAGATGATCAACAATATTTTTTCTTCTTAATATGGTCCTAATACTCCATCGTAGTATCATGATACTAAAAACAAACAAACAAAGAAGCGCGTGGACACTGAAGGTTGGGATGTCTTGCTTCATATAAGGAAAGACAACCTTGAGATCGCTGCAGTTCCTGCTGGTCTTGCATAGATCCCAGGTGCCCCAGTACGTCTGTAAGGATAGAAGAATGTGTGTATGTTTTATTGGAAGAGAGCACATCCTTGTGAAGGTCGGACCACAACGAGCAGAGAGGTTCATCACATCTTTTTCCATCTCCCACACAGTCTCTGACGTCAGCCAGGGATTTTATCACACATGAATGAAGATGATGGAAAGGTGACTCTCTATGGTTTAGCTACGGACTGAAAGTACCTCAGGCATCTGTTACAAACAGGCATAGAAGATCATTCATTGTATGTACACAAGCACACACACACAGAGCTTATAGCTTTAACATCTGAACTCCAGCTTTGGGTTTTATAGTCTTGGCTTGGCTTTCAGGATTCCTGAAATAGATATCGCAGAGCACAGAAGTGGGTGAGACTACAATGTCAAAGGCAATCTTTCTACTTTTCTGTTTTGCTTCCATTATTGAATCCGATTTCATTACTGGCTGCTACAAAAGTCACTTAGGCCATAAGCTGCTGAGAAATAACTGTAAATATTTCCTTTGTAACCCACAGAGCCTTGATGTAACTGACCACGGTCCTGCTGGGTTGTGATTCTCCGGTTATCTTTCCTCTGATTTGTGAGTGCTGTGACCTGTAAATCTATTATTGGGGTGTATTTACTGGAGAATGTAAAACCTGCACATCAACAACAAGCTGACAGGCTCAGCTTGTTGCACAATACAGGCGTTTTGCTTTCATCTGTTTCACATCGTGATACTAAGTGGTGTCACTCAACAACACTCCGTCCATTTAACAATGTCATAGTTTTGGCCATGGCATCACACTTTAGATATTTAATATAGCTGTTGTGGTGACTCAGTGTCAATTCTCACACTGTGGCAGTGATAACCACACAGCACCCTGCTTGCTCAGTCAACTCTCCTCCCGGCTCTTCTGATAGTGTCACCACACAGACTGAAGCAGCTGCCACATGTCTGATGTTTCTTTTAAAACATGACTAAAGTGAGGGAGCTTGCCTGTAACTGTTGAAATATTGCATAGTTATTTCTCATGGACCTGGCTAAAATATGCTGCATGGCTTGTAGCTTGTACTTTATCATAGATATCTTATGAGACATGGTTGAAGCCAGGGGCACAACCCACTGATAAGTGACAATATTTGGACCAGAGGGTGGAGTGCAACAGGAGTGTAGACCTTGGATGCCAAATGAACTTTAATAGCACACCACGATACTTGTCAGAGAACTGAAACAGAAGAAGTCCAAAATGCACACATACTCTAAACACTGCTGAAATATCTAGTTCAGAGACTGAATTTAGCTCAAGTGATGCCTAGCTTACAGCTGGTGGACTATTTGAACGCTCACTTGCCCCTCAAAGCCTTAATAAAACAACACGTTAACCAAGTGAATTTAGTGATAGAGACCCCAAAAACCTATTTTTGTAGGAGATTTATAAACATGTTTGTGTCATATGGTCATATGCCTCCGCTTTATTATATATACTAGATATTGTGCCTACAGAAATATGCCCAAGGGATCCTTATCAGCTATGAAACATGCTGCCCCTGTTGGGACACTAGTCATACTTGTAAGACTTTTTCATTTACATTTTGTGTTTAATCTATGTGGAGCCTACAACTAGCCTATACAAGTGGCTAGGTCAGTGCAGCAGGCATACTTAGTTCTATTTCCAGAAACGTGCACATCAGAATATGTTTTATACTGTAGGTTTGCGCTTCCGTTATGATGCGCAGACAGCATATATATTTAATAGAGGTGGGAATCACCATATATCCCACGATACGATATTATCACAATACTTAATGCACGATACGATATTATTGCAATTTTTTAAAATATTTTGCGATATTCAGATTCTGTACATAAAGGTAAACTTTATCAATATTCATTTTATCTAATGTCAAAGTCTCGCACTCAGTCTTTCTCTCGTTTCAGTCAGTTTTATTGTTGACGAACTGAACAGTTTGTATTACAGTCTAGTCCAACTTAACTGAATGCAACCATCTGGTACAATTATAGCTATTCTGAACTATGCAATTTATGAAAACTATGCAGCCCATTCAGCAACTGAAGAATTTGACAGTAAATGAAAACAAAATATAATTTTACATTAAATAAAAAAAGTTTTAAACTTAATTAACATAAAACATGTCTTAAATTAAAATAAGTAAACTGTCATGTTTATTGCTGCCAAAAAAAAGCTAAACACATTTGGACAGTGAAGGAATGTCAGGATTCTTGCTCAGAAAAAGGATCAACAGGCTCTGAAGTCAGAGCACAAAAACATTTTTGTAACAAAATATCGATTTCTGCTGTCCCTGTATCGATACATTATTAGAAAACAAAATATCACAATACTACACAGAATCGATTTTTTCCCCACCCCTAATATTTAACACAGACGTATAAATCCCCTGTCACAGTGTGTAAAATACCACTACATGTCACAAGATAGCAGATTGCAGTCAACAAAATACATTGGCCACAGAAATAAAACACAGTTACATGGAACAGTGACATCCATTTCAGCCACTGTATTCAAAACTCCCACCCTTACTATAAGGTAAATAATATTAACTCCTAATCAAATCTAATTTTTTGACAGCTACTAAGATCTAATTACTATTTGTCAATAACAGCATTAGGTCCCACAAACCAACACAAATCTCTGTCTGAATGAGGACTTAGATAAGATCTTTCTTTTAGTCTGGCTATCATCACTCTGTGTTCTTGGTTAACTTTACGTTAGCAGGCAAAGCTAAAGTTGTATTAGCACTATAATCTGGATGTTTTTGTACTGGATGCAGTTTCTACTTTTTATTTATACGTTATGTTCTTATCCTTTTGTGTCATAAAAATAAAGGTAATTGTCCATATTGCCACCCATTAAAAACTGTACCGCTCCACCATTTTCCTCTTCGTACACATTAACTGAAATTAAGCTACCTGTAGGCTAGTTGCACTAGAAGAAAAACATTTTTTCTGTCTTTCTGTCCACTTGGAATGCAGATAACTGAAGACACTTTTTAATGCAAGTAACAACATAATTGTAACTGTAATGTAATTACTGAATTTAGTACATTACGTTACTGAAAAAATGTAATGTGTTTACAATAACTCATTACAGTGTGTTGCTATTATAATATATATATTATATTATTAACACTGGTTAACAACATTGGTTAATAATAGGTATTATAAAGTGTTAACCAGTGCAGTCAACTTGAATTTTTGGAGACAAGTTGCCTCAAGTGACCAGTTTTGCTGGCATTTGCTTTTTCATCACTGTAGTTTTCTCCTTATCTTTTACATACAGTATGTAGTTTATATGTATTTTCCATTTGAACTCCATTCTCCAGCACTTAGATTGACCTAGCAGCTGACTTGAGGCTCAAGGCCATAATACGTGTGTTTGGAATTTGTGAAGTTTCTACATCGGCTTCTTTTAGCCTGTACAAATTCCAGATGACACTTCAGGGTCGGTGCATCTGCTACATCCAAAAAAAAAAAAAGAAATCATATCTGGTTGTGGTATGTGTCTTAAACAAAGTGCAAAGGCTTAGCAAATCTGTTCCTCTGTATCCACTGGCTCAGCAGGCATGATAAAAGCGTTACAAAAGACTGACAATAGTGTTAGTCTATCATCTGCAAGCACAGAGACTCACAGCACAGCTGCAGCCACTGCATTATATGGAACAGTCTTAACAGGGGCTGACTCATACAAAATACTCCAACCAACCCCCTACTCCCAAATTTTCTCTTGCAAACACTCTCTCTCTGTCACACACACACACACACACACACACACACACACACACACACACACACACACACACACACACTGTCTCTCTCTCTCATGTCCAAACCTCATTCGGCCAGCTGCAGCGTTTAGCACTGAGCAAACACTTATTTCACCTGGACAGAGATGTGAAAAGTATTGATCGCATTAACGTCTAGGTGTAAAGACAAACATGCCTGAAACGAATGCACACATACACACAAGTCTGAGCAAACATCAAACAGCTCACACAGAAAAACGCAGAGAACTATATTTTCACCCCACACAAGCACTGTTTTCATTTATGCAAGTGAACGCACATGCAAACTCACATACACCATGCAACATTGATTACTCTCGCTGCATTAAAGCCAGACATTAAGCCTTAAGCTCCACAGCATCCAGAAGCGACACCTTAGCCCGGGATTTAATTTTGTGTGGCGGCGGGCGTTAGAAAAACACATGATGTAGCCAGTTGTTTTGGAGGGCAAATGGAGCCGCCATCATAAAGAGCGGTTTTATTAGCTGTTGCTTGATTTGTTCCTGCAGCCTGGAGAGTGAACTTCTAAATCAATGCGTCCAGCTGTTCTCCAAGCTAGCTGGGGCTCTCTGAGCCGCGCAGCAGGTGTATGGCCCACTCAGCCCAGTCACACACACCCGCTCACATAACAAATAATAACAGCCTCCACACACGGCCCATCCATCACTGTTATGGCCCAGCCCTGGAGACTGACGCTCACGCACACATGCACGCACTCAGGGACTGCGAGTGTGTGTGTGTGCGCAAGTCTGGAACACAAAGCACACACACTTCCTCGTCCACAGTTGTGGAAACACACAGTGACACGAATTCCTGCACATATTATTTGCACGCACGTGTTGGTGTTTCAATACTTGTGAGAACCCTTGTTAAATCTTCTTGTTCCTAACTCATACCTTAACCACCAGAATTACATGCTCGACACTCAACACTCAATGCTTTACACTTACCCCGGCCTTAAACTGATGTAACCTTAACCTGTAATCTCTATAAATAGATATCTGCATATAAATGTGCCAAATCTGTAGGTAAGGGCTGAGAATTTTTGGTACAGAGAGATTTCTGGTTTCCATTCGTAGTGGGATTAGACCTATTGCCCAGTCGAGTTTGAGTAGGCTTTGGGTGCGTTCCAATAAATAGTTCACATGGGGAGCAAAAAAGGGAAGGATATGATATAAAACGTAATATTGAAACTAATGACAACAATTTTAAAGCTTTTAAGAGTTTTTTAATCATTAAACCACAGCTAGTGAATCAAACAGGAAGTCTTGAATCAGATGCCCCTTATTTGCAAGGATAAGCACACCAGTAACACACATATACTGTATGCATACATATCAACACAAGTGCATCGGAGTGGGTATAGAATGGGCACCCTGCACACACATATTCACCCCCATTATAGTTACATACAAAACCCATTTTATAACCAATCAAGGAGCTGAAGTTGATTCATAAATCTGTTTATCCCCTGCTGCTGTTGCTGCTGCCCATGCATGTTACCCAGTATGTTTCAAGGAATCACCCAGTATCAACACCACTATATATCTCATTAGTGGTGTGCATAGAGATTAGCCCTTCATTCATTTTCACTGTGTTAGTTGGTGGTAAAAATCTCAGAGACCTGATCTGCACGGTTAAATACAACAGAGCTAAGTAAGAAAACCTAAATTGCCAGCAGCTCACAAATGCAACAGCTGGACAGCGGTGAGGCTGAAAATCAATCAGCCGTCCAAACAGCGAGGTTCCACATCTGGTGTAACTCAAAACTAGAGGGGGAGGTGAGGTGATTCAGCAGGTGATGGCAGCAAACTTCACCAAAGAATGAAAGTGAGATGAGAAGAAAGGCTGCAAGGAAGGAGCAAAGGAAAGCAAAGGAAAATAAAATAAAAATGAAGATGAGTGAAAGGAAAGAAAAAGGGCATGGCTGAAAAGGAAGGGATATGAGCGGAGGAAGGACAGAAGAGAAGAGGAAAGAAAAGATGAGAAATAAAAGCAGGGATAAAGTGACAGTGAGGAGGATGAGGAGCAGAAAAAAATGGGAGAGGGAAGAGGAAATATAACTGAAGCCCATAAACAGCTTGGTCTTCATGAAACCTGTGAACATGCTCAACCTGCTTCCCACCAAGCCAGAAGCTCCCCAGTGTAACTGGCAGTCAACACTATGTCAAATTCAATGACCCTTTATAACTGTACGGGAATGCATGCATGCATGCATGCATGTATGTATGGGTATGCATATTTTTATGCGTCTGTGTGTGAGACCAAGTATCAGAAAAGCAACTGCTCAGGCTAAAAGGACATATCTGCTTCAGTTCTTAACAGCTGCCCCCTGCAGTTGCCCTTTTCCACACATGAAAGAGCAACAGTCACACTGTGTGTACACGCGTTTGTGTGTGTACAGTGTGTAAGACATGAAAGAGTGAGGCAGCAGCAGGCATCAAGGAAATATTCAGTGTCTTGTAAATCAGCGCTATACGATGTGTGCCTTGAACAAAACACTTTGCGTGTGTGGGAAAGTGTAATTTATACATGTAGGTTTGTTACCTGCTGTTACTGATTAGATGTATAACACTGGCTCAAACATGATCTATCTATCAATCTATTGATCTATCGTAATCTCTGAGTTTCTGCCTCTAGTTTATTTTTGCTTTACGACGTTAGAAAAGTTCAGGAAACCTTACATGGTTCTCTTGCTTAAACCACAGATGGGAGTCTGTATATAAATACTGGCAAAGTGCTCTGCATGTCCTTCATTTACCCGAACCATATCTCGCCAAGCATGTAGTTCTTCAATGGCACTGTAGTCATTCAGAAAATGCAAACTGCTCAACAAGTATATTTAATTTTCCTAGAAGACAGCATTGGTACCATACAAAGAAGACTTTTGCATCACATAAGTGACAAATCCCATTAGTGATTTGTCATCCCAGTAGAGATTTGTCACTAAACCTATTCAAACAGACCTTAAAGGACACACAAATGGTAAACAGTAAATATTAATCACACAGATCATACAATTGTCCCTCAGAGTTTTTAGATTTGCTCTTCTGTGATGTCCCCGTTTTCATGCACTAACACTACTAGCACTGCAGAGCAATCATTTCTTTTTGAAAAGACTTCGGAGTAAAAAGAGTTCTGGTTTCACGGGTCAAGTCTCAAATTAGCACTAAGGTGTGTATTGTCACTGTTATCTTTTTTTTCCTCCTTCAAGTTATACAAAGCTCAGTTGTAGTGCTTAGGAGGTTGTGGTCTCCGTTGCTGGACAGCATCTCCAACACTGACACACCCAAGTTTAGGGGGAAAAAAACAACCTTGATTTTTAGCACAAAAGGTTTTTTGCTCACATTTGTGTTCGTGCCACCTTTTCCTCCACTGGGGATTTCTTAATGAGCCCATCATGACCATGTCTCCTTTAGCCTTTTATGTAATTCTTATAATTTTCCAGTGTCGTGCTCTTTAACATACAGTTTGTTGTCCCTCTGAGCACTGACAGCATTTCATATGTGACATTTAATTTCCTTAACATAACAATTGGGTGTTGGGTCAGCTTCTACGGCGGCTCGCTTTACAGGGTGATATATCATCTGGTGTGAACCAGGTCAGTGCCTACAATTGCTGAGCAGCCGTCAGCCAACAGAGGAGGAAAATGGCCAAGGAAAGTATAAAACAGATGAGCTTTCAATTAGTACACAGCTTTACATTTGAAGAGCCACAGCCTGTGTGTGTGCGTGAGTGAATAAAGTAAAGCTTCCTGTGAGGAAGTTAGTGCTGCTCACCAAACCTCTCCTAGAAATTCCCCTTTTTAGTAAATGTAAACTTTCATTAGGTAGCTCATGTATCCTGAAATATCAAACTGTTTATTTTTTACTTTCTCCAAGTTTCCACGTCTTGTATTTTTCTTTTTTCTAATGTGGGAAAAAATATAAAGCTTTTGTTAGACCGAAGCCACAGAGATACAAACTTGGAAGTTGTGTTGACTTTCTTTAAGGACTAACCTGCGTGAGTTTCAGATACGAAGTCAAATCAAACTAAAAACTCTCACATTGTCAGTTAAGACCTGACCCTTGATCACAGCTTGCCTTTTTCATTTTCCAGATTATAGTTTTTTATTTAAAAGTTAAAATATCTTTTCAATCCATTCAAAATATAAAATTAAAAATAAAAAGCTAACAGAAAAATCACAAAAATTCTTTCATATTTAGCAGGAGTAATAAATAATGAGCAAAAGAACATATGAAAACAAATGCAAACTACAGTTAAAGAACTTGCACACTCTTGCTGATCTCACTTCACTTCCTCTGTTTCAAAAACTATCGTCACCTTGCTTCTGCTAGCCGCTAGACAAAATAATCCGTAAGGTCCAATCAAAACACAGGGTCGTTTGGTCACGACCTGCGTAGTAAAAGAGAGACAGGGGTTGTATTTTTCCTCCAAAGAGAATTCCCACCTCGTTTCTCCGTCTTTCTCCATGTTTCCGCCTCTGCGACTCTTCAATGCCACAGACCCTCTGGCTGATTTGGCGGCTCAGGCTATTAATCACATGGTTTTAACGGTGCTGCTAAGGCAGAGGTGAGCGAGCAGCAGAGCAGGTGACCCTCCCTAACCGCGCTCCCGACCCCCATCAACCCCCAAACACCATGTCTGTGCCCCGATAAATTCACAGCAAGACTTTGACTGAGTCTGTTTTTCATCCTTCCTCTCACTTCCTGCCTGATGTCATCACTATATACTTAATAATGGACAACAAGGAGATCTAATGAGACTGACAGAAGGTGTGTGTGTTTGTGTGAGTGAGTGTGCAAAACAGAAATAACTAATAATGTAGAGCACTCACATTTATATAGTGCTTTTCTATTTGACATTCATGGCTGATTTAGAATCACCTGGAAATTCACACACATACAGAGAGAAAATGCGAACTCCACACAGGAAAACCCGGGTGGGGTTTGAGCTAGGAGCTTTCATGGCGAACCTTCTTGCACCGCATACATGGTTAAATTTCTTTATTAAATCATTTTTTAAACGTTTTTGGAATATATGTTAAAAAAAAAAAGAATAAATAAACTTCTCAAATTGGACATTTTTATTATTTTCTTTGTTTTATTTTCAGTGTAATATGAAGTTTAAATGATTGTCTGAATAGGCTACTGCATTTTATTTTTATTGGTTTAACTTGTGTCTGCCAGGAGGAAAGAAGAATGTAAGGATTTGGGCAGAAATACAGTGCAATGTAAACTACCTTGGTTTTATATACAGTGGTCTCTCGCTATAATGCGGTTCACCTTCCGCGGCCTTGCTGTTTCGCGGATTTTTTTGTGCAATTTTGCATGCTTCTTTTTTTTTTCTCTACAGCGCATTGTGTTCTGTGTCCTGATCGGCTGTAGAGCATTGTCAATCAATCTCGTGCCGTACAGTACAGAATGCGTTCAGATTCAAATTTACATAAATCTGCGATCGCTAGCTTGATGAAGACTAGTGTCTTAGTGTGACTTTGAAGTGCTGTACTGTAGGTTTGTAAGTTTTCTCCCCAACAAACACAACGTCGATGAAACATTTTGCACCGTCAAAGGCACCTGCGGCAGCACCCAAAATGCAGAGGAAGATGCTAACCATCGCACAAAAAGTTGGACTTCTGGACATGCTAAAGGAAGGTAGAAGTTACCATATTGTTCAGACCATCAGGCACACCAGATTATAAGGTGCACTAAGCAAAACAAAACAGTCAGATAAGTCAAACTTTACTCAACTCATTCTTCTTGCTTCCTCTACCTCCATACCATTGATTCATTAATGCTGAATTCTCTGACAGCTTCTCTGTTCCCATGTTCTGGACCTGAAAACAAGGTTTGATCTTTGGTTTCATTTTATAATACTGGACTTATTTTTCTACGAAGGTTTGATCGTTGAGAGTGTTTGAACAAGAGAGAAAAGTGTATAAATGTTCATGCCTGTATAGTGTGTAGTGAGGGGTTTTACAGCTGGCTACTTCGCAGATTTCGCTTATCGCGGGTTATTTTTAGTAACTCTCGCGATAAACGAGGGACCACTGTATTTGCATATTCTGGTATAGTATGCTGTGTATATGTAAATTTAATTTATCTGACTACTTTTTAGATTGCAGTTGTTCTACTGTTCTTCTTGCCTTTTTACCGACTATTAATATAACAACATAACAGGCTGATTCCCTTCCCACATATGATGGTCATTGATATTGCCTTCTAATTTACATTTAAAATGGCTTCTAAAGTGAGTTTTTCTGTCAATACGTTGTCAAGAAACCCACACAGGATTTCAACCAGGTCATTACTATTGTTTGTGGCACTCAAATGAGGTAGGAGAACTGTCACAGCATTGTAATTGCTGGTCAGTGACTCAGCTCATGTTTACCTACTGAAATGGGGTTTTGTAAAAGAGGACATGGAATTTTATATTTAAAAACATAATCAACAAAAGAACAAGCCCATTGCCTCTGCATTAAAGAAGGTAAGGTGCTTCAGTTACTGCCCTTAGGATACAGTCCAGATTGGAGTTCTTCTGCTACATACAATGCAGTTGTTACAAAGAAAATGAATGCTTGACCTTGTTTTGGGCCAATCCCAAAGCACATACTTGTGTATAAAGAGCTTTGAAAACATAACTTTGACTTCATGCAAACTATGAAGGCTTTCCAGCTCATGTACAAGTTGAGATTTTTAGCATGTTGAAGACAAGGCTGCAAAAGAATGATGAAGATTATTTTACCTTTTCTTTCTCTGATAGTTACAAGTAGTCAGAGTGTGGAAAAGAGGCACGATGGCCACGGATCGATGACATCGCAGTGCAATGCGGCACTTCAGCCATTGAGCTTGCAATTGAAATCTGCCCGGTTATCTACGCTGGCTACAATGAGACCCTCCTGATCCTTAAACACATGTTGGACCCACTTTGTCGAGCCACCCTAGATCAATCTGTGACTCCACCAGTTGCTCGTTTTCACTTTCCACTAAATATGACCCACGGCTGTGGAAGCATATTCAGGACCACCAGCGCTCCTGGGACAGGTATATTCTCTGACTTTTCCAGCATTGAGACAATGAACATCAGTGGTGTGGTCCAGTCTTTTGAGCCCACAACAGGAAAAATTTCCTACAAAACTGAGTTGATGTACTACTATTCCTGTTCCTACCCCTTAGAATATATGATCAACTACACCCAGCTTAATGTGTCAGCCACCTCTATCATAGTCAAGGACAACAATGGCAGTTTCATCAGCACCTTGAGCATGAAGCTGTTTAGTGATGCCAACTACACCCAACCCCTGGTAATCCCACAGTGGGGAATTGAACTGAGGACCGATGTGTATGTTGAGATCAAGGCCACCAACCTCACACGCCAGTATAATGTCCTGCTGGACCGATGCTATGCCACCATTTCCCCTCTGCCATCCAACTCTAGCATCTTCAACTTGTTTGTCTCCTGCTCTAAGGATCAGTTCACAAACATGATTGAGAATGGAGACAGCCAAAGAGCTCGCTTTAAGTTCCCAGCCTTCCGCTTCATCGAACACGAGAAGGAGCCTGTGTCCACCTACTACATCCACTGTGTCATTCGTCTATGTGAAAGGAGCACCTGCAGCACATTCAAGCACTGTGCACAAAGAATGAAGAGGAGCACCCTTGATACTTCTGAAGTGGGCATAACCAAGGCTTACACCATCATCTCTCCAAAGATCATTACCAAAGCTGAAAATGTTGAGTCCAAAGAGCAGCCAATTGTTGTAGAAAAATATAATTCTGATGTCGGGCTCGGTGTGGGTGTTGGTGTCCTTGCCTTTGCTTTCTTAATTGCTCTCATTATTGCAGCTGTGTTTTATAAAAGGTTCAGGAAACATTAAAAAATAGTAGGGAAAACAGCAATCAAATGTCAAATTCAAATATTTGTAAGATTTGTGAATGTGTGTGAGGTCTTTTAAAGCAGTCAGAGTATCCTAAAAAAAAAGCTTTTTGTCTTTCGCAAAGCAACTTGTCAACTTTCTGTCTAAGACTAACCATTACAGCATTGATGATACTGATTTTTGAAAATGACTCTAAAATCCAGCATTGACTTTGTAATCTCTATACTCTATTTATTTATATTTACATTGATGTGTCAAAGCATAGGTCAAAGGCTCATGCTTTTTAGGACTTATTGTTCCTCGTGCATATCTGTAGATAAAGTTATCAGTGTGCCTGTAGGACAGGGTTACGAGTCCAAGATGCATAAATACAAAAAAGGTAACATGACAATATATCCTGTAAAATCCATGAACTTGTATATTAGCTTGAAAGAAATGTAGTTTGCACAATATCTAAAGGATGGAAGAGATAATATATGTAAAACATAATTAAAAAAATAAAAGCAAGAATACCAAATTAACTATATTGTTAATAAAGCTAATTGAGATAAAGATATCCTGATGTAAGAGAGGCTTGAGAACAAATTACACTAAACCCAAAATTACAACAAAGAAATGTATTCATCAAACTAGAATCTTAGTATGTCAAACTCTAAGGTTTCTCTCCATATCTTTTCCTTTGTGAAAGTACTCACTGGTTTTTCAAACTGACGTCATGCCCCATAAGGCCAGTGTATATGTCAGAGGAGGAAGCTGCCTACCTATGTGCAGTATATCTCTGACCCCACTGGGCTACAACTGCCCCATTGCTGTGTGATGTCGTCTGGAGACAGGCTGATAAATGGAAAGAAGAGCCAGAGCTCCCTCGTGAGAGATTCTTGACATGTGACATCTTTAGTAACAACTCCCTGTTTCTCTTTTAGTGCTTTTGTGATGCTAGACGGATTGTTTCCTGCTTCAAATAAAAACAAAGAAAGATATGCCAAAAGTCATCACCATCAAATGATCATTTAAGAATTAAATGCAAAATGCTTTAGATTAGATGGAGGACCTGTAGTTAGGAGTAATTACATAACTTGAAGAAGGTTAAAATTGTAAATTCATTTCAAAGTACCTCAGTTATCTAATTATGATAAAACTTATTAAAGTTGGCTATAGGTAGTTTTGGTCACTTACTAAAATCCTGGTTAATCGCAAATGAAACAACCACATCACATCCTGGAAATATAAGACAGGCAAACAGAGAACATTAAATCTTCTTTGACTGGAAACACTGTTACTGTTTCAGCTGCTGTTGTGATACACTGACTGAGATGGCCATGAAGTGTGAAAGTTCACAATACAAATGAAATACATAAATCACAACTACAAAACAAAGCCAGAGGTGAAAATAAGAATGAGAATAGGTAAATCTAAAATTTAATATCCATTTGGCAGGTTTTGGATCCATCCAGTTCTCAAGTAAGTTAAGTTTACTTCAAAAAATTTCACTTCAGCATTTGGGTCCATAGCGACGCCATACCAGTTGTAAATGATGGGCTAGTCAGCACTATCTGTCAGTGAAATATAGACTGGATAAAAGTGAGGTGGAAAATTCAGAGTTTCAACAGAAACATTTGGCATTGTTGTACAGCCTTTACTGTAAACCTACCCACATATGCGGGTCACTTTCACACACAGCACATGGAGCAAGTTATTCACGGGCTTCATACTAAACCCCGAACCTGATCAGATCATTATTTTTGCTGTAGCAACGGGCAAATCTGGAATTGAACCACTTCCCAGAGTCATGCAGGATTTGATCTATGGCAGTTTAGCACCAACAAGGTTTGGCAGGGAAATGATAAGAGCCAAAGACCAAGAGGAAGGAGGCCCATTTTTTGATTGGTCTCCTGTGTATAGGTATTATATATTTTGAGATATATTCTCTAAGGCTTTATTCAAGGGAGTTTAGTTTACTGGGAAGTCAATTTATCTGCTCGACTGTCCCTGACTCCAGCTGGCATGTGCATGTATGTACATAGCAGATTGAATTTCATTTATGCACAGAATGGAACTTAAGTTCAATCTCAGAGACAGAGATCCTCTGGAGGCAGAAAAGCTCACTGGCTGAGTTAAATTTCAAAGAGATTTTTCTTGTTGGCTTGCAATATACTACAAAAGAAGAGAAAGGGACAAAAACAAAGTTGTTTGCTCATTCTGAAGATACAAAAATAGATACAAAATGAGGTGAACAGGTCTGCTAACTAAGAGTGATCTTTTTAGGGTTAAGAAAAACAAGTCCTTAGATTTAGATTAGGTAAATAGTGTAAAAGTATTAAAACATTGTCCCAAAACTTGCAATGAGTTGGGTAGAAGGACAAATATGAATTGTGCTAACATGTTAGCTTGCCAGAGGAGTCCCTAACAGCCATGAAGTACTCTATTAATTCTCAGATGATATATACTTAATAAGCTCCTCCAGAATACTATATTTTTATCTTCTCTCTCAGTGGTTACCACCTTGGCTGCATAACACAAATGGAGAGACCACAGAACAATTTTCATCTAGTAGATGAGCACTTATTGTCAGCAGCACCAGTGATGGTGGAAATCTAGCTAGCTAGCTAACAACAGATTGATTTTTAGGTACATAAAGTGACACTTTAGATGCTTTATCGCATTAGTTCATGCATCATTGTGCTGTTCAGTATTTGCAAATTGTCATTTCAGGCAAGTGCACAACCTGTTCTTTTCTGTGAGATACCACTCTGTTAAAATTCAAATGCTACATATGGATTTATGTAAGCTATGTCTTTACTATGTGAAAGGATATCGAATAAAAAAAGAAATATTGAAATTGACTACCTACTGTTAGTGTTGCTCATGTCATTAGCAATAGCTCATTGTGCTGTTAAGCATGAATGACACCATATCTGAAGAAGAACTACAGTTCCTCTTAGCTAGCTGGCTAGCCAAAAAGCTATTTAGAGGCTTTTGTCCAGATGCAGGGCTGAAAGGTCTAAAAAGGGGGCTAAGGTCTGAAAATGTAACAGACTCAACATTAATCATATTGTATTTTTTATTGAAATCAATATGATACTTTCTGGTTCACACTCAGTAGCTAAATATTTATGTATAAATGGTAGGTAGTTTGAATCGCAGAATCTGAGAAGAAATAAACAACATACATAAAACAAAACAGCTGCAATATAAGCCTGAAAAGGAAAAAGAAACTATCTGACTTCTTTGATATTTCATTACAGATACTTAATATTAGTGTTCCATATCCTTGTGACGGCCTATTACGACCCGGCTGTGCTGATATGGTTACACCCAGTGGCCTTCAGAAGCGGTAGTGAGATGACGGCTGAGCTACAATATGCTAAACATATTATGTGAGTTTATGACTGAACAGCAGGAGGCAGGCAGGCGGGAATCAGGAAATAGGAGGAGGAAGGCCTGCTGTCCATAAACATTGCCGTGTATGCATGTGTGGGAAAGTTTGTGAATGTATAAGAATGTTCCTGAGAGAAAAAGAGAAAAAAATAAACATTTTGAACCCCATAATTTTAATCATTTATTCTTTGGTAGGTTTATGCATTAAGGCCTGATTCTCACAGTAATAATAATAAGAGAAACAAGATCAAATAAATTTAGTTTTTATATCATATACGAAGAAAATTTTGTAATCCATGTTGACTGAGGTCTGTCTCCTTATCTTTTTGTTACCCTTCCTCACTGTGTGCAGATAGTGAAGATGGAAGGGGAAAATAAAAGCATGCAGTTTCAGATCCATAAATCTGGACTTCCCTGCAGAGAGAGATGAAACTGCCTCCTAAGGAGCTGGCATGGGCAGACAGTGGGAGCCTCATATCTCATATCAGCAGCACATGGACATCCTGCAGTTTGAGTTAGAGATGGACAACCTTACTGCTCTCTCAGTCGCTGTCTATGTTTATGTTTAACTTCCAGTCTCCAAATTTACTCCCTTTTTCTCTGGCCTTTAGTCCAATAAAATGCCATACGAATGACAAATGATTTTATAAACATATTTTGTTTGTAAAACTGGTTTATCTTGCTCTGGGTCATATCAAACCCGGTCCAATGGGCACTGTAGCTCCTTAAATTCAGGACTGAGCTTGGAAAAACTCCTTTTCAGTTTTTATGCTCAGATCATCTGGAACTCTTATTCAATCTAAATTCATGACTACAAGCCATATTTTACAATATTAAACTATTTATGGGAATTACAATACAAACAAACATTGAAAATGGTCAGGGGAGATAGGATTAGAAATGAGTACATCAGAGGGAAAGCTTACGTTGAGTAGTTTGGAGGTAAAACTATACAAGCGTGGCTGAGATGGTTTGGACATGTGCAGAGGAGAGATAATGGATATATTGGGCAAAGTATGTTGAATATGAAGCTGCTCGTCAAAGTCAATTAAAAACTTAACATCACTGAAAATGAAGGCTAGTCTCCTGTGATTTTTTTTTAAAAGTTGATTACATTGAATTAAAATTTGTTAATGTCTGTTAAAAATATCAAAGTCTATTTTTGCAAGGTCTGATTGCTAAACACTAGACAGCTTCACCAGGCTAAAGGTCCTTGGTCATATGTGATTCAATGGAAATAATAATGTTATGAATATTGTAAATGCTGAGACCCTAAATGAGGCTGAATTATGACATTGTGTGGGCCAAACATCAGGACATTAGCAATGTAAACACATTGGCTGTTGCAGCACAATACCATTAACAGTTTTGTTACCACTTGTGATATCTGAAGAGTCCAGTATCCCATCAGAACAGCTTGTCATATGGTCAAATAATCAAACAGCAACCTCCTGGCTAGTGCTGAAAGCTACAGTTGCTGGAATGACTGTCCACTTAGACTATGCTTAAGGGGAGGGCCCTTAGACACCCATGTTAAAATGTCCAATTTGATACAAATAAAAGCATCTCTATATCCTGGTCATTCAGGCCTGTTTACACTGTAGTCAGTTTAACCTCCTCCAACTGTCTAACATTACCGTTTCTCATTTATCCATTCAGTCTCTGTAGTATATTCACTGAGCACTTTATTAAGATCACCTTTTATCTTCTGAACTGCCTTAATTTTTAGTGGCATAGATTCAACAAAGAGCTGGAAACATTCTTCAGAGATTTTGGTCTATAGCAGTGGTAGGCAACCTTTCTGATGGCGAGGGCCATTTAAAATTTCCTCAGAAGTCAGTGTGCCGTATGATTGCATTAGCAATAAATTTAATAACGCTCTATGAACAGTTACACAATATATAGAACCACTTTATAGAATTATATTTGTTTGCAGATGTTGGCAGCTATCAGCGAATAGTTATCAGCTATTTTGAAACAAAAAAGACACTTTTTATCCATAACAAGAACTCCATAACAGCAAATGAACTGTACAACGGAAAATACAAATGCTATTTATGGTCTCCTCACAACAATGATAAGAAAAATAAACTAAGCCAATATGGCATGTTTGTTAATACAGAGACACATATGTTAATGTGATCTCTGGCTACCTGAGGACACAACCTGAGATATGTAGAGCCAAGTACTGTCAATAAGGCCTGTGCAATGTTCTGAAGACAGTTAAACTTGTCAGGTAGTGATGTCCAGCAGGTGAAAATGAAAGCTCCATGCATTAACTCAGCCAGTTAATGCGAGACAAATCTAGCTGCTCATTAAAGCTTTCTGGTTTGATCAGAAAATAAAACATTGGTCCATACACCTGAAAGTCCCAAAAATGCATTGTGTCTCGAGTCTACGGATGTATCCGTGTATTTCCGTGGTGCTGATGCTGCGCTGAGCGGAAACCTCCTGAAGCTTTTGAAGTGTCGGAATGTGGAAAGCTAACAACGTCCCTCTCACCAGTAGGCCAAGTTATTTTTAGCCAATTACAAGTTGAATCTGGTAGCTGGGGTTGTTAGCTAAGATACCGTCATTAAGAAGAGGAACAACTAATGTGTCTATGCGAGCTGATTTGCGATGTGTACCTCTGGTGCGGCCATTTATTTTTTGATGCACATTCTCAGATTAATTCACTGCGTGTCGTGCCCAGGGCTGGACTGGGACAAAAAAAAAACAGCCCGGGCATTTTGACTAAAGACCGGCCCACCAGGTATTAAAGCCATAAAGCCTTTGAATGAAAACAAATGCTGTTGTGACAGTGATGTACAATCTTGTTGGTATATGTATGATTTCTATACATTTTATGTCAGATAAAAACTTTGGTTGTAAGCTTCAGATAATTATTTGATAACAGCCAGACATTTTAAATGAGAATAAGAAAGTATTTCTTTGTGCCCCTCTTTCCCTGCCCCACCTGGCCCCCCTGGCAGAACTTTGCTAGACCCACCCCTACACAGTTACCAGCCGTCAGCTACATAGAAAAGTATCCTGATGTTATTTGTCTCTCAGAAACAGTTCATAACTTCCCTTCAACTCATTCATGTCACCTAAAAGGTAAACCTGTTTCTCCATCATCTGTTCAGCTCTGATGATTCAGTAAGGACATCTCCTGGTTTCATCTTCATGTTTCCCTCTCACCAGCAGTGTTGGGAAGGTTACTTTTAAAATGTATTCCATTACAGATTACAGAATACATGCCCCAAAATGTACTCTGTAACGTATTCCGTTACGTTACTCAATGAGAGTAACGTATTCTGAATACTTTGGATTACTTAATATATTATCATGCTTTTTACAACTACATGAATGTACTATTGCTGTGATTTATTACTATTACTGAAGGTCCACGGCTCCGAACCGTAGTAAAGGGACCTCTGGCTAATATGTCGGGTTCTATGTCAGGCTCATAGCTGAAAAATAACTTTACTTTGTTGTCTGGGTCAAGTTTGCTAGCGAGAGACAGAGAGAGGCGTTGAAAGGCTGCTGCAACGGAACTTATTGTTTCGGAGGAAAACACGAACACAGCGTACAGTCGAGTCTTAATAGCTTACTTACAACTGGGCTCGTCAGGCACTCTTCTTGGCTGCAGTGGTTATTATTATATTTACATGCTTCCAGCTCCCGTTTCTACTCGATGACAGCTCGTGCTTTTCCACTCTCATTTTTCTCCCTCCTTGCGTTCACAGACACATAACGGGTATGGCAGTCCATTCTCCCTGCAGCACGGACTACACTGCCCATGATGCTACATTCTTTAGGGCTATGCCTGTAGCATTCTGCCTATTAGCTTAGCACAACAACAACAACAACAAAAAAAGGCGCTCTCTCACCCAGGAAACACGCAGTCGCAGAGAGTGCGTGTCACCATGGCAACCGTAACGCTGCCGCCTGGAACAACAGAACTTGGCTGTCAAACAAAACCCAAACAGTCCTGACAGTACCGCCGTGTAATCCATTTATTTCAACAAAGTAACTGTATTCTAAATACCACCTTTTTAAACGGCAACTGTAACGGATTACAGTTACTCATATTTTGTATTTTAAATACGTAACTGCGGCACATGTATTCCGTTACTCCCCAACACTGCTCACCAGATATACAAACTGACATCATGGCCAGCAGCTTTACAGCTGTGACTCCAGCAAACATCAGCTGATACTAGAAATTAATATTAAATAAATTCTAACAACAGCTGATCAAGCTTAAACATGCTGCTGTTGTTTAGCGTGACATCTAGCGCAAAGTGGGCAATAAACAAACAAGAGAGAAAAGCCGATCAGCTGATCATTGATCAGTTTCATGATTAAAGTAGCAACAGGAGAGGGAGGGGAGAGAATGAGAGAAGAAGAGGCAGCCGTGCAGCAAGACAGAATAACTCCAGCTTTGTGTCTTTTTCCATTCTAGCTGAAGTACGGGACAAACTGCGTCCCTTCTCAGCTCAACACGAAACACGTAATAATTTCTCTGAATGCGGGAGGATTCCGTCTTTTTACAGGACGATTGGCAACTCTACTAACTAACCTTATGAATAAAATAAAGTTCACTATCAGTAACATCAAAGCACCCACCCAGCTGTATAGAAACTCTGTCATGCTAGCTAGTACGCAGTACGAGTTATTGTAACTGACTGTAAAAAGTTAGCACAACGAAAATAAACTGCACCTAAACTTGGTTTATATCTGACCCAGATAGACTGCAGGTCATAACTTCTTACCTGAAGTTCAGTTCACCTGACAGTCGGAGCGGCGCTGCCTCGGGTCTCTGCTCCTCCTGCCTCCCCTGCTGGCCTCCACCACTCGCTAATGTTACTGAATCTGTGGAAGCTCCGCCACAGCCACCACCAAACAACTGAGTTATTTTTACACACCGGCCAGCATCTGGCCAATCCACCACCTTTCGTTGTTTATATACTGTTACAAAAAAATAAAATAAAAATAATCGGCCCACCGAGCATGCCCGATGGCCAGTCCAGCTATGGTCGTGCCATCAGTTAACCCTTCAGGTGCCAACTGTGGCAGCGTGCCTGGTCTATAGTGATATGACAACAGATTTGTGAGCTGTAAATCCATGATGCATATTTCTTGTTCCCAAACACCTATAACAGCAGCTTGCACAAACTGCAGCCTCAGTTTTCTGTTCTTAGCTAACAGGTGTGGCACCAGGTGTGGTCTCCTGCTGCTGCAGCCCATCTGCTTCAAGGTTGTGCATTCAGAGATGCTCTTCTGCATACCTTGGTTGTGGTTATTTGAGTTACTGTTGCCTTCCTATTAGCTCAAAGCAGTTTGGCCATTCTCCTCTGACCTCTGGGATCAACAAGGCATTTTCACTAATACAACTGGTGCTCACTGGATATTTTCTCTTTTTCGGATCATAAACATGGCTGTGTGGGAAAATCCCAGTAGACCTGGAAACACTCAGACCAGCCCATCTGGCACCAACAACCATGAAGCTTTCAAAGTCACGTAAATCACCTTTCTTCTCTATTCTAACACTTGATTTTAACATCTGCACGTTCTCTTGTCCATGTTTGCATGATTAAATGCACTGCCATGTGCGAGTTGCTGCCATGTGATTGGATAATAGATATTTGTGTTAACGGGCAGTTAAACAGGTGTACCTAACAAAGTAGCTGCTGAGGCTAAACCTCCTGTATAGCACTCCCCAGCTGACAAATTTTGTTTGCATAACCTTGTTTCCTATGTTCTTCTAGTTTTTCCTCGTGTTCCTGTCATGTTTATTATTGATCGCCTCCAGTATAAGCATGTTTTTCTGTTTTATGGACTTTTACTGATATACCAGTGTATATGACTCCTGCCTGGAAATAAGTCTCAGTTGTCCTCTTCTACTGATTGCTACAACAAAAATGTTAACCTCAAAGTTTGAGAAAGTTTAGAAAAAATAAGGATTACCACTTTCATGGAGTTGAGGTTTAAACTAATCTATTGATATAACTAATGAAACTCTATGCTTTCTGTTTCTATTGAGACTTTGTGCTGGTTCTTTTAACATGACATTCACAGTCCTCAGTTTCAAAAGAAAAGGATTTGAGAGTGTAGTGGTCATGTGGTGCAGAAAAGGACCCAAATGTAGAGTCTTTGAGGCAGAAGTTACTAACCAAAAAAAGAAACAAAATAAACAAAACCAACCTTTATATTTGTGGGTCATGAAGTTCATTAAAATTAAAATCAGCTGCAGAATATAAAGGTCTGAAGCAAATGCATATAAGGCATAGGAGAGTAAAATAGGCCTGGAGCATAGACCATCTGACATAGGATAAAGAAAGACAGTGACTATACATAGCAAAGTGCAGACACCTAGGGAGACTAGATACAGGTGGACAGAATCAGGTAATAAGACATCGGGAAGTAAAACTAAAGCATGGCACAAGAAACAAATTAATATCGACATAAAACAAAGTAACAAGACACAGAGGTAAAGACTTGGCAGCAAGACATGAGAAGACACTGGGGAACTAGACCAAAATGATGAAACTAGTATGAGTAACTATATTAGCAGAGACCAGAACAAACATCAAGTAATAATAGCTAGAGACATGACACAGCAACAATGAGCCTGATACAAAATGAAAGTACAGAATACAATGGAATGAAAAACCCTGGGAATAAGAAGAAACAGGAAATAACAAGAATAAACACTAGAACTGGTAAACAGAGGCCAAGACAAAGAACAACACAAACCTATTCAATTCAATTTCATTTAAATAGCACCAAATCACAACAACAGTCGCATCAGGATGCTTTATATTGTAAGGAAGGCCCTACAATAATACATACAGAGAAAAACCCAGCAATCAGATCACCCCCTATGAGCAAGCACTTTAGTGACTGTGGGAAGGAAAAACTCCCTTTTAACAGGAAGAAACCTCCAGTAGAACCAGGCTCAGGGACGATCGGGGCCATCTGCCACGATTGGTTGGGGTAAGAGAAGGAAGACAGGATAAAAGACATGCTGTGGAAGAGAGCCAGAGATTAATAACAAGCAATTTCAATGCAGAGAGGTCTATTAACACATAGTGAGTGAGAAATGTGACTGAAAAAGAAATACTCAATGCATCATGCATCAAACCTAAAAACCAGACTGACGGTTACAGAAGTAAAGAAAAACTGGACTATAAGCATTCTAAACAATGAGATTCTAAAACCATAAACAGAATATTTAATAATAATCCAGAATTCAAAATAAAAAAACAACTCAAGCTTACAGTTCAAAACCCCAGAACCATGACAATATTCTGGATCATAGCTTCATTAAAAATGTACTTACGTGGACTTGGATGAAGCCCGCTAAACCAGTTGAAGTGGAATTTCACACACATGTCGTTTGAGTGCAGCATGTAATAAGTACCACACACAAGAAAATATAGCATTTATAAGGGCATC
Source organism: Diplotaxodon limnothrissa (assembly GCF_057381915.1). Taxonomy (NCBI): domain Eukaryota; kingdom Metazoa; phylum Chordata; class Actinopteri; order Cichliformes; family Cichlidae; genus Diplotaxodon; species Diplotaxodon limnothrissa. The sequence goes on along the minus strand of NC_140611.1, from coordinate 8,619,480 downwards.
AAACCCCTGATTGAGCCAAGCTTTCCGTTGGTCTCACTGCTTGTTGAGATGCCAAGTCTTCAAGTGTCCCAGTTAGACTCCACAAACGTGACCCTACAAACTGAAGGGAGATTTATGGTTTGGTTAACAGCATCATGATCTGGGATCATGTGTTTTGGATTTCAGTCTAAAAAAGGTTTTCATTATTTTGATCATTAAAACAAAGCGGGAAACATTTCAGCATTAAATTCTCCTAACCTCAACCAAACACAGTTGTGTTTTCTTTTTAAAGCAATCCAGCCTGGAGTCTGAGTTTGAAATTTCACCCACTTGTGTTCTCCAGTGGGGTGTGTGGCTTTTAGTATATAAGAAACTAACTAAAAAGGACATCTAGTTTGTTCTATTAAGAAAATTAGATGATCTGCTACTGATCCCTCATAAATAACTGAAATGTAAGTGCCACTAGACAAGTGCTTGAACTTGGCTGTGGTAAAGTAGTTTCCACAGGTGTCATCAGATGTAAAACATATGATGAAGAAACAGCTGTCTTATGTGATTTTAAAGGCATAATAAATCAGAGATTACAGGTATAAAAGATAACTTATCTATAATTGGGCATTAAAATGGGTAACAAATAACAATAATAATATTAGAAGAAGAAGAAGAAGAAGAAGAGAACAAGATTCGGAGCAATTCTGGACTGCATTATTGCATAGGTTATCAGCAGAGTCTCTAAATTTCTTTCACTGTGTAACCCACTTCAAGGTCCAACCTATGTTTACAGTACAAAGTGTATAACTACACAAGTAATCCAAACCACATGTCCAAATCAGTGGGTATTCCCCACTTTAAATCCAGACACAATGGGTCTGGGCCATATCTTAGAACAATTCTAAATCAGTAGATTTTTATTAAATATACTACCCACCCACATGGCTCTCGACACAACAGTTTTGCTGAGTTATTTATACAGTACATTTTACTTCAATTGTTTTCTCATCTTCTCTACATTCCTTTGATTATTTTACAAAACCAATAACCACACAGTCATGGCTGCGATGGATGTGTCAGGATTGCTTTTGTCAGGACTTTCATCACATGTTAGTAATGCTCTAAGACCAACTGTGAGTAAAAAGTCATAGTTGTTTCACATGATTTCACAGAAGTCTGTTGGATTAAAGCAATAGCACACAGTAAATATCCAAGAAAATTCTGACTGCACTTTCAGCGTAAACTATACTTAACTTGCAATTCAATAAGACTGAACTTTACAAAAGGTGAGCCTTTATTGCGGCAGCTACACAAACGTGCACTAAATGAGGGAAACAGCAAGAGGAGAGACTAACATTAAATCTAAACTGAAAAACTAAAATCAATTAAACCTAGATGGACTTGAATACCTGAAGCATGCAAACACAGGAGAGTTTAGCAGGTGATTGAACAATGAACAGAGGGAGACAGAGGACTTAAATACACAGAAGGGTAACGAGGGAAGTGAAAACACGGCAAACACAGCTGACACAAATGAACAGGTCGCCACAGAGGAAGCAAAACTAGACAAACCATAATATAAAATGTCATCAAAACACCAGAAACTCAAAATGCTGGGTCAGAATGACCCAGAACCATGACAACTTCTAATTTAATCAGCGCTGTACCCATTGTCATTGACGCTTGCTCTCTTCTGTGACAGGCTTTTGTTCCTTCTCTCATAACCTTAAGCGCTCTACGTATGCATGTGGGTGGTTCGGGAGATCCTGGAGCAGAGCCTGACAAATAAAAATACTGCTTGGAATTAGTTTGTATAAACTTTATATAAAAATACACTTTAGCAATGATAAAATATCTGTAATCAGTTTACTTTTAAGACAGGCTTGTTTGTTTTTTTTAATCATTTGCATCAGACCTGAGGATCTAGCCACAGCTTTCCAAGCAAGAGGCTGTCAAATGGGTGGATTTGTGTGGATGGATGTCTAGGCAAAAAAAAAAAAAAAAAAAAAAGAGGCAGCAACTGTATGATGCTATCATGTCAACATGGACCAAAATCTCTGAGTAATGGCAGATGTACCTAATAAAGTGTGTAACCAAAGACTTGAGAGGCTGAGAGTAGCAGTCCTTATCTAATTTTATTTTAAAAAGCCCCAAGCATTAAATAGTTCCTCACTGCTTCTCACAGTAGACATTTCATCCCTCTGTTAAGGTGAATAAACCCTGTTCTAGTGTAAATAAAAATCGATATAATAAACTGCTGTGGATCATCTGGATAAAAGGGATCTGAAAATCTGTAACAAAATTGGAAGCCAAACAAAATCAAAAAGTCCAAAAACAAAAATTATATAATAATTTTTACTTCCAAAATTTCCAATTTAACTTCCTGGACCCCATTTAGACCAAATGCCTGTACTTCTATAGACACACACCTTGAACCTCACGTTTCTATATGTTCAAGTGTGAGCAGAGAGCGACGTGGTGAGTGAGGACTCCATGTTTATTCCTCCATGGGGAGACAGCTGTCATTGCTGAATTCCTGTGAATGAAGTATGGAGTCCAATTTCTGTGAGCTGGATAATTCACCTACGTTATATGTCTGATTTATCCAACGTGGACACGACACTTCCACAACAGTGCTGAGAATTCACACGAGGCCCAGCCGCGCAGACTCCCACGGAGCCACTAATGCCGGCAGTTTAAGAGGGGCAATCACCAGCAGATATGACGAGCAGCCCGCAAAGGTGTTGAGTTATTTAGATGCCCAATCCAAGCTGTAACAATACCAGAGGAGGTGAAGGAAGAATGTGCCACTGGGGAGCTTTCAGTAACAAATTAAGTAGGATAAATATGAATGTGTTCCTGAATTATAATCAGTGTGTAAATCCCATAAAACAAATGGACAAGCTCAAGATAAACGTCCTTTAGGTTTAGGTATTAGTAGCTGTAGTAGCTAGTTTTATATCAACGTGCCATTTTTACATTTGTCAAAAATTTGTTGTGACTTGCTCAGCAGTTCAGATCAGTAACTTTTCTGTAATTAACTAATGGAAATGTACTGTATGTAAACATTTTCTTGAATGCATAGTATTCAAGAAATACAAACATACATAATTACAATAAGGTACTTCTAACAGGCTTAATAGTGATTATGGTAAGTTACTAATATTGATATTAGTGCTCTTGTAAAATGTCTAAATTACATGAGGTAAGCTGGTAAAACTAGACATGCACATGTATTTATTTATTTATTTTTAACTTAGAATAATGTGATAAGTCATTTTAATTCATGCATGTGACAGAAAACTGGCTAAGCATTTTTTTTAAAGGCACATTCTGTGGTGCTGGAGAGGTGTCTTAGGCTACGTCCACAGGTACACGGGTATTTTTGAAAACTGAGATTTTCCGTTTTTGTTTTAAAAAATAATCCTGTCCACACGTAAAGGCAGAAATGAAGGAAAACGCTGCTAGGAACATGCCAAAGTAAAAGGTGGCAATATATTCCTAACCGTGCAGAAATGTTGGCCAATCAGAAGTCTAGAAGCCTCGGTGGGAAAAAGTAAACAAAGCTGGGGCATAGTCAAAGGAGCTTGCAAAGAAAAGCGTCTGGACTTCTTTAAGTTACTTGAAGATGTTTCACCTCTCATCTGAGAAGCTTCTTCAGTTCTAAGGTCAAATGATGGAGAGTCCCAGATATAAACCTAGTGGGAGTAACCCCCCACAGAGGGACCAAAGGACCCCCTGATGATCCTCTAATCGCCTGAGCCAAGGTGTGAAACTGGGTGTGGGTCCCAATCAGCCAGAGTTTCGGGTGAGTTCATTGTGAAACCTGGCCCCACCTTATCATGCGAATTCCTGAGATCAGATGGCTCAGGATGTGAGTGGGCGTTAAGGCGTCTGGGAAGAGATCTCAAAACTGGATTATAGATGGCAGAGAGTTGGTGTCGTAAACCCCCGCCTCTGTTCAAAGATGGTCGCTCACAGTGGACATAGATGCTTCTTTCACTCCTCTTTCAAACCATCTGTCCTCTCTGTCCAAAATGTGAACATTGGCATCCTCGAAAGAGTGTCCTTTATACTTAAGATCTCACAACATGGCTGTGCCATGGGCTCCCCCGTGTCACCTATTGTAGCCAACCTTTACATGGAGGAAGTGGAAAGGAAGGCTCTTGGCTCTTTCAAAGGAAGAGTACCCAGCCACTGGTACAGATATGTGGACGACACCTGGGTCAAAATCAAGACACAAGAAGTGGAATCCTTCACTGCGCACATTAACGCTGTGGATAAAAACATCAAGTTCACCAGTGAAGACACAAAGGACAACTGTTTGCCTTTCCTGGACTGCGCTGTGCACATTGAAGAGAACGGCAACCTCAACATCGAAGTTTACCGGAAGCCCACACACACGGACCAGTACCTCCTGTTTGACCCCCATCACCCTCTGGAACACAAACTTGGAGTAATTAGGACCCTACACCACCGGGCAGAACATGTTCCCTCTAAGCCTGAAGGGGAAAAAAAGGAACACACACATGTAAAGGAAGCACTCAAAACGTGCGGCTATCCTAAATGGGTGTTCTTAAAGTCAGCAAAGAGGCACAGAAAAGAAGACCAGACACCAGCGAGGGAGGATAAGAAAGACAGACGCAACAACATTGTCATCCCCTATGTAGCCGGTGTATCAGAAAAACTCAGGAGGGTTTTCTCCAAGCATGACATCCCAGTGTATTTCAGACCCAGCAACACGCTCAGACAAAAACTGGTTCACCCGAAAGACAAAACGCCAAAACACAGACTTAACAATGTGGTGTATGCTGTACAGTGCAGCGAGGAATGCTCAGACCTCTACATTGGAGAGACCAAACAGCCACTTCACAAGCGCATGGCACAACACAGAAGAGCCACCTCCACAGGACAAGACTCAGCAGTCCATCTGCATCTTAAGGATAAAGGACACTCTTTCGAGGATGCCAATGTTCACATTTTGGACAGAGAGGACAGATGGTTTGAAAGAGGAGTGAAAGAAGCCATCTATGTCCACTGTGAGCGACCATCTTTGAACAGAGGCGGTGGTTTACGACACCAACTCTCTGCCATCTATAATCCAGTTTTGAGATCCCTTCCCAGACGCCTTAACGCCCACTCACATCCTGGGCCATCTGATCTCAGGAATAGGGCTGAACGATATATCGCATTTGCGATAATATCGCGACATGATCAAGTGCAATTTTCTAACCTCAAAGGCTGCGATTATACTGCGATTATATTATACAATTCATGGGCTGCATCCTCCTGAGGCCGCATTTGTAGACCGATTACGTCACAGCGACGCGCCGAAGGCTGTCCAAATTACTACCATATCCCAGAATTCATAGCGCGGCCCAGCCAAACTCCAGTTTCCAGCAATGGCGGCCGCTACTAAGTTTTAAAATTACTCATACTAATCTTTCTGGGTCACAAAATAAACTTTTAACATATTTTCAGGCGAGAAAGTAGTTGTGTAAACATCAAATATCTGCTCGGTTTATCAAGATATCCCATATTTGCAAAAGTGCTTCGACGTTTTCAGAGGCGTCTGCTACCCACCAGCTCGACAGCTAGCCGGGAGCTCGAGGGTTACTGATGCGGCCGAGAACGGCACAACTCCCGGCACATCATTTTCAGATCACCGCGGAGTTTCGCTGCTCGGATTAAACGTAATATATAAGTCACTTAGACAACCTAAAAATGTTATTGTTGGGCTTTTTTCAGTGTTTTGTTTGTTCGTGAGTAAATCGGTTTGGCTGAGATTAAAGTTATTAGATTAGATAAAATAAAACTTTATTAATCCCCCGGGTGGGTTCCTCCTTGGTTTTCACACAGCTGACTAAACGTCAAACAGAAAACTTATTAAACAGAAGTATGAGACAGTCGAGAATTTACACCAGTGTCTGGTTATATTTTAGATAGCAAGAAGCAGACGGCCGAGTTTATTAAACTCCACCGAGACAGCGGTGACGCTAATCAGAACTAGACCGTCCAATTTCACGCCTTTAAACTTTAAAAGGCGTGTTTGTGTGTGTGTTTATACAATTGCTATTATGTTTGCACTTTATGTGTAATGTTACTGACTGCAGAGATCAGTAAGATGTGTGTATTTTTTATTTATTAGTTTTATTTATTTAATATTATTTTTTAATTGAATGACTGTCTAGTAGTTCACAGATGTCGAAAAACTGAGTGTGGTAAAGCCACTGATTTTTTTTATGTATATTTCTGCAATCTGCACATTGTACTGACTTTCATTTTAATGTTTACACCAGGGTTCCTTGTCAGCACTTTATGCTCAGATGTTTGTAAGCTAAAAATAAACTATTGTGTATGTTCAAATATACTGTTGTGATTGAAGAAGTTAAATAAAAATGTCAGTCATCAATTCATGCATCACCTCATGTCATCATAACAGAGGTCTGTCTTCCAGGAAAGAACAGTTTAAAATTAATGTAATATAGTATTGGCCATACTATATGATGTATTGCTTGTCTTTGTTTAATAATACAGAAGACAAATACCTTAAAAAATAATCGCATATCGCATCGCAATCGCAATATTGGGGCAAAAAATCGCAATTAGATTATTTTCCATAATCGTTCAGCCCTACTCAGGAATTCGCATGATAAGGTGGGGCCAGGTTTCACAATGAACACACCCGAAACTCTGGCTGATTGGGACCCACACCCAGTTTCACACCTTGGCTCAGGCGATTAGAGGATCATCAGGGGGTCCTTTGGTCCCTCTGTGGGGGGTTACTCCCACTAGGTTTATATCTGGGACTCTCCACCATTTGACCTTAGAACTGAAGAACCTTCTCGGATGAGAGGTGAAACATCTTCAAGTAACTTAAAGAAGTCCAGAAGCTTTTCTTTGCAAGCTCCTTTGACTACGATGACCTGGATGACTGAGAACCTTCACAGACACAAGCTGGGGCATAGAAGCCGAACCGAGTCGTATGTGTGGAGGGACAGTAACTGTTTGTGTATATGTAAACATTTAAACACTGCAGAGACTACAATTAACAGTAACAGTATTGTAGAAATTCATTTCACCGAAACAATAACGTGGCGCACAGTGTGAAGTCAAAAAAGGCGCACACCTTTGACGCTGCATTTTCTGCGTTTTTCTCGTCCACACGTAAATGCAAAAACTGAGTTTTCAAAAATATCCACCCTGGCCGGAGTTTTTAAAGATCTCCGTTTTCAGTGACCAAAAACGCCATTTACGTGTGGACGTAAATCTGCGTTTTCAAATATACCCGGGTACGTGTGGACGTAGCCTTAATGTCATGAGACTTGCTAGAGTTTCCTCCCTGCTTCGGTTTGTGTCACATCCAGAAAGATGTTTTCTCTCATCAAACATGAAATCCAACTTAGCCTGTCGCTTCTGGGCTTCCTGGGGTTCTTTGGCTCTGCTGAGCAGAGACAGAATTCCTGTGCAGCCCCCCGAAGGCTGGCCCCGAGGCTTCAGTCCTGTTCTCTTACTGACAGTTTTTCTAAGCAATTGTAAACTGTCTCAGGTTTTCACCTACTGTGGCCATGAAACCCAAACTGGCTGTAAAAGCCAAAAACAAACCAAAAAAGAACACGAGAAAAAAATGACTTTGTCCTTAGTCTCTTCCTGCTTGGAGAGCGAGTTATTTGCTGCTTTAGAGCGACGCACTGTTTGCTTTAAAACACACTCAACTCTCTCCAGTATTCATGAGTGGGAGGCCATTGTACCGGAAATGAAGACAGCGCACTGGACTCCACTGCCATGAAAATGAAATGAGCATTTTTCCAGTGCTTTTGCCATATTATACCTGTGGCACAGCTATCAGTGTTGCTGTATTTTACAAGGATAGAGGAAGATAGAGCTGTACTCCATGAAAGGTATTTAAAAGGTCTACACCCTTAGTTCCCATACTCACACATACACACTATCACCCTACATCTTGGCATGTCGGACCTGCAGTGGAGCGTGTAATCGTAACACCATGTCCAAGGCTGGAGAGAACTCACAGGACAAATTGTCCATGTCATCGCCCGCTTCTGGCTGTGAAATACTGGATCTGACATCATCAAGGGCACAGAGGGGTGAGAGGTTGTAGTAGGGTGGGTGCTTATATAGAATACAGAAAGATGGGGGAGTGATGAAGCTGTGGGGAATGTATCTGTAGAAGTCATTACGTCAGGTTTTCTGTGTAGACACTTAACATTATATCTTGGTTTCTTTTTAGCCTCACCGTTGCTTTCTTCCACTTTCTTTTTCTGTCTTCTTAATAATCTGCTTCACATCCTCCTACTTTACCTCTCTCATTCATTACTTCCTGTTTTTTTCTATATCTGGATTGTCTTCTCAGGATATGTACACTCAGACTCTTCTACTATGAAGCCATGCTACTGTAATAGCTCCAGTATGCAGTTGAGCATTGTCTTGCTCAAATATGCAAGAGCTTCGCAGAAAAAGCTGTCATCTAGGTGGGACTATATGCTGCTCTGAAACCTGTATATACCTTTGAGTACTTTTACCAAAATTCAACCCTCCATTACAGTTCCTTGCATCTTGGTTGTATTGTCCAGAGGGTATGTATCCCAATGCACATCAACATTTCAGTGTAATAGCAACAGTCTTCTTTATTCCCATCAAAGTGACAACAACCCAACAAAAATCTAGTCATTGCAATTTGGAGCTTTTTGTAGTTATGTTTTAAAGTTTGGACCATGCATGTGATTGCAAAAATAATATTAATAAAAGTTTGATTGCACTTAACAACATTCATTTTCCTGAAGTTTACTTTTGTACACTTCCGGGAAGTGAAGATGACTCACAGAGAGCCTTCAGAACAAGAAACATTGCTGTTATTTTCTCATATTTCATAAAATGTGGCAAAATCGGACGTTGATATTAAACAATCTGATGTCAGTGAACTGCTCACGTCTCAGGAGTCTTACTGTATTTGGGAGGAACTGATTTAGAACCTTTTAACTAATAGTGGATGGTAACATATTAAAAAAAAGATTAAAATGCACTAAATAAAGGAGTAAATAAAAACTGAAGCATCACAAGTAAAAAACTGAGTCCATTATGGCACTGACATTTCTTATTAATTGGTTAATATCAGGTGGTGTTCAACTTAGATCAACATGCCTTTTCTGGGGCCTCTGTCATGATTGTTGTAGATGGGCAGCTGCGACCTCAGGAGACCCACTGGCTCGCACTGGTTCTTTTTAAGTGCTTGACAGGTGAAATATGACAACCTAATCTCTCTGTCCCCCTCAGGGACACGGACAAAGAGAAAAACATTAGTCCTGACCTTGGCGTTTCAGATTCAAATATATTCTAGAGGAGACAACCAGTTGACACCCTGTGATCTCCATAGTTTACAATACACGTGTAGATATGTAGATAAACACACATACAGAGGTATTTTCTCAGAAGAGAACAATGACTCCGTTAGGTTAGGGAAAGCAAGTCCACACACATCCATAAAAACACAGCCACACACAGGTAACTGTACACCTGTTAATACTTATTCATGCCTGTTTAAGAAGAGGCATTTCCACAAACTATAAAAGGTCCCACACTGTTTTCATTAATCCCACAAAATATAAAACCATGCATAATACAAGCTAAGGCCAGTCTTCACTTAGACGCCAAATATGTGAAATCAACAGTGTTATAAACAACCACTCTTTTTGGTGAATAAAAACTCACAGTCCTTCTATTTGTAAGGTGTTTTTTATGTAACAAAGTAATCTTCCAGGTTTGTATCCAGCCAATGTGAGAGCTCACACACAGTGAATCCCACTGCAAGGCTCTAAAGATGGGCTCTGTTACATTTTGGCTGTTTTACATGGAAATGGCTGTACCATATGTATTTCCCAACATTTTAATAAAGCAAAAAGTTTTTCTGTGACTGCTGCTCTTGACTTGTTTTAAGACCAGGAGATAATGTTTTATGAAAGCATCTCAAGTTAAGTGTAAACTGTCAATTCTATCTTCAGGATATTTTGGGATGTTTGTTAAATCTAGCCGGGTAAATTTATTGAAGTAAAAGTACTTTAATTTTATAGTAAAATCACCTGCCTAAATGTAAAATGACTTGTGTAAAAACAGTCTGGGATAAAGGTAAATAAAAGCGTGTCATTTAAAGGTACAGTGTGTAAAATTTAACCACTAGATGTCAGTAGATTCCAGATTGCAGTCAACTGAATTCAGCTTTTTTTTACCACTCCCAATTCAAGTGCATAATCCTATCCATGGTGACTTCTGCAGGAAAAACAACTCAAGCTGCTATTCATCTTTAGTGAGTGTAAGCTGTCAGTCTGCTGCTTACCTCAGCCGTCAATATGTGTTGACATCACTTCTGCACTCACCTCTGCTGTGGCCTAGAATGTCTCAGGGGGATTGTTACTTGCCCCGTGCAATGCAGCGTCACTGATAACGGTGGGGCAGGGAGACCTAGTAACTGGGTCTGGTGCTTGGCCTGGTCCTGTAGTTTGTCAAGTTGTGCTCCCTGCGTCACCTCCTGCCTTTTTTGTATTGCCATAATCTCAGCCAGCATCTGGCCCAGCAGCTGGACTGGCTGTGCGGGCTGCGGATCCAATATTGTCAATGGGGTTTTGGCACCACTTGTTACCCCAGTAAGGACCCAAGACACTCAGTGTGCTTGTGATGGTTTTTATTCACAGTTACGTGCAAGATTTTTTTTTTCTCATCCCGTCAGCTTTCCAGCTGTCTCCACCTGTTCCTCCCTCCTCCACGTCCCAGAGTCACTGAAAAAGGGAGAGTGTAATTGTTGAATTGCTTCCAGCTGCTCTGCCAGCCTCCCTGGCACTGCCCCTTTGAGCCCGCTGCACCACCACCTCCTCTGCAGCAGAGTCACAGACAATACCTCCGCCACATGCTGTTAGCCCAAGTTCACAGAATGACTGCAGCTGTGAGATGAGTCAGAATGGTGGAGTGCCCGCTGAATTCTCCAGTGAAAGAAAGGGGTGACTGATTGCAGATTCCATTCAAGATTTTCTTAACAGTTACCATACGTTAAGACTATTTCACACTTCCTGTTGCTGTTTGCAAAAGTTAAATAAAAACGCAGCTTTCTACTTATGGCCATTGAATCTGAACTTTCTGGCAGCTGGACTTCACCTATTTTATGCACTTAGAGTTGGAATACTTTTAAAAATAAGGATGTTAATTAGCTTCATGCATCTGTCCCCTCCCTTTCAAAAGCATGGGCATATGTGCATGCATCATATGTGATCAAATCAATGCAGAACCTTTGGCTTCATGTGATATTTAAACCCCAATGTCTTTAGCTCTTTCCCTGCCTACTCATTCCCTCTTACTGCTCGCTGGTACATTGGCATTAATAGCAGACACTCTACACCAGTTAAACATGTTATTAATTGAAGGCTGAATTGAGATTTCATGTGTTAAACAGCTTAGGATGAGATTGGGTTACACAACGTCTGCTCTATCTGTCATGTCTGACAGGGACCTTTTGAAAAAGTCTTTGAGATTTCAGGTTGGGTTAGTTACAGAGAACAGGTGGCGGACACCTGCTTCATATAGCCTTCTTCTTTTTTATACAGTAAAACTCTTTCATCAAAAGACTTGCAGCGCCTTTTGTAACAGGAAAAATCTGGGTGGTGAAGAGGACAAAGGAAGTTCTGCTTAATGGACGTTTATACCCCGTATCCTCTTTGAAAGTACAATCTGTCAAGTTGAATATTGTAAACATGTCCATGTCTAGGTTATATCAAACAAGAGCTAAGTTAGAAAGGAAATAAAATGAAGGTTGGACAAAAATCAAGAAATGAGGAAGATGGCAGGGAAAGAAAGAAAATGTGGGCGACAGAAAAAAGGAAGATGAGCAAAGCCTTACACTACTCGTTTTCTAATACATGATATCTGAGTGAAGAGATTGAAAGAAACAACGGGAAAAGGCTAGGACCACACAAAACCTGTGTACAACACGTGCTTTCTCTGAATCTCAGGGGAACCCTAAGACTTACATGGATGTAATTCAGACCATCTGCAGGGAGATCATGCTGAAATGGGGGCCCTGCATTTTAGCAGAGCACGGTAAACCAGAACTGGAGGGACGTCTTTCTAATATAGCACCAGAGATTATTTCATCAGCAGAAAGAAGAAACTGGAACATCCAGAGAGAATCTCAATGGAGATACCAGTATTTAAAAACAGCATAATACTAGTTTACTGTTAAAACTTTGTTTGTATTGTATTCTTATCTTCTTTCTTCTTTATTTAGGAGTCCCCACAATGCATCATCTGCCTCCATTGCAGATGATGCACCCTATCCCATGCATCCTCTCTTGTCTTCGTGCCTCTACATGTCACCTTTACATCCATGTGCCTTCTCTGTGGTTTTCCTCTGTTCGACCTGCCTGGCAGCTTCGACACATTTTGACCATCATACCCAGTATCTCTCCTCTGCATAATTTAACTTTAAGCCCCATTAGTAGTTTATTATTGTTAAATATAACTGTATTTGCATTTCTTGTCCTTCTTACTGTACACAAGAACAACTAAAGACAAAATAGTGAAAAACTCATAACAAGAATTCAAAATCAATGTGGTATTGATTTCAGTATTCTCTCTATATGAACCAATTTTCTTGTCAGTGTCTTGTTTCCTATGAAAACAAATGTTGAGGACTCTGACAGGGTGTGGTTTGTGGCTCAGCTGCAGGGGAGGGGTGGACCTGTGGGTTCAGGCTGTGGTGTCAGGGTAGGCTGATTAGAACAGCTGATCTCCACCATCTAATCAGGCCTCTTCTATTCTGTGTGGGATGCCAGGACCTGAGAGGTGTGTAAGCTGCCCAAACTACAGCGTGAAAAGGCAGCTGGAAATAAACTTACACATGCACTTCAAGCCTGTGTGTGTCGGGTCCTTTTTATCACAATTAGGGTTTTTTTTTAAATGAAATTATTACTTTTCTTTGTCAGTACCTGTAAGTGCTCAGTACAGTGAATAAGTCAGTGAGATAGTCTGTACAGAGGACACCAGTGTATAAGAACCTGACGGAGTGTTTGCAGGAATAGAGTACTGTGCAAAAGTCTTAAGCCACCCCTTATTTCTTTATATTTTACAAGAACAATGGGAAATAGCTGTAGTTGTTTATTGAAACTTGCAAACATATATGGAAATACCATATATAACCAATTCTGTACAGTTCTAACAAGCTTGTTGAACTGAAGGACAAAGCTCTTCTGGATGGTGCCAAGATGATCACACACTACTTCATTCAAGTTGATTGGATTGAGGAGGCCAATCCTCAAGACTGATAGTGATTCATTGTGTTTTTCTATTGAGCTATGCGTTTTTTCATTGGCAGTTTGGGATGACTGTCATGCTGGAAAATGAAATAAAAGTCAATCAGACACTTTACAGATAGTATTACACGGTGATTCCCAACACCACCAGCTGAACTGCAGCCCCAAACCATGACAGAGCCTCGACTGAGACACAGATTTAAACCAATCCAATTCCAACTCATCACGCCGTCAAACCTGTTGCCACTGATTTTCAGTCCAGTTCTTTTGCAATGTGCCGTACATGGGCCTTTTTCTCCACGTTCCCCTTCCTTAAGAATGGCTTCTTGACAGCCACTCTTCCTCTGAGATCGTTTCTAATGGATCAGCTGACAGCCAGATGCATATCTTAGGTCCTGTGTCAGGTATTTGCTGTTGTGTCTGCTGTGGATAGATTTTTTGGTTTCTTTTTTGTCCCCCACTTCTCCAATTTCCTCAAATTTTTAGATTTCAAATTCATTTAATCAAAATGTCAGCAAGTCACCCTGCTAAAGCTTTGCAATGTAAAGGCTCTATGATTTTATGACTTGTGAAGTCCTAAAAGTTTTGAGAAAACATATCTCAGTACCTACTCACACACATACGTGCACACACACACACAGACAGAGAGAGGAAAGAGACACACGTACTCATGTTCACTTGATCTCAGAGTCTATCAGTGAACCTCATATAGAATATCCCTCACCAAAGCCCAGAGTCACATTCAATTTCCTAATGATCGGCCAGTGGATATTCTTGGAAAAGGACTTGTAGCGAATATGTGCATGCTTAGTGAAATGCTAGGAGATACTTTAACCTCGCCTTTGGAGGGGGTCTTTTATGAGTGTGTGTGTGTGTCTGTGAGACCTCTGTTGTCATCTTCTTCTGTTTTTCAAGATTAGTGTCAATCACTCAATAAATTTAGCATAAAACTTTTTCTTTATAGATTATATGATTTAAACTCTTAGTGCAGCAAGATGAATTTCAGTGAGTGTAGCATGTAGGCTTTGTTGTTACTCTCATTTCACTGCTGGAGCCTATCCCAGCTGCCATAGGGTGAGAAACAAGAGGCATAGTTTATTTTAACTTTAACTTGTGAATCCTTTCCATCTTTAAGCTGTCCACAACATTGGTAAACATTTGATCAAAACTCCACCTCAGACCTGACTGGACTTAGACATCAACAATGAATGAAGACAAAAGGATTGAATCAGATCCAAGCAGTTTTAGCACCTGAACCCTGGTGAGTACAATAAACGTCACAGGGATATTTATAGCACAGTATATGGAGAATGTGCAATTCCCCTCTCCGCAATAACACACTTGCATCTGCTAACAGCATCAGAGCAAAAACCCTTGCTCCATCTGAGAGGGATGAGGGGGGCTTTGGGAAGTGAAAATAGAAAAGTGCATCGTGTCAGCTCGTCTGTGGGCCACTGTGCACTTTCTATTAACTTACTCTTTAAGCCCCTCGTAACACAAACCCCAGCCAACTGCAAGCCATGCAGGCCCAGAAGGACCTCAAGACTAATATCGCTCTCTCTCCCTATATCTAACACTCACCTTTACAACTGCTGAGAGAGCACACCACACAGCAAGCTGTAACTCCATCACACTATACAGGAGCTTTCCTGACTGAGATCAACAGCAAAACAGCTGCTATAAGCAGCATGTGAATCCTTTAGTTTAAAAAAAAAGAATGAAGCACATATACAGACCACATAAAACTCTGAAGATCTTGTGAAGTTAATCTTTGTTAAGTTAATCTCCAAATGAAGCATCATTACACTGAAATGAAGGCATGCATTTTAAAGGAATAAAATATGACACTTTACATCATTTCTTGTTTGGCAGTGCACAGAGACAATAGATGATACCTCAGGGTGTTGTGACAAAGTGGATGAGCAGTTGCAATGGTCTCCATTTGTCCCATATGTGTTGACCTTTTTTTTATACACATTCTTCTGTTTCTATTTATTTGCTATTTGTCAAGTAACATCGCTGCACTCACTACCCCGGGTTTGTTTGTGTAAGCGTTCTGTTGCCGGCAAATCAAACATTCTGCAAATTAAGGCAAATACTCAGTTACATGTTTCTTTATATTTTCTTATGTTACTCCTTAGGTCATTTGTTCATACTTACTTTGTTCTGTGTTTTCAGTCTTCACGAGGGTCAGGTGTGGGGAAACGCCCGCCTAGCGTTTCCTCATTTTAAAGTCCTGCTGATGTCACACGTGACATCAGCAGGTTGAACCAAGTGGAGGGGTTTCTTTGTCAATATAAATGCTTCCTTTGGTTTGTGTCAAGGTTTAAAGGGATTTGTTGAATCTTTTTCTTTTTGTTAATACAGCCATTTAGTTGTGTAAATGTGCCAGTTAGAAGTGTGAGGTTTTGTGTCTTTTAGATCATCTGTGTAGAGTTTTAGTTCCCTCAGTTCAAGTGAGTGGTACTGGCTGGGCTAATTGAAGGGAAATTGATGGCCCTACTTAAAGCCAGTCTTTGCCAGATTCAGAGGAGAGGTGAGCTGTGTTACCAGATCCATTGGTTGTTGAGGTTTGTTAAGTGAGCTGATTTTGTGGGGGGAGTTTTGTTAAGTTATACGTTAAATTAAGTTCACCGTAAATAAATTGCTCACCTCTGGAAACCTGAAATGTCTGCGTAGTCTGCTTCCCAACCACCTTCCTTGACGTTCGAGTCTGACTACCTCACAGGTGTACTCATGCTAGGTATGCTTGCCTAATCCCATGCCTGCGCATGATTATCACCACTCCCTGACTGGTCTGCAGTCACCCTGCAGTTAATGATACATTTCACAAGTATTGTCGAGTTGTCCTGGCAACTCCCCTCTCTGTCTTTCATGCACACAAGCTTTTCCAAAATGCTTTAGGAGGGTCAACGAGGCATTTTCAGCATAAAACATTGCTCAGTTGGAGCGATTAGGCATGTGACACACGTTCCTCTCACAGGCCTTATAGATCTGTTAATTACTTAATATAGTTATTTCCATGGAGGCAGCTGTCACACTACATGCATATTGTCGTAGGTCGACATTGTCAAGCAGCACAGAGCACATATCCATGCCCAGGCACGGTACACAGTGATCATACGACTCAAACAAACTGGACTTTGAGGGTCAAACGTGCTTTGGCATTGTATAGATGGCTTAGTGTGAGTACACACTTAGATTAGCACACCTTAAATGGATAAAACACTGGCTCAGAACAAAGCCACGAAGATAAAGTCTTTACAGCAGATAACAGGGATGCTGTGTTCTTGCTAATAAATGCAACACAGTCAGGTTGTCACCTATTTGACAATAAGCGGCGCAAAACTAACCATATAGTAAATATATCAGTGTCACAAATGATGACAAATGCCAAAAATATTTCTATTGTTTATAGTTTTCAGCCACTATTGTTACTATACATTATTATACTTTTAATATCTGATACAGGCCCCAAAATGTAATTTCATTTCATATGTTCATTTAAAGTGAAAACACTTCTACATGTGATTTTAGGACTTTTAGGAACAGACAACCAGCGCAGTGTTTTAGTTTGAGTACTTATCAGCAACCACATCGTTAGCAAATCAGCACAGTGAATGTTTTGGCGTTTCTCAGGCTGTCTGGTATGATCAGATTGACTCTATCTCTGCCCACCAGTGCTCGGTCAGAGATATCACAGAATGTCCAAAAACAAAAGAAAAATTAACCTACTGTAATATTCTTAAATTGACTTGCAAACATGGTTCATTGCTATTATAATATCCCTGTTTGTGCAATATCAAGTTTTTCTTTTTGCTAGGTTGTTTGGAGTCAGTGTGTGAAGTGGCTCAGTGTTACTATAACAGATCAGAGCTTTATTAAAGAAATGAATCCTCTCCTTTCCTTTCTTCCAGCCTACCAACCTTCTCTGAGAACATTTTTTTTACTTTCAGTGTGTTACATGGTGAAATTGGACTGCTGAAAGAGTGTGCAGGCTGCTGCGACGGCTCGTTCGGGTATCTGAGAAAGTGTGGATGCAGTGTGAAAGTGTTGTGAATGCGACGGATCTCAGTGTGCTGACAGCATCACCAGAGATCCACCTGTGGCTTCACTCAGTCTCCTTTTGCCAGGAGGACATCAGACTGACTGACAGACTGCTGTTCAGACTTGTATCTGGATACTGTGTGTCCAGATTGTGTACACAGGAAGATGACTTACATTTCACACCTGTCATGCAAAGGCTACAGAAAAAAAACCCTTCTGAAGTGACAACTTGTAATCAGGTTTCATTTCCTAACTCGTATTTGATTTTTTAGAATTTATGGGTATGGTCTATTAAGTAAAGGAGTGTATTATATTATTACATTATAATATGGTAAAAACATACAAAAACACTTTCTATAGGGAAACTGATTGCTTTATCTCATACTGTGCATTATCTGGTCCCGTACAGAGGATAGGTAAGTATGTTATTCTGTTTTAGGAGGGCTTTTTTAGCATTAACACACCATTCCCACAAACACTGGGATTGCCACTGTGGTACCTCAGTGATCGATGTTTTTGGACCACAACTTTATAATTTGTATTTCAGCCCCTGGGCAGTGTCACAAGTATGCACGGCATCCCCTTGGCTTTTTACCAGAATGTAAAAGTTGGCTTTAGTGATTTTTCTCATATAACTACCACTCATGATTGTAGTTGAGGTTTCCAGATGCCAATCCAGTTCACCCCAAACACAATGATTTAGTCAGGCCATTCAAGTTCTTCCGCACTATAGTGGGAAAATGAATTGTTTTACTACCAAGCTAGGAGATGGGAGGACTGTCATATCCAAGCAGAACAGGAACACACAAGCTTTGCCATAAAATGAGTAAATACACTGAACAAGTACACTGCATGTTGTTGGAGCATTTTTTTCAGTTGCTTATGCTGAATACATGCAAACATCCAGACAACATATTTTAAGCACGTAATGCATTCAGTAACACAGAACTTTAATGTTTAGTTTTCACTCAGCTCAGACTGGTCTTTGAAATGTTGAGCAGTATAAACATCTGCAGATAAAGAGAATATTGTAAATGCTGCTGTTGTATAGTGTGACTAAAGCCAGCTAGTAATGTACTTACATTAGGCTTTTCGTCACACACTAGAGTGCAAATTGATTTTACAGGTAAGAATTGGTATCGTGTGCAATTCCTCTGCAATAACATGCACTTGTGTTTCACACACACACTCGCAAATGTCCGAGGCTTCAAAAAAGCAAGTGTGTGTTTCTGCTGATATAAATCATTTCTGCACAGCTGCAGTCTGCCGCTCTATCTATCCTCAGATAAGCCTTCTCAAATCTCCCTCCAACCATCATGTGGCCTCACAGCACTCACAGCCTGGCTGCCTCTCAAAGTTCTCAAGTTTGTATGTGTTTGTGTGACAGCATATGTTTGCCCTTGTGTTTAAGAGAATGTGCAAGTGCACGGGATGCTTAGCAGCAAATGCGGGTATGTGAGAGAACGTGTTAGAGTGAGTGAGTGTGTGATTATTGGCGTAACTAGTACCTACTAATCCCTGCAAGCTGAAAAAAAGAAATCCTCTGCTCTTTCTGTCTTGGCAATGGCAGCCAATGGGAAGAGGCCTTTCTTACCAGTTCACCAATTTTCCACTTTAGTTTTTTTTCAAATGAAAACACATTTACGTACTGCAAGATAATCCTGCGTATCCCTGCAATTTGTGATATATTGGCAAATGGCAACAGTTTAAGAAAGGTTGGAGCAAGACATGCAGAGAGACAGGTTGTGCACACAGTTTATTAGCTGCGCTGGTGACAAAACAAAATACCAGAGAAACCTGAGCAAGTAAAGCAGACTATCAGACTGTACACAGTGTGGAAATGTGAGAAATGAGTATCTTAAAGGGGGGCTGGTGAGAGAAGTGCGGGTGCACAGAGGCCACAAAGGCAGATGGAGTTTGCATTTAGGCTGCTGTGGATGGACCCGTCACATTTCATTCTTCACTGCTGCTGAGTGCACACACACATGCACACACATACACACACATGCATACAAATGCTCAACAAACACATGAATCCATAAATCCATGCATTCAGATAAAACTTCGATAAAACTACAGGAAACACATGAATATGTTGAGGACAAACTGTTGATATTCAAGACTGTTTAAATAAGAGAGATGCGTAATAATAGCAAGTATAAGTATCGATATCCAAATAAGTGAAATAAGATGCATTTCTTGAATGCTCGCTATTGAGGATTTACAGAAATGTGACCACTACCCATATGGCGTTACCAGTCATGATCAGTGCTCGGTTATCTGCGGGTGGATAGAAAAAGAAAAAAACATCAGAAGAGCTTTTTTCTTGCTACAATCAGCTCATTTCAGTTCGTGTGTGGGAGGAGGAAAATGGTGGAGCAGCCTGGAGATATGGAAATTAATTTGATTTTTATTGTGCAAAGAGTGGACATCATCATGGAAAAGTGCAAAATGAATTAAGGACAGAAACAACTGATTTTTTGCAAGCATCTACACCGACAGCATGCTAACACCATGCTAGCCAAAAACCCCAAGTGTTGTGAGAGCTGACTGAGTGGTGACCCTGGCCCATAAACCTGTATTTCAACAGGTAACAAAGGCATTGATTAGCAGTCAGGCTTGCAGCCTCAGTCTCTCTGGGCTGGTTTTCCATGTTTCCTCTGCGTTCATATGTAAAAACTAAAAGAAAGATCCTGTGTGTCCTCATTAGGATAGGGATTTGTGTTGGTGTGAGGGACTTTAGCCTCAGCTTTATCTTGTTCTACTAGTAATTATGTTATAATGCATTTCAGGTTTATTTACGGCATAACAAGAAAGTAATGTAAAGAGTAGCATAACAAATTTATTTCTTCAACGAGTAATTACATAATATACAGCATTAATTTTAGGAAAAGTGACCAGTAATATGACTAATGAATTCCGTACTGTTATCAGAGTTGGACTTTTCTGTTGGGAAAGGGGGCCATATGTCAGATTTAAATCAAATCTCACCTAGCATTTTTTCCTCTGTTTATTCAGAGCAGCACTGCTATGTGAATTAGTCTGTACACAAATGTGCACACACTAAAACACATACAGCCAACTGACATGTGCTTCTACTTGAAGCAGCCTGGGTGAGACCAAGTGGTTTTTGGATGAAGGCCTTCTTGCATGCACAATATAGTTCAATGAGTCCCCAACTCCCCTGAGAGTCCCTAATGACCTTCACTACTCATATACAGTTCACAGTACCACATTTACAAGTGAAACACACAATGCACACACATTAGCAATGCCTTTGGACTAACACGCATAACCTAACTGGTGTGGGATTTTGCAAGGCGGAAAGTGAAAACATGTTAGGTGAAGGGAAACAGATTTCACCTTCTTTTGATAAAATATACTGAAGTAGTTCTCAGTAATCTAATCAACAGCAAGGGGTACAGTATAGGCTCTAATAACAGCAGTGAAGTTTTTAAAAAAAGGCTATAGCAAAGTAATATGAAGTGCCAGACAAAGTGTACGCAATCTTTTTGATGACCCTACAGTTTATCTGCCTCTGACAAACAGTATAGAAGCCAGCAGACCAGGACCACCCGACACAGGAACAGTTTCTTACGCCTCACCATCTCCCTCCCAAACAGTTGAACTGTCACACTGGTTCACACTGCTAGACTGCAACTGCACTTTATATACACTCTGTGGTTTTCATTTCATTTCTGTAATCCTGTATTTTCTGTATATAAGATTAAAATTGGTTAGTCTAGCTCAAAAGGCTCCTTTTGATCAGGAGTAGCAGCTCCACCCCCCACCTCTGAGGGTGAACCCAGCCAGTTCGATTTTAAAGGGATATTTTTTTTTAAGGTTATCAGCAGAAGACACATTGTTGCGATTTTTAAAATTAAAATTCAACCTACAAAAACACTATGTTTTCCACAATGCTGCTTTAATTGGACTTACAATTTAAAAAATCTGTCCTCATTTTGTACATTTGTATGTGCATTTGACATTTGTAGTTTCGCAAACCAAACTGGAATAACCCTGGCATCACACATAATAAAAGCACTTGTGCAGTAGTTTCATCTTCTCCTCTATGGCGGTTCTGTAATTCTTAGTACAAGATGTTGTTGCAGCAAATAAAATGAATATACCTCATTTTATTTATCTCTACCAGGATTTGACTTAAAGTTAACTAATGATACTTATCAGCTTCCCATATTATAAATCCATGACTACTTTCTACTGAGGTACTTCATCAGTATCATTCAATATAGCCTTTAAAGATGTGTTTCAGTATAGCACAAGCCAAATTCCATTCAAGTCCTTTGTTATGAGGTGGAGTAAGTCTTGTAAAAAACAACATGACGAGATATCACAGGATTTCACTGAGGAAATAGAACTTGGGGTGTTTGAGTGAACTAACCCTTTGAACATCTTTAACACATTAGAGATGCATTATTGCTCTCACACATTTTTCTGCAGCTCTAGACAAATCCACTAGACTGCATCTCTTTGGAATTAACACATAATAAACAAACAACTTAATACCGATGCTAGGAACAAACTGCACATTGAGCTTGTTTACTGGTGTGCTTTAAATTTCTGCTGTGACTTGGCCAGGTCTGCATCAGTTTGTGGCTTTGCACAGCCTGCACGAGAGAGGGGAAGGCACACTGGACTTGCAAGTGCTATTCCTTATCTACATTATTTCCTTTACCTGCATTAGGCTCAGCTTGACAGAATTACTCAGTACGGGTGATTTTCATCATGGTTTAAGGTCTAACATTACACAACACAAAACACATGTAAGAAGAGGGGAATGTCACTGATCAGCACAAAGTCACAAGGCTTATCGCCCCTCATATTTAACCGCTGTGAGGCTATTTTCTTCCTTCCCACAGGTGTTAGGAGTTAATGCTGCCGGTCATGTGATGGTTGCTTGGCTTTGGTCCCTCAGGATGCTGCAGAAGCTTCAGGGCTATGAGCAACCAGCCCAGGGGCCTTCATCTGGGTTAGGAATAACAGTGTTAACAACTTCTCACACAGCACAGCCATACAGCAGCATTAGCTGCACACAACAAGGGAGATGGAGAAGGAAAACAAACCTGAAGCGTACTGTGTTGTGACACATGAAAGGGCAAGTTTACCCATATTGTAAAGTTTCCCAGGACTCCACTTAGAGGGACCTCGACCTGCATTTTTGAAATATTTTATTTTATAAATGCAGAACAGCCCGATGACAACTGCAGCAACTGTGTGTCTGAAGAATATTATATCACCCTCACACTAAATATTACAATCCATCAACAACATTTAGCATTGGAATGATGCCTCAAACGAAGCATTGTTTGCTTTGTTTTTAAATTTAAGTTAGGGGTTTTTGTAGTTTGTTTATTGCCTTCTTTGTGTTTTTCTGTGTTTTTATTGTTTAATTTAGATCTAAAGGCCTTTGCACACCAGGTGTGTAAAATTTATGCAATGTTTTGTTCTTTTTTTCCCCTATTTTTTGTATGTTTACAAACATATATGACTTATCAGACCATTGCATTTGACAGGAAGTGCACTCACAGCTCCAAACATGCACCAGTATTAAGTACAAAATAATGTGGAAATAGCAAAATAATACTGTTTTACCCCAGACACTGTTCCAGGACAATGAGCTCTCAGAGATTATTAATCTGTCTTTCTGTGGACTCAACTGTGCAAACAAGACTTTAACTGCCCCACTGACATCATGAAATATGTACAAAAGTGGTCACAAATTCACAAAATTCTCCCTGCTGCCGCCTTCTCTTGAGTGTTTAATGAACTCAGAATCTCTGTTTCCTCCTTTTCTTGTTCAGGAACATCAGGACCCGCTCATCGTCACTTGATGTCGATTTCATGTTTTTTTACTGTGCGTTTTTTTAGGACAAATTATTCATAAAAAACACACTGAAGAAATTAAGTTAACATCAAGCGGTGTACATATATGTTGCACAACAAATTCTGAAAAATTGGGAATTTATTTTGTTTTTTTGGATTCTGCTGGGTGCGTACTGACCTAGAGACCAGTCAGGCCTAGAGGCCAGTAAGCAACCGCCTGGCAACCACTAACCACAAAGTTAAAAAAATTGTAGTCCTTGACCATTTGGTGAGCGGTTCATGGAGGTTGTCGCTAAGTGAAACACACAAATACTGTGCTGCACCAAGAAGCTTCTTGCAGTTGCTTTGGTTGCTATCAGATGCTAACTTGTTTTGCAAAACCTTGCTGACTACTAGCCAACAGTGGTAAAACTCAAAGTCAACATAAACTGAGAAAAAGTTGTGTTTCACCGTTGCACCCAACATCTTTCAAAAGGTGCAATTTTGACTAGGGATGGGTATCGTTTAGGTTTTATCCGATACCAGTAAACCGGTACTTTTGAAACAGTGCCGGTGCTTAAACGGTGCTCAAACCGGTGCTTAAAGAATCAAGAACACAAACTTTGTCCAAAAATCTTTCATGTTTAGCTGTTTTTTTTGTAAAAAAGATAACAATGTTAGCCTTTTCTGCAGCTATAGGGGATTTATGGCATCGCTCTTGGCTGGAAGCAGTGCTTAAACAATGGAAAAAACAAACTTTGTCCAAAAACCTGTTTAGCTGTTTTCCACTTTTTCTTTGGTCATTTTAGCCTTTTTGGCCAGCGTGCAGGGAGTATCTGCCATCAAACAAGAAGACAGCCGCATGTAACTACGACGGTGTTTGCTAGTTCACCTTACATGCGTTAATGTAATAATGTGGTTAGCCTACTCAACGTAAATTACACACGAACAACATTAAGCTACTCACGCAGAGAAGAACGGCTGCTGCTGCATCATCATCCATAATCATTTGTGCTACACTGGTGGGGCTACGGGGCAGGACTCTACTCTTCGTGTTTTTGGGGATGTTGCTAACTCCGGGTCTGATAACAGGCACCACACCCGCAGTAGATGTGCTCGGTGTGAGGTCTCGCAGCAAGCTATTAAATACGGCGCATTTCTCGGCTTTTAACAAAATGCTATACGTCGCCAGGTGTTTCATCAGATTCGAGGTGTTACCTCCTTTGCACAGTATCACCTTAAAGCACATGTTGCAGGCTGCTGAGTTTGCATATTTTGCTGTGAAGTACAGCCAGACTTTGACCGCTTCGCTTTGGGCATTTTTAATCTGTAGCTCTGCTCTAAAAGAACGGACGTACCTGGGCCCGTCTTCTACGCTTGCAAAGGTAAAATGATTGGCTGGAATCCAAAGTGTATGACATCTCAGGGAAAAAAGCACCGAAAAAAAAAAAAGCACTGAAATAAAGCACCGAAATGTGCGCTGCTTTTCGGTCTGGTTACTACCGTTTATGTCAGAACCGTTGCACTATACAGATGTGAACGCAGCATTATGTTTGCCTGTCTCTAAAGTCACTGACTAATTGGGACAAACACTTGTGGTCTCAGTGTTGATCAACAATAATTGTGATAATCTGTTAGCCATAATCCTCTGGCTGTATGTCCACACATCAATGTTTTTTTTTCAGAATATAACAGTACAAACTGAAAAAATGCTCAAGTAGACATTAACTTCCCTCATCTTGAAACCTCTTGTCTTCAGCTCCTGGTTGCTTGCTTTTGTTCCTTCCTCTGGACCCCCTCTATCCACTCCAGTTTGTTTCTTTGCCCGTGGCCAACTTTCCAACAATTTTCATTTCCCCCTTGATAGACCAGGCTAAAAATACATCTCTTTTGGCTGTGGTAAAAGAAATTTGATGTTTAAATTCAGACTCTCTATTTTAGGTTATGCAGCAGTTGTCTTCACTCTGTGCATACATGCAGACATTTACAAATCTTTTCATCAAATCCTTTCATCTAATTGCAGACTCCCCTCTCCGGTGGTGGATATAATGGTGTTTCCAGGCTAAACTGAAAAGCATACTTTCACCATCCAGAAATGTAAATACAAAGAAATAGACAAAAGGCAGAAAAATTTGAGAGCCTGACAGCAACCAGATAATAATGATGCAATGAAAGAAGCTGAGGACATCTCCAGGGACTTACTTCTGAGCTGCAAAGGAGCTCTTGGTCAGAATCTTGAAGAATCAAAGACACAAAAATTCTGCCTTTTAAATGAACATTTGTTGGCAATCAGTGAATATGTATTTCATATCAATGATGCAGTGATGAGCTGTAAAATACATGTATTAAATTATGAATACATAATCATCAAAGCACAAAGCGCAACGTTTTATGAACTACATTTGTTTTGTTGTTTATTTTGTTTTCAGCGGTGATTAAATAGCACTGTAGGCATATTGAGATGAAAACATGAACTTGCAATTGTTAACATGACGGATATTTGTACTGTCTCTGGAGATGCATGCACAGTGGCAGCCACCAGGGGGGAGCTGTGAGTTTTCAGTCTGAATTCCTTGCAGGAGCTGCTGATGTGCTTGAGTCAGGAATGTTTAAAATTTGAGCTAGACTCAGAAAACACAAATGCTGTCTTGTTTTGGAAGAAGAGGCCACACAAAGCCCAGTGTTTTCCAGGCATGAATACTTTAAGAAGAGCTTCCATTTCTCCTGGTAATAGCAACCACAGCTAATTAACCACATGCAATTAATATGACCCAGTCGAGGCTAGAGTCTTGCCCTGAAAGGGTCCCTGGAGAAAAAATAGGGATGAGGGAAAAGGACCAATGAAAATGAGCAGGATTTAGAGTCGGGGGCCAGGGCAGAGGTTTGGATGTGAGCACCTGTCACACACAGCCTGTAAGTGATAACTGCTATCAATGAAGGTCAGCTCGAAACACATCAGGGCCTCTCAGACTCTTTGGATCTCCGGTGCAAAGCCAGTGAGATTGTTGGACACCTGTCAATCAGGATGGTGAGGGAAACAATCTGGACAAGGCTGCTGTGTCTCTGCTGTTAGACAGTTAAGCTGATTCAAGGCGGTCTCACGGCATTCTCACGGAAAACCCTGTAACAAGATAACGAGCTTACAATATCACACCAATATCACGCATCATTTTGGACACTAGCACATTATGAAGGGCGTAATATGTAACAGACTCCCAAGCGGTAAAGGGGCTTTTGATTATCTGTAAAGATTCTGAGCTTTAACAAAGCACAGCAACACCCAGAATTTTCTGATTTTATTTGAATCCTAGAAACATTGTAGGCAAATCGAATCAGATCTGAGTGTGCAAATGTGTATATTTCCATCATATGATCAGTAGTGGCTGTTATGTGAACCATCCTGCATGTTGTCCTAAATTGAGAGTTCTACACAATGGCTTGCTGCTGGGTTCATTGCACCATTTTGAGGGAGCCACAAAGGACAGAGCAAAGTAGACAAAGCCTGAAGGTCCATAGCTCTTTTCCTCATTCTTCATTTTGGAAGCTCTGCAGAGCTACTGCGTGGAATTCCTAACAAAGCTTAATGATCCAAGCTGAGCTACAGGCCTGTTTAAAAACACCTGGCACACCTACTTAGTCAGAAATCTGCTCCCTAGAAACATTTTGCCTCCTGTGGTGCAGATGCAAATTCAAACATATGTTGAATAATTAGCTAAAATCAGACACTTGATATGAACTTTTTTTCTCCAGCAACACGAGTCAGCAGATTAGAGGTCGTGACTATATCCAACACTGATCTCACTGGCACTGGATTTTGCCAATGCTGTCCAGTGTTTATGTGTGAAAGCAGAATTAATGTGGGATCTTTGGGACCCCTGGGAATTTAGAGACCCTGAGCAGTTGTCTTCTTTGGTAGTTAAACCAAACGTGCAGTGTTTGTTAGTGAGTAATTCTTTCCGTTCTGGAATTAAATTAATCTTGTATCTGTACCAGTTACTCTGCCTTTATATAAGACTTTATAAACTCTTCATGTGTGACAGAACAATCTGAGACTTGTGGTCTTCTTCTTTCAATTCTTCTTTAAAAAAGTATAATTTTATCTAGACTTATGATAAAGGCTCTATCCTATTCTCTTTTGGTTTGTGCACACAGGTGTCAGTATGTGTGTGACGAGATAGCGGTTGATTCACTCTGGGGAGGCCTCAGTTCTTTTCTAGCTGCTGGCTAAGCTTCCTTAAGGAAATGGCATTAGTTCAGGGAAAAGATGCAACGTTCCTTAAAACCCGTGGTTATCCTATCTGGGGATGACCTCTGACATGTCTGAGAGGACCATGGAGGCAGTGGGGCTGGATTGAGAAGGGGGATAAGAGAGTAAGAACGACACCACGATGATTGAATTTTGTTTTTTTTTGGTTCAAGGAGGGGGTCTGAGGATTTAGCAAGAAATCAAACCCCCTCCTCTTCTTCCCTCTGTCATCCCCAGGACCTTGCAGCTGTCCCTTTTCCCTCTAATTTTTCTGTCAGAATTTAGCCTATAATTAGCAGAAAGACCCCAGTGACTCTCCACACATATGCGAGTGTGTGCCCAGGCAGCCCAGAACTAATGGTCTAAATCCACCCACCATACACACACACACCCTCCTCCCCATCAAGCCTCCAGATTGCAAGAGTGACAGGTTCACATGTAGAGACTTAAAGCTGAACTTCGGACTCACTGACTGTGCAGCCTTAAAGGGCAACCCCACTGAGGTCTCCTCGACAGTGCCAAGGGGCATCTTTAAGCTCCCACACAGTCCTTCCCACTGCTCGGCATTCCTGTCGTGGCATGAAGCCCCCACCTGCTGCCCGCATCGCATTTAAAGACCGGTTTTATAGAACCGGCTAAGATTCGGGGCCTGTGAAGTTACAAAGGGAAAGCAGAGCCCACCAAGTGTTCACTCCCTATGCTTTCACTGGGAAAAGGGTGGCAGGAAACTATAAGACCTTTTCCATTACATCCCATCTGAGCCCATCCGTGTCAAGCTGCAGTTGTGTAATCAAAGAGCAAGGTCGTGCTGTTATAGGTCGGCGGTCAGTCAATGATGAATTGAGATATGTGTCCTGCTGCTGTGACTGGGATGTGTAGTTCAGTCACTGGGCTTTCCAAGAAATCAATAAGAAGAGTCATTCTAATTTTGTAACCTGTAACCTGTTACAATTGCGCCTCGTAAGCCAGGAAACATATCGATACTGCATATCACGTGTCAAATAATCAACGTATTTAAGTACATTTATCTCATTATATCAGTTATAACATCTAAGAAATTAAGTTCCTTTTAAAAAATTACTTCGTAGCGTTTCCTGTTACTCCTGACCCCATGTTAATCTCAGCCAAGGTTTTCCTAATAATTACCGGCCAGGCTGTATGGCAGAGACTATAAATAGTTCATCCTGTTATTAAAACTTTAAAACATTAAAACAGATGCATAGCATAATATCTGTTTTAATATAACACCTGTAACTGGTAACTATAGTTATAAAATAAATGTGCTTAAATAAAATGCAAAATGCTTTCCAGTATATTCCAGTACTGCAAAATCATCATCTTTAACTATGTTGCACTGTAGTTTAATTAATGTCAGTTCATAGTGTTTAATACGTTTAACGTGTGAGCACATAAAAAATCTTTTTCTTTTTTGTTATTGTTATTGAGAAAAAAAACGAATTTTTTGGGGGAAAATGTCTTTCATGAAAATACTACTCCTACTCAAAAGTCCTCCCTCACCAATAAACTCATACCATGGGAGAACAGTATATTTTTAATGGAAGTGGAAGAAGGTCGGTGCAATATCACACCAGCCTGAAATCCAAGCATAACTATTTCCAGTGTAATACCAAAGCATAAGTCAGCGTGCAAAATGAGACAAATGCCAGCCCATATTTCGGACGCAGCAATATTTCCGAGGAAACACGACACTCATCCTAGTGTAAACCGTGTCGTTAAAGGTATTACAAAGTCATTCTTTTCCCCCTTTTTCTCACACTTCATTTGGGCATTACTCTCGTTTACAGAGGCTTTCTGTGGTTATGGAGGATTTGTGTGGTTTATCAAGTTTTCCTGGCTTTTCTCCCTTGAAGCCATGACACTAAATCACACATTTGTCTAAACAGATGTGGGTTTTACCCACCGTGACGTACGAATTGTACTGAGCACCTTTCCACGTTTTGTTACACGCAAACGTGTGATTGATTCAGCACTGGGATGATATTTCCCGGCATCCACGGGAAGTGCACATCCATAATCTGTCTTTTTTTTTTAAAAAAAGCTGTAATTCGTTCAAAACCCAGAAATGTGTTTGGCCTTTGGGGCTAAAAAAAATAAAACTCTTTTCCTTTTGCTTTGGTTTACTCAGAACTGTCTCACAGCCACAGTGTAATGAATGTAGAGGCAGCTAAATTTAGCTGAAGAATATTATAAGAGAATATACAATTTATAATTACAATACTGGAAATGAAGCAGAACTCAAAGAAAGTTTGAAAAAAAGTGTGTGTGTGTGTGTGTGTGTGTGTGTGTGTGTGTGTGTGTGTGTGTGTGTGTGCGTGCAGTGGGGCAAAACAACAAAAACATAAAAGGTGCTGCAGCTTGATTGACAAGTTCATGTGGGAAATCTTTACCATAGCAACGTAACTTTGGTTGCTAGGAATAACACAAGCAGATGGATGGACGGTCTGATTTTCCGCACTGACCCACAGTAAGCGAGCATCTGCTAGTGTGTTTATTTGTGTGTGTGCTTGCATCTGAGCTTATGTGCCTGCGAGTGCCTGCCCATATGACCATATGTAAGTGTAAGGACCTTGGTTCTCCGTGCCCAGAGTTTTGGCACAGGGAAAAAGTATTAGATTCAGAGGACAAATAATTAACTGACATCAGCTGGTGAGGTCCAGCGAAAGGTTGCTGCTACAAATATAGAAGCTTTTTTTTTTCCCAATAAATCGTTGCTGGTGCATGCAGAGGCCTTTGGATTGACAGAAAACATTGTCCGGCATTCACTACAGCTCTGATTAATGTGACAGAGAGGTCTTTCAAGTGTGCACCGAAATAGAACATCAAACGGTTTGGACAACAGCAAACGCTGGCCTCCCTCATATAACAGGAGAATTTGCCTAGTGCCCTGTCACACTGGAGGACACAAGGAGTCCCACAACTTTTGATTACACCCAAGAAATGTTCTTACCAGTAGTGTCCCTTTTTTGAGTAATAGATACTAATAGTTTGAATGATGCCTGGCAGCCTGTCTGATTATGACTATGATTGTGATGGTGTCATTTTATTTATCATGCAGCTAAATTTAGTTATAGTGGTTTTGTGGATGGATATTTAGTTTTAACTTCAATGTGCAGAAGCCCAAGGTACTGTCCAGTCTTTCACCTCAACTTTGGTTGGTATTGGTTTAAAAACACCTTTTGCACGTCACAACAATAGTAAGATATGCAAGTTAATAGAGTCTTGTGATATTTCTTTAACAATTCACTTTATAAATGTGATAAAAGCAAATGTGTCCAATGTTTGTTTGTTTTTTACATCAGGATTTTTAGAAGTTATAATGTAATGGCCAAGGTGTTAGAAGAGACGTGGTTGTGGTCACAATAGAATGAATATTCTTCGCTCGCATGAAGCTCGTTGCTTCGAATGTCTGGTACTACAGGTAAATAAAGTTGGGTGCCTACACGTCTGAAGATTAGCAGTAGTAAAAGTTAGTGTGTGCTTATAGTAAGACTGCTGCTAGAGTGAGCTGCGACAGCAGTTTTGCCCACTGTAATACACGTGTGAAGACTGTCAGTAAACACCTCAACGTATCAGGGTGTTGAGAGATAGTAGCGAGGTGGTCTGGACACTCAGTTACCAGTCAGTAACATGGTGATATGTGGGCAGCTTCTCAGGCACCCAATGTCAGCATCACTGGGACCAGAACTGCCACAAGCAGGGGAAGGACAAGCAACCCGGTTTTCAAATTGGGTACACTGGCACTGAACTCGCTGGCGTATCTGTGGGTTCAAACATTCTGGTGTCATAAAATTAGCACCTTCTAAAAAGACGGAGGGTGATGTTTGGAGAGGAGCCTGCCAGCATGATGGTCGGGGATATTTTGACAGCTGCCTAGAGCCATGGTTAATAATGAAGCTGATATTTTTTGCTTTTATTGACCTGTCAGTTCTTATCAGAGACTTTCACCGTGAACAGCCATGTTGGCACGTTGAGACCCTGGAAAGATGAGCGGGCCTGCAAGGTGACAGCGTGTGATCGTAGGCGCAGAGAGCCCCATTTTGATTCTGGATTTGAAAACACAAGCTGCTGTCACAAGTAGAGTTTTAGTTACCTCAAATGAGAGTCAGATCATTGAGAATAAATTCAGAGTAAATATACACAGCTGTGGGAATCATTACCAAATTATTTACAGCAATCTTTTAATAATTGTGTCAGTTCATCTTAGATTTTTTTTCATGGAAATGTTGAAAAAAAAGGACGCACTTTAAAATCAACAAAATTTCTACTCACAAGTTCAAGTGCAAACACACAAACATGCCCTCTATATACTACTGTATGCACACACACATACACAGAGACCGGTTCACAAACGGGTTATGCTCTGCAAACAAGGTACAAATCCTGACAACTTTGCACACAAAGTTGAGCCCAATATTAGCCTCCAAGGTAAACCATCATCCCGGGTCCAGCTCTTGGGCTTCACAAAGACCCACTGTAGTTATCACCTAAAGTGTGAATTGACTGCTCTCTCTGCTTTTTTATAAACAATGTGGGCAGCCAAGAAAAACATCATAATTCCATTTATTTACTTTGAAAAAAGATGTAATCTCTGGCCCTGGATATCTTTTAGTGTATCTTTGGCCAAAACAGGGTGTACATTTTTACGCACCCCTGACTCCCGCAGTCCAGTGCTCTCAATCCTCAACGCTTTTATTTAATTTTCACATTCCTACTCTATGGCTCGCTTGGATTGAAAAGTTGGGGGGTGGGGGGCAACGCTGGTAGCCTAAAGGTTAAAGAAGCTGGCTTGTGATCACATTTTGGGAGGATAACAGCAGGATGGGGAAAATGAATGAACATGTAGAAAAAAAAATTCTGCAGCCGTTCTGTGCACGTCTTAAGCAGTAATGTGTGTATTTGTGAGGAGGGCAGGAGCAGTTCTCAACGCCAAAAAGTGAGCAATGCATTAAACATGTACAAAACAGAATCTGTGGCAAAACTGGATGAAGTTAAATAAAGGAGAGAGGAAAAATAAGAGGCTAGTTGGTTTAATTCAGTTTCACATCATCTGGATAGCTCCACGCCGCCTCAGTGCTGTAATGTTTATCTAGTCCAACTTAAAGAGTAGGGGACAAAGGACAGTTGTTATTCTTTTGTGGTGTCATCAGGATACAATTAAGCTGTGTATCGCGAAGCATGGCTACATATCAGAAACAACCACACACACGCACACTCCTGCTGAGATACGCTGTACAATATGCAGGAGTCTTTACTGAGTCCCAGTAAAGCATCATGGTGAGAGATTAATGTGTGTAGTGAGGAATCTTCATGTGATGTGACGATATCTGGAACATGCGACGGCTGCCCACTCGCATGCCCGGGGCGCGCTCACTAGCCTCCTTTTAGCTTTCCACTGGCCTTTAATGTGTAAAGCCTACCCAGCTGTAATTTGCGCTCCTCTAAAACTGAGAAGTGACTCAATGACTGGCAAGGTTACACTGACCCTGTGAATGCTGTGCTGTCCCAGCAGCACAGCATTAAAATGCAACTGATGGAGAATGGAGTAATATAAACTTTATTGCAACCGCAAGTGTTCCCATCCAGCAATGTGGAAGCTCGGTACACTTAATCTTTCATCAGCGTATATTGAGATATAATACACATATATAAATATAATATATTTGATGTATTGTTGACAACAGAAAAAAAGAAAACGGTGCCTTAGATTACTGACCTCACATGGGCTGCCCCATTCTGAAAACAGCATTTAAAAAATAAATACATATAAATACATAAAAAAACAACTTCAAGATGTATTACTATGCTGGCTTTCTATTTATATTCTGTGTGTATTGTATATATGCTCTGTACCTTGTGGACTATCTATATCTCCATCTGGCTGAACAGGTGCAACCTTATATGCAGTCAAAGCGTTCTGGAAATGTATCCCCATAAATCAATTTAGATATAATTACAGACAACACTATTCATCAGTCAGCATGGGCTCATATCATGTCGTCTGAAATGATTATCATAGCAAGCTATTTTCACTGATGGAGTGATCAAATCGTGGTCTTCTCTTTCATCTAATGTACCTTCAGACATTTGTACCTTGGAATGAGAAGCCATGCAATTGCATATAGAATGTATTATTATGTAGGCTCCTGTGTGTTAATGCATATAATGCATTGTGTATAGCCGAGCACTGACATTTGGATGACACTTATACAAGATGGATTAGAAATGAAATGTTCTAATGCCCAAATAAATGCTTTAATTTGGTGCAAGATTTTTTTAAGATAAAACTAATCAGTTGGCTCAGTTTATGAACAGTTGGCTTATCTTTTTGCTTGATGTTCGAATCGTATTTATTCTCGATGCATCATTCGGTCTGATTTACTGATTTGCTTAATTTGGAATTTATCCTAAACAGTAACATTGTAGCACACCTAAGCTACATTGGGTAAAATGCCCATCATTTAATTTTAAGAATTTGTTGCCAGGTACAAACATGGGGAATAGTAATTGAATGCACTTGGTTAGGTGTGAGCACCTGCATAAAAGCAGATGTTTTGGGAATTTGATGGTCTTGTGTTTGTGAACATAGTGCCACTATCTTCCTGGATTGAAGTTCACCCCAAAGTCAGACCATGCAATGCTCAAAAACACAAGTTAGCATGATAAATGTTAATGTTTGTGAGGGTGCACGAGTATGGCTTGTTTGGGGGAGAATTCCTTTTCTCTGTAAAAAAAAAAATGCAAGTGTGGCAATTGAGCTTAGATTTGATAGACCCCACAGGACTTCTGGAACAATGTCTTTGCACAGATGAGACCAACTTAGTGACGTTTAGCCACAATGCACAGCACGAATCACAAAGCACAGATACCTCTTGTCAAGCACAGTGGTGGAGGTGTGATGACTTGTGCACAAGACTTGAGCACCTTACAATCGTTGAGTTGACCATGAACTTCTTTTTATGTGAAAGTATTCTAGAGTCAAATGTGAAGCCATCTGTCCATTAGTTAAAGCTTAGTGAGTATTGGGTCACGCAACAGGACAATGATCCCATGCATACCCAGAAAATCTAGAAATAGAATGGGTGAAAATGAAAAGAGTCAAGTCCAGACCTCAACCTGATTGAAATGCTGTGGTGAGACCTTAAAAGAGCTGTGGACAAATGAATGCTGACAAATCTCAGTGAACTGAAGCAATGCTAAAGACCAGCTTTTGTGATGGCATACAGTAAAATTAAATGTGACGTTACAAAGTGTTTGTAATGCCAAGACTGTCAACTGTTCAACAGTTAGATCAAAATAAAATGACAATTATATTAAAAGTAGAACATTTTCAGCAGAGAAACAGAAAGAACAGTACTATGCAGCCAATCTCATTGGTGCACTGTCCAAATGAGCAAAGATGGATCACACTCTTCTTAGTTGACAATCATAAAACTATTGGTCCACGTCCACTCTGGTGACGGACTCAACTTGTGTGGCAATCAGGCAAAGTGCTGATTAATTAGAAGCCAGCTAATTGGTGGTCATCTGAAATAAATGTAACGACCTGCTGACACACAGTATGAGCAGTGTAAATGATCTGGTCCATGGCACCATGACAGGAGGGTGAAGACGGAGGTGCAGTGGAGAGAGAAAGAGGGAGAGAGAGGCACAGTGTATAATATTACATTTTATGCACGGACGACTGCTTTTCCAGGACAAGCAGCACACGATCTACTATAGAAGGATGAGATCTGTCCTCAGATCTGATGGGGCAACTGCCATAGTTTGGCTTAAGGTTAAACAGAACACACTATGTTCATGTCTACTACGCATTCTAATACAAGTTTTTTGATAATCAGTTTCAATGGTGAGCCAACTGGCAGAGTGAATGTGTCACAATTGTCAGTACCAGAAATATGATGATCTTAATCATTTACTCGAATACTCCACATGTTTATGTTTATACAGTGGCTGTCAGTAAGTCTCTGAAAAACACAACATAATCCTTTGGGTTTGGGCCAATATATCATGTGCTTATGACACATGTAGACTGTAGTTTGTGTCTCAATTAAGACATAAACTGTGGCCAGTATTCCCAGCAGGCTAGAATTAAAGCCAGCTGGTAATGTTAGCTTATTTTCTGATTATCCTTACTACCCTTACCATTACCATTATCCTAAGTTCTTTCTTTTTCTAACTTGTAACTGGCCATTAAATATGGTAGGTGAAGAGCCAGATGTTTCCCTTTGGAGTGTGTGGCGGAGACAGACATGGACAACAGTGGATAATGGACTTAAAATAAGACCCATATCAGTTGCATTTTAAGACAATGACAAACAGCCTTTGTTGTTTGGTGCATTTGTTTTATGGTACTTACTATGTTTGTGTTAAAAGTCTGACTGGGAGCTAAATTTACCAGACAGGACCATAGAAATGTGAAGGACCTCACTTTAAAAACGTGAAACCTGTGCCAGTTGATATGAATACATTCTGACCCTATAAAACTTGGCTTGGCCCACTGATGGTAAAGTAATTCTGTGGTCCACTCTCTTACTCTCTTTTTCTCTCTGTCTTTCCCTGGTACTGACACTCTATATCTGCAGCTCAGCCATTGCTGAGGTGATTAAAGTAGATCTGAGCCAACAGAGTGAAATGCAGTCTGCAGGAATGTTCCACTTGACCATCCAGAGCATACCAAGTGAGAACGAGAGGTAATGTTTGGGAGGGGGCTTAAGTTTCACTAGACCTTCTAATGTCAAAGCAGTCAACAAAACATTTAAGCTAATAAAAAATTAGATGGGTAGTGACGTTGGCCAAGATAGCCAACTGATGTAAAAAATGTTGTTTTAATATTAATGGAAC
Source organism: Diplotaxodon limnothrissa (assembly GCF_057381915.1). Classification (NCBI taxonomy): domain Eukaryota; kingdom Metazoa; phylum Chordata; class Actinopteri; order Cichliformes; family Cichlidae; genus Diplotaxodon; species Diplotaxodon limnothrissa. Next base: position 8,583,222 of record NC_140611.1, on the reverse strand, counting down.
AGGCCTGAAAGCATGAACATGCTTAATGCTGCTTTATTTGTTTTTATGATGTAAAGTGTTGCCTAGATTAAAATTCTTTAGTGAGAGCTGAGAAGTTAATGCAACAAATTACAACTTGCTTGTAGTTAACAGTAACTAAAATTGCAACTCTCACTTAATATGCAGTATCATTTGTTACATTGTTACGTGAACATACAGGCACTTTCTGTCATTGTTGTGAACAGATTTCAGCACCTGCTCTTACGCACAGATGATTGACACACACACACACACACACACACACACACACACACACACACACACACACACACACACACACACCTTCATGTAGAGGTCACTGTTACATTCTTTAGACAAAGACAGATTGCCTGTTGCACAGGTGCTCTTCGAACTTACCCCCTCCCTGCTTTCAGCCACACACATTCACATATACGCGCTCACATGCACACACCAATCCAAGACCCTTATTCTATGAGTTCGGTTCTCTATTCTCTCGTTTCCTGCTGTTAAAGGACAGTCATTCATAAACTGTAATTCAGAACGAATACATAAATCAAAGATCACACAGTGGGCTGAGAGCTGTGAAGGGATCTGCAGACTTTTGCCCCTTGGGTCACCGGTGCTATCCAAACCCAGTAAAGCTCAACCACCAGGGGAAAGAGGAGAAGGGTATGGAATAGGAGGGGCAGGAAGGTGTCACGACACTGTTGGTGGACCAAAACAGAGCCACCACAGTGGATAAAACAATAGTGATTGTATTACTTCATACATGAGGAAATATTGGTTGATTCTTTGTCGATGCTGAAATAAATCCTACCTTATGTCCTTAGCATTCTCCTTTATTTGGAGGTAACAATATAAATGTGATGTTTGATGCTGTGGCTTATCACCTGGAAAAAATGTGGTAGTTTCTGTGTAATAACAAGGAAATCTGCAAATCTGCAATAAACAGGTATCAGGGCTGGAAAATGGAAAACTCCACCTTTTATAGTAATACTTCCTGCAACTGAAAACTTAGGACCAGAAAATCAAGTCTGTATTTGCTGAATGCAAATGTCATAATCGTGAAGCAAATTACTAGGAAGCAAGTCATTTATGGATAGTATAGTACTGTATATGCAGCTATACAGGCTGAATAATGGTCTAACATATCAACTCATGTCCGCTCCTATTATTTGTCTTTTGGTTTCCACCAAGTAAAAAGTAAAAAGTATTAAAGACGCTTAAAAATCACCAATCTAGGTCTAGACACAAGTAAATACCTGCTAAAATAAATAGGCAGTTGTCGGCATCAGTGTAAAAGTTGTGTTAGTATGGTTTGAACATTAACTTTGGAAAGGGGAGCAGAAAGAGAATTTACATGTAGATAAAGTTTCACATTTAACTACAGCTCTGCAGAGCTTTGTGAACACATGGAGGTGGAGATTAAACTCTCCATCAGCAGTTCAGACCAAAGGAAAGAAATTCTAGCTGTGACCATGCAGAGACTGAGATTGTTTAACGCTTGATGCCCGGGCACATGGCTTGGTGGAAGAGATTTGTTTTTCCCAAAACCTGTGTTGCAACAAGATGCCCTGTCCTCCTCACCTTCCATCTGATCTGCTCTTCTCCCACTGATCCATCATCAGATGACAGTAGTGCCCATAGCTGAATTTCTGCTCCACAAATAGCCCAGCCAGACAAGCCTCACTTTTTTGAGCCTCTGCAATCTCCTGCTATCTACAGTTAGTCATGCGTTATGTGTGTTGGTCTGTGAACACACTGAATCTGCAAGCATGACAAACCCTGTGGCTGTCCTCGCCGAACCCCCACGCCAAGATATTTTAGGCCCATAACCCCCTGCTCGCTCTTTCTGTCCTCCTCTCTCCTTCTACTATTTCTCCAGTCTTGCATCTCTCCCTATTCTATCGTCCCATCATGCTATTAATTATTTGCCTGGTGAAAGAATACAAGACAATACACCTGAGAATTCTCAGGAGGAATAACATCACACAGAGACTGCTGGTGTCCTTCTACAGAGCCACCATTGAGAGTGTTCTAACTTACTGCATATGCATCTGGTACACTAGCTGCACAGGGGCTCAGAGGAAAGCACTCCAAGGGATCATTAACACCGCCCAAAAGATCACTGGCTGCCCTCTCCCCACACTGGAAGTTCTACACAACGCCCACTGTTTTAAAAAGGCCCAAAACATCATAAAAGACACCTCACATCCTGGCCACTCCCTGTTCGAACTGTTGCCCTCAGGCAGACGGTACAGGGCAATCAGAGCAAGGACTAATAGACTCAAACACAGCTGTTATCCAACTGCAATAACACATCTGAATACTACAAAAAAATGTCCATCACGCCACTCTTGTGTTAATCTATGCACGGTCTGAAGCATGTGTGTGGGAATGTATGTGAATGTTTTACTGTTATATCTTATTAGTATTTTAAGTATTCTATCTATTTTATTTATTGAATTTTATTGTTTTATTTATATTTTGATATTGCTAGGGATGATGCAATGATCGGGGACCATTCTTAATTTCGTTGTTCTCATGACAATGACAATAAAGTTTCTGATTCTGATTCTGATTCTTTAAGGACATAAGGGATCATTTCCACATGGTGCCAGCAACTTTGCAACTTTTAGGAAATATTCTTTCCCAGCAAGATGTTTCATCAATGAGCATCGTGAATCTGCCAACTGACAAAAGTTAGCACTCTGCAGTCTGTCAGTAACTCACCCCTGTATGATGAGGAGACATCCACACCAACAATTAGAGGTTAATAAATCTGTTCCCTATTTTAACACCTTGATTCTCCTCTCCAAGGGGTCCCTCGAAAGCATGGCTTTTATGGTTGGGGATGTCCCTGTCTGCGAATTAACTGCTTAATGAGATGCTGGAATGTTAAGGTGACTTATACAAAATCTATTAATATAATATAATAATCCGAAATGTATCTACACAGCAAATCCAGCATGTCCAAATTAACACTGTCAGATTTGATTTCAACACTATTAAAGTGTCTATATGGGTCCACACCAGAGAGTGTTAATTTAACTCTTTTTGGAGGGTTGGTACGTTAACTCTGATTTAGTGTTAAACACCAAATCTGTCTGGAGTTGATAATTTAACACTTGGTGTTAAGAGTTTATATATTAACTCTCAAAGAGTATTTTAGTTTAACTACGTAAGAGTTATCTTCTAATTCATTCTAAAAAGCGGGAATTTTACTGTTCTGAACTTCTAGAAATTTCTTTTGGAAATAAACATTTACTAAAAAGACGCAATGGTTTTTGAAAAACATTTATTCTGAACTGTGCACCACAATTTCAAAACATTTTCTGAAAGATGTAACAGTATACATGTTCTCACTTTCATTAGAATTGTGTTTATCAAAAGGTCTGACATAGGTGAGCTGGTAAATGCAAATAACAGCATTCTCAACACTTATTTCTTCAATACAATATGCATGTCCTTCATTCATCCCTTTGTGGAACTTCAACGCACTTCTGCTCTCCCCCATACTCCATCTTCACAAGCATATCCTCTGTGGAGATTGAATAAAAATTAGTTGACACTAATTAATGGCACAAATAATCCAGTAAACAATTGCAGCACAGTAAAAAAAAAAAAAGGAATCTCCTTTGAGCCATTACTTGTGTAAAGTATTTTCCCAAAAGACAAAGACACAGGCAACAGGTAATACTGAACTAAATGTAAAACCTCAACCTTTTTCATTTTTACCTAAACCGTGTGCACAAAACTCTGGAGGGATCTAAATGCTAACGTAGAACCCAGTCAGGACGCCTGCTACTGCTGTTTGCTCGTTTTTTTTTTGTTTTTTTTTATGGGAGATCGTTTTCAGGCTTCAAGCAGCACCATTATACCAACATTTCACATTCTAGACATTGTTTTAGGTGTATTTGACCAAAGATTTGACTGAAAATTCACATGCAAGCTTTTTTTCAAGGCTGTGGTATTTGCCCGCAAACAATACCTTTCAGCTAGCTAAAACAGAATATTATGCTATCACCGAGCAACATGGCTAATGCCTTTCACACAGCTTTGTCTCAACTCCAAAGAGCCACAGAAGTAAAAGCTCATAATAATAATTGAAACAATCTTTGAAAAAATGACTTACCAAGCATGGCAAACAACTCAAATATGTAGAGCAAAATGTTCTGAAACGGCTTCACTTCAGCTTCGATTGGAGCCGTGCTGGGGGCGGAGTCTGTGAATTTGCTCTATTGGTGTCATAGCCCCTGTGGGAGTTCAGAGTTAAGAGGTCAAGAGTTAATGTTTCCATTGTAACACCTCCAGATTTGAAATAGAAACACTCATTTTTAACACTCGATTTTAACTACTATCATTTTACACCTCAGAGTTACATTAAAAGAATGTGACTCTACTTAGAGTAAAATTAACTCTACTTTTGCAAGGAGACTATTAACACCAAAACATTTAACACTTTTGAATTTGCTGTGTATAGATACATAGGTGTGTGTGTTTTTGTGTGTGCGTGTTGGGGGGGTTATATGTGCATTCCCCCGTCTAAGCACCTGGCGTGAATGAGAGCTTATAAATTCCAATGATAAGGAGAGGGGAAGTGTCACATAGCAGGGTGTCATTTTTTTAAGATGTGAGGAAATGCCACCCAGCTTGATTTCCTTTTCAAATACAGCAATTCTGAAAATAGTTCTAAATTTCCTATGTTCTATAATCTTGACAATCTAGCTAAAAAGTGAAAACAGTGGAATATTTAGCAACTATCAGTCTCATTAAGACATCTAATCATTCATTATAACCCTTGTCTCAAAGGTTGCTGATAGCCAGCAGACACAGTGTATTAGTCATAGTGTTTGTGTGTACCTGATGAATATATCTTCCAAATTCACAGTAGTGTTATTCTAACTGAAGGAAAGAAAACCCATGTAGAAAACTGTTTAGCCCACTGAGCAATGGGTTAAGATCATTGAATGTATATAAAAGTTTACCGCAGTGCAAGCAAGGCAAGCAATGTTTGTCCACTGAAAAAAACAAAACAGAGATCAATGAATCCTGTAAAGCCTGAACCATGAAATCATTTCCAAATTTTTCAAAAAATTGAAGTGAATAGAAAATAAGTTAATAATAATAATAATAATAATAATAATAAATTTTATTTATGAGCGCCCAAGGACACTTTACAATAGGATAAAACAATTCATACATGCAAATTAATACTTTGTTTAATTTGCATGAGTTATGATTTGTATAATTTTTACTACATTTGGCATTTTTGTGCAATTATTGGACAAAAACAGCCTGATTGTGTGATTTTATGCATCAGGTTTTTCAGAAACAAAATCATACTATCACACTAATGATGCAGAGATCTCAAAAACCCATGTATCAAATATGATACAAGTTTAACCAGCTGTTTTACTAACACCACTCTTATTTTTCATTAATATTTTAATCCATCCATCCATTCTTTTCCGGTTGTCCTTATCGGGGTCGTGGGAGGCTGGAGCCTATCCCAACTGCCATAGGGCGAAAGGTAGGGTGCAACCTGGCCAGGTTGCCAATCTGACGCAGGGCTAACACGGAGAGGCAGACTTTTTTAATCCCATGTAGGTGTTAACAGATAAGAATATCACACAGTGCCTAAGCCACTTTATTCAATTCTATGCTTGCTTATTGTAAAAGTCACAGAAAAAAAACCCAGCACCGAGTGACAGTCACTGCTCTCCCACTTGTTGCCAGTGCTAATGTGCCTTTTTTGTATTCTGGCCACCAACTGAAGGAAAGTCAAATTATACCATTTTGTAAATGGTAAATGGTAAATGGCCTGTATTTATATAGCGCTTTACTAGTCCCTAAGGACCCCAAAGCGCTTTACATATCCAGTGAATATCATTCCTCATTAGAATAAAAAGCAGTAAACTCGAGCATGCAGGAGCAGACCTACCTTATGTTTGATAACTTGCTACCATATGAGAACATACTGTCCTTCAGATTCTGAAGCTGAGCACCCCTGGCTTGTAGCATGCATGTAAAATGCTTAGCTTGAGGTTTCACAACCTGTCATGGAACGCTGTGCGGCAGGCAGGAGTAGGACCCAAAATGCAGGACTCACAGGCACGAGGGAATAAACTCAAAAGGCAGCTTTATTGCGTAACAGAAGATGATAGGCGATACAAAACTAGACTGGGGAAAAACTAACATACGCAGAGACACAGGGAGATCCACACAACATGAGGGACGACGTCACGCTGAACAGAGGGAGACGCAGACAGAAATACACAGAGGGTTAACGAGGGGAGTGGGAACACACGGGGAACACAGGTGACACTGATAGCCATAACGAGACAGGGCGGGGTGAACTGAACACTGACGGGAGAGGTGAAACAAGGAGCACAGAGGTTCAGACAGGAGGAGAGAGAGCACGAGTAGAACACCAACGTAACAGGCAGGGGAGACACGGAATAAACACGAAAGGGGACGAGGGCTCATAAATACATAGAGGGCACACAGGGGGAAGAGAGAGCACGGGGAGAACTTAGACATGATGGGCAGGGGAAGCATGGAATAAAACATAAGGAGAGACGAGGGCTCACAGATACACAGAGGGGCACACAGGGAGACATGAAGGGCAAGGGATCAAAACTAGAAGCCATGGAATAAATCACACAAGTACAATAATACGAAAATCACAAAGAACTAAAAACGCTGGGTCAGGAGACCCAGGACCGTGACAGTACCCCCCCCCTCAAGGGCTGGCTCCAGACAGCCCAAACACAGAAAAACAAAACCAAACAGAAAACAACCCAGGGCGGGCGGCGGGGGCCCAGGACGGAGGGCTCGGAACAGAAAACAAAGAGCACAGAAAACACCGGAGCCCAAGAAAACAACCCAAAACACAGAGCAGGTCAGGGGGCCGACCGTGCGGAAGGCAACGGCGGAGACGCGGAAACAGTTCAGGAGGCCGACCGTGCGCAAGGCAACGGCGGCGACGCGGAAACAGTTCAGGAGGCCGGCCGTGCGCAAGGCAACGGCGGCGACGCGGAAACAGTTCAGGAGGCCGGCCGCGCGCAAGGCAACGGCGGCGGCGAAGGAGACGACGGAGCGGTTCAGGAGGCCGACCGCGCGGAAGGCAGCGGCGGCGGCGAAGGAGACGACGGAGCAGTTCAGGAGGCCGACCGCGCGGAAGGCAGCGGCGGCGGCGAAGGAGACGACGGAGCAGTTCAGGAGGCCGACCGCGTGGAAGGCAGCGGCGGCCCTCCAGTCCCAGGCGTGCCGGCCACGGCCCGGTGGGCGCAGGGCCAGACGAGGCAGCTGATGAGGATGCCGGACCAGACGAGGCAGCTGATGAGGATGCCGGACCAGACGAGGCAGCTGATGAGGATGCCGGACCAGACGAGGCAGCTGATGAGGATGCCGGACCAGACGAGGCAGCTGATGAGGATGCCGGACCAGACGAGGCAGCTGATGAGGATGCCGGACCAGACGAGGCAGCTGATGAGGATGCCGGACCAGACGAGGCAGCTGAAGAGGATGCCGGACCAGACGAAGGCTCTGAAGAGGAGGCTGCGGCAGACGAAGGCTCTGAAGAGGCTGCAGCAGACGAAGGCTCTGAAGAGGAGGCTGCGGCAGACGAAGGCTCTGAAGAGGAGGCTGCGGCAGACGAAGGCTCTGAAGAGGAGGCTGCGGCAGACGAAGGCTCTGAAGAGGCTGCAGCAGACGAAGACTCGGAGGCCGGGCCAGGCGAGGTTGCAGAGGCTGAGGCCGGGCCAGGCGAGGTTGCAGAGGCTGAGGCCGGGCCAGGCGAGGTTGCAGAGGCTGAGGCCGGGCCAGGCGAGGTTGCAGAGGCTGAGGCCGGGCCAGGCGAGGTTGCAGAGGCTGAGGCCGGGCCAGGCGAGGTTGCAGAGGCTGAGGCCGGGCCAGGCGAGGTTGCAGAGGCTGAGGCCGGGCCAGGCGTAGCAGAAGCACAGGCGGATGTAGCCGGGCCAGGTGATGACGAGGCGGTCGCAGATGGCGGCTGGACAGGCTCCTCGGGCCCTCCAGCTGATGCGGCGTGAGGCTGAACGGGCCCCTCGGACCCTCCAGCGGAGACAGGAGGCTGAACGGGCCCCTCGGACCCTCCAGCGGAGACAGGAGGCTGAACGGGCCCCTCGGACCCTCCAGCGGAGACAGGAGGCTGAACGGGCCCCTCGGACCCTCCAGCGGAGACAGGAGGCTGAACGGGCCCCTCGGACCCTCCAGCGGAGACAGGAGGCTGAACGGGCCCCTCGGACCCTCCAGCGGAGACAGGGAGGTGCTGGCCGGGCTCACTGGAACCCCCAGCGGACGAGGTAGATGGCGGCGTGGGAGCCGCGGAGTCCTGGATGAGCTCATCCGAGCTTCCAGCAGGAGCTGATGTAGAGCCAGAGAGGATTAGGACCCCGGGCTCAATGTTAAGCTGGCTAGAAAACCGCACTGCTACGGGGAACTGGGCCAAAGGTTCAGGTGCGAGCTGAGCTGCTGGACACACGGGGACCTGAGCTGCTGGACACACGGGGACCTGAGCTGCTGGACACACGGGGACCTGAGCTGCTGGACACACGGGGACCTGAGCTGCTGGACACACGGGGACCTGAGCTGCTGGACACACGGGGACCTGAGCTGCTAACGGTGGAGAAGTAAATGACTGCACAGGGGACTGAACTGATGTCTGTAGTAACGGTGGTGGTGAGAGTGGAGTAGGTGGTGGAGTTAATGACTTCACAGGGGAATGAACTAGAGGTAGTGATGGTTGTGGTGCTGGTGGTTGAGTGGGTGACTGTGCTACTGGGGACTGCACTGGGGACTGCACTGGGGACTGCACTGGGGACTGCACTGGGGACTGCACTGGGGACTGCACTGGGGACTGCACTGAGGGTGGCTGCGAGGGAGCTAACTGAGCTGTGAAGGGCTGCGAGGGAGCTAACTGAGCTGTCGATAAGGCTGATGATTCCTCTACCAACTGAGCTATTGACTGGGCTAAGGATTGAAATAAGGTTTGTAGTAAGTCAGGCTGTGGATGTGACTGTGCTATGGGAAGCGAGGCTGAATGTGGTGGAGGTGGCGACTGAGCTTCGGGCCGGGCGGCTAACAGAGCTTCGGGCCGGGCGGCTAACAGAGCTTCGGGCCGGGCGGCTAACAGAGCTTGGGGCGAAAATGGTGGTGGTGGAGTTGGTGTCTGGGCTACAGGCGGCTTCTGAGCAGGAAACACAGGACACTGAGCTACAGGTGGCTGCTGAGCAGGTGACACTGGAGACTGAGCTACAGACGGCTGCTGAGCAGGGGACTGAGCTGAAAGCGGACGGGCAGCTGACTGAATAAACATAGCTCCAGAATAAACAGTTCCAGATGAAACAGTCTTAACTCCTGGGTCCGAAGGAGCATCCACACAAACGGTTTCTAAATATATAGGTTGGAGAGCAGAATATTGTCCGAGTTGGTCCGACTTGGAAGTGGCATGGAAGAAACAGTTAGTGTCACTCACCACCGGAGTTTGCTCAGAAACGTTAGGGCGGCGGCGGCGTGAGCGCCGTTTTCGCCGAGAGGGGGGAGGAGATGAGCCGGGCCGCGAATCCTCCAGCGGACCGGGCTGAACGTCCTCCGACCCCTCACACTGGAGAGGCAGCTCCGGGCGGACGCCTACGGTGGAAACAAGGAAGTCCCGGATGTGGGGGTGCAGCGCGCCGAACAGCCACGGGAGTCCGGACACCATCCGCTGTAGACGGGCGGCTACGACCTCCCGGTGTTCGTCTCCTGGCAGCGCCTCCCACTCCTGACAGTGGTACTCCACCGTATAGATCAAATCCTCCCGGAGCTCAGCGGAGGGGTTGTGAGTTGCTGGGTCCATAACTGGTGTGACGTCGTACTGTCATGGAACGCTGTGCGGCAGGCAGGAGTAGGACCCAAAATGCAGGACTCACAGGCACGAGGGAATAAACTCAAAAGGCAGCTTTATTGCGTAACAGAAGATGATAGGCGATACAAAACTAGACTGGGGAAAAACTAACATACGCAGAGACACAGGGAGATCCACACAACATGAGGGACGACGTCACGCTGAACAGAGGGAGACGCAGACAGAAATACACAGAGGGTTAACGAGGGGAGTGGGAACACACGGGGAACACAGGTGACACTGATAGCCATAACGAGACAGGGCGGGGTGAACTGAACACTGACGGGAGAGGTGAAACAAGGAGCACAGAGGTTCAGACAGGAGGAGAGAGAGCACGAGTAGAACACCAACGTAACAGGCAGGGGAGACACGGAATAAACACGAAAGGGGACGAGGGCTCATAAATACATAGAGGGCACACAGGGGGAAGAGAGAGCACGGGGAGAACTTAGACATGATGGGCAGGGGAAGCATGGAATAAAACATAAGGAGAGACGAGGGCTCACAGATACACAGAGGGGCACACAGGGAGACATGAAGGGCAAGGGATCAAAACTAGAAGCCATGGAATAAATCACACAAGTACAATAATACGAAAATCACAAAGAACTAAAAACGCTGGGTCAGGAGACCCAGGACCGTGACACAACCTGTTTAACGAGTAGCTATATCTATCTTTTATTTACAGTCTGTGATTCAGGTGGCAGTGGATCTGGCTTTATAAGCTTTGCTTTAACAATCCACAAAATAAAACAAATGTGAAAAGGCTACAGTTCTCTTTTACACTAAAGTGAAACGAGAGACTATCTGTGAGTTCAGCACAAACATACCCTCGAACAACAAACACATGAAAATATTAGAATTATATAAACTCTGGATTACTCACAAATGTTGTTGAGTTAACACAATGAAAAGCATGGTAAACTGCATAGCCTCTACCAGCCTGGACTTTGTACTTTTAAATTAAAACTTTCAGTTGTTTCCCAATATGTGCTTCCTAAAATAGCGCATCCCCTCAGTCCCCTCAGTGACCTGTCTGAAAGCCTCCTGGCACACAACCCTGTGATGACTCTCCTATTAAAAGGGATGCTCCACACATAATCTCCTCATTAATTGCTGGTCAGACAAGATTATTAAATTTAATTCTATGGTCAGTCGAGATACTGCTTAATTTATAATTGCTAAATCAGGCAATTTATCAACTGAGGTTTTCTTATGTTTACATATCAGTATTAATTCAACAGCTAGGGGTAGTGAGTGGATCAGAGAGATTACAAGAACTTTTTTTGAATCATAGCAAGTTACAATGACAGGCTCCTCTGGTAAAAAGCAATTTTACCTGATCTTAGTTAACCTACTTCAAGTTTCCATCAGATGATCGGTGCACTTAAAGTACCGGTAAGTCAAGAAAATATCCCTCACACCATGATACAGCACAATTCAAGACTCATTAGAGCAAGCAACAATTCTCCAAACTTCTAATAAACTATTTTAGTGAGCCTGTGGAAACTGTAGCTTCAGTTTCCTGTTCTTAGATGACAGGAGTGGCAACCGGTGTGGTCTCTGCCGGTATAACCCATGTGTTTCAAAGTCGCATGACTTGTGTGTTCAGCGTTGTTACGAGTGGTCATTTGAGTTATTGTTACCTTCCTCTTGGCTCAAAGCAGTCTGACTGTTCACCTCTAACCTCTGACATCAAAAAGGCATTATCGCCCAGAGGCTTGCTGCTCACAGGATACTTTCCCTTCTCTCATCCCATTCCCTTTAAACCCTGGAAATAGTTGTGTGGAAAACTCCCAATAGACCAAGGGTTTCTGAAATACAGCAGACCGTCTGGCACCAACAACCATGCCACATTCAAATTTATTTAAATCACCATTCCTCCCCATTCTGATGGTCGCTGTGAACTTCAGTAGGTCATACTGACTATGTCTACATGCAATGTAAATGGCTGATCAGACATTTGTGTTAACAGAGGCTGTGAGTGTAAATGAAGTGCTTTGCTATTTAAAGGGATGAAAAAAGATACTGAGGTTGTCTGCTTGAGCAGTGGTATAACCCTATGCTGTTTTTGTGATGATAGTTTTTAGCAGTGGGAGAGTTCTAAGTGCCATAAACCTGCAACAAAAGTGATTACAATATAGTTGTTTAATACGCAGATTTCATCACATAATCACGAGGAAGTTGCAACAGCTACTCATGGCAGCCTATGCACAACCTCTAACTTGAGGTGTGCATCTAGTTGTAAGTGGAACCTTTTCACTGACTGAGCAAAAGCAGGAAACTTTACCAATCAGACAAAATTGCACAAAAATATGCGTAATTACAATGTAATAAATCAAACAGTGCTTATTATTTGTACCACACTTTCCCAGTAAAGAAGTGCACAGCAGGAGGACTTGGTGTGAATGTTGTAGCTAGGTGCATGATGGTCTGGGGAAAACGATCCTTTGTGGTGAAAGTAATAGATAAACAAACAATTTTGCCGAATGTCATCATCTTCCCGCTGGGTGTTTGTCAGCGGAGGTCAAGAGGGTAGAGGAGAAAACAGGAGTGGAAACATCATAAATCAGAAGGATTTTAGAATCTGATGACAAACCTAATTCCTGTCTGAAAAGGGCCGAGCTGCTCCCCCCTTCGACTGTCATCGAAGCTGGCCTATAAACATCGCAGCTGTCACCCAAACGCGCCTGGACTGCGAAGGACATGCCATCGTTCCTCTCACATGCTCGTTCCGTGGGCCAATTCTGGACTGCGGGGGCCGTCGAATTCCACTTTGCATTTTGTCACATTCGGCCACAGTGGGGGCTTGAGCAGAACTTCACCAACGCTGCCACCACCACCCACTATTCCCTGTCACGTCTGACCATCTGTTGAAGGGCATTGGCTCCCCCAAAATCAATTTATTTATCTATCACTCCGAAAACAGTTTGTAAAGCGTTAAAAACCGTAATAGCGTAAGGGTGAGGGCTAAAGGCGGGGAGAGGAGAGAGAGAGGGTGGTGAGTGGGTGAGAAAGGGGAACGGGGTGGGCACGCGGTGCTAAATGTTGTCACTGCGAAAGGTGAGTAGGCGAGCTTTAGAGGCCATTTTCCACTCAACAGACGCTTTGCCTGCCTCCCGTTGCCCGTTCTCCCCACCACGCACACGCCACAGGCAGCGGTAACTAGATAGCTCCCAGTGAGCCCACTCTGTAACCTATACAACCAAAGCTGGTAACTCACTCACTAAAGGTTTTTTTAAAAAGACATAAAATTGCACTCAGACATCCAGGAATCTGGGGAGCACATCTCACTGTTCCAAAACAGCTTCATTACCTTTAACCTAAAGCAAGATGAAACCCATGATGTACAGGCAATGGTTTGACTGTCAAACAATTCTATTCGTTCTGGACACAAACAGAAAGGCATGCAATTCATTTTTCATTATTCAAGCAACACTCCATTTAACATAAAGCAGATTAGAGAACAAATTCTCATTTTTGTCCTCATGCATGACCGATCTGATGTCCCAGCGACAGTGTCATTTGTCTGTGACTTTTAAAACTGTAACGTCTCATTAATTAAAAATAAAATGATGGAAATTACTTTCAGGTCATCAATTCTGATGATTCTACAGAGCAGGAAAATTGCATCACTGATCTTTAGATAAAAACAAATAATCCGTTCGCACTGTGTCAAAAACCCAAAATGTGCTGATTTTCAAAGCATTTTTTATGAGTCATTGCTGTAACAGCGTATTTTCCCGACACAAGTGGTCGAAATTCCTGACTAACTGCTGTCCTGGATTTTTCCCTCTCACATGGCTTAGATGTAAATGGCCACAACACATCATAAATAAGAAGACTGTCGCAGGCCCTACTTCCTGTGTAATTAAATCAACGTGTTGTACTATATGTGATGCTAGAGAATGCCTTCATGTGTGTTCACCATATGTGAGATGATACCCACACATTCTGTCTTTATCTGTCTACTTGCTTTCTCACAAACACTCACACACACGTGAATGTGTTGTATGACTGCACATTGAACTGTTTCTGTATCTCTTAATGAAGACCTCTGAAGGTTTGCATCCAGCTGCTGGGTTTATTGAACCCCCAGGAGCAATTTTGGGAAGACCCTCTGTAGCTGTTTGTTTTTGGTTTTAGTTTTAAAAGAGGCTAAGGCATTCGTCAAGACTGACAAAGATGAACACTAGCTGACTAGGCATTTATTGCGTCTTACAAGAAGTGCTGTTTTTTTGTTGTTGGGGTTTTTTTTTCCACATGTATTAAGTGTTTCTGGAAATTACAGCTAGTGGTTTAAATCATGGTTAGAGATTCCAGCTCACTATGTATCATCCCTTTTCTTGTCATTGATTCACTGATGTGATACTCTGCACTGTTGTAAATTCTAAAATTTTGGTGCTACAATTAGAGCAGGGCGATATGGCCAAAAATATTTATCACGATATATATTTGAAAATTTGCGATAACGATATAACTGATGATATAATTGATGCGAGTCAAAATACAACTCCACAACATTACTAGCGCAAAAAGACAACCTTCCATTTATTTTCACTTAAACAAGAAGCTGGTTTTTATGTACATTAAAGCTTTATAAAAATGTAACAGTGCAAATGCTAATTCCTTGCTGAAAGTTTAACCAAAAGGCATTTCCAGTAGAAATGGGCTGACATATCCTGAGCATAACCATGTATAATATCCACTGAAGTTAAAAAGAGGTGCTTTGCAACATTAAACTGCAGTGTGCAGTACGTATTTTTCGGACCATAAGGTGCACACAAATGATACAATGCTAGGCAACATGATAACATTGTGTTATCTGATATGGAAAATAACCTTCAGTGGCCTAAGATGAAACTGTGTGAATATTTTGGTTCCTCAAATTCTGATCATATAGAAGGAATTTGTGGACACACAAACAAGCAAACAGACAGACAGTTTGTGTATTATAATAAAATGCAATCGATTAAAGGCGACATGAAATGCTTTACATATAAAGGCTAATTTACACCACTGTGCCCTGCTCTCACAAACTGAAACAGATGTAACACTATCTGTGAAGCTGGGTTTAAGAAACAAGTGTTCAAAGTTAAAGTTTTAAAAACAGGTTCAGCACCATCTTCTGTCAGTACGGAACGTGACATTCTGTGATTGATTGTTGTGGCTAGGGATGGGTACCGGTAGCACCGGTTCTGACATAAACGGTAGTAACCAGACCGAAAAGCAGCGCACATTTCGGTGCTTTATTTCGGTGCTTTTTTTTTCCTGAGATGTCATACACTTTGGATTCCAGCCAATCATTTTACCTTTGCGAGCGTAGTCGGCGGGCCCAGGCATGTACGTTCTTTTAGAGCAGAGCTACAGATTAAAAATGCCCAAAGCGAAGCGGTCAAAAGTCTGGCTGTACTTCACAGCAAAAGATGCAAACTCAGCAACCTGCAACAAGTGCTATTATGCTGATACTGATACGGATGATGATGGCAGCAGCAGCCGCTCTTCTCTGCGCGAGTAGCTTAATGTTGTTTGTGTGTAATTTACGTTGAGTAGGCTAACCACGTTATTACATTAATGCATGTAAGGTGAACTAGCAAACACCGTCGTAGTTACATGCGGCTGTCTTCTTGTTTGATGGCAGATACTCCCTTCACGCTGGCCAAAAAGGCTAAAATGACCAAAGAAAAAGTGGAAAACAGCTAAACAGGTTTTTGGACAAAGTTTGTTTTTTCCATTGTTTAAGCACTGCTTCCAGCCAAGAGCGATGCCATAAATCCCCTATAGCTGCAGAAAAGGCTAACATTGTTATCCTTTTACAAAAAAACAGCTGAACATGAGAGTTTTTTGGACCAATTTTGTGTTCTCCATTCTTTAAGCACAGGTTCGAGCACCGGTTCGAGCACCGTTTAAGCACCGGCACCGTTTCAAAAGTACCGGTTTGGTACTGGTATCGGATAAAACCTAAACGACACCCATCCCTAGTTGTGGCTAATAGCTAACATAAACATTCGCTAACTAGTGACAGAATCTATAACTCAGAGGAAATAACAACACTAAAAGTTTAAGGGGATCACATTTGTGCTGTCGCTGCCTGCAACAATGAGTTTATGTTAAGAAACTGATGGTATACTGTCCATTTTCACTGTCTGTGTCTTTAGCAGTAGGTGGCTGTTCGTTGTTTGGCTAGCTGCACTCAAATGGCAAAATACAGCTGTTAGCCGTAATGTTCGAGTTTGTAAAGCACTTTATAATTAAGAACCCAGCCATGCAATCAGCTGGCAAAGCTAAGCAGATCTGAGGATACAATCAGCACTATTTTAAGGAATTAAATAATCCCTCTTTTCCCAACACAACCAAAAAGTTAACTACATAACTGTTTACTACATGCATATCACACCAAAAACATAACTGTTTCTCACTGAAAACAATCAGAAATCCTTACATCCTTACATACAAGAACCTAGAATCCATCAGCTTGTCTGCAGGGGGTGGGGGGGAATCTCCAGTCTCCAATATTACAGACTCCTTCATTTACATTTGGGCTTCACTTTTCCTCACTTTTAATATGAAGTAATCCAGTCAGTGAGATGATGTAAGGGGGGGTTCTCCAAAAATTGTGGCATCTCTTCCTCGGGGCCTCCTCTTTTTTCCCCCCACATGGATCTACTTTCCCTGCATATCTCCTTGTGGGATTCCCAATCGTGCTTCAGTAAGAAACTTAGTTATATTTGTGGTGTGATTTGCATGTAATGGGCTGTTATGTTGTAAACTCTCTGGATTAGTGATGGGTCGTTCGCGAACGAAATGGCTCTTAGAGCCGACTCTTTGACGTGAACGACGCGAGCCGGCTCCTTATCGCGAGCCGTCACGTGGGTTTTTTTTTTTTTTTTTCTTTCTCTCAGCCTCTCTCTCGCACTTTTTTTCCGCTTCACTCTGCACGCGAGCCTTGTGCTTTACGCTGGGCAGAGGGGGGAGGGGCGGTAGTTACACTCAGTAGCACAGGAACAGAGCCAGAGAGAGAGAAAGAGAGGCAGGGACAACAACATTGGAAAGGTATAGTAATCATCCACAACTATTTTCGGTTGCAGATGATAAAGGATTGAGAAAGTTTATTCATGCAGGTCCATATGACAGAGAATATGCATGTTCTTTTAGTTTTCATATTATAATTTATATTTAATTGTGTTGTGGTTTGCAGTGTTTTGTGTTCTTTTCACTTTAAATTTGTGAAAGGAAAAAGCTGAAAATTTAAATAGTTAAAACTTGAAATGTGAATAGTTGATTTATGTATTATATGATTTATTTATTACATTTTATGTGGAGTGAATAAATAAAAGTATATTTACGGAGGCCCCTAGAGACAAAGCACATACAAACTTCAAATCACGTACGAACTCTGAAGCATGTACAAACTCAAAAACACGTAAAAACTCCAAAACACGTAAAAACACGTACAAACTCAGAAGCACGTAAAAACTCAGAAGCATATAAAAACTCAGAAGCACATAAAAACTCAAAACACGTACAAAAGACAACAGAAGTGCTCCAGGATGCTGGGCGCAGTGTTGAGCCTTTGTTATCTTGTGGCTACACAAGCCAGCAAGTACCAACGACCGGATTTGGTGTGTGGTAATAACAGGTAAATGAACTTTTTTTTTAAATTATTTGAATATATATATATGAGTGCCTGTGTATAAATACACAAACAATACACACATGCTTTCAATTGTGTAATTTAAGTGATCTAGTAGCTCTGCTTTGGAAGTTCAGTTCATGCTAGAAATGTGTTTTGGAGTTTGTACGTGTTTTGTCTCTAGGGGCCACCGCATATATTTATATATAAACATATATAAATAAAACCACTTGTTTTTACGTTAGTAATTCCTTTTGTGCATAATTTTATATTATTGTTAATAATAAATTAATTAAAGCAACAAAACAACCTGAAGAGCCAGTTCGGAGCCAAAAGAGCCGGCTCTTTTTAGTGAGCCGAACCGAAAGAGCCGGATTTCTAAAAAGAGCCGGAAATCCCATCACTACTCTGGATTTGCTTGGGAAGAGAAAGATTATTATTTTATTGCATGAAGCTGACAGACAGTGGAAGTGGACAGTATGTCCTCAGTTTCTTAACATAAAACCCATTGTTACAGCCACGAGATGGACAAATGTGATTCCCTTAAATTGATTTTTAGCTTTAGTGTTGTTATTTTCCTCTGAGTTATCGATTTTGTCCTGAGTTTGCTAACACAAACTAATGTAAGTCTATTAGCTTTAACCAACCACATGATGTCAACTTCTGTACTGACAGACAGTGTTGGGAAGGTTACTTTTAAAATGTATTCCACTACAGACTACAGAATACATGCCCCAAAATGTATTACGTTACTCAATGAGAGTAACGTATTCTGAATACTTTGGATTACTTAATATATTATCATGCTTTTTACAACCACATGAATGTACTATTGCTGTGTGATTTATTACTGTTACTGAAGGTCCGCGGCTCCGAACCGTAGTAAAGGACCTCTGACTAATACGTCGGGTTTCGTGTCGGAATCATAGCTGAAAAATAACTTTACTTTGTTGTCTGGGTCAACTTTGCTAGCGAGAGACAGAGAGAGGCGTTGAAAGGCTGCTGCAACGGAACTTATTGTTTCGGTGGAAAACACGAACACGGTGTACAGTCGAGTCTTAATAGCTTACTTACAACTGGGCTCGTCAGGCACTCTTCTTGGCTGCAGTGGTTATTATTATATTTACATGCTTCCAGCTCCCGTTTCTGCTCGATGACAGCTCGTACTTTTCCTTTTTCTCCCTCCCTCGCTCACAGACACATAACGGGTATGGCAGTCCATTCTCCCTGCAGCACGGACTACACTGCCTATGATGCTACATTCTTTAGGGCTATGCCTGTAGCATTCTGCCTATTAGCTTAGCACAACAACAACAACAAAAAAGGCGCTCTCTCTCACCCAGGAAACACGCAGTCGCAGAGAGTGCGCGTCACCATGGCAACCGTAACGCTGCCGCCTGGAACAACAGAACTTGGCTGTCAAACAAAACCCAAACAGTCCTGACAGTACCGCCGTGTAATCCATTTATTTCAACAAAGTAACTGTATTCTAAATACCACCTTTTTAAACGGCAACTGTAACGGAATACAGTTACTCATATTTTGTATTTTAAATACGTAACGGTGGCACATGTATTCCGTTACTCCCCAACACTGCTGACAGAATATCCTGTTTTTAAAACTTACAGTGTTACATCTGTGTCGTTTTTTGAGAGCAGGGCTCAGTTATGTAAATTAGCCTTCATACGTGTAGCGTTTCCCCAGATAAAAATATATATTTTAATAGGATATAAATTAATAACACCCACAGGCGTTAAATGAACTGGATTCAGTATTCTGTTACACACTCTTGTGCCCCTGACATGCTCATACTCATTTGTATACATGTCTATTAATGTACTGCCATGTTGAAAGTTTAGTTTTCATGCTGTATTTGTAGCTTTGCTGTGTTTTTGTTAAATGTAAAAATATTTAAAATATGTTAAATATGACACTGATTTTATTTTCATTTTTACTAATTCATTTCATCTTTTATGTGCTTATACTGTAGCTCATGAAAGTTGTAAGTTGTCATGTTTCACTGCTTATGAGATATGCTGACAGACAAATGTTTAGCTTTACTAAGCTGTGCTATAGACTGAACAGCAAGGAAAAGATTTATTGCTGAAAAAAAGTAAAACTGTCTTTGTTAAAGTAGGAACTTATCCTTCGGCACCTTCTGCCTCTTTTAGCCAAAACAGTCATTATATCAATCACTGCTGCTCCAACTAATGGTGATAACACTCACATGGGAGGAAAGAATTAACTCCAGAGCTGTTAGAAACAAACAGAGAGAGGACCAGAGCTCCCTCCTCTCTGGTTCCCTCCACCACATGCTGCATTGTCATTTTCAGGAAGGCGATCACAGTAATAGACTTTTAATTGGCTTTAAGTGGATTAAGTGCCAGGCAGCACAAAGCAGTTCTGGCTAGTAGTGCGCAGTCCAAACACAACCTGTTGCCCAGGCCATGACTGAGCATGAGGTCTCAATCTGAACAGCAACTGCTTGCTCTGCGTGTCCCCAACACTGCTCAGTATAAAACACATTGCTCCAATCTATCCTTCTGAAAGAACGGGACACATCCGACTTTGCTGAATAATGTTAACAACGAACCCGACCACGAAACTCATTTAACCCAACCCACCGCTCAGACCTCACTTAACAACCACTTTTTACCTACTAAGAACTACACAAAGAAGATGCAGCAAAGAAATACATACATAAGAACCTAAATCACTTTGATAAGAGACAAGTTTTAGATGAGATATTTGCAGTTGTTCAAATTTGTTTGAGGAAGCCCAGGCAGTGGCCCCTGCTCCGCCCTCTCTGTCAGAGGGAAACAATAGAAGAACATGGCCTGATAAATAACATTTTCTTTTTGATGTAGGTGGCTGGGTGGATGTGTGCTGGGAAGGAAAGCCTGTGAGGACAGCATGATGCTCTAAGAAATGTTTTCCTAGAAAACACTGGGAGTCACAGTGCCTTTACTTGAGACTTCATAATCATTTTGAAACTAGTTTAGTCACACTATTGTGAAAGAAATTAATGAACTAAATAAAGTAATAAACTTGCATAACTTCTTCATACAGTCCATGCAGCATATTTGCAATAAAGATCTTGGGTTGTTACTTTCAATTATGACTTCTACTTGCTGTTGGTTTATGTAGCAGGTGTGAGAGATTCGGCTGACAGGGGTATTCACAAACTATACTCGCTGTAAGATATCTAAACAGTTTCACGCATGAATTGACTGCATGGAGACCAGAGGCTGTAAATTACATTCACAGAGAAACCTTGAAGGAAGGGTATCCACCTGTCTGAGCTTCCATGAGAAGTTAATTGACATCAACCAATAACCATCCAAAGAAGGAATGGGTTTATCCACTTGCATGCTGTGCTGGGACAATTTTTAGATAAGTTAAATAATTAGTGGGTGCAATACTCAGTAATGGCTTGAACTTCAAAGAGTTTCCTAGATCAGTCTGCCTTTTTCATGCAAACTACTGGTGACTATGGCAATCTCAAAGGATTTTGCTGCAGCATCGTACAACTCTCTGTGACCAATTTCACTGTAGCAGCTGCCGGCCACCTTCAGAAACCCATTACAGTCTCTTGGGGAATACAAATGCTTTTCCTCATAGTGGTTGCTAGATGGTTGTTTCTAGGCCTGTGTTACTTAGGAAACACACTGACTTTGTTAGTCAGTTTAACTTTAGTTTGACAAAACTGAGACAGCAAGTTCTAATAGATTTTTAAGATTTTTTGTTTAATTCAAATCGCACAAAAAGAGTGGATAAAAAGTAAAATAATCACCTTTAATGCAACAAAAACTTTTACAGTGTCAAGATTGCAAAAATAAAGATGCTGGTCAGTGGAGTAGTATTGGTTATTTGTCTGCTGTGCTTTATTTCTCTCTAAGCTCTTTCAGAAACAACAACTACAATAATGTGATTCAGCAAAGACTTAAAACCAAAAGGAGTAGCGCATAAAGGATGTTGAAGACATCGGCAGTGGTTTTAAGACAAATGTCCATGAATATCTAGAGTCCAGAGCACACACATGAGAACATCATCATTATGAAGGAACCAAAGAGGTCCGCCTGTATACACTCACTAATGTTCTTGCTTCTGTGTGTCCATGGGCACATGCATGTTTGACTATTGTAACCAAATTGTGAAGCCACCCACACAAAACCCACAGCTTGCCTTTGTCGTCAAGTCTGGCACAGTCCAAACAGTTGTTCAGTGTCTTTGACACAGGTTTAGAGAAAACATGTGCAGCCACTCCAAATTCCACCAAAGTACAGAGCGCTCTGGCTTCATGTTTTGCTCTCTCAGCGCACGTCGCAATGCGACCCCGGCCAAGTTGCTCGGCAGCACAATGAGCACGGGTGTGATTCAGCTTTCAACAGGCCTGTTACCAGGGATTACCCCAGCGTTGTTTAACAGTGTTATCCAGACCACAACAGAATGTTGTTTTATCAGAGTACTAAGTCAGACACTTTGCTCACTGACGGCTTCAGAAATGTCACCGTGAAATTTCTGAGAATCTGTCCCTGGCCTCTGCCCAGCCAGTGCAGGTGAGATCCATGAGAGAGCACAGCTGCCATTCTCAAACTTGCATTCAGACACGCACAGGCAGGCATGTATGGCCCCCATAGATGGATTGATGGTGGCGAGGGGAACCAAGGGCTGCTTGGCAGTCCTGAAATCAGGCCAGCTTTAACACGGCGGACACGCTCTCGAGCCCACAGTCATAGTAACATTTTATGTGACAAGCATTATAAAGGTGATTTATAGAACACATATGTGTTGGGTTTAATATTTTCCAGAATATTTAGCTCCGTGTATTAGGTCTGCATTTTCAAATCTGTCTGCTTGTTCGCATCATCCCTACACTGACCATTAAACAAACATCCTGTGAAAGTAACGAGCATAGCAAATGGGAAACTCTGAATAACCTCTCAAAGGGAAGCATGCTGTTTCAAGCAAACACTTATTAGGACTCTTTTATGAGACGGCCTTTTTTGTATGGCACCGACCTCTGGCTTCTTCTCTTTTGTACGCTTTCGTTTATAGCATAACTGGGCCAATAGTGCACTCAAGTCCATTGCTTTTCTGTAAAATGTCCACAGATCTCGTCGAGTGCAGTTGGTGGTGGGGTCAGTTTAAGTTAACAATCAAACTGTGGCTCACTTCATTAACTATTAAGTGTTTGTCGTCCTCTGAATACAGTGCAACTTTTATGCCTTTGTAAGGTGTGAACCTGTATTAACTAATAGAAAAGCTTATGTAGCTTTAATACATGTCATTGCATCTGGTGCCAAACATACTGCTCCGCCTGAAATTTAGGTATAGACTGTATATGCAGTAAAACAATAAATGTTCCCACTCGACTCATTAAATGAGTTTCAGTTTCTGCTCCCGCTCTTTAATTTCCTGAAGATTCAGTCTCCAGACTCCAAAATAAAATTCAGAGGAGAGAAAAGAATAATTTCAGATGAGGGATTCATCTCATTCATTATTTGAATTAGTTTTGATATCCCTGTTTTCAGTGGCTGTGATTGCTTCTGCTGTTTTTTGGGGATATTAAAGACAAAATAAAGGATTAAATCCATTGTTGAAGGTTATAAGACTAACTACAACTTACATGGAGACAATAAAACAGAAATTTTCAAGATAATCTCAATGCATTTACATTCTGATGCTGGAATGGAGGATTTGAAATGCCTTTCAACATTGTTTACATCACTGAATTTTTTATTTATTTATTTATTTTAAGTTGGAAGGCTTATAATAAAATGTAGGATGCTGAAAAATCCAGGACTCTCCTATTTTATTGCTATGTCAGCAATAACTTATAACTTCAGCTCCCACACTTGTCATAGTGTGCACATGTGCACAAACATATTTTAAACCACTTTAAGGCAATATTCTTTTTATTCTAAATTTCATTCTAATTTATTACAAATGTTTCATCCATACATCCATCTTAGTGCATTACTTTAAACAAATGTTTCTTTAAAGTGTACTTTAAAATAAATCAAGCCAGTGCTGTTTTTTCATTTCTGAATTAAAAGTTCTTCTCATAGTTCGAGCTGTAGCATTTAAAAGGTCAATGTTTTTAAAAATCCAATTTCAGGGTTAGGGTTTTTAATGTATTACCAGCATTCTTAACAATTTTTCCTTTTCTTCTTCTTTTTTTTTTTTTGCCTTTCAGCTCCACCGAGCCTACTGTTACATCTTCACACTCAACTCACACCAACTCTCCGGTTCTCACAGTCTAAAAATCAACCCTGCACGGGGTTTCAATATCCGGGTCACCTGCCCGGTCAGTCACCTGATCCTCTGAATCTTTGAGGACCTGACTGCAAGCCACCACAAAGCACCGGACCTCTCTCATTAAGACACGGGGGCTTTCCACTGGGGCGTCTTTGTTCTCAGCAGGCATGGCACCATGGGACTGCCTCGGACGGGTCTGTCTCCATCTGGGCCTGGGGTCTTTATCAGAACCACCTGCCCGAGAGGGTCAACCATATCTCAAACATCTTTTTTTTTCTCTCCAGAGGAAGAAGGAAAATCATTTCAACTGTTTTCCTGTTGACCCGCATGCCATGGCTGAGGCCCTTTTCTGAGTGTGTGAGAATATTTATTTGTGTTTTAGTTAATCTCTGTGCGTAAAACTGAGCATAAGAACAATGAACATCAAATCCAAGGCTTGAAAATCTCAATTTATTGTCTTCTACCAAATACTGTAGCTGTGTTACAAAGATGTTCTGCTGATAGGCATGTTTAAACTTCCTTTGCCCAGGAAATAATGCATATTTATGACAGTAACAAAATGTTGCAGCTATAAAGAACATTACACAAACTTTGACTGTTGTTGACTGAATATTTTACCTAATATCATCAAAGTTTCTAACTGTGCAGAATTCTTTTAAACATAAGTTGTGGTAAATTGTCTCAATCAGTATAATATCTGATATGGTAGCCACCGTCTGTTGTGCAGTTTTGAGACTGAGGGATACATAAAGTTTCCAACTCAGTGGCTCATTATTCCAATATTCTGCTGATCTATCCATTTTACATTTACTTTTTTTATCTCACTTTCTTTCATCCTGAAAAGTACTGTTATTGGCAGTCATCTCACTTGCATTCCTGGTTTCCAGTGTAGTTCCTACAATGAGAATATCAGACTTCTTGCTATTCTTTCATGCGAATTTATGCCATTTTAGAGAATGTTGTGGTTGTATTTATTTGACAGCATTAACAGCGTAACAGTGTTGAAGGATTTGGCCCAAGAGAAATTTGATTCTGCTTTGGATATAATTCTAAACGCCAAGTTTAGAACTACAGTTTAGGACAAAGCAGGCTTTAAGGTAAAATAGTGCTGCTAAAGAATGTTACTTTTGCTTATTTGCGGGGTTATTACATTTTACCCTGCTGCCAGTTATCAGGTTATCTTCTTTTCATTGTAGATCATTTCCTATTTTAAATCATCAGTTCTGTGAGACACAAACAAAAAAAATCACTGAAACAGCTCAAGGATCACCATTATTATCATTAGAAATTACAAAGAAAAACAAAAACAAAGTAAGAAATTGTGAAAAAACATATTAGATATTGATTTTAAGTATTTGTTTGTTTGTCTTTTACTTTTAAATTTGTATTTATTCATTCATTTTTGCAGTGTTGGCTTTGGACATTAATCTTACATGTATAAGGTCCTATGAAAACCTAAGTACACCTTTACTACTTACACAGGAATCACGAGGATAAGTCCCAGCCAGCTGCTGATAATCAAATGATGCACTTGATAAAGTGATCATCGGCAATTGTGAAGACATTTATAAAAGCAGAGTTTTTGGCAGTTTCCTGATGTGAAACTTTCAGGTGCGTCTTAACACGATGCCAAAGAGGAAAGACAGCAGCAAGGTTCTTAAAGAACGTTTTCTGGGAAGGGTTATAAGACAAGACAATTTTACACTTCCCAGAAGTGGACATCCCAGAAAACTCAACCCAAGGTCAGACCGATCAATGCTCAGAGATACTGCAAAAACCCCAAGAGCTACATCTCAGTGTAAATGTGTTAAAGTTCATGACAGTACAATTAGAAAAAGACTCAACACGTACGGCCTGTTTTAAAGGAGAAATCCTTTTCTCTCTAAAAAGAACATAACAACACAGCTTAGATTGGCAAAGTTGCATTAGAACAAACAAGACTTCAGGAACAATGTCCTTCGGATAGGTGCAACCAGTAATCATAAGTGTGACATTTGGCAAAATCCAAACACATCACATAGTTTTCACTATGAAAATGGCTCCTTAAACCCTCTCTTTTCCTAATTTGTAAGTAAAATGTATTTTTATTGCACTTTTCACAGATGTAAAGTGCAGTTGGCTGTTATTTAATCTTTGTAAGCTACAGAGACATCCAGCAGTGCTGAAATAAATGTGAAGACTTTATATTTACTTCCTCTTCTACATGTTCCCTTTGTTTCATTCTATAGACAGACATACAAACAAGCACAGGGTTGTTTCAGAGATCTGTACTCCTGTGGCTGTACAGACTTTAGCCTCATTGCCAGAACCTGTTATGTTTCTTTTTTTAACGCTTGACATCTGCATCATGACTTTATCAATCCTAAAATAGCTTCAAGATGTTCCTTGAAGGAGAAAAGAATGCTGGTGTAAGACGGCCCAAGGTATGTGAGAGCCCTTTGCAGAAGAACAATGATTTAGTGTTCCAATACACATGTCAGGCCCACCGTAACACCTCAGAAAAGTGGGTCTGCGTCTCCTGTCAGCAATAATTTACTGTGAAGATGAGTCAGGCCAAGGAATCTCAAGCATAAGAGAGGAATAAACACAAGAGGGCAATAGTTTACCAGGATTTACTGATTGAAGTGTCCGATATAAACTCACACTCTGTCATGTCAAAACCAGGCTCAGGGTTCTCTGAAATTAAAGCAGTGTTTTTCCTCACTTTGGCACATGGTCACAGCTCCCCCCTCAACTGGACTCGCGTCCAGTAGAAATCCCCAGAGAGCAATTTCTGAGTCTTTTAAAATTTCTGAAATGTGTCGGGAGGGAAAGATCAATGGCTGAGATGTGGGGATTATGGAATATCTTTCAGTCAGCGTGCTGTCAGTCAAAGCAGGCTCAAAGCAGCATCCCTGTCAGAGGACCTCGTTAAAAAAGCTCCAGTTCCGTATCTCCAAGTCTTACAGTTTCATGTTTTACGGCGAGTCGGCCACGCTCCGCCATTAATCAATCAGTGAGTTCCTTTTGCATATTTTGTTTCTAATGAAAGACGCCACGATGAAAGGCAGCGAGTGGCTGTTACTCAAGCCTCTTGCCATTCTTTTCCACTTAAGGACCTGATGGATAGTTTACGGTATAAAAACAGACCTGCTGTGCATTATGTCATGCCGCCTCTCTGTAGAGCCATGTGCACTGCTCCTCTTTACCAATACATCTCCTATTTAACAGGCCCTGAGGTAGATTTGTGGTGAAGATGGGTGGGGGGGTGGGTAACAGGGTGATTTTGAATGTTGCTGGAACAGGAGATGGGGCGCATATCAGACAAATAATGTGAATAATTATTGGAAATAATGTCCAGATAGATGGAGCGATGCCAAATTATGAAATCATACGCTTCTCTCCGGTACATCACCCTGCTCATTATTTGAAGTCATGCTTGGAAAAACAGGTGTTTCCAATAGTGGGTCGCCATCTCCACGGTCCTTTACCCCCTTCATTTTCCGATGATGGTTCAGATATGATATTTCATGGCTGGAGCTGTACTCGTGATAGGAAGTGATTGGGGAGAGCCGTTCAGAAGACATCCGTGTAATAGATGCTGATTGGCCCCGGCTAAATCGCTGGAATCTGCGTCTGTATAACAAGAGAAGAACCACAAGGCTGCAGTAGGAACGATCCTAAAAGCTGAATATTTTCCTTCGCTTGGAGGTTCAAATGATTACAAGGGGATTTTTCTGTCTCTTTAAACAGGTGCCATATTTTTGTGCAACAAGCACAACAGGAGTAGTGCAGCTGAGTGCAGTTGGCACAAGAGCTTTATTCTTCATTCTCATAATAAACAGAACCAGCAGGGAGAAAAATCGTCTTTTTCTTGGGGTCTTTTTCTCCCAGTTTTGGTTTATGATCGATGCATTGCGTCAGCGTTTGAAGCCCGTGCCTGTGATGTGGAGCGGAGCAGATGTGTGTGTTTTATAAGCAGAGAACACTCTCTTGCGTGATTAATAATCACGCCATTTGTTGCTATTGTGGCCAAGAGGCTGCGACTGGCAAATCAGCTCTCGTAGATAGAATGTCAAGCTCCATTCAAAATGGCATGCTTCTTAGATGATATTTATCAGTCATTTCCAAGAGTTAATCAGTATATAGCTGTGAAATACAGAACATGTGGTGAGTAAAAGCATCATTATTCTGTTGATTACCTACTTTAAACAGTCTAATTTGTTTTGCTTATGCGCAACTCCTGTTTCCTCTGAGTTTGAGGCGTATGACCAAGCGGGAACCACCAAATTAAGCCAAAACGCTGTGAAAGAGCTAAAAGTTACAGTTGTTCAAATGGCCACTTGAGGCTGTAAAACAGGCCGATCCAGATAGATTTCCATTTTATAGAATAACTATGTTTACAGCTTGGCACAAAACAGGCGCTTGGTCTGTAGCCAGCTTCCCTGCTTCATAACAACAGCAAGGTGGGTGTGCGGGTCGGTTGGGGTGGAAAGGGGGAAGTTGTATTAAGGCTTAAAATTATGCATCTTTTTGTCCATATAACTACAACCATCTGCTAATTCAGGTCACTAAACTGGACCTCTCATTTGCATTTGTGCTGTAGGTGACTTTTAAAGCCTTTTTTATGTAATCTAACAAATAGTATGGCCTGCTATGCAGTGCTTTGTACTCAAGAGTCACAGTCTTAGACATTTGTTCTATCTAAGAAGTGAGATAGATTGTTGTACTTTATAAGGATGTTACTTACTGCACTAACTACAGCAAATTTAATGAGAAAAAAATGTGAAAGATCAAAAACACCTCATGAAAAAGGACACTTGTCTGTAGGACCACCGTGGAACCACATTCAACCGTTTAAAAGGTATCAGTGTCGGTCAAATCCAGTCCAGTCTCTGGAAGCACTTCACAATCAAGCATGTTAGCGTAATATGATCATTTAACACTCTGCTTCTCCTTTAAATATTCTCACATCCTGCACTGAAAACACAAGTTGTCAACAGCCAAAATGCTCAAATTAAGACTTTAACGCGCAAACGAATAAGTGAATTAATGTAATGCAACGCGCTTGCATTTAGTGATCACTTAAAGTTTAAGTTACATTTTAACTGTACAGTGCTTTATTATATATATTTACAGGACTGTATCTACCTCAAAGCTGTGGTCTCTTTAAAACATGCACGTCTTTGCACTTTTGAGAAAAGCTGGAGTATCCACAGGAATCTCACAGAGAAGAGAAAGAGCATGCAAACTCCACACAGAAAGGGTTCAGCTGGGATTCAAACTAGGAACCTTGTCAAGTCCTTATATACAGTCTATATGTTACTAACAAAGACGCATTTTTTTCATCTGAATTAGAAAATGTCGTATGTTCTTAATCTTCCAGAATAATTGCCTGTACTGTTCACAGAGAGGGAAGAAATCCAACCCATGTAAATGAATTAAAACGTTTATTGAGGGTTTCTTTTTTTGTTTGTTTGTTTGTTTTTTAGGTGCTTGGCACTTGTATTTACATTTTTTTAAAATGTTTCACAAAAAAAGAATTACGTTGCTATTTCCCCTTTTTCACACATTTTAATAACAGATTGTCCTGTAAAATTGCTATACTGTTCAGCACTTAAATACACATCTGTAATACACGTCACAACATACTTTACTCTGTGCTGCTATTGCTTACTTTTTGTCACACAACAACTTTTTAAGCTTATGTTATTGATTGCATTCGCCATCTTATACATATATTTATATATATATTTAAAACAGAATCCACTCAAAAAATAACCAATCCAGTCTTAGAGGAGAAAAGGTTGAGTTGCGTGGTGAAGTCCTGATTTCTAATGTGCATATATGCTGGCATTTTCAGGATGAAGCCAAAGTTCCTCAGTGAACTCTTGCATCAATTACCAGATTTGTGTGTTTTCACCATCTGCCACAGCATGCACCAGTTTCTCTCCTGCATGTACGTGGAGCATGGAGAGTCATTCGGTGATCCGGTCCAGTTGTCTATTTCATTCCAGCCAAAAACTGTGGATTTTGTCAGCAACCACTGACACTTTGGCATTCCCAAGCTAATATGGCACAAGTGCCGAGTGAAGTAAAAGCCCTCTGTATCACATAGAAGGTTCTTTGGTTACAGAATGGCAGGAAGAGCAGATGACATTTGAGTCCCCAAAGAATCAAGTCATTTTGAAGAACCTGTTGCTTCTATTGCACAATGACACTCACAACTGATAATCCCCTCTGTACCAGAGTAAGTACACTGCCACTTCTTATAACACTGATCTGAATGAGGTTGTTGTTTCATTGCTGTCAAGTTGCCGTCCTTCATTAATACAAAGATAATTAAATAATATTTTTGTCTTCCACTGTAAGTATCTTTAAAAACAAAATGTTGAGAGGACATCCTTTTTCTGAAAGCTTCCTTTGTACCTCAGTATATCTATCCTTCATGTGAAAACACTGGTTCAAACTTAACACCAAACCAGGTTCGTAGATTTACTTTTCATATTGAAGACATTAAAAACGTGGCGCCCTGCAAGGTTGGGTCTGAGTTCCTACACCATGTGCATGGACATCTGAGACGAGGAGCCATACTGACGTCCGTCACAAGAGCTGCTGCTTTGCTGGCCACCGGTGGTGTTGCCGATCATGTGCATGGTGTCCATGCTTCCGTTGGACAAGTACTGGCGCTCGGCGAATGCCCCTGCAGGAGTGGAGGAGCAGAGCAAACCGCCCTGGGGTTTCTCGGGGCTGGCGGCCAGGCGAGGAGAAGTGGGGAAGTTATATCCGTACAAATTGTAAGGGTTGTGGAGGGAGAAAGCGTTGTAGGAGCCCTGCTGCACGTGGTGGTGGCTTCCACCAAACATGTGGGCAGAGGAAGGGGCGGATCCGGATGAAGAGGACGAGGCTGAGCTGGAGCTTCCCCCGGTTTGCATCACGTACTGAAGCTGAGAGGCTGGGAATGACCCGAGCTGACCGCTATAGCCATCCATTTTGCCCCCGCCGCCGCCGCCACTGCCGCTGCCAGTCAGGGAAGCGTGAGTGCTACCCTGCATGCCGGCAGCAATCAAAGAGGAAGTCCTCTGTGGCAAAAAGGATTCAGAGGGCTGACCAGACGCCACAGCACTCCCTGCAGCCTGGAGGCGTCCATATGAACTTTCAGCCAGGCCGCCATATCCCTGTAGGGCCGCCATGTTGCTGCGAGCACAGGCAGGGTACTCCGACAGGCCCAGGTTGCAAAGCTGACTTTCCCTACAGCCCACATTGAAGGTGTTAGGGGCCAAGTGAAAGGTTGGAGGGGAGCAGGAGGGAGAAAGGAGGTGTGCTGCACTAGAGGGAGATGGAGTTCCTGTGCTGGAGGTGGTAGGAGAAGTGCCTGTGCTGCCCCCTGCAAAACAGAAATACAGAGAGAATGAGTGAACTATACAAAAGCCAATGTGGGAGTACCAGAAACTGTAATGCCTCAAAAGGCTTCTCCAAATGGCCTTAAACCTGCATTAAAAAGCGATAAAGCAGGGTATCCCTTAGGGCATGACCACACTGTGACTGACATGTCTCGGTTTCTGTTGCATTCAACTTTTGCTTATGTTTCTTTGCAGGTTTTAGATCTCACCTTGGGTCAACACACCTGAATCACATGATTAGTTCGTTACCAGGCCTCTGGAGAACTTCAGGACATGTTGAGAAGGTAATTTAGCCATTTAAATCAGCTGTGTTGGTTCGAGGACACATCTAAAACCTGCAGAGACACCGGCCCTCGTGGACTGAGATTGCCCACCCCTGCACTAGACTGAAGAACTAGAGGCTTCAAACTGAAGTTCCCATGAGATTGTGTGTTGTTATGCAAACTCAGTCAGTTGATCCAAATGGGCTTTGTCAAACCCCTGTTCTCAGACCAACTGCAGCCGTACTCTGTATACACGATCACGAACTGTTTTGTAAAACACGCCGCATTAAATATTCTGTTCTGAGGAGATTCGTGTCACCCCACATATAATACATGCATATAAGTTTGGTGGCACAAGTAAGATCCTCAGGCCAAGCCTTTCAGAGAGATGTGAAAGCTGTGAGGTATTAATCACATACTTTTGTGTTAATAAGAACTTGGCTCACGTTCATGCTGCTGTCCTAAAATTCAGTTTGAAACCGGAATGAGGAGGACGCATAACTAAATAATCCAGGACTCGCTTGGCTCGGGCTCTTCTTTGCACCATATGCCTTCGATAATATCGCCGCAGCGCTCTGCTCAGCTCAAGGAGATGAAGGGGGGAGCTTATGAGGAGGGAGAGAAAAGAAAAGGGGGGCAAGGTAGATATATTTCGGAAAGAGAGAACGATAGTTAAGTGATGTCATGTTTTCCTCTGGATAGACGGGCTCGGGGGGCTTCAGTGCCGAGGGAGAATGCTTGATTGCTTTGAAGGGGAAAAGGGTGTCTGGTGCCATAAGAGCAAAGCTACACAGTTCCTTACAGTTACCACAGAGTGCACATGCACACAACACAGAGTCTTTATGAGATGATACAGGGTTCACTGACAGAGCAAGGACTTTAATTAAATCTTAATCACTGCGGAGAAGTTTAAAGATAACAAACACGTGTCAGCCCGCTCTGACAAAACATGGAGCATCACGTCATGCTGACCTCCGAGGGTAACATGGATCAGGTCAGCGTTGCTTTAGAGTTGCTTGAAAGCGGCGAGGCCCTTGATATGAGCCATGACTCGTTCCTGGTTGTCGACTCTGGAGCTGAGACAAAGGGAGGTGGCCCAAGTGACGCTGACTCTTGTCGTGGAGCCGTCCAAAAGCCACAGGGTTTGTTTAACGATTTTATTTGCAACGGCTACGCGTGATGTGAAAAGTTCAGCAGACGCAGGCAGACCTGCCAGAGGAGCAGTGTATGGCCAAGCTCAGATGAAGGACAACCACAGCTGATATATGGAGGGAAAATATGCACATGGAGAGTTCACACTGGGACACCAATGCGCCAAGGTCATGGTAAGTACCACTGCACACAACTCTAGGTAACTGTGCAGTAATGTATTACACTACACTGTAATGAGCCCTAAAAAAAAAAAGATGATGTGACGTTTCAGTTATGAAAATCCAATTTTAAACCAAATACATTTAAAATCACAAAAAAAAAAAAAACGAAAGTAAAAATGTTCCAGTCAGTGATCGTTTCATGTTTGGTTTCAGTTTACAGGTTTTATCTGAAAACACAAACTAATTCATAATTACAATACTCGTGCAAGTCGCCCGTGACAATGATGGTATCATGATACAGCGATCCTTGATGTACTGACAGTCATTCATAAACTTATTATGGTGTGTGTGTGTGTGTGTGTGTGTGTGTGTGTGTGTGTGTGTGTGTGTGTGTGTTTCTTAACATCATTTTGCATTTCATTACCCCTGCCAAGTAGGTTATGTGTTTGTTAGCGTTTGCACGCGTGTCATTCTGTCTGTAAACACAATAGTTCAAAAAGTTATGCCAAAATTTGTAGGGGTGTAAAGTGGGGTCATTTTAAGAATCCATTAAAATCTGGTTGATACCCATCAAAGTCTTCAAAGTTTACTTACTGATTTATTGGTCAAAAACTGAGAAAACGGAAACTTATAATTGTGTGGCGTGTTTTTCAACACATAGAAAAGAAGATCTAAAGGTTTAAAATACCGACTGAATATAGCATATTGTAAAAGGAAGCAATATCATACAGTTTCACAGTCAGTAGTTTATTAGTAGGTTGGGGTTTTTTTGCCTTACATTATTCTACTGTAATACTTTTTTTAATATCACAAAGTTAAGGTAAATTTGTTCCTTTAAGACAGATGAGAAGGACTGCACAAATATATTTATTTACATACCTTGCTGTTTCTGCATATTTGTAAAGTCTTCAAATGTGAGTGTCCTCACTGGAGGTCTCCAGAAAGCATATGTTTCCATGATCGCCTCAAGGCCAGTCCTGACAGAGACATGCAAAACCAATTTTAGGACACACACACAAACACAAAAAAAGAAATGAAAACAAGAGGCAAGT
The DNA here is from genome assembly GCF_057381915.1 of Diplotaxodon limnothrissa. Classification (NCBI taxonomy): domain Eukaryota; kingdom Metazoa; phylum Chordata; class Actinopteri; order Cichliformes; family Cichlidae; genus Diplotaxodon; species Diplotaxodon limnothrissa. The sequence continues at coordinate 8,549,408 of NC_140611.1, read as the reverse complement.
TTTTTTTTTTTAGTGAAGTTTACAATAAAAGCTGCTGCTAGGACAGAGAAAATAATATTATCAGTCATAGATTAATCACTGATTTTAAGCATGTATCTCTTTTTTTTAGTCTAAAGCTTGAAGCCTCGATCAGGCTCACCGTTGTATTTAAAGTTCTAGAAGCCTGATTTTAGATAATTATGAGCTTTGATTGTTACTATAGACATTTAAATGTTTGAAATGAACACTGAAACGCTTAATGAGAACAATAACCAAAGTTTGGGGAAAGTATTCATATTTCTTTCTTCACTCTTGCACCAAAATCAGCCTTTTTAATACTTAACTTTATTTTAAAACTGTACTTTTAATAGAGTTAAATAAGGAATTTACTCGTTTCTGTTAATAGAATTAATAAACTGTGACTTGACGAGTACATAGAGGGAGAATCTAAATATACTGAAAACATCAATGGAAGAAAAATGGGCAGTGATATTCTACATGTCAGTGAGACAGCTAGAAACATCGGGAGCTGGGGTGGGTTTGAGATATATAATGTAGATGGAGAGAGAGGTGGGATAAACCAGAGTCCAGCTAGGAGGAAACTGGGGCCATTAAAAAGGAGCAGAATTTTAGTGTGCATATAAATCTGAGGTGACATTTCATCCTGAATCTGTACATGGTTCTCCTTCCTGCTTGATTTACTTCCCCACATGGCGCTCGGCTCTGGCCCAGGCAAAGCAGCGTCCGCTCTGCTCCCTGTGTTATTTTAGGGCCACCAGCTCCCTGGCTGTGGCAGCTCGTTAGTGCGCCATGCTAATCAGCCCAGCCCTCATCATCACTGCACTCATTCATACAGTTGCACTGCTGCCGCGGGACCAAAACCCAACAAATGAGCTGTATCCCTCCACCGGGCCATAAAGCCTGGTCACCAGACAACTGACGACACCCCCATAACCGTAAGGCTGAGAGAGGACCGCATTAAGATTCAACAAGAAACTCAGAAAAAGGAAAACAAGATGGTGCTTAATTTGAGAATTAGCAGTGCAAGTTTGGCCTTTCTATTAATTTGGAATTTCCCCTGAATATGGAATCGGTTGGTAATGCTTCACAGCAAATGAGCTGCACGTTCATTTTACAGCTTAAAAACCCAAAGAAAGTACCTTAGGTATTTTTTATAACTGTTTATGTCACCCATATCCGATACTAATAGAAGCTGAGTAACGTTTAAAAGACGCGCGTGGCAATAATAACAAAATATGTCACACCTGCTTTTATGTGCGCAGCTGCCTGTTTCCACTGCTTTCAGTTGCAGCTGCAGCACTTTTACATTTTGCTCAACCTGGCTGCAGAGAAGGCAAATCAAGAGAGGGTTAGTATTTTATTAGGGGGCGAGCAAGGTTTGGTTTCACTGGAAATTACCTTGATTTTCCTTCCTATCTAGTGTTTACCACAAGGTGACAAGAAAGATGTGGACTAAACGACTGTCGTTACTCATTACAGATAATTGTGACTTGTTCAAGCTAAGCACAGGAAATGTTAATTGCTTTTATCTCGTCTGTCTCACCTGTTGACCTTTCTAACCCTAATCTGACACATTAGGTTCCCCACGGGATCCTGTCCCTCCACAATTCTTTAAAGAAATTTTTCCTAGTATACAACAGTATGTCCTTGACATTATTAACAGCAGTCTGTCTTCTGGTGTGGTTCCTGCAAATTTCAAACATGCAGTAGTACAGCCACTGCTTAAGAAACCTGGCCTTGATCACACAGTTTTAGCGAACTATAGGCCTATTTCCAAGCTGCCTTTAGTCTCCAAGGTTTTAGAGAAAATTGTTTTTAGTCAACTGAAAGATTTTCTAGATGAAAATGGCATCTTTGAGGTTTTTCAATCAGGTTTTAAAACCCTTCACAGAACAGAATCTGCATTACTAAGGGTTTTTAATGACATCCTTCTGGCATGTGATTCTGGTAACCATGTTGTTCTTGTCTTGCTTGACCTAACTGCTGCCTTTGACACCGTAAACCACAATATTCTAATTTCTCGATTACATGATGTAGTGGGTATTGGTGGCACTGCACTCAATTGGTTTAGGTCTTATTTGTCAGATAGAACTTTCTCTGTCAGCCTTCTCGGTTACGAATCGTCTTCTGCTCCTCTGTCATGCGACGTCCCACAGGGCTCAATTTTAGGGCCACTGCTCTTTTCTCTGTATCTACTGCCTCTGGGTTCTATCCTTAGAAGGCATGGGATCTCATTTCACTGTTATGCCGATGACTGCCAAATTTATTTGACACTAAAACGCAAGGATGCCATCTCCATAAAACCTCTCTTGACATGTCTAGATGACATTAAAGCTTGGTTGGCTCGAAACTTTTTAAATTTTAATAAAAAGAAAACAGAAGTGTTGGTGTTTGGACCCAGTGGTCCCTGTGAGTCCTCCTCTGTTGTTTTAGGATCCCTGGAAGTCTATTTTAAACCTGTTGTTACTGACCTTGGTTTTAAGTTGGACAGTGATTTTAAATTGGACAACCAAATCAGAGCAGTGGTGAAGTCCAGTTTTTATCATTTAAGGCGACTGGCAAGACTAAAATCTTTTCTTTCGAGGCAGCACCTTGAAACAGTGATCCATGCTTTTATTTCTTCCCGCCTGGACTACTGTAACTCACTTTATGTGGGGGTCAGTCAGTCATTGCTCTCACGTCTGCAGCTGGTTCAAAATGTGGCTGCACGACTCCTAACAGGAACTCGAAAAAGAGAGCATATAACCCCCGTGCTGGCCTCTCTGCACTGGCTGCCTGTGTCTTTTAGAGTTAATTTTAAAATTCTTATGTTTGTTTTTAAATGTCTACACAGTCTTGCCCCGCCTTACCTCTCTGAGCTTCTTCATCCCCACATACCCTGTCGGTCTCTCAGGTCAGCTGACCAGCTGCTCCTGGAGGTACCGAGATCCAGGAGGAAGCTCAGAGGGGACAGGGCCTTCTCTATTGTGGCTCCAAAATTATGGAATAATTTGCCCATGCATGTTAGAGAGGCCCCTTCACTGTCCACTTTTAAATCACGTCTTAAAACCCACTTTTATTCCTTGGCTTTTAACCTCAGTGAGACTTAGTTTCTTTTTTAATGCAGTAGTTATTTAATTAATGATTTCACTCTTCTTTTATTTGTTTTTTATTTATATCTCATGTCATTTTATTTTACAGTTCCAATGTACAGCACTTTGTGTCAGCTGTGGTTGTTTTAAAGTGCTTTATAAATAAAGTTGATGATGATGATGATGATTAGCCACCAAGGATGCATGTGCACATAATAAAATTACGAACGACTCCGCCTGATCTGTCCGTGCAGCTGGAATTTCTTGGCTTTGCCAACACACATCGGCATTTGCTTCAGACAACATCCACTGACTGCTCACAGGAGCCACTAACCTAACAAGCTGCACCTGATGCTGATGCCAGCATCCAATCACTGCCACATCGGAAACTGCATCCAAATCGATGATAATGTTAGTCAGAGGTGGTCGTGTTGCAGGATTTTTCCTTGATAGACAAACTTTTGACCAAGAGAAAAATCATGATTATCATGCTAATGAAATTTTTTTTAACCAGTTTTTGCTAATTGTGGTTTCGTTTATCATCATTTGATCATCAAAATGTTGAGAAATCTTGTGAAAATAATTCAGGGGATGCAGAAGCATCTGCCCTTGGCCCTATCTCTTGTATTAGCAATGTTGCAGTTAATAATAATAATAATAATCATCATCATCATCATGATGATATATGATCATTTATTGCATTTATGCCCTAATACTGGGTTGACCTTCATAATTCAAGATTTGCCAAAGTGTAATTATAATCAGACGTTTATGTTTGATTGAACTGAATATTTGCAGTTTTTTTCTTGATTAAAAATCAGACCTGACTGTGAGCTGGAAACACGCCGTATCTACAGTTACATTTCATATTGAGCTAATAACTTCATCCTGTGTGACCAAACTCCCAAATCACCATAATTATTCTGAAACAGCAGCATGAAGGTCAAAGGTCAGAGCTGCAGCTCGCTAACAATATTCATGAATGACGCAATAAAAAAAAGAAATCAGCTCCGACACAAAGCATGAAATTCAGAATGACTGAGAGAGGGTTTTTAAGGTAACAGAAGCAGTCTGAAATCTCAGTGTGTCCTGGCCAAATCTGAACCAAAACAAATCCCAGACGGGCGTGAAGGGAAGGAATCCTGAGCAGTACGTGAGGATCAATTCATTTTCTCTCTCTAAAGACAAATCTCTTGTGCTCTGTTATCTTTTCATCTGTAGCTTTTCTGCAATGAAATTCTAATGCCAGTTCATAAATCAAACGGTCTATTGTCTGAAAAACGAAAAAAGATGTCTCAAATATCTGTGCGCCAATAATGCGGACCAGATGAGGGGGCTGCTTTCATGTGTGGAGACCCCTTCTCTTTCCTCCTCTCCTCCACTATGTTATAGATACAGGATGATTCAGTGACTGGGTGCAACAAGGCGAATCAAGAGAAAAGAGGGGAGGAGACGAGAGGAGGGGGATAGAGGCAGAAGGAGAGGTAAACAGTGATGTAGAACATCTAAGAAAGCATCAGGATAAAATCCAACATAATCAATAATGTTATTAGTTAGCTTGAAAAGTAAGTAGAAGTAAGTATTCCACAGTGCAGAGTCAGACTGCTGTCTCTGGCTAACATCACACAGTAACAAGACAGTAATGACAACATGTCCCAGTGCAACCTTTTACCGTGCGACAATAAGAGTCAAACCATTTTTGTATTGTGTTTCATTTGCCTTTTGTTTGGATTTGTGTCAGGAAGAGGAGAGCAAACATATCTCACGGAATTCTGGTTGTAATTCATAGCGACTAAATGGCCGGCTTCACTGCTTTATAGGTCGTGTGGGAATGTGGGCATGATTAAAAAAGAAAGAAAACACGAGTACAGACAGTGTTAATATTCCCGTAAGCACGGATATGGTGATTTTCAGGTCAAAGCATGTCTAGACGTCTAGGTTAAACTGGCCTAAATTTAGTTACATGTAGCCGTTGTTCCAATCACATTTTATGGCTTTATTTCAGTCTGAAGCAGGTCTTAAGTGAGTGATGAAATTTTAGGGGTTTTATGGAGCTAAATGTCTAAAATAAAAACAATCAGCCCACTTTGAAGCTAAAGGTGACCGTGAGAGAGATGAAAACTTGGTACCTTTGACAAAATGTGGAAAAACTAATAATCAGCTCACAGCAGATGTCAGAGACAAGCAAATATTTACAGTTAAGATTAAAGATGTATGGATACTTGTTCATTAGCTAGTCACAGTGCAGCAAACCATATTCTAGGAACAGCAACATGCACCCACTAGTGATTGAGCCAGAAGTAACAATATTTGGACGAGGTGATGGAGAGGCAGGTTTACCGCTAAGCTCAGTTAATAAGCCGCACAGGTACCATATATCAGTTCCAAGCAACAGACTAGTAAAATACTCAAATTTACTCAAAGATTAAGTACAAACTTCTTGGACAGTCTATACATCCCAGCAAGTAATATTATTTGTTGGAAAGGCACCAACAACACAAACATAGGTGGGCCTTTACTTGAATCAGTATTGATATAACCGGGCATTAGCTACAACCCTTTGTCACAACACCTTTCAAAGCAGAAACAACTCCTAGCTTTAAGTCTTAATAAAATCAAAAAGTGGAAATAAATAAATACATAATAAATACATACATCAGTATCTGTTCAGTGTTTTGACAGCGTTTGACATTGATTTCCAGTTTCAACCTGTTTATGCACGTACAGGTTATTAGTTTAAGACCTGAAAATCAGAGGAATGAAACAATGAAAGCAAAAGAGAACAAACGTTGTTTTCTCTCGCTTGTGCATCAGTGTGTCTGTCTGTACTGCAGATCTGGGCAACAGCTGCATGTGTGCTATCTTCAGAGGATTATTTCCACAATAAAGGTCACACAGTGCAACAATTAGCATGGGGTTCTTTGTTTACCCCCCATAGAGTCTAACAACACAGAGGTTAGATTGATTGGAGAATCTGAATCACGTGGTTGTTATTTATCTCTTTGCATGTGTCAGCTAAGACTCAGTATAACTGCTTTGGCTGATAACAGAGACAAAGCACTGAAGACACCTAAGGAGGGTGTATTGCCTGGATGATGTTGTAACAATGTACCTGTTTCTTCCAGAGTCTCTGAAACCTTTGGCAAATGGGTTGCGGTCAATCTTTAGTCTGGTAATCTGCAGAAAAGGACAACATAGAAAGAGACATTTTATTTATAAACTTTCAAAAATGCTTGAGTAGAAAATGCCATCGCTATAAAATGTGAGGATTTTTAAGAAAGCAGATTATATAAAGGGATTTTTTAAAGCTTTTCAGAGATGAGTAATTTCAGAGCACTTCTGAAATTACGTCTGATTTCTTTTTTTGTTTTAAAGTAATATCCTGTAATCAGTTTTTACTATGGTGATAAAGTCAGAGCTGAATACCTGCTGGTTCTGATAAGCAGTGACTGTGGTAAAGACTGTCTCAGGGAAGCTGAAGGTCTTAACTCCTTCCCCACTGGGCACTGGTTTGTTTGGAGACAGTTCACTGCTGAAGTCCTTCCTGATGACATGAACACGAGGCTGATACTTGTGCATGGAGTGGAGGATGATCTGTAAATATGAGAAAAGAAGAGAGTGAAGTGCAGTCAGTCATTTTGTGTGAATGTACGCAGGGGTGCGTAATCTGTGAAGGATGATCTCGGTAGTTACAAATCTGTGTGTGAATGCATTATAGGTGCCTTGAAATGTACAAAACACTCAAAATACAACATAAAACCTCCGTCCTAAAAAAACGCTTTCTTGTAAACATCAATTAGCTGCACTGATTCCCGACCAGGGCTACGTGACATTAAGCGGAAACAAAGTTCTCACTGCAGTGACGCTGGCTTGAGGATTATTTCACATTATTTCACAGCAGAGCGGAGGCGTCAGACAGTGTCGGCCCCAACCTCGCCTCAGGCTTTCAGTCTGCTCCTGATTAATCTGAGAGTGAGAAAACCTCCCCAGAGCCAAACACCCACAACCCCCCCACCACCTCAGCACTCTGTTACAACAGAGGGGGTCATTTCAAACTAGAGCCGCAGGGGGAAAACACCTCTGAATATCAAAAACATTACATTCAGTGTTCCAGACCTCAAATCACACACACTACACGCACACGAATCATGACTGGGCATCTGCGTGGAGACGCATGTGCTGATCTGCAATCCTCATTTTAAAGACATGTCTCCATCTGTGTTGCTCGGTATTCATTTTTGTGGTGTTTTGGCATGCTCTGCCCAGTGATGACCTGCCAATCAAACTGCGTGGGCGGGTGCTGTGGTGTACCCGGGTGGTCAGAGGAACGGTCTCCAGGCAGCACGTCCAGGCATAAGTTTTGCACCATGGAAAAAATACTTTCACATTTTGTGGGTTGTTTTCAGACTACGTTTGTTTCAATTGATAAAACAGAGCTGTGAAAAAAAAAATGATCTTGGAGATTTTAATGTTTAAATATAGTGATATCAAATCAATTTGACAGAATGTGAAATTCTAAAGTTTCAATTCGTATTGTCTGCCACTCCAGCCATAAGCGCTCGAGCAAAATCCAGTCGTATTTTCAGGTTATTTACAGACTTTAAATAAAATGTAAATTATCAAAAAGAAAAAAAAAGTTAAAATAATGAAACAACTATCTTGTGGTTCAAAGTCACACTTTGACTCGCTGAACTCAGAACAAATGACTCAAGGAGCAGCCAGAGGACATCAGCTGACAGTTGTTCATGCTCAAATACAATTGTTTAATAAGTGGTGTTTTCATTTCCGTGGTAGGTAATGACGTTCTTTGGACCCCCTTTGAAAATAATCTGGACATTCACACCAGGGACACCAACACATGCACATAACAGATGTCGCGTGCATGTCCACCAAGTTAGATCCCGTTCAATGTCTAAGGCACATTTGGCTTTAATTGATTTTTTTAAAAACATAGTTAAAACACTTTAATGACCATAAACAATTAGTAATCAAAGCAAGCCTGTGATTTCAGCTGTGAAAACGGTCGAGGATTAACTGACTGTATATGAGTCAGCTGTGTCTCTGGAAGGTCTTTTACTCAGTATAAAAGAAAAAGGGGCAAAGGCCTCAAAGCAGACTGTAGAAACATCTTCTGTGGCATTTTGAACGGTTTCACACAGCAGCATTGATACGTTACCATGCAATGGATCATTAACAAAGAACAAAACAGAAGTAACAAAAAATGTTTTGGCTAGTCGAGTCTGCTTTAGCATTTTATTAGGTTTTCCCATAGAACAGTGAGAGAGGGACAGCATGAGGCAGATTTGAAGCTATAAGAATGCAGACTGAGTGTAATGAGTCCATGCAGGCACTGAGGCAAGAGAAGCTTTTAGCTTGCGGCACGGTTTCCCCCGTGTGCAAATGACACAAAACTGCTGGACGGAGAGTTTTCACCGCATTTGAAAAATAAAAGCAAAAAAAGCAAAGTGCAATCTTGATATAAAACAGTTACACTGTTGCTTTGACTAACATTCAACAGTCTTGCAAAAATACTTGCAAATTAATTGCATGTTGATAATAACTGCAGTTTAAAAATACAAATAAAATGTGAATGCATTAGTAATGCACGTACAATAACATAGTTTAAAAAGTGCACTTGTTTGTAATCTCTTACCAACTCAAACAACACACACTTTAAAAAAATGTAATTAGTTTGCCAAATAAAAAAAGGTAAAACAAAAAGTTACAGTAATTTGGTTGATATCATTACTGCTAATATTTTTATGTTCAGATTTTCTATAGAATAGCATTATTATGTAAAATGATTTATATTATAAGAATATTATATTGTGAATTTATTTTTAACTTTATTTTTCAACATAATCATCATCAAGATAGCACGAAACTGTATGAATGTATAAAATAAACTTTTATAAGCTTAGATTATTTAAAGTATATATAGTGGAGCACAGTTACTGGTGGAGTATAAGTTCCTGCTGGATTTGATGTCACTTTAGATTATTTTAAATTCCACAAGAAATTCTTGTCCATTTTATTTCATGTCATTTATTTTACGGTTATGTTAACATAAAGAAATTCATTGTAAAATAATAATTTACAAAAAATAAACAACATAATATGAAAAACAATAAAGTTAATGACATGATTAAGTTAATGTGTTTTTATATTATTGCTGTGTTATTTTGAATTGAGCAACCTGGGCATTTCTTTCATACTCGACCAAAACAGAATGATGGGATGAATTTTATCCTTAATGAATGATGGAGCGCTGCAGGTTAAAAGAGTATCTAAAGTCATGCAGTCAACAATAAATCATGTTGTTTAAGCTGATAATGTTTTGTATATGTGCTCCATATTTAACCCCTGTCTCTAAATATCTCGAGGTGGACTTCCAGCGCTGTCTGCGCTTTACTTTTAATTCTGACAAGTGCTGTGAATGGATCAAGTTTTTATTGTAAAATGGCAACGCTGCTCTGATAATGCGCTCGGAGAGACGTGCAAAAATATTGATTTTGCTCACAGACTGCTTCTGTTGTGACACCTGATGATTCATGACACGTATGGTTTCTGTTTGTGATGAGGCAGACATTTCACGACACCACAAGTCAGGAGGATGAGTGAGACGTGGTGAGGTTTCCCACACAGGAAGCTCCGAAATTAATTTTCTTTGGCCTCCAGGGAAACAAAGACCCTAAAGCCGAGCAGCAGGAAAGGAAAGACAACTTCCCGTCACTCTGAAGAAGCCCTGCAAGCGAATCGTCGCGCGCTGACGCCCAGATGTTGTTACTTTTGTCACCACTGAGCTGATGTGATCATCTGCAGAGCAGCAACCTGCCGCGCTGCACAAATGTGGAACCCGCCATTTTGTCACAGAGCAGGAGACATCTCTGTCATGGCGGTGTCACTACAAGGCTTCTATAAAAACTGTATGATCTTTTTTCTCAGTAACAAAGTTGATTTGTAGCAACAGAAACTCTGATCTCTCAGACAGACACTGTGTCATCCTTCCTCTCTTAGCACCAGCTCTCCTTTAGTTTCTAAAAGCACATGGAGTTCATGCAGACTCGAGATGACAGACTTTTATGGCGGCTGTGGCTAGCATGTTAGCAAACAGGTTGATATTTATACATCAAACAGGTTGCTGAATTTAGAATAAACTTAACTTTTGATTGACTTGTTTCCTCCATCAGTGTTGATAAGAAAAAAGTAACGTTCGAACTCTACTCCAACAAACCACTCAGTGTTTATGCAACGTCTGCTGCTGGCGACTGCTGACGTCATAGGTAGCAGTGCTGCTACACAAACAACCTTAGGTAGTTTTCATATTATCTGTATTATATTTGGCCATTTTTTTTTAAGCTAGGGCTAAGCATAAGAGGACAATTAAACTAACAGCTTTCACTATAATTCCATTCACATGAAACTCATTTCTACCATAAGAGGAGGAATCAAGTGGAAATACAGGACTGATTTTAGCTTGCTGGCCACTTGCTGATTATATATAAGGAGGGCAATAAATCAGACAAATTATGGTCAAAGTTTTTGCTTTTTTGCTTTAAATATATCACCTATGAAGCCCGGATAACATATTTTAAGCAGCCAAGAAGCAATAAGAGGCTCACTATAGCTAACTACCTCTGTTACTGACTGGATACAAGCAGGGCAGTAAATCAGAGAGACTGTGGTCAGACTTAAAATTTAGCACAGTGATGTGGCTGCTGGAGCGTACTACAAATCAAATTCAATCATTTAAATGACCTTAACAAAATCCCCCAAGGAAAGGAAAATGATATATTCAAACAAGGAAACTTTTAATATCTTTCCACTTTAATCCTCTAAATGAACTCAGAGCAGCCCATCCTTCGAAAAAGGGGGCGGCCTGAGCGTGAATGCACTATATCTGGTTCGATTGTGAACAAGTCTCACGGCTCTGTGAGTCCCGAAAGCACAAATTCTACAAAGAAACGTGTCAACTTTCATTTCAAGAAAACACTTCAAAACATTTCCATCCACAAGCTGCCACACAGCTCCAGGAGTGCACCGAGTGCATGTGTATAAATCACAGCTTGAACATTTAAACCAAATGCAGCTCAGATAGGTCACTCTGTTTTTGTATGTCATTGTGGTCCAAAGTTTTATCCACACTGCTGCTTCAGCTTTTATTTAAAATATTTCTAGATTTTGTTCTAAGATATAACGACGAACATAAACGACGATTCCAAAACTTTTATTTGCAAATTTTAAAAACGTAGTGTTGACAAATAATCTGCTTCGTATTCAGATTATTTAGCTGCGTAGCACCATTTACTCACATTTGATTGGCCTTTGGGTCCAGTGGCCTTAAAGTTGCACATGGGCCCTTCAGCAGCAGTTTAAGGAAGTGAGCTTAAAATTAAACCATTAACATTTTACACTGCATGATTTAAAGTTCTCATTTCATGGCATTGTTGTAAATATGCTTGTACTACTTTACATTATTTGGGAAACATCGAAATTATTGCACATGGACTAGCAAGAGAGGAGGTGAGCATGACTGATCTAGTGTTTTGTAAGTAAGTTCTACTCTTCATGTGTCTTCACTGTTAAGTCAATACAAAAAAATCATCTTATTAAAAGAACTTGTAGAACTTGTATTTTTTAAAGTTACAAATCAGTCAGCCATGAAGAAATGTGCAGTTGATCAGCTTTGTTATAAATTCCAGTCACAGGAAGAATTTGCTTATTTCACACTACAATTGTGGAGGGGGTAGATTTGACCAGACATCAAAGTGGAAGTGATGAAACATCCAGACTCAAAAGTGCCATAACAGATGTTTTGTTGTTGTTAACTTAGTAGCAGAGAAAAGTCTTGTGCTTACATGCCCCTGGTCATCCAGCTCGTTGTTGGTGAGTTTGAGCTTGTCAAAGCTGACCACCTGCCTCATCCACGTGTCCCCTGAGGCCAAAGAATCTGGGTGGATGTAGACCCGCGGAGGAACCGGAGAGTCTGCGTTTCCCGCCACCATCCACTTGGAGCTGTGGTACACATACCTAGAAAACACAGTGGGAAACCTGGTTTAAGCAACGCTGGCGCACACAAACGGATACACGAGGATGAGTCTGAGCTTATGCTAGAAATACAAAGGTTTCATTTGACATTGCATGTTCTAGAAGACCTGTGCATGTTTAAATCGAGTAACTCTAAATGTTATTGTAAACTTGTTTTTTTCTATGTCTCTTCACTGAGACTTCTTCTGCTTTGATTTCTTAATCATGTTCCCCAGAAAGTTAGTCCGTGACTAGTATTCCCTCCCCACTTCACTGTTTTGAAAACTCATTTGAGGTTATTTGAGGGTTAGAGGGGTTATTATAAAGCCTGTTTGGATTTCAAATAAGCTGGAGTGATTTTCTTTTTTCGCTTCGCTGGAAAACAAACTCCAAACACTCGGCCACGTTGCCACAACACCGGCTGTTAAAAAACTCATCTGCTGTTTCTTCATTGCGCTTGAAATTTCTAACAAGCGCAACATAAAATATTCCATATGCAGTCGCACGCTCTGCTGCATAGTTTCAATTAAGCAAAGCCGTAATATTTGACGATGTTGTGTGTGAGTTTGGGTACAATGGGGCGACCCACCCATTAAACAGCAGGGAGAGAGGGAGAAGAAAGCGAGAGAGAAAGAAAAAAATGTGACAAAAGTAACTGACTTTTACCCTCATTTTAAAAAGAAATGACAAGCCACAAGTTAACTCTGTGTGCGCTGATTAAAAAAACAGGAAAGGACAAAGAAAGGAATGAGTGCGATGGAAAACAAGGGAATAATGCAAGAAACAATGAGGGGGAATTAAAATGCGTGGAGACGAGACGGGCGGCCTTCGGGAGAGACGGACACAATGAGGGAGATGAAATCAGCAGACGGAAAGGTGAAGGAGAGATAGGAGTGAAGCGCCGAGAGAGGCTGAGAGTGAGTGCGGGAGAGAGAGTGGGAAGCACAGCTGTTTGCTTTTAGTTCTGGCCCTGCGCTCACTTGAAAGTGTTTTATCTGCAGCGTCTCTGCCAAAGTCATCACTCACCCCTGAAACATGGACAAAACTCTCATTTGGTCCTTTTGTTATTGCCTTGAAGGGCTGCACCACCCCGTTTTACCACACATTTATGTCCAAGACAAAAAATAAAAAGAATATACCAACTCGGCCTCTTTGTGAGCATTTGAAAAAGCATATAGGGGGTGTTTTTGGGAATGCTGGCAAACACACCCTCTGGCCACCATATTGGAGCTAAAGTCAGTATGCTATATTACATTTGTAAGTAAATGTTTGTCAGACAGGAGGAGTGGTTCGTGCTCTGTTTGGGAGCTTTGTGTTTTTCACTTTGCGCTGCATTGTTGTTTTTTAACTTTTGCTTTTAGGAGCCTTGCATGTTTAAAAAGAATGAAGCTTAGCCAGTAAGATTAAGTCCAAAGAAAGTTAGGATTGAGAGTCCCGTTTTTGCATTGCTACAAGCTGGAGCATTTAGCCATGACCCCTTACATATGCCTATGACACTCCAACAGCTCGCACACATCACAGCATTGAAAAGCCTGGGAAGGCCCGTGTGCTGGGTACACTGATGTGTGCGTTTTTAGCAAACAAACTCTTAAAAATCCTCACAAGAACGTTTTCAATGCTGGACTAGTAAAAAGTCATTCAGCTTACTTAATATGTTTTCTTAAGTGGCTTGGACTTGAGGAGTGAAGACGCATACGCACACACAGACACCGACTGAACTGCAGGCTGCATCTGCAAATGGTCTTTGTTAACAGCCTCGTGTCTAATGCACTCCACAACCACACAAGCCAAAGTTTTCATTGGTATTTCTTCCTCTCTCTCCCCTGTTTGTTACACCATAAACAGCGTAATCATCACAGGAATCCAGTTTTCAGCAAACCATGACAAAGCTGAATGTTTCTGCACAGTTTGCAGAAACCACATGATGAGATGCCATATTAAGCCAATTTGATTCTGGGGGTTTTTTACACTCATTATTCCAATCCATTTCATCATTCATTAATCTATGATGGATTCGTTCTTTGTGGATTTCCCACGCACCAAAACAGGAGTTTACATGAGATTTCTCCCCACTCCTGATCACTGTTATGACATGTTTTTACCTGGTGTTTTGACCTGAACAGGTGTAATAATAATATAATATGTATCTTCCTTTTTTTCTCTTATTTTTGCTCCATTTTTGGTCTCCACCAAAATTGAATAAAATATCGGTTGGTAATAATTCTCTGGTTGTTTGTTATCATGAATGATAACATATATACTCCCACACTGAAACTTTATAACAAATACATCTTCTTCCCGATTGTAAATATCAGTTAAAATATAACATGTATAAAAGGTATTTATTAAAATGTCTTTGCTTGCTATTAAATGCAGAGATTTGGTACAGTTAACAGAAATCCCTATTTGACTACCGTGTTATCTAATATCACCTCCACACATGGTCCTGACTTTTGACCTTAACACAAACACACATGCATATGCAGACCCACAAAGGATGCCAGGCGTTTCTGTAATTTCCTGTTTGGACTGCTGTTTAGGGTTATGCTCAGCGTAGTAGAGAACGTGTTAAGAAAGGAGGAAACTTTAGCCCCAAACAGGACTGGAAATCTGATTAGTCCCTCGCTTTCATCTTCCATAAATCTGCCATCTGGCACCGGCACGATCAATAAAGACCGGACTTTATGTGACACTCTTACTGGGCAGATGGGGGTGAGGGGAGGGGAACTTCGTCCCTCAGCCAGCACCAGACCATACAGCTGACAAAACTGAACTGCAACGCCTGGCCCAATTCTCAATTTTCTCTGTCTCTCACACACACAGACACACAAACACAGTCATATAGACTGGGACACTGAAACACACAAATAGAAAAACACACAAGAAAAAAGAAGGGAAAAATGGTTGTC
Source organism: Diplotaxodon limnothrissa (assembly GCF_057381915.1). Taxonomy (NCBI): domain Eukaryota; kingdom Metazoa; phylum Chordata; class Actinopteri; order Cichliformes; family Cichlidae; genus Diplotaxodon; species Diplotaxodon limnothrissa. The sequence goes on along the minus strand of NC_140611.1, from coordinate 8,534,401 downwards.
AGTCTGTATGTGTCTGTATGCATACACGTGTGTGTGTGTTTGTCCAGCTCATCACACGTATACTCTTACAGAGGCTGGCATGCACATAAAAACACATATTTACACACTTGCCAAGCCCGGACAGTATATTGAGTTACTGTACTGACAGAGTAAATATTGCTATTGAGTTACCATTCAGGGTTGACTTCTGAGTTTGTAAGAGAAGACCAGCAGCTCTCCGTACGCATACACGTGTGCTCTTGATTTTCTATGCTTGGGAGGCCCAAACTGCCCTGCGAAGTTATTTTGTAAGTTCTCACAGGACCCGTGAAGCAGGGTTACTGTTTATAAGAAAAATACTGGGATTATTCAAAGCTGAAAGTGGGCTTAGGGTTCAGATGAGGTACCGGTTAAGGCTGATGTCAAAGTGGTCCTCATAAGTATGTCAGACTGAAGGCCCAATGAGGCGTGTTTCCCCTTTGAGTACGCATTCCTTAATGTTAGGCTTCACTCATTTTTATATGTGTGTTTCTATTTATATACAAAGATCTAAGGTCCTCACAAACTGCCATAAAGAAAAAGAATGTCTGGAATTGATGTGATTACATGAATCTGGCTTTGAACGATCAGATGAGTTTTGAGGAATGAACAGCGGCTGTGCATGCAAATCTGACAAGGCTCTTTGGGTGTGTGTGTGTGTGTGTGTGTGTGTGTGTGTGTGTGTGTGTGTGTGTGTGTGTGTGTGTGTGTGTGTGTGTGTGTGTGTGTGTGCTGTTGCTCTTTTAATTGTTTCTGAGTATCATATGGGTTCTTTTATTTCTATACTTATGAAGATCAAACAACAGTCAAGAAGGTTGATTTACTTTTACAACTTGACTTTTCAATGGAGACTATGTTTAAGATATAGTTGGTGAACCCTGGTTGGAGGAATTACTGTCTATCTTTGGCTGTTTCTGTGCCTTTTCTACGTGTGTGTTTTCCTGCTTCAACACAAAAGAACCAAACACAATCCTAACAGAATATTTGCTAATAGAAGCAAATAAACATTTGTTTAAAGAAAGTTAAGGACAGTCAATTTTCCAGTCAACGTACATTTACAGCATTTTTAAAATTAAGATGGGATTAGTTTATAGGGTTGGGAAACTATGATTGACCCCATGACTAAAGTAACGTAATTATTTTTGCATACATCTGTCTTTTATCCCTGTAGATGTCTGTGAATATGTTGGTGGCTGTTTGATCCATTTTCCCATTTCTGTGCAGGAACCTGCGCATGTTAAAGCAAAACTGCAACGTGCACTGCCACACACTCGAAGCAAAGAGGTATGCTTGAGGAGCCAGACAGACCCCACGCTCAATGGCCTTAACTCAGAACGAACCAAATGACTGTCCACATAAAAGAAGTGTAACATATGGAGATTTAATGAGCGTGGTACCAATGAGACGTTCCTAAGCAGGGGCAGTGAGCCCAAGTAAAGCAAGTCGATTCCAATAAAGACCTTATTTCCAGACCCCAAACTCCCTGGGACTCTGAGACACACCAGTGACAGCTCCCAGCTCAGTTTGCAAAGCCCTGTGGTAAATTCCCCAGCCAGGAAGAAAATCCTATTTAATTTTACAAGATCTTCTGGCCTCTAAAAATCCTCCATGTCTTGGTTCGCTGGTGGGAGAGCAAGGAGAGGCGGCAGGGCAGAACGTCTGCTATACGCTCTGGTGGAAAACTTTACATTATTAAACAATGAAATGAAATGAAGGGTGCAGGGAGGTCAAATAAAATGCACTGATTGCAGAAGTCACTTTATTTTAATTTGCTAATTTGTCTTTTATGCAGACTTTTATTTCTTCCTGATGAATGAATTTTAATTGAGTTTGAGTGGTCGTGGGGGGAGTGGAGATTCTCTGCAGGGAATGACATGGTTTTGTTTTGCAGAAAGAGAGGGGATCTATTTGTGGTGCACTCAGCTTTTGAACAAATAGTCACTCTCACACGAAAACAAACTAGCTCGCTGCAATCATCTTTCGTGCAACAAAACTATCTGCTTTAAAAATATGCCCTGTAAAACACTGCCGATACACTCAGATCTACCACACACACGCAATTATGTTGCCACTAAGTCAGTCAATTTGATCATTATTAATACATATATGTTTTTAAAGTGCTTGAGCGCTATATCAATTTATCTATCCAGACAAAAGAAAAAAAATAAAGAGCTGTTTATGTTTTCTCATCATTGAAAAACATTGTTTAAACATCTGAAATTAAATCCACGCTGCAAGTTAAAAACACACTTCCAATTTAAGCTGAAGATGTCAACCATAACTTTTGGATTATAAGAACTAACATGAATATTTTCTTAAACTATAGCTAAAGAAGGAAAAGTATTATTATTATCAAACATAAGACAGGTTCCATTTTTTCTTCTGAATTTTGAATATTGATTATGATGATGCAACAAGCGCAATAAAAAAAAACTGCAGCAACAGAGCAGGAGAGAAATGGAAAATGTGTTTAATGCTTAAAAGCACTTCATCGTATAGCTCACGGCTAAATAGTTGCATTATAAACATCACTAAGTATGAAAAGAGCATCGCAGAGAGGTTAAAATGTAAGAAAAAAGCTTCGCCACTCTGTGACAGACTGTTTGGATCAATTGTTCAGCAACTGAAGTTCAGTTTTAAACAACTTCACGGAATCTAAAGAAGTGTCTGTGGTGAAGTTAAAAGCCAAAAAACAGAAACTTGTGTAGCAGAAATCACTCCATGAACTCAGAAAAGCTTCTGAAATCCACTGTCAGTGAACGCACCGCAGTAGTGCTGAAGGATATAGAGGCTTTTTGTGTGAGGACATCCAGATTAAGTCTTTGACGAGGAAGGTCTTGATTATTTCAGCAAGACAGTGGCAAACCACAATCTGCACATATGACAACAGCACAGGAAACAAGGGTGCAGGTTCTAAACTGCCCTGTCTGCAATCAGGACCTATAACCTATCATTTAATCCATGTTTTTCCCCATAAAACTTCAGATCTTAAAGATTTGATAGGTGCTGTGGTGCTAGTTTCACTTAAATAAAGATTTGCATTCTGTTTTTATTCACATTACATGACAGCACACCGACCTTTTTAGAACAGGGTTGCATTTGTTTCGATCTTAAGTTTTCAGTTTTCCGTAACAATGGTTAGACCGAGTGAAACAAATGTGCTGGGAGAAGACGCAACATCTACAAAGTAAGTCATTGTTGGATTTTGTGTTATCTTTAGGATTAGACATGTCGCAGTAATAAAACATCGATTTTTGCCATTTTTACCCTTTCAGGTTATTACACCTCACCTTTGCTAAATGAGATTTTTCTGTCTGCTTTGCTGTGATTGCTTTTAGTGCTTAGGGGAACCCACTGCCAAATCACTTGAAACACAAATAGCAGCATCTGTGAAAAAACTTTGTGATTGAGATAAGTATGTAGGTCATGGGTTATTTGCCTTATTATTGCTTCAGGACAAAGTTCCAGCCTGTATTAGCAATAATAAGAATAAAACCAGACGTGGTCTGTGTAGAATATGTGCAGGTGAACCCCAGCCTAGAAAACTTGGACGGTCAGCTACGGCAGCAGCAGGTAGATGTGCAGCGTTGCATTTTTCCCATTTTGACCTCATTTTTTCCACCCGTTTCCCTGATTAGACTCGAATACTGAGTGTTATCCTATTTGCAGGCAGACTCTGGCTCTGCTGCTTGGCCAGTGGGATGATGAATACATTTCAATCTCCTCTCTCTGGCTCTGACTTCAGGGGCCAATACTGTCTGCCTGGATATCAGTCTTATTGCATATCCAGAGAGATTCATCACATGCGAGCCTTCTTCCTACACATGCTCTCCTTAATCAAATGATGGGAGCAACTACTTTTTCCTGCTCGGCCAAGAAGACGACAAGAACACCTCAAGTAGCCGTTTTGAAAAATGTGAAGCAGGAAAAAAGCTGCAATATCTTTGTTTAATCCAAATCCTGTTATGTACGACACCAACATGAGAAATGGTAGGAAGATGAGAACAATCCAACTAGGTCAAAATGTTTACGCTCCATCCAGCGTTTTGAGAATCATCCAGGAAAGTAGAGTTTTGCGTCCAGCTACAGCAGCAGCAGGGTGCAGGCTCGCTCGTGCGTTCCCACACAGAGATGTGACTGTGCATGTTTAGCCGTGCAGGGTTATTGGGCAAAGAGACTGCTACTGTCAGAATGAAGCGAACAAAAGGTACCCTTCTGTTGCTGATAGATAACATCTGCATAGTCGACCATGTTTAATGGCTTTGATAAAATACAATTACTTAGTATTTTCGCCACAGTTTAATTCTTGACGTGGGTGAAAAGCATCTGAAAGAACATTTAGACCATCACGGGACATTAAACTTTCCCACCAAAACCCAAAAGAACGAAATCATTTTTGATTTAATGGCATTTGGGTAGGGAGAAGTCCATTTCTGCATTTGAAAGGGAGTAGAACAGGAAGGGAACATAAATAAACTTTCGTTAGCGAAGGACCTCTGTTTTAGATGCTACTCACTAGACTAGGCTACATCAACCTTCACGCCCATTAATGTTTGTGCAAACAGGAGGTACCTGTATCTCTTGTTGTCCACAGGCACTATGTCCATGGCAATGTAGTACTGCTGATGAGGGTCCAGACCTGCTATCTTTACACGCATGGCTGGAAACATCCTCCTAGAGGGAAAAAAGCAACATATGGTAATAGATGTGAGAGCGATTTATTTCAAAATAACAACATACTACATATATACGCACACACACGCATACACACACCTATAAATATATAAAATTTATATAAAATGTAATGGTTTTGTGATTTTCATTAGCTCATTCTTCAGATGAAGTGACTGTGCTACTAAGAAAAGGGGGTCTCTTTTTTACTCCTACTGTGGAGTATAAAACATATTTATGGCTTTAAATATTTACAAAAAAAGTTTAAAAAAAAAGAAAAGACAGGAAGAAAAATTGGGAACAAAAACAAGAACACAACAAAGAAATGCTGCTGTATGCACATCTGTCACCCTAAACACTCCTGATGTTTGTCATGATGCAGCACTGCCGACTGTGCAGACACTCGTATTAGGAGCATGAAAAAAATACACTAATGATCATAACCACCACATTAAATGGTGAATTACACTAACAACAACAATAACAATTATATTAATAATGATAACAATACAAGAACATTGATTTAAAAATATTTAATTAAACTTTTTTCAGCTTTTGCTCTGTCAGCCTTCCCTCTCTGTAATGAGGAAACATTAGTGTGTATTCATTCATTTGAACAGTCCGGCTATTGTTGACGCAGGGATGTGAGACAGCACGCAGGCACATTTTAGGCTGTTTATGCTCATTAAAACAGGCGATAAGTAGACTAATTATTCAAGACATTGGAATCTCACTTCGTTTGATTTTCCAAAGATCCCCGATTTCTGTGTACAGTTTCAATTAGCCCTGATTATTCCTTTAATAGCCATAAATCCAGTCTGGACAACTTCTGCCTTGTACAGCTGACAGTCTTCTGAGCTTTACATATTATCTCCAGATTTATTTAATATTTTAAATCACATGTATTTTTTTTACGTTTCTTGAACATATTTTTTAATTATCCCCTTTGCATCTATAAGAAAAATGCTATTATGCTATATATATATATATATATATATATATATATATATATATATATATATATATATATATATATATATATATATATATATATAGTTGATTTTTCTGTGTGTATCATTTCCATTATTGAAGTGGAGAAGAATCCTCATTGTATTATCCATTCTGCCAAGCCAGTGACCCCTGACCTTTGGCTTTTAACAATACTGTGCAGGTGTATTACCTTATTTTAAAACAGTTGAAACTGCCTTTTATCCTGTATCGATGATTTATTTGGATTTTATGCCTAAATATTATCAACCAGCTCTTCATATTTGGAAACTATAGCCTGCAAAGCCTGAGACTGGAAGTGATGCAAACCGCATGAAAAATGTCCAATTTAAAGGGAAAAACTGCACCCATATTAAATAAAAGTTTGTATATGGAGAGGGAGACATTTCAGCTTAATTCCTCAGTTTGCACTTCAAACGCCGCGTTGTTCGGCTGTGCGTTTAACGGTCGTAAATCGGGGCCTGCCTAATGAGAAAAGAGGGCTGTTTTCTTGCTTCCCTTCTCTTCTGGATTTATGAGCTTATTATGAGCAGGCCGTGAAATACGTTCGGCGACGGTCGCGTCCGCCTTCACTCTGCTTCGGCGCAAACTGATTGCTGCTCTATTTATGAGCCGATTACCAATTTAAACCCAATTCATAAAAACGGCCAAGTGTAGTGTGTGACGGCGGGAGGAGGGCGACATGAGACCGTATTTCAATCTGAAGAGAGGAAGAGCTGAGAAACAGCTTTGGGTATATTTGAACTCAGGTTTCCAAAGTGTTGCAACAGGAAAAGAAAAAAGCTCAATAGGATGGACCAAAGCAGATCTCATAATAATTCTTCTAAATGTAAAACAAATACAACTCACCTGTTAAACTGAAATAATAATGATAATAATGTAGTGTGCGATATTTTTAGAATTTATTTTTTTAGCTGTGTTGCAGAAAGGAAAAAGCAGTTCTCCCACAGGCCTACATACATTTCTACTATAGTTAGGGAATGGAAGTGTTTTTAATTATCAATACTGCTAGTAGTAGTAGTATTGATAATAATAATATTTTTAATAATAATAATTTTAATAATAATTTTAATAATAATAATAATACAAACATGAATGAGATTTTTACATGAACATTTCGCAGTGTTTCCTAAACATTTTGATTCAATAGACCTAAAACATTTTAAAGAGGCAAATTGTTCTACGGAAGTGTAAAGAGTATCAGAGTGTAATTAGATGGAATAACAGATACAGTGTTAAAGGGGGCTATTTGCCTTCAAGTGGAAACATTATCAGAGGTGTTGTTAGTCACTGTTGTGGAGCGAGCGGGGAAATGTCGGAAACGCACGGCGCTGCGGGCGCAGGGATAAAGGTACTTCCTTCAGGATCCGCAGGTCAACTTCTGTTCTCGCTCCGTGTTTGGACTGTTGGCCCGAGAGAGCACAAAAAAGCCGGAACATGTTACAGAGATTGATTAGAAGCAGGTCTCCTTCTTTTCCGACATCAGGAATAACCTGCCGCGTCACGAGGGCCTGAACGCAGCACTGCGGCCTGCATGTGCAACACATTAACACCCTCCAGACAGAGCGCAGAGGTGTGTGTGTGTGTGTGTGTGTGTGTGTGTGTGTGTGTGTGTGTGTGTGTGTGTGTGTGTGTGTGTGTGTGTGTGTGAGAGAGAGAGAGAGAGAGAGAGAGAGAGAGAGAGAGAGCGCGAGAGAGTGAGAGAGAGAGAGGCCTGTGCGGGAGAGACTTGTTTTCATACGCTTACCTCTAATTAAATAAAATAAAGAAAAAAAAAAGATGGGTGGATGTGTGTGATAAGTTTGGATGGAGCAGGGGGTGTATATGAACCTTACCTGCCGGCTTTGGTGATGATCATCTCCGTGCCGATGTCGTGGAAGCGCTTCCACAGGTCCGCGCACTGCAGCTCCACCTGAATCTCATCCATGGAGGCCGGGGGAGACGGGTCGCAGGGGCCCGGGGCCAGATCGGCAGATGAGCCGAAAGAACACGACGTCCTCTCGGCTAGACCTTCTCCGTCCGAGCCGGGACTCGCCTCTGAGTCTGTGGGGGGAATGAGGAAGATGAGAAGGCAGCTCTGAAACAGTGGAATTAAGCGCTTTAAGCTTTATGCAGGAAACTTGGCACGGCCAGAAAGTACAGCGCGGTTCTCTCGGCTGACTCCAAATCACCTGCCGGCTACAGCCGGAGAGAAGCGTTTGGCTTACTGGCTCAGGCTCGTCATGGAGTTCTGGGTCGGTGTCAAAAGCAGAATAAATGCTGCGTAAAGGCCTTTGAAAAGCGACTTAGAAAATATTAAATTTTAAGTCGGGCCACACAATGAAGAATTCTACTGGGAAACATTTAGCAAATGAAATTTCCCCTCAAGTGTTCCTCCTGGACCAAGTTTTACAGACTGACCGTTCAAAGTCATCAGCGCAGTCACAGCGTTAGACCAGATAAAACGTTGCTCCGATCTTGAAGCAAATCCAGACCTACAGGAGAGCTTTTCCATCTTTCTGAGCTTCTAATTCCCCCAAAAAACAACCAGAGTGACCTCACTTTATTTCACGTCGCCCTATTTCAGTGTGCTTTAAACTAGCAGGCTACTATACAGCGGACAAAATAAAAAGCACACCGAAGAAATTCGAGTGGCTTTCTGTGAGAAGTTCAATTTACTCCGTTGAAATACGTCACCCAAGCTGTAGCTGTGTTATTTACATCAGAAACACTTGTTACTTAAGTTTGCATTCTACACTAAAAAAGCTACTTTCTTGTAATAATAATAGAATTAATTTTAAAAAACGCTGTAAAACCCCCAAATCCCTTCCACCGAAAGAGGAATGTAGACTTACACAACCAGCAGTTGCTCTGCCCCCTTTTCTCTGCTTGAATCTGTAATGTGATTTAACACATGTGATATCTTTTAGATTTAAAATTTCAACCTTTAGGGCTTAAATATAAAAAAAAAAAAATCATCTTTTTTTTCCAGCTGGGTTGCCAAAAACTTCACTGCTCAAATCTTTGAACCTGCACTTTATCCAGATAGAAACCTTCACAAGATCACCACATGCTTTCTCTCGTTTCACTTTTCTCAGAAATAGTTTATAGCCGAATATCCTACACCCTTTCCAACACCACCACCACTACCACCACCACCACCCAGAAAGTAAAAAATAAAAAGAATCTAATAATGTATTATTTATTGAGGGCCCTGACACAAGGAGGTTGACTTGGCAGACTAAGGGCACACAAATATGGTTATGTAAATGCAGAGCTGCTGAGAGACTGGACAGAGTCCCAGGCGAAAAAAACACCGAGGTGCAGGCCGAGCCAACCCTGCTGGAAACAAGAGAGTGAAGGGGAGAGATAGGAAGAGCAGGGGGCGAGGGGTGCAGTGACCACAGAGAGACGGAGAAAGTCTTTCTATCATCTTCTTGGGAGATCCTTCCAGTGTCACTGCAGCCAGTGAGGACTGTCACACATGATTCCCTTTAACTGTTCACACTCATGCACACAGTCATTCAGCTGCCCCCTCACACTTTATAAACACATGCTCCTGGTGCCAAAGGAAGAGGACAGGATGGAGGGCTTAAGTGAAATGAAGAAAAAATCACGTCTGTATTGCTCTAATTAATTTTTAAAGGGGCCTGTAAGGTTAGATCAAGCAAACTCAGGGCTTTCAATGAAAATTAAACACCTTATTTTATTAAGATAAACAGACTTCTATTGTTAACCTGCTTTAGACATTTGCTTTTATTCTTTTTTTTTATTGGTATATAATTTTCATATAATGTTTTGGCCTAGGGTTGAGTGTTTTCAGCCTTGCACCACCATCAGTCTCAATAATGTCCGCAGTGAAGTTTGATTAACTCTGTTTCAAGCTGTGTGGCACAACTGTAAGTCTGTCACCAAATTAAAATAAGAAGCTCAAATAAGGGTATAAATCTACAAGAATATCATTTGTCAGGTTTCAGTGTTGAATTGGGGTCTTCTAATAATCTAAACACATTTGCTAGTTCACTCTAACAGTAACGAGGTTCCAAACAAATAAAGAATGCGAACTTCTGTGCCATCAAAATTAAGCTCGATTGGAATATTTGCAGTAAACATGGGCTGAAAAGCTACCCTGTGCAATCCACTATTGGCATCTCAAGCTAGTTGATGGTGTGTGAAGCAGAGGCGCTCAGAGGAAACAGATGCATTCCAGACAGCATGAGCAGCTCGATTAAATGAGATAATTTTGGTATGAATGTCTTCAAGATGCAGAGGGGGCGAACCAAAGGACCAAGCTGGAGCCGGGCCGCCCTGACACTAGGCTGAAGGACCTGTCCTCTGCCACTCGGCGGCTGCACACACACACGAACGCAGAGCTCTAAACCTAAATGACAAACAGGCAAACATACCTAGCAGCAGGTAGAGCTCAATGTGTGCGTTATGTCCATGTGTAGATTTAAATGGCACGTCTGAGGTCAGGTCACAGTTTAAGAACTCAGAGCAAATGTGTCAAAATCGAGCAAAACAGGAAACACAGCATAAAACCTTTAGTCCAGAGTCGCACAGCGCCAAGATTATAAGACCTGGGTTTTTGTTTCAGAGCTTAAGTTCCCACTTTATGCTGAACAAATAAAAACTGACATTTATTGATAGACAAAAATTTGCCCACTCAGCAGAATTCTGTCATGACATCTGCTGTGGTTAGCTACACACACACACACACACACACACACACACACACACACACACACACACACACACACACACACACACAAACAGAATATCACATGGGGCCAGCATCTTGTGGTTCTTTAAGCTCATGCCAGGCCTTATTAAATTGAGACTAACACTGATGCTAAGCCACTAATTGGCCAGAACTGAATCGTCTGTGCTGTACATTACAGTGGTCTCTTGTGTTGCAGTTCACATTTTGTCACTACACTGTCAGCAGAACTCAAGCGGGGTTGAACTGTAAATAGATAGTTATTAATATGTTAATAAGGAAAATGCTGGAAGTAATGAGGAAGTAGATTATTGTTATTTGAATTTATTTTATCACCAATTAAAACTTCAAGATCGGATCTATATCATCAGTGTAAAATACTGGTTTAAATTATCGAGTATAGATGTCTTATTAATTTCCTTCTAATGAACAGTACTGACCTTTTTAACCTGATTTGGGCTGCAACACTTCAAAACAATTCCACAAGTAGGTAATATTACAAATCATGCAACTTTTTAAAAAATTGAAAATACATGCCAAATATATCCCTTTGAAATGATCTGCAAATATCCGTTTGATGTTGGGGTGCACTGATAAAAGATGTCATGTCTTAGGTTGCAAAACTGGAAAAACGCCATCTGAAGTGGACAGCGGCGGTTTGCCCAGCATGAAACCAGTGAGTAACACCATCCACACCGTGAGAGCACCTGTTTCCTACACTGATGCAGACTGGAAGTAAGCAAACTTCAAGCCCATCTCTCTCTATCAGCTTGCATGCTTACACAGAGAGGGAGCTTTTGGAGAAATGGCAAACAGAAGGAGCGGTGTAGTGACATTAATATATAATTTTACATTGACCTTAATAGGTTATAAATACCCGATTTTTAGCAAAATGTCAGTTTGTTGCATGGCTTCAGTTCTGCGTATTAAAAAGTAATTATTATAAATTACCGCCATACAAATCGCATAATTCTGAATTCACAGTAGATGTAGTTTAACTTGTTAATCGATGTTTTAATGGATAAATATTATGAGTGTGTGGTGGAAGTAGTTCTGTGAGGTCTAACAAAACAACGTTTTTTCAGAGCTAACTGAGCTGCTGAGCTCTTCCAGGCAGGCTGTTAAATCCGAGCCTGGTTCAGTTCTGTGCTTGTCTCAGTCCTGCCCTTGTCTTTGAGGCTAATAAACGTGTTATACGACCAGCCGGCTTCCAGCATCGCCTGGAGTTGAGTAAAAATAAAATCACTCCGTTAAGGATTCCTCTAAACCACATAATCTGACCACAGAGACTCGCTGTTCTCGGTCACCTCCGCCCGACGCGCCAAAGTGGAGGCTTTCGGACTCAAGCAGGGCCCGCGGAACCTGCCAGGAATCCGCCTGCTAATGAGCGGGACAGAGGGACCAGGAACTGGTCCAATCAGCCACAAATTCTGAAACTATACAAAAACTATGAGGAGATGAACTTAGAGACCTTTCTGCTCCCCGCTGCAGCCAAAAACAACATTTTAGTAAATGACTTGAAGGTTTTTTTTCAGTGACTATCAAGCTTTATTTTTTCTTGATGCGTTTACCCTTTCAAACACATACAGAAACGAGCTGCTTGTAATCAGCGTTTAGTTCCACCTTCCTCATTTCACCACGGACGGCCTTCAATAACAACAAACTTCCCAAGAGAGCTCCTGGGAGGCAAACCCTCGAGAAAACTATAGTTTGGTTTTGTTTATTCGCTTTTGTTATTTTTATTATTATTGCTTTTACTCTTTAAGGTTTGCGTTTGGATCCGTTTGAAGACCGGAGAGTAGCCGTGCGACCCCAAAGGTCAGACTGCTGCAGGCGGCGAGGTAGTGTTGGCCTGAGACCGTCTGAGCTAGCTCAAGGCTCAAAGCTCAGTTTCTACCTTTCTGCGCATTCATACAAACATTTAATGAGCAGTGATGCGGTTATGATAGAACTTGATTCACACAGGCCCACGCGGCGAACTAATGTGAATTCACATGTGCATAGCGTACATTATCTACACGGCTCATTTAGTCCTCTATATTAATTTTACTTTTCAAGTGACCGACTTAACAAAAATCTTTTTTCGTGAATGATTTTAAAGATAAAACTAAATTGAATTGCAGCTGAAACCCGTGAAGCGAAAAACGAACATTGTGAACTCAAAGCGAAGCCTCAAGGTATTTAATAAAACAAAAAACAAACAAAAAAAACAGTCAGGGTTATTTTGCAGGGTTACTTAATCTCCACGCATTACGCCTTAAGATTGCTGAGACAAAACAGATTATGTTTTATTTAAAATAATTATATTGCGCAATGAAAATATAGAAATGCTGACTTGGCGCAAAAAACTTACAATGAAGTTTGTTTTGAGCTGCAAAAAAGCTATGATTTAAAAATTAAAATAAAAAAAGAACAAACTATATAAACTTATTTTTTTTAATTGCTTCATCGCGCATGCTTGTTTTAAGGATACGTATAAAACTACTTACAATAAAATATAATTATTTTTTGCCACGCTTTCTAAACTGTGATATTTATTTCACTCCGTTGTTATTGTTATTATTATTATTTAGTTTTCCTTTGCTTTTACACAACCCGCCTTTCCACTACTTGAGTGCAGTTATGAACTCAAATATTTCATAATCATCTTGTGTGACTGTTAGTTTCATACAACACATTTAAAGCGCTTACCCGTTTTAAGCAGATGACCTGACAACATTTGATTTCTTTCTTTTTCTTTAAGCGTTCTCTGTGCGCACTCGTGAATGGAGAATGGACGGGCTGCTCTGCGAATTTGTGCGCCTTAAGCGCAAAATGCAATTCTCCACAGAAACTTATTTTTTAAACTCTCATCAGAGGACAGTGTAATTGTGACTATTTAAAGGCTGCTCCTCTTCGAGGATGAAACGTGTTAGACTGAGTGGTTAGTTTCAACCAGTGCACCTTCCTGCAGTAAACTGAGGCCTCCCTGCAGTTCAAGCAGATTATTGCTGGGCTAAAATGGCTCAAGGAGCAAACAGCTGATTCAAATGTGTTTTTATGTGTTTCTGGTGCAGCTTCACATTGTAATCCGCCAGTCCAGAGTCAAAACTTGGCCAACCCACAAAAAACCTACCAAATATCAACTAAGTCCTAACATTATTATTATTATTGTTGTTACTGATGAAAATCAACGCATATGCTGAATATATGAGACAATATCCCTGTAGACCAAAACGCATAACTCCACAGGCTTGCATCTCAGTCTGTTTAATGTAAAGAGCTGAACAATGTGGAGCGTGGACTCTGTGTGCTCTGCACGGGGTTGGGTCATTGAACACAGAGCCACGTTTTGACTCGGGACTTGTGGATTTGCGGTGCTCTGCAGTGACATTTGAGCGATGTTGTGCGTGTCTGCGCACTGACCGGGATCCATATCCAGACAGTGCGCCGGATCCTCTCCGTCCGTGGCGAGGCTCTCCATGGACAACTCCAGCTCCTTCTCCTCCCAGCCCCGGAGCTTCCTCTTCTTGTTGGAGCCGATCAGGGCTTCCACGGAAAAAGCGTGGGCTCTAGAGCTCAGAGCTGCGGCAGATCGCCTCCTTTCACTCATTTCTCACAAAATCCACCCTAAGTGGGGGGAAGCGGCGAAAAACCCACTCCGTCCGTCCAACGCAGCGAAGCAAAACAATCAAAAAAATAAAAAGAAGAAGAAGAAAAAATGCACACGTCAGTGTTTACAGCGGATCGCAAACTCACCAAGTGTCCAAAGTAATCCCAACTGTGACTAGAAACGCAGCGACAAACTTTTGGAAGACTGTGTCATCCTGGCAGCGCGGCAGGACTCGGTGTTTTTGATGCGGTGTGCTGCTTCACGCGTTTCTCCGTGCTTCCACTCCGTGTCTTTTTCTCTCTCTGTCCCCCTCACTTCTCTCTGATTGATAATCACTTCTGGAGGAGTCTTTTTTTCTCTCTCTCAAAGGCGCAGAGGGCGGCTCTCCTGCGCTCTGGCAAAGCCGCGTGTCCAATGAGAAGTAAGAACACAGAGCTAGACAAAGTGTTTTGTCCAATGGCAGCAGCAGGAAGGAGCGCGTCCGGGAAAAGGAGCCATCTCTCCGACTTCAACAGCCTAACGAACTTACTCCATAATGAATCATATGGAGACACATATGTGTTTTTACTGTGCTTTTATCGACATTAAAGGCAGGGCCTCATGTAAATACACCAATCAGATCATTATCAGTTCAAACTTTATGGGCTTAATAATATATAAAAAATAAAAAATAAAAAAAAGACCTCAGCAACACACCTATTTTAGTCTTTGATACCCAGATCCTGCAACTTCACTTTAAGTCCTAATCTGACTGTTGATCATCAGCTTTGGAACTGCAGAGGCCTTCGGCCTCACGGAGACCACCACAAAATATTATTCTGATATTTTACACTTTCACAAAGTGCTTGAACCTGATTCCATCATTAAAAGTCGTTGCAGGAAAAGCTCAATTACAGCTCCATTGTGTCAGCCCGACAGCTGAGGAACCGGAACAGAGCTTCAGCAGGACAGGTGGGCTGATCTCAGAGCTGTGCGCTCAGGACACAGCAAACGGAACGAGACGATTAGCAAGTGAAATTCTTGTGCTCTGCTCAGCTCGTTGAGGGGTCGTTTTTAACAGATCTGCAGGTCAGTAAAAGAAAAACAGAGTCGCAAGAAACATACGCGTCCAGGGCTTAGAGACATCTTTTTTCAGATGAGATCATTTTGCTTGGAAAAGGAGAGAGAAAAACACACTGCCATCAAATTCTCGGCTGATTATTTTGTTTTGTTTCATATTTATGTTAATAACTGTCTAATTTGAGAATGAATTATCCTCAAACAATCCGCATTTAAATTCCCGACACATATAAAACCAATAATGGAATAATATCAGGCTGAAATAAATCTGACTAAACGATTATTTATTCCAGCTAATTAAACGATTGGAAAATAGAAACTTTTAGTTGAGAAAGTAAAAATGTACTATTTGTAATATTTTGGCCTGACGCAGAAGCGTATTTCCAAGCATTTTTTACCGGCAGGTAGAAAAGCTTTTATAGAAGACTAGCCCCACCTTTGCAACCAAATGTTAAAAATTAAATATTGATACAAAAATGACGCTCAGCGTTATAATATAATACAGCGGGAAGGTGATCGGTTTCTTGGGATCAAATCCCTGTTTTAAAAAAATCGGCGGCCCTTTGTTGAGACTGTTTTGAGCTGCTGAGCTGCACGTGATCAGTCTGCAGGCCTGACGCTCAGTTCGGGGACGATCAGTTCCTGCTGGGGGAAATAATTTACACATTTTTCATCAGCTGCGGGTCGAAAAGTGTCAGGGGTGGGGAAGAGCCGCGGATGATCGCTGCCTGTGTGATCAGTCAACACAAACGCGTCTGTGGGAACCGGGCAGGCCCCAAGTCAGAGTGCCGTTCTTGAAAAAGGAGCTTTCCAGAGGTTATTGCTGTGCATCTGTCATCTTGAAATAAATACTGCGCGCACACGAGGATGGCTCGCAGGACACTGAAGAAAAACGGTGAGCACATTGCAAAAAAGAAATAGAGGTGGGTAGTTTCATTATCCTGTACAGAGATCAACGCAGCAGGTATACTAATATGTGAACTTGTGGCGGCTTAAAAGGACATTACTTGCGCTACGGTCTTTATGGTAATATGCGCGCAAAACGTTTGCGGACATATTTGAACTAATTACTTGGATAAAAGAGGAATACGGACTTCTGTGTTAGAATATTATAACAAACTGTGGCAGTCTGTGTGACTCTATATCACGGGTTCTTTTTATTTATTCTTTATGTTTTGTAAAAGAAAGAAGAAAAATGTTTGTGCGTAAAATTCTTCCAAAAGTAAACAAGTAAATATTGTGTGCGCACTGGTGTGGGGTGGGGGACGTTGAATCCCCCGTGGGAGGAAACTCGTTAAACACTAAAACCAACTGTTTGCCATTTAGATCCCAATTATAGCCCTGATGGCATCTCATTCACCCAAAAAGTGAAGCAAGCGACGGAGATCTTTTTTTTATCCTTTAGAAACTTGGAACGAGCAATTCATGCGTTTGTTTTATCTCAGCTGGATTACTGCAGTTCACTATATGTGGGTGTCAGTCAGTCCAGCTTGGCCCGGCTCCAACTTGTACAGAATGCTGCAGCTCGCCTTTTGACTCGTGTGAAGAAACACCAGCATATTACTCCGGTGCTTGCTTCCCTTCATTGGCTTCCAGTGCGTTTTAGAATTAAATTCAAAATCTTACTTTTGACTTATAAAGTGCTAATTGGCAGGCACCGGACTATTTGTCTGACCTATTGCAGCTTTATACGCCCTCTAGAGCCCTTCGATCAAGCGATCACCTGCTCCTTACCTTACATAAGTCTAGGATGGAGGAGATCGGGCATTTGCGGTTGTGGCACCGAAATTGTGGAATGATCTACCTCTCCACATCAGAAAGGCCCCAACTGTTACTCTTTTTAAATTGCATCTTAAAACATATTTTTTTATTCTGGCTTTCGAAACTGTATGAGAGTTACCAATTCTTTTATCCTAATTTTCTTTTAATTTTCGTACCTGTTGTTGTTGTTAATGCCATTGTTTAATTGTTATTTTGTACAGCACTTTTGTCAACTCCCTGTTGTTATTAAATGTGCTTTATAAATCAATAAATGAAATGAGTGGGCAGTATTAATAAATCCGTTTCCTTAAAAATTCTTTTCCCTTTTAGATTCCTTTAGTAATCGGAGTTAGGGTATACCTCGTCGACCACAGTGAGGTTTTCGATTAAATCCGGCGTGGCCCCGCGAGATCGACACGTAGAGGGTGGTGGGCGGAAACGGTCAAACGTGCAGTTAATATTCAATAACTAAAAGAAGGGTTTGACCCCGCCTGACCTCGAGGGACGAAGAGAGCAATGGAGCGTGCAATCTGACAGCAACTCTCGGATTCTGTAAGCACCTTCCGCCTGAGCTGTAAAATTCCCCCCGACTCTCTCTCTCTCACTCTCACTCACACACACACACACACACACACACACACACACACACACACACACACACACACACACACACACACACGCGGACTTTTTTTTGCAGATTTTTTTTAATTTAATTTTTCCTTTTTTTGTCCAAAGAGTGATCATCTGCCAAAAATTGACTGCGAATTTTATTGTTTTTTCTTTATGTGAAATGTATTTGCTTATGTTGGTACATAGTCAATATTATTATATTGTTATATGTAAAATAAAGAAATACAAGCACATTTATGACTCTGTGTTACTGTACCTATATTAGAAACAATCCAGTCATTTTTGGATACTTAATAAAATATCTTTATAGAACTATTATGGGATAAATGTCGCAATTTCTGCTGCACTTTTGGCCAGACCACTCTAAAGAAATCCTTTTTTAATGTCAGCGACGCTCCTTTGCCTGGATCACGGAGGATCTAGGCATTTTACCAAAAGCCGATTTCAGTTTCTAACTGAAATGTCGTTTCTGGCTTAAAATTAATTTATATCATTAATGACATAGGTTTGACAAGTTTTTGTTTTTAATAATGAAAACCGGAAATCAGTTTTTGGCACGATCCGGATGCCCTGCACAACCCCAGAGGGAATTGTGTCCCGGAAACCTTCCGTTTTTAAGGCGAATATATGCAAACCATTACACTCTGGATAAGCTACATGACGAAATCACCCAGTAGTTAATTTTGGTGATTGTCTTTAGCAGAGCTAAAGACTTGAAGCTGAAGATGCTCAAGTGCGCGCGTGCGTGCGCGCGTACACACAAGTCAGGCACAAACAGCAGTATACAAGTCGGTCAGCTACAAGTCATGATATACATATATATAAAATAACATATTTTCGTATTGCTGACCAGAACCTTTCCAAATATGGATATTTTCATACTCGGCCCTAATGCAAAATTTATACGGATTGTGAAGTAGCCTACCCTTCTGCAACAAAGACAGGACTGTGAAATTACTGAATAATTATAAAGTCAAACTGCGCATCATAATAAACCAAAGCGTTACCTTCATCTGGGTGCAGGTCATAATGGTCCAAATGTGACTTGCTGTTCCGACGTGTATCTGTGAGGACATTTAACTCACAGACATTTTAATCCACCACTTCTACCGCTCACTAGTATGTAACGTCATTTTGTCAGGGGCGGAGGGGGAGTGTAACTAATTTAAGACAATTCCAAAAATGACACAATTAGCACTAAGTGTTTAAACCTTTATTTATTTACGAGGTCTGCCTTTTTCGACCCCCAGCACCTCTAGGTCCCACAGCCTTGGCCTTTAGTGTATTTTGATAAAGATATATAGGTCATAATTAAAACTGGACACTAGTTGAAAATTTTTAAAAAGTTAAAAAATTCGGGGGCTCATTTACAGTAATGTTCAATGTAAAAAGTCCATAATCTGAATGTATCTGGTGAAGCGGAATACTTCCCCAGTGTGATGCTAATGCCGATTATATAAATTGGGGGGAGGGGGGGGGGGCAGCTCGGGAGGTAAAGAAGGTCATCTACTAATCACAGGCTTGGTGGATATTTGGCATACAGTCTGCATGTCAAATATTAACCCCAAGTTGCTCTTCGATGCATCCAACGGAGTATGATTGTAAGATATAAAGCACTTATGAATGGCAAAAACATAGCCTGAGTGAACGAGGCTATGTGAATAGTGAATGGAGCTGTGTGTGTTATTATAGTTTCATACCTTCATAGATAAAATACTTTAATCAGCAGCTAAATAAAATTAATAGCATCGGGACAAATTCTCTGTTCTGTTTTTAAATTTAAAAAAGTTTTTTAAATAATTTGAAGCCTTTACAGAAGAGGCGGTGTAGCCACGATCAGCAGAAAGTCAAAAAAACACAATTGTAGTCGCTAGCGCGCGCACGCACATGCGTACACGCACATTTGGACTCTCACACTTTATCCTCTCTTCCAACAATTAGCCCAAAGCTCTAATAGCTCTCTATCTGCCTCTCTCAGGTACACGCTTTTAAACTTTGTTGAACAGCGCATGCGTATATCCAAATTTTCATCAAATTAGAATCAAAACGTGTAACATTAAGCCTGCATGCTAAATTAATTGCCCTCGCGTTGGGTAAAAGCGCAAGAGAAACAGTGTCACGTGTTTTATTTGGTAATTAATCACGTGTCAGCACACAACACTGAGCAACATATTTAATTTAAGAGGGGGGCAATAATGTCCGAGGTTTAAGGTTTACCAGCTTCCTCTTTTGCTCACTGCGTGGACACCCTGTTAGGTCAACATCAGTAAAAATGTCTCGTTTTTTATATTCTTCAGGTCTGTGGCTGTTTCCACGCGACACGTGGATCCCGGTCGATTTACGGTGATTTCTTCAAGAAAGAAAGAAAGAAAGGCGCATTTACTACGACTCTGTTAAAGTTTTTACCCCCCACGCATAAAACGGGTGAGCTGCTGTGTCGCCTTCACATTGAAACGCACTACTTATTACAGCGCAACTATATCACTGCCGCCGTGTCTTCTGAAACAAAAACAGGTATTTGTCACAGTGCTGCGGTCCCATAGCAGGTCGCCGGGATTTACAGCCCGCTCCTCCGTATAAATGCAGCCTATATATTATTTATATTCCATCAGCTCCTTATGCCAACATGGGGGGGGGGGGGGGGGGGGGGGGGGCAGCAAAAGGGAAGTAAACCATGCAGGGATGTGGTCTGTTCCCAGGTAAACACCGGGATGGAAAAACGACAGCGCAGTCCAGCTTCATAATGTGCGTGTGTGTGTTTGTGCAGGCCCCGGGGATGCCCCTGCAGAAGAACAGAAAGCTGATTACAGAGAGTAGAAAATAAAATAAAATAGTGGGTATAATGTAGGAAGAAGGAATAATAACAGCGGGAGTGAGCAGAATTGATGAAATAACCACTCGTAGACAGAAGAGAAAACAGGAAAGAGGAGAAATAAAAGCAGAGGGAGCACGGGAAAGAAAACAGAAGAAAGAAAAGAAGGGAGAGACGTGGGGCGAAAATGTTTAAAGTCACTGCTCCTACTGAAATATTCAAGGTACATCTCACACCCCTGCTGAAGTATTACAAGACTATAACGGTTCCTCCTATTGGACAGCCTCGTTAACAGTAAACTGGATAAATGCGTTTAACGGACCGCGTGTAAAACCTGAGTGACTAACTCAGTGTTTGTTTGTGTAAGCAGACACTTTATGGGAAAGTGCAGAAAAGAAATAAATGAATGAATAAAGGGACTTCAAACAAGTGTGTGTGCGTGGGGAATGTGTAATTACGTGCACGTTACATGTGGCTGCTAATCAAAAAGGAATGTTACAATAGATTCATTCATTTTGTTCAATCACATTGCATCTTGAAACACACATGCACAAGCAACTGTCAATAAGACACCCAGGGCAAAAGAACAAACAACGGCTGAGCTGCAAATGTTTAAATGATACTGACAAATATATTTACATTTCAAAAATCTTTTTCACTCAGCTTTTTTCTCCCAACTAAACACAGAACTTTTCAATGTCAGGAAGCAGGACCTCTTCCACATGTTGAACCTAGAATGGATCCTTTTATTATGTCACTGTTTATTTTTTAAGTATTTAATCCTGCAGCTTTAACCTCCTAAGACCCGAACTCTTCCACGGCATGCATTTTTAATTTCTTTGATATTTGGGCATATTGGGGCCCGATGAATGTAAAAACAAAGAATTACCAGATTTATTTTTTTTACCTTATTTTTGTTTTTATGAAAAATCAGAGCCACATTTGAGGATATTCGTTTAAAATTTCGATAGAACAGTAGCAGTATAATGTCCTCGTAAGTGGATATCAGGCCCTTGTAGAGCAAAATTGAGTATTTTGGTCTAAATAACCCAAAATGTGATGTCCACATATGTGGACGCCAGGTCCTAGGAGGTTAATTGTGAAAGCACACTTGGCTCACTTTTGTAAGTGAAGACGGTTTAAATGAGAAGCATTTTTCACAACTTTTAAATCTTTATTTGGACAGGCTCGAAACAAGAAGATAAAATGTTCTAAAAAAAATAATAATGACAAAAATAAAACGATGGCTTGTGAGGAAACCCATTCAGCCTGAATCAGAAGGCCAATAAACAGGCTGCGAATGATTATGTAAAACATGAGCAAAAGCAAATAAGATGCAACAACTGCATCGAAAGACGAGCTTCCACTTTGATTTCACTGAGGACATACACGGAGCAAAATAAGAAGTCACCCTTGTAAAGTCTGACCAGCATCACTCTGCTGAGTCTTTTTCCACCAGCAGCAGTAATTTACCGAGAGGCTCACAGTATAAATGTGGGGTCATTTTCTTGTCTCTCAGCAGAAGCCCACTCTCTGTCGGACCTCTGCGAGCACAGGTGCAGCAAGTTCCCGCGCCCTGCACGTCCCCTGAGCCAGCACTCGCTCCACGTAAGCCCGGTCCGACCTCAGCCTCTCGATTTCCTCTCTGATGGGCGTCAACCTCTGGATCACAGCCTCGCTTACAAGCTTCTTGTAGGCTCCAGTGTCCAATCCTCTCGCCTGAGACACAGCCTCCTGCACGCTTATCATCGCCACGGCAGCGTGAATGTTTACCAGGTTGGAAACACCAGGACGCGTCTCCGGGTCAAAGGTAACTTCAGAGGTGAAGTCTGTGACGGCTCGTCGGATCTTGAGAGCGATGTCGTCAGGAGTGTCTGTGACGGAAATGGTTGCCATCGTTTGGGGGTCTGACTTGGACATTTTGGCTGAGGCGTCGCGGAGAGATTTGACTTTTCGTGTTGAGCCTGCGGAGAGAAACGAGAGGGATCAGGAAAACCTCTCAGTGTAATAAACACTTTTATTTCTAAATGAGACACGTAAGAGTGGAGGAATTTGGCAAAATTCAAAATTATTAGGTCAAGAAATTTAGGTTCTGATTAAATCAGAAAGCATTTGCTTTCTATTATGTTTGAGGCAACGCTGAGCATCACCGGTCCCAGAGGAAGACAAGAAGCACCAAAGTGCAAACGTCCACCAAAGCAGCTCAATCTTTGGGCAGTATTTACTTTTAAGGGAATTTATAATCTATCTACTCGTATATAGAATCTTTTTGTCATCTTTTAAACACACTTTTAATGCATTTTCTATATGCTGACAATACACATGACATTTGTAAGAATCATAATTTCGAAGTCATGAGGATTTTTCTCATTGTTTAATCAAGAAATCATTAAGTGGACCCTGGTGGATGAGAGCCAAATTTTAATGGATCGTTAGTATGACCCCTCTCTACACCCCTACAACGTTTCACAAGAATTCATTCAAAACTTTTCAACCAATCATGTTTACAGACACAATAATATGCATGCAAACACTACCAAAAAACATAACCTCCAAGGAATACGGGTAAAGGTTTGCCTGCAAAACAACAAAATATATATATTATATATACATATATATAGGGAGAAAAAACACAAATACATATTTACTAAAGCCTGACTCTGATTTTTTTCCTTTGTTTGGAAATACCGGTGAGTACCAAAAAGAATATTTTGACTTCAAAGCGCTTTAATTCCACAGCGGTTCACCAGTAAAGATCCAAACACGTGAGAAATCTATTGCTTTAAAAATAACGCCTTTTGAGATTTGTTTGTACTAAATCTACACCGAGACAAAAGGTGGATGCAGAAGCCTGAGCAGTGTCGACACATTCTCGTCTCAGGCTGTTTAACTTT
The DNA here is from genome assembly GCF_057381915.1 of Diplotaxodon limnothrissa. NCBI lineage: Eukaryota > Metazoa > Chordata > Actinopteri > Cichliformes > Cichlidae > Diplotaxodon > Diplotaxodon limnothrissa. The sequence goes on along the minus strand of NC_140611.1, from coordinate 8,511,257 downwards.
AACAGCCTCTGCTAATCAAACTGCAGGTCAGCCAAACGATGAAAAACCAAGTCAAAAAAGGTCCGGAGTGCAGATTTCAGTCCAAGCTGACAGCTAAAAGCAATGTAAGCGAGCCCCAGCCTTTTGAGAGAATCTGACTTTGTTTCTTCTTTATTTTTTTAAATGGTCAAAAAGGCGTTTCAGTCAGGCCACTTTAAATATGACTTAAACGTCTAATTATTAAAATATCTGCATTTTGGGGAGATTTCAGGTGCTAGGTGTAATTTTCCATTTATTCCTCTATGTTCAGATGGCTGAAATAGGATTGCCTGACACATTTGTGTGCGCTTGTAAAAATATCCCGGTGTGAAACAGACGCATGCGAGTGTGAAGTGATCAGCAGATGACGGGAGCCGGTATTTCCTTTCATTCTTTCTTTCACTCTTAAAATCATCCCCAGCTCCAGTTCTTTGTTTGGTCCTGTACAAGCAGGCCACATGTGGGCTGTTCATCAACGCCAAGATGTCTTTATCTAAAGCAAATTAAAACACTCTGGTTCATTTCAAAGGAAAGACCACTGACTGCCAACTCTGCTATGCCAAAGACAAGAAACGAGGGTGGGGTCCACTGGTATGAGCTATATACTGCCGACTGATTACACGCAAGAGTGCATACACACTCGGCACATACATATACGCATACACACATCTCTAAACTCATCTTGATGACATGCACTCCAAATCTACCTCCCTAATTATTATACAAGAGGAAGACGATATTTCTTTAATCAAAGCTCTAATGCACACATGACTGACTCCATCCCGTGCTTCCACCATACCGCTAATCATGAGGAATGAAAGTAGAAGGAGGGTGGGATCTTTCAAAATGTTGGCCTCGTGTATAAAAACATTTGGTTGGTACATTTTGGGAAACGTTTCAAAAGAAAATATTAATAATAACGGCGTCATATTGTATTTCAAATCTTGTCAGTTTTAATCCCCTGAACCTCGCTCTAATTTCTGATTGGCTGCCCTGCAGTTGGTGGTTTTTAGCTTTAGCTAAACAGCACGTCCCACTCCGACTTAGTTTACAAAACATGGAAAAGGCAATATATCTTTGAATGAATTTTAAAACATCAGTGTTTCCCCAACACTGCAGAAGAATGCAGGCATGAAGCAGAAGTTTAACCGGTTACTTTAAAGATGCACTAAAAACACTGGGAAAAAAGTTTAGCTTAGCTTTGTGCTACTTTGCTCGGCGCCGCTGGGCAGCCGGTGATGAAGATACATTATGACCCAGATATTTACACGAACTACATCAGGGCTAAAATGACTTCAGTGATATAAATCTCTTTGAAGCAAAACACAAAGGGTCCATTCAAACGTTGGGACTTTGTTTAACACGAGCGGCCAGAGACGGCACACATCCTCCGAGGCTGAAAATTCCCTGGATACAGACGGACACGTGGATTTGGATTAGTTCCTGATATTTTTTTTTTTGTTGATAAAACCGAGACACTTTCTCCCAGTTTTCTCATTTCAATGTGATATCTATTTATGCAGATAAACAAAAAACAACCAAAAAAAGAAGTAAGGTCGCAATGAGGAAACCCTGTCTGTTCATGTTAATCCTCCAGGAAGATTAACCAGCCATGACCGTCTTTTAGGGAAGGCTTTAGGCCCAGAAGCATCTTATTACTGACTTTTCTTCAGCTATTTAAGTTAAGTTTCATTTTCCAGTTTTGCTCTGTATGTGATGCAAAATACACTTCCAAAGATTCCTGGCTCTAGATCAGGAACAACAAAAAAATAATTAAATAAAAAGAGAAATTGAACCAATCAATCACAAACTTTCCCGACAGAGGAGACAATAATTCAAGACAAAAAAAGGATGGAAAGGCAGAAAGAAAGCTTTACTTCTAATGCAGGAAAAAAAAAATCTAGTTTCCAAAAACATTCACTTCACTTATAGCACTCAGCTTGTTTCAGGCAGTTAGAAGACTTTTTATAAAAAAAATATTCAAGCAGAAAACTTCATAAAGATGGAGATTTAATAAAAATCAACTAAAATCTGCAACCCTTCGCAAATAAAAAAAACTTTTTGATAAAATGCAACAAGCACATTTGAAAATATAATGACTTGGTATATACAGCATAAGGCCATCGCACAAGTGAGGCCTCACTTACACAGCTAAAGCCTAAAGAGACTAAAACAGGCGACTTTAATGTCACATGATGACATTCTCTACATAAGAAGATAAAGCTGCTGCTACCAGAGAGCTACGTGATTTTAAGAAGCTGACCGTAGAAAGCCTAAATCATGAGTGTGTACACGCCATCATGCCACGTATTCTTACTGAGCAGGGCGCAGGGTTCAGGGAACAGCTCTCCGTAGCGGTTGTTGAAGATGCGAGCAAGATCCTGAGCCAGCTCCAAATGTTGGACCTGATCTTCTCCGACAGGGACGTGAGTGGACCTGAGAGAGATGATTCCACAGCAGCACATTAGAGACGTGATCCGTGCAGCACTGTGCACAGTGACAGCACAGAGTTTAAAATACAGAGCGAGACGCAAGGACAAATTGGAGACACTTGGAGTCACTGCAGGAGACTTTTTCAGCAGTGTTTGGCAACTCTGTAACTGGAGGAGGAAGCAGTTCATTAATTTTCTCTTTAGAGATGAGACTCAGTTTCTCCACAGGAAATGAGCTTTTGGATATATGGCTGCTGAACCAGAAACAGCTGAAGAGATGCCTTCTAAATGTGAATTTGGAAACGCTACGAGACAATAACCCAACCAACTTATCTCACGTGAAAACCCACTGACGCCTCATCAGCAGGCTGCACCTCACAGATCACACACAAAACTCTTTGTCTCAGACAAATTTCCACCAGAAATGTGTGACGCGGATATTTATACGAACACGTCAGAGGCAAAGAAATTAGAGATTGCATTTTTTTCCTCTTTATAATCTCTACTAATAATATTTATATGTATAACAAGGTGCAATAATAACAGTGTGCAATACACATACACTTATTCTTTATGTTATTAAGTTTAGTTAAGTTACTGTGTGGTGTTGTTTGTTACGTTGTGATGTGTCATATCGTGTCGTGTTGTGTTATATGTAGTGCCGACGTAGGACAGTTTTTCCAATTTCATTGTACTACTGTACTATGTATGACTGTGCAATGACAATAAAGAGTTATCTTATCTTACTTTGAGGTTTTATTTGGAGATATCTGCACGTTATGTTTCTCTTTCCACCCCCGCGCAGCAGAGGTGAGATATTAAAAAATAACACATTTTCACCAGCAGTCTTCATTGCCAGACATGCTGTCCCCGTTACTCGTGATAAATTACAGATCGCACTGTGAACACTTTGCACTGGAATTATTTTCTGCTGGAGAAATGGCCTCTGAGAGCAGGTGGCATGTGCTGTAGATTAAAAGGAAAATGGCCTCTGTAATAAAAATAAATAAAAATGAAAAAAAGATGCTGTGGAATTGATTTTCTGTGTTGTGAATAATGAGGGGGGGGGGGGAAGTATAAAACTTAGAGGCAGAGATCTCAAAAATAAAACCAAAAGTATCCAAAAATGTTGCTGTTCTTTTGTACTCCGGGTAAACCTCTCTGCTAAACAGTATTTTGTAGGCTTTGTGCAGGCAGGTGATGCCAAACTAGAGCTTGCAAAAATAAATCAAATAATAAAAATATTTAAATTAGGACACTGCTCGCAATCAGTTTAAGTTAGTAGGCTCACAGTGTTTGGTATTTGTTATGTGGATTACTGGCTCTGCTCCTTTTTCATTGCAGTTACTCTTTTAATTCACGCATTTCGTTCTTTCTTATGTTAGTGGAGGCGATTTTAGCTTCCAGGTTCTTATTGAGCACACATTATGGACTGGAATGGAAAACATGGAAACTTCACTATCTTTGAATAAATGTAAAAACACCAGTGTTGTCCCAACACTGCAGAAGAATGCAAAGATGAAGCAGAAGTTTAACTGGTTACTTTAAAGATAAAAACACTGGGGAAAAGATTAGCTTAGCTTTTGCTACTTTGCTCGGCGCTGCTGGACAACCAGTGATGAAGATACATAATGACCCAGATATTTACACAAACTACATCAGGGTTTGACGCTAAAAACACAAACCTCTCTGAGGCAAAACACAAAGGGTCCGTTTAAAGTTTGGGACTTTGTTTGGGGTTTGTAAACTGCAGTGGTTCTTAAATAGCACTTTTTAATTCTACTTTCTGCATGTCTCACACGCGCATTTATGCAACAACCTTTTACTACATACAAGTGCTTTCTAGCAAACATTCACACACATTCACACTCAGATGAACGCAACGGGAGCAACTCAGCGTTCAGTATCTTGCAGTCTGGAGTAGATTGGAGCAGCCAGGCATCAAACCACCAACGTTCCGATCTGTAGATGACCTGCTCACTCCTTATATCTGGAACAAACTCCCAGAAAGCCTCAGATCAGCTGAAACACTCAGTTTATTTAAATCCAGGTTGAAGACTCACCTATTCTCAGCTGCATTTGAATAAAGCACCAAATCCACACTTTTAAGCTTAAATTTCAAAACTTACATTTAACTACAAATTTTATCTACTGTTCTGATTTTATCTGCTTTGATTTTATATACTGTTTTGTTTGTTTGTTTGTTTGTTAATTAGTTTGTTTGTTTGTTTGCTTGTTTTAATCAATTTTAAATCATGCTTTTATTTGTTTTTGTTTCTAATGTCTCTGTAAAGCACTTTGAATCACCTTGTTGTTGAATTGTGTTATACAAATAAACTTGCCTTGCCTTGCTCTACCTGCTGATCCACAGCCATCCCGATAAATTATCAGCACAATAAGTAACAATATAAAACTTAACAGTCACAAGAAACTACAACATTAAGAGGAAACTGCTGTTAAAGTAATACCTCAGTGAGAGACACTGTATATTGTCATTTATGGCCCGATACTTAAGCAAGACCTCTGTTGCAGCTCCTTTGTTTGTTTGTTTTGTCCTCCAGCTGCTAGGATAAATGCACTTCTGAGCACAGGATGGTCGCACATGTCTGCAAAAGGCTGCAAGCCATGCTTTCAGCAGGGATGTATCCCCCTTCATGGTTTCTCAGCTTCATCTTCATCAAGTAAAATAAGGAACCCTGACAGAAAGCACTGTAACAGTCAGTCTTTACAGGAAGAAGTTGTAAATGATAGGGGGAAAATTAGTTATTTAAATTTTTTAACAGAGTTTGGAATATAAAAATCAGTTATTCACAGAAGGAAGGGCTTTTGGAAGTGTTTTTCGAAAAGCTGTGAATGCTTAGGGTACACAGCCTAAGAAATATGAGTTATCTGACTGACACACACACACACACACACACACAATATAACTTGTACGCTACTTGAATGGAAATCTCACTTGTAGAGAAGAATATCAGCAGCCTGGAGGACAGGATATGTGTAGAGACCAACGCTGCCTTCGTTCTTCACTTTGCTCTTCATCTGGAGGAAAAGACAGAGGGAAGGAAGTTGAAGCAGAAAAAGAACAACGATGAGGCAGAAACACTAAAAGCAACCAGAAATAGAGCCAGACAGGAGAAAGATGGACTCAAGCTGACTTTTTTCCTTTTCCCCATAAAGAGCCATTTTCACTTTCATGACTCATCGACTGAAACAAACGAGGTACGGATGAGTTTGCACGGCATTTTCCACCATTTTTGAAATCAACTCATCTGTTGGGTAAACGAAAGGTGTTTTCTAAAGAGCAACAGAAACAAGAACAGAGAGACGTGAGCTCTGTTGATCCTCGCTCGTCGTGTATTAAAACTGCACCCAGGTGTGAAGAAAAATTATATGAATTAAAAATGCGGCAAATGCTGCAGAGAAACAAAATAAAAACGCACAGACATGATGAAACTTAAGAGAAAACAGAGGAATTAATTTAATTTGTAAGTGTTCCACTGAAGGTAAGAACTGATATGGTGGGATTCATGTTTGAAATATTACTTCAGTTACAAAATAGCTATAACATTACAAACTCCTTTTGCAGCTTTTATAATTATAACTGTGTTTTTTGTTTTTATTTATCATTATTAATTAACTGAAAATACGCCCTTGCAAATAAACCATTTTTTGCTTTAAAAGATATTGTAGATATTGTATAAATATATACAGAAGTTATATCTCCGAGTCATCGCTTTGCCAGAAACTTCCAGTTTGTATTAGTGTATGTGGGTGCCTGTATGTCCTTTACATGCTGGCTGTGCATAGCTCCTGAGTCTCTAAAATCACACTGACCAGGTTACAACTCTGGCTCTCCGTCTGTCACTGATGTGTAAAGAGCTGCAGATGTTTGTCTGTTTGACCGATAGCAGTGCTAGCACACACACCCACACACAGAGAGCAGAGAGGCCATGCAAAATCCAACCGAGAAGCCCTTTTCCTGCATTGTGCGGGGGTGTGGTTGCGTTTAATTGTGTTCAGAAGCGTAGCATGAAACTATCAGAAAATGTTTTATTATTTTCTTCTCACCGACGCTCTTCTGTCATTGTTCACAAGCTCGCCCGACCACCGCGGCACTTGCTCCTTCTCAGCCGTTCAACATTTAAATGTTTGAATGAATTGCTTTAAATTTTGACAGATGCTCGTAGTGACTTGTAAAGCATTACTGCATTTTTAACAGGCCACATTTAAATAAATCAATTCAGTTTGCACAGTAAAAGACAAAAGAGACAAGATTATGAAAACATATACCGTAAAAATATAATGCATCATAAATATTACTCAGTCCTTAAACAACAATGACATGAATGTCTCATAGTAACAACTTTTCTCTAAAGGTTCCAATAGGCTAACTGGTTGATTGCATTTGCATTGTATTTTATTATTTTTTAATCATTCTGAATGTTTTATGAAATTTTGTTGATTGTGGATACATGCAAGCCATCTTTAACATGTAGCTGACCCATTTGCCATATACTTATATACATATACATACTAAGCAACCACAATGGGGAGGAAGAACTCCCTTTTAACAGGAAGACCATTTAAGAAGGCCCAGGCTCAGAGAAGTACAGATGGGTAGAGAAGGATACATATACAAGTATATTTACCAGCAAGTGATGCGGTTTGGTTTCAGACATAGTTTTCTTTACTCATGTCCACATGCTGGTGCTACATGAGTGAAATCTGCACCACAGTAATTCTTTTAATTATAATTGTTATTTTAAAATGAGCACTGATACAAACAACAAAAATAAAGACTTGTGCGTGATCATTTTATACACAAGTGTCTGCTGGAGAAGATCTCACCTTCCACTGTGGTAGGTGGCGGAGCCGAGGCATACTGGTGAGACAGCCGAGGATCCAGGAGAGCTCAGCATGCTCGGACACCTGCAGTGACGAGTGGGGACACATCCAAATGTCAGCATACACCTTTCAATCTATCACCAGGCTGCAATATTAATAATATTACCACTACAGATTAATATGGCTGAATCACAAATATCTACGAACTTGTTGGCTCACCAGTCGGTACCTTATAAGCTGAAGTCATGAAGAGATTTCTTTACACGAAGTCTAACAGAAACCAACACTGTTTTTTACATGTGTACAAGAGCCAACCTCCTGCTGCTGTATACATGCAAACTCCCAAGCACGTTGAACTCACTGCACCGCTTAGTCCGGTTAATTAAAGAAGAGAGCCTAACCTCAGGGAGGCACCAAAGAGATAAACAGAAGAAGTAAATTACGCAGGCAGATTAAACAAACACAGACGGATGGATAAAAAGTCATCCACGGGACAGCTGGGGTGGAGGAAAAGGAGGGTAACTCCCTGGCGCCTCTAAGTGGAAGAGAAGAATACTGCCTTTTTACACCTCTGCCTGTCACACAGGTGCACCCACTCTCACCTGTAGGCTTATACTCATTGTATCAGTTTTTTTAATGTGTTTAATAAGTGGGATACTAACAAATAAATACTGGCAGACTAAAAGCTGACCCAGCCTAAACTTCATACACTGATGCTGGATTTCTATACCTTTATCGATCATTTATTTTAATAATCCTGGCAGCAAATTAGCTACTGGGAAAAGAACTTTGTATATATGGAAAGTAGCGCCCTCTCAGAAGCTCATAACTGAAATCTTTTAATTCAAAATCTATCAAAGCTGCCGTAGGGCCAGAGGCAGGGTACACCCTGCACAGCTCGCCAGGCTAACACATACACACAGACAACCGTTCACTCTCAGTGGAGGTGGGTTGGTTATTCAATTAGAGGATTAAGGAAATGGTTTTTACATGTGGACAAATAAACCACAACACAAAGAGGTGAATGTTAATGCAGTGTAGCTGATGCATCTGGTAGCAGTAAATTAACCCGATGTGAAAAAAAAAAAGCTTCTGTGTCTAACAGCCAGTGTTTGGGGATGCAGGAAATATCCTTGTGCTTCAGCAAATTAAAGTTTATGGACACTGACTATATTGCCATCCTCTCTGTCTCTTGCAGCTTGAAAAGCATTCTGGGGAGCATGATGTCAACAGCAGACAGCAGGGACATAAAGCAGGATTTCAGGCTAGCATGTAGGGGGCCGGTATGCATTACACACTGCAGACAGACAAGAGATGGGACAGATGTCGATGACAACAAAGAGAGGGCAAGGATATGGTTTGAACAGTGCAATAAAACGCTGATATTTAAAAGGCTTAGTAAAAACACAGCCTCCATTCATGCTGTATCGTAAGAAAGCCCCGCAACGAGAGATATGCTAATGTTACGGATCATATCAGCATTAGACTGACAGTAACAGCCATGGCAGCAGCTCCTAAGGCTGCAAAGAAGGGATTTTAGAGAACAGCTAACAGTTGTCTCAACACAGTAAATCCACTTTTCTGGTCAATACTTATAAAACTCAGTGGTATTAAAAAATGAAGTCAATGAATCAGCAGATCCGCAAATCCTCCGAGTTTAGCTCGTCACCAACTCTTTGCATTTTTTCAATTAAGCCCAGTATTTTCTTTGGGCGGCCATCGTATTTTTACATGTGGAGCGGGCGTGTTCAACACGGGGGTCGCCTTGCTGCCAAGTTATGTGGCATGAAGCTAAACAAGAATAAAAATAGGACTCTGTGTTTGTGTGTGTGTGTGAGGAGTGGGTGGCAAAGAAACACAGATGGACTGAACTATCCACACATACACACACACCCACCCACCCAACTTAACTTGTGAGTAAGAAAAGAAAAATACACATGTGGTGTCAGGGGAGAAGCAAACAGCTGTTCTGATTTCTCTCTCTCCATCGTCAGTGTGAGCTCAAGCCTAAATTCGGGGATGATGTGCTGAAGTGCTGCAAATGTTAAGACTTGTCGTTATCCTTCTCAGTTTCTTTCACGTGGGCTAAAGAAGGACTTAATGGCGGTTTGTGTCAGTTTGTGTTTTTACAGGCTCTGTGAATTGGTTGAGCACACATTGGAGATAAGAATCAGGAGCAAGGAAATAAACATTTTGGGGTCTGTCAGCATGTAGGAAGGTAAATATGAGAGTCGACATCACGAAAATAAACCGTTTTTCTTCTTTGAAAAACCAGCAATGAGAGAAGAAGCTGCCCAGCTTTAAAAAACAACAACAAAAAAGACAAAAAAGGGCACTTCTTTTCTTAAACAAACACTGATGTGCTCTCTACTTGATAACCACATGAAATGTGAAAAATAATCTGCAGACATGAGTGTGAAATCTAAATTATATATACATGCAAAGCGCATGTTGGGTTGCATTACTTATCACATATAAATAGTACTTTCTCCACCTGTGAGTATTCATTTATAGACAGAAGTGTATATGCATCCAACACACTATGTAGGGAACTACACAGCAAATATAACACATCATATATATTTATAAACGGCATCAATCAAACATGCCCAACTCACCTGAGACTGCTGGAAGAGTATCGCTTTCTCTGGGTTGATACCGCAGGCCAACAAGCTGGCTGCCATGTCCAGTATGTTACTCTTGAGCTGCGTTGGATCCTGGGGCTGGGTGATGGAGTGCAGATCCACAATGCTGTAGAGGACTGAGGGGTACTGGTCCTGCAGGGACACCCAGTTCTCCAGAGCACCCAGGTAATTTCCCAGGTGGGGCACTCCAGTAGGCTGAATCCCTGAGAATACACGGCCACTTCTTGGAGCCTCCTGGGAAAAAGAAGAAGGAATTTGCTCGAGTTGGCTCTATAGCACTTTGGATTTGATAATGAAATAACATCACGGAAATGTAATTACAAATGATGTCATGTATAATCACATGAGCGATCAAAGATGTTCCACTGTCTTCATCACACCTCTGAACACTAGTCTCTCTTATTTTAGTTTCGCCAAATCACAACAACAGTGGCCGCAAGGTGCAAAAAACCTCAACAATCAGACGACCACCTATGAGCAAGTACTTGGTGACAATGGGAAGGAAAAACTCCCTTATCGCAGGAAGTAATCTCCGGCAGAACCAGGCTCAGGGGGAGGCTGAGACCAGTGAGGGGTGAGGGGAAGGAATAGAGCCAGAAATATCAGAAATATCATCCCTTTTTAGCACATTAACTTCTGTTCTTAAAACAGTGCCTATAACACCAATGTCTCCAGATTAGCGCAACAATGGTTGGTTGACTTTAAAAGTCAAAGCTAAGGCCAAGACAAAAAATCCTTGAAAAGGGAGAAAGTTACCACTAGAAAGAAGCCTGTAGAGACCGAAGTGTCAGTTGGCAGGTTGGGGACCATTAGCAGTCATGCTTGTATTACTAAGATGCTAACTCCATGGCTAGCACCTCTGTTCTCTCCCAAACACATCCAGCACAAAGAATGCATCACCTCATTGGCCAACAATATCACTTACAACCATCCAACCAGCTTCAAAGCCTTTCATTACCATAACAGAAAGCTGCACAAAAAGGGGGGGATAAAAAAAAAACAGCATAAATACATCACATATAACAACAGCAGCCCACCATAGAGTAAGGGTTTTTTCTATAATTAAAACAAGGACCTTATTTTAGAGACAGCAGCAGGGTCTCAACACTCACCAATTGAAACAGGGAGATCAGTATTTGTGGTTGTACCACTGGACTAAAACTATATTTCTCTTCCTGCAGAGTCTGACTGGGGCCAAACACCTCATTTCTCCTGGCATCAGTCGGCTTCACTGAACCTTGGCTTTCAATTAGCCTTGCTAGGCAAGAGTCTTAACCTCTGCTTGTGCCACCACACGATACAATTAGAGGGCAAGCAGAGTGGCACCTGTTATGACACATGAAACCACGCTGGCATCCAAAACTAGGGCTTTTTGACCAAAGCCGTTACACAGTAGATTAGGGCTTCAACAGAGCAGAAAGACACATGAACACAGACTGGAACTGTTTTTGTTGGTCTGGCAGAAAGACAAAATCTTTGGCGCTTTGGTAATACACATAACAGCCCACAGTGGAGACAAGGATTCAGTTCCCGGCAGAAGTGGCTTGGATGAATGCTCAAGGTAGATAAAAAGAACCACCGCATGCCTGAGGACTAGACCTTTGAGGTCTGCAGGATGACTCCGTGGCCAGAAATACCTGCCAATTGCCTGCTTTAGAAAAAAAGGAAGGTTCATGGGCTGTATTGTTACAGGTGTGTTATTACCTGTGTACCAAAATACAATGGAATGCAAATCTGGAAGTCTAGTTTTAAATAACTACATGGATCCATGAATTTAATCTACAGGACTTTACACAAGGTGATGTGTATGGCTCAAGCACCTCAATCCACCAATAGTAGGTAACTGTAAGCTAGTAACAGTACCACTGCAATATATTAGGAATGTGTGTTTAATGAACAGTCTGTGCATTAAAGTTGCTAGATGATCTCTAATTGTTTAACTGTTAATGCCTGAAGAACCTGCATTGTTTTTGTTGTAGGATCCCCCCACTATACCAACACATAGGGGTCTTATTGGATGGAAAGTGGAGGCTGTACTTCTGTGTTCAGGATAAAAATTGTCCTACAAATATGCTCTGAATATGCTGGCAAGAAGCAAAGGAAGAGATTCAGCAGCAGACAAATCAATCTTACCACAAGATCCATTTAGAAGGTGCTATAGTTTTCAGTACTGGACCGCGGATTGGATTCTCCCCACTTATTACTACCTCCGTATGCTCCAAGTTATGTCTATCCAAAACCTCTGAAAATGAAACTTGTGCTAAACTGTCAGATTTTATGTAATAACCTCGCAGTCGTTTTCAAAGAAAATATGTTATGCTTTATATGAGATAGCACTGATGGGTTGTAAACAGCAACACCTAGACGTTTGACTGAAGAGCCCATTTTAAAACTCCCCCCAACCCCACAAAGCCCACAGGATCTCCGCGTTATCGCCTCAAAATCTGACTGGCGATCATATGTTCCCCAGCTGCACTTTTCAAGGTTATTATAACTAATCATTAAAACCTGAAGTTTTCAGAGGATATCCTCTTCAGTCACCGCTCAGAAATCAGTTATCTTGACAGCTTGCTGAACTAAATCACATTCAATCTGACTGAGGGACAGGCTCACCACAGCATCTGAGATCAGATAACAGTTGCTCTCTCACCGGCGTAGCCCAGAGGTTCTACATCTTTAAACCCTGAGGGATCGAATAACAACTGCTGGGAGGCCAGCGTTGGTCCACAAAGTCTCCATCTACTGGCCTGAGGGAGCAGCTTTCCACCCAGCGAGAGAGAGGCAGGAAGGAACTGGGTGCTTATGTCATTACCGACAGGGTAATTGCGCTGGAGTGCCATTGATGCTGAGAGCCTCTTAAGAGGTGTCAGGATTGATTTGGGTGCGGACGGGACCCAGAGTCTGGCTCATGTGTGTTCTCACCTCGAGCTGACATGCCAAACGCATGTTCCCTCCCCTTCTGCTCCGGCCCCCAGGGGAGGCCATTAGCCATGCAGACATGGTAATGGTGTCATTTGAGCCAATCGAGTGTCAAATGAGAGTCAACGCCACAGCTAACTAGCCACTGGGCAATCGTGGGCTATCGCGCTTTAAGCCACTTTGCCAGACACCTCTGTGTTACTTTTGGTCTGAGGAAAGTGTCTTTAAACACATGCCACTATAGCTCTTGGAGGAGAAAGTAACCTACGCAAGTAAGTAAATCAACTAGAGCACGATGACAGAGGCGACAGCAAACGCTGTAAAGCAATTAATGTTTGTAATGAATACTGCGCTGCAAAGCCAACAGCAATAAAATATTATCAACAAGCACACTTTTGCCACGCACGATATTAAATTCAATAACTTGTGAAATACTTGTATAGTGCTTGACCTTACATCTTTAAATGACTCCCAGTGGTATGTTAGACAATTTCCAGTAAGATAAATCAGATATATTTCTTACTCTAAACCAGATTTAAACATGTTAATAAAGACCTGAAACCATCATAAAACAGTGCTAAAGTTTGGCCATTTACAAAATGCTAGAAATCACAAGTTATTCTATTTTACAATATCACCTCTGCCACAGAGCTTATGTGTTTCATAGCATTTACCAGCATGTATTTGTCTGTAATCACAGTGGTCAGAGGGCCGGTGGCGCCAGTGTCCGGCAGCCTCGCCTCTGTCAGTGCGCTCCAGGGCAGCTGTGGCTACAACGTAGCTTGCCATCGCCAGTGTGTGAATGTGTGTGTGAATGGGTGAATGACTGAATGTAGTGTGAAGCGCTTTGGGGTCCTTAGGGACTAGAAAAGCGCTATACAAATGCAGGCCATTTGTATAGCGCTCGAAAAGTTTTGAATGAATTATGATAAAACTTTGTAGGGGTGTAGAGCGGGATCGTGTTTACAATCTTACATCCACCAAAGGCCTTCAAGGTCAGTTTAATATTTTACTGGTCTAAACTGGAAAAAGCCTTAAAACTCAGAAACTATGATTCTTACAATATGATGTCACATTTTACCCCTCCAACAAAGTCAATAGATTGATCTGAAGCTCATTCAGTTCAGTTCTATTTATACAGCGCCAAATCACAACAACAGTCACCTCAAGGCGCTTTATAGCGTAAGGTGGACCCTACAATGATACATACCCACCTCATGAGAATATGATTCTTATGATTGTAATAATAATATACATTTTGTTATGTACATTACAGTAACAGGTCTTAATCATTTAAATACACAACAATTTGAATACATGTGCAATGTGCCTTCCCTGAATAATTTTTTAATTAAATGAAACTTGTGATCAAAACCTTTTTTTTTTTTACTTATTCACATATTTATTATTAAATAATTCAAGGAACTGCACTAAACACTGAAAATAGATACACGTACTATATCTACAAAGATAAAAATTATAAAAGAAAATATTTATATTCAAAATTGTGCATGTTAAAATATATTTCAACAGGGAAAATAATAAAAGCTGCAATTTGCAATTGTTTTTACTACACTACAAACTTCTCAAAGTACATTTAAAAGACCAGAGAGCGAGCTGCCTTGGCAGAGGTTTTGCACTCTTGAGGTGCTTCTTGTTGTGTTCTTTGATCATTTCTTTCTGAGGGAAATAATATTTTGGACCAAATGTTGTGTTTATTCCTTTATTTGAAAATGGAACAGACACTCTCTGTGGGTTGAAATATTCCAAAAACTAAACTAAACTAAAAAAAAAAAAAAAACACTTTCAGCCACCAAAGTGAAGGAACTCTGGCCAGCTGGCCTTACAACACTGCCGTCCCTGGAGTATGGCAGATGGTGTCTGGCTCACATATTGTCAATTCAAGAAAAAACAAAAATCAAAAAGAAAACTAATTGAGACGAAAGACTGAGTGACAGCAGACGTTAATTCTTAGTTAACAAATGAAACACTTCCTTCTTGTCCAGTTGCTGTTTTATACAAGCAAACCTCTGTTGAGCAGTGTTATCTGTCTTCTTCTGTCTCCTTCTGCCTCATTCTCATAATTGCTGGATACCTGCTGATGACACGGAGCAGACACGGAAAATGCTGGCCATTCTCGTCTCATATTTTTACACCGACAGGAGCGCGGTGCTTTCAGACCGCACCGTCGCAAAGGCGACGAAAGCTTTCTTCATCCACGTCTGCCATATGCTAAATGCATTACGCACCATGTGTGTGTGACATTAACGCCAACAGCTAGAAGGTTACATACACTAAAAAGGCCATGCTTTCACACTTGCACTACCTTTCCGGGAATGTGTGTTCATTTGTCCGCGTGTGTGGTATTATCCGTAGGGATAGCGATCATGTGCAAACAGACATATGTCCACACGTGTAGTCTATGCCTACATCAACATCAGTGAAGCTGTGAAGGTGTCTGTCCATGTGAATTTGACAGCTCACATCAAGTGGAAAGAACACTATCAGCCAGTCTATCCAAAACAGTAACATGACTTCGATCCCATCCACAAGCTGCGTTATTAAATGGAAAACAACTGTCACAGGCGCCACTTCATTCCAATCATTTGAAGACGAGGAGAAATCAGTGATTGGTTTCCCACAGTTTAATAGAAAGTCTCATTCCAGGAAAATTTCCGTCTTCTCTCCAAAGTATCCCGCAGCACTGGAACAACTGCATATTGGGAAATGACAAATATTGGATTCATCATTTGACTGAGTGCGAGCTACAATGAAATTACACCCTTAACGAGGAATGTGTAAAATGACAGATAGCAGTGGGAGCAGATGCATAAAAGTGGATACACAGACTCTGGGCTTGAATCTACAATCATATATGATTTTCCTCTGCTAGATTAAAGGCCATACATATGGATGCTTCCAACTCACATGTAGGCTGAATTGGACAAAGCGTGATCGAAAAGTTTTCACTGTGGAAAACCGTACCCACGTCTCTCCTTCATGGCTGCCTACTTAGAGAGCACTGCAACGTTGTTTTTTGTTTTGTTTTTTACATTTCCAGCTGATACTATCACACTTTGTTTGCCTTCGAAACGTAGAATAAATGTACACCTCATCTGAAGTCTCGGAGAAAAGCACCCATTCTTTTACACATCATGTCAAGCAGGGTTTTCCTAATTCTCCTTTTTACACATCCCCGGCACTCCTTTATTTAATCTAGACATTAATCATTGCAGACGCACATAAGAGTGCAAACTTCAATTTCTAAACCAATTTCCAGTAGCGAGAAATTCACGCAGACCATTTCCTTTTGTGCTACATGTGAGAATGGCCAACTGCGCAGAATTTATGCTTTTGTTACTTTTGTTCACTAAAGCTGCTACGTAATCTGAAAAAAAAAGCAAGCCAAAACAGACCACAGGTTCATCATCATCATCATTATTATTATCACTACAACTGCTGCTATCAAGCATTTGTAGCTTCCAGCTAGTGTGACCCGACAGTCTCGAACTAGCTATGTTATTAATCATAGCCATGGTTTTGGTTGAGCTAAAACTTGCATAACACCTCATTTCTCTTCTCAGATCTCCTCCAGACTGCTTTTCAGAGCTCATACATCATATCAGAGCCTCAGTGTCCTGGAGTGGTCCACTGATATCTCTCTCACCGTGGAGCCGAGGAGGAGGTACGACAGTCACCGCCTTTTAACTACACCAATTTCAGCACGTCTGAAGGGGAAAAAAAAGAAAAAACACCTCTGGGAGCATCGCTGCTTTCCCTGCTGTGAATTACCATCAGCTCTTTGTGGGCAAGCAAAGTGCCCCAGATCTAACCATGTCTGTGGAGCACAGAGATGGGGCCAAGAATGGAGGATTTTCGCTGCGCTCCTGCTGAGTGTCTTGCACATTGGATCCAGTGTTCTTATTCTGTCCTGGGCACTGCAGGCACCCCATTAACGCCAACATGCTGAAATACACTTTGACACAGAGCCCCTCCCCTCCTTACCCACATATCTTTCTTCATCTCTGTCTACCACTCACTTAGGGACCTGTTAAAGCAGGCGACCGACAGAGCTGCACTTCAGTCAGGTATCAAACAGGAAATAGGGCTTACTGTACTCCCACCATCCTCACCGCTTTTTTCTTGAAAGCATGTGTGTGTTTAGCCAATGTGAGGATACACTCAAATTTGAAACAAAGTCCATATGACCACAGAGAAAATGTGCACACACCATGAAAGGTGTATTAATGAATTTAACTGAAGAAAAGTAAATGAAGTGCTGGATAAAGCAGGGGACAGAAGAACAGGAAAAAATGTTAAAGGAGGAAGCAATATGATTTTTTTTTTTTTTTTAAATCAGACTGTCCAGTCAAAGGCATTTTTTTCCTTTTTTCCCCCCATTGAGTGGGTTGCAGGGGCAGCAGAAGAGAAGGCCCAAAAGGAGCAATTGATTAAATCTGTGGTTGACGTGTGGGACAGGTGAGATTGATGAGGTTCCTCTGAGCTTCACACTGTGCAGAGAGCGGGGCTACAGGAACAGAACACTGCAGTGTGGCAGGCCAGGGCTCAGGGCCCGCTCGCGCCGTGGGGTCCCTTGGCTGATTAATGGGACTGGAGGCCCTTCAAAAACAGCACTCCCCGCAGACAGGGCTCAACAGTGCTCCAAAAATAACCAAGCAGCAGAGGCAGCTCCGGCCTCCAGTCCTAAATGTCTGCAGCTTCTGAAGAAACCAGACTTCAGTATAGCCTGGGGGGAGATCATCAAGAGGAGCGCTGCCTACTTAAGACAGGAAACTTGGATCTGGCTCATTAGAAACTAAACATTTAATGACTTTTCTAGTTTATGGGAAGTGACAAACACTGACAGCCGATAGTGTATCAATGACAGTGTCCTATTAGGTGCTGATGTTATTATACATAACACGTGTGAAAGATGGTTAATCCAAAGAAGCAGAAACTTCACACCATTTAACATTAAGGCCCATAATAAAACATCTTCCTAACACAGATTTAAAAGACTACTTTTGAATACTTTAGAAATTTTTAACAACATTCCACATCTCAGTGTTTCCCACAAACCTCCATTTGATTTCCTGGCAGCAGAGCAGGGAAGGATACATGCACAGGTGGATGCATCTTTTGCGCACCATCACACTTCCTTAAAATAATTAATAAAAGAATTAAACAGTTTTCTTTCGCAAATGTAAGTACAGATATTTTGTGACAAATAAACAACACAGAAATGATCAGCTGCCTCTTTATTGAGATGCCCAACCCACAGTTTTGGTTAGAAATTAGCTAGGATATGTGAATAGCTCTCGTTGCCTCATTGAACTTGAACCAATGGCACATAAACCAGTCCTGCAGCTGCTGCAGGTCCTGTTTAGATTCCCCTCCAGTTCACAGCACATCTGCAGAGCAGAATAGGGCTGCCACGATTAGTCGACTAGTCACGATTACGTCGACTATCAAAATCGTCGACGACTAATTTAATAGTCGACACGTCGTTTGAAGCTTTGTAAGATCACAAAAGACGCAGGAATAAGTAGTAGGATTTAAGAGTGTAATAACGGACTGAAACAGAAGATGGCAGCACTGCATGTACAAGGATGCCAGCTGCCGTTAAACCCCGAAGAAGAAGAAGAAGAAGCTGTGTCCCAGAATTCATAGCGCGGCCCAGCTTAGTTTCCAACAATGGCGGCAGCTAGTAAGTTTTAATATTACGCTTATTATTCTTTCTGGGTCACAAAATAAACGTTTAACATATTTTCAGGTGAGAATGTAGCTGTGGAAACTTCAAATATCTGCTCAGTTTATCAGGACACCACATATTTTCAAAAGTGCTCCGAAGTTTTCGGAGACGTCTGTTACCCACTAGCTCGATAGCTAGCCGGGGGCAAGGTCACTAGCGCTGTGAGAACACCGGACTCCCGGCAAATCGCGTCTTTCGCTACTCAGGTTAAACATGATATATAAGTCACTTAGATAACTTAAAAATGTTATAGTTTGGCTTTTTCAGTATTTTATTTGTTCCTGAGTAAATCGGTTTGGCTGAGATTAAAGTTATAGTTTTTAAACAGCTGAATAAACATCAAGCAGACAGCTGATTATCAGAAGTGTGAGATGCTGGAGAATCTACTCCGGTGTCCTGTTATATTTTAGATAGCAAGGAGTTTATTAAACTCCACCGAAACAATCTGCAAATTTCATTCAAATTTAATAAACTATCATCTTGTCTTTATTTTTAGTTAGTACAGACCGTAAACACTTAAAGCTGTAAGCTAATGATAGTTATATAAGAGCAGATACTGCTGGTGCAATAAGCTGTACGTTTTACGTCCAATGGATTTGATTAGTCGACTAATCGCAAAAATAATCGGTGACTAGTCGACTATCAAAATAATCGTTTGTGGCAGCCCTAGAGCAGAACAACGTCTACTTCACTGAAACTCAAAAAAATGGGAAGCGTTGGGGATAGCTGATTAGCAGTAATTGAAATTAAGATTGAAGGGATGATAATTTGTGATGAAAACTAGTCATTGGGCAACTGTTCCTTCTGTTTATACAATTCAGGATCGTGGAGGGGGCGCAATTTATTAACACCAATTAACCTTAAGTGTATGTCTTTGGACTGTGGGAAGCAGCTGGGAGAATACGCAAACTCAAAATTTACTGGCTAGCCATTAAATCTGAACCCAAGAACTTCTTTCTCTGACATGATGGTGCTAACCACTGCATTGCCAACCTTCCCATCTCTTGGATGTATGTAACATCTACAGCTATATGACCAAGGGGTAACTTGGGTTAGAAACCAAATCTCCACTGCAGATAGTAATTTCAACTAGCCAAGCCTGTGGATGAGGAAATGAGCATAATATATACAAAAATCAAAAATGTATCATTTATAATACATCTTTTCTAAAAAAAATAAAATAAAATAGACGTTAATAATCATTTTATGTGTGATGATGTTGGAAAAAAAAAGGTTTCATTCAGACTGTTCACCCCATAATTAAAGAGAAAGCACACACACACACACACACACACACACACACACACACATATATACTAAATAAACTATGATCAGAGTAAGATGAAATTGAACCTGTTGTAAAGACATAAAGCACCGTTTTTCATGCAACACTGTTCACAAATCTTTCAGACTAAACAGTGGGCGCATGAACTTCATGGACCAATCAAATACTAAAAATGCAGAGCAGCTTTGCATTTGTATTTATCAAATAATGAGGTAGCATGGCAGCATCAGACAAACACACCAATGCAGTTTTTTGGAGGGGGAAGTTCAGCTCACCTTTCACTTTAAATGCTTCTAGACAGAATAAGATCGCTAACCATTCACAGCAAACTATTTAGCATCCTAATTTTAATATAATAAAAGGTTATCATTCTCACAAAAGATGAATCAATCCAAAAGCAGGATCACTGACTACAACCCAGCTCAAGTTCAGCTTTGCTAGAGCCAAACCAGTTTGCCTACAAAAACGATCCCATGAGCAGCAGCTGTGCACAGCTGGGAAACTTCGTTTATATTGCAATTTTTTCACTCTTACATAAACACATTTATACCAGAGCTACTTACTTCCATGCTTTGGCTCTGTTCAAGCCATTTGAAATAGCTTCATTAAACCATTTCCTTCCCTTTCAATGTTGACAATGGATATGTTTAATTTCATTTCACTTGCTGGAAACAAATGACTGACAGGAACTCAAAAAGAAAAACAAGTAAGCGTCACAAGACAGCAAAAACCTAGCCAGCGCACACGTCATAAATTTAACAATATGTAATTAAAGTAACACTCAGGGTGAACCTCCACCTCTGAAGAGTGCAGTCATTTCCGTCTCCAAAGGCAGTGTCTCTCGATTTGAGTGCGACTCAAAAGACACAATATCAGATACTCGTTTGGTTTTAATTAAAACTGTCAGAAGCTTGGGAAAAAGTGCTGCAGACAGCACAAGCTGAAGCATGGAAGAACTAGTAAGATTTGTCAGGTACCACTGTGGGCACGTCTGTGGAGCGACTCTGTAATTCGACTTAGCTATATGAAATTATCCAAACGAATACGCTGACATATGGGATTGCTTTAAGAGACGGGTAATGTGCGCGGCATCTGAGTGAGGGCCCCGGCTGCAGAATGATTACGACAGACCTAATTACACAGGAGGGACTGCTGAGAATTAGCGGGCTTTTCTGACAGTTGAAAATAAATAGGGCAGTTAATGAACATCCTCAAAGGAGAGACTGTGTTTCCGCGCTCTCGCAGGCCCCTCCCGTGTGGTGTGGGAACAGCTCTAATGGTTTTAACTGACACTCGAGTAAGTGAACGTGGAGTCAAGGAGAACGGAGAGAAAAATTAGAAGTCACTTCCACTTTCCTGGAGCTGGGGGCTGACATGACTGATATCAACCAATAACAGGAGCACAGGCCGGGGATGCCTGGACAGGGGAGGAACATATTTACAAGTGATGTGAGGCTGGAGGTAACTCCGCTGTAGAGCAGGGGTCCCCAATCCCAGTCCACGAGGGCCGGTGTCCCTGCAGGTTTTAGATGTGTCCTTGATCCATCACAGCTGATTTAAATGGATAAACTACCTCCTCAACATGTCTTGAAGTTCTTCAGACGCCTGGTAATGAACTAATCATGTGATTCAGGTGTATTGACCCAGGGTGAGAGTTAAAACCTGCAGGGACACTGGCCCTCGCGGACTGGGATTAGGGACCCCTGCTGTAGAGTTACAGTAGAAATATTTCAGTGCTATCCAAACAAATCTGCAGTTTCTCAAGTGCAAAGATACAAAGATTTATATATAAAGATTTGCTTATTTTTAACTGAGAACTGTTTTTTTTTGTTGAGGACAAAAAAAATAAAAAGCTATCACAGTACCTCTAAAAGCTAGTGTAAGACAATATATACTGTATTAAAAATTACTTAATGCCTCTTTTTCATTTAATTTAGACACATAAAAACTTAACAGTAAATATATCGAGTTAGACAGAGCTCCACTGATGTACCAGCTATCTGATATTAACGATATTGAATTTTTAAAACAGCCTATAACAGAAAAAATGTAATTAAAAACTAAAGACACAGGACGAAAACTATTTATTGATGTTATGACTGTTGATGTTGCATAGTTCCTCCAACAGAGGGCGCCCTGCAGTGTCCCTGTGTTTGGAGCGCCACAAACACGACAACGAGCTAATCCAAGCAGAGCCCGCTGAAGCATAAACAAGTTATTTTTAAACTGTATTTTCATATCGTTTTACGAAGGTCTCATAAATTTTGGGAAATTTGTTTGTTTCTTATGTCTGAAAAGAAAAGAAATAACATCGGCCAATATCTTGGATTTTTAAATCATTAAATACCTGTGATACCTCGTCTCATGTGCTTGTAATGAGTAAGACACCTGGCTAAGGAACTCACAAGATGAAATAAAAATAAATAAAGAAAATATAGATATACTTTACTTATTTCGAAAGTTCTCATAAAAAAAAGAAGTAGTGAAAAAAAACAATGATGGCATAAAAGTGGTTTAGTGTAACAGTGTTTTAAGAGTTGTAACAGTGCAAAGTTGAAATAAGTGATTATAATGAGAAAACAGATGATTCCCTGTTAGATGTGTTACGCTGTACAGACGTAGCTTGAGCCCTTTAGAAAGCTTCTCTGCTGCATGTCCAGCAAGTGGTGGCACAGTGGTTAGCACTGTTGCTGCACAGCAAGAAGGCCCTGAGTTCAATTCAGGCCGGGGTCTTTCTGTGTGGAGTTTGCATGTCCAAAGACATGCAGTTTCTGGGGATAGGTTAATTTTTTTTATTAATCCTTTATTTATCCAGGTAAAAAAATCTCATTGAGATTAAAAATCTCATTTCCAAGAGAGACATGGTATCATGGCAACAAAAGTCACATACCACATAGGTATATAACATTTAAAATTCAGACCTTCCCAAAGTGTGGGGCCCGCCCCCTAGGGGAGGCGCAGAGCCATTGCAGGGGAGGCTCGGAATGAAAAGGGGGGAAAAAACAAAACAAAAAAACAACAACAACAACAACAACGCTTGGACACTGCTATCACGGGCGCCCACACAAACGCAAAGCAGGAGATGAAGCATCGCTGAATATGTTTCCAAACCAACTTCATTCTAAGCCAAAGACTAGAAAATATGGTGAAGCAAATCTTCCCTACAGAATTGGTTTTCCCCTTCGTAGGGAGCAGCGCTGGGCTCTTCAAATCATGGACAAACAGGATCCCACATTCTTGATTTTTAGTTCACAAACACTTGTTGTAATAACTAAATACTTTGGAGATATTAGCTCTTTATACAGTAAAGTTATAGTGGGATACAAATAACATCAGGCTGATCCTGCCACGATTTATTCCCCCTGTCTAAATCACGGACAAACAGGATCCCACAGCCGTTTATGGTTTTAAACCCATTTTGCACAGGGAGGCATTTTTTGAAAAATGTATTGATAGCAATGTTGAATATTATTACACAGGAAAAAAACAACTACATGTAAAATAATCACACCGTGACGCCTCTGCCTTTGTAAACGGAGGGACAGTAACTGTGTGTGTATGTAAGCGTGTAAAACCTGCAGATAGTCAGATTAACAGTATTTTGTTTCTGCAATTCCTCTCATGTAAACAATAACGTGGCGCACAGCGTGACGTGAAAAAAGGCACATCCCTTTGACGTTGCGTGACGAACTCTGTATTCCTCGTCCACACGGAAACGCAAAAAAGGAGTTTTAAAAATCTCAGTTTTCGGTTGTAAACACCGTTTACGTGTGGACGAAACAGCTGCGTTTTCAAAAATACCCGTGTAGGTGCGGACGCAGCGTAAAAGAGTTAGTACCGTATTTTCACGACCATAAGGCGCACTTAAAAGTCTTAGATTTTCTTCAAAAAGTACGGCGCGCCCTATAGCGCAGTGCGCCCTGTGTGTTGTAAGGAGGACGTAGTAGAGAACACCATGAGAACGCTAAAGGGTGAAGTGTGGGCGCAACCCTGAAAATGGCAACGAGACACGCTTATGAAGCACAGTTTAAACTGAAGGCCATCAGCTACGCGGAGGAACATGGAAATCGAGCAGCGGCGAGAGAATTTAAGATTAACGAATCGATGGTTCGCAAATGGAGGAAGCTGGAAAACAAGCTCCGGCAGGTCAAGAAAACGCAGCTGAGTTTCCGCGGACATAAGGCGAGGTGGCCCGAGTTGGAGGAAAGACTCGAGCGGTGGATCATCGAGCAAAGAACGAGCGGGAGAAGCGTTTTGACGGTCACCATTCGGCTAAAAGCAGTTTCACTTTCACTTTTTATGAAACGGTGCCATTTTTCCATCCGGACCTGGACTACGGTAGCGCAGCAACTTCCAGCGGATTATAAGGAAAAGCTGGCCATCTTCCGCTCCTACTGCAGCAAACACATCGGCGACAAAAACATCCAGCCCAGCCACATCACTAACATGGACGAGGTCCCGCTCACTTTTGACATCCCGGTGAGTCACACTGTGGAGAAGCAGGGGACCTGCACGGTAGCGATACGCACAACGGGGCACGAAAAGTCTTCTTTTACTGTTGTGCTTGGCTGCCATGCTAATGGACAGAAACTGCCGCCTATGGTGATTTTTAAGAGAAAGACTTTGCCTAAAGAGAAGTTTCCAGCAGGAATCATCATTAAAGCAAATGAAAAGGGCTGGATGGATGAGGAAATGATGAAAGAGTGGCTGAGGGAGGTGTATGTAAGGAGACCAGGTGGTTTTTTCCACGCATCACCATCGCTGTTGATCTGTGACTCTATGCGTGCCCATCTCACAGCCGATGTGAAAAAAAACTTGTGAAACAAATGAACTGTGAGCTTGCTGTCATTCCGGGAGGCCTGACAAAGGAACTCCAACCGCTGGACATCGGTGTGAACCGCCCGTTCAAAGTAAGGCTGCGAGCGGCCTGGGAGCGATGGATGACCGATGGTGACCACAGTTTCACCAAGAGTGGAAGGCAGCGCCGGGCGAGTTACGCCACAATTTGCGAATGGATTGTAGATGCTTGGGCTAACATGTCTGCTGGCACTGTTGTTCGAGCTTTCGCAAAAGCCGGCATCATTTCCGAGGAGCCGCACGGCACGGAAAGTGACTCTGACAGTGAAGACAGTGAACCTGGCATGTTTGATGGAGATTTAGCGCAGCTGTTCAATTCAGACACAGAGGATGAGGACTTCGATGGGTTTGATTGATGATAAAAACGTGAGTACCAAACTTTGTTTTGCTCCTGCTTTATTTTTAAATACGCACACTTGTGTGCTTGTGTGTTGTTGATGATGACGATTACTGGTAATAAAAATGTGAGTAAGGTACCGAACTCAGGTTTGCTCCCGCTTTATTTTTAAATACGCATACTGTACTTGTATGCGCCCTATGATCCAGTGCGCCTTATGTGTGTGTTAAATACAGTAATGGCACACATAACTGAGACTGCGCCTTTTAGTACAGCGCGCCTTATGGTCGTGAAAATACGGTAGTTTATTTTATTACTACCTGTAATTTATTGCAGTTTACTTGTATTTGCTTAATTGTTTACTAAATGTTTGAGGTGTGAAATAAACCGCAATGGAGCAAAATATGGGTGTGTGTGGTTGGAGGATGTGTTTGTGTGTGTGTGTGTGGGGGGGGGGGGCGTGAACATTTTTCTTGTAAAACAAAGGGGGGAAAGTTTGGGAACCACTGGGTTAATTGATTAATCCAAATTGCTCATAGGTGTGAATGCGGCAGTGAATGTGAGCGCAAATGGTCGTCTGTCCCTGTGTGTTGGCCCTGCGACAGACTGGCGACCTGTCCAGGGTGTACCCCGCCTCTCGCCCTATGTCAGCTGGGATAGGCTCCAGCGCCCGCCGCGACCCTGAAAAGGAGAAGCGGATGGATGGATGGATTACAGTTTGTTAAGTGACCTCCCAAAGAGTCCAATTTGCAGCCAATCACAGGGCCAGCCTTCCCGATGAGTTTATTCAGTTCAGTCATCGCACAGCTCCAATGCTGCTCTGCCAGCAGTCCGCAGCCTAGTACTGGCTGTTGCACATACTGAAGGATCTCAACTTCTTTAGAAACTGCAGCCTGCTCTCCCCCTTTTTGTACGCAGCCTCTGTGTTGCGCATCCAATTCATCACCATGCCGTCCCAGACACAGGCTGTGTAGTTTCCTCTTCCCTCTGAAGACTGGTGTGTAGGCTCCGGGCCTCCAAAGCAATGACAACAACTAGAGTTTTGATCTCAAGACTTAAAACAAAAAAAGACGTTCATCTGCATAATTCCTGAAATAATTTTGGAATTGATGCACTAATCAGCACCACAACTGCATTCTAAGACATTTTATACCTTTCAGCTGCAATGTCTCTCACCACCAAAAAAAGCTGGGAAAAACATGCGTTTCTAACCCGTTCATCCAGCCAGGACTGCAAAAAACAAAGCAAAACAAAAACACATTTTAATTTTAGGCCTTGGCAAGTTGATGTTTCCTCGCTGATATTTGCTTTCCCAAACAGGCATCAAGGAGACCAATATTTAAAAGCAAACCACAGCCGACAAACATTTCTCTCCAAATCAAAAGCATCTGACAAACGGTCGCACTTCATCTTTGTGTCAGTCCGTTGAGGCTCACTGACTTTTTACAGTGCAGAAAAACCTCTAAAAGAGCATCTTGTTTGACGCACATCACACCTCGGAGCATTGTGAGCACGCTCGTGTTTGCACTCGGCCGTCCACATTTGGAGAAAATTAAAACAAATGAAAACCAACACTTCATTTCTGATGTTATTGCTGGTAATGAAGCACCGCTGTGATGCTTTCAGAGTCCCCCCCAGCTTTCCACCCCTTCCTCCCCTCTCGTCGCACACCTTCTCCGGCCCCTCCAGAGACTTTGGCTTAACAAAATACAGACGAGATGGCAGTGAACGCAGATTCTGTGTTACAGCTCGTACATCAACCAGCAGTGGAGTTTTGAGCAGATGGGTGAAGTTTGGAGGTGCACAGTCATGCCAGAACAACTCAATATTTAGGATTGTTGTTACTCTGAAACAAACTGGTTGTTTTTACGTGTGCCAAGGGACTCATCGTTTGCCTTAACACATCATTTGCTTCGCAAGGGCAGCTGCACAATGATAAAAAGCCCTAAGCTGACTTATATTAGGCGTGTTTCTCGAATCCACTGAAGTCAAAAAGGTACACTTAAGGAGTGCTACTGAGGATGTGATGTCACATGCCAGACTAGGAAAATAAACTCCACAAAACAAACTCAAGCCAGACGAGCAAATGAAAACTACTAAAATAGTGAACAAATACAACGTGTTACATCACGGAATAAATCTTCAAACTCATGCAGAAACCAAAAACACACTAAATGACTCTTGATAAGAAAAAAGAAAATGAACTGTGACACCACTAGTTTATATAACTGAGACAACCATGTCTTGCTTGCTTAATTCAATCTCAGTTTACTTCCTCCATTTCCCAGAATCCCTTTCCAACAGGGACTGGGTGAAACTATGTTTTGTTCTAGTCCAAACTACGGCCCCAGCCTCCAATATTCCTCCAGCCAAAGGAAGAATATTGGATGATTGAATTCTTGCACAGAATAAAAATAAACATAAAGTGTAATGAGGCGTTCCAGGTTCAAAACAGATCAGAACATTTTCCCAAATTGTCAGCAGTTGTCCAGATCCACTACTTAGCTTCATCCCAGCCAGTTATAGCCACACTGCACATCATTTTAATCACTTTAGATTGATTTCCAGAATTCCTGTAATTTTTCCAGAATGGGTCTAATTATGAATTTGGAAATTCTAAAAGTAGTTGAATTATCCATCCATCCATCCATTCGCTTCCGCTTATCCTTTTCGGGGTCGCGGGGGGCGCTGGAGCCTATCCCAGCTGTCATAGGGCGAGAGGCGGGGTACACCCTGGACAGGTCGCCAGTCTGTCGCAGGGCCAACACATAGGGACAGACAACCATTCACACTCACATTCACTCGCACATTCACACCTAGTGGCAATTTGGATTATCCAATTAACCTATCCCCACAAGCTGCATGTCTTTGGACGGTGGGAGGAAGCCGGAGTACCCGGAGAGAACCCACGCAAACACGGGGAGAACATGCAAACTCCACACAGAAAGACCCCGGCCTGATGGTGGAATTGAACTCAGGACCTTCTTGCTGTGCGGCAACAGTGCTAACCACCGTGCCACCGTGCTGCCCGTAGTTGAATTAATCAAACTTAAAAAAAAACAAAACACAACAACAACAACAACAATAATAATGCTAAACTTATTACGTTTCAGTACATTTCAGCAATTTAAAGAACAGTTTTTTTTAAAATGTATTTATGAGGTTTCAGTGAGAATATTCATTTCCAGGATGTGGAACCTGAATTTAATATCATCTGTCTTTATTTTCATCCAGAGTGCAACAAAAAGTACAAGTTTTTTTTCTTCTTTTGAACAAGAAGAAATCTAACAGCTGCGACTAAAGAGTGTAATTTAATCATTGCGCCAAAAGGAGTGTCAGTACTTTTCATACTTCATACTGTGTACAGTGACACAGTAGCATGTCATTAGCGTGAAAGCTCTCCGCTGTAAGTAAAGACACACAGGTTGGTAAAGTAATCCACCACAAAAACATTGCTAACAACAAACCTAACCATATACTCATATCACCCTGACCCAGCTGAACGTGGATATTTTAAAAAAGCTAACAAAGGAAAGGTGGCTAAAGCTAACCAGAGCTCAGAGCCAGCCGCAAGCCAGCAGCCTCGGTATAAGCAAAAGATCAAAGTGGCTACAGGAAGATTATTGAGATGAGTGAAAAAGAGAAATGGGTTGATGTCCTGTCATCTAGTGAAGTTCTAAACATCCTAGAAGATGATGTAATTACTGACATTAGCTTTGTTACACAAGTCTGCTGCACCTTCTTTTGTTCGGTAATACATCAGGTGGGTGTAACTCATCTACAGGTAATTTTTTGTACCTTCTGTCAGTAGCTGAACACATTGTTTTCAATTGTTTAAATAAGTAAGAAATTTTTATTCCTAAACCAGATTTAAAGCCAAAGAGCTCTACATTAATATAAAACAGAATAAACAAAAATCTGACACTACATTCACTCACAGTTTACATGAAATAACCCAAATTAATTTCAAATTTGAAAACAGCCACACTGAGGCTGATCTCAGGTCCCTTATGAGATTATTATACAGTTTTGCTGCAACAACAGCACAGGCATCAGCTCCTTATGAAATAAGCTTTGACCACAGGATGATCAGCAGTCTCTGAGAACTCCACTCTTAGAAAGATAAATTGGCCAAGCCCTGAAAAGAACCCTGTCTAAAGAAAATTCTTAATATAGGCAAACATCAAATCATAAAGTAAACACAATAAAGAATCTGGCGTTTTATTGCCAGATTTTGATACTTCTCTTTTAGTTTTTAGAAATCAGTCACATGGTTACAGGAAAAAATAATAAAAACAATGAGTCAGAGTGATGTTTAGGTTCTAATTAGCTTATGGTAGTTTACCTAATGAGAAAGTGTTTTTAATGGGAGTAAAAGAAGAAATAACAAGCACCTGACTAACGTCACAGAAATATCTGTGATGACGGAAATATGGTGATAATGTGACCCAACATAGGTTGTGTCGCCTGTTCGATACATTATGTCAGTTAGATTTGTGAATACATCCTTGTCTGCAAAACAGCACTTCATGGTGCACATGCATGAGACGGACTGGATCGAAATAGGACATATGCGAGGCTGACTAATCTGCAAATTCTCGCCCCTGCCATAATACACCTCTATTGAGTTTTTCCACCTTCCTTGTAAAGAAGAACTACACGTCAAGGTGTTGCTGCAGCACACAGAGCATGTTTAGTGTGAGTTTATTAGAAACGGACACAACACTTAGAAGCCATCTAAACTGCTTCAAAGGGTAATGCACCTGTTAATGTGCATTGGTCATTTATTAGCTGACCTTCTTTGAGTTCTCAACACGAAATAAACACCGAAAGCATCGCTTTCAACGAAACTCTTATCAGAACAGCGTTTATTGCGTATGAATTTTTCACCCACGAAGCTCGTGAATAACTACAAAAGCTTTCTTGCAAAGCATACCTTGTTTTCCGGACGAAGTCCTGCGCAAAGCAACCTTACAGGCGAGTTTAACTTCTGAATGAATCTGGGGAAATGTTTCAAGTTATTCCGCATGGGGAGCGCCATCTTTGATTATAGCTTCCAACTACGGCGGCTGTGAAAGGACAAAAAGGACAGCGGCAATTCAGAGTCAGAGCGTTTTGAAATGTGGTGGCAGGACGGGCGGCCTACGGAGGGAGGTGGAGCCCATATGAGAGCCTAATATTTAATCAGAAGTAAACAGAGATCAGAACTGGTTTGGCAAACACTCAACACAGCCTAAGGTTTATATGCAATCCTTTGCCCTCACTGTATTATACAAAAAGTGGCACCAGCAAGAAATTAAACTTCATTTTGCACCAAGCAACGTTTTAGGATGTGTTACTTTAATTTGTATGTTGCCAAATCACAACAGTTGCCTTAAGACACTTTCTATGGTAAGGTAAGGACCCTAAAAATTAGAAAGAAACCCCAACAATCCCACACCCCCCTGTGAGCAAGCAATTGTCAACAGTGGGAAGGAAAAATGTCATTTCACCAAAAAGCAACCTCCAACAGAACCAGGTTCAGAGAGGGCAGCCATCTGCTGCAAGCATTTGTGGTAAAAGCCATAATTGTACTACTTCAGTAATAGTAAGCTTGCAGAGGTTTTATCATCAAAATATATTTATAATACCTTATTAAGTAAAAACAGCAAAAACAAAAATAATACATAGGGGCATAGAAGAAGAAACCAGCATAACATAGAAATGCTCAAATAAAGTATACTAAATTAAAACTACACTTTACCAATTACTTGAGCAAATGTACCCAACTGAGTTTAGTCACTGGTTATACTGCATCCATAGTCTGATCCTGTGATATTGGGCATTTTAAGGAAAATAAGACTCTTGTCCAGTGATACCAGTGGGGAAAGTGCATGTGCATATTTCCATTACTGAGTACTGCTTGGCCACACAACACACAACAGTGGCCAAGTTAGTAGAATCCAAAATTTTCACTATTAAATAAATGGTAACATGTTATAATATGGCCGATATCTAAGGTTGTAATTCCCCTAATTATTATTTTTTATTACTATGTACTGTTTCATTGAACCTAAAAAGGTCGGTAAAATGAAACCATTATAACAATGAAATAACTGCAATGTAACACTAATTTTTCTGTAAGCAATTTTAGGTATAGCATTAGTCATTTTAAGTAGCAACGTATGTAAATTTAACTAGTGCACAAGTAATTTGCGTAGTGCCCAACTTCTGGGTATTTCACAGGAGACGAGACAGAAATGATACTGTTAGTCATTTCAAGTACTGCTCAAGTAATTTTAATTATGCAAAATTTCGTGGTAATTTTGTGGAAACATAAACAATATTTCCCATCTTGCATTTTATGTATAGAGTACTTCTCGGAGTGTGGGCCATGTTATGAAGTCTTTACATTATTTTTTTTTTTACATTTAAAATTACACAATTAAAAGTGCACTACCTAAAATCATTTACACACTACTTAAAGATACTTGCAGTATAATTATTTCTTTGTTGGTTAACCCCTTATTCTAGTGTAGTTACCTTTAACTATGAGCAGGTAAATAAAGTTAAATTGTAACTTCAAATAAACTTCGATTTAATTGCAGGGGAGCTCTGCCCCAAGATGTAGGCTGTTTTCTAAAGTGTTACCTAAAAAAGAATAGTGAAATATGTAAGTGCAGTTCATTATGATGTTATTTCTTGCTGCCTTTTTTATGCTTTTCATTTAAATTCCAGCAGTTTTTAATTTTAAAGCATCATCTTTCCACCATCTGTTTTAAATTTATATTGGGTTTTTTTTTTCTCAAAAACACTTTCATTTCTTAACACTACTTCTCATTACTAAATGTTTGTCTGACAGCCAACAAAGCAACGAAAGAGAATTTCATGTAATAAGCTGTTGGTTTGATGGGAGTAAGTCTGCATCCAGTTACTCAACATATCAGGAATCTCTTACTTATTAAAAAAAAACCTACAGTTTTGTTTCAGTCTGCCCACTTTTTTGTCTTTCCTTCCCTTAGAAAAAAAACAAATTTTGTTGTTACTATCAACCCGTTTCATTTCAGAAATAAGACTGTATCACTGAGAGGTATAACCATATCATCAGAGTTTATGCTTTTTCACTTGAGGACAGGTTTTTGAATGAAAAAGCTAATTCGCTCTTAGCTCCAATAAAACAGAGATCTAATGGAAATTTAAAAAAAAACACCAAACTGTACAATATATGAGAAAAGTTCATCACTGAGTCTTCCAACTGAAAACAACACAAGACCTTCCTGCCCGTGTGCACCAGCTGCCTGTGCAGAGCTACAGTATATGCATGTCTGTGCCTGTGCAGCTTATGGAAGAGAAAGATATGCAATTACACCCTTTCCCACCACCACATATACAGTAGACTATAGAAATGTGACAGACATGTGTGCTTTCCTCATTGTCTGACATCTCTATGTTAATTGGGTGCTGTTGTGTCTGCCTGCTTCTTTAACAACTGCAGGGAGCAGCTGCAGAACTCCTCTATAGCTTCCCTCATTACAAAGTGGTGATACACATACTGTAAGTGATTATTCTGCACGCTGGCTAAGGTTACATTATGTTTGCAGGGCACACTGGCTGCTCACAGTCGCTGAGACCTCTTATATCTCAAACATCTGCTGTTGATTTTTTTCCCATCCACCTTTTGCATCTGGTTGCATTTGCAGTACAAAATACAGACTATCATTCCATATTCATTATTATTTCCCGAGGCGCTGAGGCCGAGCTCTTTGGTGCATCAGATTTACGGACATGGGTCTTTGTTTTCTCTCATACCTAGGCGATGGAAGATCTTTACAGCAAACAGTGAGATGGGTTTGCATGCCTGCTGGTGTGTGTGTGTGTGTGTGTGTGTGTGTGTGTGTGTGTGTGTGTGTGTGTGTGTGTGTGTGTGTGTGTGTGTGTGTGTGTGTGTGTATTTGTGCAGAAAACTTCAGCTCCTGTTTCATGGCCACCCAGTAGAGGTCTATCCTCTCTTCCTTCTCTCTGCCTCCTCCACTTTTTTCTCTTTAAAAGGGAGTTCCTCTGTTTTTTGGGGTTTTTTTGCTTCTTTGACTCTCATAAATAAATTATCTGGGTAAAACCACATGTAGCTCTAATCAGCATGGCAGAGATAAACTGACACACATTTAATGCCTGCAGAAGTCAATAATAATAAATCCTAGCAGCATAGTCTTTGAAGGCCAGATTAGCCTAATCTGGGGCCCTTGGGGGTAAGAAAAAAAATGGATCCACATTTGCTGTGTTTTAATTTTATCGTTTAGCATGTAAGTAGAAAATTGAAATAGCATAAGTCATAAAACTGGATAAAGCAACAGTGCGTGCAGACTGGACACTAAAGCTGGACTGACAGTGCATTAAGACCCTCCTCAGGTCACATGCTGACTCAGGTAGCCAATCTGTGGTCTGCTTTGCACTTTGGACTAAATCATCAACTAATAAACTGTTGCTTTCTGTAGCACAAAGACATTGTACGTGTAATACGACGAAAACTAAATTGCATTTAATTATATGAATTACATTTCATTCAACAGTTTAAATCAGGGATGTCAAACTAGTTTTACAGCACATGCAGCCCACCGTGATCTTAACTTGGCCAGACCAGCAAATCTCTCATTTCTGTCAGTGTGAAGCAGCTTAACTACACATTTACAGTGAGAATCAGTTTTTCTACATAATAATGTTTTTATACAGCAGTAAGTGACAAGAAAAATCTGTCAGCACGACACTTGGCATCATTACCCAGACTGTCCTGTAATTATAAAACAGAAAGTTTTTGTTAACTCATCGAAAATATCTTTCTCCTTGCTACTGCAAATAAAGAAATTGCACTTGTAGACAGATAAACAATTAAATGACCCTGTTACTTTACTTAATTACTTTGTTGTGGTATGAATGGATAAAGGGGAGGTCTTTATCAGTGGGGAAAAGCTGTAAAACACATGAAATTAGTCCAAAATTTATGCCATCTACCACATTTCGCAAAGCCCCCTAGTGGGACAGATTGGAGTCTTTGCCAGACCAAAATGGCCCCCAGGCCTTATGTTTGATACCCCTGATTTAAATTAAAACAAATGGAGTTATGGAAGTAATTTTAATTTTAAAAAATTAACATCATACAAGTGAGACAAAAATATTTATGAATGTAAAATGACAATTTAAAGCCACTCTAGGTTTTTATTCAGTTGTTTACATTTTTTTTCTAGCAAATAGTTTTTGCCTGAAACGAAATGCAATGATCGGAGTGAGCTGCACTTTCAACCTATAGATAATCTCTCATTTTCTAATTTTGTTTATATTGTCTTTTTAATTATTTGTATTCATATTTAAAAAATAAAAACTGTGTGAATAGAGGCTAGAGACACATTGTGTTCCTGCAGCTAGAGTTACTGCTTCAGCCTGGTATCAGACAACCTGAATCTGTAGCATTTGTTTGACAATAACACATTTTTTGAGGCTTGAGCATTAATCACACAACCCATAAATATTAATCACTTCATACTGTGTTTAGTGTGTATGTGGTACTTACATCAAAGCAGAGGGGGAGGGGGGGGGACGTAAATCTGCAGTCTGATCTTCAGAAGGGAAGCTGTCCAGGTGACGAGTGAAGACTTTGTGCTTTCATCACAAATCATCCCAATTCATTTTTCATTCTTGCCTGGTTCTCTGCACCTCCTACTGTTGCTGGTCTTCTGCCACCTTAACTTCACATCTTAAATCTTTTTTTTTTTTTTTGTTAATGTTGTGCACACATCCTCTTCACTTTTTTTTATCTCACTATCCCTTCTCCTCTTGCTCCCTATCTCCCCTCACCTTCTTGAATTCTCCATCTTTTATACTCGTCTCTCGTTAAAGAAAGGCCACGCTTGTAAGGAGACTCTTTGGGATACATACGGCATCTATTCATTACTGAACATGTAAACACTCATAAATGGTACAATGTCTATCACACACACACACACTCCCTCTCAGCAGCAGCCACCCTTAGCTGAGGAGAGATGTCAGTAGGAAAGTCCAGCTGGTGGCGACACTCCACCTGTAATAATACAGCAGGGCAAGGCGTGATTGGAGGGTGGTGGGCTGCTGAGTGAGCAGCACAAGATGTGTGTGTGTGTGTGTGTGTGTGTGTGTGTGTGTGTGTGTGTGTGTGTGTGTGTGTGTGTGTGTGTGTGTGTGTGTGTGTTCCTTGGGCTCGTGAACCTGATGCTGAAAGACAGGATCTCCCCTCTGACATTATAGGTATTTAGAGTCCACAGGATGTCCACCACCCAAGTGGGTGGAAGAATGGATGGATGGATAGACAACTAGAGAAATGGAAGACAAAATGACAAACAGAAGTTGAGCAGGCTGACACTTTAGGGACAGATGACTATTGGGCAGAAATACAAACTTAGAAAAAGAAGAAGAAAAGAGCAGGCAAAGAATCAGCTACAGCACTGGCTGAACACTGGAATGATAGAATTTGGCTGGAGGGATTACAATAATAATAATAACTAAGCACAATAATAAGAAGCACAGAGAATGTGTCAGTGATTGAAATGTCGGCCTGACCGCACACAGCCTGCAGCGTCCTTCCCTCACCGGCTCCGAGTGGGAAGCCTCGGCAAGCATAATAAACATTCAGGACAAAGTATTTTGTGTAAAGCAATGTTTGCTTCCCTAAGGAGGATCTGGATTTCATTACCATTCTGTGTGACTGTGCATATGAGAAAGAGGGAGCATTTGTCAGCTCTTTGCATTTTCTTTCTCTTTCTCTATACAGTGACCCACCCTCCCCCTGGAAAAAAATGTGGACAGTAAACTATCAGCACTTTTCCATGTGGTTGATAAGATTATTTAACACAATCTTGTCACTCAAAAAAAAGTATTTATAGTAACCCTTCATAACCACTATAAAAAAGTAGTTTTGACTGTCAGACCTGATTTAATTCAGCTTGTTCGAAGGAAAAAAAAACCTGTTCTGAACATTCTTGAATAACAGCACACAGTGGAGAAAGAGTCCAGGTGTCCGAAATGCTCACGTGATGTCAGTGCAAAGGAGATGCAAGGGAAGAAGCAAAGATAAGGAACTTTTCAAAACTTAAAAACTGGCAAATCCCACAGACGAAGAAAACACACACGATAAACTAGAAAGCAGAATAAAATGTTCTGATCACTCACATGCACCGAGACTGAGACTGAGATAAAAGTCTGTCTATTTACTATCTTATTTATTATCTTAAAAGCTGTACAGAGAAACCACTAAGTCACATATGAGGGAATTGTGGATCACCATCAAAATAAATGACAAAATATATGTGTTGAATAATTTTACTGTCATCCTTGTTAATTGTACAATTAGGTGTGTGTGTGTGTGTGTGTGTGTGTGTGTGTGTGTGTGTGTCAGTAGTAGGGGTGTTGAGGTCCCACAGGGAGGCAGTCTGTTTCAGCACCTTTTCTCGCTGCCTATTGTAGTGCTGACAGGACAGGAGCAGGGGGGCAGACAGGGTGAAACACAGAACTGAATGAGATCAAAGGGCGCCTCAGTAAAGTCCGCAAGTAAGACAGAGGGGAAGGCTGGCAATGATCTGAATATTATCAGAGGTATTTTTAGAGTTTTTTGTTTGTTTGTCAAAATCTAAATACCCTAAACAAGTCTTTCACTTGAGTGAATCACACCTGAAACTAATCTTGACCATTTTCATGTGTGAGTTTTAATTTGCTCTTATACCTAAGCTGATGGTAAACGTTTGCTGACATAGAGTTAGTGTTAATTACTTATTGAATTGTAAATTTTAGAGTACGTGTTGGAGTATACATAAACTGCAATATATTGAAAGCAACACTCTGTAAACAGACAACTCTGTAAGACAGTGATGAAAAGTAAATACATTTAAAGTTCTGTGCTGTAAAGCTCAAACCTTGTGATTGCAAAGGGGCATCCAGTCAGAAGAGGCAGGGGCTGAAAACATCTAGTTTCAGACAGCAGCTCAAGCTCAGTTTGCGATAAAATATACTTAATTGTGTATCATGCAAGGTGACTCCAGTCATATCCATGGATAAAATTGTGTTGAAAAAATTGAGCATAAGGTGTCCATTAAAAAATAAAGAAAAAAAAGTTGAGGTACCTATACTTTATTTTAGTTTCTTGCTACTTCTGATTTGAGGCAAATACTACAAGTGTACTTATTATTATTATTATTATTATTATTATTATTATTATTATTATTATTATTATTATCATCATCATCATCATCATCATTATTATTATTATTATTATTATTATTATTTGGACATCTTTACTCCTTATTTTGCAGGAAAAATAAAATAAAATATTTGCCACATCAGGTGTTTATTTTTTGAAATTTTCAACCATGAAAAAGCAGAATTTGGTATTTATCAATCAACTGATAAATAAATAGTTGACACTGCTGAATAAAACAAATCTCCCACGAGTGCTTTTATAAATGCTTCTCAGAATTATAGCCACATTTCCCATATGGGATTTGCTTCCTCTCATATGGAAGATCTTCCTTCCATTAAAAGTGATCATAGCCAAGTCGCACAAAATAAAAGTCACAACAAAGAGCATCTGCTCGGTCTGAACAGTGACCATTTCAGGAGGCAGAGCACAAATGCATTCATACTTCATGTCCTTTTAGCCCTTCTTGATGTTATTATTTATTTATTGTTTTTGAGTTTCGAAGAGTCTGACTGGGCTGAGATCGTAGGAAAATATAAAAAAATGATGTAGAGTGCAGAGCAGGAACGAGTGCACGAGTGTGAGTTGGCACACAGTGTCTACTTCCATGTGTGTTTATTACCCGTTTCCAAAATAACAAAGGGATCAGGGGATGAGTGGATGCCAGTGTAGCATAAAATCAGAGCCAGATCCTACAATCCATCAGTGCTGGACTTGATCACAGAATGACTGACACCGGTACGATGAGATCTTCTCTTGATTCCACCGCAGCAGAGACCCAGTCATTAGTCAGCCTGACAGCGCTCATTTATTCCGTATGAAGTGAAAAATAATGATGGTTTCTTTGGATATGACCCCCCTCCCCATTTTTTCAAAACAGCCCACCAAGAAAATGCAACTCAGGCAGACAAAGTCAATTTAAATGACAGTTCCTTGTTTTCCCGGCAGTGTAATTCCTCAAGACTGATCCCAAAATCAGATGCCTCGGCTTTTTGTCATCTTTTCCTTCCTTCACAACATGGAGTTAAATTGCATCATTTGTCAGTGGGATGCCCCTCTGTGTGCAACCCCCCCATGTCAGCCATTTAAAATACATCTCTTTGTTTGTGCAATATAACCACGTTTAAATGACGTTATTTAGGAAAGGTGTGAAACTAACAGACACAAGCATCAGCAGTTGGCTAAAAGGTTAAAGTCATACTTGGCAAAAGAAAAAAAATCCAGATATCTAAACGTGACGTTGTTAGGCAGTCATGTAGTTGTGCGCATGCATAGCCTGCTTCCCCTTGAACTGACTGATGAACAGTTGGAGTGCTGAATAAACTGTCTGCACTAATAGTAATAGCACACATGTGTACAAATATGTGTGTTTGTCTTTGTGCCTGCGTCTGTCTGGGTGTTTTCTCAGCAGCCACTAAAAACAGCTGCAACATTATGGCACCTAATTTACTCTCATTTAAACGCAGGAAAGAGCGAAGGAAAGGTCAATGGTATTTGCTCTACATACAGATGTCAAACACTCTGTACGTTGGATCAGAGAGCTGCTTCACATGAACTAATAGGTGGAAGAAATTTACAGCTCACACACTGTAGTTTGTAAAACTGGCCTTTGGGGGGAGATTGTTTATATTTGTGACACTTTACATTTTAATTCAGAGTCAGTGCAGGTTAGCAAGAGCTGAAGGTAAGTCGAAGAATTTTAGGGGGGGTGGGTAGAAATAGAGCTGCAGCACAGGACTGTCAAGTTAGCAAATATTTAGGAAAAGGAAAAAAGGTCTTAATATTGCTTTGTTTACTCAGAACACGTCGTCTGATTGTTGGGGTTTTCTCTATTGTTGTAGGGTCTTTACGATACAAAGTACCTTTAGGCATCTGGTGTCATGATTTGGCTCTGAAATGAATGATGCTCCACTTTAGCAATATTCACTATCTTTTTAAGTGTGGTCATGATCAAACCATACAAATGCACACTTCTATAAATGTCTAATCCAGATGTGTGAGATACACTAAAGTCTTTATTGGTTCAGCACTGGTGAGGCCTAACTAGCTTATCTCAGTCCAAAGGCTGGTTCAAGGTGACTCTAATAAAGTATTAAAAAGCAGTATTATTTTTATCAAATCCAAAAGCACTTCCAGTCGCTACCGTATCTCCCACAGGGTCACCACGTTTTTGAGTTATCTATTAAGTTATCTATTCTATTAAGGAATCTTTCATGTATAATGTGAAGACTGCACCGTGGCGTCTGAGTGAATCAAATCAAATCAAAACATATTTCCACCATAATACTTTAATCTGAGTTGCTGTAGAGGGCGGTTTGGTTTAACCAACTTACTTGTATAACACGGTCGGGAGAAGTGTGCCAACATGCAGTGACACACGTTAATCTGTGGCCAGTTGTTAGTGCATCTGACTACTATCTGGCAATTTGGCTAAACAAACCTGCAGGGAAACAAAATTACTGGCAGGCTGAGGAAGAATGCCTTGTTTTGCCCTGTAGGTGGGCTTTCGCTCTAGCAGGAAAGTACACTAAAACCAGATGAGGGTCCAATATACAAGAGTATACAGATTAGTATTGTTCTGGAAATATATATGTGTATATATATGAATATCTGCATGAGGAAAAAAGAAAATGTGTAAGTGTAGTAACGTGAACTAAAAAGGCTATTTTTTAAAATTTGTACGATATCAAATATTCAATTAAAACATAGAAAACTGAGTGCACACTGGTATACATGATATGCACACATGTGTATTTGCATACACAAATGTAATAACCATAAATGTATTTCAGTATTTTGATGCCATAAGCAAAGGGGGCTTCAGTGTATTTACTTTTGTTACAGCTGCTTTCTTTTTATGATGAGAGGTTGCAATATGGTTATTAAAACCTCAAGTGTGACAATATAATGACCAGTGATTTATATGATTAACCCTACCAATAAAACAATACAAAACAAGCCCAATATTGTTTTACAATTTTCCCTGGAGCCACCTGAACTAATAAATCCATCCTGGTGACAAGTGTTGTCTGTGTGGCCACAGAGAAGCCACGGGTCTCGTGAAACCAATAAAGGAGAAATGCAGTTGGAAAGGGATTCTTTTGAAGAATAATCTTCCACTATTATTTTTTCCAAGGGTTTTATTTATTTATTTGTTAACCAGGTGTGGCAGATTGTGCCGCTGTTTAACTTTTTAAGACTTTTAATGTTAAACATCTGGACAGGAAATGCATGAGTTTCCCTAACAGTCACTTAGCAATCACACAAAAAAGTAAAAGCACCACTGATTGGATTTTTTCATTACAAGTGCGGAGAAAATAAACATAATTGTAATTTTTAAGTTGAATACTTTCATGTAGTGGTGGTGCTCAGTTTGTAGCTCAGCTCTCTATTTAACCCCAAATCCGCCATCCCTGCACTATATACGTCTGCTCACATGTGTGTGTGCATATGTGAGGAAGAGACGGGCGCAGTGATAGCACATATGTACATGCGTGCTTTAATGCATGTATATGGGTCTGCTCACATGTGTAATAGATGTGTAATATCTGTTCCCAAGCCTCATCACCGCTGTCAGCAAGTCAGATCTTCAGCATGTGTGACGGAGGATTGTTTTACATACAGCTGGAAGCACCCGTTGTCTCCCCGTAGCCGCTCATTTTCATTTGCATTTCAGCCCGACCGCTGTGCAAAACAGAAACTTTGCAGCAATGCGGCAGTCGGTGCGCTCATCTGGGAGTGTGTTTGCCTCTGATTGTGCACTGGACTGTGTTTGAGTGCTGATATCCAATGAGATATTCCAGGGCTCCTATAGAATTCCCATGGGAAAGACGGGCTTTTTTTCTGAACAAATTTTAGGGAATCCAAACGTGAAACCACATTTGAGTAATGTTTCTAATGTCAGTATGGAAGCATGTCGTATAAATAGTGTCATGACGATGTGTGAATATTTGCCCCATATAGTTCAGGAAATAAGCTCTAAATGTGTCATTTTGCAAACTGAAGCCAGACCGGTGCTCTACAACTAAAGAAGCTGCAGTGCAGAGATCTTTGAAATGTCTAATAAATTTACTTGTCTTGGTGAGAACTACTGTTACTACTAGTTACATCACTTCAGTTGCTCTGTGGGAGACTTTACATTTTATAGTTAAACGGCTGGGAAAGTATTACTTCCATATTTGAGGCTGTATATCAAACATCAAGCATGAAAGGTGCCTCCAAGCAAGTTCCTGTATTGGAAACTCATTCATGTAATATGTTTAATGTGCATCTCCTATACGCCATTAAAATTATTGGAAGTGTAATGCAAAACGGTTCAAGTTTCCTATGGGGTTGACATGTAGATTTTATTAATATGGACTCAGGACTCAAAAACCTGTGCTGAAAATAATGAGTGTTTATGTAATGGTAAGATTTGTAAGGATAGTGAAATGAGAAAAATATAAATGTGTATCCGCATTTTCCAACTGCTGTATATCAGCCTTAAGCCTCTGATTGTGTGTGTGGTGTGTAGGTGCAGAATGTAGTAAAGCACGTATGATTTGTATTATTCCCAGGGATCCAGCCAAAATTAATTTAGGGTCAGGTTTTACTAGTATGAAATAAGGAACAAGCTTGAAGAGCCTAAATACTATTAACATTATTTGGATAGCATACTTAAAAGCTGGGTTTACAAAGTGACAGCTGGATAAATTATAACAGAAAGTCAAAGAGCGAGGCCAAAAATTAAATAAATAGCAAAATGTTGGTAAAGTATTAATACCACTAAAATACTGCGAGCATTAAAGTCACGCGAAAAAAGAAAGTTCTCACAGAACTCATGTATTCCTCTGAAAAGCTATGTACACTCTATGATTCAATAGCTTATTTATTAGCTGCTGTGCTTGGGATTCATGACTCAAATACTTTGGCATTCACAGCTAGACTCAATCACTGCAAGGTGCCCGGTTTCTGTGGCTGCAAAATGAGATCAGATCATCACTTCTCCACCGCTGTGTTTGACAGCTGGTAAGAAGTGTTCGTACTGATATGCTGTGTTTAGCCTTCTTCAAACGTGACGCTGCGCTGTATGGCCAAAGATCTCCATCCCAAGGACACTGTCTCAAAAGTTCACAAGTTTTTCACAAAACTTATACATGTTGCCATACTCTTTGTAGAAAGAACAGCCTTTCCCTTGGCAACCATTCCAAGCAACACATACTTGGGCTGTCATAAACTTTAACATTTAACATGCTAACTGAGGCCTGTACAGTCTGAGCTGTAGCTCTCGAGCTTTCTGTGCTCAGTCTGACCTTGTGGTGAATTTACTGGGACATCCACCCATGTTGCTGTAGACCAACAAACTGTCAAAACTTCTGCTTTTATAGAGGTGCTCACACTGCTCATGAGTCAGTGCATGTGATTACCAGCACGTGAATGCTACTTTCCCTCTTAATTCCTATAAATAATAAAGGTGTACATTTCTAAAAACTGTGCAGAGTCCTGGGGAAACTTTATTTTCACATGACTGGATCTCCTCAGACAGGTTCTTTTAAAGCTGATGGCAAAAGCACACTCACCTTTAGATTTACACCTTCACTATGGAACAGCCAGAAGAGCCCCACCTGAGGATGTAAGGCTGTGAACTGGCTCAACAACACTTCTGTTACAAAGCTTAGGACCAGACCCAGATGTGCTTTAAAAGTGATCAGTAAAATCTTAAAATTAATTCTTAAACCAACAGGGAGCGGATGGGGAGTAGCCAGGATTTTGATGATGTGATGGCATCTGCTAAAACCAGTGAGAAGCTTAACTGCTGCTTTTCTCAACAAGCACGAGGTGAGAGAGTGACATTTGGTTTATGACAGAAAGAGGCGAGCAGCAGTAGTCAAGCCAAGAGGTGATAAATGCATGAATGAGAGCTCTAAAAGCCAAAGACATGAAAAAAGAAATAATACAAACTTCTATTAATATTCTAAAGATTTTTTATAGACTTTACAGAGCAAGGTTGTGTTTATTTAACACTAATACAATCTCTGTTCCTTCCGGTACCTAAATATAGATAATAGGGAATGAAAATTGTGCAGAAAGCAGTTTTGCAAACATGCTTGTGCATTGTATGCTTTGATAGATTTAGCATCTACGAGGTACTGTTAGTTACTGCAAACCAAACTGTAAACAGCCAACATTGTTCTTAGCATGAAGCTAGAGAACAAAATGAAATCAGCCAACAGATTATTTTATAACCACATACTTTGTTCTTAACCTAGATTGTATATAATAGAATTTAGACATAAAGAAACATCATCATTAATCTGGACGTAGGAATATTTAATGTCATCTCAAATCAGAAGTACCTGACTCCGTGGTATAATTCTCAAACACGTACCCTAAAGCAGATGACTCGTAATCTGGGGAGGAAATGGCGTGTCACAAATTTAGAGGATCATCATTTAGCCTGGAGAAATAGTTTGCTGCTTTATAAGAAAGCCCTCCGCAAAGCCAGAACATCTTACTGTTCATCACTGATTGAAGAAAATAAGAACAACCCCAGGTTTCTCTTCAGCACTGTAGCTAATGATCGGCTATGTACCACAGGCCTTCAAGCTAGCTGTAGTTAAACCTTTACTCAAAAAGCCATCTCTAGACCCAGCAGTCTTAGCTAATTATAGGCCAATCTCCAACCTTCCTTTCATATCAAAAATCCTTGAAAGAGTAGTTGTCAAACAGCTAAAAGATCATCTGCAGAGGAATGGTTTATTTGAAGAATTTCAGTCAGGTTTCAGAGCTCATCACAGCACAGAAACAGCTTTAGTGAAGGTTACAAATGATCTTCTTATGGCCTCTGAC
This sequence comes from Diplotaxodon limnothrissa, assembly GCF_057381915.1. Taxonomy (NCBI): domain Eukaryota; kingdom Metazoa; phylum Chordata; class Actinopteri; order Cichliformes; family Cichlidae; genus Diplotaxodon; species Diplotaxodon limnothrissa. The sequence continues at coordinate 8,467,146 of NC_140611.1, read as the reverse complement.
AGTGGACTCATCTCTGTGCTTGTCCTGCTAGACCTTAGTGCAGCATTCGATACTGTCGACCATAATATCCTATTAGAGCGATTAGAACATGCTGTAGGTATTACAGGCACTGCACTGCAGTGGTTTGTATCATATCTATCTAATAGACTCCAGTTTGTTCATGTAAATGGAGAGTCCTCTTCACACACTGAGGTTAATTATGGAGTTCCACAGGGTTCAGTACTAGGACCAATTCTGTTTACATTATACATGCTTCCCTTAGGCAGCATCATTAGAAGACATAGCATACATTTTCACTGCTATGCAGATGACACCCAGCTCTATCTGTCCATGAAGCCAGATAACACACACCAATTAGTTAAACTGCAGGAATGTCTTAAAGACATAAAGACCTGGATGGCCGCTAACTTTCTGCTTCTTAATTCAGATAAAACTGAGGTTATTGTACTCGGCCCTGAAAAGCCTATAAATATGGTATCTAACCAGATTCTTACTCTGGATGGCATTACCTTGGCCTCCAGTAACGCTGTGAGGAACCTTGGAGTCATTTTTGACCAGGACATGTCCTTCAATGCACATATTAAACAAATATGTAAGACTGCGTTCTTCCATTTGCGCAACATCTCTAAAATTAGAAATATCCTGTCTCAGAGTGACGCTGAAAAACTAGTTCATGCATTTATTACTTCCAGGCTGGACTACTGTAATTCATTATTATCAGGATGTCCAAAAAACTCACTGAAAAGCCTTCAGCTAATCCAAAATGCTGCAGCAAGAGTCCTGACAGGGACTAGAAAGAGAGAGCATATTTCTCCTGTTTTGGCTTCCCTTCATTGGCTTCCTGTTAAATCCAGAATTGAATTCAAAATCCTGCTCCTCACATACAAGGTCTTAAATAATCAGGCCCCATCTTATCTTAATGACCTTGTAGTACCATATCACCCTATTAGAACACTTCGCTCTCACTCTGCAGGCCTACTTGTTGTTCCTAGAGTATTTAAAAGTAGAATGGGAGGCAGAGCCTTCAATTTTCAGGCCCCTCTTCTGTGGAACCAGCTTCCAGTTTGGATTCAGGAGACAGACACTATCTCTACTTTCAAGATTAGGCTTAAAACTTTCCTTTTTGCTAAAGCATATAGTTAGGGCTGGACCAGGTGACCCTGAATCCTCCCTTAGTTATGCTGCAATAGACATAGGCTGCCAGGGGATTCCCATGATGCATTGAGTTTTTCCTTTCCAGTCACCTTTCTCACTCACTATGTATTAACAGACCTCTCTGCATTGAATCATATCTGTTATTAACCTCTGTCTCTCTTCCACAGCATGTCTTTTATCCTGTCTTCCTTCTCTCACCCCAACCGGTCGCAGCAGATGGCCCCGCCCCTCCCTGAGCCTGGTTCTGCCAGAGGTTTCTTCCTGTTAAAAGGGAGTTTTTCCTTCCCACTGTTGCCAAAGTGCTTGCTAAAAAGGGGCCATATGATTGTTGGGTTTTTCTCTGCATCTATGAAGCGCCTTGAGGCGACTTATGTTGTGATTTGGCGCTATATAAATAAAATTGAATTGAATTGAATTGAATTGGTGGGGAAGGCGCCTGATCTAGTGGTTGAGGTCGAGAAGTAGCAGTGAGATTGTGGGCAGAGGTGGGTTTACTTGTATGCCCCAGTTCATTGCCTGTATGTTGGGGTTTTACCAATGGATGACTGGATGGACTAAGATTATTATGGTTTGGGACAAGGCATTTGCTAATCTGGAGGAATGACTTTTTAGACTTTTGATAGTTTACTTCTTTAAATTCCACATTTAAAATGAAGGAACTGGCTACTGACTAGGGGTAAGGTGTTCTGTAAGATTTTATAGTCATAAATATAAATAACAAAACAAGTTAAGGACCTTTATTTTGCAAGATGTGATCAATCTCTTCACACCAGTCAGTAAAAAGCACTCATAAGAGTAACTGACACACAAAAGATATCACGTCATCTGAATCAGTATTCTCCTTAGTGCCAATTAATGATAAATAAACAGTGTTGGGACTAACGCGTTATTAAGTAACGCGTTACAGTAACTACGTTATTATTGTGGTAACGAGCACGGTAACTAGTTATTATGCCAAAATCAGGAACACGTTACTCGTTACTGGGATTTAGATAGGGTCGTTACTTGTTACTTCGTGTGGTGGCTATCGCGGAGCTTCCACAGATTCAGTAACATTAGCAAGTGGTGGAGGCCAGCAGGTGGATGAGAGAAAGGGGAGGCAAGAGGAGAGACCCGAAGCGGCCGCTGGTCCGAGAGTGTCAGGTGAACTGAACTTCAGGTAAGAAGTTATGACCTGCAGTCTATCTGGGTCAGATATAAACCAAGTTTAGGTGGAGTTTATTTTCGTTGTGCTGACTTTTTCGTACCGCGTGCTAGCTAGCATGACGGGGTTTCTATACAGCTGGGTGGTTGCTATGTTACTGATGTTGAACTTTATTTTGTTCATAAGGTTAATTATTAGAGTTGCCAGCGGATGTCGCGTTAAACAACAGCAGCACGTTTGATCAGCTGTTGTTAGAATTTATTTAATATTACTTTCTAGTACCAGCTGATGTTTGCTGGAGCCACAGCTGTAAAGCTGCTGGTCATGATATCGGTTTGTATATCTGGTGAGTGGGAAACCAGATGAAACCAGGAGATGTCCTTACTGAATCATCAGAGCTGAACAGGTGATGGAGAAACAAGTTTACCTTTTAGGTGACATGAATGAGTTGAAGGAAAGTTATGAACTGTTTCTGAGAGACAAATAACACCAGGAAACCCTTTTTAGGTAGCTGACAGCTGGTAACTGTGCAGGTGCGGGTCTAGCAAAGTGTTGCCAGGGGGCCAGGTAGGGCATTAACAGGGAAAGGGGGGCACAAAGAAATACTTTCTTATTCTCATTTCAAATGTCTAGCTTTTAAAAAATAATTATCTGAGTCTTACAACAAATGATTGATAGATTGATACATATATACCATCAGAACAGTGTACATCACTGTCACAACAGTGTTTGTTTTCATTCAAAGGCTTTATGATTTTTCCTATAATGGTGGGCCGGTCTCTAGTCAAAATGCCCGGGCTGATTTTTTGTCCCAGTCCAGCCCTGTATGCAGCTCATCTGCAATCTGGTGTTACCTACATCTTCCTATTCAGAAGGCAGAATTTCTGAGTACAATCAAAAGCACCACGACTGTAGTTTTTGTGTTGGATGTTAAAAGCGCACATGACGCTGTAACGTAGGCTAGAAGCATCGCGGCGGTCGACGACGGTCCAGGCGTGGGATTTCTCTCGTGGAAATATGCACATTATTTTTTCCTTTGGTAGGTGGCACAGTGCACTTGTGGCAAGTAAGCAAGCTAGAAGACTGGCAAAGTTATGGAAGAAACACATTAACAAGAGAATTCTGAGTAAAACCAAAGTTACTTTCCCTAGTAACTAGTTACTTTGAAAGTAACGAGTAACTTGAAGTAACTGAGTTACTTTTGATGGAAGTAACTAGTAATGTAACTAAGTTACTAATTTAAAGTAACTTACCCAACACTGTAAATAAATGATAAATGACTTTTCAGTGTCATAGTTATTACAGTCTGTGTATCTCGCTCCTGGCTCCAGCTGTTGCACGGAGAGCACGGGAGCAAGCAAAACATGTGCACAAAGCAAGACTTTCAGCGTTTAGATCGCATCTGCCAACTAGCAATTACAGATGTAATATAGCATTATTTTTGAGTCTGTGGCATTATCTTCGTGGTCTCATCTGGAAACAACATCCAAAGACTTGAAAAGACCTGAGTAATGTCTTGCTGCAATGACTGGAGACACGAGTGCCTCTCAGCTGACATGTTTATGAGCAGATACATGATTAAGAAGAGATGGTGTGACAGGAAGATGTTCCTCATCTGTAAAATTATAGGTCAGTCACCAGGAACCTCCTCACATTTGTCTCTCTATTCTCTCTCAAGCGGCTTCTCAATTGCAGACCTTCATCCTGAACTTTGAGTTAGTGTCATCCTCTTTTTATGTTTTGTTTGGGTTTTTCTTTTTTACTTTTCTGAGCGACTGTTGTAGATCAGCTATTGTTGTATGCAACCAAAACCAATGTCTGCAGAATAACAATAGCTGCTTAACAATACAGAGTAGAATAAGAGAAGAATATAATTCTTGATGATCTTAGAAAAAGTGAAGCCCATAAAAGTTACGTCTCGAGCAGCAGTGTCAAGAACCTGCCTAGACTCCAATCCAGCCAACTGGATGGCTTTGGGTAGTGGGAAGTGTTTCTGGGGAGACAATAACCTGACGGACCAGGTGCAGGAACCAAAATATGCTAGGTTAATGTGTTTTAATCTTATGATTCATATAATACTGATGACGGATTTTTAGGCTAATAGTTAGGCTAACATACTTACCTCTCATCTTTTCTTTCCTCACAAAACCAATAAATCCTCCACTTCTTTTAAGTGTCTCCCAGCGCAATTCTTAGCATATTTTTGTTCCTGCAACTGGTCCGTCGGGTTATTGTCTCCCCAGAAACACTTCCCTTGTGCTTTTTTCTTTTTCAGTTTTCATTTTTAGTATTTCTGTTTTCTTTTTTCCTATTTCCATTGTGGTTTATGTGCTTTTGCCGCATTTTTTTTATTGCTGGTGTTTGGCCTCTCAGGGCCACCATATTTTAGGGATAATGAAAAGTTGTGTGTTCAATCAGAGGCTTCAAAATAACAATAAAAAACACCAAAATCTCAGAGGAAGCACCAGCACCTTGTTGGGAGTGTGCCATGAAGAATTAAGGTTCCAACCTGGTACTAGCAAGCTATATTTCATGAGCGGTGAGTGTATACAGCAGTTTTGTCAAACAACATTTAAACATGCATGCCTTTGCACTTAGTAAACAGTAGAGTAAATAAAAAAAAAAAAATCTCTTCAGTTCGTCCTCCCTAATGACCCACAGACCCCAGAAGACAAGACAGAAAATGTAGCTGTAGTCTATAATTAGAGCTAGAGCACTCAATCTTCTGCTTACTTATTTTACAGTTACCAGTGGCATAATTAAGCTTGCACTGGAATAATGGACGTGAAAAATGTGAATGTGACTCCAGATGAAGGCGCAAGTAAGCACCTTTCACTACTGTCACTCAAAATCTGATGTTCATAACAAGTGCACTTTCTAAACCTTCTAAAATGTCCATCCCACATAATTCCACATGTTCAAAATTGCAGATCTTTCCTCTAATGAGATATTCTGCTGCCTGTGTCCAGCCTCGACATTCCTCCGCTGGGTTTATTCATCTGCTTTCACCGGCCTCAGCAACAAGGGATTCACACCCGCAACCATCCGGGGGCAGACTGACGAGCCTCTGCTTACTGTCCAAACTCACCGGTCTC